>NC_132907.1:31064323-32415323 GCF_047675955.1 Chlorocebus sabaeus
GATTGAAACAGTGAGCATGGTCATAGGACAAAGAGCAAAAGGAATGAAGGTGTCATGAAAGAAGAGCTGAAATGGTAATCCATGGGGCTCAGATTTGTCACGGATGCAATAAAGCCACAGAAACGTTGAAAAAGTAATCCCTGCGAAATGCGAATTTTGTCATTCACATACTGAATTAAAAGTTGACAGACCCAATCCTCATCTGATCCATATTTTGGCCAGAAGATGGCAGGTTTGAGGATGGGTTCCTTGGCCCAGATGAAACAACAATATTTTATCATCTGTTGCTTTTTCTTGTGCCTAATCCTCTCATTCTCCTTTCCATATTTTAGCATGAGACCTAAAGGACTATTGGAGGGGATATGACTATCCCTGTCCTTACCTTTGCCTATAGAAAAGTCATGATGAGGGTGTCAAAGAAAATGATGAGACAAGTCTTAATCATTTTTGGAGATTTATTCACCAAAGTTAAGGACGCTCACAGGAGACAGGTCTATGCCTTTCTCCGAAGATGATTTTGGGGGCTCCAAGTTTAAAGGGGAAAGGGCAGGATATTGAGAAGCACACAGTTAAACGAAAAGGGGCAAAGGAAAAATGTGGGGAATCTGCATCTTACATAAAATAATACAGACAAAATGGGGTAGGGGAAAAATCTGATACACATTTGTGTCTGGCAGCCTGGGTGACTGCACCTGTCAAGATAAGCTATCAGTTAGCATTGCCATGGTGAAGTTGTAACAGCTCACCAGGAATTTCCTTGTTGGCAAAACATGGGGAAGGTGGGTAGCTTTTCATCTTGTAGCTATTTTATTTAGGAATCAAAAGGTGGAGACAGGTTTGCATGACCCAGTTCCCAGCTTGACTTTTCCCTTTGGCTAAATGAGTTTGGGGTGTCAACATTTAATTTCCTTTCACAGGGGGAAGATATTGGACAGAAGATAGTGCTAACATGTACCTCCTATTCGGATGGACAGTACGGCATGTGAAGATTCACACCGTGAACTTTTGCTCCAAGAACCACTGCAGGAGCATACTGGGAAAACCTAAAGAATTCACAGATCTTTGAAAGAAGCGCGCATCACTGCAGATTCCATGAGACAGATGAACAACTATTGAGTTTCCATAGTCTGAAAGGGGGAAAACCTGCCTTCAAACACATATTCTCACTGGGGAATCTGAAAATACAGATCACAAGAAAAGGATTTAACCTTATCTAGAGCTGGAATGGATTTAGGGAGCTGTGCGAAATATAAAAGTAAAAGCAACAATGGGAAGAACCTTGTAGGTGCTCCCATTCTTCAGCTTGAGCACAAGGAAGCCATCCCTGATTGTATTTCACAGGAGTCCTCAGGGAAGGCACTCAGCAGAATTAGGGAAGGGTCACAGGGTCTCAGAAGCTTCTAACTGAATTTTGCAATAATTTTAACTGGGCACTAACTTTTTTGACAGAATCTGGGGGTGAATAGGAACTGCTGCAGATACAAGAGCAGGAGTTACAGCCAACTTTGTTGGCAGATGGGGAGGGGCAAGGCCTGAAAGCAGTGCTTCCTTGCTAAGTGGGGTAGTTTATGGCCTGAGGCAAGGTCTGAGTTTCAGGAGAGCAAGTTGCGTGGATCTAAACTTGGCATTGTTAGTAGGACATTGTGGGAGCGAGACCAGCCTTGCCAACTGCGTGGGAGATGGCTGAGACCTTTTGCTACTAGCTATTCCCCACCTACCTGGTGAACAATACTGCTAAGCAGAGTCAGCTGTACTCCTTTCTGGAACATAACCTCATTGGTCTGAGAACGACCCTCCCAATCCCCACAGTGGCATGGCAAGCCCACCAGAGGAGAGTCTGAGCTCAGACTTTAGAGCTTTATAGTCCCATCCATTGCCTGAGTAACCAGAGTACCTCACCTGGTCAACTTAGGGGAGGCTTATATCTGACTACTAATAACACAGCTGGTGCTCTCTTGAAAGCACCATCTCCTGGCTGAAGGCCAACCAACTCAGGCCTTTACAGCAACTCATGACAGAATGACCCTGCTCCCAGGAAGGAGAAAACAACAGTTAATACCACCACCTGCTGTATCCTGGCTAACCAGAGGCCCTGAGTCTGTCCACATGAAAACTTCACCACCAGCATAATCAGCATTCAAGAAAGCCAGCACACTAAGCCTATCTGCAACCAAAGACTCTCACAGAATCTACTTCACTCTCCTGCCACTACCACCAGAGCAGGTGCCGGTATTCACAGCTGGGAGACCTCAAGACGGACCACATCACAGGACTCTTTGCAGCCATTCCTTAGCACCAGCCTGGAGTTTGGTGGCCCCACTGGGTGGTTTGACCCAGAAGAGCAATAACAATCACAGCAGTCCAGCTCTCAGGAAGCCCCATCCCTAGGGGAAGGGGAAGAGCAGCACATCAAGGGATCACCCCATGGAACAAAAGAATCTGAAAAGCAGGCCTCAAGTTCCAGATTTTTCCACTAGTGGTTAGTTTCTAACAGCAGAGACACAATTGCAGTGCTGGGTGCAGTAGGGAAAGTCTGCATCTCTACCCCATCAGGCAGGCAGCCTCTGTGATGGTGAAAAGGCTTGGAGAAGGGGTCCATGTTCCCCTCTGGCACTCCACCACAGACTCAGCTACACAGCTGGGGCTTCCCTCAGAGGAACACAGCATGGAGGCACCTATAGACAATCTTTCTGGGAAAATCCAGAGTAAGTGCAACCCGACAGGAGGACCACACTTCAGATTCAGGCCTGCATGAGAGGCAGAGTCACAGTTCCTTCTACATCTGGCTTTCTACCGCAGCAACCTAGACCAAAGCACTTGCCATCTTTATTTTTATTTAACAAAGTATGAGATGTGGCACTGCAATTATGAAAAGAAACATGGCCCTCAGGGAAAGCTAATTATTAGCTTTCATATATTTTCTGCCATGGATTGTAATCCTCAAGAGGATAGGGATTGTACTTGACTTATTTTTGTCTGCTTGGTGACACACTTGTTAGGACTGGCATAATTCTCCTCCTGTCTTAATAGGGGTAGATGTATTTTGGCTCCTGGATTCTAGCTATAATGATAGACTTGTTATCTGAAAGGGAAACCTCCCTGTAGACATTGCCAAAAGGTTTGCCTGAGTTTGCTGAGATAATATGCCAAATTTTCTGGCACCTGATTAAGTTCCCTGACCACCTGAATGTTCATTCTGCGAACCTCTAATGTGGGTCTCATTCTCCTGGACAAGCCTTGCCTTTCTGTCTCTTCCCGTCTGTCTCTCTGTTTTTCAGCCAGGGCGCAGTCCTAACCAGCTGAGTTCTCTGGCCTTACCTCCTTCAGCTCAGACTCCCTGGTGAAAGCTGTTTTGCCTAATTTTCCATTAGCTGCCCCTCTGAATTGCTGACCCAGCATAATGGCCGGTTGCTGGGCTGATGAAGCTTTGCTGCCCCCTTCTGGCGAATGTTTAGCAAATGTTTGTAATGAATTTTGGAAATAGAATTGCATGCCTTTCCAGATGCTAGTGTATAATGAAAAGCTGCATTTAAAAAAATTAAATACTGCTTATTGAGACGATCCTGTGTGGAAGAAATATGAGGCACTGCAGATACAGTGGTGAGTGAAACACACAAAAATCTGTGCCCTCATTGAACAGTCGGGAGGAAACATACAAGACATACATAACAGGAAAAAGTAAATCCAAGATTACACAAGCAATATAGCTGGGAATGGAGATATGGAGTGGGGAAGGGGCATTTAAATTTTAGATAAGGTCAGGGAAGACCTCCCTGAGATGTAAAGCACATGAAGGAAGTGGCAAAGAGAACAGTAAACACTGAGGCAACAGGCTGTTGGAATGTTTGAGGAACATCAAGCAGGCCATGTGGCTGCCGCACTGCAGCAGAGTGACTGAGGGAGAGTAGTGCATAGGCCAGAAAGCTGAGTGTAGACAGGAGGGGGCAGAGCACACAGGGCCAGATGGGTAATTTTATACATAGGTATACATGCATACATACATATACACATACACATACATATATGTATGTATACACAGATGCAGAGACACACACAGAGATACACATAGAGACACATACATACATGCAGAGTCATGCAAAGACACACAAACACGTAAACGAGACACACACCCACAGATAAATGCAGAGAATAGAGACAGACACACACAGATACACATGTACAGTCATAGACAGGCACAGACAGACACACACACAGAGACATACACAGAGAAAAGAGACAAATACAGAGACATATACAGAGACATATGTACAGAGTCACACACAGAGATGGGAGCAAACACAGAGAGAGACAAATATATCTGAATCAGACTGGAAACTATTGGAGAGTTTTGAATAGAGGGGATATGTGGCAATGCATATTTACACTGATCACTCTGAAGACTGCATGAATAATAAATTATAGGTGTGGCAAGGGACGAGCAGAGAGACATATTAGGAGGTGAGGAGTAACACTGACTCGGACCAGCATGGTAAAATGGAGGTAGTGAGATATGGTCCAGTTCTGGGTGCGTTTTGAAGACAGAAGATTTGCTGATGGATTGAATGAGGGGTATAAAAGAGAGGACTCAAGGATAACTGGATGGCTGAGCAATTTAATAGCTGAAGTCATGTATTGAGATGGAGAAGTCTCTGGGAAGGCCAGGTTGGAGGAGTGAAGGTAGAGAGAACAAAAGTTATTATTTGGAAATGTTTAGTTTGAGATGCTTGTTGGACATATACCAAAGAGGAGATCAGAGGAGAAAACTAGGGTAGTGATACAATGTTTGGCGACACACCCTAAAAATGGTACTTAGAGTCATGAAACTGGATGAGGTCAGATTAAGAACATCAGTTCAATGTGGCAGAAGTTCTTATCACTTGCAACCTGAACATGGTTCTGACTTCAGTGCAGCTTCGAGATTTAAATGCCCATTTTGCCATGTGGTGACTTTATTGTCCTATTACTTTTCTCTATTTGAACTGTTGTAAAACATATAGCTCTAGCTGTATTTATCTGTTTTTCATGTGGCATGACTATCTGTTATGAATTATATTCACCTGTTTTTTTCTCCTTATTTCATCACAATTATAATAGCTGCTAGCAGCAACAATTGTGAGCACAATTGCAAATAAGCACACTTGCAAATACTGGCAGTGTTAGGGTGTGCTTGTTATGTCTTCCCAAATCCTCTTGTTAAACTAAAAATATTTCTACATAACCTTTAATACTCAGTTTAAATGTCATCCCTTCTGCGAAGCCCTTGTCTCTGGGCAGTGCCTACTGCTCCTTTTCCTGTATTTTCATCATGCCTTGTTTATACCTTTCTTATAGCCTTTGTCATGAAACTGATTATCAGCTTTTATATCTTTTCTGCCATGGATTGTAATCCTTAAGAGGGCAGGGATTGTACTTTACTTATTTTTGTCTGCTTGGTATCACAGTTACTATCACATAGCATGTGCTTGATAAATAAATACCACTAATGCTAAATACAATAATGAACTTTTCATTTGGGTCACTTTTATGTTGAATAAATTAAAATTATATAATTTTATAAATATCTTAATTTCTAGATACTTCCAAATAAAGCAAGAAAAGGGCTCTCTATTCCTCTCTGGGCTATGTAAATGGCTGCCTAGGTTTTTATTTTGTTTGACATTAATTTAGATGGCCAAAGAAGATTCTGTCTGAAGAGCTGTCGGACTTCATTCCCCACTGCTGCTCTTTGGCAAGTCTCACATCAAAGGGCTGTTTGGAAGTTTATCCGTGTTGAGACTTTCTGGCTTCTTGTACTAGTTTGGAATGAAAACCTATTCTGGAGATTTACTGTGTGGTTCCCTGGTATGGGTCGAAACTTTTTATCAGGAATTATTAACCCCAGGCCTATTCCTAGGCAAATAAATGTTTGCCCATGAATTTTGGTCCTTTATGTGTTTTGTTCTAATCCAGCTTAAATGTTGTTTCCATTAGCTATATTACTTTATAAACCTTTATTTAGCTGTTAAATAATTTTCCATATAGGAAAGTGTTTTGGAGCCTCCCTGGTCCAAGAAGTTCAGATAGAAAATGACAGCCATTCAAGCTTCTAATTAGGCAAAAGATCTTTAAAGAAATATCTACTAAATATTTCCTATGTGCCAATTGTTTTGAGTGCTAGAGACACAGTACTGTGTCTAATAAAGTTCTTGTCTCACAGAGCATACTCTTTAGTGAAGAGATGACTGGTAATAAACATTAAATAAACAAGTATGATAATTTCAGATAATGATATGCTACAAAGTAAATACAACTGGATGTGAGAAAAAAAGGTGTGAAAGGGTGACTCACAACTGAGTGTATGGGTGCCAAAGCATTGTGCCTACTTAATGTGTCAGCACAGGCATATGCTACAACGTGGATGAACCTCCCTGTTCCAGCTGTTGGATTCTTCTCAGAGGTCCCAGTGTTTTGGTTCATCTCCACCATACTCTTCTGAATTTATTCTCTGAAACGTTTCTGTGTTCTGTGTTGGGTTCTGTACCCTGGAAGGCTGATGTCCACAGACCATTACCTGGGTTCTCTGTCCTATGGCTTCCGGTTGGATTCTACAAGCATTGGCTGGTGATCAGAGGGTGGAAGGAAAAAGAGGTTGAGATCTTTTCTCCTCTCTCTCCCTCCATGACTACAGCATAGTGTGGCAGCCCTGCATTACTTGACAGCCATAGCTCCTGGCAGATGGCACATCTTCTTTGCTGCTTCAAGACTAAGGGTGATAATAGTGTGAAGCTATAATAATCACACTACTCACACCTCTATAAATAGGACCTTCATTTAAGTTTCTTCTCCGAAGCCCTTTCGTGTGTGGCTTCTATTTCCTGCCAGGAACATGAATGATACAGCAGGAATGTTAAAGAATAATCACCCATGTAGACAGATCCTCTCTCAGTCCATTTCCAGTTTCTCAGATATTCTAGCCCTGTCTCTTTCACATTAGAGGTATTTATATATATTTTGCTATTCATGATGAAAATCTTGGAAAGATCTACTCTGGGGGCTCCAGAGCCTCTGAAAAATAGTATCACACAGACCTGATCCCTTCTTTAAGGTTGTTTTTACCTATAATTTGGTTTAATAAGCCCACACTATTATTGCTATGCATAGCAGTTTTTTCAGGTGATACTGTGAAAACTAAATCAAAAGGTTTATACTTCAAGGTATGGAAAATCTCTTTATATTAAATGGAAAAGTAATATTTTTGGTGAAATAAAGGCTTAATGATTTAAACAATGTGACTCCTACTGTAACTCTTAATAGTGAAAGTGTATTTGCTGCATTATTTACTCAGTGGGGTAAGAGTGCATCTAATTTATTTTATCTGCGAATATATTGAACTCTGGCTCACCTCTATGGTTATCAAAAATCATATCCTCTTGCATCCAAGAAATTAAAAGTAATCTAACACAATATTCTAAATAATAAAAGATTAATCTCTACCATAAAATCCTCAATAAATGGCTTTCCAGTTTTTGCTATAATGTTTTCAGTTTGTGAGATCTCATCATGCCACCTTAAAAGGTCATCCATTCCATTTACATCACCTTTAAGTATTAGAAAGTATTATTGATCTCAAATCAACCTCTCCATAACTTCCTTTTTCTCCCAATTTTTCTTATTGTGATAAAATACACATAACATAAAATTTACTATCTTAACCATTTTAAGTGTACAGGGCAGTAATATTAAGTATGTTCACAATGTCATGCTATCATCACCAGCATCTATCTCTAGAACTCTTTTTAACTTGCACAACTGAAACTATACACCCATTAAACAATAATTCCTGTTTTCCTCCTACTGGAAACCACCATTCTACTTTCTGGATTTTTTTTTTTTTTATGATTTTGACTATTCAAAATACCTCAGATAAGTAGAATCATATAATATTTGTGTTTTAGTAACTAGCGTATTTTATTTAGCATAAGGTCCTCAAGGTTCATCCACATTGTAGCATATGCCAGAATTTCCTTCTTTTTTAAGGTTGAAATATTCGTGTGTGTGTGTGTGTGTATAATGTGTGTGTGTTGCTTTCATTATTAAAAGAAAAACTTCAGCTGTATTAAATTTAAAGAGGTTTAATTGAGCAATGAACGATTCACAAATTGGGCAGCCCCCAGAATCACAGCAGATTCAGAGAGACCCCAGGGAGACCATGTGGTCAGAACAAATTTATAGACAGAAAAAGAGAAGCGACCTACAGAAATCGGAGGTAAGGTACAGAAACAGCTGGGTTGGTTACAGATTGCCATTTACCTTATTTGAACACAGTTCAATGTATTACTGGTTGAAGTATGGCTGTTAGGATTGTTCAAGACTCAGCCACTGTTACGGGTGCATACTGTTAAGTCAAGTTTTCAATCTTGTCTACCCACTAAGTTAGGTTGCAGTTGGTCCACAAGGACTCAAATATAGAAGTATGAAGTCCTCTCAGGCCATATTTAGTTTGCTTTAACACCATATTTTAGCTATTGTGAATAACGCTGCTATGAACATGGATATACAAATACCCCTTTGAAACCTTGTTTTCAGTTATTTTAAGTACATATTCAGAACTGGAATTGCTGGATCATATGGTAAATCTATTTTTAACTTTTGAGAAATTGCTGTACTGTTTCCCACAGTGGCTGTAGTAGTTTATGGTCCCGCTAACAGCACACAAGTGTTCCGATTTCTCCACATCTTTACCAACACTTATTTTTTTTTCCTGTTAGTAGTCATCCTAATGAGTGTGAGGTAGTATCTTATTGTAGTTTTGATTTGAATTTTCCTAGTGATATTGAGCATCTTTTCATGAGCTTATTGGCTATTTGTATATCTTCTTTGGAGAAATGTCTACTGAAGTCATGTGCCCATTTTTGAATCAGGTAGTTTTCTGTTATGAAATTTAAGAAATTCTCTATGTATTCGGGATACTAATCCCTTAAAAGATATGTAATTTGCAAATGTCTTCTTGCAAATATTTTCTCCCATTCTGTAGGTTGACACTCTATTTTATCAATAGTGTCTTTTGATGTACAAACATTTAAAAACTTATGAAGTTCAATTTGTTTATTTTTTTCTTTTGGTGTCAAATCTAAGAAATATTTGTCAAATTCAATGTCATGAAGCATTTGCCCTGTGTTTTGTTCTAAGAGTTTTATCGTTTTAGGTCTCACATTTAGGTCTTTGATATGGTTTGACTGTGTCTCCACCCAAATCTCATCTTGAATTGTAATCCCCATCATCTCTAGGTGTTGTGAGAGGAAACTGGTGAGACGAAATTGAATCATGTGGGGAGTTTCCCCCACGCTGCTCTGGTGATAGTGAGTTCTCGTGGTTTTATAAGCATCTGGCATTTCCCCTGCTGCACTCATTTTCTCTCCTGCCACCTTGTGAAGAGGTGCCTTTTGCCACGTTTGTAAGTTTCCTGAGGCCTTCTCAGCCATGCAGAACTGTGAGTCAATTAAACCTCTTTTTGTTATAAATTACCCAGTCTCAGGTATTTCCTTATAGCAATGTGGGAACAGACTAATATAGTCATGGATGCATTTTGAGTTTTTTTTTTTTTATATGGTGTTAGGTAAGGGTCCAACTTCATTTTTCGGCATGAGCGTATCTAGTTTAGCCAACACCCTTTGTTGAAAAAATGGACTTTTCTCCATTAAGTGGTCTTGACATATCTGTTGAAAATAATATGACTATACATATAAAGGTTTGTATCTGCAGTCTGTATTCTATTCCGATAGTCTATGTCTGTCTTTATGCCAGGTCTACACTGTTTTGATTGCTGTATCATTGTAATAAATTTTGAAATGTGGAGGTGTGATTCCTCTAGCTTTGTTCTTCTTTTCTTGGAGTGTTTTGGCTATGTGGGTCCTTTGAGATACTAACTCATATAGCTATGAGTTTTAGGATGGGTTTTCTTATTTCTGTAAAAAAAGTCATTGGGATTTTGATAGTGATTAAATTAAATATGTAGATTGCTTCAGGTAGTATTGAGATCTTAACAATACTAAGCCTTCTGGTCCATGAACAAAAGATGTCTTTCCATTTATTTTTGTCTTCTTTGTTTCAAAAATTTTAAAAAGAATTTTCACTCTACAAGTCTTTCATCTGATTGGTTAATTCCTAAGTATTTTATTCTTTATAATGCTATTGTGGTCTAAATGTGTCTCCCCCATAGACACATATTCATGTTGAAACTTACTTGCCAATGTAATAGTCTTAAGAGGTGGAGTCCTTAGGAGATGATTAAGTCATGATGGCCATCCTCATGAATGGAATTAGCACTCTTATAAAAGAGGTGTGAGGGAGCTGTTTGCCCCTTCTGCCATGTGAAGATATAGCAAAAGGCACCATCCTGCAAGTAGAGAGCTGCCCTCACTAGACATTGAATTTTCTGGTGTTTTGATCTAGGACTTCCCAGGCTCCAGAAATATGAGAAAATGAATGCCTGTTCTTTATAAACTACCCAGTCTCAGGTATTTTGTTATAGCAGCAAGAATAGACTAAGACAGATGTTATTGTAAATTGAATTGTTTCTTAATATTCTTTTCAGATTGTTCATCATCAGTGTATAGAAATGTGATTGATTTTAGTGTGTTTCTATCCTAAGTAGCTGAGATTATAGGCATGTGCCACCATGCTAATTTTTGTATTTTTAGTAGAGATGGGGTTTCACCATGTTGGTCAGGCAGTTCTTGAACTCCTGAGCTCAAGTGAACTGCCTGCCTTGGCCTCCCAAGGTGCTGGGATAACAGGCATGAGCCACCTGCACCCAACCTGTTTTCATTAATCTTTAAGTATTTTCTAAATTTCCCTGTGATTTCTTTTTCATTGATTAGTTGTTTAAGAGTATGTTGTTTAATTTCTAAAAATTTATAAATTTTTCAGTTTTCTTCTGTTATTGATTTCTAATTTCATCCTGTCATGGTCAGAGAAGATGCTTTGCATGATATCTATCTTTTAAAATCTATTGAGACTTAATTTGTGACCTAACATATAGTCAATTTTGGAAAATCTGCTACATGCTCTTAAGAAGAATGCATATTCTGTTGCTGTTGAGAAGAATGTTCTGTATATGTCTGTTAGATCTAGTTGGTTTATTGTGTCGTTCAATTTTTCTACTTCCTTCTTTATCTCCTGTCTGGTTGTTCTATTATTGAGAGTGGGATATTGAAATCTCCAACTATTTATTGTAGACTGTCAATTTATCTCTTCAGTTTTGTTAATTTTTTTCTTCATATAATGTATGGTCTGTTACTAGGCATATAAATGCTAATTATTATTTCATCTTGCTATATTGAATCTTTTATGAATATATAATGTCCTTCTTTGTCTTTTGTAATACTTTGAACTTAAAGTTTATTTTGTCTGACACTGGTATAGGCACATCTCCTTTGTTTTGATTGCTATTTGCATGGAATATTGTTTTCTATACTTTCACTTTCAACCTATTTGTGTCTTTAGATAAAAAGTGAGTCTCCTGTACACAGCATATAGTTGAATCACATTTTAAAAATATATTACTTCAATCTCTGTCTTTTGATTGGAGAGTTCAATCCAGCAATATTTAAGTAATTACTGATAAGAAGGAACTTACTTCTGTCATTTTGGTATTTGTTTTCTTGTCCCTCATTTCCTGCATTACTATCTTCTTTATTGTTTAGTTGATTCTTTTGTAGTGAGACATTTAAAATAAATTCTCATTTTCTTTTTTATATATTCTATAGCATTTTCTTTGTGGTTGTCATGAGGATTATACTTAAGATCCTAATTTTGTAACCCCCTACTTTGAATTTATACCAGCTTAACTTCAATGTCTTACAAAAACTGCTAAATTAACAGCTGTCTCCACCTCTGTAAATTGTTAATGTCACAGAATTGCATCTTTCTATGTGTGCTCTCAAATATAAGCTATTAGTTCTATTAAATGTATTTATCTCTCAAATTATGTAAAAAAACAAAATGTGGGGTTACAAACCAAAGTAATAATAGTACTAAGTTTTAGGCTAATAATTATTTTTTAAAATGTCTCTTAAATCATGCAGAAAACAAAGAGTTATGCACTATTGTTATACTAGTTTTTATAATTGCCAGTGTATTTACATTTACTGAGATCTTTCTTCATAACGCTTTGAGTCTGTCTACTATTCTTTTATTTAAACCTACAGGACTCTTATTAGCATTTCTTGAAGGGCAGGGCTAGTGGTAATAAACTCCCTCAGCTTTTGTTTATCTGAGAATATCTTAATTTCTCTTTCATTTCAAAATACGGTTTTGCCAGATGTAATATTCTTGGTTGATGGTTTTTTTCCTTCTAGCACTTTGAATGTATCAGTCTGATGACTTCTGGCCACTGAAGTGTATGATGAGAAATTTGCTGATAACTTTATTTAGGATCCCTCTTATATGGTGAGTCACTTCTCTTGTTGGTTTAAAAATCCTATCTTTGTCCTTGGCCTTCAACAGTTTGAGTATGTATCTCAGTGTGGGTCTCTTTGAGTTCACTCTGTTTAGAGTTCATTAAGCCTCTTGTGTGTTTATATTCATGACTTTCATCATGTTTGGAAAGTTTTGGTTAATTTTTATTCACATATTCTGTCTGCCTCTTTTTCTTTTTCTTCTTCTTCAGCTCCCCAATGCATAGAGTAGTCCACTTAATGGTGTTCCACATGTTCCTTAGGCTCTGTTCACTTTTCTTCAACCTTTACTCTTCATGTTGCTCAGGCTTGATCCATTGTCCTATCTTCAAGTACACTGATTCTTTCTTCTACCTGCTCAAATGTACCTTTAAATATCTCTAATAATTTAATAATTTCATTTGTTGTATTGTTCAGATATTTTCTTTTTGGTTTCTTTTTAGGTGTTTGTCTCTTTATTTATATTTAAATTATGTTCATACATAATTTTCTTGATTTTCTTTGTATCTTCCTTCAGTTCTTTGAGCCTTTTTAAAAGACAGTTATTTTAAAGTTTTTATCTTGTGGATCTACCATCAGGTCTTTTTTACAGGGAAAGTTTCTGTTGGATTATTTTTTTCCTTTCAATTGGCCATACTTTAATGTATCTCTGTATGACTTTTGATTTTTTTTTTTTTTAAACTGTGGAGATTTGAATCTGAAAGTGTGATAACTCTAGAAATCAGAATCGATCCCCTTTCCAGAGTTTGCTGTGTTTTGTTTTTGTTTTTGATTATTTAGGATATCTTTGTGCCAAGGATCAGCCTGAGTGTAAATTTAAGGTCTTCTCAGGCATTTTCTGAGCCTATGCTTTCTGCTGGGTATTTATGGTGATTTCTAATTTCCCTCATATATGTGGTTGCTTTTAAATGTCCTACTTGTCAATGTATGGCTCTCAAAAAATAAAAAAGAGAAAACGAAGGGAAGGAGAGAAAGACACCGCCTTTTAAATTTCCTGAAAGTCACTTTAGCTAGAGGAGGCGGAGCTTGCAACAAAGCAAGAATAAATGGTTACTACCTCTTTGTCCACACCTCTGTGGTCAATAGTGGCAATCAGTGATAAGAGCACAGATCCCTGATATTTGCAGAACTGGATCCTTTTTTGCCTACCCTGGCTCCCTTAACGTGTGTGCAAGCTGCATGAGAAACACATACACAGCTGCCTGCCATGAGGATGAAGGGTGGGGGATGGTAGCTGCTACTGTATTAAGAGCTGAAATTGACCAAAAGTAATCACATTTTACCATCTTAGTCTTCCTCTGAAAGTTACAAGCTTTCACTAGACTCCAGTTCCAAAATAGTTACATTAGACAGATCCTGCCAATGTAATTGTTTAGATGGGGAGACAGATTCCTACTATGCCATCTTCTCAGAATGCTCTCTGTAACTACCTTTTATTGATTCTAGTGCAAACTGCTCAAGGTTGTGGTAAAAAAAAAAAAAAAAAAAAAAAAAAAAAAATCCAGCTGAAAGAATTAGAGGTAATAGTGCTAGGCACTCACACAGGACCAGAAATAGTTTGTATTACCACCAGCCAGATTCGAAAACCTCCAACTATAGAAGACAATAGGTAGAGTATACAGAAAAATTTTGCTTCAGTGGTGGGGAATAATTAACTCTAAACTAAATACTGCCCCATTTCACCTAATAAATCTTAAAGTAAGATCTGAATAAATCAAATTGTTTCCAAGTACCTTAACTGAATCATAGGAAAAAATCCTCAAGAACATTTATATAAAAACAAAAATATCAAAAGTACCCAATGAAAAAAATTCACAATATTTGGCATTACCTGGTATGTAATAAGTAAAAAAAATACAACCCATAGGGGAGACACAAATCTATCAACAGGGACTAAAAAAATTGTTAGCAAACAAGAATTAGCAAGCAAGGACACTAAAATAGTTATTTTAACTGGATTGAAAGATGGAACATTTTTAAAAGATCAAAATCTAGCTTCTAGAGATGAAAACTATAGTATTTGAAATAAAAAAATGTATTTATTTATTTATTTATTTCACTGTAGTGTTTGCAATACACACACACACACACACACACACACTGGATTGGATGACAGTAGATTATTCATTGCAGGAAGACCTATATACTGAAGATTACAAATCATTGCTGAGAAAAATTTAAGAAGACTTGAATAAATAAATATTCATGAAGTGGAAATCTCAAAATTGTTAACACTCATTTCTCCCAAAATTAATTGATCTACAGTTTTAATGCAATCTCAATCACACATTTTAAAAAAAGAAAAAAGAAATTTATAAACAGATTCTAAAATTCATATGAAAATGAAAAGTTCCTAGAATAGCTAAATAAACTTTGAAAATTGAACAAATTGGAGTACTAATACCACCTTATTTCAAAACTTATTTTAAAATTACAATAATCAAGACGATGTAATAACACTGTAAAGACAGAAAGATAGATCACTGAGGTAGAATAGAGAGTTTAGAGATAGACCTACACTGGAATAGGCAACTCATTTTAAACAAAGGTCCAAAGACAATTTAATGGAGAATGGATAGTTATTTTTAAACAAATGGTGCTAGAACAATTGGATAGCAATATATTAAAAAATAAGCTTTGATACTTACCTTGGATGATGGAAATATTGTGATGGCTAATTTTATGTGTCAACTTGACTAGGCTAAAGGATGACCAGATAGTTAGTAAAACATTATTTCTGGGTGTGTCTGTGAGAGTATTTCTGAAAGAGATTGGCATTTGAATTGGTAGACTGAATAAAGATCACCCTCACTAATTTGAGTAAGCATCTGTCAATCTGTTGTGGACTTGAATAGAACAAAAAGACAGAGGAAAGGTACATTTACTCTCTTCTCTTTGAGTTGAGCATTCATCTTTTTCTGCCTTCGAACATGGGGCTCCTCATTCTTGAGCCTTTGAACTTGGACCAGGACTTACACCATCACCCTCCCCACCATCCGCAACCACCAAACCTTCAAACTCAGGCTGAATCACAGCACTGGCTTCCTGGTTCTCTCTTGCTCTTTCTCTCTCTGTGTATACATATAGATATATAGGTATATGTGTATACATATAATGGTGTATGTATATGTGTGTAGGTATAGGTATACATATATGTAGATATACATAGAATTGCATATCAATTATATGTATACAAGATTATTGTATGTGTGTATGTAGAATTATATGTGTATATACATATAATATCTATAATTGGTTATGTTTCTCTGGGGAACCCCTAACTAGTGCAGATTTATATCCTAAAATTCTGAAACTTATAGAGTATTTTAACCTGGGTTAGGCAAAGATTTCTTAGGTACAACATGAAAAGTACAATCAATATAAGAGTGCTTTGATAAATAGAACTTCAAAGCTAGAAACTTCTGTGCTGTTAAGAGAATAAAAAGCATGGTTAAACTAATCATTAAGAGAATAAAAAGACAAGTCACAGACTGGGAGAACATGTTTGAAAATCTCATAAAGGATTTTTACACAGAATATATAAAGAACTCTCAAAATTCAATAATAAGAAAACAAACCCCTACAAAAAACTGGGCAAATTATTTGAAGACACTTCACTAAAGAAGATACACAAATGACAAGCACTTAAGAAGATGTTCAACATCGTTAGTCACTGGGGAAATGCAATTATAACCACTATCCACCTATTGGAATGGTGAAAAGTGAAAAGACTGACCGTACCAAGTGTTGGTGAGAATGTGGAGAAACTGCAACACTCATATATCTAGTTTGAGTGTAAAATAATATAACCAGTTGGGAAAACTGGTTATATTGACAGTTTTATGAAAAGTTAAACACATGTGAGCCGTATGATTCAGCCATTCTACGCTTTGATATTCAATCAATAGAAATGAAAATATATCAATACAGAAACTTGAAATAAATGTTCATGTCACCTTTATTTATAATAGCCCTAAACTAGAAGCAACCAAAGTATCTGTCTATAAACAAGTGAATGAATAAACAAGCTATGGCATATCCATATACTGGACTACTATCCTGCAATTTTAAAAAGTGAACCATTGACACACACAACATTTGTGGATCTCAAAATAATTATGCTGAGTGAAATAATCCAGATATAAAAGAATAGTGGCTGGACGTGGTGGCTCACGCCTATAATCCCTGTGCTTTAGGAGGCTGTGGTTGGCAGATCACGAGGTCAGGAGTTTGAGACCAGCCTGTTGAACATGGTGAAACCTCGTCTCTACTAAAAATACAAAAATGAGTTCGGCGTGGTGGCGGGCGCCTGTAATCCCAGCTACTCAGGAGTCTGAGGCAGGAGAATCACTTGAACTCAAGAGGTGGAGGCTGCAGTGAGCTGAGGTTATGCCATTGCACTCCAGCCCAGGTGACAGAGTGAGACTCTGTCTCAAAAATAATAATAATAATAATAATAATAATAATAATAATAATAATACTATATGACTTAATTTATATAAAATTCTATTAAATTCATACAAATATTTGTGACAGAAAAGCATATCAGTATTTGTCAGAATGAGGAAGGGTGTCAGGAGGAGTGGAAGAGAAGAATCACAAAGGAGTATGAGGAGTTTGGAACTATTGGACATGTTCATTTATCTAGGTTGTGGTGATAGTTGCATGGGTGCTTACATATGTCAAAACTTATCAAATTGTATGCTTTATATGTGTGCAGTCTATTGTGTGTCAAAAACATCTCAATAAAGTTGTTAAAAATATTGAAAAAAACTAAAGAGATGGTACAAATCCATTTTCTACAGTTTGTTTCCTCTAACTTTAGAGAAATAAAAGAATTAGCAAAGCAAGGTTCAGAATGGTTAAAGATAGCTTTTTTTTTTTTGGTATTTATTGTTATACTCAGGCACTGTAAACAAATAAAACTTTGAAGGAATTTCCAGATAAGTGCAACTGTTTATTATTTTATTTTGTCTTTATATCATTTTTAGAAACTGTCTTCAGGAAGTATCATTCATTTTCATACCAATTGGGTGGTGTGTAATGAATTACCACAGTGTTTGGCTTATATTTATTTATTCTTTTGTCCTTACAAAAATATATGTCTCTACTTTTAAGTTTATTGATTTTCTTTCAAGTTTTTGTTATTGTGATGCATAATGCCTCTTAACCTCCTTTCTAATAAGATCATTTCTTTTAAACAATGTATATAATATTCTAGACATAAGTTTATTCCCACAAATTATCTGTGATGATAAAAATTTATAATTATCTTTGTTGAATAAAATACCAACTTAACGTGAGCATTCAACTAGATTCTATGGACCAAAACCATTTTAAAAGGCCCCAATGAAGTCTACTCTACAAATAAAATGACCTGGTAGTTCCAATAGAGATAAGTGATAGTAGAAGTGAATTATTACATACTACCTGGTTGTGTAGTCATGACACTCAGTATTTTTTTAAATTACCATTCTAGACTTTCTCCTAGAGTTTTCAGATTCCAACAGATATTTATCTTCAGGATTTGAGAAAAAGATTTCAGACTTCCTAGGAAGTTTTGCAATTGAAGTTATTATTAAAGATTAACATTCTTTACACTGCTTACTCATTATACATATCAAAAATATGGTTATTAAATAAACATTGAAATTATAGCATTTATGAAGAACTATAGTCTACTGTGAATATTCGTACTCTCAGGGATATGCAAGTAAATAAGTAGCATTTTGAACAATTAAAGTAGCAATTGAATAGCATTTGAACAATTAAAATTTTGAATCTTCTAGTTCTATACAGAACTGCATGCCAAAATTGCCAATTTACAGACTTATTTGCTTCCAAACCTGTTATTTCCTGGAACACTACTCATATAATTTATGTAATGTATATATGCTTATATACTATGAATATTTATTTTATTTGCAAGAATGACTAACCATTAGCTGCATACAGAATGATGAACATACACTTCTAACATGGTGATAGCTACAATGAAATGATAGATTGTGATTGCCTTTTCTTTAGTGCTCCTAATTCAACTTCTGGATATGTCAACCTTACCTTTGGACTCTGCATGTCAGCATTTCCTGCTCTTGCTTTAGTCTTTACTATAGTGGATTGCTTCTAATCAATAATGCTTCTATGTTGAATCCTAAGGTTTAATTCTTGTAAGGTACTATAATACTTTTTTCCATTTTTTCAATCTAAGTTTTTGAAATTCAAAAAATTCTAGGAAGGGCTTTCTGTATGGAAAACCTACTTTTGCCACTAGGTGCAGGGTATTCCAATATTGAATCATTTAGATGGTTTCTAGTTTTATAATGGTAAACTCTCCTTTCAGTTTTGAATTTAATACCATTTTGATCAGATCTACAAATCATTTGGCAAACACATTCTTGGAGTACTCATCTCTTTCTAACAACTCTTTCAACAGTGTTTCTAACACTAAAGAAATGTAAACTGTTTTCTAGAAATTCATATCTCATTATTTGATATCAGTTATGTGTAGAACCATTACATTCCCCATGGATTTTCTCTTCTAAAATTCCAACCTTTGTTTGGAAGTCTAGATTAAAGTCCATCAATGTCTCAAGTCTTAGATTTCCTTCCAGGACTATATAATCCCCGGAGAAAATTTCCGGTTCCTTTCTGTGGATGTCATATATCCCCACAGGAATCTGCAGGCAGAATGCGACTTAGCATACTTTCAGTGATTTCCCAGTAACTCTGAGCTTCATTGCTCTCATACTCCTTTTCTCAAAGGAGATTGCAGGTTAAATGTGTTGCAGATTAAATGTGCATGTGTATGCACATAGCTGTGTAGATAGAAGATACCAATAAATGGTTACCATTTGATTTGTTAGTAACAAGAGTCCTCATATCTGTTGTTTTTCAAACATTACTATTATTTGGGCACAAAATAATACTTCTCTTCCAGAAAATCCATATTTACTACCTACTAAAAGAGCCAAAGCTGATATCTGATAAAATTCTGATTACTTACTTTCTTCTTTTTCCTCCCTTTTCTGTAGCATTTCTTTTCACTTGTCATTGTCTTCATCATTTTCTAAGTGTATCCTTGGGTAAGTGATTGAATATGTTGGTGTCTCAGTTTCTGCATCTGAAAAATGGGAATAACAATAGCATTTATGTCTGTGTTGAGGCTTATAGGGGATCTAAGTAAAGTATTTAAAACAGTATTTGGCACATGGTAAGTGCTCAAAAAATGTTAGCTGCTGTTTATTATTATTATTAACACTGATTGTTAATATTTGGCATTCTCAAAATCCTTAAAGTGTTGTATTACTCCTGAGAGTGAGTCCTAACTTCTATCTTGACACTTTTTATCATTCTTGATAAGGCAAAACACAGAAAGGCCTTCAAGTCCTCTTACCTGTAATTCATATTGGGAGATGCATAATGAGGACACAGTGGGTATTTGTGATAAGAGGGAAAATACTTCTACCTCTACATCTGTTCTCAGAAATAACTGCTGCCCTTTATGATCCTCCTTGCCAGAGGACCCATGTCCCAGGTTAAGAAGAAAGACAATCTCTCTTATTTTGCCAAGGTTAAGGATGGAAATAAAACAAAAGACAATCTCTCTTTTGTCTGTCTTGGCTTTGAACAACATGCTTTCCTTTCCATCTAGAATTTTCTGTTTTTACTCCTCTTACTTTAACCCAAACAAAGACAGGACTTGAAAGATGGTCAGTTGTTACTTGGGCTGGTGTGCTTTCCATTGTTCCAGTGTTGTGTTTCTTCTGAATGAAATAGCACCAAATGACGGTTAGGTGTAAGAATCAGAGCAATGTTTGAGAATTTATTAAGGTATGCAGTATACTAAAGAAGTACTGAAGGATGAAGGTTAAGGTAGGCTATTAAAAAATAAAAAGCTTAATAATAGTGCATTATTTTAGTATTATGGGGCATAAATTACATTACCTAATTGCTGTGAATAAAATACTAGTGAAATGACAGCAAGTCTTTTTAGTAGGCAAATAAAAATACAGTTCCTCATATTGGATCATTAAAAGGTGAATTGGAATGATATGTCTTTTTGTAGACTGATCTCTCTTTTAATATCATTTTGTGAACCACAAAGAAAATTATGTTCAGATAGGTACCTGAAGAGTTTCCTCCATTCAGTTGATTAGAAAACAATTTTCTTTAGAAATGCTTGACTATTTAGCACACCCAAAAGAGCAATAGGAAGGTCATAAGCAAGCAACACAAAAGCAATTTGAGATAACAAGCACCAAATAAAATTTAATAACCATAAAGGCGTTGTGAGGCCCTTGGTCTCAGTGCTACCATTAATAATTGATTATCTCACCTCACTGCTGAACATGTCAAAGTAATAAATGTGCAGTTGGGGTTCATTGTCCTTGGGTTTACTATACTCTGTTAACACTTCCTAGGTAGCTATCAATTTCCTTAGTGTTATACTGTTTGTTGTTTATTATTTTTATTAATAGCACCAAGATATCCTTTGCAGTTTTGACTTAAAGGTAAAACTTTGGCTGTAAGTTGAGGTATCAAATCTACAGGTACCTTGCTATGCACAGTCTTTATTAGAGTTGCTTTTATAATAAGGGATACCTAATTTTAAAAAATATTCTGGATTTTCTTGAATGGAATTAGTGTCAAATATGCTCTTCCAGAAATACATCATGTATACTACTCTTGGGTACAGAAAATATAATGGTGGTTCTATGCCACTAAATTTGGAGTGGTTGATTACACTGCAATAGTAATGGAAATACTGTTTTATTTGTTTGGGAACAAACAAACCTTTCTTTGACTTTTCCTCCCAATATAACCAGAAAGTTACTAGTCAAGGTACTTCCCCTTTGGACATTTTAATTGACATAAGAATGGGAATGTGGCCTAGATTGGACTTATATTATGTTCCTTTTGCTAAAGTGATTGGGCCAAGGGATGGCACATGACCCAGCCAGAGCCAGTCTAGGTCCGGTATGGTGAAAGCCTTTCTTCAGTGTCCGAGGATGAAGGTACACAAAGAAGAATTCAGAAAAAAGAGGAAGGAAGAGAAAACAAGCTGTGCTTGGGCCTCTGGTAACAGTCACTAATGTCATCTGAGTTTCCCTGATCCTGCAGCTTTTCCTCCATTTTTGAGAAGTATCCTGACATCCTTCCAAGAAATTATTCTATTTTATGTAATCAAGTTTGAGGTAGGATTCTGTCACTTGTAATCTGTAAAAACCTCCACAAAGAGCTGGAATTTCATCCTCATCATCAGGTATCTTCAAGAGTATGTAATTGTGAAAAAGGTGGCCATTTCTAGGCCAAAGGGAACAAAAGAAGTGCACTTTAAGAGAAAGCCTTTGAAAAGAGCAAAGAATTCTTATTAAATAGAGGGGTCAAATTAAAGACAGGTACATGTGACAGATAGAAGTGAGCAATGAATTAACAAGTCTTTTTCATTGACAGAAAAGTAGACCCCCTGAAGTTGTGAATTAGTCCTAATTTCAATGCCATATTTCTTAGAGTCACTGCTGTCCATCTTTTGTATCCCCAACCCTGCCCCCAACCCATTATTAATTTCTCCTAATTTTAGGGTTATGACAAAGTTAATAGCATTTGTTTAGAATCTAGCTGCCAATTTAATATGAACAACAAAGACAATTATTTAGAGAGCATTAATTGAAAAGAGAATCAATACCTACAGGGAAAATATCAGATACTATTTAATTCCCAATTATCTAATAAGTAAAAAATAAAAATGTAACAATCTGGTGGTCTTAAATAACTGATTGAAAAAGCCTGGCATTTGAGCAAAAAAAGTAAGAAAATTGGAACTATGTAAACTCTTATTAAAACATTTTTCAATGTTTCATTTGGAAAGAAAATTATCCCTCATGAATATTACATAGACTGTGGACACTGTTTACTATTTGGATGGTACTTTAAAATTTGTCTCACCATGGGAATCTTAGCTAATAAGATGCCATTTCTGGCAAAGAAGGATAGTTTGAGATGTTTGGTAAAGAGAAAATAACACTTGGGTTATGTTTCAGATAAAAACACCCATTTAGAAAGATGCTTTAAAAAATCAGTTGTCAAAGAATTAAAAATAGAATTAGCATTTAACCCAACAATTCCATTACTGGGTATATACCCAAATGAAAATAAATAATTCTACCAAAAGGACACCTAAACTTGTATGTTTATTGCAGCACTATTCATGATAGCAAAGACATGAAATAAGCCCAGGTGCCCATCAATGGTGAATTGAATAAAAAAAATATGGTACATATACACCATGGAATATTGTGCAGCTATAAAAGAAACAAAAACAAAATCATGTTATTTTCAGCAACGTGGATACAGCTGGTGGCCATTATCCTAAGCAAATTAATGCAAAAACAGAAAAGTGGGAGCTAAACATTGGGAATACCTGATAAAGATGGGAACAATAGACACTGAGGATTCCAAAACAGGGGAGGGAAGGAGACGGGCAAGTGTTGGAAAACTACCTGTGGGGTATTATGTTCAGTACTTGGATGACAGGATCATTACAACTCCAAACTTCAGCATCATGCCATATACCCATGTAACAAACTTGCACATGTACGGCCCAAATCTAAAATTTTTAAAAAATTCAGTTGTTAGAAATTTAAAAGTTTGGGAATTTTAGCAAACTGCATAATTTCTTCTTGTTGATATTTTATTGATAACCATCTTTCATAGGTATGTGTGATTAAGCATAATTTCTTCTTGTTGATATTTTATTGATAACCATCTTTCATAGGTATGTGTGATTAACATGATGATTCAGCTTCTTTTTGTTAGAATTCTTGGTTTAACTCTTATTTCCCAAAAGTCTCTTAGTCTGTTTTCTTCTTCTTATTTTTACCCACATGTATATTTGTGGAATAACAAATAGCTTAATAAAAAACCTTAGCAAAATATAGATAAGAAGCTAAATCATAGGATTGTAAACCTTTAGAACTGGAAGGAACTATAGCGCCCATTTGACTTGTTGACGTTGTTTTATAGGTAAGAAAATGAGATTTAAGGAGATTAGTTAATTTGCAGCCTAAAGTTATGTTTACTGCTAAGAAAAAAATTGCTCTTGGGTTTTCCATTGTTTTGACATTTCTGTGCCTCTGTTTTTCTTTCTTATTCTTGTTAGAGTTAAATCTCTTTGAATGGCTTTATATTTCAGTTGTCAAGTTATAACATTTAGTGCAGTGATTATCAAAGTGTAGTCCTTGGACTAGGAGCTTTAGTATTACCTGGAAACTTGTTAAAATTGTAAATTCTTGGGCCCTGTCCCAAACACAGTGAATCAGAAACTCCAGTAGTAAGGTCCAGCAATCTGCATTTAACAATTCCTAGGTTATTCTGATGTACTGAGTTTGGTGAATAACATTTGGTCTGAGTGTTAGAAAAATGAAATCTTAGTCCAAATTCTGTAACTACCTGGTGACTATGGGAAAATCGCTCAAAGCAAATCTAATATTATTTTTCCCTTTCCTCAAACCCTCTAAAGTTCTTCCATAGACTTTTAGCTCTATGTAAGTAGCCCTCTACTTCTACAACTTTATCTCCCTTTGACCTCTCCTGCTAATTTTGGCTCTGACAGTACCAATTTCTCTGTTTCACTGACTCTATTATTCCCTTGTTCCCTTGCCAGGAATGCTCTTCCTTCCCTCTTCACCTTACTCGGCTCCAAGATCAATCAGACTAGAGGCCCAGGACTTTCAGGAAGTCTTTGATTTCCATCTGGAAATCTATTGTTTTCATAATATTTTATGCATATGACATCACTGAGAGCTGAAAATATGTAGCTATTAACTAGCTAAAGGTGGGCAAATTAGCTTCCTAGGAGAGGAGAATGGTTTGTGCAAAGGTCCTGTGCTGGGAGTGAGCATGACACAAACATGAGGTTCAAAGAGGGGCAGTGTGGCTGGATAAGAGACAGTGAGAGGAGGCAAAGTGATGCAAAGCGAGGCTGGAGATGTAGATTGGGGCCAGATCATGCAAAGAGTTGCAGGCAGTTTGTCTTTATGCTAAAAGTAACAGGAAAATATGGATCTATTTTAAGAAAAAAGTGAATGTAATAAGATGAGCATTTTAAGAGGAGCACTTGGCTGCTGATAGATGGTAGTAAGAACCACTTATAGGCAAGCAGTTAGGAAACCATTGCAGTGATGCAGGTAAAAGATGATGGTAGCCAGGATTTCTCTTGTTAGTGATAGTGGAAGTGGAAAGAAGGAATGGATTCATGAGATTTTTAGGACTTGGTGATGGCTGCATAGGAGGGGGGAGGGAGGGGGAAGTGTAGGTTTTAAGTCAGTATCTAGTTACTGAAGATACTGGCTATATTGGTTACACCTGCCAGATTTGCACTACCAAGTAAGGGGAACATTCCCATTAAAGTGTTCCGAACAAACGCAACATGTATCTCAGTCTCTATGTATCCCCAAAGCACGAGCAGTTTATTATGGACATTGAATTTGAAACTACCTTTAAAACGATGGTAAATAAAACCACATTTACCTGTAATCTCCTTCAGTTCCCACTATCATTCACTCATAGCAATGGAGAGCAATCATTCAGTTAATTTTCCTGGATGGTTTCTGTAACATTAATTATTTTAGACATCATCCTCATCATCTTCTGTTCCCATCAATGCTCCTTGTTCTACTTATAAATATTTCATACCATATCTTTTGTTTCATGTTGAGGTTTAATAATCCCATTTCTCTTTTGCTGTCCTTTTGATATATTATTCTCATTAGAGTGCAAAGGCAAGAGTTGAATGAATGTTTTTGAACTAAGTCTAAGAATCTTAAAACATCTAAAAGTATCTGCTTTATCAGAATCTGTGATTTAAAAAATATAGGTACGAGGCTAGAGAGATGTATTTAAGAGACATTGATTCAAGGTCAATAATGTTTTGGGGGGTAGCATAGAAAAATAAAACATTTTAAGTTTGAAAAATTATTGGGTTCTGCGTGCAACAGTTAACTAAAACAGCTCTCCAATTTAAACAGTTTTAAAAGATTGACAAAAAATAAGGTAAGCATAGTCTCATGAAAGCAAGCCATTGGATGAAACATAATGGACCTATAACACATTAGATAGATAAATAGATTAAAAAAAACAGAGTTACTGTTAAGGATTACTGGATACATTTATGCTGATTCTCTGAACACACTAAAGGAGATACTGTAGTTGAAGCTGATCAAGAAAGGGAGACAGCTAGTAGAACCATTTTCTCTTTTCAAAGTATTTGGCAGTGCTTCCTAGCAGGGATTCCATTTGCATCAGTAGGATATTTCCAGTGGAAGAACGTCATAGCATTATCCTTGAGTTATGTGCTGTGAGATTGTTTTATAGGTAAGAGCCTGTTATTATTGTGGTAGTTTTGATTTGTCAATAATCAAGCACTCTTTGGATGGGGTATAAGACGGACTGGCTTCTTAATGATAATGACTCAGTAGCAAATAGTTTTGCAGAGTGGTTTCCCTCTATTTGCATTTGACAGATGAACGTATTAGTTGCCAGAGTTTCTTGATGAAATAAAACCAAATTGTTAGCAGAATGTAGGCCAGGTTACATCTGATCAAAGGTTTGGGATCTAGTTTAAATATCTCTTCTGCCATTCAGAAAAGGATGAAACCTGTAATCCCAGCACTTTGGGAGGCTGAGGCAGGTGGATCACTTGAGGTCAGGAGTTCAAGACTAGCCTGCAACATGGTGAAACCTCGTCTGTACTAAAAATACAAAAATTAGCCGGGAGTGGTGGTGTGTGCCTGTAGTCCCAGCTACTTGGGAGGCTGAGGCAGGAGGATCGCTTGAACCTGGGAGGCAAAGGTTGGAGTGAGCCGAGATTGCACTACTGCACTCCAACTTCGTCAACAGAGTGAGACTCTGTGTCAAAACAAACAAACAAAGAATAAAATCATTCATAATTGGATTGTTTCCACTGTCTTTCAGGTAGCTTATTTAAAGGTGTAACAATATGTACTCTGAATCTATCACATTATGTTCCAAAGCTGAATTCTGAATTCTGTCCTCTGGCAAAGGACCAGCTGGCCATAGTTTTTTCTTTTTACACACTGATGTTGAAAATCCTTACTGCCATCTCTTTTCTCAGTGGAATGATGGAAATTTATGTAATCTTTTCACATGGGGCTTGATTTTCTCACCCGGCATCACCCTGAAACTCTCTCCAGGTTCTTCCAGTCATTGGATTTAACAACTTAAGGAGGTGGTTCTGATACCACAGAAGACTTGGCTCTTTAGTCCCCAAGGCTTAGGCCAATCTTACCCTGTAGCCCCCACTACTCACCTTCCTCATACTGCTGTTCTCAGAACTCCATTCTCACCTGTGCCCGGAAAGCAATGCACATTACAGTTTCCCACAGGGCTGACTTATGGATGGGGCAGAGATGTGATTCCCAGGGTTAAGAAAAAGGCCCTCCATCTCCCACCTCCTCTCTGGAATCTGCTCTTCCTTCCATAGGAGGCAAAGCCTTAAATCCACAATTAGATAAAGCTTGTAATGCAAATACACTCCAAGAGAGATAATATGGCAACGTAGTTTTATTTGTATAACATTATAAATGCCTAATTTAAGACCCAGAAATCATGCTGTATGAGAGTTAGAAGGGGAGGGAGAATAAAGACACTGATGTAGTACAAGAGGGCTAGAAAAGGTGTCAAATTTGACTTTGCTTACTCCATCCCACTATCCCTTTTTTATCAGAAATGGTCCCTGAAACTACTGGGTAGTAAAGGATGCTGTATTAGTCTGTTCTCGCACTGCTAACAAAGACATACCCAAGATTGGGTAATTTATAATGGAAAGAGGTTGAATTGACTCACATTTCCACATGGCTGGGGAGGGTGCACAATCACAGCAGAAGGTGAATAAGGAGCAAAGTCACGTCTTACATGGTGGCAGGCAAGAGAACTTGTGCAGGGGAACTCCCATTTATAAAACCATCAGAACTCGTGAGACTTATTCACTACCATGAGAACAGTATGGGGGAAACTGACCCCATAATTCAATTATCTCCACCTGGCTATGCCCTTGACACGTGGGGCTTCTTACAATTCAAGATGAGATTTGGGTGGGAACACAGTCAAACCGTATCAGATGCCTTCTTGGGCTTTCAGCAAGAGTTGAACTACCCATTGCTTAGGTCTAGTCCTGAGTGTATCACTTCTTCATTTACCTTCAAAGCTCCCTGGTTCTTTATTTGCCCATGTCTAATCTACTGGTGATTCCATCAAAGGCATTCTTCATTTTTATTACAATGTCATTGATTTCTAGCATTTCCCTTTGATTATTTCTTAGAGTTGCCATTTCTCTGCTTGCATTAACCATCTGTTTTCACATATTATTTACTTTTTTCATAAGAGCTTTTAACATATCAATCACAGTTATCACTCTAAATTCCATTTCTGATTATTTCAACATATACCATTTCTAAATTTGATTTTGATGCTTGCTTTGTCTTTTTAGACTGTGTCTTTTTTTCCTGCTTTGGCATGCCATGTAACATTTTGTTGAAAGTCTGACATGTTTGTATCAGGAAAAGGAACTGAGCTAAACAGACCTTTAGTGTGAGGACTTATGATAATCTAGCTAGGAATTGGGGCTGTACTTGCTGTTTGCCATCGCTACAGGTTTCAGAGCCTTCAAATTCCTCTAGTGTCCTTGTTTTGTCTCCTCTCTTGACTTTGAGCTTTCCTGTGAACACCTCATCAGAGAGAGTTTGTCTCCACAGCTCTTTAGCTATAATCTACTCTTGTTGTTCTGGAGCCCTGCTGGTGTGGTGCTAAGGCATAGGGGAGAGAAAAGAATTCTGTAATATAATTAGTGGCCTTGTGTCTCTTATCTGTGACCTTCACAATTATTTTTCCATTGTATAGCCTTTAATTTCCCCTTAGATGAGAAAGAAAGGCTAGAGTGTGCAGAAAGGTAAGGAATGTCCTTCCCATCCTTCCCGCAGCTGGGATATGGCTCTGGCAGTCTTTTCCCTCGTTGAGTAGGCCTTTGTTAAGGAGAAGACTCTGGGCCTTTTTCACATTTGTTATTATTTCCCTCCCCCTGACAGAGCCATGAGGATATCTTTTTTAGATCTTCACGTGAGAACCTGGTGAGGTTCTGGAGGTAAACCCAAGAAAGTATAGGTCTGCCCTAAGACTGTAGTCTCCAGGAGTTTCTTACTCTTATGCCAATCTGCCATCAGTCTCCAGTAAATCATCACTATTACCATTTAAGATTGTTTGCCAGCTTATGGATCCAGTAGCTCTGCTCCAGGTAAATAGATCCTGGCTGTCACTTTCTGGATTCATCTCTCTCTTTACAGATTTTGGATGGTGGCTTGCCTGTAACCTCAGTTCCTGATGGGTCTAAGAAAAATCATTGATTTTTTTAGTTCTTTCAACTTTTTCTTTTAAGGACAGGAGTAACGACTTTCAAGCTCTTTATATGTCAGAGCTGAAACCAGAAGTCTATATTATCTGTTTATGCAACAAGCTTTTGATGTTTCTACTGGCATAGATCTAAATCTATGAGGAATATGACATATTTCTCTCAGTGCATTACTCTTGGGGATAAAGGACATTTTAAAAAGAATTTGAAGTGGGTGTAGTTTATTCGCAGTTATGCATAAATCAGGTCTGAAAATAGAGGGTTGAGAGTAAAACAATGACTTTGAAAGGTAGAGCAATTAAATGGATTCTAAACTCTTATGAGACCCTCAGAATATAGAAATATTCTTCCCTACCAAAACTACCCCTTCCCCATGAAATGCTGTGTCAAATTCTCTTGATATGGGACTCAAGTTCATATAAACTAAATATTTGGAACCAATTTTGAGTTCTATAAAACATCTGTCATTTTTTCCAACTCTGATTCTTTGATCTGCCTCTGTAATTATTTTTAATACTACCACACATATAATCGGTTTACAAAAATTCTACTCATCCTGTAAGGGTCAGACCATATACTACTTCTGTTCACTTAGATTCAAACTTCTCCCCTCTTATCTTTAATTATGGCAATGGTATGCTGGAGACAGTTCATACTGGCTGAGAAGAGCTGAATGTGTGGATGCATCTTCTCAATTCCATGTTCAGTGACATCACATTGGTACATGAAATCAGCTATGATGAGAGTATTTACACCATGGAAATCAGAAAATACTATAAATCAGAACTTATTTTCCCCTGCGGAGCCAGTTAAACATTTAATATGCACCACTGTGTGTGTCTGTGTATATAGACAGATATAGATAAATGGATAGAGAAGCAGAGAGACAGAGAGAGACAAAGAGATACCTTATAGTTATTTACATACTTATATCTTACTCTATTCTGTAGTTCCTTGCATATAGCTGTAGTGGACAGGTATTATTTTTTCCTCTCAGGTATCCATTCCCTCTTTTTAATTGAAGAAGAATTGGTCCACTATTTCATTCCTGGTCATTTGGGTGAGGCTTACTCCTCTCTTGGTTCTAGGGCAGACATGAACTTGTTAAAGTAGTATATTGGTTCCTTTCAGTCATAGTAATTGGTTTAAGAATAATCACATAACATAAATGAATCAATCACAGCCAATGAACACAAGCACTAGGACTTAAGCTGGGACTCTTGGAAAAGCACTGACTTTTCACTGAGGTCCTAAGTTGGAACTGGTGGTGGCCATTCAGCCGACTAAACCAGTCTAAGAATAAAGTCAGTAAGGAGATAGAGGAAATTTCTAATAATTTTGATAGATCTATTCTTAAGTTTCATTCTTATTCAAGTACGTGAGTCAATATATATATTTTTTATATTGATAGTTTGAATTTGGTTCCTGTCACTGGCAAGCAAGAGAGCCCTGACCAATGTAGTGAATAAAATACATTATAGTTAAAAAAAATCATTATAGCCCCACAGCAGCATAATGCCCTGTCTATGCAGAGGTCAACAATTATTTGTTTAATGAAAGAATTAATCTGATGTAAAATACAGATGCAAAGCTTGCTGTCAGTGTGGTACGTATTTATTTCTTCCCCAGAACCTTATTAAGTATTTGAATGGCTTGTTCATATCAGATTGCATTCATTTTTAAAGGGGAAGAAATTGTGTCTTATTATATGAGCTTTATTCCCTCTGTGCTGTTTGACTTTTATTTGTTATTTAAATAAATAATTTCTTCAGATAAGTGAGATACAATAAGTACTACTGTCTTGGGCCTTTCAAAGCTAGGAATTCCATTCTTTAAAACATAAAATGATTTATAAAAATTATCATTATTCAATGAATAACCTATTTGGAAGTAATGTTTAGAAATAAAAGAGGATATTAATCTAGGATGATAAAATAATCCACAATAAAGCACAGATTTTTAAAAGGTGATAAATACTATAAGTATCAAAAAACAGAGGAAAATAGAATGATTTTTTAAAATTAAGTAACTGCCTGAAAGTCTTTACAATAGTTTCCTTCTCTGTTTGCATACTCTTTGGTTGCCACTACATATAATAATTTTGTGATATATTTTTCTATAGAGAAAAATAGAAAGATAATCCAGTCTTTTCTCTAGAATAATAATTCTTTTTGAGGTCATCATCAATGGTTTTTCGTTCATTAAACCAAACAAAACCCATGCCTTTTGTTGACTGGTATTGGCCTCTTCTGTGCCCTATCACTTTTTGGCTACATGTGCTTAGCTTTTAAATACATTGAGGAGGAAACTGTTTCATGTTTTGTTCATAAGTGTTCAGCTCAGGGAGAGGCAAAGGTCCTTTTTCTTTCCTCGGTAACTAATGGAAATTCATTATTAAAAAACCAGAAGTGGCAGTGCATTTATTTCATTTTAGAAGTTTTTTGTACAATGAGGTGGGGATGCTGAGAGCAGTTTTCTTTTTATTACTTTATATCAAGTGGATTCAGCCTGCTCTTCTGTATGCTTTCTGGTTTTAGTTACTTCACTGGCTACTTGGGTGGAAAGCTGACTTTCTCCTTACCATTTTATTTTCTCTTTTCAGTGATCAATTGTTGATACAGGAAACAACAGAAGACTCTATTGGAAGACATGCCACCCAGAGTTAGTCTACATGTTGCACCTTATTGTCATTTCATGCTCCAAGTATTAGTTCCAGAGACAGCCATGGAAACTGACCCAGGTATTGGACTCAACATTGCATTATGTACTCCAATATTTTACCCCACAGATAAATCAAGGGATAATGGAAGAGACTACCCCTGGTTTTTAACATGAATGGATGTTGAATTCTATTGAAAGCCTTTTCTGCATCTGTTGAGATAATCATGTGATTTCTGTCTTTAGTTTTGTTTATTTGGTGAGTCACATTTATTGATTTGTATATGTTAAACCAACCTTGCATCCCAGGGATAAAGCCTACTCGATTGTGGTGGATTGTTAGCTTTTCAACATGCTGTTGGATTCAGTTTACTAATATTTTCTTGAGGATTTTTGCATCTGTGTTCATCAAGGATATTGGCCTAAAGTTTTGCGTGTGTGTGTGTGTGTGTGTGTGTGTGTGTGTGTCTGCCAGGTTTTGGTATCAGGATGATGCTGGTCTCATAGAATGAGTTGGGGAGGAGTTCCTCCTTGTCAATTTTGGAACAGTTTTAGTAGGAATGGTGCTAGCTCTTCTTTGTTCATCTGCTAGAATTCAGCTGTGAATCTGGCTGGTCAAGGGATTTTTGTTGTTGTTGTTGGTAGGCTATTTATTACTGATTCAACTTCGGAGCTTATTATTAGACTGTTCATGGATTCAGTTTCTTCTTGATTCACTCTTGGGAGGATGTATGTGTCCAGAAATGTATCTATTTCTTATAGATTTCTAGTTTGTGTGCATAGAGGTGTTCATAGTAGTCTCTGATGGTTATTTGTGTTTCTGTGGGGTCAGTGGTAATGTCCCCTTTGTCATTCCTAATTGTGCTTACTTGGATCTTCTCTCTTGTCTTTATTAGTCTAGCTGTCGTCTATTTACCTTATTAATTTTTTCAAAGAACCAATTCTTTGTTGATTTTTGGAATGGTTTTTGGCATCTCAATTTCCTTCAGTTCAGCTCTGGTTTAGGTTATTTCTTGTCTTCTACTAGCTTTTGGGTTGGTTTGCTCTTGTTTATCTACTTCTAGTTGTGATATAGTTCTAGTTGTGATGTTGTTAATAGAAAGGTTGTTAATCTTTCTAACTTTCTTATGTGGGTGTTTAGTGCTATAAATTTCCCTGTTAACACTGCCTTAGCTGTGTTCCAGAGATTCTGGTATGTTGTATCTCTGTTCTCATTTTCAAATTCAAGAAGTTTCAAGTGACTTTGTGATTTCTGCCTTAATTTGATTATTTGCCCAAAAGTCATTCAGGAGCAGGTTGTTTAATTACCATGTAAATGTATGGTTTTGAGTGATTTTCTTTGTATTGAATTCCATCTTTAGTGCACTGTGGTCTGAGAGTGTGTTTGGTATAATTTCAATTTTCATGAATTTACTGAGGAATGTTTTATGTCTGATTGTGTGGTCGATTTTGGAGTATGTGCCATGTGGCAATGAAAAAAATGTATATTCTGTTGTTTTGGGGTGGAGAGCTCTGGAGATGTTTATCAAGTCCATTTGGTCAAGTGTTGAACTCAGGTCCTTAATAACTTTGTTCATTTTCTGCCTCAATGATCTGTCTAATACTCTCAATGGGGTATTAAAGTCTCCTACTATTTTTGTGTGAGAGTTTAAGTCTCTTCATAGGTCTCTAAAAACTTGCTTTATGAATGTGGGACCTCCTGTGTTGGGTGTGTGTGTATATATAGATATACACACACACATACACATACACATATATATATGTGTATATATATATTTACACATTTTGATGTGCAATGATGAAGGAATGTCAAGGTCACGTTGCATAAAAGCATGTGAGGTGAGATATTTTTATGACCATCTTTGGAAAATACAATCTGTTATGAATAGTAATCAGGCTCATGAGTAATACCAAACTCAGAAAAATTATTTGTACTTAAGATAAAAGATAAAGGCACTTTGAGAAGGTAAGCTTCTACAGGAAAGGCTCCTTATTTAATATAGTATCTGTCTACAACCTCATTTAAAGCCTATCTTCTTTTCTCCACTAAAAAAAGAAACTTCACCAAGAGAAGAAATAAGAAAAAGGGTTATTTCACATTACCTTCTAAAACTAAAACCAATATAATATTAAGAATTCTTTTCATGGCATATCTGGACTCTGAGTCATGAAATAAAGTAGATCTAAAAACATAAGTAGGAAGACAAAAATGAATAAAATACTCAACTAAAAGATGGGGAAAATTGGTGGCATAAAGGGACGAATGGCCTTGGGCAATTCTAAACATTTCAGTATTTTATTACTAAATCAAACACATCAGCAATTGTGTACAGATTTAAGGACACAAAAACACCCTATCATAATGTTTTTGTTGATCAGCTTCAGCTGGTTCAGTCTTTAACATTTTAGGATGAATGTTTTGGCAAAAATTGAAGGAAAGAATAATAAAAGATGAAAACAGTTAGTAACAGTCTAGAAAATGCAATGTTAAACGTTAATTGAATAACTACAGAGGTGTTTGCAGTAGGGACAGGCAGACTTTCAATATACTTAGAAAGTCTGGCCTGGGAGGAAGTAGGGTAGTTTCAGAGTGGCAAGAGAAAGAAAAGGCAGCCTCACTCTCTTTAGGAACTGAAGACCCAGAGTTAGCAGTGGTAGTAGTTGGCTGGTGCCTTGGGGGAGGCAGAGAGTCTCCAGCCAGCTGCAGAATGCTGGAGCTTTAGAACTTGGGGAGCAGGAAGAGAACAAAAAGTAGTGACAGAGAAAAAGAAAAGAACTTATTAGTGGGGTAATAGGGGTTGGGATTTCAGCAATAAACATACATTTAGAATAGGATTAAGTTCAGTCATGGCTGTAGGCATAAGGGCAATTCATATTCTAAAATTTACTGGAAAATACTTTGGTGGAGGTAATCACATGGCATAAAGGAAATGTTTGTCCACAGGTCTTTTGAAAGGGCACCTGTATTGCTGAGCAGAAACAGATAACTCATTTGCAGAAGCATATGTGCTCAGTATTCATATGCATCAGAAACATTTTTTTCCTGTGACACTTCTAATATCTTGCTTACGGACACAACGGTTTCATTCCCAGTTGTTTTCTTAACCAGAAGCATTGATGTAATTTGAAAAGAAGATAACTTTAGCTTCAGAGAACTTAGACAAATTCCATAAATCTAAAATTTTTTGTGGTTTTTCATTTCCAATATTTAGGTAATTCTGCCTCTATTTGCCTTTATCTGCTCTTCTGAACTCTAATAGGCTAATTCAGAGGTATATTCCCACATTATTTTTATTAATTTGTGTAATGGAAATACATCTACCTTCCTCTTATGTCTTCTTGAGTATGTTTAGGAATATAATTTCAAACTACAATACTTGAAGTGGCCCCTAATGGTGAGTGGTGGTCCAGTGACAAAGCTTCTCCTTTGAGCTCAGTGTAAGAGGGAAGGCTACTCTAATCTGTCTGTGCCAGCTGCAAGTGTGTAAAAACCCCTTCTTTATAACCCATGCATCACTTCTGGACCTCATTTTAGCAACTAGTTTGAAGTATGGTTTCCTTTTCTCATAAGTTGTACAGAAATATTGAATTTAGCCCAAGATTCAGGGTATAAATTTCTGAAGCGAATGGGATCAGCTTCAGTTCCCATCACTTAGTGCTCTTAATGGGTCACAGTTTCTTTAAAAAAATCTGATGGGAACTATGGACCATCTTCCCTAAGCAAAAGCAAATAGTCATCAATTTTGTATACAGTTTTAGAAAGTTCAGAAATTTCTCTGCCCAGCCATGAAATAGCTTCAAATCTAGATCAATTCATTATTTTGTATTTAGAAAATAGTTAAGTATATGGATAAAGGTTTATTTGAGGAGAATTTATTAATAATTATGTTGAAATAAGTTTAATATCTGTTTCCATTAAATCAAAATAGTTTTTTCTCTCATCCAGATGACTGTTGACACATTTAGATGATTGCTTAGATTTAGCTGAATTTTATCTTGGCCAGTATGTTTTTGACTAAAATTGGATGGGGAGTTTGTGCAGATGAGAGGGTTTCAATATCCATTTATGCTGCATCATCCAAGCATCCATACTTGTATTTCCAAATAGCTCCTGAAGTCACACTCAACTCATTTAAATATTCATTTAACAGGAAATAAATGCTGTTTGTGAATCATTGTGTTAAAAAAATCATACTTACTGATTCAGAACAACTTCCTTTAATAACTTCTAACCATAATCTTGCACCAGTACTTATTTATCATGCTTTATATTTTTGTTCCTTTTGTTTAGGTAAGCATTTGTATTTAAAATTTCTGTCATATTTTGTGGTTGTATACCCAATCCTGATTTTTTTTTTTTTTGGTCTTAACATGATGGGTCAACCACATTGCTCTGATATTGTTATTGCATACTATCAACTTTTTCCTCATTTCAGTAATTGCTCTTTAACAACTCTCTAATCACTAGCCAATCTGTTCTGCTATGCCCCCCTCTCTGGTTGCCATAGCAACCGATAAGCTGGTCAAAATTTCATATCCAGTTTCCTTATAAGCCTGACAGAGGCCTTTCAGAAATACTAACATATCTTTAAAAGTTACTTAAAAAAACAGCAACAGCAACAACACATAGTTTTCAGTTAGAATGTTTGTAGAATGTACCATAGATTTTGAGTTGGAAAGGACCTTAGATTTCATCTGCTCCTCCTTTCTGCCCAGCTCAGAAAATCCCCTGTATTATATCACTGGCAAGTATTCATCTAACCTTGGAAACTGTGATAGGACATCCTCACTTTTTGGTGCAGTCTGTTCATTGTCAATGACTGTAATAATTATATAGTTATTTATTGTGTTTATTAAGAATATGCTTCCCAGTAACTTCTGTACACTAATTATTGTTATTTTGTGTGAGATTTCACAAAATAAATGGGGTTTATTTTTCATTTGTCAAACATTCGAGTATTTGAAGACAAGTGTTATTGAAGTGGTCATCTCAATTTTGCCATTCCAGGATCCATTTCCCTTTCTTTCCATTGTAAGTCAATTTCCCAGTGGGACATTATCTTCATCTTATTTCACAAAGGAAGAAACTGAGTCACAAAAAAGTGAAATGGCTTGCTTAGGGCTGTGCAACTGGCAAATGGAGGTAATGAGATTCAGATCGATCTTTATGTAACCCCTGCTAATGGTATCACCACACATGAAAAACAATACAATCCCAGGAAATGGTCATGATTATAATTCAGAAATACAGCCAGTACCTAAAATACTCTCTCTCACACACGGCTGTCTTCATTATGGCTTTTAAATGTTGGACATTTTTGTGTTTTAGTTCTTTGGAGTTTGGTTAACAAGCCAAGGTATATGTGGCAACCTTTATGTGTCAGTGTTTAATGAACTACAATACTGAATAGGGTCATCAGGATAGTTAACAAAGCTATAATACATGGAAAAGTATATTTTAACATTTTATTGCCTATTTAATATTTTTATAAATATTTAGAGTAGATATATCTGCAAATATTTGCAACAACTTTTGCAGAGTTTCATGATGTGTTGGAATCAGAACAAAATAGTAATGGATGGGAACTGTGAACAAAGGAATTGGCATTATGCTAATTAAACTCAATATCTAAACACTGTCATAATTCTGCCCTATGTGTTATAAACAAGTAATGCTTCAATGATTAATCCTTAAGTGAGTAAAAATCTCAGCTAACTGAAATGTTCTTTATTTGATGTTAAGGACAATTCTCAATGTACTTTGGGCCTTTTGGCTCTGTTTTGATGACTTTTCTATGTTTGGCCTCTGATTGAACTTATTTTATCTCTTGATCATTAGCTTGTTCTTTAAGACTTGGCTGGGAGACTTGCATTCCTGGGTAGAAAAACAAATCAGCACTTTGTCACCTCCCCAGATCTACCTGGCCATGAATTTGAGCAAATCTAGGGCAGCTTGGCAGAGGGGTTAGGCGTAGCTCTTTGGCTGTCATTTCTGTTTCTCTGTCACATTGTGTTAGGCCTGTTGCACCAGCAGGTGTCATACTGGTCTGCACTTTTCCACAGAAATACATCAGGTAAAAATTCAAAATCATTTTCTGTTCCATACACTCTGAAAAACAGAACACTAGTTTCAAGCAATCTACCATACAGAGTGGTAAGTTGCTCTATTTTAATTAATGTATCAAATATGAAGGCCTTTTCCCTCTCCTATGTCTCTCATGGAAAGTGCACACAGTATTAGAGGTATCAATGTAGGAAGCTAGTCTGCCTTCTTTACATGTGTCAAAGCCTTTGCCGTGCTGGGGTTGAGGTTGCATTCCCAGAGAGACATGCATTTCACTCAGTACTTTTCAGACTACACAATCACTTGGAGGGCTGCTTGCAACAGGGATTGCTGGGATGTACCCCCAGAGTTTCCAAATCTATGTTTTCTACAAGTTCCAAGATGCTACTGATGCTGGGACCAGGTTTTTAGAGCCCCAACTTTAACTTAAGGCTTTGTTTGCACTTGGCAGACTTATTCATTTGGATAAATTAAGATCATTTTGTTTTCTTCTTCACCATTTAATAGAATAGCCCAACACTTGAAGATCTGGGGAATAGCTCACATTACAAAGGCTTCTTAAAAATAAGGGCATGAGATAAAATCACACTTTAGGTATTCTGATACATGGTAAGGTTTCTGGATACAAGTTACAAAAATTATTTTAGCTAACTTAGGTATGCTATAATGAACACTGTAGGATTACCACCCAGGTCTCCTTTTCCAACCACTGCACCCATTCCTTAAAAACTGAAAATGCTTGGATAATGGCTTATAGCTGTGACCTTCTTCAGAGAATTACCATTGACTGGTGAGAGGTGCCTCTCCTGGAGATGTCTAGCAAGTTTCACATCCACTTTCCTTTCCTGGGGTGGTCACTGACTGATTGATATGAAGGTACTAAAGTCCAAATTTGCTCTTTCAATCCACTTGAATTAAAATGGGACATTATGTGATGCAACTTACAGTCCGCAACAGTAATGTCCAATAGAGAGCTAACCACATGTGGCTACTGAGACTTTGGGACCCGGCTAGTCTGAACTGAGATATGTCAGAACTGTAAAATACACAGTGATTTTGAAGATTTACTAAGAAGTAAAGAATGCAAAATATTTTATGAATAATTTGTTATTTTGATTACATGTAAAATAATAATATTTTGTATATTTTGGGTTAAAGCCTATAAAAATAATTTACCTATGTATTTGTACATATGTGGCTCATACTGTATTTCTATTGGGCAGCACTGGTCTAGAGGGAGCCTCCATAGCCACAGGGGTCAGGTCAAAGTTAAACTTTTTTTGAGACCATATATATCTCCAGAAAAAAAAAAATCAAAACTGGATAAGCAGAGGGCTGAGGTCAACTTTCCAGTGAAAAGTCAGAATGCCTTAGCAGTTTCTACATCTGAACCAATTCCTGTACTCAGAATTCATTAACTAAAGGAGGTCTGGGTCCCCACAAGGAAGGACCCTCCAACACTGTGGCAAATATATACAGTAATGTATGCATTTGATTGCCCCATTCCTTTCCCCAAAGACACTTGTAGCCATTTACTAGGTTAAAAATAAACTAGGGGAAAGAGAATACTCACACCTGTTGAGGGCTACTGGATACAGGGTTTGAATTGACATTGACACCAGGGAACTCAGACCACAATCACTGACCCCGTTAGAATAAGGACATATCAATTCTAGTAATAAATGGAATTCTATCCCACATTTGTCTCATGGTGGGTCCATTAGGTCCATGGTGATCCACTGGGTGGCAATTTCTTTCGTTCTTAAATGTATATTCATAATGGAACACTCATATTTGTTCTTTGACTTGTAAATCCAGTTATTTTAGCAGGAAAAGCCAAGCAGAATCCTTGAAGTTGTTCCTTCCCTATCTCTGCCAATACAGTAAGTCAAATTATAATGCATCCCAAGGAAAATGACAGAGATTAGTGCCATATTCAAAGACCAAAATAATGCAGAGATGGTGGTCTCAATCATATCTTCATTTAATTTACTAGTATCAAACTTGCAATAACTTGATGAATTGTGACATATCAAAGTGGATTACCAGGCACTTAACCAAGTACTAGCCCTAAAGGAAGTCTCTATGACATAGTTTGCAGCTATCAATCTTGTGAACGGATTCTTTCCATACCACCAAAGAAGAATAAATGATTCACCTTCACACCGAATATCAAAAGTGCCTATCATGGTCTGTCTCCAGGTCAATGTTAACTCTTCCACCTGCTGCACAACATAATCTAAATGGAACTTGCTAGGCTGGACATTCCTCTGAACATTACTTTCATCCAGTATATCTATGGCAATGTGTTTAATAGACCTGAAGAGCAAGAAGCTCATAGCCTTTAGAATACCTTATTAAACCCATGTACACCAGAAGGTGAGAGATAAATATGACAAAAATTCAGAGGGCTGCCACATTGTTGAAGAGGTTAGGGGTGCAGAAAGCTGAAGCATGCTGAGACATTCTCTACAAAGCAAAGGATATGATGCTGTATCCTGTACCTCCTACCATTAAGAGAGAAGCAAAATGCCTGACATTCCTTTTTGTTGCTTTTGAGGTAGCACTTGGGAATACTGCCATGGCCATTTATCAGGTGAGAGGAACTTCTACTAGTTTTGAGTGGGTTATGGAGCAAGAAAAGACTGTGCAGCACATCAAAAACACAGTACAAACATGTCTGCCATTTAGGTCATGTAAACCATGGTATCAGAGATAACTGTGGTAGAAAAAGACGACAGTAGAAAAGTCCCAATTCAAGAGTGGCAGAGCAGAATCTTAGAATTCTGAAACAGGCTATTCGGTCTTCTGCAAAGAGCTGTACACCATTTATAAAACACTCTTAGGATGCCCCTGGGACTTTGGAGAGACTGAGCATCTAAGCATGGAACATGAAGTGACCATATAGCCGGAGTTACCCATCATGAGTTGGGAGATTATCAAATCCTCTCATTCACAAAGTTAGGAGGGCCCAGCAGCAATCTTTTGTAAGTAAGATGGCAGGATCCATTGTAAGAGGAAAATAATTCTTTTGAGAGTTTTGAGCAAGGCCAGAGGCATAGTCAAACTGCCCAAAGAGGTAGTGCACACTCCCCTATTATGTAAGTTTTTCAGATACTTATACCTTAGCTTGGAACAGATGACTTTAATGGGCATTCCATCCATCCAGTGGACAAAAATGTTAAAAGAAAACATAAACAGGACTTGGTTCATGGATTGGCTGACTTGCTATGTTGGTGCAAACACAAAATTGACTGATTTTGAACTATAGCTGCATTCAGAGATGTCTCAGAAAGCCTGTGGTATGGGGGAAACCCTCCAAAAGGCAGAGCTTTGGATAGTGAACCTCATCAGCTCTGGATGTAAGAGAAGAAACCTCAGGCGGGACACACATGGCTGTGGCAAATGACTTAGCTGGTTGGTCAGAGGCCTGGGCAAGGAGCAAGATTAGGTTAAGAAGGATTAAGAAGATTAGAGTCAAAGAAATAAAGGCTCTTCCATAAGGATATGTGGATAGACATATGGGAGTGGGCACAATATGTAAAGATTTTTGCATGCACACCAGATAGTATCCATTCCAGAAGAGGCACTAAAATTCCTCATAAACAGGATAAACATGAGTTTATTTGAAAACTAAAGGAACTGCACATGCAATACCTAAATAATTTTGATAGCTTTTCTGATTTAGGGATGTAGTGGGGGAAAATAAAATATAGGTGTAGTGTTTAGAATGCAGAGACTAGAAAATGTATTTTCAGACTTCTCAATATAGTGAAATTAAGCACTCTTATTATTTTGGATACCAAATTAGCTTATGACTTTGAAAAATTTTCCACCTTGTAGGCAGAAGGCTTTTAGAAGTGTTTGGGATGTTTTCTGGCTTCCAAGGTCTTAGGATACTTTAAAAATATTATAACATTATTCGAATATTATTTTTGTTATTTAAATCATGTTGAAAGGAGATTCTTGTAAAGTTTGTGCCTGAGAAGAAGCCTCTGAGACATAAGTTAGCCTTCACTGAATATATTAGGCATAATAATGGCACCTCCAAAAACTTTTATGCCCTAATACTCAGAACCTGTGACTGTGTTATCTTACATGGCAAAAGGAACTTTGGAGGCATGATTAAGTTACAGACCTTGAGATGGAGAGAGTAGCCTGTATTATACAGGTGCATGTAATTTAATAATGTAGGCCCTTAAAGGCAGAGAATGCTTCCCAACTTGGTTAGAGAGAGAAGACAGTAGAAGAAGGAGGAAGGATTCAAAATGTGAAAGGACAAGTCTCTCATTGCTTGCTTTGAAGGTGGAGGAAAGGGACTATGAGTCAAGGAATGTGGTTGAGCTCCAGAAGACAGGAATGGGCCTCAGCTGACAGTCCTCAAGAAAATGGGGATCTCAGTCTTTAAAGGACCTGAATTCTACCAATAACCTAGATGAGCAAGACAATGGATTTTGCCTTTGATCTTTCAGAAAGAAATGCAGCCCAGCTAACACTTGCTTTTAGCCTGGTGAGGCCAGGTTGGCCTTGTGACCTACAGAAATGTAAAATAAATTTACATTGTTTAGACCACAATATTGTGGTAGTTTGTTGCTGTAGCTCACAGATAAATAGTGCACTGGAATTTATTGGCCTTTATCTTCTCATTTGCAAATAGAGATAGGATTATCTCCTTCTCCCACTGAAGACAACATGAGATGCTACATAGGACGATGCCTGGAAAACTTAACAATGGTGTACAAAAAGTATTATTAGATTTAGAGTCAACTGATGGAGTACTCTCAAGGAAGGTGTTTTTGGTGCAAATAGCCAATTACACTGATTGTTTCCAATTCTTGGAAATGCAATAAAATAGGGGAAATAAATTATTTCAAATTCTGTTTTGGTACATTAACATTTGACATTATTTAGGTCTAATGAGATCACAAGAGTAAACATAGACATTCCTGTTAGAGAAGATTATATGCTTGTTACAACAGGAACAAAAGACAGAAGAGCAAAACCACTGTCATTTTAATATAACTGTTGGTTAATAGAAAGAAAAAGTTAATTAACATGTCTCTAACAAGAACCAAATAACAGATCCATCTCCATTTTAGTTCACTAAGTTTGATTTGATTATGCCAATTCTCAAGCACCAATAGCTACTTGGTATTCACAGTTTCTTTGTCCTGATTTCTTAATCAGTGAAGCAATGTAAAATAGTTGCTTGTTTCTTGCACATGGCCAATTATGTTGGATCATTTATATTGTAAGGGACCACGGAGCTCGCTTAGGTAGGTGGATGGGCTACCTCTTTGCTTTTGGAGATAATCACTTCCAAAGAAACGTTTAAAATGTAGGCCAGTTTGCACTGATTTTTTTAAAGGACAATCAGAACTAGGTGCTTAAGCATCTTTTGGAATATTTATTGCAAGGAAGCCATGCAAGCTAGTTCCAGTGAAGGGAGATTAATTTTAAGAATTCAACAGGCAGCCTTAAGTGTATAAAAAGTGAAATACAAGTAGGCTTGTGAAATCAGGAACTGGAAAACTAGAGACCAAGACTTCCTCATCCACCTTTTATGAAGCTTTTAGCCTTTGCTTTTGCTTGTGTCTAAGTACGTGCTCCACCTTCTGCTTCCGACTACAGACCACCTGCTTAGTTGTTGGCGTACATATGGCTAAAAATGACTACCTCAGGTTGCCTCTATGTACATCTAATTCAATCACATATATCATTTCCACACCCGACAACTTGTGCCTTTTAGTTTAAGTATAGACAATATGATTGATCACCAGCTGGTTAAAGCATTGGATACTTTCAGTCCAACGCATACCCCTAATTCAGTGAGCTGTGGTGTTGAGACCACATGGCACAAATTTGACTGAAGACGCCTGCAATTTTAACAGGCAGTTCCTAGAGAAGAGAGCTATGGGGAAGCAGATACCTCAAGGCATGTTTCTTTTATTTAGTCACACTTAAACCTTTAATGTGTTGCACCTGAAGAGTGAGTCCATTTTTCATTAGGTTTATGACCTGGACCAAGGGTTTTCACTATTTAACTTTTCAGTATTACATATCTCCTCTTTTTGTATAAAACTAGTGATTAAAGTAAATGAGTACAATAACTTATCTGCAATATAAATCTCATATTGTTCAAAGTAATACAATTTTTGTTCTTTGTCAGTTTATAATTATGATTTTTCTACAGTTATTCCCATCAAGGCTAGGAATATCATATATTCATAGTTTGGATTATACGAAGGTCATTTATTTTGTTTTCTTTAAGAAAAGTTTGATACAATGTGCATTATCTTGTGCTATCTTGAAGATTATATGGAAGTATTTTTCTGCTTCTTGAGAGTAGCTTCTGTGACATATAGTATCTCCTTCAAATATATATTAATTTATAAATAATGAATCAAGGGAAGGACCTGCAATTTAACAAGAAAAATCTGAGTTCATGGAGTCTAAGAATGTAATGCTGAAATAAAAATCTACATTTTCCATTATCGGGGAAACTTTGTCCTATTTTACCTGTGACATTTCATTAAAAAAAATTAAATGGTATTGTGAGCAGTGAAACTAGAAATTTTTCCAAGCCTAGTAATATTATGGAAAGTGTCTCTAAGGCTAACTTCTAGAATTCTAGTTAATTTGCAGTTTTTGGAGAAATTACAAAATAATTTAATGATGTAATTTTGAGCCTAGATGTATTAGACAAGACTACAAAGGACTGATCCAGTTAAAGAGGCTGACAACAATGACAACACATGGCCTGAAGTTGCTTTCACTATGATTTATTTTTGGACTAGGGAACAGAATAAGTGGCAAGGATACAAATGAGTGAATTGATACAGCTTCCCATGGTATCTCTCTAGTTTTCCATGGAAATGACCCTGATGTTTAGTACTCATAGTAGAATGCATAAACTGAGCAAGCCACAAAATCACAAAAACAAAACAACTATTTGTTGTTATCTTTTCCCTTTCTTTTTATCTGGAGAAAGAACTAACAGATGTTATTGCAGCTATTGCCATGGTTATATAATCCCATGTTCTTCACCTATCCATGGCCTACCATATTAAAGTAAATTTTTTTCATTTTAATTTCATAAAATTTAGGTGATATAAACGAATCCCAAAACACTATTGTCAGTCTTTCCATTAGAGCACACATTTTGGAGCCAGATTGAATCAATTTATATTCTGACTTTGCCAAGTTGTAAGAGCTTTGGTAAATTACTAAACCTCTCTTTGGCTCAGTTTCTTCCTTTATAAAATCTAAATAAAAGAACTTTTGATTCCAAATATGACCAAATTGTGGGTATCAGACTACCTTCACACAACAGACAACTATAATACTGGAAAATGTATGAAGCATCTCTGTTTTGGTGTTAGACAACAACTCCCTCAAATGAGAAGGGATCAGTGTAAGAACTCTGGCAATACCAAAAAACAAGAGTGTTTTGTCCCTTCCAAAGCATTGTACTAGATCCCTAGTGATGTATGCTAGCCAGATTGAAATATCTGAAATGACAGATATAGAATTCAAAATATGGGTGGCAAAGAAACTCAATAAAATCCGAGAAAAGTTAAAATTAAAATCCAGTACAAAGAAAACAGAGAAATAATCCAGGATATAAAATGCAACATAGCTATGTTAAGAAAAAAACAAACACTGGGAATTAAAAATTTCACTAGAAAAATTTAAAAATACAATTAGAAGCCATAATAATGGATTAGACCAAACAGAAGAATTTCAGAGTTTAAAGAGCAGTCTTCTGAATTAACCCAGTAGGACAAAATAAAAAAAGCAATTTAAAAGAAGTGAATGAGGCCGGGCGCGGTGGCTCAAGCCTGTAATCCCAGCACTTTGGGAGGCCGAGACGGGCGGATCACGAGGTCAGGAGATCGAGACCATCCTGGCTAACACGGTGAAACCCCATCTCTACTAAAAAATACAAAAAACTAGCCGGGCGAGGTGGCGGGCGCCTGTAGTCCCAACTACTCGGGAGGCTGAGGCAGGAGAATGGCGTAAACCCAGGAGGCGGAGCTTGCAGTGAGCTGAGATCCGGCCACTGCACTCCAGCCTGGGCGACAGAGCAAGACTCCGTCTCAAAAAAAAAAAAAAAAAAAAAAAGAAGTGAATGAAACCTTTGAGAAATATAGGATTATGTAAAGCAACCAAACCTATTAATTATTGGCATTGCTGAAAGAGAAGAAAAAAAAGTAAGGAACTTGGAAAATATATTTGAAGATATAATTCATGAAAACTCCCGCAATCTTGCTAGAGGTTGATATGCAGCTAAAACAAATGCAGAGAACTCCTGCAAGATATTATACAAGATCATCATCTTCAAGACACATAGTCATCAGACAATCCAAGGTAAATGAGAAAAGAAAAATAATCTTAAAGGCAGCTAGAGAAAAGGGCCAAATTACCTATAAAAGGGATCTCTGTAGATTAACAGCAGACTTCTTAGCAGAAACCTCACAAGCTAGAAGCTACAAGCTAGAAGTGATTGGTGACCTACCTTTAGCTTTCGTAAAGAAAAAAAGTCAAGAATTTTATATCCTGCCAAACTAAGCTTCATAAACGAAGGAGAAATAAAGTCTCCCAAACAAATGGTAAAAGTATTCATCAGCACAAGACAAGTCCTACACGAAATGATTAAAGAAGTTCTGAACATGAAAGCAAAAGAATGATACTTGCTACCACAAAGCACACATAAGCAGAAAGCTTGCAGACCCTATAAGGCAACTGTACTACAAAACAACTAGCTAACAACACTATGACAAAAACAAAACTTCACATATCAATATTTACCTTGAACCTAAATGGCCTAAATGCTCCACTTAAAAAAAGTATAGAGTGAAAAATAGGACAAAAAACAAGACCTGCCCTTCAGCTGTCTTCAAGAGACCTGTATCTCACATGTAATAACACCCATAGACTCAAAGTAAATGGACAGAGAAACATCTATCATGCAAACAGAAAACAAAAAAGAGCAGGGGTTATTATTTTTGTATCACATAGAATAGGTTTTAAATAAGCAACAGTTAAAAAGGACAAAGAAAAGAAAGACGGTAGAGCAAGATGGCTGAATAGAAGCCTTCACTGATCATCCTCCCCACAGGAACAACAAATTTAATAACTATCTGCACAAAAAGCACACTCATAAGAACCAAAAATTGGATGAGTGATCACAGTACCTGGTTTCAACTTCATATCACTGAAAGAGGCACTGAAGAGGGTAGGAATTATAGTCTTGGACTGCCAACACCACTCCTCCCCTATCCCCTGGCACTGACTACATTGCATGGAGAGAGACTGTGAGCTTGGGAGAGAGAGAGAGTGCAGTGACTGTGGGACTTTACATTGGAACTAAGTGCTGCCAACACCAGGCAGAAATCAGCTGGTGACTATGGAAGGAGTATTTAGAACAGCCCTAGCCAAAGAGGAATTGCCCATTTCAGTGGTTGCAACTTGAGTTTCAGCAAGCCCCACCATCATGGGTTAAAGTGCTCTGGGGTCCCAGGTAAATTTGAAAGGCAGTCTGTGCTACAAGGACTGTGACCCTTAGGCAAGTCCTAGTGCTGTGCTGGACTAGGAGCCATTGGACTTAGGGGGCACAAGATCTAGTAAGACAACAGACAGGGTGGCTAAGGGAATTCTTATGTCATCTTTCACCAAACCCCAGGGATCACAGCTCACAACTCCAAAAGATACCCGTTCCTTCTTCTTGAGGAGAGAGGCGAATAAAGAGGACTTGGTCTTGCATCTTGGATGCCAGCTTAGCTACAGTAAGATAGGACACAAGGCAGAGTCATGAGGCCCTCCATTCTAGCTAGGCGTTAGCTACCTGGATGACATTTCTAGACATACCCTGGGCCAGAAGAGAACCTGTTGCCTTGAAGGGAAGTACCCAGTCCTGGCAGGATTCATCACTTTCTTATGGAAGAGCTCTTGGACCTTGAATAATCAGCAGCAGTAACAAGGTGGTATGTGCTGTGGGCCTTGGGTGAGACTCAGACATGCTAGCTGTAAGTGTGACCCAGTGTATTCACAGCTGTGGTGGCTATGAGGAGAGACTCCTTCTGCTTCAGAAAAAGAGAAGGAAGAATAAAGGGACTTTCTCTTGTAGCTTAGGTACCAGCTTGGCCACAGTGAGGAAGAACACTGGGTGAGCTTTTGGGGTCCTCACTGTCAGACTTTGACTCTTGGTTGGCATTTCTAGATCTACCCTTGGCCAGAGGGAAAGCCTACTGCCATGAATGGCGAGTTTCAGGCCTGGCAACATTTACCCCAAGCTGATTGAAGCACCTGTGGGCCTTAAGCAAACATTGGTGGTACCATGGCAGTGCCCCTCATGGGCGCATGGTGGTGGTAGATATAGGGAAAGACTCTTCTGCCTGGAGAAATAGGAAGGAAGACTAGCAAAAACGTTGTCTTATGGTTTTGGTACCAGCTTAGCCACAGTAGAATAGAGCACCAGGTAGTTCTCAGGTTTCTGATTCCAGGCCCTGGCTCCTGGACAGCATTTCTGAACCTGTCCCAGAAATGGGGAAACTTGCCACCCTGAAGGGAAGGACACAGGCCTGGATGGCTTTGCACCTGCTGATTCTGGAACCCAGGGCCTTGAGTGAATATAGGGTGTAGCCAGGTAGTGGATATAGTGAGCCTTGGGTGAGACCCAGTGTTGTACTGGCTTCAAGTCTGACCCAGCACAATCCCAGTGGTGGTGGCCATATGAGCGGATGTTTTACCCCTTCCCCAGCTTCAGGCAGCTCAGCACAGAGAAAGAGATAATTCATTTGTTTGGGAGAAGTAAAGGAAGGCTAGAACAAGAGTCCTTGCCTGGTAATCCAGAGAATTCTTCTGGATCTTGTTCAAGACCATCAAGGCAGTACCTCTATGTGTCTGCAAGAACCACAGTGCTACTGGTCTTGGGACTCACCTTAACACACACAGCTTAGATCACAGCACCCAAGTCTTTTCAAACATTTGGAGAGCCTTCACAAGAAGGATGGGTACAAAAAGCCTGGACCATGCAGACTGCAATAATTACCTAATAGTTTAATGCCCAGACACTAACACATATCCACAAGCAACAAGATCATCCAGGAAAATATGACCTTACAAAGTGAACAAAATAAAGGACCAGGGGCTAGTTATGGAAAGACAGAGATACGTGGTAGACTAAAAATTCAAAATAGGTGTTTTGAGGAAACTCAAAAAAATTCAAGATAACAGAGAGAAGGAATTCAGAATTCTATCAGATAAATTTAACAAAGAAATTGAAATAATTAAGAATTAAGCAGAAATTCCAGAGTTTGAAAAATTCAACAGGCATGCTAAATGTAATAGTCCATTCTCATGCCTCTATAAAGAACCGCCCAAGACTGAGGAATTTATAAGGGAAAAAAGGTTTAATTGACTCACAGTTTCGCATAGCTGAGAGGCCTCAGGAAACTTATAATCATGGTGAAAGGGAAAGCAAAGCAAACATGTCCTTCTTCACATGGCGGCAGGAGAGAGAGGTGTTGAGCAAAGACAGGGAAAAGGCCCCTATAAAACCATCAGATCTCATAAGAACTCACTCACTATCATGAGAACAGCATGGAGGAAGCCGCCCCTGTGATTCAATGACCTCCTACTGGGTCCCTCCCACAACATGTGGGGATTATGGGATTACAATTTAAGATGAGATTTGAGTGGGGACACAAAGCCAAACCATATCACTGAAGAATGCATCAGTGTTTCATAATAGAAAAATTGATCAAGAAGAATGAATAATTAGTGAGCTTGAAGACAGGCTTTTTGAAAATACACGGTCAGAGAAGAAAGAAAAAAATAGTGACAAGAATGAAGATGCCTATAGGATCTATAAAATAGCCTCAAAAGGTCAAATCTGAGAATTATTGGCTTTAAAGAGGAGGTAAAGAGATAGAGGTAGAAGGCTTATTCAAAGGAATAATAATAGAGAACTGCTAAAACCCAAATAAAGACATTAATACCCAAATAAAATAAGTTATTAGAACACCAAGCAGATTTAACCAAAAAAGAGACTTCAAGGCATCTAATAAACTCCAAAATGTCAAGTATAAAGGATCCTAAAGTCAGCAAGATAAAAGAAACAAATAATATACAATAGAGCTCCAATACATGTGGCAGCAGACTTTCTAGTGGAAATGTTACAGGTCAAGAGAGAGTGGCATGATGTATTTAAAGTGCTAAAAGAAAAAACCTTACACCATAGATTAGAATGTCTGTCAAAAATGTCCCTCAAACATAAAGGAGAAATAAAGACTTTCTCAACAAAAAGAAGCTGAGGGATTTGCAACACCAGACTTGTTTTACAAGAAATGCTGGAGGGAGTAGAAGAATAGTTTCCAGAGGTTGGGAATAGTAGTAGGGGGATGTGGACAAGGTGAGGATAGTTAATGGGTACCAAAAACAGAAATGATGATAGGACATAGCATTTGCAAGTACAATAGAGCGATTACAGTCAATAACAATTTAATTGTACATTTTAAAATAACAGAGCGACTATAATTGCATTGTTTTTAACACAAAGGATAAATGCTTGAGGTGATGGATACTCCACATATCCTGATTTCATTATTACTCATTGCATGCCTGTATCAAAATATCTCATATATTAACCCATAAATATATTCATCTACTATATACCCACAAATTTTTACAAAAGAGAATTAAATTGACTCTTGCATCTCACCATACATAAAAATTAAGATGGATTCATGACTTATATGTAAAATCTCAAGCTATGAAAATCTTAGAAGAAAACCTAGGAGAAACTCTTTTGGACACTGGCCTAGGCAAATAATTTTTTACTAGGACTTCAAATGCAAATGCAACAAAAACAAAAATTGACAGTTGGGGCCTAATTAAAGTAAAGAACTTCTGCACAGCAAAAGAAACTATCAGTAAAGAGACAACCTACAGAATGGGAGAAAATATTTTCAAACTATGCATCTGACAAAAGACTAATAGCTAGAATACACAAGAAACTTAAATCAAGAAGAGAAAAACAAAACAAAACAAAAACACAATAAAAAGTGGGCGAAGGACACGAACAAACATTTCTCAAAGAAGACATACAAGTAGTGAGCAAACATATGAAAAAATACCCAACATCAGTAACCATCAGAGAAATGCAAAGTAAAACCACAATGAGATACTGTCTCATGGCAGTCTATGATGTAATATCTTTAATAATATGGCTATTTTTTAAAAAAGTCAAGAAATAACAGATACTGATGAGGATGAGTGGTGAAGGGAATGCTCATACACAGTTGGTGGCAATTAGTTCAGCCCCTATGCAAAGCAGTTTGGAGATCTCTCAAAGGACTAAAAATAGCGCTATGATTTGGCCCAGCAATACCATTACTGGGTATCTACCCAAAGAAGAATAAATTGTTCTATCAAAGAGACACCTGCACTCCAACATTGCATCACTATTCACAATAGCAAAGACATGGAATCAACCCAGGTGCCCATCTGTGGTGGATTGGGTAAAGAAAATGTGGCATATAGACACCATGGAATACTATGCAGCCACAAGAAAGTATGAAATAAAGTCTCCTGCAGCAACGTGGATGCAGCTGGAGGCCATTATCCTAAGTGAATTAACACAAACAGAAATTCAAACATCACATATTCTCACTTATAAGTGAGAGCTAGACAATGGCTACATATTGAAATAAAGATGGAAGCAATAGATACTAGGGACTCCAAAAGGAGGACGGATGAAGGGAGGTAAAGCTTGAAAAACCACCTATTGGGTACTATGTTCACTATTTGAGTGACAGTTTCGATAGAAGCCCAAACCTCAGCATTATGTGATATATCCATGTAACAAACCTGCACATGTACTCTCTGAATCTAATATATAAATAAATAAGTAAAAAGTTAGACAAAAAGATACCTGGTGGAGAACAACAGTAAGAACAATCTCTACTTCTCATCAGAAATAATGCAAGCCAGATGAAAACGAAACTAGACTGTAAAGTTCTGAAAGAAAAATAAAATTAGCACAGAATAAAGATAGACAAATGGAAGAGAATGGAAAACCCCTAAATAGACTGACACCACAGTTAAATTTCCAGTAAATTTTTGACAAAGGTATGAAAGCAATTTAATGGATGAAAATCCTTTTTTCCCTAAATGATGCTAGAACTGAATATCAATATGCAAAAAAGGAACTTTGACAGCTACCTGAAACCATACATTAAAAAACATCATTGAATTGGATAATAAACAAGACATAAAAGTTCAATCTATGAAGTTTCTAAAACAAAACATAACATGGGAGTATATCTTCATTACCTCAGTGTAAGAAAAATTTTTGGATGCAGAACACTGAAAATATTCACCCTTAAAGAAAAAAGGAGACAAATTTGGCCTCATCGAAATAAAACACTTGTGCTCATTCAAATACTCCACTAATGTAATGAATAGCTGAACCACATACAGAAAGAAAATATTCACATTACATATCTCTGACAAAGGACTTGTATCTGCAATATACAAGTAAGCCTTAGCACTCAATAATAATAACACAAACAGCCTCAATAAAAAATAGACAAAGGACTTTAATAGACCCTTAACAATAAAAGAATACCAATGGTCAGTGAGCAAATTAAAATATAATCAATATCACTAATCATAAAGAAAATATAAATTCAAAGAAAAAATGAGATACCACAACAAACCCTTAAGAATGAATTAATTTAAAAAAGGTCACAATACCAAGTATTGATGAAGATATGGAGCAACTGGAATTCTCATACATACTTGATGGAAATGTTAAATGATACAACTCTTTGGGGAAAATGTCTCACAATTTGATATGGTACCAGATAAACACCTAAACTATGGCATAATAATTCTAATCCTAGAACAAGAGAAATGAAATCATATGTCCAAAAAAAGATTTGTATCAGAGTATTGGCAGCAGTTTTGTTCGTAATAGCTCAAAACTGGAAGTAACACAAATGTTCAATTTGGAAAATGGGAAAATAAATTGTGGTATATTCATAAAACAGTTTACTATTGATGTATGCTGTAACATGGGTGAATCTTAAAAATATTAATCCCATCTCTACCAAAAAAATACAAAAATTAGCCAGGCATGGTGGTGTGCGCCTGTAGTCCCAGCTACTCGGGAGGCTGAGGCAGAAGAATCACTTGAACCCGGGAGGTGGAGGTTGCAATGAGCTGAGATTGCGCCACTGTACTCCAGTCTGGGCAACAGTGCGAGACTCCATCTCAAAAAGCAAAACAAAACAAAACAAAACACCAATTAAGGCAAAAGAAGCCAGACATGAAACAGTTCAAACTGTATCATTTCATTTACATGTACTTCTCTAACAGTAAACTAAAGTCCGGTGATAGAAACTAGAAAGACGGTTATCGCTGGAGATGGTGGTTCAGGGACGAGGCATGAAGTTATTTTTTGGGATGATGAATTGTTCTGTTCTATATCTTGTGTTTGTCCAAACTCATTTTTCTGTGTGTATATCATATGTGAAATTTTAAAAAATGAAATAAATTGAGGTAACAATCGAAATTGTTATTGTTGTTATTTTTGAGACAGGGTCTCACTGTCGCCTAAGGCTGGAGTGCACTGGTGCTATCATGGCTCACGGCAGACTCAACTTCCCAGGCTCCAGTGATCTTCCCACCTCAGCCTCCTTGGTAGCTGGGACTACAAGGTCATACCACCATGCCTGGGTAGTTTTTGTTTTTTTTTTAGTACAGATGGGATTTTGCCATGTTGCCCAGGCTGGTTTCGAACTCCTGAGCTCAAGCGATCTGCCCACCTCGGCCTCACAAAGTTCTGAGACTACAGGTGTGAGCCACTGCAACCGAGCATAAAATTATTTTATAACAGACATTTCTCAAAAGAAGACATTCATACAGCCAACAGACACATGAAAAAATGCTCATCATCACTGGCCATCAGAGAAATGCAAATCAAAACCACAATGAGATACCATCTCACACCAGTTAGAATGGCGATCATTAAAAAGTCAGGAAACAACAGGTGCTGGAGAGGATGTGGAGAAATAGGAACACTTTTACACTGTTGGTGGGATTGTAAACTAGTTCAACCATTATGGAAAACAGTATGGCGATTCCTCAAGGATCTAGAACTAGATGTACCATATGACCCAGCCATCCCATTACTGGGTATATACCCAAAGGATTATAAATTATGCTGCTATAAGGACACATGCACACGTATGTTTATTGCAGCACTATTCACAATAGCAAAGACTTGGAATCAACCCAAATGTCCATCAGTGACAGATTGGATTAAGAAAATGTGGCACATATACACCATGGAATACTATGCAGCCATAAAAAAGGATGAGTTTGTGTCCTTTGTAGGGACATGGATGCAGCTGGAAACCATCATTCTTAGCAAACTATCACAAGAACAGAAAACCAAACACCGCATGTTCTCACTCGTAGGTGGGAACTGAACAATGAGATCACTTGGACTCGGGAAGGGGAACATCACACACCGGGGCCTATCATGGGGAGGGGGGAGGGGGGAGGGATTGCATTGGGAGTTATACCTGATGTAAATGACGAGTTGATGGGTGCAGCACACCAACATGGCACAAGTATACATATGTAGCAAACCTGCACGTTGTGCACATGTACCCTACAACTTGAAGTTTAATAATAATAAATAAATTTAAAAAAAAAAAAAAAAAAGAGTATTGTGGGGCCGGGCGTGGTGGCTCAAGCCTGTAATCCCAGCACTTTGGGAGGCCGAGGCGGGCGGATCACGAGGTCAGAAATTCGAGACCAGTCTGGCCAATATGGTGAAACCTCGTCTGTATTAAAAATACAAAAATTAGCTGGGAGTGGTGATGCTCGCGCCTATAGTCCCGGCTCCTCGGGAGGCTGAGGCAGAAGAATCGCTTGAACCCAGGAGGCGGAGGTTGCAGTGAGCCCATATCACCTCACTGCACTCCAGCCTGGGTGACAGAGCGAGACTCCGTCCCCCCCACCAAATAGATAAATAAATAAATAAAAATAAAAGAGTATTGTGGGAATTAAATGAACTAAAACATGTATATGTAAAATGATCACAATAGTCCCTGACAAATAACATGTAACCTGTAAGCTTTAGAAATTACTATCAAAATTTATATTTTCCTTTCTAATGCTCCATTCATTTACTGTACTACTATGTGGTTCTGCACAAATAGTCAAACCACAGGATATATTTCAGAATGTTAGAAATAATGCCTCACATTGCATATCATGAAACTTTTCTGGGCATTATTCAGTTCCGCTGTTAAAAAGGCATTGCAGCTGTTTCTACTCATGAAAACCTCTCCTCACTCTGTAATTTCTCCATCAGTGGTTTCCACACCAGTTGACTTCGAAATGGTTGCAAGTTTTCCTTTCCATTCAATTATCTAGAATTTAAGATACAAGTAGTTAATCCCTTGATCAAATTATATAGAATTAGACTGCTCTGATTGTTACCTCCCCTCAAGGGATTGTAAGCTTCCACAGAATATAACATTTAAAGTACATTTCAACAGAACATAAGATGGTTTAGAAAATGATTTTGTGGTAATATCCTCAAAACCCATAGTCCAAAGCACTCATCTGATGAAATTCAGGCAAAAGATGTTTTCTTTTCTGTAGGAAATTGCTTTATCTATACGGTGCATAAGTGTGAATGCTTCAGCTAAATAATAGGGTGAAAATACCAGGGAATTACCTTCCTCAGGTGACAAATAGAAGCCAAACATTGTAGTTTTGGTGAGACTGAATACAAGGGGTAATTTGTCTTTTAAAAGGAATTTAGGAATTTTGTTTTTTGCCCCTCTGGTTTGGAAAGAAAACATGCATTGACAGACGCCAAAGAGTGAAATGTAAATGGTAAAATCACAGGCTTGAAGACAACTTGTTTTTAACGTGTGTGGCACTGAAAGTCAGCATGAACTTATCATTACTCAGGTCTTCGCTGTTTTCATAGAGGCTTCAAAGTAGGAAACAGTATCTCCTGTACAAAGTGTGGGTACAATTTCTGAGACAAGGCTTATAATGTAGACTGTAGCTCAGAATAAAGATCACAGGAGACTAAAAGACCAAAATAACTTCTTAAATAAGAAAAAAATAAAGCCACATTCAAACACTCATTTGCTTTGATATATTAATTCTACTTTCTTTGAAAACTAGATGTAATAAAATATGCCACGGTTGGCTGGCAGCAGCCTCATTACCCCAATTTCACGTAATTGCTATGTTTGATCAAGCAAGGCTGAACAACAGCTGGCCCAGATATTAGTCTGTGCTCCCATTTCGGATAGAGAAGTTTGCAGGGTGCACAAGCAATTTTTTTCTCCACTGCCTGGAATATGGACATTCCATACTCTGTGTATGGTCAAAGAACTTTTAATGTTAGACACCGTATCAGATAAGCAATGCTATGAAAGACTGTCAAGAGACAAAGTTAGCAAGGTTTTCAACTGCTGTGCCTTTTAGCGCCTGGCATAGCTCTTCTTATACAAAAAATATTTAGTTTAAAAACTTATTTCTTAATAGACCCCAATGGTTGAATGAAATCATCTGTCTTTTTACTTTTCCTAGGATTACATTTTTCTGCACAAGCTCCTAATGAGAAGGCCTGAGGTCTGTAAGATGAGAAAGAGCCAATTCTTAAGAAAATCAGGTTTAGAAGTATTAAACAGGAGATGATTATTGTGCCCTTAAAATAAAGGGGGATATTGGAAAATTAATCCATAAAATAAATTTGATTTTAAAAAATGTATGTGTACATGTTTATATTCACTGAAAAGTCTTAGTTTTTTTTTTTTCCCTTTGTCTTTGGAATGCTTTTGCTGGTAGTTGCCTTTTCATACACAAAATAATTTCAGGCAATAATTTACTAGGCCTATTTATCATTCAGTTAGGGTAGTTCCAGAAATCCTTCCCTCAAAATGTTACACAAAATTTGCACGTTCAAAATATTACTTGTAAACCCAGAAACTGATTTTAGGAAAATATCAATCTATAAGCCCCTAAACACCCACCCATCCAACCAATCAACAAACCAATAAAATTATGTTTATAAATCAGCCTGTCAAACTCTTATACAGCCAAGTGCAATTATGTTTAACACTAAATTATATAGGAGCTATTAGGCAAGGCAACAAACAAGTAACAAAACAAAATTAAGCAAAAAATCCCTCCTAAACATCCCTATAGAAGTTTGTTGTTATAGATGCCATACATCTGTGAACAATTCTAATCCCACAGATTGGAAACACCAGAATTTACCTTAAATAAACACACACACACACACACACACATATATATATATATATATTTTGAGATTTGAGACAGGGTCTTGCTATGTCGCCCAGGCTGGAGTACAGTGGCGCGATGTTGGCTCACTGCAACATCCACCTCTGGGTTCAAGCGATTCTCCTGCCTCAGCCTCCTGAATAGCTGGGATTTCAGGCAAGCACCACCATGCTCAGCTAATTTTTTGTATTTTTAGTAAAAATGAGGTCTCACTATGTTGGCCAGGCTGGTCCTGAACTCCTGGCCTCAAGTGATCTGCCCACCTTAGCTTCCCAAATTGCTGGGATTATAGGCATGAGCCACCAAGCCCAGCCAAATCATATTTTATTTTAAAGCTAATCTTTGGAAGTACAGTGTGTGTTGGAGGGGGGGAGGTACCTGATTGCATTTGTATCCTCTTTTAATTTACACATATATTATTAATTATAAAAATGATGTAACCACATTTCCAGAATTTGAGATGAGGGAAACCAAAACACTTAATAATTGTGTCACTCAACTCAATCACTGTATTCCATATTTCAAAGAAAAGGAAACCTCTTTCCTTAGAGAAAGTGAGGAAGGTCACATTTCCTGGAGCATACTTGGAGGTATGTTTAGGAGGTACCACCATTACTGATCTGTTAACATCTCATTCCAATGTGTTGGTGATGACAAGTCACTGTTGTGATTGCCATCCTCTTTTGTAATATCATCGCCACCTGCTGGTACTTTAGGAGATTGCCCCCAAAAGCCTTTGAAGGCAGGAAACACCATATCATGTTTATTATTATTATTGTTATTGTTATTATTATTTTGAGACAGGGTCTTGCTCTGTCACCCAGGCTCACAGCCTTGACCTCCTGGGCTCAAGACTTCTAAGTCCCTCCCGTCTCAGACTTCTAAGTATCTGGGACCATAGGCACACATCAAGCTCAGCTAACTTTTTAATTTTTTTGTAGAGATGAGATCTATGTTGCACAGGCAGGTCTCACACTCCTGGGCTCAAGAGATCCTCCTACTTAGGCCTCTCAAGTGCTGGGATTACAGGTGTGAGCCACTGCACCTGGCATGTGTTTTTATTACTAGTTTGAATTGTAGACTATTCCTACTTGATTTCAGATAACACACACCAGACATTTATAGAACCTGATAGTCTTCATTTCATTTTAGGCACTGTTTAGTATCTTATAACCTTCCATATACAATTTGGAGACCTGCTCCTGTCACTTTTCGGTGTGGAACATTTTGCCTTTTTTCTTTCCTTGGAATTCAAATTATTTGAAAGGAAAGTATATACTTAAAAAAATATACTTAATACATAACCTTGACTGACTCACTGGTCTATACAATAATATTTTTTATAACATAAAGGAAGCACTTATTTAAAAGACAAAAAATTAATAGATGTTGGCAAGGATGCAGAGAAAAGGGAATGCTTACACAGTGTTGGTGGGAATGTAAACTAGTACAACCTCTATGGAAAACAGTAGGGGGGTTTCTCAAAGAACTAAAAATAGAACTAGCATTCTATCTAGCAATCCCATGACTACGTATCTACCTAAAGGAAAAGAAACCATTATATCAGAAAGATACCTGTACTTGTATGCTTATTGCAGCACTATTCATAATAGCAAAGATATGCAATCAACTTGAGTGTCTATCAATGGATGATTGAATTAAAAATGTGGCAGGTGTCAACAATGGAATGCTATTCAATCATAAAAAAGAATAAAATCATGTCTTTTGCAGCAACATACATGGAACTGGAGGCCGTTATATTAGGTGAAACAATCCAGACCATGAAAGTCAAATACCACGTGTTCTCACTAGTGGGAGCTAAATAATGTGTATACATGAACATAGAATGTGAAATAATACACATTGGACACGAAGGCAGGAAGGGTGGGAAGGGCATGAGATGAGAAATTACTTAATAGGTACCATATGAATTATTCAGGCGATGGTTACACTAAAAGTCCAGACTTTACCCTATGTAATATATCCACATAACAAAATGGCACCTGTACTCCTTAAATTTATAAAAATACAATAACATGAAATGCAAAAAAGTATAAAGGAAGCACTAAAATTTCAATGCAACATAATAACTGATATACCTCTTTAGAGATAAACATTCTCTATCATTTCTCTGTGACTTTGTTTCCTCCCATGTAAAGGGAGCCACCAAACTTGATTTACCAGCAACATACAAACTTATTTAGCCTCTTGCAATCAGCACCTAGCCTCTCTTCCTCTTTGCTAAAACTGAAGCTTCTGTTTCTTGGTTTCCCCTCCTTTTCACTATTCAACCCACAACAATCTGATTTCTATTCCTACTACTCCATTAAAACTGCTCTTGCTAGGGTGCTAGCCAACATTTTCTTGCATAATCCAGTAAACATGCTCAATTCTTATTTAATGTGACCTTTTGAAAACAATCTATACTGTGGACCATTCGATTTTTCCTGGAACATTGTGTCTCCAGTTTTAAAGTGCAATATTGTCCTGGTTTTCCTCTTATCTCCCTGGCCCTCTCTTCTTCACATCTTTTAAGTCTCCTTCTCTGCCAGATGTTCCTTAGATTGTTTTTCAGGGCTGTCTGACCTCATCCTCCAGCCCACACACGTTATACATCTTTCCTGGAAATGGTTTCAGTATCCTCCAGCCCACACACGTTATACATCTTTCCTGGAACTGGTTTCAGTATTCATCCTGATGCCCTAGCCAAAAACCTGACCTTCATCCTTCTCTTTTCCACACTCTTCCATTCAATTATCAAACCAATTCTATTTTCCAACCCTATTTTCATCTACTCCGTATTTTCTGTCCTTGTAATTACTTCCTAGTTCCAGCACCAACATTTTTTGCCTGGATTACTTTTCTCAGGTTTGTTCCCTCTGCCACCCTCAGGACAAAGTCTAAAATCTTTAACACAGTTTAAAAAGTTACAATTAATTTTCAGGCTTAACTCACTATGTCTTCCAGCACACTCTGTGTTCTCACCACTGTGAAAGGACATTCCTGCAGCGGGCTATGCACTGTAACCTCTAGTAGTTAACTTACCATTTAGTAGTTGCACATGTTGACCCCTGCATTCAGAATACACTTTCGTTCAATGCATCCCCATTCACTTGCTTGTTTCTTCTTTCTTTCTCTTCCTTCCTTCCTTCCTTCCTTCCTTCCTTCCTTCCTTCCTTCCTTCCTTCCTTCCTTCCTTCCTTCCTTCCTCTCTCTCTCTCTCTTTCTTTCTTTCTTTCTTTCTTTCTCTTTCTTTCTTTCTTTCTCTCTTTCTTTCTTTCTCTCTTTCTCTCTTTCTTTCTTTTTCTTTCTTCTTTCTCTCTTTCTTTCTCTCTCCTTCCTTCCTTCCTTCCTTCCTTCCTTCCTTCCTTCCTTCCTTCCTTCCTTCCTTCCTTCCTTCCTTCCTTCCTCTCTCTCTCTCCCTTTCTTCCTTCCTTTCTTTCTTCCTTCCTTCCTCCCCCTTCCTTCCTTCCTTCCTTCCTTCCTTCCTTCCTTCCTTCCTTCCTTCCTTCCTTCCTTCCTTCCCTCCCTCCCTCCCTCCCTCTCTCCCTCCTTCCTTCCTTCCTTCCTTTCCTTCTTTCTTTCTTTCTTTCTTTCTTTCTTTCTTTCTTTCTTTCTTTCTTTCTTTCTTTCTTTCTTTCTTTCTTTCTCTCTCTCTCTCTCTCTCTCTCTCTCTCTCTCTCTCTCTCTCTCTCTCTCTCTCTCTCTCTCTCTCTTTCTTTCTTTCTTTCTTTCTTTTCAGCCTAGATGTTACTTTATTTAGGGAAAGTCTTCCCTAAAAATTTTCACTTCAACCCTCTGCTGTGGCCATTCTCCCATTTCCTACTATTCTTATCCCTGCCATAGCACTGTGTTCTCCACTAGGTTGTTAGCATCTTAAATCAATGAATCTATCTTGTTTATTCTTATATCCTAAGCCTCAATAACAGTGCCTAGCAGTAGAGGGGGGTACACATTAAATAGTTGTATTCAGTTAAGCTAAACCAGAATATAATCTTTAAGATAATTTTAAATAATAACATTATATAATGCTGAACATATAGAATCATTGTTTTGGGAATACATTTCTTGAAGATCTTTTCTTTTTCTTATATGAGCTGAAAAATGAAGTTAGAACTGTCTTATGTAGAGTTTCTAATAAGAATTTTCAAAGCAAGCCACTGAGAATCTTTGTTTCTAGAAACAACTTATATTCTTTGAAAGTAAAGAAAATCCATTGATAATGCTTCTCATATGCATTGAAACATGCTCGTAGTTAATGTTAAGCAGAAATAAAGATTTACACATTGTATTCATTTCTTAGGGCTACCATAACAGTACCACAAACCAGGTGGCTTTAAATAACAGAAATTTATTCTTTCACAATTCTGGATGCTGGACATTCAAAATTAACGTGTCAGCAGGGTTGATTTTTCCTGAGGGTTCTAAGAGGGAGAATCTCTGTTCCATGGATTCTGGTGATGGCTAGAAATCCTTGGTGTTCCTTGACTTGTAGGAACACCAGTTGACATCATTCCAGTCTCTGCCTCCATCTCCACATGGCATTCTTTCAGTTTTTCTTTCTTTGCACGGCTATCTTCTGATAGCGACACTAGTGATATTGGATTAGGGGCCCACCCTTCTCCAGTATGACCTCATCTTAATTGTGCTTGAAATGACCCAATTTCCAAATAAAGACACATGCTGAGGTACTGGGGGTTAGGACTTCAACATATATTTTTGGAGGAACATAATTCAACCTATAAAACCAATTTTAGGGGACAAATGTTGGGTGAAAAAAATCTGTTTAGCTCTTTCTGTAGGAAAAACTAAAAGTATAATTTGACCAAACTTCATTGCTTTGGTGACATGGGCAGTCAAACCACAATTAATTTTTACATCCCCAAAGTAATATATGTCCATTGAAGAAAGTAAAAAGAATCCAAAGATGAATACACAAAATATCAACTTTTCTGCACTGTATCCTCTCTGTAGCTCCACTCCTTTGAAATCTTTGCTGTAAACAATATGATTTGTGTCCTTCCCCATCATTCATCATGTCTGAACAAATACACCAAACACGTATACAATTGCGAGATGAGTTTTCTTCCTTTTGTTAAAACCATAATGGGAATAGTTTATATATCTTACTCGGAAACCTGACATTTTTTTTTCAATCTCATGCACTTTTTAGTTGTTGCATGATAATTTATAATATGGAGGTAATGACATTTATTTAACAATGTGCCTGTTAACATTCACATTGTTTTCAGTTTTTGCCACTATGAGCAACCTTGGAATTTCTATGTGTTATCTTCTAACGTATTCCTCTATACTGATGTTTTAAGTGTTAGAGGTTTTCAAAAGTGAGCATGCTTGCTCGAAGAGTATATATGTGTGTAATTTTAATAGGTTTTTCTATATTGCTTTCCATAAAGAAAAGACATAGCACTTTAGCCCCATGAGCTATATTGAGAATGTCTACTGCCTCACCAACACGAAATGATTTTGCATACTTTAATCAAGACGAATCTGCAGGGTAGAAAATACATCTCATTTATTTACTTTTCATCTCCCTGACATCTAGTTTTCAGCTGATATTTCCTTTTACATGTATTTATTGGCCATTTGAATTTCTTCTTACATGAATTGTCTGTTTTTAATCCCTTGATTATTTTTATATGTTACTGTTTGTGATTTTCTTATAATTTTGCAGGAGCTTTGGATATTTTAGAAATACTAACCTGTGTTTCTCACATGTGCTATGTTTTTTTTGTTTGTTTGTTTTTTGTTTTTCAAATCTATTGATCATCTTTAGAGTTTGTCTATGGGCTCTTTTGCCATGTAGATTTTCCATTTTCATGGATTCAAATTGTGTAATGCTTACATTTCCTTTTCTGCTTAGGAAACATTTCCCACTCTAAAATTATTTATTTTCTAAATTTTCTTCCTGTTCATTTTTGGCATTTAAATTACAAATCTATTAGTAATTTATTTTTATATGTTATGTAAAACGGGTGTTTAACTCTTTTCCTCCAGAGAGGCCAATTATGCCAGCACCATTTATGTATTAAACAAAGCATCTTTCCCCTCTAAGCTGACATATAATATCTATAATATCTAATTTGATTCTCATATATACTTGTATCTATTTCAAGACTGCTACTCTGTTCTGCCCAGCTATTTCTCTGTTGCTATGCTAGTACTGTGCTATATTTATTACAGTAGAATGGCAGACTTCAAGCTGCCTACCCAATGTCTTGTATTCTTTTCTTCCTTACTAACAGAACCCTAATTTTCCCTGGGGTAGCAGTGAGGCTAGCTGTAATAGAAAATTATATTTTCTTTCCTTGCTTTCAGATAGGTATGGCCAAGTGACTCAGATCTACTCAGTGAAATGGAAATAGAATTGTTGGGTGGGACTTTTACAGATTTATTTTAAAGTGGGGACAGATAGCTGAGGGAGATGCCTTTTGTCCTGTACTCCCATCAGGATGTCACAAAGCTAGCATACTGGCTTTGTATCATGTACTCTGAAAATCTCCCAGATGAGAGAGCAGATCTTTAAATCAACACTCAAATTGGCTAACACAATCCCTAAGAGATATATGTAATATTGTGCTAAAAAACCATAAAAAGTTTATTATCTTAACCATATTTAAGTGTACACTTCTGTAGTTGAAATAAATTTTAATATCTGGAAAAGCAAATATCTCTTTCATTATTCCCCTGTTTCTTAAATTTCTCTATTATTTTCAGAAATTTTTATTTCCATAGCACTTCACATCAATCCCAGTTACAAAAAGCATGTGCAGTCAGCTGGCTGAGGGCCATGAGATCTGGCTGTGAGATGGAAATCTATGCAGGTCCTATCCGTGGTTGGTGCCTCCTGGTGGTGGTTGACCATTATGTTCCGGGGCGGGGTCAGGCTGTCAAGAGAATCCAGTAATCTCTTGGTCAGTTGTTTGTATAATGAGGCTGTCTGGCCTCCCATACTGTCATGGCTGCTGGGAACACGGCTTCCAAGATTTCCCTTGGGTCCGCTTGGCCAAGAGGGGATCTGTTGAATTGGTTGGGGATGTAGGATCTTATTTTTTATTTCTTACTTATATGAATTGATTATTTCAACTCTGGTCTCAGTGCTTTAGCTTGAAACTTCTAAAACCATATTAAAAAATAATGGCAATAAAGTTGTTTCTGATTTATTCTTGATTTTAACATTTTGTTTTTAGTGTAATGTTGGCTCTTTTTTTTGGTAAATATATAATTTTTTAAACTTGTTTCTTTTTTTATTTTTTACCAAATACCCAGACTTCAAGGAGATAAAACTTCTCTTTTGGAGGAGTAAATGGCTTTCTAAAATAATACGTTTAGTTTTTCTATATCTATTTAGCCTTTGAATGTAAGCAAATGACATTTATAATATATAATCATATAGGATTTGTCTTTTCTCTGGTGCCATGCATTATGTTACTGGATTTCCTGCTGTTGATTCAACCTTACATTACTGGAGTAAACTCTGAGGGGTCATTTTTCTTCAAATACACAGTTACATGTTGATATAATGAATTATATTGATGGATATAATAAACACTTTTTCATGGTATGTTATTCTTTTTATATACTCATGGATTTAATTTGTTAATGTTTTATTTATAATTTTTGCATCAATGTAAGTAAAATTAGTATCACTTTGTATACTGAAGAAATATAGGGAATAATTATATAATAACTATGTAGCTTCCACCTAGCTTAAACTTTGGGAGGCTGAGGTGGGCAGATCATGAGGTCAGGCATTCAAGACCAGGCTGGCCAACATAGTGAAACCCCGTCTCTACTAAAAATACAAAAATTAGCCAGGTGTGGTGGTGGGTGCCTGTAATTCCAGCTGCTTGGGAGGCTGAGGCAGGAGAATTGCGTGAACCTGGGAGGCAGAGGTTGCAGTGAGCCGAGATAGCACCATTGCACTCCAGCCCAGGTGACAGTGTAAGACTTCGTCTCAAAAAAAAAAAAAAAAAAAAATCAATATACCTTTCACTGAAGTCTTTTATGTAGTATAAGTCACATTCTTCTACCTCTTCCAGATGTAACCACCACCCTGAGTTCATGTTTTTAATTCCTTTGCATGCATTTATGTAATAAAAATATAGCATTGCTTTGGATGTTTTAAGATGTTATGCACATGGTCTTGTACCATTCACTTTGCCCACTGCCTAGACAGAGCAGATTTATCAAGACTGGGGAACTGCAACAGAGAAAGAGTAATTCACACAGAACCAGCTTTGTGGGAGACCAGAGTTTTGTTATCTGTGAAATAACTCTCCCTGACCACTTGGCATCAGAGCTTTTAAGGATAATTTGGTGGGTGAGGACCAATGGGTTGGGAGTGCTGATTGGTTGGGTTGAAGATAAAATCATAGGGAGTCAAAGCTGTCCTCTTGCACTTAGTCAGTTCCTGACATGAGGCCACAAGATCAGTCGGGCCAGTTTATTGATCTGGGTGGTGCCAGCTGATCCATCAAGTGTGGAGTCTGCAAAATATCTCAAGCACTGACCATAGATTTTACAATAATGATGTTATTCCCAGGAGCAATTTGAGGAGGGTCAGAATCTTGTGGTCTCTAGTTGCATGACTCCTATACCATAATTTCTAGTGTTTTGCCTAATTTATTAGTCCTCCAAGGTAGACTATTCTCCAGGCAATAAGGGGATTTGTTTTGGGAAAGGTCCATTATCATTTTTGCTTCAAACTATAAATTAAGGTCCTCCCAAAGTTGGTTCAGCCTACACCCAGGAATGAACAAGGACAACTTGGAGATTAGAAGCAAGATGGAGTTGGTTAGGTCAAATTATTTTATTTTCTCAGTTATAATTTTGGAATGACTGTTTCATGATTCTGCTGCTGTTTTAGTTTAACATGATAGCTTTTAGATTTATTTATATTGGCATATGTCGCTCCATTCATTCATTTTTACTGTTGTGTAGCATTTCATCGGGTGAACAGTCAGGGTTTCTCAGACAGAAAAAACAAATGAGGATATATATGTGTGTGTGTATGTGTGTGTGTGTGTGTGTGTGTATATACACACACACATATGAGAAGAGATTTATTATGGGAACTGGCTTGCATGAGAAGTCCCAGGATATGCTGTCTGCAAGCTGGAGAATCAGGAAAGCTGGTGGTGTAATTCAGTCCATGTCCAAAGACCTGAGAAACAGAGGAATCATTGTTATAACCAGGAGCTCTGATGTCTGAGGACAAGAGAAATGGATATCATTGCTCAAGAAGATGGAGTTTACCCTTCCTCCACCTCTTTTGCTCTATTTGGGTGGGTCTCCAATGGATTGGTGAGGGTAGATCTTCTTTATTTAGTGTATTGATTTAAATGCTTATATCTTCCAGAAATACCCTCCCAGATACACCCAGCATGCATCCCTTAGCCCAGGCAAATTGACACATAAAATTAACATCATAGACTGTGAAAGGATAAGGAGTAACTTCGGGATTCTCCCCAGAGCCTCTGCCTTGCAGCGACCCTCCTAACCTCCTCTGTGGTCCTCCAGCCAGAAAGAGGATTTCTCTTGGCGCTTTTTCCACTTATACCCTCTGTGCAGTTCCAGAATTCCGGCTGCTCTAGAGTCTAAGCCCAGGGGCATGGGAGAAGAAAACAGCCCTGAAGAAAATCTCTGCCTGTTGCTTATTCTTTCTGCTTTATATTTCTTTTCAATCTGCTTGCTCTTATTTACTTTTCAGTCCTCAGTTAGTCTATTTATGCATCCTGTCTAGGGTTTTTTGTTATAATCAGTGAGAGAGAGAGAGAGAGAGGATGTGATGTTGCTTACTCTGTCCTAACTGAAAGTAGAAAATCCACATTGAGCTGCCTCTTCACAACTGGGAGAGGGACAGCACGGCCTCAGTCCCTAAGCCCTCTCAGGCTCAAGAATGTTTAGACATCAAGAGGCTGCTGCTTAAATAATTTTTATCTATTTATTTGTTTTATTATTGCTTCCCTGTTTATTCTCCTTTCTCTTCTGGATCTGTCCTTACTGTTGAAATAGGATAGTTCCCTGTCCCCTTTGTAGGACTCACAAAGGGGTTGGCTCATTTACTCAGCTCACAGCTCTCAACCCCTTGTGAAAGGGGAAGCGCTCAGGTGAGTGGGTACAGAGACCAGGACAAGTGCTTCTGGGCAATCAGCAGGAGCAGAACTGTGTGTGGGACCGTGGCAGTGTCTAGGGCATGTGTGACAGTGTGCTCTTTTAGCTTTGCCATCTGCGGAGAGCTTAAGTGTTAAACAGCTCAGTGGATGGTCCAGGTGACAACTTCTTGTACCTGCACCCAGGTCCTTGTCTAGTGTCCAGGAAGAATCAGGTTGCACAAACGAATTGAAGGGTGGTGAATGTAGAGGATTTTTTATTGAGTGGTGGAAGTGGCTCTCAGCAGGATGGGGAGCTGAAAAGGGGATGGAGTGGTAAGGTGGTCCTCCTCTGGAATTCAGCTGCCCTTGGCTGAACTCTTCTCCAAGGTTCTACCATCAAACCATCCCTCTGAAGTCTAATTGCTTCTCTCCAACGTCTGGCTGCTGCTTCTCTTCTCTCCTTTTCTGCTGCTCTGCCACTCTTCTGGTCCACTGGTGGGGTCTGGGGTTTTTATGGTTACAGGATGGGGGCAGCATGGGCCAGGATGGCTTTGGCATAGGCAACATTTGGGTTGGAAAACAGGAATGCATGTTCTCACTTTGTACCATGGGTCCAAGCTTGAGGGGACCGCCCTCTTGTACCCAGTATTTCCCTGCCTCCTGTCCATATCACTATTCCATCTGCCCTTCCAGGGTCTTGCATTTTCCTTCACAATTAAAATATCTTTGTGTTTATATATTAGGAACTATTTTTTTTCTTTTTGTCTTCCCAGAGTACAAATTTGATTCTCATCAGTGAATGCCATTTTGTTTTTTGACTTTTAAAGTTAAAATGTCATAATTTTAACACTTAGAAAATCTTCTTTGTGTTCTAAATTATCTTCTTAAGTCTTCTCATATATCTTTTCCATCAATTTTTCTTTAGTGAAATTCACCTCTTCTAGATTTTAGCTTGGGCTTCTTCTATCAGCTTTTGGATTTCCTGCAGTGAATTTCAATTTTCATTAACTGTTCATAATTTTCTGAAAGTAGTTTAGGCTAGTAGTGTCTCTAGAGCCAGGAGAGTAACACCCTAGTGAGGAGCGTGAGCAGTGTGAGGGCACCCTTCAGGCCCCTCCACAGCACCAAGCCTGAGATCAGTTCCGTTCACCATGGCAGGTATCCTTCAGGTCCACTGGACTTAGCTTCCCAGACAATACACAAGAGACAGCAATTGGAGATGCAGCATCTTCCTCTAGGGAATTGTAGGCTTCTATTAACTGAATAGCCCAAAGGAACCAGAGAACCCATTTTTTCCCTTTGTTACCACTCTTCTTTTTCTTCTCTCTCTCTCTCTCTCTCTCTCTCTCTCTCTCTCTCTCTCTCCCCAATTCCCATGCCTTCTTTCCCCCAGGCATTATGGGAGACTACCTTAATCTAAAGTATAACGTGTGGATGTATGAGCAGGATATTTCTGAAATGAAAAACCGGAAATGGTGGAGAAAGTCTACTTGCTAAAGCTCTCTCTTTTAAAGACATCCACCTACCTCTCCTGATATCTTCCTACTATCGCTTAATTACTATATATGTTAGGGATGCACTTTTCTTCTACTGAAGTATAAACACCACAAAGAAAGAAACTGTGACTGATTTATAATCAATCATGCTATCCTTGAGCTTCATATGGTGCCAGGTCCATTGTAGGCACTTGTATTAGTCTGTTCTCACGCTGCTATGAAGAAATACCTGAGACTGGGTAATTTACAGATAAGAAGTTTAATTGATTCACAGTTAAGCATGGCTGGGGAGGTCTCAGGTAACTTAAAATCATGACAGAAGGCACCTTTACACAGGGCAGCAGGAGAGAGAATAAGAGACAAGCAAAGGGGGAAAAGCCCCATTCTAAAACTGTCACCCCCGTGATTTGATTACCTCCCGCTGGGTCCCTCCCATGACACATGGGGATTATGGGAACTACAATTCAAGATAAAATTTGGGTGGGGACACAGCCAAACCATATCATTACACCCTGACCCCTCCCAGATCTCATGTCCTCACATTTCAAAACACAATCATGCCTTTTCTACAGTCCCTCAAACTCTTAGCTCATTCCAGCATTAACCCAAAAGTACAAGTCTAAAGTCTCATCTGAGACAAGGCAAGTCCCTTCCACCTATCAGGCTGTGGAATTGAAAGCAAGTTAGGTACTTCTTAGATACAATGGGGATACAGGCATTGGGTAAATACACCCATTCCAAATGGGAGAAATTGGCCAAAATGAAGGGGTTACAGGCCCCTGGAAGTCTGAAATCCAGCAGGGCAGTCAAATCTTAAAGCTCTGAAATGATTTCCTTTGACTGTGTGTCTCACATCCAGGTCACACTGATGCAAGAGGTGGGCTCCCATGGCCTTGGGCAGCTCCACCCCTGTGACTGTGCAGGGTACAGCACCCCTCCTGGCTGCTTTCACAGGCTGGCATTGAGCGTCTGCAGCTTTTCCAGGTAAATGGTGCAAGCTGTTGGTGGATCTACCATTCTGGTTTCTGGAGGATGGTGGCCCTCTTCTTACAGCTTCACTAGGCAGTATCCAGTAGGGTCTCTGTGTGGGGCACTAAACCCACATTTCTCTTCCACACTGCCCTAGCAGAAGTTCTCCATGAGGGTTCCATCCCCACAGAAAACTTCTGCCTGGAACATCCAGGCATTTTCATACATCCTCTGAAATCTAGATGGAGGTTTCCAAACCTTGATTTTTACTTCTGTGTACCCACAGGCCCAACACCACATGGAAGCTGCCAAGGCTTAGGGCTTGCACCCTCTGAAGTAATGACCTGAGTTCTACATTGGCCACTTTTAGCCAAGACTGCGGGCAGGGCACAAAGTCCTGAGACTACGCAAAGCAGCAATGCCCTAGGCCTGGCCCACAAAAGCTTTTTTTCTCCTAGGCCTCTGGGCCTGTGATGAGAGGTGCTTCCATGAAGACCTCTGACATGCCCTGGGGCCTTTTTTCCCATTGTCTTGGTGATTAACATTTGGCTCCTCGTCACTTATGCAAATTTCTGCGGCTGACTTGAATTTCTCCTCAGAAAATGTTTTTGTTTTTGTTTTTATATCTCATCATCAGGCTGCAAATTTTCCAAACTTTTATATTCTGCTTCCTTTTAAACCTAAGTTCCAATTTCAAACCATATCTTTATGAATACATACAACTGAATGCCTTTAACAGCACCCAAGTCACACCTTGAATGCTTTGCTGCTTGGAAATTTCTTCTGCCAGATACCCTAAATAATCTTTCTCAAGTTCAAAGTTTCACAGATCTCTAGGTCAGGGACAAAATGCCTCCAGTCTCTTCGCTAAAGCATAGCAAGTGTCACCTTTATTCCAGTTCCCAACAAGTTCCTCATCTCCATGTGAGACCACCTCAGCCTAGACTTCATTGTCCATATCACTATTAGCATTTTGGTCAAAGCCATTCAACAATTCTCTAGGAAGTTCTAAACTTTCCCACATCTTCCCGTCTTCTTCTGAGCCCTCCAAACTGTTCCAACCTCTTCCTGTTACCTGGTTCCAAAGTCACTTTCACATTTTTGGGTATCTTTACAGTAGCACCCCACTCCTAGTATCAATTTACTGTATTAGTTCATTCTCATGGTGCTATGAAGAAATAACTGAGACTGGGTAATTTATAAAGAAAAGAGGTTTAATTGACTTACAGTTCCACATGGCTGGGGAGGCCTCAAGAAACTTACAATCATGGCAGAAGGCACCTCTTCACAGGGTGGCAGGAGAGAGAATGAGTGACAAGCAAAGGGGAAAAAGCCCCTTATAAAACCATCATCCCCATGATTCAATTACCTCCCACTAAGTTTCTCCCATGACACATGGGGTTTATGGAAACTGCAATTCAAGATGAGATTTGGGTGGGGTCACAGCCAAATCATGTCAGCACTCAAAATAGTTATTGAATGAATTCATGAATTTAAATATAAGGCAGTCCCTTTTTATTCTTCTGACTTACCTCAAAAATTTTTACCCTGGGAACCTAATTCAAGATTTTCTGCTTTTTTTTTTTTAATGTAATTTTTCTTAATTTTTTTTTTTTTTTTTTTTTTTTTTTTTTTTTTTTTTTTTTTTTTTTTTAAATATGGAGTCTTGCTATGTTTCTCAGCCTGGTCTCAAACTATTGGACTTTAGTGATCCTCCCACCTAAGCCTCCCAAAGTGCTAGGATTATAGGTGTAAGTCATTGTGTTTGGCTTTAAGGCAATTAGATAATTATTAAAACAATACAAACCTGGGATAAGTAAGAAATAGGCAAGCAGTAATGCTATCAACATATAGACTTTGGGTTGTGATTTCTTGAAAAATTCCATGGAGGAAGTTTATTTGAGGAAGTTCATTCATTCAACTTAGACCAATCTTCTACATGTGACTTGGGAGAAAAAAATCAAGAGCAACATTAAAAAAAAAAGCTAGCAAGCACCTGTGGCTTAGAATATTATGTTGTTTTCTTTAATGCCTAAATCTCTCTTTCAATTCATTATGCTCACAGTGGAGGCCTCACTCTACTACCCATTTGTCCTTCACTACTTAGTACAAGTGTGGTTCAGATGCATAGATTCAGTGTCAAGTAGACCTGCAAGTAAATTCATGTCTCACCAACAAAGCCTCAGTTTAAAAAGTGAGATCAGGAGTTCCTAACTCAGGCATGTTAAGATTAATTGAAATAAGATATGTCAAGTGCCAGCTTAGAGCTTGGAATGTGGAAGCCCACTGAAAGCCTTGCTTCCTCCTCCCTTCAAATGGTGGCTCAGCAGACATGAATGACCTTTGTTCCTTCTTGTCTGCTATTCCCTGGGCAATATGAACCTACTGGACATTTAGGATTAAAAGGAATAGAGTTATATATAGAAGTAAGGTGGAACAATGGGAGTGGGGAGGAAATTAAGGAAAAGGGATAGAGTAAGGGAGAGAGAGGCAAAGAACAAAAAATAAAGAAAGGACAGGGTTCTTAGGGAAGCCATGGTTCAGGCATGATGGGATTATTTAAATAACTTTCTAATATGATTTCTTGCCTCAATTGTCTATCTTTTTAATGTAGTCTTTACACTGCAACCATAGTTATTTTCTTCATTTGTTCATACCATTTCTTATTCCATTACCTCCATCCCAAATCCACATTTACAGCCCTCTAACAATTCCTATGCAGATTGTTTATGATTTTCTAAAAATAACATGACCTCTTCTGCCTTTATTAATTTGAGAATGCTTGTGTCTTGTTGAAATACTACTCAATTTGTCATTTTTAGCTCAAGGACACTGGCTTTCTCATAAACTATGCTCAATTCTTCCAGGTAGAATAAACTGCTTTTTATTGCTTACTCCTATAGAGCTTGGTACATACTTTGATTATTGTACTTATTTTGTCTGCCTTTGTTAATATGAAAAGCATGATTATTAATAATCTTAGTCTCTGAAGTCATGAGTCTATAAGGGGAAACAAAAATTATAAAACATGAATAGAGTCAATAATTAGCTGACAGTTTATAATATTAACCCCAACTCTTCTAAAACTTCTCTTCATTTATCATAAATAATATCTACCTATCACCACAATATCTTTGACATTTTCCCTCTGGTTTTTGGATGCTATAAACATTCCATAATATAATGTAGATATGATGTTAATGAACTGCTGTGAAATTTCATGAACCCCAAAATATAGGAAATCATGAAGTCCAGATAAATGCTGAAATAAACACAAAACTATTCATAAGATGAAAGCCAAGGGAAAATTAACAAGGATGATGACAAAAGCATCAAAGGAGAATCATTTGCATACCCAAGCATTAGAAAATTGATGAAGCTGGCCAACATTCTTACAAATGAGCTCATCCTTACAAAAATGTTATAAAAATTCTAATGGGATATGAAGGTTGCCATACTACATATTTTGTGGAAAAAAATTACCCGTAAAAACCTAACACAAAATTTATCATTTGTTGCAATTATAACCTACAATTTGTTAAACATAAGATAAAATAACATTTTATCATGACTCCGAGTTTCCTTTTTAAAGATTAAATCCGGGCCAAAACTTTTTTTTTTTGACTGTATTTATTCTATGAATTTTTGTTTCCTCCATTTAGAGGCCTCTTTCCAGGTAACAATTGTCCTGGGAAAACAAACTCTTCCTGTAGCTAGTTATTTGTACACCATTGGAAGCTATTAGAATGTCAGCTTCATGAAAAAAAGTACCATGTGTTCACCAGCCAACATAATGACTGGCACATAAACACTAAAATTCCATTTTGTGTGAGCCAGACACTATCTCAGCACTTTATAAAGATGAGCTCACTAAATCATCAATATAAATATTGGAGGTAGGTATTATTATTACCTTTATTTTACTAAGGCACAGAGACGTTAAGTAATTTGTCCAAGGTCACACAGCTTATAAGTGGTAGAGCTTAAAATTAAACCCAAGCAGATTGGTTCCAAAATGTATTCTTCTAGTCATTACACTATGTTGTCTCTGCTGCCTAAAGATGTCTGTAGAATAAGTTAAACTTTGAATGTTTAATAGTCTGAGTATGATAATGTAGTTTTCAGGTCAGACTCAAATGAGCTCTGAGGAGGAAGGAGATCCGTTAAGGAGGCTTATGATAGTTTATAAGAAACGCTAGAAGAAAAATGTAAACACAAAACCGAAAACCTCCAAAACTTCTCCAATGAATCTAAGACCATCTGGCCCCTTTCAATATACATACTATTTTATTCCATTTATATCCTCATTATTTTTTAAAAATATTGATAACATTTATTTTCTGAAATAGAGATAGGGTCTCACTATGTTCACCAGGCTGGCCTTAAACTCCTGGGCTCAAGTGACCCTCCAGCCTCAGCCTCCCAAAGTGCTGGGATTACAGGCATGAGCCACCATACCCAGACTTCATCTTTTTAATTATGAAATAGAATGTATAAAATGTAAATATTACTGAAATACCTTATGCATATTTCACCAACTGTGTTTTCTACTACCTATAGATACATTTTGCATTATAGCCTGAATTGCTTTGCCATAAGTCCTCTATTGACAGTACTGTTTGGTTTCACAGTGGGAATGGTACAGGCTAAAAAAAGATCAAGACTTATTTACTTTCTCTGTAAGGCACTTGACCTGGGGACTAGCAGCAGACCAATGCTGGAATCTCCTTTCCACTTTCATACTCCACCTAGGGTGCACTTGAGGTTTTTTGCTCCCACAGTTTCCTCCAGCAGCCTCATCCTTATCTCACTTTATAGCAACTTACTCTTTTCTAGATCTTTGTTTAGTTTTTACTTCTGTGCCTCAACCTTTTAGGAACCTGCTATCTAGTGGCTGACAGACAGATGCCTCATTTGATGGTCTGCCCAGGACTCCTGGGTTTCCTGAGTTGTCTCAGCAGTTAGAGGTAGGATGATTCTCTCTTACTCAGCTTTTTGTCCCATTCAGGTCCCCAGAGGATTGAGTGAGGCCCACCCACATTACGGAGGGCAACCTGCTTTTCTCAGCCTAGCAATTAAAATGTTAATCTCATCTGGAAATACCCTCTTGAGAGACATATCCAGAATAATGTTTAACCAAATACCTGGGCACTCCGTGGCCTGGTCAAGTTGGCACATAAAATGAACTATCATAGGGGGTAAAGAAAGGTGCCAGCAAAATAGTATGAGGTTGGAAACTGTTGTGGTGAAAGAATAGTGGAAAGTTCCCTGTGGAGGGGCAGAAGAAAGAACTTTCTAGAAGGAATAATTTTTGAAGTCTAACTTTTATGTTTCCTCAATAATTCGAAAAAAATTAACCCCAAATGATTTGTGTGAGTATGGTGAGTGCTGAAAATCATGAGAAGAATGTTTTCACATCAGCACAACACAGAACATAAGCAGCATTTTTGCTGGAGGTGTCTGTCTCCAAGCAAAGTATACCATGCCCCACCCAGTCCCAGGAAGTCATAGGCATCTTTGCACTGCCACAGGGTAGGAAATTCAGGGGTTCAAAGCAAACTTATATATCTTGTGAAAATATTGAAGGGACTAGTTTATATGTATATTTTGTTTGAAAAAAGAGTTCCTCTGATTAAAAGTGAGTTTCTGTATGTGTGTGTTTGTGTGTGTGTGTGTGTTTGTGTGTGTGTGTGTATCTAAAACCACAGAACCCTAATACATGCTACTCAAAAGAGTTCATTTGCTCAAATTATTTTCCAGCTGGGAGCATACTTAGGGATGATAAAGAGACTTTGTGATGATGAACTCAGACAAATTGTGGGAGCTCTAGAGGACAAAGGCTGTGTTTCAGCACCAAGCATATGCCTGGAAAATAGTAGAGGTGCCAATTAATAGTCATTGGATAGAATCCAGCATTTAAGACAGTTACTTTGCTGGCTAGCATGGTCTTACTCTTGGTAAAATCTCGTTCTGGCACAAATTAAGTCTGCCTTTAATATCAACCTCAGTGGAAAATGAAATATTTGCTGCTGATCTCTCCTCACTGGTTCATGAAGAAGCTTCCCTCCTGCTGATTTTAATGATGTTTATGTGTGTGACATGAACACTGTAGCAATTAGTGCTATAAAACACTATAGGAAATGTTTCAATTTTGCAGTTCCCAAGTATTGGGATCTCCATTAATGAGATTTATTGTTGAGCTTTTATCTGTTTTTGTTCAATGATTCATTTTTTGGGGGGAATTTCCCTCATATACCCTTATAAGCATATAGTTGAGAAAAAAAATGAGACAAAGCTCCCCCTCTTTCTCTTTGCTTCTGCCTGAAAATCATCCAGAATATTTATTATCTGTTTCTCCTCTGGAGTCTTCATCATTATATCCTTCTAGACTGGTTCCAGTACCTGGTAATACAACTGTGCAGACTTTATACTATAACTGCCACTGTCTTCTGAAAACATGGGGTAGAGGAGAAGATTTGGGTGTAAACACACAAACACATAGATAAACACATAGACACACGTATAAGACCCTTCTCTCCTCTGGGATTTCTCTTCTAGAGCTGTTCATTATCAGACCAGTGATGCAGGAGGTTTTCAGTGCTGCTTTGCCAGCTGGACCACACTGTCCAGGGCCTCATGGTCCAGGGCTTTCAGCTGTCCAGAGCCTTACTCAGCTCTGAAATCACCGCTGGAGGTACCCCACCCACTTGGCCTGGTGGGCTGCGCTTGATTGTGCTCCAGCCTGTGGCTGGGGTGAGCATGCCACAACCTGCTTCCACCTTGAACACTGGAATCTGGATGAGGGGAATGCAGTAGCACCTGAAAAATGTTAAGATGTCAGCAACCCCGGAGCCCCAAAGTAAGTGTTGTTCCTGCTGCCTGCATCTTGGTGAATGGGGGCATGTTAAGAGCTCTTTCATTCCCATTGCCCCACTCCATCCCACTGTTCCTGGGCTTGTCTGGCCTCACTGCTACTTCCTGTTGCATGGGGTGTCTGGAAGATGCCAGCAGAGGGCAGAGTGTAACAGCCTTTTCCGTACCTTTGTTCAATGGGTTCTGAGCTCTTGTTCCATGTCCAAGAAGAATGAGGTTACACTGACAACTGGAGGGTGATCAGAGCAGAGAGTTTTATTGAGTGATGGAACAGTTTTCAGTGGAAAGGGGACTTGAAGGGGATAGCCCCCTACCCAAAGTTGGGTAGCTCTCTCAAGTGTGGCTGAGTCCAGGGGTTTTATGGGCTCAGAATGGGGGAGTGTGCGGTGGTTGGTTTTTGAGTATACAAAAAAGCATTAAAAAAGCCACCACTCAAAGATGAGCATGGAAGTGTAAAAAACCAATTAGGGAAGGGTAGGTATATGTAAAATAGGTGAAGGGTAGGGATTAATCAGAAGAAAGTATGCTAGTCAGGAAGACAGGTTCTCAATCTGGTCTGTAGATTTATCCAAAACTTGTAGCTTGATTTTCAGGCTTTAACCTGTCTTTAGTTTGAAGGTTGAGTTTCACTGACGATGCTCCCCTGTCTGCCTAGAGTTTGTCTTCCTTCTACTACTATCACCAGGAGCCCAGGGCAAGAGAAACTGAGAATCCTCTCTGGTTGCCAAGGGTTACACTTAATCCCACTTGGAATGTTAAGTAATAACTGCAGCTTCTGGGTGATGGGCAAATGCTGGCCTGGCAAATGTCTGTAAGGCTTCGATTCAGCATCTTTCCAGAATATAATCTTTAAATACAGCGATGGCTCAGAAAGGCTGAAGGCATTTTTATTGCAGAGAGAGATTTTTAACTTGTCAGGAAAATATTTCTTTTCAGGAGAAAGACAATAAATTAATGCATGATAAAAGCTTGTCAGAACTCTTCCTCAGAGCTTAGAAGAGACACTGTCAGGCCATGTATTGATAGGGAAGCAAAGATCTGCAGTGAAAGCTATTCAGGCTTGAGTCTAGGTTGGCTTTCAGCAGTCAGGGATTACCCACTGCTTTCTCTTGCCTTTGAAGTTGGCTCAGGGGCCTCAGGATGGCTGAAATAGCCTATGCCAGTTCTGTACTGGGTGATGAGTTACTCCATAAGTGGTTTTAAGTCTTATCCTCTCTCTAGGTTTACCTTCTTTATAGGGGTTTCTGCTCTGCCCCCTTTACTTTCCTCAACAAGTGAGTGCTGACTATGTCACAGGCATCATGTTGGGAAGGACAGAGTCATTGTCTTTTGCCTCCCATCATTCAGTCAAGCAGTAGGGCAGGGCTGTGCCTTTTATAAATCTGCTCTAGTCTTAGCCAGAACTCAGCAAGTCTTTCTTAATTCCCAAAGGGGGTTGATCCTTTATCTGTCTTTCCAATTTGCATACATTGAACTCACTGAACTACTTGAGACATCCAGGTGAGAATCTCTGAATTTTGAGAGTTTTTTTTAAAAAATAAAATGCAGGTACACTCCTGTATTCCAAAGTTCCCTGCCCTTTCTTTGAAAAGTAAGAGACTTTTCTATTTTTTATTTCTAATTTTTATGGGTACATAGTAGGTGTGTATATTTATGGGGTACACGAGATGTTTTGATACAGGCATGCAATGCAAAATAAGCACGTAATGGGGAATAAAGTATCCATCCCCTCAAGCATTTATCCTTTGATTTACGAATGATCCAATTATACCCTTAAAGTTATTTTAAAATGTACAATTGAGTTATTATTGACTATAGTCGCCCTATTGTGCTATCAAATAGTAGCTCTTACTCATTCTTTCTGTTTTTTTTTTTTTTTTGGTACCCGTTAACAAACCCCACCTCCCTGCCCAACCCCACTATCCTTCCCAGCTTCTAGTAACCATCCTTCTATTCTTTATGTCCATGTGCTCAATTGTTTTGATATTGAGATCCCACAAATAAGTGAGAACATGAATATTTGTCTTTCTGTGCCTGTCTTATTTCACTTAACATGATAAATAATGATCTCCAGGTCCACCCATGTTGTTGCAAATGACTGGATATCATTCTATTTTATGATTGAATAGTACTCCATTATGTATATGTACCACATTTTCTTTACTCATTCATCTGTTGATGGACATTTAGGTTGCTTCCAAGTCTTAGCTATTGTGAACAGTGCTGCAATAAACATTGGAGTGCAGGTATCTTTTTGATATACTAATTTCCTTTCTTTTGGATATACCCAGCAGTGGGATTGATGTGTCATATGGTAGCTCAATTTTTAGTTTTTTGGGGAACTTCCAAACTGTACTAATTTGCATTCCCACCGACAGTGAACAAGGGTTTCCTTTTCTTACATTCTGCCAGTATTTGTTATTGCCTGTCTTTTGTACCTGGACAGAACAAGATCCAGCTGCTCATTCTCATGGTCCAAGCAGACTGGGAAAGAAGGAAGTTTATTTCTGCAACTAGTTATAGGGATAAGGTTGGAGTAACTTACCAGATCAACTCAAAGTTATACATTTTTCTCCAGTGCTTATATATATTCTAAGCTCTTTGCATACATCTGGGAGTGTACCTACAAGTAGGAGTGTCTCATGCAATCTATATCTAATCTTTAACTAGGGTCTAGGGTCTGGAAAGTTTTCTCCAGAGTGTTGGAAAATTTCTTAATCTTAAGTGGGCCCTGGTATGAGGTGTATGTGTAAGAAAGATTTTATTATTTGATCAGAATTTAGGGTCTGAGAAAACCTAGGCTGAGTTGTAATGAGTTTGTTTTCACATTCCAGCCCTTGTACTCAGGTATCAATTTCTCTAGTTCTTTAATGTTTAATTTGTACATTCACCAGCATTATAGTAAAGGGTTAGTGGAAACTGACTGTTCTGGTTGCTAATGGAAACCTGGACCTGCCACATTTTGGATATAAGCCCTTTTAATTGGGGTGAAATGATATCTCATTGTAGTTTTGATTTGCATTTCTCTGATGGTCAGTGATGTTGACACCTTTTAAAATGCCTGTTTGCCATTTGTATGTCTTTTGAAAATGTCTGTTTAGATCTTTTGCATATTTTTGATCAGATTATTAGATTTATTTTCCTATAGAATTGGTTTGAGCTCCTTATGTATTCTGATTATTAATCCCTTGTCAGATGGATAATTTGCAAATATTTTCTCCCATACTGTGGGTTGTCTCCTTACTTTGTTGATTATCTCTTTTGCTGTTCAGACTCTTTTTAACTTGATGTAATCCCATTTGCTTTGGTTGCCTGTGCTTGTGGGGTTACTCAATAAATTTTTTCCCAGACCAATGTCCTGGAGATTTTTTCCAATTTTTTTTGGAGTGTTTTCGTAGTTTGAAGTCTGAAATTTAAGTCTTTAATATATCTTAATTTTATTTTTGAATATGGTGATAGATAGGGCTCAAGCTTAATTCTGCTGCTTGTGGATGTTTAGTTTTCCCAGCACCATTTATTGAAGAGACTGTCTTTCCCCCAATGTATGTTCTTCATACCTTTGTCAAAAATAAGTTCACCATAGGTATATAGATTTGTTTCTGGGTTCTCTATTATGTTACATTGATATATGTCTGTTTTTATGCCAGTACTATGCTGTTTTGGTTACTATAGCTCTGTAATGTAATTTGAAGTCAAGTAATATGATTCCTCCAGTTTTGTTCTTTTTACTTAGGATAGCTTTGACTATATTGGATTTTTAGTGGTTCCACAAAACTTCAGATTTGTTTTTTTCTATTTATGTGAAGAATGTTATTGGTATTTTAATAGGAATTACATTGAATCTATAGATTGCTTTGGGTACTATAAACATTTTAACAATATTAATTCATCCAATCCGTGAATATGGAATATTTTCCCATTTTTTTGTGTCCTCTTCAATTTCTTTTATCAGTGATTTATAGTTTTCATTATAGAGATCTTTTACTTCTTTGGTTAATTCCTAGGTATTTAATTTTATGTGTGGCTACTGTAAATGGGATTACTTTTTAATTTATTTTTCACATTGTTCATTGTTGGCCTATAGCAATGCAATTGATTTTTTATGCTGATTTTGTGTCCTGGAACTTTGCTGAATTTGTTTATCACTTCTAATAGTTTTCTTGTGGAGTCTGTAGCGTTTTTCAAATATAAGACCATGTCATCTGCAAACAAGGACAATTTGACTTCTTCCTTTTCAATTTGGATGTCCTTTGTATCTTTCTCTTGTCTGATTTCTCTAGCTAGGACTTCCCATACTATGTTGGATAACTGGCGAAAGTGGGCATCTTTTTGTGTTCCAGATCTTATAGAAAAGGCTTTTAGTTTTTCCCCACTCAGTATAATACTAGTTATGGGTCTGATTTATATGGTTTTTATTTTGTTGAGGTATATTCCTTCTATCCCCAGTTTTTTGAGGGTTTTTCTCATAAAGGGATGTTGAATTTTATCAAATGGTTTTTCAGCATCAATTGAAATAATTATATGGTATTTGTCCTTTATTCTGTTGATATGATATATAATATTGATTGATTTTTGAGTGTTGAACCATCCTTGCATCCCAGAGATACATCCCACTTAGTCATAATGAATGATTTTTCTAATATATTGCTCAATTCAGTTTGCTAGTATTTTGTTGAGGATTTTTGCATCAATATTTATCAGAGATATTGGCCTGTAGTTTTTATTATTGATATCTTTGTCTAGTATTGATATCAGGGTAATATTGGCCCCATGGAATGAGTTTGGAAGTATTCTCTCCTCCTTTATTTTTTGGAATCCTTTTTTATATTTATTATTATTTTTTAAACTTTTTAGATGGAGTTTCACTCTGTCACCCACACAGGAGTGCACTGCAACCGCCGCTTCCTGGGATCAAGTGATTTTCCTCCCTCAGCCTCCCAAGTAGCTGAGATTTCAGGTGCCGTTCACCATGCCCAGCTAATTTTTGTATTTTTAGTAGAGATGGGGTTTCACCATGTTTGCCAGGCTGGTTTCGAACTCCTGACCTCAAGTTGTCTGTCCACCTTGGCCTCCCAAAGTGCTGAGATTACAGGCCTGACCCACCACGTCTGGCCTTTGGAATAGTTTGAGTAGGATTGTTATTAGTTTTATTGAGTAGGATTGTTATTAGGTCCTGGCCTTTTCTTTACTGGAGACTTCTTATTACAGCTTTGATCTTGTTACTCATTATTAGTCTGTTCAGATTTTGGATTTCTTCATAATTCAATCTTGGTAGGTTGTATAGGTCTAGGAATTTATTCATTTATTCTAGATTTTCCAATTTATTGACATTTAGTTGCTCATAATAGCCCTAATGACCGTTTGAATTTCTGCAGTTGTAATGTCTCTTTTTTCATTTTGATTTTATTTATTTGGATCTTCTCTCTGTTTTTCTTAGTCTTACTTAAAGTTGGTCAATTTTGTTTATTCAAAAAATCAACATTTTCATACATTGTTCTTTTGTGGTTTTTTAAATTTCAATTTTATTTATACCTATTCCAATCCTTATTTTTTTTTCTTCTACTAATTTTGGGTTTGGTTTGCCCTTGCTTTTCTAATTCTTTAGGATGAATCATTAGATTGTTCATTTGAAGTTTTACCTCTTTTTTGACATAGGCACTTATAGCTATAAACTTCCCTCTGAGTACTGCTTTTGCTGTATCCCATAGGTTTGGTATGTTGTATTTCCATTATCATTTGTTTCAAAACAATTTTCAATTTTCTTAATTGCTTTATTGATTCATTGGACATTCAGGAGCATACTAATTTCCACGTATTTGTATAGTTTCCAAAATTCAGTTTTATTTATTTCTAGTTTTATTCCATTGTAATCAGAGAAGATGCTAGATATTATTTTAGTATTTAAAAAATGTTTTAAAACTTGTTTTGTTACATAACATATGGTCTATCCATGAGAATTATCCATGCACTGAGGAATGGAATGTGTATTCTGCAGCTCTTGGATAAAATGTTCTGTAAATATTTATTAGATATATTTGGTATATAGTGCAGATTAGGTTCCATGTTTCTTTGTTGTTTTTCTGTCTGGATTATCTGTCCAGTGCTGAAAGTGGGATGTTGAAGTTTCCAGCTATTACTGTATTGGGGCCTATGTCTCTCTTTAGCTCTAGTAATATTTGCTTTCTATATCTGGGTGCTCCAGTGTTGGGCACATTTGTATTTACAGTTGTTATATCCTCTTGCTGAATTGACCCCCTTATTATTATATAGTGACCTTCTTTGTATCTTCTTATAGTTTTTGTCTTGAAATCTATTTTGTCTGATATAAGAATAATGACTCCTTCTCTGTTTTGGTTTCCATTGGCATAGAATAATTTTTTCCATCCCTTTATTTTCAGTCTATGTGTATCTTTATAGGTGAAGTGTGTTTCTTGTAGGCAACAAATCAATGAATCTTGTCTCTTCATCATTTCGGTCAGTCTATGTCTTGTGCTTGATGTGTTTAGTCTATTTATATTCACTGCTATTATTGATAAGTAAGAACTTACTCCTGTCATTTTGTTGTTTTCTGGTTATTTTCTGGTATTCTCTTCTGTCTTTCTTTCCTTCCTGTCTTCCTCTAGTAAAGATGATTTTCACTTTTGATGTGATTTAGTTTCTTGCTTTGTATTTTTTGTGTCTCCATTGTATATTTTTTGGTTTGAGGTTACTATGAGGCTTGCAAATATTATCTCATAAACCATTATTCTAACCTGATAACAACTTGACACTATTTGCACAAACAAGCAAAAAGAAAACTAATAAAAAGTCTGTGCCTTATCTTCATCCCCCAACTTCTTAACTTTATGTGGTTTCTACTTATATCTTATTGTACTATGTATTAAAAAGTTGCTATAGTTATTTTTGATTTGTTCATCATTGATTCTTTCTCCTTAGGATAAGAGTAGTTTATACAACACAGCTACAGTGTTATAATATTCAGTGTTTTTCTGTGTACTTACCATTACTAGTGAGTTTTGAAACTTCAGATGATTTCTTATTGCTTATTAATGTCCTTTTCTTTCTGATTGAAGTGCTCCCTATAGTGTTTCTTATAGAACAGATCTGGTATTGAGATCCCTCAGCTTTTGTTTGTTGAGTAATTTTTTATTTCTCCTTCATATTTAAGGATATTTTCACTGGATATACTATTCTAGGGTGAAGTTTTCTTTTTTCTTTCAGCTCTTTAAATATGTCATGCTACTCTCTCCTGGCTTGTAAGGTTTCCACTGAAAAGTCTGCTGCCAGACACATTGGAACTCTCCTGTATGTAATTTGTTTCTTCTCTATTGCTTTTAGGATCCTTTGTTGCTGACCTTTGGGAGTCTGATTTGTTAAATGCCTCAAGGTAGACTTCTTTGGGTTAAATCTGCTTGATGTTCTATAAGCCTTTCATATTTGGATATTGAAATCTTTATATCAGTTTGGAAAGTTCTCTGTTATCCCTCTGAATAAACCTACTCCTATCTCTCTAGGTCCTCTTTACAGCCAATATCTCTTAGATTTGTCCCTTTGAAGCTATTTTGTAGATCCTTTATGCATGCTTCATTGTTTTTTATTCCTTTTTCTTTTGTCTCTTCTGATTGTGTATTTTCAAATAGCCTTTCTTCAAGCTCACCAATTCTTTCTTCTCCTTGATCAATTCTGCTATTAAAGGACTCTGATGCATTCTTCAGTATGCCTATTGTAGTTTTCAGCTCTAGAATTTTTGCTTGATTATTTTTAGATATTTCAATCTTTGTTAAATTTATCTGATAGAATTCTGAATTCCTTCTCTGTGTTATCTTGAATGTCTTTGAGTTTCCTCAACACAGCTATTTTGAATTCTCTGTCTGAAAGGTCACATGTCTCTGTTTCTTTAGGCTTGGGCTTTGGTGGCTTACTTAGTTCACTTGGTGAGGTCATGATTTCCTGGATGATGTTAATGCTATGGATGTTCTTCAGTGTCTGGGCATTAAGGAGTTAGGTATACATTGTAGTCTTCACCATCTGGGCTTATTTGTAGCCATTTTATTTGGAAAAGCTTTTTAGATATTTGAAAGGAGTTGGATGTTATGATCTAAGCTGTGTCTGCTTTAGGGGACATGGTAAGCCTAGTAACACTGTTGTTCTTGCAGACTCATAGAAGTACTGCCTTGATGGTCTTGGACCAGGTCAGGGAGAATTCTCTGGATTTTCAGACAGAGACTCCTGTTCTCTTTTCTTACTTTCCCCTAAACATGCAGAGTCTCTCTGTCTGTTCTGAGCCACCCAAATCTGGGGGTGGAAAGATACAGCACCCATCTCTCCACCATCACTAATATGACTGTTCTGGGTCAGCCCTGAAGCCAGAACAGCATTGGGTCTCACCCAAGGCCTGCTGTAACCACTCCCTGGCTATTGCCTATGTTTGCTCAAGTCCCTGGGGCTCTTTAATCAGCAGGTGGAAAAGATATCCAGCCTGTTTTCTTCTCTTCAAGGCAGCAAGGTCACCCAGGCCTCAGGTGGATCCAGAAGTGCCATCCAAGAATCAGGGACTAGAGTCAAAAACCTTAGAAGTCTACCTGGTGTTCTATTGTATTGTGACTGAGCTGGCATTATGCCACAAGATACAGTCCTTGCCACTCTTCTCTCCTTTTTCCAAAGGCAGAAGAGCCTCACCCTATAGCCATTGCCACCCCAGGCCATGAGGAGTACTGCCAGACTACCACCGATATTTCCTTACTGTCCAAGAACTCTTAAGACAGCTTGTTGTGAATGCTGCCTGGCCTTGGACTCACTCTTCAAGGCAATGGGCTGCCATATGGCCCAGAGCAGGTCCAGAAATGCTATCCAGGAGTCATGTTCTGAAACTGAGGGTCCTAACATTCCGCTTTGTGCTCCACACCCCTTGTGGCTGTGCTGGTACCTAAAATGTAAGACAAAGTCCCCTTTATATTTCCTTCAGGTTTTCTCAAACTAAAGGAGTTTTATTCTTGTAACCACTACAGCTGGTAATATGCTGAGCCTCACCTGAAGTCAGCAAGTGTCAGAGGCTTCCCCAAGGCCCTCGACATATTACCTGGATATTACTGCTGGTTATTCATGGTCCAAGAGCTCTTCGGTAAGCAGGTGATAAATGCTGGGAGGACTGGACCCTTTCCTTTAAGATAACATGTTCACTTTTTGCCCATAGTATGCCTATAAATGTCATCTGAGAGGTAGGGCCTGGAATAAGGTCTTCATGAATCTGACTAGTGCCCTATCCTGCTGTCACCAAGCTGGAATTCTAGATGCAAGACAAAGTCCTCCCCATTCTCCCATCTCCTCTTCTCAAGCAGAAGGAAGTGATCTTCTTTGGAGATATGAGCTGTGCAGCCTAGGATTAGGGGTGGGGTGATGCCGGTACTCCCTTGGCTGACCTAGCTGGTGTCTCAGTAGTTTCTGTGTCCTCCAAGTCCATTGCCTCTGGGCCTAGTTAAGCACTAGGACTCACCTGACTATTGCACTTATGGCCTAGACTGCCTTTCAAGTTTATTTGAAGACACAGAATGTTGTAGCCCTCGGTGGCAGGGTTTGCAGGTACTCAAGTTTGGACCACAGGGATTGGTGATTCCTCTCTGGCTAGGGCTACTTTAAATACTCCCTTTGTGGGTGGCTGTCAGTTAAATTTGGTCCAATATTCCTTTCTGCTCTAATAGAACGCCACTGAGTTCAATGCCTCACAATTGATGTGTTCTTCCTCAGTGTCCAGAGATGCCCTCCTCATCACACAGCTACTGCCAGGGGTAAGAGAGAGGTGGTGTCAGTGATTCAGGACTGTTTTTTTTCTATCTCTTCAGTGACTCTTTCCATGATATGAAGTTAAAACCAGGTACTATGAGTGCTCACCTAATTTTTGATTCTTATAAAGGTTTTTTTTTTTTCTTCTGTGTGTGTGTGTGTGTGTGTGTGTGTGTGTGTGTGTGGTGTGTGTGTAGATAGTTAACTTGGTGTCTTTGCAGAGGGGACAATTGGTAGAGCTTTCTATTGCATAATTTTGCTCCATTTCTTATCTTGAGGTTTCTTGAATTGAAGACAATGGATTATGTGTGGCTGTTAAATCTGATGTTGCTTTTAGTCAACTTCCTGGTTGTTAGAACACCAGTAGAGAGACTGGGAATAAGACTCTGGTAGAAAGTCAGTCTAGCAGGTTCTGTGAGAGCCTATGTTGTAGCAGTGAATTCAAATCATGGCTGTGCCATTTACTAGTTATAGGACATTGGGTAGGCTAAGTTAGCCTCTCTTTATCAGTAGAAGGAAAACCATATTAATAGTAATTACTTCAGAAGACTGTTAGGGGGTTCGGCCACAATGCAGGTGAAGTGCTTAGCATATGACCTGTTCCAGAGTAAGGGCTCAAAAAAAGGTAGCAATAATATGTTCATGGATTTTAGCAGCTACACAGACCCTACATCATAAGGTCTTCCATATAACAAAATTAAAGCTTTGTCATCTCTTCACCATTCTTTCATTTAGTATCTCCAACAATTATTTCTATAAAGCTTTCCCTAAATTATTAGGGATAATAATCTTCTTTATTTCATTTATCCAAGTAATTGGATAATCAAGAGCTCTAATATCTCATACTAAAGCAACAGTTATGTAATATTATACCTCATTACCTGATGCTGAGGATTTATGACATCTAGTGGAGAATGCTTATAATCTTTTTTTAAGATTAATAAAAATGAGGCCAGTCATGGTGGCTCATACCTGTAATTCCAGCACCATGGTAAGCCAAGCTGAGAGGATCACTTGAGGCCAGGAGTTACAGACCAGCCTGGGCAATATAGTGAGACCCCGTGTCTTAAAAAAAATAGCCTGGTGTGGTGGCACACACCTATAGTCCCAGCTAACCAGGAGGCTGAGGTGGGAGGATCACTTGAGCACAGAATTTGAGGTTGCAGTGAGTTGTGATGTTGCCACTGCACCCAGCCTGGGTGACAAAGTGAGACCTTGTCTCAAAAAAAAAACCAAAAAAAGATAGATGCAGTAAAAATGGACAAAACACAAGAAAAAAAAGAGATATATTTAAGAAACCCCTTCTTATCTCTTAGTAAATGTCTTTAAAAGATATTTACAAGATTGTGGATGAAATTAAATTAATCTGAAACTGTGAATAATTTGCAAGATTTTCTTGAAAAAAAAAAAAAAAACTGAGTTCTCCAATGCTGTCTGGCAAGAAAAAGTTATGAGTATTTAAAAACCATACTAGTTAGAGGTAGAAATCCCAGAAGCTTTCACTTTTTGCATCTGGGTGGTGAATGTGCTATTTAATCTTTGCCTTCTTTCAATAAGTCTTATTTATTTAAACAAATGCATTTCCCTGCCTCTAGAAATAACTATTAAGCTAATAGAAGGCAAGACTGTTATTAGTTATCCTGTAAGAAGAGTAACTCGTGTTAAAAAGGGGATTCCCACACACTTCATGGAATTACCTTGTCCCTGATATCTCCCTAGCTTGATTTCTCAGAGTCAGGTCTCTGCTCAATGATCAAGCTCATCCAAGAGAACTTACTTAAGAACTGAATCTTAAATAGTATCTATATTAGTCTGTTTTTGCATTGCTATCCAGAAAGACCTGAGAATGGGTATTTTATATAAAAAAGAGGTTTAATTGTCTCAAAGTTCTACAGGCTGTATGGGAAGCATAGTGGCTTTTGCCTCTGGAGAGGCCTCAGGAAACTTACAATCATGGTAGAAGTGAAGAAGAAGCCGGCACCTTATATGGCATGACCAGGAGAAAGAAAAGGAGAGAGGGGAGGTGCCACATACCTTTTAAACAACCAGATTTCGTGAGAACTCACTCACGATATGGTACCAAGGGGGAAAGGTACTAACCTATTCATGAGAAATCCACCCCCATGATCTAATTACCTCCAACCAGGCCTCTCTTCCAACACTGAAGATTATAATTTGACATGAGATTTGGGTGGGGAGAGATCCAAACCATATCATTCCACCTCGACCTCTCCCAAATCTCATGTTCTTATCACATTTCAAACCACAATCATGACTTTCCAACAGTCCCACTTAAGTCATTCCAGGATTAACTCAAAAGTCCAAAGTCCAAAGTCTCATCTGAGACAAGGTAAGTCCTTTCTGCCTGTGATACAATAAAAAAAAGTTGCTTCCAAGATACAATGGGGATATCAGCATTGGGTAATTGTTCCCATTCCAAAAGGGATAAATCAGCCAAAAGGAAGGGACTATAGATCTCAAGAAAGTCTGAAACCCAGCAAGTTTAAGGTTATAAGACCTTAAAGCTCCAAAATAATCTTTTTTGACTTCACATCCCACATCCAGGATACACTGATGCAAGGGTAGGCTCACAAGGCCTTGGGGTAGTTCCACTTCAGTAGCTTTGCAGGGGTCAGCCTCTGTGGCTGCTCTTGTGGGCTGGTGTCAGGTGCTTGTGGCTTTCAATGTGCATGGTGCAAGCTGTCAGTGGTTCTAACATTCTGGGGTCTGGAGGATGGTGGCCTTCTTCTCCCAGATCCACTAGGCAGTGCCCAGTAGGGTCTCTGTGTGGGGACTTCACATCACATCCCCCTACCACACACTGCCCTAGTAGAGGCTTCTTATGAGGGCTCCACCCCTGCAGCAGGCTTCTGCCTGGACATCCAGGCTTTTTCATACATCCTCTGAAATCTAGGTGGAGGCTCCCAAGCCTCAAGTCTTACAGTCTATGGACCCACAAGCTTAAGACCATGTGGAAACCTCCAGGGCTTAACATTTGCATCCTCTGAAGCAGTGACTCATGCTGTGCCTGGGACACTTTTAGCCTGGAGCTGAAGTGACTGGAATGCAGGGAGCAGTGGCCAGAGGCTGTGCAGGGTGGTAACACCCTGGGCCTGACTTATGAGACTCTTCTTTCTTCATAGGCCTCTGGGTCTGTGATTGGAAGGGCTGCCAGGATGGTCTCTTCAATGCCTTCAAGACCTTTTCCTCATTGTCTTGGATATTAGCACTTGGCTCCTTTTTATTTATTCAAATTTCTGAAGCCTGCTTGAATTTCTCCCCTGAAAACAGGCTTTTCTTTTCTACCAGATGGCTGGGCTGTAAATTTTCTAAGCATTTACATTCTCCTTCCTTTTAAAATAAATATAAGTTCCAGTTTCAAGTCATTTTTTAAATTTATTTTTAATTTATTTTATTTTATTTTATTTTTTTGCTCATGCCTATAAGCATAGGTTGTTAGAAGGAGGCAGGTCAATTCTTGAAATCTTTGCTGCTTAGAAATTTCTTCCACCAGATATCCTAAATAATCACTCTCTATTTCAAACTTCACAGATCCATAGGGCAAGGGCACAATTCCTCCAAGTTCTTTGCTAAAGCATAACAAAAGTGACCTTTGTTCCAGTTCCCAATCAGTTCATCATTTCCATCTGAGAACTCCTTAGCCTGGACTTCATTGTCCATATCACTATCAGCATTTTGGTCACAAGCATTCAACAAACCACTAGAAAATTCTAAGCTTTCCCTCATCTTCTTGTCTTCTTCTGAGCCAACCAAACTTCCAACCTCTGCCCATTACCTAGTTCCAGAGCTGCTTCCACATTTTCAGGTATCTTTATAGCAATGCCCCACTTCTCAGTATGAATTTCTGTATTAGTTTGCTCCTATATTGCTATAAAGAAATATCTGGGACTGGGTATTTTTTAAAGAAAAGAGGTTTAATTGGCTTACGGTTCCACGGGATGTACAGGAAGCATAGTGGCTTTTGCCTCTGGGGAGGCCTCAGGAAACTTATAATCATGGTGGAAGGCAAAGGCAGAGATTACATCTCAAGTGGCTGGAGCAGGAGAGAGTGAGGGAGAGGGGAGAGGTACCAGATCTCATGAGAACTCACTCACTGTATGGTACCAATGGGGATGGTCCTAAACCATTCATGAGAAATCCACCCCTGTGATCCAATTACCTCCCATCAGGTCCCTTTTCCAACACTGGGATTGCAATTCAATATGAGATGTGGGCGGGGACACAGATCCAGACCATATCAGCACCTCTAATCACTCTGTCTATTTTAATGCAGATTTGTTTTTCACAGCACTATCTTTTTCCTGAGATATTACAAATTATTTTTTAATTGTTATCTCTCTCCTCCTCAACTTCCTGCTGATGATCACAAGTTACAAGAGGGAAGGGATATTTTTTCTGTTATCTTTACCATTGTGGACCAGCATTGACAACAATTCCTGGCACACAGTGATGTTCAATAAGTTATTCCTTAAACAAACAAACAAATAAATAAATTTACCATGAGGCACAGTGCCATGGTAGAAAAAGTCTGAACTTAAAATTAAGGTACAGTTTTGACTCCTGGCTATGTTTGTTCCAGAGCTGCTTGTCTATGAGTGAGCCAACTAATTTTTTGAGCTTTAGTTTTCTCACTTACAAAAAAATAAAAATAATACAATCTACCTTGTAGGTGTGTTATGACATTCAAGTGAAATGGTATATATGAAAATACTTTACACATAGCTTATAAACAATATTAATTTTAAAACATTTGCTGCTATTGCTCACAGACCAATAATTATGATTATTGAACTGTTCTGTTTTTATTCAGAAAACATGACAACAATTTATGCTTGACACTTAGCCAGTTTAACCATATCTCATCACAGATATTTTCTTTCCTTAGAAAACACACGTGGCTGTACTGCAGTCTGATTATTTTGATCATTTGGATGTGACTTTTATTTTTGACCCAAGTATTTGTGGAGCCTATCTATTACCAAAAAAGTCTTTGCTCATGGAAGAAAGACCTTGTTCTTTAGATTTCTAGGTGAGGAAATTTCAAATAGATATCCAGAGTGGGTATCATTAAAACAACTCTACCCCAAAGCCCAGAAGTTAAATAAATATGTAGAGGACTATTATTTTGAAGTTGGCAGTTTACAGGTAGATTTGAATTATTTATTATATAATATATTGTATTTATTATATTTATTTTTAATTGTTTATTTTCATAAATGATTACTTTGATCATTTATTGAAAATTTGAATTTTAATTTAACATTGACTATTTTCTTTAGCTAAATGCTATACAACATAATTTTTGTTATCTAAAATATCCTATTTTTAACTTTTAATTTTGACAAAATGCATATAAATTTAGCAGAATTTGAGAAGCTATTGATATAGATATTAATTAAATATACATTTATTAAATTATCCATTTTGAAATTTGGCAATATATATCCAAGGCTTTAAAAATGATTATATTCATTCATCTAATAATTTCACTTTGAGAGATTTGTTCCAAAGAATGTCATGGTTACAGGCAAATCTTTAATATAAAGTTATTTATTATAGCATTGGTTGTAATAGCAAACTTAGGGGAAATAACCTAAATGTCCAATAATAAGGAATCAGTAAAATATATTGCAGTGTATTTTTGAAAAGGAATATTACAAAGTCAGAAAAAGGATGTGGATATTTAATGTTATGAGAATTATTCATGATATAGTAATAAATGAAAAAAATCAGTCCGAATACTATGTGTATGTGTGCATGTGAGTATTCTTTGTTTAATGGAACAATCTGGAATTGGTGGAGTTCAGACAGAAAATGGCTTTATTTTTGACCAACTGCTACCTTCAAATCTCTTTTCCCTGCCCCTAATGATATCTTGGAAAGATGTCTTAGCCTTTCTGTTATTTCTTATTATGAGTATGGTTTCCATAACATTTCATTTTCAGACATTAAAAGGTCTTGTCCATTTTAAGTGTAGATGTTAAGCTCACACTCAATTCAAAATTCTTCTTCCCTTTGTGACTTTCACCCCTGACTGGGACTTGCCACAGGGAAGGAGGTGTGTGTGGCCTATTTTTTGTTTTGTTATGTTTTGTTTTTCACTTGTCCTCCCATCTCTTCTTTACTGCTTTGGCTCTTTTGAGGCTGGGAGGGAAAAGAAGTATTAGAGGAACAAGATTAACGGTCTTACTGGTACTATTGTAATCTGCCTACATAGCAGGCATCAAAATCCTGGCTATTAAATTGGGTATGGACATGGATTCTATGGATATTCTGAAAAATTCCCATGGTAGATAGTTCTGTGATATAAGCAACATATTCCAGTGAACTCTTAGAACAATCCCTCTCATGAAATGCATTGTTGATGAGCTGGATTCTCTGACATCTGTTGGCCACCATCTTGTGCAAAATAAATTCAAAATAGCTTAAGCCTAGCTACTCTCTATGGGATCTACTTGGATCACAAAATACTTATACATTTTAGCCACACAAAATAATCACAGTGTAAGATTTCCCACTGCTACCCTCTCTCTGTTTTTCCATTGAGAGGCCACACTGGCCAACATCCAGCTTTTAGCATTTTCCAGATGAGAAGCTGTTGTCAGTCTTTTTGTTCATGTATGACCCCAGATGCCAGAGAGATCTCAAGTTCTCCCAAGAACTCTCTTCCTTGGCAAAGCTGGGTTTCTACGATTTAGCACAGACAGACAAAGCCATTAGAAAGTAAAGACTCGGAGGGCGAAGCAAGATGGCCGAATAGGAACAGCTCCAGTCTCCAACTCCCAGCGCGAGCGACACAGAAGACAGGTGATTTCTGCATTTTCAACTGAGGTACTGGGTTTATCTCACTAGGGAGTGCCTGACAATCAGTGCTGGTTAGCTGCTGCAGCCGGACCAGCGACCAGCGAGAGCTGAAGCAGGGCGAGGCATCGCCTCACCTGGGAAGCACAAGGGGGAAGGGAATCCCTTTTCCTAGTCAGGGGAACTGAGACACACAACACCTGGAAAATCGGGTAACTCCCACCCCAATACTGCACTCTACCAAGGACCTTAGCAAACGGGCACACCAGGAGATTATATCCCACACCTGGCCAGAGGGTCCCATGCCCACGGAGCCTCAATCATTGCTAGCACAGCAGTCTGCGATCTCGTGGTAAGGCAGCAGCAAGGCTGGGGGAGGGGCGCCCACCATTGCTGAGGCTTAAGTAGATAAACAAAGCCGCTGGGAAGCTCGAACTGGGTGGAGCTCACAGCAGCTCAAGGAGTCCTGCCTGTCTCTGTAGACTCCACCTCTGGGGACAGGGCACAGCTAAACAACAACAACAAGAACAACAAAAAGCAGCTGAAACCTCTGCAGACGCAAACAACTCTGTCTGACAGCTTTGAAGTGAGCAGTGGCTCTCCCAACACGGAGGTTGAGATCTGAGAATGGACAGACTACCTGCTCAAGTGGGTCCCTGACCCCTGAGTAGCCTAACTGGGAGACATCCCCCACTAAGGAGAGACTGACACCCTACACCTCACAAGGTGGAGTACATCCCTGAGAGGAAGCTTCCATAGCAAGAATCAGACAGGTACACTCGCTGTTCAGCAGTATTCTATCTTCTGCAGCCTCTGCTGCTGATACCCAGGCAAACAGGGTCTGGAGTGGACCTCAATCAATCTCCAACAGACCTACAGCTGAGGGTCCTGACTGTTAGAAGGAAAACTAACAAACAGGAAGGACACCCACACCAAAACCCCATCAGTACGTCACCATCATCAAAGACCAGAGGCAGATAAAACCACAAAGATGGGGAAAGAGCAGGGCAGAAAAGCTGGACATTCAAAAAATAAGAGTGCATCGCCCCCTGCAAAGGAACACAGCTCATCGCCAGCAATGGATCAAAGCTGGACGGATAATGACTTTGACAAGATGAGAGAAGAAGGCTCCAGTCCATCAAACTTCTTAGAGCTAAAGGAGGAATTACATACCCAGCGCAAAGAAACTAAAAATCTTGAAAAAAAAAAGTGGAATAATTGATAACTAGAATAATTAATGCAGAGAAGGCCATAAACGAATGGACAGAGATGAAAACCATGACACGAGAAATACGCGACAAATGCACAAGCTTCAGTAACCAACTTGATCAACTGGAAGAAAGAGTATCAGCGATTGAGGATCAAATGAATGAAATGAAGCAAGAAGAGAAACTTAAAGAAAAAAGAAGAAAAAGAAATGAACAAAGCCTGCAAGAAGAATGGGATTATGTAAAAAGACCAAATCTACGTCTGATTGGGGTGCATGAAAGTGAGGGGGAAAATGGAACCAAGTTGGAAAACACTCTTCAGGATATCATCCAGGAGAACTTCCCCAACCTAGTAGGGCAGGCCAATATTCAAATTCAGGAAATACAGAGAATGCCACAAAGATACTCCTCGAGAAGAGCAACTCCAAGACACATAATTGCCAGATTTACCAAAGTTGAAATGAAGGAAAAAATCTTAAGGGCAGCCAGAGAGAAAGGTCGGGTTACCCACAAAGGGAAACCCATCAGACTAACAGGAGATCTCTTGGCAGAAACTCTCCAAGCCAGAAGAGAGTGGGGCCAATATTCAACATTCTTAAAAAAAAGCATTTTAAACCCAGAATTTCATATCCAGCCAAACTAAGTTTCATAAGTGAAGGAGAAATAAAATCCTTTACAGATAAGCAAATGCTTAGAGATTTTGTCACCACTAGGCCTGCCTTACAAGAGACCCTGAAGGAAGCACTAAACATAGAAAGGAATAACCGGTACCAGCCATTGCAAAAACATGCCAAAATGTAAAGACCATCAAGGCTAGGAAGAAACTGCATCAACTAACGAGCAAAATAACCAGTTAGTATCATAATGGCAGGATCAAGTTCACACATAACAATCTTAACCTTAAATGTAAATGGACTAAATGCTCCAATTAAAAGACACAGACTGGCAAACTGGATAAAGAGTCAAGACCCATCAGTTTGCTGTATTCAGGAGACCCATCTCACATGCAGAGACATACATAGACTCAAAATAAAGGGATGGAGGAAGGTCTACCAAGCAAATGGAGAACAAAAAAAAGCAGGGGTTGCAATACTAGTCTCTGATAAAACAGACTTTAAACCATCAAAGATCAAAAGAGACAAAGAAGGTCATTACATAATGGTAAAGGGATCAATTCAACAGGAAGAGCTAACTATCCTAAATATATATGCACCCAATACGGGAGCACCCAGATTCATAAAGCAAGTCCTTAAAGACTTACAAAGAGACTTAGACTCCCATACAATAATAATGGGAGACTTCAACACCCTACCGTCAACATTAAACAGATCAACGAGACAGAAAGTTAACAAGGATATCCAGGAATTGAACTCATCTCTGCAGGAAGCAGACGTAATAGACATCTACAGAACTCTCCACCCCAAATCAACAGAATATACATTCTACTCAGCACCACATCACACTTTTTCAAAAACTGACCACATAATTGCAAGTAAAGCACTCCTCAGCAAATGTAAAAGAATAGAAATTATAACAAACTGTCTGTCAGACCACAGTGTAATCAAACTAGAATTCAGGACTAAGAAACTCAATCAAAACTGCTCAACTACATGGAAACTGGATAACCTGCTCCTGAATGACTACTGGGTACATAACAAAATGAAGGCAGAAATAAAGATGTTCTTTGAAACCAATGAGAACAAACATACAACATACCAGAATCTCTGGGACACATTTAAAGCAGTGTGTAGAGGGAAATTTATAGCACTAAATGCACACAAGAAAAAGCTGGAAAGATCTAAAATTGACATTCTAACATCACAATTAAAAGAACCAGAGAATCAAGAGCAAACACATTCAAAAGCTAACAGAAGGCAAGAAATAACTAAGATCAGAGCAGAACTGAAGGAGATAGAGACACAAAAAACCCTCCAAAAAATCAATGAATCCAGGAGTTGGTTTTTTTAAAACATCAACAAATTGACAGACCGCTAGCAAGACTAATAAAGAAGAAAAGAGAGAAGAATCAAGTAGATGCAATAAAAAATGATAAAGGGGATATCACCACCGACCCCACAGAAATACAAACTACCATCAGAGAATACTATAAACACCTCTACGCAAATAAACTAGAAAATCTAGAAGAAATGGATAATTTCCTGGACACTTACACTCTTCCAAGACTAAGCCAGGAAGAAGCTGAATTCCTGAAAAGACCAATAACAGGCTCTGAAATTGAGGCAATAATTAATAGCCTACCAACCAAAAGGAAGTCCAGGACCTGATGGATTCACACCTGAATTCTACCAGAGGTACAAGGAGGAGCTGGTACCATTCCTTCTGAAACTATTCCAATCAATAGAAAAAGAGGGAATCCTCCCTAACTCATTTTATGAGGCCAACATCATCCAGATACCAAAGGCTGTCAGAGACACAACAAAAAAAGAGAATTTTAGACCAATATCCCTGATGAACATCGATGCAAAAATCCTCAATAAAATACTGGCAAACCGGATCCAGCAGCACATCAAAAAGCTTATCCACCATGATCAAGTTGGCTTCATCCCTGGGATGCAAGGCTGGTTCAACATACGTAAGTCAATAAACATAATCCAGCATATAAACAGAACCAAAGTCAAAAACCACATGATTATCTCAATAGATGCAGAAAAGGCTTTTGACAAAATTCAACAGCCCTTCATGCTAAAAATGCTCAATAAATTCGGTATTGATGGAACGTATCTCAAAATAATAAAAGCTATTTATGACAAACCCACAGCCAATATCATACTGAATGGGCAAAAACTGGAAAAATTCCCTTTGAAAACTGGCACAAGACAGGGATGCCCTCTCTCACCACTCCTATTCAACATAGTGTTGGAAGTTCGGGCTACGGCAATCAGGCAAGAGAAAGAAATCAAGGGTATTCAGTTAGGAAAAGAAGAAGTCAAATTGTCCCTGTTTGCAGATGACATGATTGTATATTTAGAAAACCCCATTGTCTCAGCCCAAAATCTCCTTAAGCTGATAAGAATCTTCAGCAAAGTCTCAGGATACAAAATTAATGTGCAAAAATCACAAGCATTCTTATACACCAGTAACAGACAGAGAGCCAAATCATGAATGAACTTCCATTCACAATTGCTTCAAAGAGAATGAAATACCTAGGAATCCAACTTACTAGGGATGTAAAGGACCTCTTCAAGGAGAACTACAAGCCACTGCTCAGTGAAATAAAAGAGGACACAAACAAATGGAAGAACATACCATGCTCATGGATAAGAAGAATCAATATCGTGAAAATGGCCATACTGCCCAAGGTAATTTAGAGATTCAATGCCGTCTCCATCCCGTTACCAATGAGTTTCTTCACAGAATTGAAAAAAACTGCTTTAAAGTTCATATGGAACCAAAAAAAAGCCCACATTGCCAAGACAATCCTAAGTCAAAAGAACAAAGCTGGAGGCATCATGCTACCTGACTTCAAACTATACTACAAAGCTACAGTAACCAAAACAGCATGGTACTGGTACCAAAACAGAGATATAGACCAATGAAACAGAACAGAGTCCTTAGAAATAATACCACATATCTACAGCCATGTGATCTTTGACAAACCTGAGAGAAACAAGAAATGGGGAAAGGATTCCCTATTTAATAAATGGTGCTGGGAAAATTGGCTATCCATAAGTAGAAAGCGGAAACAGGATCCTTTCCTCACTCCTTATACGAAAATTAATTCAAGATGGATTAGAGACTTAAATGTTAGACCAAATACCATAAAAACCCTAGAAGAAAACCTAGGTAATACCATTCAGGACATAGGCACGGGCAAGGAATTCATATCTAAAACACCAAAAGCAATGGCAACAAAAGCCAAAATTGACAAATGGGATCTCACTAAACTAAAGAGCTTCTGCACAGCAAAAGAAACTACCATCAGAGTGAACAGGCAGCCTACAGAATGGGAGAAAATTTTTGCAATCTACTCATCTGACCAAGGGGTAATATCCAGAACCTACAAAGAACTCAAACAAATTTACAAAAAAAAAAAAAAACCCCATAGAAAAGTGGGCAAAGGATATGAACAGACATTTCTCAAAAGAAGACATTCATACAGCCAACAGACACATGAAAAAATGCTCATCATCACTGGCCATCAGAGAAATGCAAATCAAAACCACAATGAGATACCATCTCACACCAGTTAGAATGGCAATCATTCAAAAGTCAGGAAACAACAGGTGCTGGAGAGGATGTGGAGAAATAGGAACACTTTTACACTGTTGATGGGATTGTAAACTAGTTCAACCATTATGGAAAACAGTACGGCGATTCCTCAAGGATCTAGAACTAGAAGTACCATATGACCCAGCCATCCCATTACTGGGTATATATCCAAAGGATTATAAATCATGCTGCTATAAAGACACATGCACACGTATGTTTACTGCAGCACTATTCACAATAGCAAAGACTTGGAATCAACCCAAATGTCCATCAGTGACAGACTGGATTAAGAAAATGTGGCACATATACATTGTGGAATACTATGCAGCCATAAAAAAGGATGAGTTTGTGTCCTTTGTAGGGACATGGATGCAGCTGGAAACCATCATTCTCAGCAAACTATCGCAAGAACAGAAAACCAAACACCGCATGTTCTCACTCATAGGTGGGAACTGAACAATGAGATCACTTGGACTCGGGAAGGGGAACATCACACACCGGGGCCTATCATGGGGAAGGGGGAGGGGGGAGGGATTGCGCTGGGAGTTATACCTGATGTAAATGACGAGTTGATGGGTGCTGACGAGTTGATGGGTACAGCGCGCCAACATGGCATAAGTATACATATGTAACAAACCTGCACATATCCACATGTACCCTAGAACTTAAAGTATAATTAAAAAAAAAAAAAAAAAGACAGTAAAGACTCGGTCATAGATGTGTAAGATAGGACAGCATAGCAGGCATGGAATTCATAAGGCAAGAGCAAGTTTGTAGGTGAATAAAGGGGGCTTACAGAGTCAGTTTGGTTCTGTTTCTAGGATAGGTTGATGAAATTGTAGCTTTATAAAGAAACAGAAACGTGTAGGGTTGAAATTAAGGGAGTCCATTATGAGACAGTTGCAGTATCCAGGTACTTTCAAGGTGAGAGAATTGAGGTTCAGCACCTTTTCTAATGTTCTTAATCTGCCATGTAATAATTTATATCTGAGTATCAAATTGGAGATACCTTGTTTTAAAAATAAAAAGTATGTGTCAAAGCTCAACATAAACAAATATTAAAAATGTATTCATGGCTCTAAATAATTAATAATTTCCTTCTGACAGGAAGATAATATAATTTTAACAGGATATATTATTCTTTTAGGATCTGCATGAGTGATTTGGCTTAGACCTAAAGTATTTGTTGCATTATATTTAGTAAGTATGTTGAATTTCATTCTTTATACAACAATTTAGCAGCTTTTTGCTTATGCCACTTAAAATATTCAAAGAGACTAACTCCTCTGTTTTAACTTTACAGGATATTTGCTTATTCCTTCCCTTCATTTTTAATTAAGATTTTTAAATAAACGTGTACCAATGGAGAAAATATGCAACAGCAAAGTTAGAATCTCTAGGGAAAAGCCAGCTGGCTATTTTCCAAGTAGTATTCATCATCTTCATGAATTTACTAGTGGCCAAATATCAGTTTTAGAGGCTCAGCTTCCAAAATTATGAGCACTGAAAACAATTTTATTTTTTAGGTATGTTTCACATGAATCAAGCTCATAGAAATTAATGTATGAAGCAGAAGGCCAATTTATTAGATTTTCACCAGAAACATAATGGTTCATATCTAGTGGAAAATTTTAATTGCTAACTCAGCAACAAGTAATACCTTCCCAGGAATACCTGAAGTTTGGCTGGGAAGCCATAACTTGCCTTTGGAGTCCAGAAGATCAGTTCTCAGTGTAGACCATGTTTGGCCTAATGAGAAAATAACATATTCCATTAAGGCATTTGAAAAGGGAGAGGTATTAATAACAATAATTTCAGGCAAATAGGAAATTTGAATGGTCTGAGGAATTAGAATATGTGATTCCCTTACCTAAGCAGTCCAGTTAGGAAGAATTTTTGAATCCCTCTTGGAATCTTAGAAATATGTTCCATTCCACTGAACATGTACAATGGAACACATTGCCCCAAATGTTACTCAAAATGAAACAGTCTTTGAAGAAGGGAATATATATAAATGAAAAGAAAATAGGCCCTCAGTGACACATTAAGCTGTTGGGTCAGCCAAACTTGAAGCCCACACTGTATTTGGATTTCCATTCACTTGAACCAATAACTCTATTTATTTATTTACCTATTAGGCCCAAATTTCTCTTTCAATTCAATTTTCCTATTGACATAGTAGATAATAAATCAGTGGGAATAAAGAAACATAGGTTTTGAATTAGTATTTCTTTTACTTTTTATTTTGAAATAATTATAGATTTATAGCAAGATACAAATAAATGAATTAAAATGCCCATGTGCCGTTCACTCAGCCTCTCACAACGTTAATGTTATTTTGCATAATTATCGTGTGATATTAAAACCAAGGAATTGACCTTGCTATAATCCATGAACACATTCTGATTTTATGTTATACATACATCACACGTGTTTGTGTGCATGCGTGAGTGTGCAGTTAGATGAACTTCAATTACACAGGTAGCTTTATGTAACTACCACCAAAGTTAAGACACATAACTGCACCATCCCGATGAGGCTCCTTTGTGTTACCTCTTGTAGCCAACCAGACTCCCATCCTTCATCCTCAGCTATTCACAACCACTAATCTATTCTCTATTACCATACTTTAATTTTAAGATTATTATATAAATGGAATTATACAGTATACAACCAGTTAAGAATGCCTTTTTTCACTCAGTATAGTTGTCTTTAAGCTCATCTAAATTGTTTCATGTATTAATAATACATTCCTTATTAATTTTGAGTAGTATTCCATGTATGAACCCACCACAGTTTATGTAACCATTTACCCATTGAAGGGCATTTGAGTAGTTTCCAGTTTTGGGTTCTTACAAATAAGTTGTCATAAATATTTGCGTACAAAGTTCTGTGTGAACATGTTTTCATTTCTCTAGAATAAATGCTTAATGATGTAGATGCTGGATCATATGGTAAGTCCACTTTTAGTTTTAAAAGAAACTTCCAATCTGTATTCCAGAGTGGCTGTGCCATTTTACATTCCCACCAGGAATAGATTACTGATTTGGGTTCTCTGCATCCTTGCCAACATTTTGTGTTATTAAGATTTTTAATTTTAGCCATTTTTATATGTGTGTTCCCTTAGTCTTTAAACAACTTTGACTTGGGTTTTCTGTTGCTTTTGAAATGAGAAATTCTAATTGAGGTACCATAGGGTAGGAAAATTGAGACCCTTAGGCGGGATATAAAATATTGTTTGATGAGAATGGGGACAGAACAAGGAGGATCATTTATAGGATTTAAATATGAATGACATCACACTGTCATAACCCAAATCATTAGGTCATCAAAAACAGTGATCTGTTCCAGGAACCAGAGAGGGCAGTCCTTGGGCCAACTCTCCCTTCTTGGGCAGTTCTTATAGCAGGCTTTAAGGCACCAGCCTTGGAGCATCTCCTTTTTAGATTCGTATGTTTTCATGCCTGACTAGTCCTACTTTTTAAAGTCCTACTTTTGATAAGCTTTACATTAAATAGTAATCTTTTTTACATATGTTAATACATTTAATCAGATTATAGGTATGAAAATTTCTTTGGGTCTCAGGTGACTCATTCTATGCATATAGTCACCTTTACAAAAATCACCTTTGAAAATATTATTTCTTTTTCTGTATCTCTCATAGAACAGTAATAAGACACAAATTAAAACTCAGAAAAACACTTTTCAAAACTCTTTCTCTTTCTTTGGCAGTTCTTTAGCATCCTTCAGTTTTCTCAGAGACTCTCATGTGAAATCCCCAAACTTTTGTTAAATCTGACATTTTGGTCCATCTGCAGATCTTTACTTGACTTCTTCTCCTTCTGTTTTATCCAAAGGTTTTTCCAACATTTTAATGCCATGTGCAAATTCTTCATATGAAAGGAAAAATGGGAGCTTGGGCATTCATCTAGCAAGCAAGGATCCTTCCGTTTTACTCTTGGCCTTACTTTCCTGTTTTTTTTTTTTTTTTGTTTGCATTCTCCCTTTTCTGCAACACTGTAAGCCTAGAATAGGTCTGGCTAAGCCACTTAGAGGGTGAGCTTTACTTATGGGGAACCTGAGCCAGAAAACTGAAAATTCTCTTATGTGGAAGGTTGAAAACATTCGCTTCATCTCAGCACCTAGTGAGATCCTGTGGATCCAAAGGCCATTCTATCTCAAAAGTAGCTTGGCATCTCTCTGCTCAGTGCAACTGTGTGTTAATATTAGAGCTGAACTCTCAAAGGACAATGTTATTTCCCTGATTTCCAAGTCTTAGGGGTGGCAATGGAATGGGGATAAGTTCAGGGGTGAAGAAATTGCTAGAATCTCACTGTAACCTCCATAAGCTCCATTTCTGGTTAGGTTGATTTGTTTTGTTTTGATTTCTGCTATTGGTTATAGGTGACCTGCAAATCCATCAGTGACACTGGGGGTGCTGGCCTCAAGTGTGTGCCCTAATAATGCAGGGTCAGCAGCAATATATTTAGATATGAAAAAAAGCACATCCATTACCATATTTTTACATCTAAATGTAGGCTAAAAAGTACTCAGGGCAATTTGCATTCATTTTAGGATGGAAACATACTTGATAGGCATATCAGTTAGCAGGAGCTATGTGTAGCATCTCTGTTCACCTCTGTATGCTGCTGCACAGTTGTCTGTGAGGGAGGGAACTCTCATTTTGTAAACACTTACCTGTCATGATCACCATTTTTGCACACCTTGCCTGATAACCTGTATGTGACTGTGGCTGAATCTCAGATACAGGACCAACTGACATCTCCACATTGTACATAAGACTGATTTTTATGTAACTGAAGCCATGATTTTGAGAGGTCTGTTGTCATTTACAATCCTGTTTTAGGATGGGAAAAGATTGAATGCATACTTTTTTCACTTAGAAAGAGAAGCCTGGTAATTTCAGCTGCATAGGTCACACTCTGTTGAAAAGTACTGAATAAAATATTAGTATTCTGGAGCCATATATCAATTTTTTAATATTCCACACAGATGCCATTGGCCTGAGATGTTCTTCAGCTCTTTATGATGACCACACATCATTGGTTCCTGCTATTCTGTCTGTTTTGCCTCCACATCTATTCATATGTCTGACTTCTATTGATGTCTTGCTAGTGTTTGACTCTTGTTGATGTCTTTAACATAAAATTTATGTCAGATGTTCTTAGAGTGTGGGATATCAGAATTACCTATGCTAGATCCTCCTCACGTGCTCTTCTGTACCCCAGGAATTCTGATACATCCCCAACCTCTTGATTCAGAATAACAAATTTTGATGTTTCACTTCATAAATTTCATTAAGGCAGGAAGTAGTTTTGGAGAGTGTGAGGACCCTGGCAGGCAAATGCATTGGGAAGGGGGATTCGGTAAAGCTGACTGAGATGAGATGAAAGCCCCCTTGCGGTAAGTCTGACAAGCAGATGGTGTCTGGTGCTGTTGCTCCCCGAAGCTAGGCTTTGGGTTGGCTGGATTGTGCCAGGAAGGTGTAGGGCCAATTTCCAGACCTATTGCTCTTGTGACTTGGAAAAGGCTCCTCCTTCCCCTTCACATATCCAAACCTGCTTGTACATCAGGATCCTTCTTAGGTCTTATCTGCTCTTGTAGCCTTATAGTTAACCACAATTTGTGCCTTCTTCGATTTCTCTGTTTTTTGAACAGTTAGTACTTATATTTATTATAAAATGCTCATAATCTTTAACTGTTCCCTGAGTATATATTTCATCATTCGAACAAGGCTACAAGCTTCTCAAAGTCTATAACTTATACCACATTTCCAATTTTCCAGAAGAAAGAACTTTGAACAGAAAGTTCTTTCTGGGAGGAAGATAGCTAAAATTTGTTTGGCATTAGTATGTGCCAGGCATTCTGGGAAAGCCCTTGATATTTTACTTCAATTTATTTCTGCATGCTATTATCACTTCTTAAAAACAGATTATTAAAGTGAAGTTTGGAGTTTTAAGTAACTAGCTGAAAGCACATGAATCATAGCAGAGAATGCAGAGATTGGATTTAGGCTCATAGGACTCCATTTTCAGTTGCCACAATAACAATTAAGTATTGGCCTTCCTACGTTTTAGAAGTGTGTCTATTATCCATTTTATTTAGAGATTCTACTGTCTTCTCTTTTTACTCTGAAATATAGGTAATTTTTATACCTTCATGTAATTTTTCAATGCTGGCTTTCATTGTTACTATATTTTATAATTTCAGATTAAATGATGGTTGTATAATGATAGTATGACCAATCAATTGGCCAAAAGTCTTGATACAACTTCTTTTGGGAGCATCATGCTTATAAATATATACATAATTATTGCTATCAAAATCACATATTTTTCACCTATTTTAGAGACTTTATGAGACTTTAGAGTTTTTATTTAAATAAAGTCTTCATTTTAGAGACTTTAGAGACTTTATGAGATCAGACCTCTCATTTTATCTATAGGATGCTTTTAGTAGTAGAAATAGAAAAATTTACCTTGAGGATGCTATTTGCATTAACACTGATATTTATTTATCATAGAAAATAATCTCCACATAGATTCAGGAAGTCTCTGAACTGCAATTATATTTTTACTATCTAATATTTCCCCAAAATTTCAGTTCTTTTTTTCTAAGTATTTGAATATCAAGATATTTAATCTTTTGGTTTTCTTTTATTGATAATTTGAGTAAATCAGTAAACATGCTTACCAATTCTTCTGACCTTATAATGCTAGTCACAAAATTTTATTAATTCTGACAGTTTCCAATATACCAGCTATTCTTTGTCAGCTACTTCACGTGTTGAATTCTTGGAAGATTTTACAACCGTTACTATTATTCGGATACTTTTTATTGCTTTCTGACTGCCAAAATATTTTTTTTTTCAGTAACAATTCAATTTTTGAGAACTATGCTTAATAGCCTCTGCCTTTAAAAATTATCTTTGCCTCTCTCTCTCTCTCTCTCTCTCTGTGTTGGTATCTCTCTGTGTGTGTGTGTGTGTGTGTGTGTGTGTGTGTGTGTGTATTTCCCAATGACAGCTTTTATTTTTCTTAATCTCTCCAGGGAGTATTTTAAAGTACCATCTCATTTGTTTTAATCCCTTTGCTAGCGTTAACATCTTCAGGCTTATAAATACGTATATGGCTCAATAAGCTTCAGGTTTTATCCAGTGTATATCTGCAGCTTGCCACCGAGCTTTCTATTGAAGTCTCCTGGTATGTTAAATATGCTTTTTGATTATTTGCACCTGGGAGACTAAATCTCAGGTGAAGAAACTATTATAAGTGCATCTCATCCCTTGGTTTGCTTGATACTGTTTTTATACTTGTGGTGAAACAGGTGCAGAATTCTACATCTGTCTCTGTTAATTAGGCAAATAGATAGTGACACTCAGGTGTAGAGGAATTAAGTGCATATTCTAGAATCAGACAGCCATAGACTCGAAATCTGGCTCTGCTATTTGCTAGTAGCAACTTTGATCAAATTATTTAACCCTGTTGTGCTTTAATTTCCTCATCAAAAAAAGGGTAATTGTAGTCATGACCTCATTCGTGTAGGGAGGACTTAATGAGATAATATAAAATAGTGCATATACATATATTTATGTCTGTGTATATGTGTGTGTGTCTATAAAGAAAACTCTACAAAGCTTTATATAAAATGCATTTGTCTTGATTTCATGGCTACACATGTATAAATAGCCCATGACTCTCCACCTTTCTTACTCATAGTATAATGTAGTAAATTTTGATATTCCACAATGGCATTCTTTTGAACCAGAAAAAGACAAGTATTTTTTTATTTTTTGAGTAGCATATGCTGATCTTTATACAAAATACTAGCACTCTTTTCAAGTCATTGTCTGCCAAGAGATATTAGCAGCTCTGTGTCTTGCCTGTGATTGTCACAAAAGGGAAAATCAATGCAACAGCCGACTGATATGAAGCTGTCTAAGGCCATGATTATCTCTGTTCTTTAAAAAAAAAATTAAGACTTTCACAAATGGTAAATTTTTTAGGCCCATGAAAAACTGTAACTATATTTACACCTAAAAATAGTTATATGAATTCAAATTTCCAAGGAAAGGGCTGGGGCTGAATTGGGGGGAAATATATTGCTTTGTTATGTGCACTCAACTATGGTCTGCATGTGCTAAATAATTACTCCTTCCTGATTCAATTTCTGTCTATCCAAGCCCCATTTCTTCTTAAAGGTTTTTGAACTCAACTGTCCCTTTCTTCATGAAATTTTTGAAAGCTTCCCTTAGAATGAAGTCAGTCATGCTCTTTATTTTCTTAACCTTGGTCATATCTCTTTCATGAGACTTCATATACTGCTCATAGACTTTATGAGATCAAACTCTCATTTTATCTATCTTGTGTTTAGTCTTATAAACCACCCACGTTGCTTTACCTCTTGCCTAGTGCATTGGCTAATGTGGGTCAGTTCTCAAAAAATTGTTCCTGAATGAAGGGATTTATGAATAATTAGAACCAGTATGGAATTTTTAAATCATTTAGTTTAATTCCTCATTTTATCTATGAGAAAATTGAGGTCTAGAAAGGTATCTAATTTTGTCTAAGATCACATAGCAAGCACAGGAAAAGGAAAACATAAGACCTTATTTATATTGGTGTACATTTTTAATTAAAATGATTGGAATCTTAAAAGTACTGGTGCTTGAGAATTATAAATCTCTGGAATATCTGAGACATTGTTTTGAAAGTAGCTGTGGCAAATCAGGTATTTATCTATAAATATTGTCAATGAGATTCCTATTTAGTCAAACTCATTAATTGACAAACAGCTTTATACAGAAACAAATAAATTCTGTATTGCATTGTGCTCATCTTGAACAATGCAATACAGAATTGTGCAATACAGAATGTACAATATAGAATTACAGAGAAATCTTGCACCATACCTTATTTGATATGTTGTAAATTGAGTTGGCCAATCAACTGTTCATAATTGTCAGATTACATTGGCAAAATAGAAGCCTCTGGCAACTAAAAAAAGATAGAAACTGAGTTTCCTACTCTACAACACTGCTATCACAAGAACTGTAAAAATGAAATATTTTATGAACCAAACACTGCCACATAAATGCATTTTTTTGTTAGCCAGCAGGCACAAAACATTGAAACACTCTTTTCCTATAAACCAAGTGAAAACCCTGCTTTTTAAAAAATCTTTTCAGGTGCTCTGACAAGGACCTTACATGAATCATTCATTTGGAGAAAATGGCAATGTTCTGTCAGAAGCATTAGCTAACCCTGTTGGATCAGGAAACAGGTTTCACCATTAAATGTATGGATACAGGATGAAACAGAGTTTGATATGTCTGTTACTTTGAAGGTATCCTACTGTGCTCACTAGAGTTGTGTGTGTGTGTGTGTGTGTGTGTGGGTGTGTGTTTGGTATAAAATATCTTAAAAATTAAAGTAACAATAGTACACAATTTTCTTTTCCCATAAAATTGACCATTTTTTTGGTCTTTTTATTTTATTTTAGTTAGGGATAGGATATTCAAAAGTGCATTCCTAACTTTTTAATAATAGCTTTTTTGAGTTGTTATTAACATAGCTTCCAGTTCATAAAGTATATAATTCAGTGGTTTTCAGTGTATTCACAGTTGCGCAAACATCACCACAATCAATTTTAGAACTTTTTTTATCGTTCCCATCAAAAACGCTGTACCCATTAGCAGTCATCCTCCATTTTCCAACTCTTTTCTCCTCCCCAGTGACCTCCCCATGAGCCCTAGGCCACCACTAACCTACGTTCTCTCTCTATAGATTTGCCTGTGCGGGCACTACACCATAAATGGAGTCATACACTATGTGCTTTTTTGTGGTCGACTTCTTTCACGTTTGTGAAAGATTTTGTTTTCAAGGTTCATTCATTTTGTAGAATGTATACAAGTCCCTTATGAGATATATGATTTGAAAATATTTTCTGTCATTCTATAAGTTGTCTTACCATGAAAATTATACCTATATTTTCTTCTAACAGTTTTATAGTTTTAGCTCTTAAATTTAGGTCTTTAAACATTTTGAGTTCATTTTTTTTTTTTTTGTGATATGAGGTAGTGCAACTTCATTTTTTCCCATATGTATATCTAGTTGTCCTAGCACTATTTGTTGTAAAGACTATTCTTTCCACCTCAACTGTCTTTTTTGTAAATTACACTTTAAGTTCTAGGGTACATGTGCACAACGTGCAGGTTTGTTACATATGTATATACATGCCGTGTTGGTGTGCTGCACCCATTAACTCGTCATTTACATTAGGTATATCTCCTAATGCTATCCCTCCCCCCTCCCTCTACCCCACGACAGGCCCCTGTGTGTGATGTTCCCCTTCCTGTGTCCAAGTGTTCTCATTGCTCAATTCCCCCCTGTGAGTGAGAACATGCGGTGTTTGGTTTTTTGTCCTTGTGATAGTTTGCTGAGAATGATGGTTTCCAGCTTCATCCATGTCCCTACAAAGGACATGAACTCATCATGTTTTATGGCTGCATAGTATTCCATGGTAGATATATGCCACATTTTCTTAATCCAGTCCTCAATTGTTTTGACACCCACGTTGAAAATAAATTGCCTAAAAAAGTAACAATTTCTTTCTAGACTCTCAATTATATTTGTTGATATATATCTGTAACTATATCTATGCCAGTAGCACACTATTTTGATTGTTGTAGCTTTTTTTTTTTTTTTTTGAGATAGAGTCTCAGTCTGTTGCCCAGGCAGGAGTGCAATGGCGCTATCTTGGCTCACTGCAACCTCCACCTCCTGGGTTCAAGCAATCCTCCTGCCTCAGCCTCCTGAATAGCTGGGATTACAGGCATGTGCTACCATGCCCAGCTAATTTTTTTTTGTATTTTTAGTAGAGACAGGGTTTCACCATATTGAACAGGCTGGTCTTGAATTCCTGACCTTGTGATCCGCCCACCTTGGCCTCCCAAAGTGCTGGATTACAGGCATGAGCCACCGCACCTGGCCAATTGTTGTAGCTTTGTAGCAAGTTTTAAAATTGGGAAATGTGAGTTCTCCAACTTTGTTCTTTTTCAATATTATTTTGAGTCTTTGGGTCCCTTGAATTTCTATATGAATTTTGGGATAAGCTTTTCAATTTCTTCAAAAAGCCAACTTAGAACTTTGATTGGGATTGCATTGAATTTGTAGATCAATTTGAGGAGTATTGCTATTTTAACAATATCAAGTCATCTGATTTATGAGCATGAAATATCTTTCCATTTATTTAGGTATTCTTTAATTGATTTCAACAATGTTTTGTGGAGAAAACTACTCCAACCTCATCATGTGACTCTCCCTGATGACATATTCTTATCTATGATTTGAAAGCAGAAAAGAAACATAAGATGATGTCCAATAATTTCACAACAATCCCTGACAAGGAAGAAACAAGAATGAAGGTGTGGGTGCTCTGGAGTTTTCAGAGATATTAGGCTTCATGCTACAACTGTAAAGGGAAGCACTGGGTAGTTTTAAGAGTTTGAGCCCTTAGAAGTTAAGGACTCTAATGTGTGAAATCCTTTTAGCAGACATGAAACGTGGGCAGTTGAAAATAGAAAATAGTAATTACCTACAGAAATAATTAGGAAGATCCAAACAAGGATATGGAGAGAAATAGCTCATATAGCTCAGAGTTTGACTTCATTCATGAAGGGCAGAGGTGCCTGTATAAAATTCCAAGCCAAACACGTATCTTGAACATCACTAATTTCAGCAGTGAAAATGTACTTGTAAGGTTCTTTGTAATGCTATACAAACTGTCTAGTACAGATTCAGATATTGATATTTGAAGGTCTTCTTGCAACCCTAGTCCTGGAGGGTGAACTCCTGATTACTTCAAATGCTAACAATGTGTATTAGTCCGTTGCACACTGCTATAAAGAACTTCCTGAGACTAGGTAATTTATAAAGGAAAGAAGTTTAATTGACTTGCAGTTCAGCATGGCTGGGGAGGCCTCACGAAACTTACAATCATGGCAGAATGTGAAAGGGAAGCAAGGCCCGTTCTTCACAAAGTGGCAGTCCTTCCTGTGAATGAAAGAACTACCACACACTTACAAAACCATCAGATCGTATGAGAACTCACTGACTATCATGAGAACAGCATAAAGGAAACTGCGCCCATGATTCAATTACCTCCACTTGGTCTCTCCCTTGACAGGTGGGGATTATGGGGATTACAATTCAAGATGAGATTTTTTCTGGGGACACAGCCAAACCATATCACAATGCCTTAGGTTGTAGTTTAGGTTTAATTCTCACATTTTGTAACACTGTTTGTACTGAATTATTTCAAAGTAGATTACTTATAATATTACAGCAGTATGCTCATCTTGGAGTCCTGAGCACTCAAAAGTTCATTCATGTGGTCCTGGGAGCTATTTCCTGTCCTTTCAAGAGCCTTGTAGAAATAATCCCTGTTGTAAGGATCCCCAGGTTATCTAAAACCACATTTTTATTTGCTTTTGTATTATTCCAGTGTGTTAACTCTAATTGCCTCATGCCTAATAGAAATTGTTGTTGGCAGTCATACATGTTTTTGAAGTACTAATAGTAAGGAGAGCATATTTTTAATAATTATAACTTGTTTGATGTACAAGGTCATTATACATAGGACATCTATAAGGTTAAACTATACTAAAAAGGCCTGGATAGTGATGTGAGTTAATTATGAGAATTAGAAGCAATGTTTTCAATGAGTTTCTGAATAGTTGCCTTGGAAATTAGAATTCTAGGTAGTCTGTATTAGTACTTGAATCTATAAGATCAATTTTAGGTGTCATGATTATACTAATAGAACGCTGTATCGTAATAAATCAATATTTTGATATTCTCAGATTTACTGTCTCTTAGGGATTCATATTTGGTTTTGATTTATTTAGAGAAAAAAATACAATCAGCTTGATCAAAACCTGTAAACTAAAGACACTCAGCTAGTTGTGGGCACTTGAATTTCCAGAAACTATATTTTCATGAGCTATAGATGATTTCATATGTGCCTCATCCAAGGGAGAGTATTAATGGAAAGGGGCTCATCTATGTTAACCATCCTACCTTCTGCCTTGCCAAGTCGTCTCTTTCCTATTGCTATTCATAATATATGTGGCTGTACCATAAAATGCTTTGAGGTATGTTTAGATGACAGCCACCATTTCAGCCTGTGATTGGAAAACTTGCAACTGTTTCTTTTTCACTCCAACTGTGCACTAACCCTTGTTCTCCAACTCAAATTGAACACGATGCGTATCTTTGATGGCAATAACATTTTTCTGTCTTGATATACACTGGTTCTAAGCTTCTATTTTATTACAGCAGTGCCTTTTATTTATTGGCCTGTCAGTGCTCTTTGATTCAAAGTTCTGGATATTGTTGTGTCACTGAGAATCTACTGTATTAATCTGTTTGTACAATATGTCAAAATAGGTAATTAGGCTATCATTTGAATCAAAAGACCTATGTAGTCATATAAAACAGACAACCTGGTACTGGCTTGAAAGAAGGCATAGGGTTTTATCCCTCACACTGAAAAAGACAGAATAAAAGGTAGGTTCTGGTGGACTGTATTGAATACTCCAATGTGAGAAATCTGGAGGAAATAAGGGTTTTCTAGCGGAGATAGCCAGAGACTCTTTTTTCCATCTTGTGGGTAGTGGTAATCAGTTATGGTTATATTTGTTGCTTAGTAATAGAAACTTGGAATACCAACAGCTTAAATAAGATAAAGTATATTTCTCTCTTTGGTAAGCAAAGATAGGAGATAAGCAGTAAAGAGCTTGTATGATGTCACAATGAAAATTAAGAGCTCAAGTCCTTCTATGTTGTTGTTATTTCACCTTCAACATGTGGCTTCCACCTTATGGTTCAAGATGGCTGCTTGAATTATAACCATCACTCCACAGTTTAGCAAGCAGGAAGTAGAAAGAAAAAGTGAAGGATGAACCTCATCTCTTGAAGGATACTTACTGGATACCACATATGACATACCTGCCTATATTCTTTTGGCCAGAACTTAGTCACGTGACTTTACCTATCTCTGAGGACTTTTGGAAAATGTAATCTTTATCTCATACTCAGACAGCACTCATCTTAGCTCGGTAACCAGCTAAGAGCCATAATTTATATTACTAAGGAAGAAAAAGCAAATCGATATTAATAGAACCAGCTTTAGGGAGCTGAAGGTACTCAATAGTTGGGAATATTTAGAAGGGTAAAGGAGGTTGAAGATATATCATTAGCTAGTTTAGTTGTTAGAAATCAAAAACCTGAGGTTCTTTTCTACAATGGGCCATCCTAGATCCTCAAATAGTCTTTTGAAGTCACATGGCCAATGGAAGTGAGACCACAGTGACTGCCCAGTAACAGGCCTTTCTGTCAATTTTCAGATGCATTTCTAAGGTATAGGTTGTCCTGTTATGACTTTTCCTTGCTTTTGGAGGTTTCTGTGTTTCCCTTATAAAATCTCTTCTGCTGATCGTCCAAAGGTACCACACTCTTGAGTCTGTCGATAGAAGCTGCTTAATGTTCATTCAAATATATATTACTTTAACATAAATATTATGGGATCAGTAGAACTGAACAGATGAATTAGAAACAAACATTAGGGTATATAAAAATTTAGATTTTGAAAAGATGTGTCATAAATTAATGAAAAAATGATTTATTAAATAATTAATTTAATATCCAATATAAAATACCCATATTAATAATATGAGAGATGAAATGAAAAAAGTGAAGCCCCTACCACATACTTGATACCTAAATTCTAAGTGGATTAAAATGTTAACTACTTAAAATCAAACCATAAGAAAACTAGAAGGAAATACAGGTGAATTTGGAAGGATTATTTTTAAAAATGATAACATTCAGAGGTGGTAAAGGTAGAGTGAAACAACTCATATATAGTAAGAGTGTAAATTGTCACACCTTTATAGAAGAAAATTTGATAATGCATATGGAATCAAAGTACTGAAATTCTTTGTATTAGTAATTCTATGTCTAGAAATAAATCTTAAAGAAATAATCTGAGGCCAGACAAGGTAGCTCATGCTTGTAATCCTAGCAATTTGGGAGGCCGAGGCAGGGGGATCACTTGAGGTCAGGAGTTCAAGACCAGCCTGGCCAACGTGGTGAATCCCCATCTTTACTAAAAATACAAAAATTAGCCGGGCATGGTGGTGCATGCTTGTAATCCCAGCTACTTGGAAGGCTGAGGTGGGAGGATCGCTTGAACCCGGGAGGCAGAGGTTGAAGTGAGCCGAGATCACGTCACTGCCTGGGTGACAGAGTGAGACTCTGTCTCAAAAGAAAAAAAAAAAACAAAGGAACAATCTGAGATATGCATAAGAATTTGTGTACAAGTGTGTTATATTAGTTATCTATTGGCGTATAACAAACTACCACTAATTTAGCAGCTTAAAACAACACTCATTTATCAGCTCACAGTTATATAGGTCAGAAGCCTGCAACAAGATGACTGGATTCTCTGCTCACGGTATTGCAAAGCTGAAATCAAGGTATCAACCAGGATGAGTTCTGGTCTGGAGACTCTGGGGAAGAATCTGCTTCCAGGATCATTCAGTTTGTTGGCATAATTCAGTTCCTGTGGCTGCAGTTTGAGGTCCATGATTCTTTGCAGACTGTCAGCTGCGGTCCGCTCCCAGCCGGTAGAGACCACCTACATTCTTTGCCATGCGGCATCTCCCACCTCCAGTGACAAAGAACTTCTTGTGTGTCAAATCCCCTTTGTACTTTGAATTTCTGATTTCCCCTATCTTTGACCTCTAGACTGAGGCTTAAAGGGCTAATGTTATTGTCAGGTTGATTAGGATAATCTCCCTATCTTACAGTCAACTGCTTTGAGACCTTAATTACATCTGCAAAATCCATTACAACAGCACTTAGATTAGTGTTTGACTGGATAACTCTGTGTACCCCAGGGACCGGGACTTTTGGAGACCATCTTTGACTTCTGCCTGCCATGGTTTATCCTTGTGTTAATTGCAAAATTAGGAACAATCCAAATTTCTAAGAATAAAATATTGATTAAATTAGTTGTGGTAAATTTATATAATAAAAGATAATAGTGCTATTCGCAACTCCTTATATAATGTCATAGGAAAATACTGAAGCTGATTATAAGTTAAAATAAAAATATTAAACTATGTGTATGCATAGAAAAATTCTAAAAAGAAATACATACAAATATTGGCAATGGAAGATAGTGCAATAGGTAATTAAAATGTCTTTATATTTTTTCATATTTCTGTATGTTTTATGATAACCGACTAATTGTATAATAAGGAAAAATAGTTTATTTGAAAAACACTTTATCATTTTCGTGGGTCACACAGTTTTCTTCTGTTTTAGTCTTCTTCTCCCCCAATGATGACTGTAGCTTTCGTACAAACTTAGCAATTCTCTCTTGTCATCTTCACTCAACCTGCAGGCCGGGAATATTGCTGCACCTTTTCTCCTTGGTTTGTGTTTAGCTCTAACGACACTGAGATTTATTCTTGCCATTCTCGTCCTCCTGTGCCTTTGGCAGAGAATATTAGCTGATCAAGGAACTCTTCTTCCTGATCCTGGACTCGACTCTAGGTTACTCCGTTACTCCAGTCAGCTATGCTTCATCAGTTGGAATTGGCATGAAAGATGAAATCAGCAAAGCCTAAACTAATCTGGGGATTGAGGTGTCTGGCTGTGCTTGGACAGACTGTAAGGCAGGCCAGCTGGGTTTCTGTTCACATGGAGAGTAAACAGCTTACTGGAAAGAAGTTCTTACTAAAGTATCAGGGGTCAATATACAAGAATATGGTTGCAGGGCAAGGAGTTGTTAAAGGAGAAAGGTGATTTTGAAAGCAGAATGACATTTGCTAGTGTGATTTCTCTTTGTCACAGCCCCCTGGCTGAGTCCTAGAGAGCACAAAGCAACATTCCTTATGAATGGATTGAACTAATAGAGATGGCTGGTGGTGTTCCCACTTGAGCAAAGTGACATCATCCTAAGACATCACATTCAGGAAATGTAAAGAAGGAAATACACTGTAGGACAGTGCATGCCAGTCAGGCCCCTGGAATTTTCCAAAGTAACGCAGTAATTTCAATTAGGTTGGAATTTCTAAAATTCTACAAATGGCATCAGAGACAAAGAGAATATGGTTCTGCTACCATTTTAGGTTTCCTACTGTAATTCCAAATTTGTGTGGGACATGAATACATGGGTTATTCTCATAAATTATGTGATATAGGAAAGAGAGCTAATATTGTCTTCATTTTACAGGTTAGTAAAAGCATGGAGAGGTTAAACCTGTTCACACAACAACTTAAGAAGGAGTAGAAACTATCTGTGCCTTCTTTTTCTAGCTAAACAGCATTGTGACAAGGCCATAGATACTTGCCAAGCAAACACTTTGAATAAAGCCCTGTATCAGATGCTGAGGGCTACCACAAATATAATGAGAAGTGCAGATCCAATATAACTCACTAATGTCTATAAATGTTATGTGATTTGTAGATTTCAGCTGATTGCATTTTGAATTCAAATTCTAAGAACAGTATGTAGTGGGTTATATTTTCAGAAGATGGAAAATCTCACATGTTCTTCTTCCAGTGTGATGTTGTCACTTTATTGAGAGACTGGGGGTCTTTGTCCCTCGCCTTCTACCTGGGCAGTTCCTTTTTACTACCTTGACAAATAGAATGTGGAGAAAGGTTTGCTACATGATTTCTGAGGTTAGTTTATAACACATGGTATAATTTCCCCTGGCTTTCTCGGAGGACATAAACCTTTACATTCCTAGCTGCCATGTTACAATACTGGCTACCTTGAAGCTGTCATCCTAGAGACTCCATGAGAAGGGACCACAAAGAGACACAGAGAGAATATGAGAAGCCCCATTTCTTCCAGATTCTGCTCCACTATTCCCAGCTCAGGCCCCAGCCATAACAACGAATAAATCTTTGAGAACCCCAGTTGCAGCCACCACCTGACTGAAGCCACGAGTGATCCCAAGCCAGACCCACACCACCACACTGCTCCCAAATTACTGACATGCAGGACCTATGAAATAGATTAATATTGTTGTTTTTTTCTCCTAAGTTTAAGGGTGACTTTTAAGGCAGCAATAGTTATCTGATGAACAACAGGACAAACATATTGAAAAGTCTTAGCTGCAACTCCTGCTTTATTGAGCTGAGAAACCAACAATGTTCAATACAAGGTAGTTCTTTATAAAAATAAAACGGATGAACATTTCTCCTTTATTGCACAAGCATTTTTCTTTGAGTACCATTATCACTTTTGACATGCTTTTCACCACAGTTTTTTTTTTTTTTTTTTTTTTTTTTTTAATGAGAACCAATCTTTTATAGTTCTATGAAGGCTGCTGTAAAAATCTCAATTTATTGAATGATGACATTCCTAGATTCGTTCTTTAGGATAACATGAAAAGGGAGAGGGAGCTCAAGTCAACTGACATTTGCTCTTTACTTATTCCAGTTTCTGATCTCCTGGAGCTTGCATTTTCTAAGCAGCACTGGTTCGATCCTGGGGTGAGCTGACTGAGGGTATCAGACAAACAATGAAAACAGAATCTGACAAGGCTTACCTCATTTTAAGGCCTAAATAACACTAAGTTAATTTAAGTGAATTTACTAAAAGTTTTCATAAAGAAAGCAATTTCAGATGATTCAAATTCTTTCTCACACTTTGGCATGGTAATATGCCGAGCGATTTCAGGGAACATTATATGACATCAGTAAGTTCACCAGAAGAGCCCTTGCTTTACTTTCTTATCTCTCAACCTGCTCCTCTTCTTCTTTCTCTCTTCCCTTAACTAAAGCCTCTCTAATCTACATTTATCTTCTAAATCAATTACTTGGACATATAATTTAAACTTTCTAAATCTTTCTATTCAGCTGTAAAATGGGGTTCATAATAGTAATCAGTTTTATTTGTCTAATTTGTCTATCATTGGATCAACATATAATGTCCTACCTCTGTAACATTTATTTCTGCTGTTGCAACAACCTGTAGCTTTTGGATTTAAATAGGGAACTGCGAGTTGATGGGGGATGACTACTCTACTAGACAGGTTTGGAATGAATGACCTGGGCTCCAAGGATGTGATCCTTTGAGCAGAACTCCTAGTCTACCAAATAGGGGTTACAGAAAGTTACTTAAGCAGCATGGAGCAGCTGAGTGGCCTTTGTCTTCAGGTTTCTTCCTAACTTTACAGAGTCCTCAGCAGTTGGAAGGACACTCATTTTTGTTGTGTTTGGTGCATAAGAGAGAATTAGACTCGTTATTTTTAGGAATTCCAGGGAGGCCTTGCCTTTCAATGAAACACAGAGTGGTTTGGAGTCACTTAAAGCCAATATTTGTTTTCTTTTTTGAAGGAATTAGACAATGCAGCCCTAGGGGAAAACAAGATGGAATAAGTTTTTTTAATAGGAAAATAACTGGAAGGCCAGAGAAGGAGGAGTCATGCACTATTAAATACACTTTATATTGTTTGGGGAAGCACAGATTATTTACAGAATCCCCCTATGACAGTGAATTTAATAGTCTATTTTTTATAGCATTAGATTTTAAAGAATTTTGAAATGCTTCCAAATCTATTATTCTAATGCGAGGCCTTCTTTCCAGATAAGGAAACTGAGTTACAGACATGGTAAGTAATGTGCACTAGGACTAGGTCAGCCCAAGAGAGCTGTATCCCCTTTCTTCAGGGTTCTTTTGAGTAACTTTCTCTCCCATTTGGTAAACTCACTAAGCTAATCACAAGAATGAAATGTGTCACCTCTCTTAGGCAGTCTGCTGGAGGTGCAGTGTAACTAACTGAAATGGGTCACTCTAATGATGGGAATTTGAAGTACTGCGGATGGCTTGTTGGGAGGCAGATTTGGTTTCTTAGGGCTGTGAGGACACTGTCATCTACTTCTTGTATACATAAGGGTGACTTAACCCTGTCTTCGATGAGGTTAGCCATTTAGACCAGTTATAAGATCTGTGTTGTGTCCCTGGCAATGGGAATTGGGCTGAACCCGGGATCACAACACAGCCAAACTCTATCAGAAACTTGTGATTAGCACTATTGGCCCACTTTACAAACAGCAGAGAGCTGTGGTGAGTACACCCTTTATTCACATCTAGGCCATAAAGAAGATCAAAGTCAGAAATGATAGAAATGAGGGAATTTATGGCCATCTCTGCTACAAATATCTCTAATAGGACTATAATTCGATAAGAAATTATTTGTACTAATGTCAAATAAAGTATCATGCAATCATTGAAAAGCAAGAGTATTTGATTTGTTTTTTCATGCTTGAGTTCATAATGCCCCCTCAAAAACAACAATTTTTACAATGCTGTTTGACTGCTTTAAATGATGATTGTTCTAGTCTGTTTTCCCTGGAATCGTTTTATTGCTTGCCTTTCTTCTCCCTTACTAGTAGTAATATGATACTGTTTGTGCTTTGAAAGGAAGTTAAACCCTAAACCCTAAACCCTAAAGTAATATATTTGATTTTTCTGTGGAAACTGACAATACTAATGAGCCAGTCCCACCTGAAATCCAACTGCATTATTTCACATAGCACATTAAAGCCAGAATTTTCATCCTTTTCCTACCTTCTATTGACCTTCCTCCAACAGCTTGCAAACTACCAATCTTTTTATATTTGTTTTTATACTTCTACTCTCTTGTTGAAATGAGAACCTAAAATTTGCTTGTCACAAAGGCCTTCTTTCTGTAAACTAGAAGACTGAGGAAGTTTTTGTTTTCTATTATTTTCCTTATAGAAAATAACCTTCTTAAAGTCAGGTGTTATGTTTTATACATTTCTGGGTGTCCCATCGTACCTACAATGTTAGACATTTAGTAAGGGCTAGACATACACTGTGGTCTGAATATTTGTGTCTTCTCTAATTTATGTTGAAATCCTAACCCGCAAGATTATGGTATTTGCAAGTGCAGCCTTCAGGAGGTGATGAGGTTATGAGGGTGAAGATTAGTGAGCTTATAAAAAAGACCCTAGAGAGCTCTCTTGTCTTTCTACCATGTGAGGTTTCAATAAAAAGATGTGTGTCTATGAAGAAAGAAGGCGGCCCTCATCAGACACCAAATCTGCCAGCACTTTGATCTTGGACTTCCTAGCCTCCAGTACTGTGATGGATAAATTTCTATGGTTTATAAGTCACTCAGCCTAGGTTAGTTTTATCAGCCCAAATGGACTAACACAACATATTTGTTGAATTAAGTTCCTTATTACAGTAGTCATCCAGAAAGAAAAATGGAAGTAGATAGAACAAAATCCAGGGTAAAGTCAGTTTCTTCTACTTGCACATACACACATATACACGAACACATCCACTATACATGACACGAAACATCTGTAAGACCAGGATATGATACACATTCAGTATAGAGCCGATACTGCATTTAGATTCTTCCGTGTGTGTGTGTGTGTGTGTGTGTGTCTTGTGTGTGCGCCAACTCTGTTCTGTCAGCAGAGACTATTACCATCCACATGGATGGCATAAATTTCTTACTGCCAGGGAGAGCATCTGGCTTTTTTTGGAGGACTTTATGTCATTGCAATTTGGGGAGGTCATGCTAAATCAAACTATGGTTGTCATTGGCAGGACTGTCCAAGGACATAATGAGAAAACAGAGAGAGATGCAGGCAGTCATAGGAATGCTGATATGCTTGAAGATGAAAAAAATCACCAACTGGTACTGCAGGCCCAGATAAGGGCAAGGGTCAGATGATTAGGAAAATAGAACAATTAACACAAGGATAAAACAGGGAATGCCAGGTCTGGTCCCTATCCAAAAAAGGCAAAAGTGAAAGGGAGGATTGCCTTCACTTCATTTGAATAGTCTTGGAATTCATAACCTATTGAGAGGAAGAGGAAGGAGATTGAAAATGGAAATGAATAAAACACAAGTAAGAAACCACATGGCTTTAGGGAGTATGCATACTTTGGGATGAAATCATCTTAGAAATGATAATTACACTGTCTGGAATTAAATAATTGAGTAGTGATTAATGAAAACATTTTTGAACTAAGGTGATTAACTCAGATAGGTAGCCTGGGCACATGGAACATAACAATGAATACATTCTTCTTTAGTTCTTGAGCCATGTGTCTTCTATGATTGAGATAATTAGAGGGCAAGGTTGGCTTTTCGGAAGCCAGGGGAACTGAGTGCTCGAGGGTGTTAACTCCTCTAAACACAGAGCTTTAGGGGAAGTCACACTTGCCAAAAGTGCCTTTTCAACTCCTTTTACTGTAGCCCTCTTCTCCTCCAGGGGCCTCCTCTGGTGACTTGTGCCTTTGTGATACTTAATCAGGTACAGAGCCCCCAGTGAGGTTTCTCTGGAGGGTATGGTTGTAGGCTCTAAATTTTTTCATCTCTCATCCTTGTGTCCCTCAGTTTCTTCTCCTAATCTTGATGAAATACAAATGACAGTTTAGTTGGAAACAGGGATGGCAGATTATTTTAGCGACTAATTTCTGCATAGAATATAGACAGTCATGACTACTGATGTACCTTTTCTAACAGGCTATCATAGAAAGACAAATGGAGCAAAACTTCACCTTTCCATCTTGATGATAGCTCACCATTCTGTGTAAGCAAATATCAACAGGCTTCTGTGTAAGCAAGTAAGACAATTATCTCTAGGGAAGTTTCTAGGAGAGCCAGTTGAACTTCTTTGCCCAAGTGTCTTAATCCCATGAATCTATCACAACATTTGAAATTCCACCATTAAACTGTCTTCCTTTGAATTAAAGCACTATAGCCTCAAGTATTGTTTTCCATTTTAAAAATAGTTTCAGTCTTGATTAAACAGGGCAAACCATGCAAACAAAACAAACATTTTCATAAGACCAGCTTCAAGAAAAGCACAAGAGTATGAATGCATTTCTTGTGTTTGCATACATCCGAAACTCACAGTCACAGCTGCCATTGACATCCTCTCAAGGTTGGGAGAGCCAGTCTTAAAGGACACTGCATCTAGGCCATGGACAATGGTGGCTGGAGCCAACTGGCTAACAGTAAACAGAAAGAGAGAGGTACAGGTGCAGACAGACAGGATGGAGGTGTCACATTCTTATGAAAGAAGTAACTATTTTACTAAAACTGTACAGAGTGAGCCACCTTCCCTTTGGGAACTCCAGGCAACAATGGATGAGGTTAGTGTTGTATCAGGCTGCAGATTTGTCTCTTGCTATGATCATTCAAACTTGTATTTCAAGATTTCTGGCCTGTATTGAAAGTTTGGTTCCTCTTAGACTCAGATATTTAGCTCATACCCTGTTGAATCTAATTTTATTTCTTGCTTATGGATCTTTCCTTCCTGAAATTTCTCTCACTATACTTTTTTTTTTTTCAGTTTAGTGACTTCAAATTTACCTTATCTTCTACAAACTTTGAACCCCAATTTCTATTCTTGCTTATTGTTCTCTAATGAGGTTATTAAATAAGATTGCAGTGGTAGCACATTAAAATCCTCTTTGTAACTCAATGTATTTCCATTTTAGATTTTTTTCCTCAGTGCTTCAGGCTGTCTTTTTTATTCAGGATCTTGCTCACATCTGAACTAATTTGAATTAATTTGATCATTCAGCTACCATCAGCTTTGTGATATGTAATAGCCTAGTTCCTCCATCCCATAAAGTGACAATGCCTCTGAAGCCTGGAGGAAGTGTTATCTAAAAGCAGTTGAAATTGCCTGCAGAATCAAGATGCCACAAAATGTTCACCTGAAGTCAGATTGCTCTGTTAAGTTGACTAAATGCTTGGAAGGAATTGTGGGTCTGGCCTGGGAGTTAGTAACATTATCCCAGCCTATGACTTGGTGGAATTCATTTAAACCCTCCCTACTTGTGCCTTCTGTCATAATATGATTAACATTTTCCATTTATTGTATATAAACTTTTGAGGACTCATGTGATTGTAGATTCATGGTATATATTATCTGTTAAATTATGTATTATCTGTTACTGATAAACAATTCCTGATATCATCTTTCTTTAATTCCCTAATTTGGGAAGCTCGTTGACAGACATCTACTCTAATTCTTCTACTTGTTCTCTTGACAGCCAACCTTGTTGTATAACCAAAGGACACCATCCTATAGATGGTAACAATGCCCCTGTAGCTGTGCAATAAACAGTGCTGCTTTAGTTTAATGAGTTGTTTACAGTTCTTTTTCTCTATAATCATTTTGCTTCTCTTATTGCTATATATGATATGACTGCCTTGGAAAATAATTATAGTCAGGGAAAAATCATGTGACAGGAGTTTTTTTTCCCCCAACTTGTCCTTGTACACTTTTCCATCCTCCTTTATAATTTTATTTTTATGCTAAATTCTACCATATAGTCCATATTACTATAGAGTTTTTTTCTTTAATTTACTTTTCTTTTTCCTAGAAGCAGTAAGAAGCACAGATTACCTTTTCTTTTCCTCACTTCTTTCCTGTTGATCAAGAAAGATTGACTACTGGTATTAATGAAATAGCTGGACTGGTATTTTGGCTCTGTTTTCTTGGGCAATGTGCACAGGTCCCTACACTCTACACATTTGGCCTTTCTGCTTCTTCATTATGTGACTGTGACAGCTTCATACTATAGGCAATTTTGATAGTATGCACAATGTTAATTCATTGCAGCCATTTGATGCCTTTTTACTTATGGGTTTATTCATTAGGTCTGTCTGTGGGTAAGAGCTAAAGTGTAGAAAACAAAAATGAATTTAAAGAAAATGACTCTACATCAGTTTTCCAACTCCTCTAGGCCTTCTTTGCCTGACACAATGGAGAGCTCACTTCCATGAAATGAGAGAAGGAGGCAGAAGGAAAAATAAGACAAATCTCAGTAAACTATGCCAAACCTAACTTAGCAGCCTGCATTGTCTGTTCTCATGCTACCAGTAAAGATATACTCGAGACTGGGTAATTTATAAAGAAAAACAAGTTTAATGGACTCACAGTTCCATGTGGCTGGGGAGGCCTCATAATCATGTCTGAAAGCAAAGGAGGAGCAAAGTCATGTCTTACGAGGTGGCAGGCAAGAGAGGGAGCATGTACAGGGAAACTCTCCTTCATAAAACCATCAGATCTTGTGAGACTTATTCACTATCCTGAGAATAGCATGGGAAAAACCCACCCTCATGATTCAGTTACCTCCCACTGGGCCCTCCCATGATACGTAGGAATTATGGGAGATACAATTTGAGATTTGGGTGGGGACGTAGCCAAGCCATATCACTGCCCATACCTAAATGAGTGATGAGAGGGAAAAAAATGGCTCAAGGTAATTTCTTCTTAAGAAAATATGGTTATGAAATATAGTAGTTGCAAGGGTGTGCATTTCTTAAGAGCTGTGTGCCTCTAGATCACCTTTATGTTTTCTTTTTTTCTCCCTAAATCGTTGAGTAGTGTTGTCTAGGAGAAAGAAAACTCTTTTACTGTTGGAAGGAAAATTATTAGATTTTGTTAGTGGAAATAGAATGTGAATTCAGGATGTGAATTCTGAATGTCAGTGAATTCAGGGGAATGTGTACATTTTAGTAAGATACTCTGGAAAGTACATTGTTAGCATTTGAGGGGTAGTGGCAAGAGCTGAAATGGAGATGTCAAAAGATGAAATTACAATACATTTAGTTTCAAGATATAATTGGCTTTTATTTGTTATTTTAGAATTACATGATATCACATTCTATAAAATAGAATGCATGTTCTGCTGAGCATGACAGAATGGTTCATTTTTTCAAGGTGGGAACAAGGAAACAGAATACTTTTTAAAAGCAGATTGGTTAACATCAGGCAACTGCAGGTCACTTTTTTTGTAAGGGTTAAAGCCGAAGGTATTTCCTTATTGCACTGACTCAGATAGACTGGCTCTTTCTGATTGGTTGCTGTGAATCTCCTGTTTTCATGATAAATTGGACTTTTGGGGGTCTACTTGCTTCCTTAAAGTTTCAGTTTGATTATATGTCACTTAGTATAGAGTGACTCCATTTTTGGTTTGGTCTGGTTTGCTGGGGCCTAGTATAGGAGGCTAGTCCAAAACAATGGCACCTGTTAAGCTTTGCTTCACAGAGGCTATTTTCCACTCTCCTCTTCTTATTGATACTTTGTCCCACATCTAATGGTACCTTAAATGCATGTGAGTGGACATTCCAGCTCTCATTTAAGCTCTGGGCACACTGCCTTCCCAAAAGTGAATCATATGATTTAGGGATGTATGTATCAGCAGCATGGTCAGTCTGTGGATTCATAGGTCCTGGAAATGAGCTGAGGTATCTTGGCCAGTAATTCTGGTGTCCTTGGCATCTGGAGAATTATCTAGAGGGCTCACACACTTAGCTCCACAGACTCCTTGACTGTGGAGGGGACCATGACCAGAGGAGGGTTGTAATGGGAACCCTCTAAAGTATATGGGTTTATGGGTAGTATTGTTCATTTTGTGAGATCCTAGCGAAAAAGGTCAAAGGACAAGGTAGCCTCCTTCAATAGTGCTTGTACCATTTCTGGTTGCTTTTGTTATGAGGCCAGATGTCATATAAAGTAATATTCAAATAAATATAATCACATGCAAATGAGGCTAATTAGTAATCAGGAGCAGAGGATTTATGATCGACCAATGTCATCCTGGGGAATGACATGGAGAGTAGTTTGGGAGGGCTTTGAATCATGAATATGGGGTAACCTTCAAGACCACTGATTTTTTAAAATCTTTCTTAGGTAAACTAAACTTGTGATCCCTTATAACATGAATTAACAAGACAATCCTCTTAGCCTTTAGCTGTTACTGTTTTAGATTATTGGCTAATTTTCCTGCTCATTTATGACATTTTCCTGATGGAACCAGGGCTATCACATACACTGTGTATACATGTAAAAACCTGTGGGCTGAGAGGGGAGAGATTACTGGTCCCAGCTTCTGTGGTGGCTGCAGAATAGAAAAATTGCAGCTCAGTGGTTGAGGGAAGAGTCATTCATAATGGACATTTTAGAAATTATGGATGCAAACAGTTGTCAATTTTTACCGATAGTGAATTTCATTACAGGCATGTTAAGTTGTTTCATTTCTGTAAAGATGTTGTAGGAAAAAAACCAGGGTCTTGTCACATGAAAAAGGATAGTTAGGCACCTAGACACTTTGAAGGATGAAGGGGAACAGAATTTATTGGGTGAAAATGAAAAAGGAAAAATAACTCTCAGCAAAGCAAGAGGGCATCCTGCTAGCAGACTTTCCACACAGGAACAGGAGAGGCCAGACTCCTCCCTTCTACAAAAGGCAGGAATTTCCCATGGCTCCACCCCATCCTCACAGTGCAGAGACTGGTCAAAGATTCACTGGGGACCCTCCCCCTTATCTTCCTGCTGCATCTATCAAAGAGATAGACAACATTGTCACTACTAAGTCATTACTCAGAAAATACCCTCTTTCAGGGCACTACTTAGAAAATACCCGCCCCCTATTCAGTGATATTAAGTGAACACTGAGGAAGCATGGGAGAGAAAATTCCCCAGTAAATGTTTCTTAAGTGGGAGTGTTATAAATGTCTCATGTGTGTTTGTGTGTGTGTGTGAGTGTGCGTGTGTGTGTCATTAGGAGGCAGGAGAAAGAAGAAGGTCAGGAAGATACATTCTTACTGTTAGTTAGAAACCCTAGGAGGACTACCCTTCGTGGATTTACCCAACCATAGTCTGAAAGACTGAATTCGATGTAGTCAGAGACATTGCTGAGGAGTCTAAGCCACACTGACCATAAGCAATATTTCATGGAGGAATTTAATATTAATTTAAAATGACAAATTATAAAAAGCCTGAGGGAACAATCCCCTCATCGTCTAGGAAAGGAATAGGGCAATTTACCCAGGTGCAAATGCACCATAAATAACTGCATAGCTGCAATTCAGCTGAATTAATTTACATTTAAAAATCCGAGAGGTGGTCAAAACTACCTCTGGGAAAACAGAATAGCAGTATTAAAACTTGTAGTGTGTTCTGTACCTTGGAAAGTAGGATATCCTTGAGCATGAAGATTATTGAAGAAAACAGGGCCAGTCATTGTTTACCTCAGAGAGAGAGTCAGTGCAATGGACTTGTGGTTCTTTCTGCTTATTAACAGAAAGGATACATTTTACAAAGTTTGGCTTTATATATATATATGTGTATGTGTGTGTGTGTGTGTATGTGTGTGTGTGTGTTTGTAGAGAGGGAGAACAAGAGAGAATGTGTGTGTGTGTATGTGTGTGTATATATATATATATAGAGAGAGAGAGAAAGAGAGAATACATATGGAGAGAGAGAGTATATATGGAGAGAGTATATATGAAGAGAGGGTATATATGGAGAGAGAATATATGAAGAGAGAGTGTATATGGGGCGGGGGAGAGAGAGAGTATACACGGAGAGAAAGAGAGAAGAAAGGCCAAACTCTGTAAAATGTTTAAAGAGGTTTATTCTGAGCAAATTATGAGTGATCACCACCGGGGTACAGTCTCAAGAAATCCTGAGAACATGTGGTTGGGTTACAACTTGGTTTTATACATTTTTTGGAGACAGAGGTTACAGGCAAAGATATACATCAATACATGTAGGTATACATTGGTTTGGCCATAAAGGCTGGATATCTTGGGGGCAGGATGGAGGGTACAGTTGGGGGGAAGTCATAGGTGGATTGGTAGATTTAAAGTTTGAAGATTTTCTGATGGGCAGTTGGTTGAAAGAGTTAAGCTTTGCCTAAAGTTAAAATCAATAGAAAGAAATGCTTGAGTTAAGATAAAGGAGTTGTAGAAGCCAAGGTTCTTGTTATGTAGATGAAGCCTCTAAATAGCAAGCTTCAGAGGGAATACCTGGTAAATGTATCTTACCTGACCTTAAAAGGTGTCAGACTCTTAGTTAAATTTCTCCTGGATCTGGAAAAGACCTAGAAAAGGAAGGAGATTCTCTACAGATCTATAGATGCAAATTTCCCCCACAAGAGATGGTTTCTCCAGGGTCATTTCAAAAAATGCCAAAGACACATATTTTGGGGTAAAATACTTTCCTTGAGGGCCTGCTATCTGTCATATGATGTTATACCAGAGTCAGGTTGGAATTTGGTATCTTATTGTCACAAAAAGTCTGTTTTGTCAGTCTTATAATCTCTATTTCAATGTTAATGCTCGTCAGTTTTGCCTCCAAAAGGGAGGGGGTATAATGAGGAGCCTCTGACCTCTCTTTCTGTCATGGTTGGAAAATCAGTTTCTCAGGTTTCCCTTGACCCAGAAAAAGTCTCTTCAGTTGGTTAGGGGGCTTTGGATTTTATTTTTGGTTGACATTCATGTGTGCGTGCATGTGTGTGTGTGTGTGTGTGTGTGTGTGTGTGCGTGTGTATTTATATACACCAGAAGTTTCCAGTTTTTACCATTTCTTCCTGAACTTCAACACCAGTCTCTCATCTTGTAGTCTGGCGTGTCATGGGAGCTGATGAAGTCAGTAACTTGCTCTTATCTTCTGCCTGCGTTCTTTTGTCTCTGTCTTCTCCACCTCCTTGAGTTTGAACCCTCTGACGGCTCTAACTTGCTGGTTCATGACAGTCCTAGTCCTTGAGTCAAAGCTGGCAGAAGGAGGATGTATCCTAATTGCCTGTGCCATCTTTTCTTCTCCTGTCTGTTGAAAATATTTCTAGACAGAGTGGAGCTCCATCCTAGGAATTAGAAGAAGGATAATGTATCAGAGTTCATGTTGAAGGGAAAACTCAGCCAGTGTAATAAACATGAACTATACAAATGAAGTGGGAAGAAGACAAGGGATGGTGGATCTCAGAGCTGACGTGAGAACCAAGTTTGTCCAGTCTGAAGGAAGTCTAGGAGATGCAGGTGGGGAGATAGTTGCTTTGAAGCATGTGCCAGCGATCAAGTGATGTCTTATGTCTGGAACTTGAGCCTTTCAAGGCATGACATTTAGAGATAAACCATACTATTTCCTCATGTTTTTTGGACCTGCCTGACTCCCCTATCTAGTCCTATCTAATCTCAAATGTGGCTACTCACCCCTACCTGTGACCACTCTCCTAAACTTCTAATTCCAGTTGTGCACCCTCTAGGCCATGGTAGATACTGCCTTAATTTTAAGATAATGCTATTTTTGCTTCCTGGACCATTGGCCTCCATTATGTTATGCTATTTTGGTAGCCAGCCCTCCCCTGCTGTGTTCTCTACCTGCTGTATAGTTAAATTTCCAAGTGTTTTTGTGTTTCTTGAGTTTCTCATTTGGAGACTGGCTTTTAATAACCAATATTTCTTGGCATGGGTTACATATTTTTACCTCCTTTATCCACTTGTTCCTTTATATTCATGTTGATTTCTTGAACGATAGGCTCTGCTTCACTTTTTATTTTTAAATTTAACACATTTTTCTCCTTGTAGTGATTGATCTCCTGGCTGTGGCCACATCCAGTTTCTTAAAACCACTTTGGTTCCACCCTTGTTACTTAGGCCTATTACTTTACTATACTATACTATACTATACTATACTATACTATACTATACTATACTATACTATACTATACTATACTATACTGTATCCCTGGTACAGATGACAGTTAGTTACTCTGCTTGTCTGTACATAGAGTGAGGAGGTGAGAGAAAGTACAGAGGAAACTCACAAAGTATCCATCTACCAGAAATAGAACGAAGCCTCATGGAACCAAGAAAGTGAGAGGTACTATCATAGGTCTTTTATTGTGGCCCTATGGTCTATCATTTCTACTTCTCTCTGCGTGCCTTCAGCATTTTTTTTTCACACTAGCTTTTTTTTTATAAGTCTGTGTTTCCTGTCATAACTTTGGTCTATCGTAGAGTGGCGTGTTGTTTGGTTCTCACTGGAGGGATTGTCCACTCCTGATCCAACAAGAGATGGCCAAAGAGAGATCTCTGTGATAAAACATGGCTGCTCAAGCCCTCCACTTCAGCAGAAGCCATGAGCAGAAGCCATGAGTAAGGTGGACTTCCAAAAAAAGGTCAGGGATTAAACATGTTCCCCAAGCATATCTAATATAATTAACTCTAAGAATTTGACTGAAAACCAATCAATTCAATGGCCATGCATGGATGGGTTGATAATATTTGAAAAAAGCAAACGAGGTACTGCAAAGTGACATAGGTGATGTTAAATAATCAGAGACAAGTGATTGAACCAAATCAGGTATGAGAAGTTGGCAGAGAAATATATGCTAAAAGGAGGTAAGACATTAATGAAATTTAAACAGAGTGGAAAATGTGAATAAACTTGATTTGATGACTCAATACTAAAAATATCCTGCAAGAATGTATAAGGGCAAGTAAGCCATTTTGAGTTTATATGGAAAAATATGTCTAACTATTGAAAAGTATGTCCAAGGTTTTGTACTGTTCTATTAAAATTTCATTAAGAAACTAATTAGAGAATTATAATTACTATCGATTAATTCTCCTTTATTGAAAGAGCAGAAAAGCATATTGGATATGATTATGTGGAGAAGATTAATAGAACCATATGTTGGTAAGCAGATCTGGAGAAGGGCAGCCTGTACTAAAGCATTGATTCTCCCAACTGCCTGTGTCCTCCAAGGACAGTAGGTCCACATAAGGAGTAGTTAGTACCTCATATTTCCAGTATTGTTATCCCTGAGAAGCTGGGAGCTTCTCTAAGGTGCTGTCAGTGACAGATTGTGGGCAGCCATGGAACAGAACAAGTGAGGAGGGCCATGCAGGATTAGTGTCTGTCACTTGAAGGCCAGACCAGCCAGGAAGGCAGGAACATATGGGAGTCTAAGTGTGTTAGCCTGTCAGGAGGCAATACGTTTACTTGGGAAGAGCATAGACATCAGACTACGGTTTTAATTCTAGCCAGCACTTTTAGGACTTAGGCATACTGCTTCATCTCTCACCTTCTGCTTCCTCAGCTATCAAATGTGGGACAGTAATTCTTACTTAATAGGATAGTTGTCAATTGTTGATAAGATACAGATAAAATGCCTAGCTCTGTGTTTGACATGATGGGCTTATAATAAGCAGTAGTTATTATTACTCAATGCAGATGAAAGAAACAGGCAGAAAATGGGATCTGGGGTGGAATATGGCACACTGTTATTCATCTGAAAGAGGTTCAGTATTTTCCTGGTACATGTTGATAAAGCATGGCAAAATGATTCAAAGAACTATAAGTATATGGAGCTAGTTTACTGTAATGAAAAGAGAGCCAGGTCATTTGGGGAGACTTCAAATTTTTGCAGTTGGCAAAAAAATTGCTGCACTATTTTCTCTATGCCTTCACTTAGTCATTGTCTAAAAAAATCTGAGACCCCTTTGAGCCCTTTCTTTTCCTTTCAACATGAAGAAGCATCTCATAAATAGATTCTATTGTGACTTTCCCTAGACTGACCCCTCTCTCTCCAACCTTTTTCTTTTATCATGAATCCAAAATGTTAGTGCACAACTTTCTTCTTAAAATTATCTTTTAAATCCTTCATTTCAAATTTCTGCATTGGTATTCTGTTGCTCTTGGTATCAGATTCCAATTTCTTTCAAAGTATCAACATGCCTGAGCTTTCAGAAGTATTGCTATTTCAAAAGAAATTATAGGATCATTTGAATGTAAATCATAGACAACCTGACAGTTTAACCACATCTCCCAATAATTAAGAATCTGTTATCTAAGAAAATATTATTTTACTTTACTATACCATTTTCCACTCAAGAAATTTAATATTAATACACTTATATTTTCTAATCTAAAGTTCATATTCAAATTTTCTTAATCATCCCTAGAGTATTCTTTATAGTTCTGTTTGTTTGCTTTCTATCCTGGATGCAGTCAACAATCACTCATTGCATTTGGTTTTCCTGGCATTGGTACAGCACTTCTAAAAACCCATAGCATGACAATCGCTTTCTTCTTTTACCTTCAATTTGAAAGCCAGTGAGGTAGATGCTTACTCTACTTGCTCACGAGTGTGACCCTTAAATTCTTATTTTATAAATTCTATAAATATATAATAAGAAATACTATACACTAAGTTTTTTAAAAATTAGAAATGCTTCTAAGGAGGTTGGGTCATTCTAGGAACCTCAAGACCCAAGACTCCTTTGGAGGAGAATATTTCTAAATCATTTGATCTCCAAGAGGCATTTCAATTGGGCTTGTAGGAAAAGGGTAAAGAGAGTTCTCACATCAGAGAGGGTGGTCTTTTCTTGAGAATTGTTTATTTTCCTAGGAGTCTGGGTTGTTGAGGATTTAGCACTTGCTCAATATTCAGCAATTGCCAAATAGACCTCTAAGATAAGCTAATATTTTCAGTCAAAGATGGTGGCCTAACCAATAAAAGAACTAGACCTCACTAGTATTATCAGCAATGTTGTAATTATAAAATGATAAATGCCAACGTATAGTATGAAAAAAGTTATGATTAATAATTACTTACAGGATTCTTGTGTAGGTCCACATTGTGGTATCCTTTTTAGTCTTTCAAAGAATGCTATCATTATTTTCAATATTTCATCACTCTAGGTTGTAATGAGACATTTTTTTTCTTCTTGTCTGACTTAAGGGCTATGAGAGAAACTCTGGAGTGCTCAATATTGCTTTAGGGTTTAATAAATATTCAAAGTCATTGCAAATGAGTTTAACATTGGACAGTAGAAAAGTTATGTGAAGCTAGTATTTAAATACTTCATCGGTTAAAATTAGTTGACTGACAAATTGTTTCTTAAGTGATGTGCTTTTAAGAACAGCTTCAAGAGCTATCAGTTTCTTTATAGCAGCCTCTGACATAAATATTAAGGTTATGTAGAAAGTAGAAGAGTTACTATTTTTTTTTTCTCTTGACATGGCCTTCCCCCTAGGATTAATTATTTTTCTTTTTGTATTATACGTTTTATCTCAGTTGCTTTCACTTCCAGGTTAGCATCTCTAGAATAAACAGAAGAATAAGGCAATATTGGTTGATTTGACTTGATACTGATAGCAAGCTTTGAACTTTTTGGTTGTTGGAGTAAGATTTTCATGAAATTGACAATACTGACCCTGTTCCCTTCCCTTCCCTTACGGCGGACAGAGAATATGAAAGAAACAAAGAACAAGAACGTGCTGTCACTCTTGTGCTTTGGATTCAGGTTGTTTCAGTTTAATTCCAGAACATTTCAGAAAACAAAGTCTTTAGGCCTAAACTTGTAAGGTAAAATTGTGATTCTTTGTGTGACATTATTTACTATCATCTTCTCATTTTCTGCATTGTCCCTGTCTCTCCCACTCCAGTGTTGCCAAGAAATTTCAAATATTTTCTTTTGAGTAGAACACAGCAGTAAGATGGTATGCAAAGACTACAGGGAAAGTTTTCCTGGGGGATGCTATTGATTTTACTTAAAGATTTTGGGGACAAGTTAATAAATTCATAATGTTATTTGAATTATTATGTCATATTACAACAAATAAATATATGTTAATAAGATGCAAAATTTGCATGATTTTAAAGAATAAGAACAAGACTTTATACACCTTTTTTTTTTTTTTTTTTTTTTTTTTTTGCTTTTGATAGAAATATCCTTTGGTATTTGGGTTGTAGGCAGCAGTTGTAAGAGCTTTAGGTCCAAATCTAGATAAAAGCCAGCTTTTAAATTGCCAAGGAAATTTTTTCATTAACATGTCTAATGTCCATATGTAATAAAGCTTCTTCTAACTTCCCATGTCACAATTTGGATTCGCCAATAAGCAGATTCTAAGATGGAGTAACTTTGTCTTGCTTCATTTATTGCCAGTCAGACTTTTGCATTTAAGGTCCCTTGAGCGAGTGACTTGTATAAGGCCACACAGTAAATAAGACTGCACTTCCCACAGGCTGTAGATGACACAGGTTCTCAGAGAAGGACTGTAGATGGAAAGGAAATAACTGACACCTTCAATCTAGGCAGGCTTGTGAAATTAACATAGAGTGTCCCAAAGTAACTGTTTTGGAGAAGAAAACATTCATTTAGATATAAAAGTTCAAATATGCTTATTAAAATTCAGTCTTACAACTTACATTTCCTTATATCTCTCTGGGATGACAGTGGAGTTGGAGTAATACCTTTTTATGAAAGCAAGCAAAATCTCCTTTTCAGTTTGAACCTCCAAATAGCTTTGCACTAACTCAGTCCCGGTAAGGGCATACCTCAGTTAGGCTATGATTTTCGTTTTCAGTATGCTTGGAAAACTGTGAGTTGTGCCACATTATACATTGCGGGTTTGAAATGGTTTTTTTCCCGCCGTTATGAATAGCCAAATAGCATCCAAATAATGATAAGTCAACATAAACTATGTAGCCTAATGTTCTATATTCTAGAATATGATTACAGAGTAAAATGTTTCCTTCTCCTCACCATTTTGTAACAAGAAAAATTAGAAAGTATAAGATCTACCTGAATGCACAAATGAGCCACGTCTAGCTTAATGTGAGTCTTTGCTCTGGCTTAACCCCATCTCAGCTGTTTGTGTTGTGCATTCAGATGGTTGTGAGTTATACTTTCTATTTTTTCAAATCAGGGACAGGTTACCTTTGTGTATTATGTTTCTTTTCCTCCCAGACTGAAACTGCAAGTCTCTATTCTTTCACAACTCTCTGGGCAATGCTCCCATGTTTCCTTGAATAATGCTGGTACAGAGTAACATGTCACATGGCTGGCTCTAATTTTTCAGCTCATCACTGTATTCTCTCCAGCAGGATGAAGGCTGCTTGCCAGTTTCATTACATTTAGCCTTGTATACCAGGGATTGGGCTAGTTGCTGTTCTTACTTTCAGACAAATTCCTTTGGACAGCCTGACCCTCAAATGATTCTCCTATTGTTTCCATTACCAAAGAGGTTCCATGACCCGCTTCTCCCATTTTGGACCACTTTATTTGATTTTCTGGCTTTCTGGAATGGAACTTGAATTGCCATAATCCTTTTGTAGATTGTTCATCATTTTTCAGCCACTATTGAAGTCAGTACTCTGCCTACTCCTGTTCTCCACTCTACATGTTTAGGTTAGCATCCCTTTCACTCTTAGGCTGCTATAAGGCACAAGCTATGTGATATTATATGTTTACTGTGGAAACTAACACTGTCATTAAATGGAACATTAAAATGTTCCTTAAGATACTCAACAATAATTAGAATTTGGAGCAGGATTTCTTCATAATATAAAACTACATTGTATTTATTTGTTTCTAGTCTTGGTTTATATTAAGACCCTTAGTACAGAGACCAAGATATTCTCTCATTATCTCTCATTTTATCTGAAGTGGATATTGAATTTGACTTGGGAAACTCCCAGTCTTAGATGACTCAAGTAGAAACCTGGAAATCCAAAGTCCAGTAACTAGTTAATGATCCTCTGAGAATCCTGAAAATACTGGATTTTAGGTTATCCTCCTTCTCCTTCCCTCCCCAATGAGGTAGAGCCAAGAATAAACCAAAAAATATCAGAGCACTGTTTTTATCCATAAAGGGGTAATATGATCATTGGAAAAAATGTGAAAATGACATTCTCATAATAACAGAAATAAAAACAATTATCAATTATTATTAATCAGTCCTGCAACCACCACTGTTACCATGTAATAAATCCCTACTCTATAGATGTTTTAAGCTCATCCCCTCATTTAACCTTGCAAAGAAGGGATTATTAGTCTCATTTTACGTGGAAAGTAAATTGGGACTTAGAGAGATGAAATAAATTGTCTAAGATCACATAGCTAAGTGGCTGAGCCAAAAACTAAAGCTAGATTGTTTGATTTTTTAAAAAAATCTATGTTTTAGGGATTATACAAGGATGACTCTCATCAGCTATAAATTTGTTCAAAGATTGCATCTGCCAGGCTTTATATACACAAGTAAAATAAAATGGAACAAATGTTCTGGTAAATTGGAAAGCTGATTTCAACCTAGGTCCTGATTTCCCTTATTAGTTCCATTTTTCCTTTTTTGCTTATACAGATGTTGGCAATTTTTGCATGGGGCTACCCAAATTGACCAGCACATTTCTTCAGTGAATTGCATGCATTGCTCAGGCCAGCCATGACTGCTGGACTGGCTCTCTGTGGCCAAGTAGCCCTGAAGATTATGAGCTGCATGGCTGACTGAGGGAGTCATTCCAATCTGACAGGTCTGTTTGCCATTTGCTTTTAGACCTGATCCTTGTCTTAGTATGACTTTTCGTGTCAAATTCCAAAGATCAAAAAACAAAAAAAACAAAAAAATTATCGTTAGCTTAAAGTTTTCAGACAGTAACAGCAATTGTCTAACTGTATTGAGTCACTTGGCCTACTTTCTAAGAAGTCATGGGTGCAGAAAGTAAACCAAGCAGCAGGCCCAGATCGCTCTGAGCCTTTTCATACTGAGAATGACATATTTACCTTTTCTTATTCAGAGTTCCGAGTTTCTGGGTTTTTTTTTTCCCCCCAAGAAGCAAATAGATAAGTAGACCAAGTGTTGATGGTAAAGTTGTTGTTTATTACTTAAAACTAGTCTATTTTCGTCTAAAACAGAAGAAGCATTAGAAGATCTCTATCTTTCCCTTTTTGTGTATGCAGGGTCAAACTTATTCTTTAACACATGCTGTATTCTTGCACTTCGTTCTCCTTGTTCTATATTCCAAACTCCTCCCTAAAGTCTTCCCCAGATCTTCCTGCAGAAGTAGCTCACTAGGAATTACTCTTTGCTTCACTTCAATGAACTTTCCATTTTAAAATCAATTGTTGTAAGGGAGAGATTGAAGTGCCAGGAAAACTGTGAGTGGAATAAGTGTGGTGCTATTTAATCTCAGCTGTTAACTCTATTTGGTCTGATTTCCACTATGTTGTTAGCTCTTTTTACTCTTGTGTTTAAAAGATTGCAAACCATTTCACTGTCCTTTTTCTACTCTTGTTTGCCTCTCTTCCTTCTCAAGATCAAATGTTCCTGCACTCTGCTAAGTTTCCAAATGTAATTCGTTTTCTGTAACACTAGTTCACTTTGATTCCTTTTCCTTCATTCTGTGTCAGATTCTTCCTTGTATCAATGTGTTCCACTCAAGAGAAACTGATTTCAAAGCTCAGTTTCTCAGTTCATATCAGAAAAGGAGTTTAATTATCATTGACAAACTCTTCCGTGTGACACCTGTTAGGTAACTGGAGAAGATTCATCCCATGAATTTAGATTGGTCCAAACGCATAGATTTTCTACGTAATCTCTTCTTGTTTCCAGTAACTAAAAAACACAGAAATGTTTCTAGGTGGCTGAGTGGAAAGTATACCTAAAATTTCTGCCTAGCGATGAGGAGAGTGTTGTAGCATTGTATGAACTACTATAATTTAGAAAATGACCAGAGGAAACTGAGGTGTGTCTGGATGAATTAACACTAAATTTGAATTCATAAATCAGTTTTGAGAAAGAATACTGCTAGTAAGTTTATCGTGTTTTTTTTTTTTTTTTTTTTTTTTTTTTTTTTTGAGATGGAGTCTTGCTCTGTCTCCCAGGATGGAGTGCAGTGGCACAATCTCGGGTCACTGCAAGCTCCACCCCCCAGGTTCATGCCATTCTCTCAGCCTCTCGAGTAGCTGGGACTACAGGCACCCACCAGCACACCTGGCTAATTTTTTTTGTATTTTTTATTTTTATTTTTTAGTAGAGATGGGGTTTCACCTTGTTAGTCAGGATGGTCTGGATCTCCTGACCTTGTGATCTGGCCTCCCAAACTGCTGGGATTACAGGCGTGAGCCACCAAAACTGGCCCGTAAGTTTATCTTCTACGAAAAAAAATGTGTCACATGTAATGGCTCTCAGAGACCTATTTCGAATCAGAGTCAGGGAGCCTAACAGCTGGAGAGCCGCTTAGGGAGCATCTATGTCAACTTCTCATTTTGTGGATTAGAATACTGATGTTAGACAGGTGAAATAATTTTTTTCAAGACTAGCTGACTGTTTGGTGTCAGAGTTCAGACTGATGTTGCCTGGGTATAATATTCACTGTCTATATATCTTACCAAAGCTAGATAATAAATGCTTCCATATGAAGCCACTCAGCACCTTTTAAATGACTGATAGCTTCCAGGGATTTTGGAAACTTTCAAGTGAATTGAAGTCCCTGGAGCTAAATAGCCATAAATCGGGACAGTATAGACTAAGATCCATTCCATAGACTTTGATATCCCAGAAGGTAAAAACTACTGTCTTTGTTCTCTGCTGTTGGATAACAGGCCTTAGAAAAGGAATATAGAATATACATTTTGATGGGATTCATGAAGATATGTCTTAGGATGGGTTCTCCCATAAGCAGATCCTGAGGAAATGATATCAGTGAAAATAATTTATTTGAGAGATGATTCCAGGAAGCACTGGTTGGAAAAGGAGGATGTGAGCTGAGGAGGAATATCTAATCACTACAGGCAACTATGGCTCAGTGCTCGATGGGGACCTCTGAAAGGCAATGTAGAGTATGCATCAGAGTTGTTCTACCCAAGGGAAGCTAGTGTACTTATTTATTAAGTTTTGTTTGTGATTGAGGGTTTCTTCTGGGAGTGAGCTGTTTGAGTCTGCCCTGGGAAAGGGCTGCATTCTAGTTTCTACGGCGGAAGAAAGCCCTCAGTCAGAGAATTGTGGATAATTACATTAAGAAACCATTGGTGTGCATTGTTATGGTAAGTCTTGAGGGGATGTTGGTGGGTATGGATCAATATCCTCCTACAGAGGGGAAATAAATAGTGGTGGGAATGGGGAATGAAACATATAAACTCAATGTATTGGATCAACCAAATGCATTTTGAATCTATTATATTTTCCTCATATGTTTAGTAGAGAGCATGAGTTTTGTAGTTAGCCTATAAAGCTGGCTTATCTTGATAATGGAGATTTTGTGAATTTTCTGTAGAATTTATTATATGATATTGAAGCTGACTGTTACCCTCCCTGGGCATTCGTTGTTTTTTTTTATTATTATTATACTTTAAGTTCTAGGGTACATGTGCATAATGTGCAGGTTTGTTACATATGTATACTTGTGCCATGTTGGTGTGCTGCACCCATCAACTCGTCAGCACCCATCAACTCATCATTTACATCAGGTTAACTCCCAATGAATCCCTCCCCCCTCCCCTCTCCCCCCTCCCCATAATAGGCCCTGGATCCCCAAATATTCATAGCAAATGTTTGATAAGAACTTGTGCAGAGTTTCTTCTTTGAGAAACATTCCAGGTCTGAGGGGTAAAGGGTCAGAAGGGGTATGGTTGGGAATTGACAAAGGGATACTTAGAGAGATTGACAACTGAAAATCACTGAGTATTTTGCTTATATTGAATTATATGTATTAATGTTTGAGTTGAAGTTAACAAATAAATGTTAAGAGGCTGTACAATCTACTGCAAAATAATATTTTGAGAAATTCCTTGGCATGGTTAATATTTCAAAAACTTATTTTTTTCCATCAGTATGGGTATTTGAAGGCATCAAGAGCAGATGGAGAAGGAAAATGATGCAGGGTCTAAGGAACAATTTGAGAGTTAACTAGACTGAAGTACTCAGAACAGTACGTTAAATTATAGCAAATTATCTTTTTACTTTTTATTTTTCTTAAAGACATGGAAGAGAAGAAAGATGTGGTATTCTCCATAGCACATTTTTGAAGTATTTTATCATAACATTTTCCTGGGCTTATGTAGTGTTAAATGACTGCATTATACCAGCTTGGAGTATGTTGAAATTCATGTTTGTTTAACTGTGTTGTCATATGTAACGTAAAGTAGACACCCAAGGCAATTAAATGTATAATTCAGATGTCACAGTCATTTATTTCATCAATGTGAAGATGGTAGGGAAAATGTGCACATGCAACTTAATATTAAAAATAATTCTGATCTATAAAAAAAGAATGCAAGGAGATAGCCAAGGAATGGTGGCTACCTAAATCTGAATGTTCCTGCATATCCTCTAAAAGCTATGCAAATCAACAAAAATCACAACTAAAGACACACAAATCCTATTCTTCCACATGACAATAAACTAGAATACAATACACAGTTCAATCTCTTATAAGTGAAGAAATAAATACCAATTTTCAGTAGAGCTATTTCTCATCTTCCCACCCCAAGATTTCCAGAGAGCAAAGTGCAGGAAAACTGAACTTTAAGAGAGAACTTTAAGGCAATATTTACTAGGAGATGAGAGTAAAAGGCAAGGGAAAAGAGCTCTTTGGAAACTGCAGAGTAAAAGGAAAAAGAAGGAAAAAGGAAAAACTTAGAATACAGGGGTAAATAATTTTTTTAAAATGCAACCTTCCCCCATTTTATCCCTACACTAAAAAGCCATCTGCTTTGCTTCACTGACATAAGAGAATGATCTGCAACTAGGAATCTTGTAAGCCTCCCAAATTGTCATTCCTGGCTATTAAATACAGAGATGCAAGCATACTTTATCTGTACTAAGAAGAAAACAGAGAATTAGAATCAAAACATTTCATCTGATAAGAATTATCTCTAAAAGAAAAATCAACCACAAAACAGAAAATTGTCCCTTAACTCTACAAACTAAATTAAATATTCTCAAATAAACATTTGGCAATATAAAAAAATGTTCCTTAAATCAATTTTCTAAGAGCAGATGTGGGGAAAAATGGATGAAATGAAATGAAAATTTATTTATTCCATTCAGAAAAGAAATACAAAAAAAGAGACTAAATAATGTGTCAATGAAGATTAAATTAGGTAAGATGTAATAAGGGTTAATGCAGAACAGCAGATAAATAACCGAAAGAATGAAAGCGCAATAAAGAAGGAAAGAAAAGGGTCAGAAGAAAGTGTTTGAAATGATAAATAGGCAGAGATCCAATATATGATTAACTGAAGTCTCCAAAGGTGAAAAACAAAGCAATGAAACAGAACTAATATTTAAAACAATAATGTTAGATAGTATTTCAGAAATACAAGAAAATTTATATTTACATATTGAAAGGGCCTACTTGGGAAAAGTGACAATGAAAAGGTACTTGGAAAAATTGATATCAAATGATTTAATCTGAGGCATAGTCTAGTGAAACGTTTGGACTTTAAAGTCCCAGTGTCCTCCGACAAAAGGATCTAATGGCTTACAAAGGTGAGAGACTTAAAGAAAAGCAACAATGAAGCAGTTGTTTCAAGACACTTAAGTAAGGAAAGTGTGAGCCAAGGATTTTATATACAGCCAAGATAGCCTTCAAATATCAAGATGTAAAGAAAAAGCCATTTTAAACATGCAAGAACTCAAGCAATTCTTAGCAAATGCTGAGAAAATATACAGTAAATACTATATATGGTATTTAGAACATAAAGTAAATATGACAGCATTGAGACCAAATAAATGTCATATCAATAAATATGAATGAGCTTAATTCATATATTAAAATAAAAGTTATTCTCAGTTTTGCTCACAAAGCAAAATACAGCTGAATAATTTATAAAAGGGACACATGTAAACCAAAGCGATTCAGAAATGCTGAAATAAAGGGATGAGCGCACGCATAACAGGAGGCAGGAAACAATGAGAAAACAGGATACAAATATTCCTGCAAGACCGCAATGTTTTCACAAGGAAACATCAGACAAACCCAAACTGAGAAAGATTTTACCAAATAATTTGCCTGTACACTTCAAAATTTTCAAAAATGTCAAGGTAAAGGTAATGGTAAACAACAAAGACAGACTCAGGGATTGTCCAGATTAAAGAAAACTAAAGAGACTTGATAACTAAATGGAATTTGGGATCCTGGATTGGACTCTGTACCAGAGAGTTCAATGTATACATAAATATAAATATATATATTTACTACAGAGGACATTATTGTGGTAATTGGCAAAATATTAATCAGGCTTATAGATTAATAACATTGGATAAATGCTAATTTCTTGATATTCATATTTTTAGTATGATTATATAAGTGAAATGTTCTTGTTCTTAGAAAACGCACATTAAAGTATTTAGGGTTAAAAAGACATAATATCTTTAACTTACTGGCAAATGGTTCTGAAAAATTAAGTGTGTATACGTGTGTGTGTGTGTGTGTGTGTGTATAGGTAAATGTCTAACAGTTTTTTGTACTCTTCTTGCAACATTTTGTAAATCTGAAATGATTTCAAAATAAAAAGTAACAACAGTAACATTCAAGGGAGGGCTACAAATTAATTATGTTAGGAATTTTTTGCCCCTGGAAGAATTTGAGAAAATTATCTACAGGTTTTGCTGGACTACAAACTTTATTGCTTCTGGGGGGAATCCTATTTCAAGGGCTTGCTCTACCATGGTTATTGGGATGTGACTGGCTGAAAAGGCCAAGTATAAAGTAGTGTTATTCTTAAAGAGAAAATGCACCTTCAGATTTCTTCCAAGTGACTTTGCCTTACTGGAAAGAATCATGGTTAAAGAGAAATAGGGAAAAAAGGTTGAGGGAGTGAGGGCCTCTTTGGGCATAGATGCTTTAGAGAGTTTTCTGAGAGGCTGATTTTTAAGCTGCTAAATATAAGCATTTTTAAAAATCAGAGACATCCCAGTGTTTCTAAAATTAGTTAGTATATGTCTACTGCATCATAGAACTCAATCTTAATGGCAAATTAAACAAAAGCAGAGATAATGGCTCTTGGAAGTAATAGTTTGTAAAGCAATGGTTCTCAGGCTGTTTGCATACTTTGGTAACAACAGACACTTTATTTTTTATTGACTTTGGGAAGAATCAAGGCATTATATGATAGATGCAAATATATATGTTTATAAGCCTCCAGATCCAACATGAGATTAAGTTCAAACTATATTAACAGAGTTACTTCACTTATTCATCTCTCAGGGGAAAGAAGGAATGCAAAATATGTAGACATTTCATTTTTGGCCTTTTAATTTTATTTAGCCAATAATTATCATCCTGGTTAAAATATTTGGCACTTTAAAACATTTTTTGGGAGCTGTAGAAATACAGAGAAGTATGGAAACTAGCTTAAGAGATATCCGTGATTCCACCGCCCCAAATAACAAATATTAACATTTTCTTACTTTTGCTTCAGATATGTTCTTAATAGAAGAAACAGAATATTAAAAATTTGATTACATTTATTCCCCTCAGTCCCATTTCCCTCCTTCCTTCCCCCAAAAGAACTATTAGCCTGAATGTGGTACATATTCCTGAAGTCCATGTCTATAATAAAAATACAATTTATTTACAATATGTCCATAATAGTGTATAGGTAAATAACAGTATATAGTTTGGTTGTGCAAGTATCCAAAATTTCATAAATTGTACCATTGTAGTTATAATTTTTCACTAAGTTTTTGTTTGAAATATGTTCAATGTGACTATATTTCAATCTAGTTTATTTTAATCATAATATAGTATCATTTGCAATTTATTTTTCATTATTCTTTATGAGTAAAGATTAATTCTTCCATTTTGTATTTTGTTATTACAATAAATGTTGTAATTAGCAATTTTGTAAATGCCTCTGGGAGTACATGTGTAAGATTTTTCTGTGCAATTTATTCCTAGCAGCAAACTTGTCATGTTTATTAGATGTCATTGCTCTTCAAAGCAGTTCAAAAACATGCTTCTTTAAACCAGTGATACAAACATATACTCACCACTTATGATTTATGAGCCACTGTTTCCCTAGAAAATCTTGCCAGTATTTGATATTGTCAAAATTTACATCTTTGCCAATTCTATGACTATCCCATATTATCTCATTATTGCTTTTTTTTTTGCGTTTTCTCCATCATTAAAGATATTGAGTATTTTTCATATGCTAATTAGTCATTTATGTTTTATAATCTGGGCATTGTCTGTTCATATTTGTTTCCTGTTTTCCAGGGATTATGAGTGTTGTTTTTCTTTCTTCTATTGATTTGCAAAGTTTTTGTCATGTTTTGGATACTAAACTTTGACAGATATATATGTACCTCTCTATTTGTAACTTGGCTTTATGTTTGGTGATGGCTTTTGTTCTATATGAATTTCAGTGTCAGTTTAGTTTTTGTCTAGGTTTGTTGAGATTTAAAAATTGATATTACACTAGATTTATAACTTGGATATTGTGGCTTTTCATCTAACATCATATGTATAATTTATATCTTTTACCTTTCATGTTTTTTTCATAATAGTCTGAATTTGTTTTTCCATATAATTTGTTAAAGTTTTTCCTAAATACAATATTTGCTACTATTATGAATATTTTCTCATACATTTCTTAATTATGCTAGTGTATATGAATGATCTTTTTTTCTGTATAAGTATAAAATCATAACTCTTCTTAATCCTGTTATTAGTTTAATGGCTTATAGATCTTATAGATATTCTTATACAATTTCTGTGTAGACAATATTTTCTGCAAATAATTCAAATTTTGCCTTTAACTTTTCAATTATTATGCCTGTTTTTAAATTTTTCTTATTACATGCTTTGAGCCTTCAGTACAATATTTATTTTGTACTTGAGAAAGCTCCTGTAGTTTCACCAGTAGGAATTCTTACTGGTTACCACTATCAACTTTGTCTAGATTCATTTTATCAGGGAAAGGAAGTGCTTTCTATGACTAAAGCCCTAAGGTTTTGTTTTATGACAGATGAGTGTTGGATTTCTCATAATATTTTTTTCAGTGGATTAATTGAGAAGATCATATGCCATTTTTCTTCCCAAGGGTGGGCAGATGACTACAGCTGGCCCACTGGGCTAAAGGAAAGACTTTAGCACAGACTTGAGGAAGTATTCTGTTTTGCATTTTTCTGTTGTTTTTTGCAGCCGAATACAAAAAGGAATTATTTCCCTGGTTTCTGCAGGAAGCAATTCTGATGATTAGCTAATACAAAGAAAACCCAAAAGTGAACCAAAAGTAAAAAAGTAGATCCTAACCCTTAACATCCTGTACATGGAGCCCACCCTACCTCCATCCTTTTTATTAGGAGAATTGATAAATATTCTTAACTTTTAGTCTGGTTTTAGTGAAAGTTATCCATAACTTGCAGCCCAAAGCTGAAAGAAATGTGGTAGATCTCAATACCACTACTAGTAACATTCAGAAAACAGATATAGCAAGTTCAGCAGTTGATAAGGATGAAGAATGCCTATGAAATACAATGGTGAATTTCCACAGAACTAAGATTACATTGTAAAACCTGTGCCTAGGTAAGGCATATCGACTCTGGAACAACTACCACTGTGATTTTGAACAAGCCCCTTGACTTTGCTAAGCCTCAGTTTCCTCGTCTCCAAAATAAAATAATGTGTGAAAAGAACAATGGCTGGCATATAGTAAGCATTCAATAGATGTTAGTGATTGCTGTTATTACTGGAATAAAAAGAATTCTTTTTTGCTAGCCCTCCAGAGGCAGAGATTTGAAATAGTGTATTTTTGTTGTGGCTGCTGACTAATTTTCTTTTGAAAGGAATTAAATTCCAGTTAGCATTGAAACTTTTCTAAATATTGGAAAATCTTGAATAATTTGTTAATGTAAGTACAAAATGAAAATATAAGTTTGAAGTAAAGACATAAAGGAGGTAGAGTGGTTATCTTTAAAGTTAAAGCAGAAAATTTGAGAGCAATTTGACATTGTCCCTAGCTGTGATAAACTAGCTGTAACAGCCAAATGATGGTGGAAGAGAAATGAAATAATGCCTTAATGTCTGAACCTTTCAATTCAGTTAAAGACCATGAATCAGTGATTATTCTTTGTTCAAAATACCAGTGAAGTCTGGAAGGTTCCTGCCTCGGCAGTAAAACTCTATTGCAGGTTGGTAAAATAGAGACCACAACTGAAAACGGTCCAGTTGCTTTGACCAGGAGGTAGTGACTAGGTGAAGAAAGGTAGGAGGATTGCTACATGGACAGCTAAACTATAGTTATGACCTGGTTCTTGAAAATAATTCAATCAGTAAAATTTCCAGATGGATGGAAATTTCTTTCTGTGAGGAAGTATCTAGGGAAGTGAGTTTAGCCTTGGTACAAGAAAGAAGATGAAGAGATGATTTAAATATGGAAGTTACAATTAGTTAGATGTACCTTCTAGAGCAGGGGTGTCCAATCTTTTGATTTCCTTGGGTCACAGTGGAAGAATTGTTTTGGGCCACCAATAGAATACATTAACATTAATGAAAGCAGATGAGCTAAAAAAAAAAAAAAAAAGTCTGTGCATCAATCTCATAATGTTTTAAGAAAGCTTACAAATTTGTGTTGGCTGCATTCAAAGCCATCCTGTGCTGCATGCAGCCTGCAGGGCTGTGGGTTGAACAAGCTTGTTCTAGAGTGTCAGGGGTATGCTGACAAAAGCAATGGACCTCAGATGGAAGCCTGAGAGCCAGCAGAGCACAGTGACCAATAGTTCATCCTCTGGAGCCAGGCTTCTTGGGGCTCAGGTCCTTGTTCTACTACTACTTATGTGACTGTCCTTGGCACCTTATGTAACTTACTACCTCAGTTTCCCTCTCTTTAAAATGGAAGTAAAATATTACCTACTTCATAAAGTTGTTGAAAGTAGAAAAAGAATTAACATGTGCAAAGACACTTAAGACAGTGCTTGGTGCATGGTATTTAGTATATATTAGTTACTATAGTTACTAATTAGTTGCCCTTACCACAGTTAGAAGGTTAGAAGACTTAGGTTTTGTTTGCTTATATGCATTTTTCTTTCTAGGCTACTAAGAAAATATTAAGTAATTTATGAATGTATTTGGACCTTTAGGTTGTACCTTCTAAACCTAAGGGGCCAAGGAAGGCCTCCAGGAGGAAACAATACTCGAAATAAAAACTTAAGGCTGAGTAAGCTGCCAGGTGAGATGATGAGACAGAATATGTCAGGTAGGGGTGGAGGAAAATATTATTGACCACAAGCATTGTACTTGGATACTGTCTCCCTATACTACCATCATTTCTTTCATGTTGCTTTTTTTCCCCCCCTGAGACACTGCCTCCTTAAGCATTCCATGTTCTTGGAATGCCATAGGCCAGGCAATCTAGCCCTCTAACTTTTGATGTATGAACACTGCTAATTACCCAGAAAGTTTTCAGGGATCCCAAAAGGCTGAATGAGGAGGCCTTCCCATGTGCTCCCATAGCCCCCTGCACTGAGACATAGAGTAGCATTGATTGCACTCTATTATAAAAGTTCTCTGTCTCCCACTACCAAACACTGAGCTATTGATATCAGGACCATATTTCCCAGTGTGTGCTCAGCACATGGTAGAGTCCCTGGTACATAATGTGTTCTTCATTGTAGATGTTTTTTGAAAGAACAAATCTCCAGGAATTACTGTGATCTTTCAAGATCACCAAGAATGGAAACAACTCCCTTGAATCACTCTTCTGTTTAAACTTCAGTGGCCCTCCCTATGCCTTTAGGATGAAAGATGTGTCTAGCCTTATTTCCTCTGCTTCTTTCACATAAATGCCATGTTCAGTCATACTTTACTCAATACCACTTCCAGAATGTACCTTGCTCTTCTAGATGAACTCACATTTCTTTTATTCTTTTACTCACATAGAAGATTCATCCTCCAAGCGTCAGCTTACATTTTGGTGAATCTCTTCCAACTCTCCCTTTTCCAGAGCGCCTTTCCTTTCTCCAAATCTCCCCTCTACCAACTAAGTTTTTCTTCTCATTTTCCTGCTAAAGCTGTCTGGGTATGATTTCTGTGGCAGTTTTTATACTGAATGTTACTTTTTATGTTTCTCTCCATTACAAGGCCATGAAGTCTTAGAGGGCAGAGAGCAAGACTTATTCATCTTTCTGGCTTAGTAAGAGCCTGACATATCATACTAGACACATGCAAAGCACCAACTAATATCCCTTTGTCCTCTCCTCTGCATTTCCCTTCATTAGGGCAAAGAAGCCTATACAGGTTTCAACTCCCTCCAGCTGACAGCCTCTTGCTTCCTGCCTTGGACTTCTCTGGTAAGTTAGGTACTGGAAAGGGGATTTGGTGGGGTAGGTCCTGGCTTCCTTAGTCTACATGTATTTGGAGCTTAGTAGAGTGGAAGAAGTTAGCAGACACAGGTTAACTTTCCACCACTGGGTGATTGAAGCCCTCAGATAGTTGTTTCTTCATCCCAGCCTTTAGGGAGACAATTCCAGGGAAGAATCTGATGCTTCTCTCAGAGTCCCAGCAGCATTGACTCCCTTTTGTTCACAGTGATGTCCTTAGTAGTGTACTCTTATGTTCATTGGCTTTTGTTCATTCCTTTCATTCTGTCTCCACTCCCTCACTCATGCTTCTTGGGATCACCTGTCAAAGACACTAATTGCACCGAATTCTTTGTCTTAGATTTTGCTTTTGAGGAAGCTAAGCAAAACCACTATAGTGTTTAAAAATATTTTTGGAATGAAAGAGTGAATGATGAACAAACGAATGCGGTAATTAATGAAAGAATAAATGGTTATTGTGTATTTGACACTCCTGCGATTTATTACACTTTATGGCTTTTTCTTGACTCCAATGGAGAAAGTGGGTGTTGGAAATCCACGGCCTATTGTATGACTTTGCTAGAGAAGCAGGCTACTGATTTCTCCCCCTTTCTCTCTCTGCCTTGCAGAGAGACCAGTGTGCGCTTCTAATTGAACTTCCTGTGGCTCTCATTTCCTAAACTTGAAGCAGTTTGTTTCTGATAGGGATGTGAGAATCCAAGCCCCAGGATACGACCAAATTAGCCTTCAGCCCACAATAGCAGACCAAAGTTAGTATATTTTTCACAGCTTGATTAGAAGAGCTTGCATCTAGGAAGGGCAGGATTATTACATCTGACTTCCAGGAGAGCAGCTGTGGTATTATTCTCCAGCAAGCTCGCAACAGAGAATCTGCTCTGGTTGACAGCACATTTCTTTACTCCAGCCCAGATCTGGCCGTCCTGCCTGAGTACCTTTCTAATGCCAGAGCCCTCAGCTCTCCAGCTCTCCAGCTGTCTTCAGTTGCTGTCCTTTTCCTTCAGCTGTCATGACTCTTCTGTGATCTTTGAAATTTGCCTGCAAACATATATTTTCATAATTCTATTTTTTCTCCAAAGTGGTCTAAGGGCCCTTGCATTTGTATGAAGATCAAAAAGGAACTTTTATATGTTACGTACAAAAAAAGGGGCAGCTTTTTTAAAACCGTTATTTTCCACTGGCTGGTGGGCCACTGGTCTCAGAATCACGTAGGAGGCTTGATAAACAGACACATCCCTGGCCCACCCTGGAACTACTCACTCAGAGTCATTAGGAGTTGGGGCCTAGGAGTCTGGATTTTTACCAAGCTCATCAAGTGATTTTTATGCACAGTTAGGTTTGAAAGCCACATTAGTTTGTTCCCTTGTATAAGTTTTCTATAATATTTTCTCCTTTTTTGCTCAACAAGAAGGTGGAAATGTCTATTTTTTTTTTTTTTTTTTTTGAGACGGAGTCTCACTCTGTCACCCAGGCTGGAGTGCAGTGGTGCATTCTCGGCTCACTGCAAACTCTGCCTCCCGGGTTCACGTCATTCTCCTGCCTCAGCCTCCCAAGTAGCTGGAACTACAGGTGCCCACCACCACGCCTGGCTAATTTTTTGTATTTTTAGTAGAGACGGGGTTTCACCGTGTTAGCCAGGATGGTCTCAATCTCGACCTCGTGATCCGCCCACCTTGGCCTCCCAAAGTGCTGGGATTACAGGCCTGAGCCACAGTGCCGGGTCAAGGACTCACTGAAATGTCTATTTCTGTATGGCTTTTGAGCGAAGCCAGAACCAAAGCAGATTTGCTATGCAGTGTTTCTCATTAAATACAAGGTCAAGGAGGAAATAACTCATTTACTTTCCATGATAGATGACCACAAAGACTTTCTTGTTTGTGGCATATTCTGTTGTAGTTGGTTGGTTAACTTTTCATTGTCTTTCAGAAGGGAAACGCATCAGACCCAAGTAGCAAAGGTGAAGCTCAGCATTGTATTTGGAGCAAACTGTAAATAGGAGTTAGCACTAACCTAGTTTGGAAGTTCCTAAACATGTTTACTCATTAGAATTACATGGAGAGCTTAATATATCCCTGGGCCAAATTTTTTTAGAAATTCTGATTCAGTTGGTATGGAGTAGTACTTGTCTATTTATTGTTATTATTATTATTTTGAGTTGAAGTTTTGCTTTTGTTGCCCAGGTTGGAGTGCAATGGCCCCATCTTGGCTCACCACAACCTCCACCTCCCAGGTTCAAGCGAGTCTCCTGCCTCAGCCTCCCAAGTAGCTCGGATTACAGGCATGGGCCACCATGCCTGGCTAATTTTTGTATTTTTATTAGAGACGGTGTTTCTCCATGTCAGTCAGGCTGGTGTCGAACTCCCGACCTCAGGTGATCCGTCTGCCTCGGCCTCCCAAAGTGCTGGGATTACAGGCGTGAGCCACCGCGCCCAGCCATACTCGACTATTTAGAAAGCTTCCTAGGGGAACTTCTAATAGGAGAACCACTGTGTAAGGGATTGGGTTTAGGCATTGTTTTCAGGTAGGATTTTCTTTGTTAGAAAAGATAGGGATGCATATCTCAGGCTAAGAGAACTATAAACAATGACGTTAAGGCAAGAATATATGGTAAGGTCTAGAAAGTAAGTTTATTCAAATTTGGTAAGGTTTCATCACCAGAAAACAAAGTACTTGGATTTATTTACCAGATAGTTTCTATTTCTGATGAAAGGCCTTTGCTATGATAAAACTTTAGTTGTAATAAAATGACATTTGAAAAATATTTCTGAACTTATGCAAGTGGCAGGAAATATGTAATTTACTAAATTACTTGGTAATGAGCCTTGCAATACATTTCTTCCATTTTTGGTATCAAGAAAAAGCCTATACCTCTTGCTGCAATTTCTTTTTTCCTTTATCTAGACAAAGAAAATTATACGGTCCATGGTGTTTTATTTTAGATTTTGGCCATTAGGAAACTCAATGTTAATTTTAGTGCTTGATTATAGAAACTCACACCAGGATTCAGATAAAATTTTCTCTCTCCACTCTTCGTATTATTTCCAATACTTCTTTTTAATCCGTATTCTGATAACCTGTTTGATCTGTGCTTTAACATAGAAATATATTGAATTCTTTTTTGGAATCAGAGAAATATAACTTTTATGTCCTTCTACTTTTCACCCATGTATTCATCCATCCATCCCTAAGCGATGAGGGTCGATATGACCTGGCTCCTGCTGACTCTCTGACCTCATTCTCTGCTAATTTCTCTGTTGTGCACTATGCTCTTGCTCTTACCCAACACACCAGTCTTGATCTTACTTGCTTGCTTTCTGCTTGAATTGTCTCTTCAACTAAAGCAGTGCTTTGCAATGCTTTTCATATCATGGAACACACAGAAACTAGAAATGTTTGTAAACACACTAGAGTGAAGAGGGGAAGCTACTGATCACTAGAAGCTACTAATATGGTGCTTTGACTGCCCTAGGCTCTGCCCCACTGGCTCAAAGTCTAAGATGATCACTGTGTCGTTGTGGCATACCACCAATTAGATATTTGAATGGCTGTCTTCTTTATATTAGTTTGGTCTCAACTTAAATCTCTTTTCCCCAGAGAAGGTTCCCTTCACCACTTTCACAAGAGTAGACCCCTCCAGCCTCTCCATCATGTTTTCTCCATTTTATCTTCCTTACAACATGATTAGCACTTGAAATTACCTCATTTATTTATTCATTGGTTTACTTATGTATAGTTTGTCTTAATCAATTTCAACATATGTTCCTTGAGTGCAGGGATACTTCTATGTTTTGTTCATGCACCAAAAGTCTAGAAAAAGTTATAAATATTTAATAAGCATATAAGTTTGATGGAAACAGTGATTGACTGGGCCAGGATATTCCCCATTCCAGATGAAGCCTCCCCTAGTCTGGTTCTGGAACATACATCATTCAGTCAGTGAGTTAAGGCTGGTACTTTGTCTTCCCATCTTTGTAGTCTTAATGGATGGATACTGCCTGGCTAATAGTAAACACATAAGAAGTGCTTGTTAAATAAATGAATGAAAGAAGGGGTAAAGAATGAAAATAAATAGATTCTTGAATACAATCTTCTAATTATTTGATCTGTTTCAAGTTCTTTGAGTATTTTCAACTGGAGCTGGGCAGTTTAATCTGAAACCTGGACAATATTGCCAAGTGTCTTGATGCATTAGGCTAAAATGCAGTCAGGCTAATGTGAGACACACATTGTGTGATCTAGGGCACATCATTTAACTGTGAGAATGCAATTTTCTTTTGTGCAAGTTGAATACATTAGGTATAGAAAAGTTCTGCAGCCCATTACTGTCTTTAAATATCTGCTGTTTCAACAAAAATTCAGAAAGGGAATGTTGAGGAAGTTGTGATGCAGTAATCTAGGTTATTGCCAGGATCCTACTAGGGGGCCAGGGGCTAGTTTTTAAAAACATAATGACTAAAAATCATCCAGGTGGCCCTATGTGCATGTTTTTAGGAGCTGGGGTTTGTACTTATGACATCTATATATAAAAGACCTGAGCATCCTCAGATTCTAATCCTCTGCAAATCCAGTTCCCCAGGATATAGAAAGCCAGCTGGATTGCCCTCCATCTCTGCTTGTCTATTGCTGAGCAACACCTTCTCATTAGTTGGTGTTGTTGAATGAATGAGCAACAGCTGCAATGTAGCTACATGTATGAAATAGTTTTCTAGGGTTGAAAATTCTATTTTCTCAATGTACTCCAGCATTTAAGAAACAAACAAGCAAAAGGCCTTTCCAAGCCTTTATTTATTAATTTGAAAACTTGAATATACCTAAGCTGTTGTGAAGATTAAATATGATAATACACAGAAAGGGCCTTGCATAGTGCCAGGCATCTAAATAAACATTCAATCATGCTGGCTACAACTGTTATTACATTATGCAAGTCATGAGCCAGAAGCCAAAATATTTAATCCCCAAATACTGGCATTTAATTCAAATTTTTTCTACTGAAGATAGAACAGTTGGCTATGATGTCCAAAGAATGAAATTCAGAACTGCACACAATGACTGACAGTCATCTCCTTTAATTAGAACACCTCAGAATATTAATAATCCCAGCTGTGTTTCCCAAACAATTTGAAAAAGCTGCAAAATCTAAAAATAAGCCAAAACAAAGAGATAGTGTAGAGGCAAATTTCAATTTTAGATTTCTTATAGAAAAAGTTGATATCATTGTGTTTGGCATTAAAACTATATCAATACTGTATTTAGTGAGAATAAGATACTCTGGCACAGTCATCTCCCTTTCTTTGTGACAGGATGAACGTTTATTTCTTTGGAAACTCATTGTTTGTTTGTTCTTGTTTTGTTTTCCATTAAGTGATGGGCCTGGAATAACAACTTCTCATTCACAGTAAAAACTATTTAAAGGTATGGTTCATACTTAAAGATGCTATTTGTTTTTAGTTTTCAAGGTGGCATTGGAAATTGGGAATAGAACAACTTTAGAAAATGGGTATCATCAACTTTAAAAATGGATACAAATTGCAAATGACAAGCTCCAAACAATTTTTCAAAATGTTAGTTATTGAATAATTTCCAATAAGAAATTGTCTTTGATAAAACATTAACAGCAATTTTTGACTAATCTTAGTTTGAAGAGGTGCTTTTCTGTAGAATTTCTAAGTCATTGATTATACACTCAAATAACGTGATTTATCATAATTTCCCTATGCCACAATTTTTTCCTAAAAATGTTAATGTATATAAAACTGTTTGTATATCAAACAAAAAATCATAACTACTATGTATGCAGAAGAGTAGACATGTATTTTCTTCTTGGGGAACAAATATGTTTCACATAAATGGAAATGATAAAGAAAGCCCAATATAGAAAATATTTTGCAAATCTAATTAAGATTTTAATTTTACTTGTTTCTGGGTCCAAGATGGCCAAATAGGGACAGCTCCGGTCTGCAGCTCCAAGCATGATTGAAGCAGAAGATGCAGAGTTCTGCATTTCCAACTGAGGTACCTGGTTCATTTCATTGGGACTGGTTGGACAGTGGGTACAGCCCATGGAGGGTGAGCTAAAGCAGGGTGGGCATTGCCTCACCCAGGAAGCACAAAGGGTCATGGGATTTCCCTTTCCTAGCCAAGGGAAGCTGTGACAGACTGTACCTGGATAATCACAACACTCCCACGCAAAAAACTGTGCTTTTTCAATGGTCTTAGCAAACAGCACACCAGGAGATTATATCCCATGCCTGGCTTGGCAGGTCCCACGCCCATGGAGCCTTGCTCACTGTTAGTGCAGGAGTCTGAGATCGAACTGCAAGTCAGCAGCCTGGCAGGGTTGAGGCTTGAGTAGGTAAACAAAGTGGCCTGGGAAGCTCAAACTGGGCGGAGCCCACCACAGCTCTGCAAGGCCTGCTGCCTCTGCAGACCCCATCTCTGGGGGCAGGGCACATATTCTAAAAAACAGAGTGCCTCTTCTCCAAAGGATCACAGCTCCTCACTAGCAAAGGAACAAAACTGGATGGAGAATGACTTTGATGAGCTGATAGAAGTAGGCTTCAGAAGGTCGGTAATAACAAACTTCTCCGAGCTAAAGGAGGATGTTCGAACCCATTGCAAGGAAGCTAAAAATCTTGAAAAAAAATTAGACGAATGGCTAACTGGAATAAACGGTGTAGAGAAGACCTTAAATGACCTGATGGAGCTAAAAACCATGGCATGAGAACTATGTGATGCATGCACAAGCTTTAATAGCTGATTCAATCAAGTGGAAGAAAGCGTATCAGTGATTCAAGATCAAATTAATGAAATAAAGTGAGAGAAGTAGTTTAGAGTAAAAAGAGTAAAAAGAAATGAACAAAGCCTCCAAGAAATATAGGACTTGTGAAAAGACCAAATCTACATTTGATTGGTATACCTGAAAGTGATGGGAAGAATGGAGCCAAGTTGGAAAACACTCTTCAAGATATCCAGGAGAACTTCCCCAACCTAGCAAGGCAGGCCAACATTCAAATTCAGGAAATACAGAGAACACCATAAAGATACTCCTCGAGAAGAGCAACCCAATACACATAATTGTCAGATTCACCAAGGTTGAAATGAAGGAAAAAAATGTTAAGGGCAGCCACAGAGAAAGGTCAGGTTACCCACAAGGGGAAGCCCATCAAACTAACAGCAGATGTCTCAGCAGAAACTCTACAAGCCAGAAGAGAATGGAGGCCAATAATCAACATTCTTAAAGAAAAGAATTTTCAACCCAGAATTTCATATCCAGCCAAACTAAGCTTCATACGTGAAGGAGAAATAAAATCCTTTACAGACAAACAAATGCTGAGAGATTTTGTCATCAGCAGGCCTGCTTACAAGAGCTCCTGAAGGAAGGCTAAACATGGAAAGGAACAACTGGTACCAACCCCTGCAAAAACATGCCAAATTGTAAAGACCATCGATGGTAGGAAGAAATTGCCTCAACTAATGGGCAAAATAACCAGCTAACATCATAATGATAGGATCAAATTCACACATAACAATATTAACCTTAAATGTCAATGGGCTAAATGCCCCAATTAAAAGACACAGACTGATAAACTGGATGAACAGTCAAGACCTATGAGGATTCAGGAGACCCATCTCACATGCAGACACACATAGGCTCAGAATAAAGGAATGGAGGAAGATCTACATAGCAAATGAAAAGAAAAAAAAAAAAAAAGCAGGAGTTGCAATCCTAGTCTCTGATAAAACAGACTTTAAACCAACAAAGATCAAAAGAGACAAAGAAGGCCATTCTTTGTGTAAAGGGATCAAATCAACAAGAAGAGCTAACTCTCCTAAATATATATCTGCACCCAATACAGGAGCACCCAGATTCATAAAGCAAGTTCTTAGAGACCTAAAAAGAGACTTATACTCACACACAACAATAATGGGAGACTTTAACACCCCACTGTCAACATTAGACAGATCAATGAGACAGAAGGTTAACAAGGATATCCAGGATTTGAACTCAGCTCTGCACCAAGCGGACCTAATAGACATCTACAGAACTCTCCACCCCAAATCAAAAGAATATACATTCTTCTCAGGACCACATTACACTTAATCCAAAATTTACTTCCACATAATTGGAAGTAAAGCACTCCTCACCAAATGTAAACAACAGAAATCACAACAAACTGTCTCTCAGACCACAGTGCAATCAAATTAGAACTCAGGATTAAGAAATTCACTCAAAATCACACAACTACATGGAAACTGAACAACCTGCTCCTGAATGACTCCTGGGTAAATAAAGAAGTGAAGGCAGATAGAAAGATGTTCTTTGAAACCAATGAGAACAAAGACACAATGTACCAGAATCTCTGGAACACATTTAAAGCAGTGTGTAGAGGGAAACTTACAGCACTAAATGCCCACAAGAGAAAGCTGGAAAGATCTAAAATCAGCACCCTAACATCATAATTAAAAGAACTAGAGAAGCAAGAGCAAAAACATTCAAAAGCTAACAGAAGGCAAGAAATAACTAAGATCAGAGCAGAACTGAAGGAGACAGAGACACAAGAAACCCTTCAAAAAATCAATGAATCCAGGAGCTGATTTTTTGAAAAGTTCAACAAAATTGATAGACTGCTAGCAAGACTAATAAACAAGAAAAGACAGAAGAATCAAATAGATGCAATAAAAAATGATATAGGGGATATCACCACTGACCCCACAGAAATACAATACCATCAGAGAATACTATAAACACCTCTATGCAAATAAACCAGAAAATCTAGAAGAAACGGGTAAATTCCTGGACACATACACCCTCCCAAGTCTAAACCAGGAAGAAGTTGAATCTCTGAATAACGCAATAACAGACTCTGAAATTGAGGCAATAATTAATAGCCTACCAACCAAAAAAAGCCCAGGACTAGACGGATTCACAGCTGAATCCTACCACAGGTACAAAGAGGAGCTGGCACCATTCCATCTGAAATTATTCCAATCAATTGAAAAAGAGGGAATCCTCCCTAACTCATTTTATGAGGCCAACATCATCCTGATACCTAAGCCTGGCAGAGACACAACAAAAAAAGAGAATTTTAGACCAATATCCCTGACAAACATTGATGCAAAAATCCTCAATAAAATACTGGCAAACCAAATGCAGCACCACAACAAAAAGCTTATCCACCATGATCAAGTCAGCTTCATCCCTGGTATGCAAAGCTGGTTCAACATACGCAAATCAATAAACGTAATCCATCACATAAACAAAACCGATGACAAAAACCATGTGATTATCTCAATAGATGCAGACAAAATTCAACAGCCCTTCATGCTAAAAACTCTCAGTAAACTAGGTATTGATGGAACATACCTCAAAATAATAAGAACTATTTATGATAAACCCACAGCCAATATCATACTGAATGGGCAAAAACTGGAAGCATTCCCTTTGAAAACTGGCACAAGACAGGGATGCCCTCTCTCACCACTCCTATTCAACATAGTGTTGGAAGTTCTGGCCAGAGTAATCAGGCAAGAGAAAGAAATAAAGGGTATTCAATTAGGAAAAGAGGAAGTCAAATTGTCCCTGTTTGCAGTTGACATGATTGCATATTTAGAAAACCCCATTATCTCAGCCCAAAATCTCCTTAAGCTGATAAGCAACTTCAGCAAAATCTCAGGATACAAAATCGATGGGCAAAAATCACAATCATTCCTATACACCAATAACAGACAAACAGAGACGCAAGTCATGAGTGAACTTCCATTCACAATTGCTTCAAAGAGAATAAAATACCTAGGAATCCAACTTAGAAGGGATGTGAAGGATCTCTTCAAGGAGATCTACAAACCAGTGCTCAAAGAAATAAAAGAGGACACATACAAATGGAAGAACATTCCAAGCTCATGGATAGGAAGAATTAATATCATGAAAATGGCCATACTGCCCAAGGTAATTTATAGATTCAATGCCATCCCCATCAATCTACCAGTGACTTTCTTCACAGAATTGAAAAAATCTAAAGTTCACATGGAACCTAAAAGGAGCCCACATTGCCAAGACAACCCTAAGCCAAAAGAACAAAGCTGGAGGCATCACACTATCTGACTTCCAACTATACTACAAGTCTACAGTAACCAAAACAGCATGGTACTGGTACCAAAACAGATATATAGACCAAGGGAACAGAACAGAGGTCTTGGAAATAACACCACACATCTACAACCATCTGATCTTTGACAAACCTGACAAAAACAAGCAATGGGGAAAGGATTCCCTATTTAATAAATGGTGCTGGGAAAACGGGCTAGCCATATGTAGAAAGCTGAAACTGGATCCCTTCCTTACACCTTATACAAAAATCAATTCTAGATGGATTAAAGACTTAAATGTTAGACCTAAAACCATAAAAACCCTAGAAGAAAACCTACGCAATACCATTCAGGACATAGGCATGGGCAAGGACTTCATGACTAGAACACCAAAAGCACTGGCAACAAAAGCCAAAATAGACAAATGGGATCTAATTAAACTAAAGAGCTGCACAGCAAAAGAAACTACCATCAGGGTGAACAGGCAACCTACAGAATGGGAGAAAAATTTTGCAATCTACCCATCTGAAAAAGGGCTAATATCCAGAATCTACAAAGAACTTAAATAAGTTTACAAGAAAAAAAAATCACAAGTTTACAAGAAAAAAAAATCAACCCCATCAAAAAGTGGGCAAAGGATATGAACAAACACTTCTCAAAAGAAGGCGTTTATGCAGCTAACAGGCACGTGAAAAAAATGCTCATCATCACTGGTCATTAGAAAAACGCAAATCAAAACCACAATAAGATACCATCTCACACCAGTTAGAATGATGATCATTAAAAAGTCAGAAAACAACAGATGCTGGAGAGGATGTGGAGAAATAGAAATGCTTTTATGCTGTTGGTGGGGGTGTAAACTAGTTCAACCATTGTGGAAGACAGTGCAGTGATTCCTCAGGGATCTAGATTTAGAAATACCATTTGACCCAGCGATCCCTTTACTGGGTATATACCTAAAGGATTATAAATCATTCTACTATAAAGACAAATGCACATGTATGTTTATTGTGGCGCTATTCACAATAGCAAGAACTTGGAACCAACCCAAATGTCCATCAATAATAGACTGAATTAAGAAAATGTGGCACATATACACCATGGAATACTGTGCAGTCATAAAAAAGGATGAGTTCATGTCCTTTGCAAGGACATGGATGAAGCTGGAAACCATCATTCTCAGCAAAGTATCACAAGAACAGAAAACCAAACACCACATGTTGTCACTCATAGGTGGGAATTGAACAATGGGAACACTTGGACACAGGGCAGGGAACATCACACACAGGGGCCTGTTGTGGGATGTGGGTAGGGGGAGGGATAACATTAGGAGAAATACCTAATGTAAATTACGAGTTAATGGGTGCAGCAAACCAACATGGCACATGTCTACCTATGTAACAAACCTGCACGTTGTACACTAGAACTTAAAGCATAATAATAAAAAAAATGTTTATTTTACTAACATTTGTTGAGTACGTGATGCAAATAACTCTGCTAAATTCTTTAGTTGCCATTTTTATTTAATCTTGATGCAACCTAATAAGATAGAAATTTTTAAATCTTCTGCTTCTGATAAATATTGCAAACTCTCTGCTCTAAACTTTTTCTCACTACAAAATGTCAAAAAAAAAAAAAAAAAAAAAAAACAGGGATAAATTACAAGTAACTGGTATAGCTGAGCTTCCTAGAAGTTAAGAAAAATCTTTAGTAGTCTCAAAATGATGGAAACAAAAACCAGAGTAATAAGCCAGCACTGAAGCTATAAGTATCTTGGAGGACATTTGCTGATCAGAGGGGCCTAAATGCTGAAGTTTTAATGTCTCTTCAATAAACCAGAACAAATTCTTGTTCACATATGAGATGAGGATTGTAATGGAAGCAGCTACATAAAATGAGAACTATAAAAGAGCTTCAGTGAAAGGGTAGGCCAGAAAAACAATGGGTCTCTCTGGCTTGAATCCTACACAGGGATAAAATCTCCTCTGATAATACCTAGTCAGAGAAGATACTGCAACACAGGTTAGTAGCATACTGTTGTGTGTAACATAAGGAAAAACAAATCTTCCTGGAATAATTTTCTATTAAACCACATCCTCAGGATTTCCATAAACAGAGACTGGCCAAATATGACTTAATGATATAAAATCACCATACACAATAGAAAACAAGCTGCCAGGAGTGAGACTTAGCAGAAACAATCACCAGACAAATAGACATCCAGGGACACAAACATTGGAATAATTAGAGACTGAACATAAAATCACCATGTTTAAAATATTAACAGAAATAATAGAATCATACACTTGAGAAGGAAACAAAAGTCTACTACAATAACTAGGCATACTTGAAAAAATAAAACAAATCAAACTTTTAAAAATAAATAGTTAAAATTGAAAACCTAGAGGATTGGTTAAAAGAAAATCAGCCATAGTTGAAGACAGAATTAATAGATTGGAAGACAAATATGCAGGATTAAATCAGAATGCAGCACAGAAAGAAAAATGGAAAATATGACTGAGATAGTTTAGACAACATAGAAACACTCTGTTTCTACTAAAACTAAAAAGAAAATTATCAGCTTAAGGAATTTTTTTGGCTGAGACAATGGAGTTTTCTACATAAAGGATCATGTTATCTGCAGGGACAATTTGACTTCCTCTCTTGCTATTTGAATACCCTTTATTTCTTTCACTTGCTTGATTGCTCTGGCCAGAACTTCCAGTAGGAGTGGTGAGAGAGGGCTTCCTTGCCTTGTGCTGGTTTTTAAAGGAAATGCTTCCAGCATTTGCCCATTCAGTGTGATACTGTCTGTGGGTTTGTCATAAACAGCTCTTATTATTTTGAGACATGTTCCAGCAATACCTAGTTTATTGAGTGTCTTTAACATGAAGGGATGTTGAATTTCATCGAAGTCCTTTCTGTATCTATTGAGATCATCATATGGTTTTTGCCATTAGTTCTGTTTATGTGATGGATTACATTTATTGATTTGCATGTGTTGAACCAGCCTTGAATCCCAGGGATGAAGCTGACTTGATGGTGAAGATAAGCTTTTTGATGTGCTGCTGGATTTGGTTTGCCAGTATTTTATTGATGATTTTTGCATCAATGTTCATAAGGGATATTGGCCTGAAGTTTTCTTTTTTTGTCGTGTCACTGACAGGTTTTGGTATCAGGATAATGCTGGCCTCATAAAATGAGTAGGGAGGAGTCCTTCCTTTTCAATTGTTTGGAATAGTTTCAGAAGGAATGGTACCAGCTCCTCTTTGTACCTCTGGTAGAATTGGACATGAATCCATCTGGACATGAATCCATCTGGTCCTGGGCTTTACTTGGTTGGTAGGCTATTTATTATTGTCTCCATTTCAGGACTTGTTGTTGGTCTATTCCGGGATTCGAATTCTTCCTAGTTTAGTCTTGGGAGGGTGAATGTGTCCAGGAATTTATCCGTTTCTTCTAGATTTTCTAGTTTATTTGTGTAGAGGTGTTTATAGTATTTGCTGATAGTAGTTTGTATTTCTGTGAGGTCAGTGGTAATATCTCCTTTATCATTTTTAATTGTGTTTATTTGATACTTTTCTCTTTTCTTCTTTATTAGTCTAACTAGTGGTCAATCTATTTTAATTTTTTTCCCCAAAAAACCAGCTCCTGGGTTCTTTTATTTTTTGAAGGGGTTTTTGTGTCTTTACCTCCTTCAGTTCCACTCTGATGTTAATTATTTCTTGTCTTCTGCTAGTTTTTTTAATTTGTTTGCTCTTGCTTCTCTAGTTCTTTTAATTACAATGTTAGGATGTCAATTTGTGATCTTTCTAACTTTCTGATGTGGACATTTTAGTGCTATAAATTTCCCTCTCGACACTGCTTTAGCTGCATCCAAGGGATTCTGGTATGGTGTCTCTCTGTTCTTATTGGTTTCAAAGAACTTCTTGATTTCTGCCCTAATTTCATTATTTACCCAGGACTCATTCAGGAGCAGGTTGTTCAATTTCTGTGTAGTTGTGTGACTTTCAGTGAGTGTCTTAATCCTGAGTTCTAATTTGATTGCACTGTGGTCTGAGTTACTGTTTCTTATAATTTCAGTTATTTGGTATTTGCTGAGGAGTGTTTTACTTCCAAATTATGTGGTCAATTTTAGTGTAATGTAGTGACATATGGCACTGACAAGAATGTATATTCTGTTGTTTTGGTGTGGAGAGATCTGTAGATATCTGTCAGGTCCACTTGATCCAGAGCTGAGTTCACGTCCTGAATATCCTTGTTAATTTTCTGTCTCATTGATCTAATATTGACAGTGGGGTGTTAAAGGCTACTACTATTATTGTGTTGGAGTCTAAGTCTCTTTGTAGGTCTCTAAGAACTTGTTTTATAAATCTGGATGCTCCTGTATTGAGTGCATATATATTTAGGATAGTCAGCTGTTTTTGTTGAATTGATCCTTTTATCATTATGTAATGCTCTTCTTTGTCTTTTTTGGATCTTTGTTGGTTTAAAGTCTGTTTTGTGAGAGACTAGAATTGCAAACCCTGCTTTTTTTTCTGCTTTCCATTTGCTTGGTAAATTTTCCTGCGTTTCTTTATTTTGAGCCTATGTGTGTCTTTGCATGTGAGATGAGTCTCTTGAATACAGCAGGACATATGCATGGGCAAAGATTTTATGACAAAATAACTGAAAGCAATTGCAACAAAAGCTAAAATTGACAAATTGAATCTAGTTAAGTAAAGGGCTTCTGCACAGCAAAATAGACTATCACCAGAGTGATCAGGCAACTTATAGAATGGGAGAAAAAATTTGCAATCTACCCATCTGACAAAGGTTTAATATCCAGAATCTACAAGGAACTTAAACAAATTCACAAGAAGAAAACAACCCCATCAAAATGTGGGCAAAGGATATGAACAGACACTTCTCAAAAGAAGACATTTATGCAGTCAACAAACATATGAAAGGAAGCTCAACATCACTGATTATTAGAGAAATGAAAATCAAAACCACAATGAGATACTATCTCGTGCCAGTCAGAATGGTGATTATTAAGAAGTCAAGAAACAATAGATGCTGGAGAAGCTGCGGAGAAATAGGAATGCTTTTACATTGTTGGTGGGAATGTCAATTAGTTCAACCATTGTGGAAAACAGTGTGGTGATTCCTCAAGGATCTAGAGCCAGAAATATCATTTGACCCAGCAATCTCATTACTGGGTATATATCCAAATGAATATAAATCATTCTGTTATAAAGATATATGCACACATATGCTTATTGCAGCACTATTCACAATAGCAAAGACATGGAACCAATCAAAGTGCCCATCAATGATAGACTGGATAAAGAAAATGTGGTACATATACACTATGGAATACTATGCAGCCACAAAGAGGGATGAGATCATGTCCTTTGCAGGGACATGGATGAAGCTTGAAGCCATCATTCTCAGCAAACTAACACATGAACAGAAAACCAAACACTGCATGTTCTCACTGATAAGTGGGAGTTGAACAATGAGAACACATGGACACAGGGAGGGGAACATCGCACATGGGGGCCTGTGAGGGGTAGGGGCACGGAGAGAGAGAGCATCAGGACAAATAGCTAATGCATGCGGGGCTTAAAACCTAGATAACAGACTGATAGGTGCATCAAACCACCATGGCACACCTATACCTATGTAACAAACTTACATGTTCTGCACATGTACCGCGAAACTTAAAGTAAAAAAAAAAAAAAAGAAAAGAAAAGAAAAGAAAAGAAATTGGCTGGGCACGGTGGCACATGCCTGTAATCCTAGCACTTTGGAAAGCTGAGGCATGCAGATTGCCTGAACTCAGGAGTTCGAGACCAGCCTGGACAACATGGTGAAACCCCATCTCTACTAAAATGCAAAAAATTAGCCAGGCATGGTTGTGGGCGCCTGTAGGCCCACCTACTCCTGAGGCTGAGGCAGGAGAATCACTTGAACCTGGGAACAGAAGCTGCAGTGAGCCGAGATTGTGCCACTGTATTCCAGCCTGGGTGACAGAGCAAGACTTGGTCTCAAAATAAATAAATAAATTAGCTGGGCCTGGTGGCACATGCCTGTGGTCCCCAGGTACTCAGGAGGCTGAAGTGGGAGGATTGCTTGAGCCTGGCAGGTGGAGGCTGCAGTGAGCTGCAATCACACTACTGCACTCCAGCCTGGGTGATAGGGTGAGATACTCTCTCAGAAAAAAAAAAAAAAAAAAAAAAAGAAAGAAAGAAAAAGAAAACAAAATATGACAGAGAGATTAAGAGACATGGAGGACAGGAGAAGTTTTCTTTCTCTTAGGATATTTAGAATTGCATAAACAGAGAATAGAAGAATGAGGGAAAGGCAATATCTGTTGAATTAATTGCGAATGAGTGAATCAATATTTATGAAAGGTGTAAATCCTCAGTTTCAACAAGTAAAGTGAATCCCGGGAAAACTAAGAAAAAAAATCCACATCTGGACATATTAAGGTGAAATTTCAGAACACAGTAATTACCAGAGACGATATTAAATGCGACTGGAATAAAAGGAAGATTTCTTATACATAACTGACAACTGAGAGTTTGTTTTTTATAAGTGACAACAACACAAGGCAAATAATATTATATAATATTTTCCAGTTCTGAGAAGCATATGTGTGTGTGTATATATATGTGTATATATGTATATATGTGTGTGTATATATGTGTATATATGTATATATGTGTATATGTATGTGTAGATATATACACACAAGCTATCAATCTAAAATTGTGTACTTAGTTAAATGAGGGTGAAATAAAAATGTCAGTCAATAAAAAGTAGAAGAGTTATTAATATTTGTAACAGACCCTTGTAAAATAAATTCCAAATGATATTCTTAAGGCAGAAGGAAAATAATTTCAGAAAAAATAGCTGAGATACAAGAAGAAATGATGATTAAATAAATTAGTAAACATGTGGGCAAGTAAAAGCACATATTCATACTGAAATAAATAATGAAATAATCATATTTAATTAATGGAGTAAAAGTCAAAACCAAGATAACTAATTATTTCACAATACCCTAGAAGATGGGGGTGATCTGAGTTAAAGTATTTAAAGGTATTTGTATAGCTTGAAAGGTAGTGAAAAGTAGAAATGATCTTTATACATTAATTTGTTTATGCATGTTAAAATTATAAGATAATCCAGAAATAGAGTGTAGAATTTCTATAATAATGCAATAGAGCATAAAATTAATTTTATACTTATTCGGTAGAATAGAAGCAAAGAGTAAGTATAAGAGAAGCACCAAATACACAGTATATTCATGTCTTTTAACACAAAATAATATGGTTAAAAACATTTCTTGAACTCCTGGACTCAAGTGATCCGCCCAGCTTGACCTCCCAAAGTGCTAGGATTACAGGTGTGAGCCACCATGCCTGGCCTAAAAATAATTTCTAATATAGGAATAGTCATAATAAAATTAAAACTAAACTTAACAGTTAAAAACTAAGATTTTCAGATTTGAAAAGAAAGTACTTGTGTAAGAAATTCACCTAAAACTTGAAGATACTGAAAAGATGAAATTTAAAATATAGAAAAATATATAGTAGGCAAAAAATTACAAAAAAATAATTAGTATAGACAAAGTAGACTTTAAGACAACAGATGTTATTAGGGATAAAGAGGGTAACTATTTAAAGCAGCAGGGTGATAGACTAATTCTAACACTGTATGTACCTACTATTATGTCCTCAAAGTATGTTAAACAAACATAGACAGAACTACAGGGAGAAGTTATTAATATCCATAATAGATAATGGACTTCAGTAAGTTAAGGCAAACAAAACAACAAACAATAAAAGAATCAATTTAAAAATAAGCAAAATATGTGATCAAAATATATGAATATATATTAGAATATATGATAATTCACTGTGAAGAAACATGAAAAAACACTCAACCCTGATGAAACAATGGGAATGTAAACCATTTTTTAATGGTTGTAGTAGTTTCCAAGGGCTAGGAACACAGAAAAGCACCACAAACCGGATGGCTTAAATCAACAGGAATGCATTGTTTTACAGTTCTGGAAGTTGCAAGTCTGAGACGAAAGTGTTACAGCACAAACTGATAGCTCTAAGGGAGAATCTGCTATATACATCTGTCCTAGCTTCTGGTGGTTGCCAACAGTCTGGCTTTCGTTGGCTTGTGGTAGCATAACTCTAATGTTTGCCTCTGTTTTCACATGGCATTCTTTCCTTTGTGTCTGTGTATCTCTGTGTCTTCACATGGTATTTCTTCTCTGTGTTCAAATTTCCCTCATTTTATAAGGACACCAGCCACTGGATTAGAACACACGCTGATCCAGTATGACCTCATTTTAACTTGACTACATCTGCAAAGACCCTATTTCTAAATAAGGTCACGTTCACAGAGAATGTGAATCCTTTATCCTCCCAGGGGACACAATTGAAACCCACAGCAGTGGTTATGAAATTTTATATTACCAGTATGGAGAAGAATTAGGTTTTATCTAGTCAAGTAGAATTTGGTCATGCCTTAGGACTCGATAAGTATATTTAGATCCTTGCTACTCTAATCTATAAAGCAGCAATATCAGTGTCATCTGGGAGCTTAGTAGAGATGCAGAGTCTTGGGCTGCACCCCAGACTTACTGTGTGGAAATCTGCATTTCAAACAAGATCCCCATGTAATTTATTTGAAAAGTGCTAATCTAGTCTACTCTAAGATACATGGATGCAAAAAGATATACACGAGAATGTGCATAGAAGTGTTATTTATAAGAGCAAAATCTAACCAGAGACTGGATAAGTAATTGTGACGCTATTCATACAATTTAAATCCACAGAACAGTGACAATAAATGAACTAGAGATGCTTGTATCAACACAGACAAATTTCATAAGGATAATGTTGAGCAAAAAAGAAAAGTTGCAAAAGACTGTATATAGAATGATACCATTTCTAAATTGCTTAGGGAAACATACATATGATATAAAAGTACAAAGACATTCATGAGAATAATAAACACTAGATTCAAGAGTAAACAGGAACTTTAATTGAATCAATGCTATTTTTAAAAGCTTTTCTTAAGCACACAGTCATTTATTATATTATTCTTTATATTTTTAGTAAATCCTATATAATATGTAATAAAATGTAAAAAATTAAGGAAAGAATTCAAGGCTAGTACATTGCAGAGTAGTTATTTGAATCTAGAACTGTGGCCCTGAGTGGCTATATTCAACCAACACATACATTACTGCTTCAATACACCAAATGACACAGTTTTAGACCAGTATTTTATAATCACAATTATTGCATTTATATAATAGCATGCTGTATAGAAACATTAAAATACTCTGTAATATTAAGCACCGATTTAAGTTTTGCAACAAAAATATCACTTGCCAAAGAAAATAAAAATGTGGGCATTTCCACCTGTTGTTAAGTTAAACAGAGTAACTGCATTTTGTTTCAAAAATTGTTAGACTGAATTTAATTTCCAACTATCTTTAGATTAATAGGAAATTTTGAACTAGCATTCCAAACATTTTTCTCATCCCAGCTATGCTCTTACTCTTTCAAAAGTGAACAATAAAAATATTGACAGAAGGACAGCATTGTAAAAGTACATTTGTTAATGTTTGTCACTATAGATCTGTTAATTTCTCACAATAAAAATACTCTCTTTGGATTTTTACTGAATTTTTAAACATTTTATTAGGACCTAATAATTTCAAATACTTATTTTATGCTTTTGAACAAATGGATGAACTTCCAGGGAAAGAATAGGGTCCTTTTCAATACTGATCATTGAACTTTCATTGGCATGTTCTTTTATTCCCTTCACTAACTTCTGATTATGTAAAGAAGTCTCCGAATGCAGCAAACACATCTTGTTTTCTGCTTGTCTTTTACTCAGAATTTCCCAGAGAATTGGAAGCTTACCAAATACTTTAAAGAATGGGGAGAATGTAACATCCACATGCAAATTGCTTTCCTAATAAATCCTCACCTGAAAGAGACTTTTTTTTCAATCTTCACTCTCTAAGGCCACCCAGCTCTCTTTTTCCACACTTTAGAGCAATTATCAGTAGACAGAGAATTAATATTTTTACTTTACATCAGTATTATTGCTATTATTGTTTAATCTTTATTGTGTGTTTATTATGAGCCAGTGAAATGTATTAAATGGTTTAATCTTCACAAGTGTATTATTATACTAGTTTCATTACTGAGGAAATAAGAGGGTTAATTAATTTGTTCAAGTCGCATGCATAGAAAATACATGTTATACTTTTTTTTTTCACTCTTTATGTACTGTGCTTTTAGTATGTGTACTCAATGCACTAAGTCAACCTTACCATTCTCAAAAGCGGAGATTGACGCTTCCACTGTTTGTGTTTTATCGTTGAAAACCCAGTGCAATTCCAGGCCTGCAAGTGCCTGAGAGGGAGCAAAAGCAGTGACGAAATGATATTATTAGAGGAAGGTATATAGTGAGGATTAGATAAGAAAAAAGCAAAACACAGCAAAAAAGTCAAGAAAACACAATACAAAAACAAACCATGCTGTTTTAAAGAAAAATTATTTTCTTGGCATTTTGGTTGCATTTTTTGAATCTTTTCACTGATAATCAGAAGACCACATTTCCCAAATTATCTAAGGAAAAGTTTGTTTAAGTTGTTTCTCCTAGTCATTTCCAATCAAAATTCAGAGTTCTGAAAAAAACACAATTGCCCTACTGCTATAGTATTTGGGGATTGGGAAGAATTAAATTTAGAATAATGTTTTTAACCTAACAAAATAATTGATTCTAGTTTTAATTACATGAAAAAAAGTAAAAACTTTTTTTTCATTAGGAGCTTTTAGAAACGAGTTTTATAATCTCATAAACAAATATTCAACTCTTTACTATATAGATTCTTTCTTCAGTAATAAAGACAAATCAACCATAGTTTGGGGATAATGGACAAACATATCAATTACCAAGAAACTCCAACTGCCAGCCTTCAGTAATGATAGGGCTTCAAGGTTCACAGCAAAACTTCAGCTTAAATCTTTTTAGTTTGTGTCCCTGGTCAAGGAATTACATTGAAATGCTGGGTGTGTATCAAATTTCCTGTGAAAATGTTAAAAATATTTATCTTTTAAAAACGATTTTAGAGAAATTTCACATGATGGATGATGTATCATACTCTAAATTCATAACCTGACAAGTTTATGCTGGCATCTAGTAAATTCAAAAAGAAATAAAGGCAGAATGACTAGAATTTTTCTTTCCAAATGATATCATCAATAATATCCGTTACAAAGCTTGCTTTTCTTTAGGTTAACTTTAGAGGCCTTGAAGAATAAGAGCTCATCTCTTTATGCAGGAGCTTCGGTTTGCAGCATTTACTTAAGAAATATTTAGTATTCTGTATCTTTAGGAGTTAAACATAGAAGAATTGGCTAAGTGAAAATGAAGAAATGCAATATCATTCTGTATATATCATTATATATCACAGTATCGTTAGTTTAAAAAAGTTAAACATAAATATCTATTAGTCACTTGCAGACTATGGAACCATAGTCAGTGCTGTAGACTTTCATACTTCTATTTCCCTCCTAGTATTCATAAGTGTGCCTTAAAAACTTTTAAAGTATAAGCAATAAAATGTTTGATATATTATGTGTATTATTTCTAAGAAAAAACTTGAATTACTTTGGATTTTTATAAACTTTGATAAATTCTGCATCATAGCATATTAAAGCAGAATAACAAATGCTAGACCTCAGGAATATTAATCCCAGATTTTACAGCATTTTAACTTTATGAGAAAAAATATATTTGTCAGTTATTAAACTATTTGGGATCCAACAGATGAAAGCAGAATTCTAACATATTTATTGATTTATTTGTGATTTACATATGTACATGTGTGTTTGACACAATTCTTAATTATGTTCTTGATATGCATATATTTGCTTCTTAAATTTTAAGTTTCCTTTATTTTACTTTGTTTATAGTCTCAACTATAATTGCAAAGTTTAATTTTAGAGAATTCAGCTTTTAAATGTTTTCCCGTTATAATTTTTAGACCTCCAGCTCTACCGTAACTATAAATATAGTTCTGTATTTATCAAGAGACTTTAGAAGTGGAAATAGATACCTTCACGAATCTTAAAAAGACTTCTTCAGAGTCTGTAAACAGCATGACCATGTATACTTATCTCTTTCTTTTCAGTACAATGAATCATCAAAATGGCAGGCTCATTGTGGTGGCATGCTGAAATGATTGAGTGGGAACTGTGCCCAGAACTGAACTGTAAAAAAAAAAAAAAAAAAAAAAAAAAAAACCTTATGCAAACACACTGTCCTGTACTGTAATGCATTGGCCCAACTAGATTCTTTTGGATGCTTTGGTGATTGCTCTTTTGTTTGGGCTTGGAGAATTCAGAGCTATGGAATTCAGAGCTCAGATTTGACCACAATATTAAGATTATTGCAATCTGTAGTGAATCTGTGCATGTTATCCAGAGTCAGAGACTGCATTCTGCACTTTCCTTTCACCTCAGGCATGCAGTCAGGATGTATAAATGAAATGTTGTATGGTATGTTTACTGTAGTTGCTTAGAAGTCCCATTCTTTACCAATGCTCAAATGTGATTAAATTTTTTTCTTGTTAAAGGAAACAGCTTAGAACAAACCCATGTAAGTATCTTTATTTTCAATGATTTAACATTTCCAAATGTTAAAACCAACACAGGTGAAAGAAAGTGTTTGCCTAGCTTTATTAAAATGGCATTCCCAATTAGAACTTGTGAATGACAGATACTTCAGGCTTTCGAAGGAAGCTAAAACATATAATAATATGTTTCAGAGCAATTCAGAGCAAAAGAGGGCACTAAAACCAATTTTTAAAGAAAATAGGAAGGAGACAAAACTCAATGCTACCTTTTCTTTTAATAACTGTCTTCCTCTTTCTAGAAGAAGTTGTACTTCCTCAATACATGCTTTATTTCTGCATAAGGGTTTCTAGACGGCACTCTAAAACATTTGCCAGAAGGTGGCGACATAAACCCTTATTGCTTAGAGCTGTCCCAGGTGCTGAACCCAGTTTCTGAGATAGGAGAGGCTAGCCGGCTAGCGAACAGGGATTCCACTAAGTTTCCCCCAGAGGTTTGCAGGCTCTGGTAGGAAGTGCAAACGGCCATATAAAATGCCAGGCTTCACTTAAAACACATATGCAAAATATTTCCATCCCTGAATTTGCTAGCCACAAAGTGACAGTGTCACTGAAATTACAAGTGTAGTAGTGATGGAAGTGTGTGTGTGTTTAGAATATATATCACATTGAGTTTTGTTCTTCATTTCGAGTTGCAGTTGTTTACCTCTCCTTGTCCTTTGACACGTCCTTTATAATTTCGTTCTCTCCTAGTTCCCCAAGGTTAAAAAAAATGTGACAGGCAATATCCTCCCCGAAGGAATCCGGTCTGACTGTTAGATGATAACGGAGGTAGCGTTTTTGTTGTTGTTTGTTTGTTTGTTTGTTTTGAGACGGAGTCTCGCTCTGTCGCCCAGGCTGGAGTGCAGTGGCGCGAGAACGGAGGGAGGTAACTTTTTAAAAACGAGACACACTCCGTCTTCTTCCTTCAATTAGCAATTATTGGGAGACTGACCCAGGACTGTTCACCTTCCCATTCAGGCTCCCTGTGCTTCCTTTACTCATCTCCTGTTGCCACTCAGGGATGCTGACACGATTTAAGAATTTGACAGATAATATGAGGCAATGAGTAGTCGGAATTCCCTCCCCCCGAATACCCCCTCCCCAGTTTGACTGGATTGGAGGAGGAGTTTATCTGTTACAACCTTGGTCTGACCGACAGGGATCCGGTGTGTGTAAGTGAGTTCTGAGTCTCTGTTGACAAAAAGGGACTGGAAGGCAAAGACGCTGAGCTTGAGGGAGAGGAGGGCGGGGACCCAGAGGAAAGAGGCACTCCTCGGGGTTGGGGAAATATTAGGAGGGGAGGGTTAGAATGGGAGGGAGGGAACCTGGCTTTCGAAGCGACTCACAGAGGGATAAATAAAGGGAAGTGAGGAGGAAGAGCGAGACTGAAAGGGAAGGCAAGTGGGGAGAAGGGGGTCGAAAGAGGCAGAAGAGAAAGAGAGAAGAGAGAGGAGGAGAGAGGGAGAGAGAGGGAAGGAAGGAAACAGGGAGAGGAGGGTCACAGAGTGACCGTGGAGGATGGGGCTTCTCGGTTCTAGATATTTCTGGGATTGGAGACTGTTTGCTAGAGGGGAGACTCCAGCTCCTCCGGCAGCCAGTTTGGGAGCGGCAAAGTAAAATGGACAGCGACAGACAGACGTTCTAGCCACCTCTCCGCCGCCCGGAGATCCTGGAGCTGCTTTCAGGCCAACTCCAGTTTCCCAGCTGGAGCCTCTGAACGCTCTGGACTCCGCGAGCCGGGGGAGCGCCTGAAAGCTGCTCCTCAGAGATACCTTCGCCGAAGCAGTAAGAACTTCCTGCTTGGGTGCCTGCATTCCCTTCCTCCGAAACTTCCCAGGAGAAGCGGGGGAAGACCCGAGGGGAAGGGGCGAGGCGGATCTTCGCGCTGCTTTTTCTTCCCTCCCCGTTCCCGCGCCGGGCGCGCAGGCATGGATGTGCTCAGCCCTGGTCAGGGCAACAACACCACATCACCACCGGGTCCCTTTGAGACCGGCGGCAACACTACTGGTATCTCCGACGTGACCTTCAGCTACCAAGTGATCACCTCTCTGCTGCTGGGCACGCTCATCTTCTGCGCGGTGCTGGGCAATGCGTGCGTGGTGGCTGCCATCGCCTTGGAGCGCTCCCTGCAGAACGTGGCCAATTATCTTATTGGGTCTTTGGCGGTCACCGACCTCATGGTGTCGGTGTTAGTGCTGCCCATGGCCGCGCTGTATCAGGTGCTCAACAAGTGGACACTGGGCCAGGTCACCTGCGACCTGTTCATCGCCCTGGACGTGCTGTGCTGCACCTCATCCATCCTGCACCTGTGCGCCATCGCGCTGGACAGGTACTGGGCCATCACGGACCCTATCGACTACGTGAACAAGAGGACGCCCCGGCGCGCCGCTGCGCTCATCTCGCTCACTTGGCTTATTGGCTTCCTCATCTCTATCCCGCCCATGCTGGGCTGGCGCACCCCGGAAGACCGCTCGGACCCCGACGCATGCACCATTAGCAAGGACCACGGCTACACTATTTACTCCACTTTCGGAGCTTTCTACATCCCGCTGCTGCTCATGCTGGTTCTCTATGGGCGCATATTCCGAGCTGCGCGCTTCCGCATCCGCAAGACGGTCAAAAAGGTGGAGAAGACCGGAGCCGACACCCGTCATGGAGCATCTCCCACCCCGCAGCCCAAGAAGAGCGTGAATGGAGAGTCGGGGGGCAGGAACTGGAGGCTGGGCGTGGAGAGCAAGGCAGGGGGTGCTCTGTGCGCCAATGGCGCGGTGAGGCAAGGCGACGATGGCGCCGCCCTAGAGGTGATCGAGGTGCACCGAGTGGGCAACTCCAAAGAGCACTTGCCTCTGCCCAGCGAGGCTGGTTGTACCCCTTGTGCCTCCGCCTCTTTCGAGAGGAAAAATGAGCGCAACGCCGATGCCAAGCGCAAGATGGCCCTGGCCCGAGAGAGGAAGACAGTGAAGACGCTGGGCATCATCATGGGCACCTTTATCCTCTGCTGGCTGCCCTTCTTCATCGTGGCTCTTGTTCTGCCCTTCTGCGAGAGCAGCTGCCACATGCCAACGCTGTTGGGCGCCATAATCAATTGGCTGGGTTACTCCAACTCTCTGCTTAATCCGGTCATTTACGCATACTTCAACAAGGACTTTCAAAACGCGTTTAAGAAGATCATTAAGTGTAAGTTCTGCCGCCAGTGATGACGGAGGAGTAGCCGGCCAGTCGGGGCTACAGGATCTGCCCCATTCACTATGCTTCCCCCAACCCTAGGGAATCAACACTTAAGATAATTTGCCACTTCTTCTCTGTCTCTCTGCTCCGCCCGCGGCTTGCGGACCTGGTCCCCTCCCCACTTCCCGCTCCAGCGCAGGGCGCTTTGCGCAAAGGAGACCCAGCGGCGGGGCGTGAGAGCCCAGAAAATTCAGTTTGTGAGAAGCGACATTGGCTCAGACTTTGCCTTTAGCATCAGTTTTGATCCCAGCAATTGCCTCTTCTCTCTTCTATCCCCTAAATCTTTGCGGTAGATGTTTAATCCTTAGTTGTTCAAGGCAGAAAATCCAAAAACTAAAAAATAAATAAACTGTACACACAGCCGCCGCGCCCACTAAGGAGCTCCACCCTATCACCCAACTTCTAGAACTTGGACTTGAGGTTTGGGAATTTGCTCCATCTCTCCCGCCCTCTGGCTCTTGAAATATTCACCTTTTCCTCCCTATTTTTATCTTTTATTTTCTTTCATTGCTTTCCTCTCTGCCCTCGCCCATCCTTATGCACGAATCTGCTGGTCCAGAGAGGCGGAAGAGGCTGCTTTTCCCCGTGCCAGCGGTGCCCCCGGGATTCCCTGTCTTCGCGCAGACTTGAGATTAACTCTCTCGTGCAGTGCACAACCCCTGCTTCCTTTGTTTCCTTGGACTCAAAACAAGTGGCTAGAAGGTGTCTCTTAGAGTGGACTTGTAAGTACAAGGCCGGGCCAGTGGGGGAGAGCGAGGAGGAGGAGGGTGTGCAGACCACTTTGTCTATGCTTGTCTTGGTGTCAGCACTCACCAAAGAAGCTGACAATCATACAGTGGAGAGAACGGACGCTGTTTGCACAGGTAGCTGGCGAATGTGTACGTCCTGGCATCGCCACTTACCTACTGCGGGAGGCGCCAGCCGGCCGCTGTTTGCGCTCTGGGGACGCTGAGAGGCCTGGGATCCGCGCGCCTCCCCAGCCATCTGTGCTCTGGCAGGGCGGTAGGCGCTCCTGGCTGCTGACTGACTTACCGGATCTGGGTTACTCCGCCTACGCTCTGGGGCGCCCTGAAATGCGGGTAGACACCTGAGGGTTTTGCCATAGCCGGCAGCGCAAGGTCCCGCGGAACTCTTGGGATTGGAGAGACCAAGGCTTTAAAGGGGCGACATGCTGGGGCGGCAAAGAGGAAAGGTTCTCCAGGGCGCGCGTGCCCAAGGCTCCAGCTGGCTGCCCCAGTAAAACCTGAAAGAGCTATTTTATCCTTACGATGTAGACTTTTTCCTCCTAATTCACGCTCTTGTCCTTTTTAGATCGGGGAATAATTCTTCTGAGCGTGTCCCAACACTCACTGCATTTGCTTTACAGTACATCCAAGACACAAAGTTAGCAGAGCTTAGTTTTCCAAATAGGAATTCTGGGCTTTCAGTGGAATGCCCAGATAGTCCATAGGTTAGCACTATCTGTGACAGCAGGCAGATAGTTTAAATAGCAGAGTCCTAAAGGACTAGTTAGGAGGTGGTCTTCCTGGGGAAGCTAAGAATCTTTTATGGGATTATTTGCTCCCTGGCGTGGCCATTCTGCTGTGCCAAGGGTCTACGGAAACCACCTTTTTGCCCTTTGAATTGTGGAGCACTCCAGGCTTTCTCTCCTTCAGTTATTCTTGAAGCCTTGCCACTCCTGCCGAGAAACTGGTTAAAATCTTTGCTGCCCCAGAAAGGGAAGTTATTTAGGTACTCTCTTTGGATGTAAATTTCCAACTACGTGATGGAGATCTAGAGGGTTGTCATTGTTTGATCTAGCCTCCAATTTTCTTATGAATAATGGTTTTGTTTTCCAGAAAATTCACAAAATAATTGATCCCTACTCCCCTCTCTCTTCAACTGTACCTTTCGAATGTTTGCATTTGCTGTTTTGAGAACCGTATTACATTTACACATTGCAAAAATTGCCAATGAAAAGTTCGTTTGTTCACAATTAAGAAAGTGAAAGGACAGCTCTGTCACTTGAAGCCATTTTATTGTTTGTCAGACTGAACAAAACTTTCCTTTGGTGTCTGCTTCTGTATTCTAAACTGGAAGTAGACATCATATTCCAGCTAAGTAGGGAAAGTTTTAGAACTTTGGGAATAATTTGTCTATATATGTATAATGCTGAGAAGGGTCTGCAGTGAAGAAAGTAAGATAGACTTCTCCAGTGCAACTATTACTCATTTGATAATTCAGTTTCATTTTTGCTTACATAATCTAAGTAGAACTATATCAGAAACCAAGTTTTTATGTATGTTATACTAAATTTTAGGAGCAACATCTATATTTAAAAAATCCAAACCCCAAATTTGCTCATCCAAATTATGTCTTGGCCAGCAAGTTTTACATTAGAAGTTTTGAGACTTCCATTTATTTGTGTCTTTTACAGAATTGTGTGACAATGACTTTTGGACATTTGTTCTTTCTGCTTTGGAATATTTATACAAGAATGGAGAAGGAACATTAAACTGGAGCATAATTGTCAAGGCAATAGAGAATTTAGAGAAATAAAATAGCTGCATATCTCTAAAGAGTGCCTGATGCTTTCTTTTTTCTTTAACGTATTTGTACTAAGGTAAAGTGTTGATGCATCAAAATTGCCTTCACTTTTCCTTATGACAATAACGGACTTTAATAACGGTAATGCTACAATTAACTAATATCAGTAACACATGCATCTTTATTTCAATCAAAATCTCTACTTGTATTTATTTGTGTAATTTTAAAATTAAAGTTAAAAATACAGTGATTAGAAGAAGATCCTTCTTTATAGGTCAGGGATCTGACTTAGGGAAATAAGTGTACTTTTCAACAGTAAAACTCATTCTAGATGGGTGATTTCCTTAAAAAAAAAAAAAATGTGCCTCTGGAAAAAGAAAGTCACGTATCATTTAGGCATAAAACCACACATTTTCCATGACTGGCACCTGCAGGTAACATTTAGGTTTCTTTCTAACATGGACAGAATGGAAGATATGTGGAGCAAAACTAGTCTCTGGGGAAAGCAGCAGGGGTCCAACCTGCCTTTTTAAAACAGCAGATGGTGCTGAGATCCCTCCTCTGTCTTCCCTGCAACATTCAGCTGGAAGAAAATAACCTCCACTGTTTCAAAAGGAACAGTTAATTTTTTTGGGGTTTGTCAATTAAAAGCATAGGGGCATTTTATTTTCTGGCTGGGTCTTCTTCCATAGTAGTGTTCTGTATATAAGACGTATTACTATGTTAAAATTAATTATTATGCTTTATTATTTCCCTACTTGAGTAGTCAGGAACACCTCTTGTTTCTGTTGTTATATTCGTTCATTCTACTGCTTTCTGGTGTCAGAATGATGGCTGCAGGGCAAAGTGAGCACGGGTAAACCTCAAGTAAACAAAAGTCAGGGTTATTATTGCCAGGGCAGCGAGCACTCTGACACTCATGAAACCTGGTTCAGGTGATGTATGTACATACACATATTATCACAATGGTGAAAAACAAAATCAGGGTGCTAGTGGTGGCTCTTACCTGTAACCCAACACTTTTTGAGGCCTAGGGGAAGCAGGAGGATCGCTTGAGGCCAGGAGTTCAAGGTTACAGTGAGCTATGATCACGCCACTACACTCCAGCTTGGGTGACAGAGCAAGACTATCTCCAAAAAAGAAAAAAAGAGTAAAATTAGAAGAATTGATGGAATAAGAACTATCTGAAGTTTGTAATTTTAAACACATTACATAAATGTGTTCCTGACGTTGAGTAAAATGCTGAAGTGGACATATTTGTCAGTTGAATTTTGTCAGTTGACTCTTACTCTTCTCCACCTTTGCTCCCTCCTCTGGCATCTCTTCGTCCAGGGACAATGGCTTTCTGTTTTCTACAGGCCTTCCTGTGGCCTCTATCAACACCTCAACTAAGAGAAGGAATTATTAGTTAACAGTCACTTCCAGTGTGACTAAGAAGCACCACTAACCCATTTTCAGTGATCTTCTGTCAGCTACTGCTTGATAATATTGAAATATAAAACTACAAATTAATACAAGATGCTGTTGTTACCTTAAAGTAGTTTTCAACCAATTTGAATATATAAAAATAAACTGATAAGGCCAAGTAACTACTCATGACAAGGATAAAGTGTCATGTAAACAGGGTGAATCACAGGAGTTTGGCTCTATAAGAATTCAGAGGACAAAGATCACTGTGGGCTCATAGTGGGAAGGGAAGAGTGGGTAGAGGACACTGTATATTGTATGTAGGATTGAGCTCTGGGCCGATGAGGGGGTGATACGAAAAGGCAGACATTCCTTATGAGGTGACAGAAATACCCTGATCCCTTCTTCTTGGCAAGTGGGGGCCTAGAATGAAATTTCTGTCTGACTGCTGGATGTTGATTAATTGCCTGGGTTTATTATGCAAATGGTGATCCTTGGGAAAGATGCAGACTCAAAACCTCCCATGTGTTGTATTAACTGGAAATGGTCTGGGAAGAGAGAGGAAAAGATGGGTCCAAAGCCAAAGGAATGGCTAGATGAGAGGAAGAATGTTTTGAGCAGAGTAAGGAGGAGAGCATAAGAATGAGGAGAGACTCATTTACCATTAAGGAGTTGCAATAGGGTGGCCAGGGGTATGTACAGGGCAAAAAATTCAAACTTATGTAGTGTTCGTAATTTTGCCACATGGTTTTTACACATAATGTGCCACTTAAATTTGAAGTAGCAGATCCGGTTAGAAATACCAATTAGAACATTTTAGCTAGAGCAGAAGGTTCACAGAGTAGTGATAAGTACAGAAAGAGGTGCTAGAGATTTGTATGTGGAGAAAAAAGCTGAAACTGCAGTTTTAGCCAGTGGAGACCACTAATAACTAAAGCAGATGTGTTCTCTTTGGAGGTGATTTCAATGAGGCAGGTGTGAAACAATAAAGGCCTGAACGTGGGAAGCTGGCAGAAGAAATGGAAAACAAGTAAGATGATGAAAAATACATCAAAGAAGGAACTGGCAGGACTTGGTGTCTGGATGTGAAGAGAGAGGGAGTAGAAGATGCTGATGTTTTGAGCCAGGGATATTTGGGCGAATGACAGAAAGGGAAAGTCAGGGATTTTTTTTCCTGTGGGTCTTTCCTTTTGCAGCTTCATCTGTAAATGTGAAAAGGCTTTGTCTTCTGCTAAAAGAATTCCCAATCCAGATGGCAGGGGCCTGCTGGAAAAGGTATTAATACATATCACAGCATTAGAACAATCTGCCATTTGGATGAGTAAATGAGGAATGCTACTACATAGAGTAATGATTGGAATCATTCCCTGATTAATATTAATTTCTTTTTCAGTAGGGGATGTTAATTGTTTTTTGAAGAGGGTACAATTCCAAGAGAGAACAGCCTTTCAGGAAGAGCAACCCCCAAAATACTATGTTAAGTAGTGTATTAAGAATGGTACATGAAGCCTAAAGGTTGTGTCTGTCTAGTTAAGTAAGTGGAGAGCAGAGGAAATCAATTTTGCTCTTTGAGTTCACTTACTAAGAACCATAAGAGACCTATTTGATCCTTATATTCCTAGAAAATCTAGACCCATTTGTGTCTTAGTCCGTTCAGGCTGCTATAACAAAATACCATAAGTTGGGTAGTTTATAGACACCAGAAATTTATTTCTGACAGTAGTAGAGGCTGGGAAGTCCAAAATCAAGGCACCAGCAGGTTTGTTGTCTGGTGAGGGATTGCTTACTTGTTCACAGATGGTTGCCTTTTCTCTGTAACCTCCCATGGCAAGAGGGACAGGAACCTCTCTGAAGCCTCTTTTATAAGTGCATGAATCTCATTCATGAAGGATCTTTCCTCATAACCTAATCACCTCCCCAATACTACACCTGCTAATACTATTATCTTGGTGATTAGGTTTCAACACATGCATTTTAGGGGGACACAAACTTTCAGACCGTAGCAGTGAGGCTAACGTATCCAGTGAATTTCTGTTATTTTTCAATCTACTTTGCTTATGTGGCAATGGCAAGAATAGGGAAATGAGTAGAATCCACAGACATTTCCATATCTGACACCATTCCAGGCATTATCATGCCCACTGCCTATAACCCTGTGCAATTGCCCAGCCTTTCAGAAAGTTGTCCGGGCCAATAATTCAAGGAGCTGTTTTGTATTGGAAAGTGGTTGTTCTGTTGTGTCTAAGCTAGCTTCATCTTTGAAGAAATGCAAGGGCAAGAAAGCCGACTGGGAGCAGAAGGGAGAGGAAAAGGCAGGGGGGATAACGGGACACACTTACCTTGTTATATAGCTGTGGAGATTGATGAGAAAGTGTTTTCAAACTCCTCCAAGGTCCTTGGAGAGGAAGCACCCTGTGAAATATGGTGTGCTTCATAGTCTCTGGAAATAATAAGTCTGACTTTGCGATAACTAAAGAAGATAGAAATCAAACAGTGAAAGCTGATTTTAACTTTAAAAGAACAGTAGATACAGGACTTCAATTGCAAATATTCATCAAAAACGTAGTTTATTCTAAGTATTTACTAGAGATAAGGAGCAATTTATGGGAGAGGCTCTGGCTCAGGAGTAATGGGCATAAAATTCATTTGTTCATTCAACTAAGATTTCTGGAATACCGATGGGCCAGGGATGGTTTTACATACTTGGGATACAGCAGTGAAAAAACTAGGTAAAATCTTTTGGCAGGTTGTTTGCAAAAATTGCTACCATTATTTTTCTCCATGTGTTCACCTCTTTTGCAAGGTGATTGAAAATTGCTACAAGAATAGATTTTAGGTGTGCTCAACACACACACAAAAATGATAAGTATTTGAAGTAATGAATATGTTTTAAAAAGATATGGAGGCTATTTTCTTATACCTTGAATCTGGGCTGGCCTTATGCCTTGCTTTATTGAATACGATGGGGCAGCATTGATGTGGTACCAGTTATGACCATGGAACTCAAGAGGCTCTGTCCTCTTCCACTTGCTTCCTTGAAACCCTGCCCAACTGTCATGTGAACAATCCTGTGCTTACTTGCTGGAGATAAAGAGATCAGATGGAGCAGAGGAGTCATCCCAGCTGAGGCCATTCTGGATCAGCTAGCACTCAACAGATTTGGCAGCTGACTGCAGACACAAGAGTGAGGGCAGCGTAGACCAGAAGAAACTCTCAGCTTCATTCAATCTAAATTATCAAAACACAGACTTTTAAACTAAATAAATGGTTGTTATTTTAAGGCACTAAAATTTGGGGTAATTTGTTATATTGGAAAAGCTAACTAGGACAGTCTCAGATCTTAAGGAATTTACAATAGGGAGAACAGAGAAAATAAGCAACAATAACAAAATCATATACATATGTAATATATCAGATGGCAATCTGGAAAATAAACTGAAGTAAGATGTATAGGGAGTGCTACGGTGAAGGGGAAGGATGTTGCTATTTTTTTTTGGTGTTTAGGTGACCACTCACTGATAAGGTGACATTTGGATAATGGCCTCAAAGGAGTTATCAAAGGCATGTGTTTGGAGCTTGGTGAAAATGAGCCCTCAGATAAATACATCTTAAGAAATCGTAGTCAATTTACTGTGAAACTACAAATGATGTATTTCCAACAAAGGAAATGCCAGGAAATTGCAGATTTGGAAATTTGTGTGCCCAAATTCTAGGGCCTTCCCACTTGCTGACTGGAGACCTATTAGGTTGAAGGTATTAATATTCAACTTGTTCAGGATAAGACTCAGCCAGCCAGGGGGAAACCCTGAGTGGGATCTTACCAAATCTTAGGTATTGCCATGATCCTGAAACTCTGACATATACTCTACATCAGGGGCCCCAACTCCCAGGCTATGGATCTGTCCCGTCCATGACCTGTTAGAAACCGGGCCACACAGCAGATGAGCCAGCATTCCCACCTGAGCTTTGTCTCCTGTCAGATCAGCTGTGGCATTAGATTTTCATAGCAGTGTGAACACTATTGTGAACAGTGCATGTGAGGGATCTAGGTTGCTGCTCCTCATGAGAATGAAATGATACATGTAATGTGCTTGAATCATCCCAAAACCATACCCCTGCCCACTGCAGTCCGTGGAAAAATTGTCTTCCACAAAACCAGTCCCTGGTTTTTGAAAGGTTGGGGACCGCTGCTCTACATGGTGAAAAAAAAGCTACCTTGGCAAGCCAGGTCATCTGAATTTTACTTCTGACTATGCTATCACTGTCATCTTGGTATATTGTATAGTTTTATTTTGAAAACAGCTTTATTGAGGTTTCATTCACATACTTTACAATTAACCCATTTAAAGTGTATAATTCAAAGGTTATAAGTACACTCACAGAAATGCTCAGTCATCATTACAACCAATTTTTGGGACATATTCATCACTCCCAAAATAAACCCTGTACTCTTTATCAGTCACTCCTTATTTCCCACTAATCCTTGAGCCCTAGGCAATCACCAGTCTACTCTCTGTCTTTATAAGTGTGCCCATTCTGGACATTTTATCAAAATAAAGTCAATTAACAGGTAGTCTTTTGTAGCCAGATCCTTTTACCTAGCATCATGTTTTCAAGATTCATTTATGTTGTGGCATGTATCAATACTGTATTTCTTTTTATTGCCAAATAATATTCAGTTTTAACACTCTATCATATTTTATTCATCCATGAATTAATTGATCATTGTGGTTGTTTCCACTTTTTGGCTATTATGAATAATGCTGTTGTGAATACTTGTGTACAGATTTCTACCTGAGTGTATATTTTCATTAATCTAGGGTGTAAAACTAGAGATGGAATTGCCGGATGATATAACTGCATGTTTAACTTTTTGAAGGACTTCCAAGCTGTTTTCCATAATGGTTATACCATTTGAAATTCCCACCAACAATGTAAGAGGGTTCCAATTTTTCCACATCCTCCTCAATATTTGTTATTATCTGTCTTCTTGATTATAGCTATCCTAGTGAGTCTGAGGTGGTATCTCATGGTGGTTTTGACTTGCATTTTTCTAATGACTAATGATGTTATGCATCTTGTTATATGCTTATTGACTGTTGGCATGTCTTCTTTAGAGAAATATCTATTTCAATTCTTTGCTCATTTTTAAACTAGCTGGTCTTTTTATTATTGAGTTGTAAGAGTTATTTATATATTCTGGATACTAGATTCTTATCAGGCTTATGAATTACAAATCTTTTCTTCAATTCTGTTATCTTTTCACTTTCTTAACTTTATCATTTGCATCACAGCAATATTTTTTTTTTGCTTGTGTTTTGGAGTTGTATCTAAGAAAGTCATGGAAGGTTTACTTCTATGTTTTCTTTTAAGGGTTTTACATTTTAAGTTTTAGCTTTTACATTTAGGCAGTTGATTTATTTGTGAGTTATTTTATGTATAATATATGGAAGTGGCTCAAATTCAGTTTTGTTTGCCAATACCATTTTCAATACCATTTGTTGAAAAGAGTATTCTTTCCCCATTGAATTTTTTATGCCCTTGATTAAGATCAATTGAGCATAAATGTAAGGGATTATTTCTGGATTCTCAATTCTGTTCCTCTAAACTTATGTCAATTGTTACAGCAGTACACAGTCTTGATTATTGTACCTTTGTGGTAAGTTTTGAAATCAGGCAATGTGATTCCTCCAACTTTGTTCTTTTTTTCAACGTCAGTCCAGGTATTCTAGATCCCTTGCATTTTCATATAAATTTTAACATCAGCTTATCAATTTCAGAAAACAACGTTAACTGGGATTTTAATAGGGACTGCACTGGATCTGTATATCCACATCGAAAGTATTATCTGTTATCATCTTACCAATATTAAATCTTCTGATTCAGGGCCTTTCCATTTATTTAAGTGTGATTTAATTTATCTTAACACCATTTTGTGGTTTCTAGGGTGCAAGTTTTATACTTATTTTGTTATACTTATTTGTAGGCATTTTTTTTCTTTTTGTCACTACTGTAAATGAGATTGCTTTAAAATTTCATTTTCAAATAGTTCAGTGTATAGAAATACAATTAATTCTCATATGTTGATCTTGTATTCTGCAGTCTTGCTAAAATTATTTTAATAGGTTTTTAAGTGAGTTTCTTAAGATATTCCATATACATTATGCCATCTGCAAATATAGTTTTACTTTAAAAAATGGATGTCTTATATTATTTTCTTGACCAATTCCCTTGCTGTAACTTCTACCATCAGGGGAAATAAAAGTGATGAGAGTGGACATCCTGTCTTGTTCCTGATTTTATGGGAAAAGCATTCAGTTCTCCACCATTTGAGTATTAAGTTGATGGTGGGTTTTTCACAGCTGCTCTTTATCAGATTGAGAAAGTTTCTTTATTTTCCTAGTTTGTTAGGTGTTTTCATTGTGACAGGATGTTGAAGTTGATCGATGTTTTCTATTTGTCAGTTGAGATGATTATATGCTTTTTGTGATTTTTTTAAGATTAAATGAAATAATTCAGGAAATATTTAGCAAAAACTCTGCTATATACTAACTACTTAACAAATGTTATTTAATATTTGCTCAAGGAAGCACCCGTAATTGGATTTTCATTGGTTGTGTAGTTGCAGAGCAAGGAGAAAAGTTACATTGAATATTAGATGTCATTCCTGACTTTTTAATCATATAAAACAGAAGACTGATTTATTAGTCTGTTCTCACGCTGCTAATAAAGACATACCTGAGAATAGGTAATTTATAAAGGAAGAAGTTTAATTGACTCCCAGTTTGGCATGGCTGGGAAGACCTCAGGAAACTTGCAATCATGGTGGAAGGGGAAGAAAACATGTCCTTCTTCACATGGTGGCAGGAAAGAGAAGTACAAAGTGAAGTGGGCAAAAAGCCCCTTATAAAACCATCAAATCTTATAAGAACTCACCCACTATCATGAGAATAGCATGGGGAAAACCACCCGCATAATTCAATTACCTCCCACCAGGTCTGTCCCATGACACACGGGGATTATGGGAACTACTAATCAAGATGAGATTTGGGTGGAGACACAACCAAAGCATTTCAACAGTTAAGTAGAATGCCTCAGGGAGAAAAAAGAGGACATTTACAAACTAGCTTTGTCCACATGATAAAACTTTAATTTTAAGGAAATTAAAATAACACTTAAAAATGAGGAATGAACTTGATAAGTGGTAAAATACTAAAAAATGTATTTGAGAAATTTACCTTTCTCTCTTCTTGTCTTTGTTTTGCCTGTGACCTTGTGTGGCTCTCTCTCTCTCTGGGTGTGTGTGCACACCCATTCACACCCACTAATCTATGCCTCTAGTGTGTGGGGGAGAGCTTATCAATGCTTTTAGTTCATTGCTTTCAGTTCGTAATGATTTTCACAGTGGACCACCCTGTTACCACTTGTAAGCCTTACCAGAGGAACCAGATGGCTGGTATATTTGAGTTGCCAAAACAGCAGCAATAAAACCCATAAAATGTGGAGAAAAGATATTTTCCTTTTTTATTGTATTTCAATCCTGACAGTGTCATTAAATAATGAGAACTTCAAAAGCTCACTCACTGTGAAATTCACAAATTATTAAGAGTCTAGGCTGTTCTCATTCTTTATTGTTAAATAATTAAGCTTTGATCATCTCAAACACACACACTTGATTGGTGTCATTTGATGACATTACAATTTTTGCTTTAACAAATTAGAAACATATTAATGTCAAATTGACTTTATCTGTTTCTTATCTTGCATTTATATTTTGATAATACAGTATCTGATCATATTTGTTTATTAAATTGGTTTGAATTTTTAATAATGTGTTCTTAACCTTGTTGGCTTTCTGATGTGTAACTTTTCATGATGCTTGGTTTAATATGCCTCTTACCCATTTAATCATACTTTAATAACATATAATGTGCTAATAGTGGGATTATTAGCACATTTTCATCTGTTTTATCTGATGTTATTAGCACATATTATCAGTTTTATCTGATTTTTCATGAACATTTACATATATATACACACACAATATGACATTATTTTACATACTTAGGTGTATGTTTATAAAGTCTGATGCACTCTTAGCAAAATAGCTTTTATATTCACATGTATAAAACAAGCAATATATCAGTGGTTCTTAGGGATTATTTTGTACCTTCAACCCCAAGGAACATTGGCAATGTCTGGAATCATTCTTCATCGTCACAGTTGGACGGGTGCTACTGGCATCTAGTGGGTAGATGACAGAGGTGTCATTCAACATGTTCAATGCACAGGACAACCCCCACAACAAATAATTATCTGGCCCAAAATATCAATAGTGTTGAGGTTAAAAAATTCTCTAGATAAATTTCCTTCTCATGTTTTCCAATGAATTTTTTTTTAGGTACTTTTATGGCTAGCAAAGAAATAATGCATGCATTTAGGAAGACTTCAAAACAAAAATTGCTATAAATTTCACTTTGTTTTTGTAATGTTTGTTAACTTCTCCAGGGACTTTCACACATAGAATTTAATATACTTCTTATGTAATTTCTGGGATATAGAAATGGAAGATTTGCCAAATAAATATGCTTTTTTTTACAGATACAAAACATACACAGAATTTAAGTGATTATCCTAAGGTTACATGGTTGATTAGTGATCACAGTTCCTTGTCTGATGGTAAAAGCATAAAAGGCTGCCTTTTATGTTCCTGGGAGAAAAACAGGATGATAATGCCAGTGTTCAAAAAGCCTTACTCTATCTTTTCTCCTTGTTTTCCACCTCCTCAGCAATATAAAAAATCCCAGGGGAATAATTTCACCATTCTATTACTAAACACTGAATAATCTCATACCATCATTTCAATCGAGCGTATTTCTTTATTGATGTAGAATTAAATATACTTATGTTAACTTGAAATTTACATTTAGCATTAATCATAATGTGGAAGGAAATTAAATCTCAAATTGATCCTATACATTCTCTTAATAAGGTTGTAAAACTGAAACATGTCAAGCAATGTGGAGTCTCCATGTTCTTCCTCTGCAAGTTCTAATTTGTGCCTCCTCTTTTAGCTGTTGAACAATAAATTAGTTTATGAGAGAATGCCAGTAAACAGGATAGAGATTTAAATTAGAAATGGGACAAATATTGGTACTTAATTACTGCAGTGTTAACCTTGGTGTCAGTGATTTTCAGAATAGTTAACTGAGAGGAGAAATTTACTGGTATTTCGATCCCCAAATTTCTTTCTACTGTGCTACTATTTTGGCCAGGCACGAAGATCCTTAAGCTCTACGTGGAGACTGTTAATATTATGAAATAATTTCTTCTGTTTGAATGGTTGAGGTAATTAACTTTAAAGAAAGTAAGTGATCGTTTAAGCTATCTTTGTATGAATAAATTCTATTTAAATGTCTTCCAACAACTTGTACAAACCTTTGAAAGTGAAGGACAAGTTACAAAGCCATCCATCCTACCTTAACATTTTCCCCATCTGTCAGTCAAGGGTTTTCTGAAATTTGGTGTCCAAGGATTATAGTTAATATTTTTTTCTCAATATACTTACTGAGTTTCTGCTAAATGTCTAGCACTGGGAATACAACAAAAGAGGTACAGTGGCTTCATACATGTTTTCTGCAGCTAAACTTTTGATTAGGTAGGTAGTAGATTGTGGTAAATTCTGGAGTAAACCTGGGGAGATGAAGATGGCACAGCAGCAGAGTGAAAGGACTGTCATTGATCAGTAACCAAATATAAAGAAGACAGTTAGGAATTTACAGCTTCATGGTAGGTGGGCAGAAAGCTGAGAGAAAGATCAGGGGGTGAAATGACCCCAAAGTGATATTTCAAAGTCTTTTATTCAGTTGAATGCCTAGAAAGTGAGTTGTGATCAAAACTCCTACATTACCTACTGAAGTAGTGTGTTGAATATGTAGGAATCATTTGTAAATACTTATAGCAATTGTTCTCAATCCTAGTTGCACATTTGAATTACATGGGGAGCTTTTAAACACATGGAAGACTGTGCTCCCATCTAGAGATTCTGATTCATTAAGTCTAGAGTTAGGCCTAAGAAATTGCTGTTAACAAAGCAAACAAAGATAACTCCCTGAGTTTTCTAAAATACAGGAGACTAGGGATCCAAAGGGGTTAGAATATATCTGATGGCATCTCGTGAACCTCATCATAGGAAAATGTGGTATATGCTTGATGGTAATAACTATATGAGTCTGAGAGTTTACAAAGAGATATATGACATTTGGGCTATAGTCTACCCGTGGGAAGGAATAAGAAAAAGCCAATCAAACTTTATATACTCTTGGTCTCCTACTTATCCCTAAGTGACCTATGGGACCTAGTGATTGAGAAACACATACAGTGTTAACAATAAGGAACCATTTGCACTGTTCCCTAATTTACTGCATCACCTTAGGGAATACTCTTGACTAAAATATTTTTGAGGCATCAAGTTAGAACTCAGCATAAATAGAAACTAACTGCAAATGGATTTAAAAGACAATGGTAGATGCTGTCTTTGGGCAACCAGAATAAGGTCCTATCAATGACAGCACATTCACTGTTCAGGAAGGATACACACGCACACACACACACGCACACACATGGCAGAGAACACATTTATAGCATGGTAAAAACATTTTCAAATCCAAGTTTATAAGGGATAAACTACAATCCTGGGTGTATGGAATAAAGAAGATGATTGATCTATGTAATAACTAAGGAACACAAAGGAAATATTCACAAGTAGCTGGAAGATAGGACAGTCATTATTTTGGCAAATTCAATTTTGATCTCTTGCTGTCCTGAATCTTTGATAAATATATCTTGAATCACTTAACTAACATAAGTGAGACCATTTATTTAATCTGCCATCATTTTAACAGGAATATACTTAGATATGCAAACTATTTGACAAAGCTACATTTTTTGAAAAAGTTTGAAGACTAGTTTCAAAGGAGTTAGATGATTAGAGCAAGAACTGTATCATGATGATGTTAATTTTGTTGAAGTATAATTGCCCTTGCTGTCTTATCCATATGAATACATTTGCTGTTAAAAGTTTTTATAGATTGTTTCCATCATGCCTAAAATCTAATTGGTTAAAATTAAAATGGAAAACCCTAAAACTGTAAAAGAATTTTTGAGTTCTCAATGGTCATTTGAGTTCCTACATTTAGTTCTCACCTTTCAAAATTGCTAAGAAATAGGAAAATTGAAGAAAAGTAAAAGACTATCAAAGATTATTATTTCAGCAGTGGAGGTAGAAAGAAGGGGATCTGTGAAAAACTTGCCTGAACAGCAGCTCTAAAAAATAGCCGTCTACATCCAAACTGAAGGCTTGGGTAAGAAGTGGGCAAAGTAGAAGTGAAATTTTAGTCCTCCTTATGAATCTGAAAAATGCATCAGTGAATGAAACCACAACATAAAAGGCTGATAAGATTTTTTAAAAATAATGATAATATTCTTTATTAGTGAAAGTGTTGTAACAATGAACAATCGTACATGTAGTTGATAAATGTAAGTTGGTACAAAGTTTCCTTAAATAAAATTGTTATCATGAATCATGGACTTTCAAATGTTTGATATCTTTGGTTAACTAATTTTACTTTCAGAAAATTCTGTGGAAGTAGTCATACCACCTATCAATGATGCATTTATGGAGATATTCATTACAGCACTTTTAATACAGAAAACCTAGGTAGAGGTCAAATGTTCAATACTAGGGGTTTGAGTGAATTTATTGTGGCACTCTAAACAATGGAATACTATGTAGTATTTCAAAATGATATATAAGCACATACGTTTTGTCTTTGAATGATAGTAGAAATATATTGTTAATGAGAAAAGCAAGTTACAAAACATTCATATATAAAGAAATATTTGTCCATATATAAAGAAGAAGTCTTGAATGTCTACCTACACATTAGCAGTTATTATTTCTCTGTGGTGAACTAAGGATGATTTCTTCATTTAAAAAAAAAATTATCCCATGAAGTTTAATAACTTGTGTGAAAAAAAAAGAAAAATTTAATTGGTGGTATGAAATATATTATTTCTATAGAAAATTCATACTGTGTTTGTTTTAGTCTTTGAGAATCTGAAGCAAATATTTTTGCCATGTGAGATACATTTTATATGTAACTATAATTCATTAAAATTTTATATCCATAATATGTTAGTTGTAGACACAAGAGTACACACAGGAAACAATTAGATCGAATGAAATGAAAATAAATCACCCAATAGAAGTAGTATAGGTGTTACAACTGGCATCAGGAGATCAGTAAAGGGATATTTTAAAGCTATATGGGGAGTCAACTCATTGGCATACATTTTGTGTTACTAGGTTAAAGCACAGATCACTCACCCACTTATTGTCCCTCATTCCCTGTGCCTTAGTTTGGTGATCTGAGTTACAGAATTCACTGTATGTTATTTGATATCCTTCTTTAACTTGGCCTTCACTTTTCATGAACAAGGTTATCCAGCAAGGTACAAATGTGGCTACTGTGACCAAACATGCTGTCTCTTTTCTGATTTGGGGCCTAGGCTACCTGGGATCATTTCCTTCCCAGTTTTATTGGATTGGTGCAAAAATAATTGCAGTTTTGGAACGTGACTTTTAAATCATTATAACTATGCTCAAACACATCTTTATTTTATTTATTATTATTATTATTATTATTATTTATAGAGGCAGAGTCTCGCTCTGTCGCCCAGGCTGCAGTGCAGTGGTGCGATCTCGGCTCATTCCAACCTCTGCCTCCTGGGTTCAAGCAATTCTCCTACCTCAGCCTCCCAAGTAGCTGGGACTACAGGCACACACCACCATGCCCAGCTAATTTCTTTTGTATTTTAGTAGAGATGGGGTTTCACTGTGTAGCCCAGGCTTATCTCAAACTCCTGAGCTCAGGCAGTCTGCCCACCTTGGCCTCCCGAAGTGCTAGGATTAGAGTCGTGAGCCACCATGACCAGCCAAACACATCTTGATTAATCAAAGCAGGAACCATTACAATGAAGACATTTTTGCCAACGAAAAACAAGTTTGTTTATTTCTGTAGCGTAAAAGTCATGCTTCGGGATTTGACAAACTCTTAGAAAATATTTTCTGCATCCGGCTGGTTGTGGAGGCATTTTCCCTGCAAAAAGTTGTTGAGATGTCTGAAGAAGTGAAGAAAAAGAAATGGTAGTCAGTTGGTGAGAGGTCAGGTGAACGTGGCAGTTGAGGTAAAACCTGGTAGCTCCATCCGTTCAACTTTTGAAGCACTGGTGGTGTGACATGTGTTTGGGTGTTGTCATGGAGAAGAATTCAGCCCTTTCTGTTGACCAATGCCAGCTGCAGACGTTGCAGGTGTTGGTTCATTTCATCAATGTGCTGATCATACTTTTTAGATGTAATAATGGTCTTTCTGGGATTCTGAAAGCGGCAGTGGGTCAGACCAGCAGCAGACCACCAAACAGCAACCATCACCTTTTTTGGTCCAAGTTCGGCTTTGGGAAGTGTTTTGGAGCTGCTTCTTGGTCCAACCACTGAGCTGGTCATCACTGGTTCTCATATAAAATCCACATTTGTTGCGTGTCACAATCCAATAGACAAATGATTTGCTGTTGTTTTGTAGAATAAGAGAAGATGACACTTCAAAACAGTGATTTTTTAAAAAAAATTTTTGGTCAGTTCATGAGGCACCAACTTACCTAGCTTTTTCACCTTTGCTATTTGCTTCATGCTGAATGACCATAAAATGGTCAACTTTGAATTCTATGGCAACTTCTCATGTAGTTGTAAGAGGATCAGCTTCGATGATTGCTGTCAACTGGTCATTGTCAACTTCTGATGGCCAGCCACTCTGCTCCTCATCTTCAAGGCGCTTGTCTCCTTTACCAAAGTTCTTGAACCACCAGTGCATGGTACGTTCGTTAGCAGTTCCTGGGCCAGATGTGTTGTTGATGTAGCGAGTTGTCTCTGCTGCTTTACAACACAGTTGACCTCGAGTAAGAAAATTGCTCAAATTTGCTTTTTGTCTAACATCATTTCCACAGTCTACAATAAACATAAAATAAATAGCAAGTAATAAATCATTAGCAAAAAAACATAAAGTGAGAAATGCCCATTAAAATGATGTATAACATAAAATAAGAAATGCCCATTAAAATGATGTATAACCTAACCACATTTATTTAAGAATATATTCCAATATCAAATGGCAAATTCCAACAATGTAAAAACCACAATTACTTTCACACTCACCTCAATATATATATATATATTACTAAATAACTCGACTTATGGAAAAGCTGCAAAAATAGTACAGAGAGTTCTCTTAAAACTTTCACCCAGCATCCTCTAAGGTTAGCATCTCATATTAACATAATAACAAAATAAGGAAATTAACATTGGTACAATACTATTAGTTAAACTACAGACTTTGTTCCCACTTCATCAGTATTTCCACAGCTTTCTGTTACAGAATCTAATCCAGAATTTCATTTGCAGTTAGTTGTCATTTCTCCCGAGTCTCCTTCATTTTGTGACACTTTTGCAGTCTTTCCATGTAGTTTATGACCATGACAATTTCAACGAATAATTAGTTATTTTGTTAAATGTCCCTCAATTTGGATTTGTCTCATATATTTTCATGAGTAAATCAAAGTTATCAATTTTTGGCCAGAATACCACAAGAGTGTTGTTGTGCCCTTCTTGGTGTAGGACAGGATGCATATGCTGGTAATATATTTTATTGAAATGGGAAAAGTTTTTTTGTCCCCCTTGCAGGGCATGCGATGGAGGTGTGGCTTTCTTTAGTTAGCAAAATTTATCTGAAATGCATCCATGCTATTTCAGGAATCAATAAGCTGTTTCTTTGTATTAGTTGGCAGCATTCCACTGAATGTGTGAAACAGTTTGCCAACCCATTCACTGGTGAAGGAACATCTAAATCGTTTCTAGTTTGTTACAGTTGAGAATAGAATTGATATAAATATTTATTTTTAGATTCTTGCTTGAACTTACATTTTCATGTGTCTTGGGTAAATGTCCTAGATTGGGGATTGCTAGTTCATATGATAAGTGTATGTTGAACTTTATTATAAAAAATTGCCAAACTTTTTAAAAAGTGGTTTTACATTTGACTTCTTATCAGCAGTATATTAGAGCTCCAGTTTCTTCATAGCCCGCTAACACTTAGCGTAGTCAGAATTTTTGTTTGTTTACCATTCTAATAAATGTGAAATTGTATCTTACTGTGGTTTTAATTTGCATTTTCCTGATGATTAATGATGTGAAGCACCTTTTCACAATTGGTGTCAAAATGTATCATTTTTTTCCTGCATGTATCGAGATGCTTATGTAGCTTTTCCTTTTTAATCTAATAAGATGGCAAATAATGTTATTTGATTTTTCAAATATTGAAACTGCTTTGTATTATTGGGATAAATTCCACTTGCCCATAGAGAGTTGTTCTTTTTATACATTTCTTGATTCAATTTTTTACTATATTTATTGAGGATTTTGCACTTATGTTTATGAAAGATGTAGGCCTATAGTTGTAAAGTCTTTGGTTTTGGTATCAGGATAATATTAACTTCATAAAATAAGTTGAAAAGTTTCTTTTAAAAATATTTTTCTGGAAGAGATTGTATAGAATTTGTATTAATATTTTAATTATACTTAAATGTTTAAGGAACTCACCAGGGAAATCATCTGGGCCTAGGTTTTTCTTTGTTGAAAGGTTTTCAACAATGACTCCAATTTATTTAATGGCTCCTGACTTATTCAGGTTGTCTTTTTTTTTATTTGGCAGATTGTGTCTTTCAACAAATTGGTTAGTATCTACTAGGTTGCTTCATTTATGGTAATAGTGTTCATAGTATTTCATTATTTCCCTTTTTCATGTCTGTGGGGTCTGTACTGATGTCCCCTGTTTCATTCCTAATATTAGCAATTTGTTTCTTCTTTTTCTTCATCAATCTGGTTGGAAGTATACCAATTTTATGGATCTTTTTACATAACTAGTTCTGCTTTAATTGATTTTTCCCTATAGATTTGTGTTTTTAACTTCATTAAATTCTGTTCTTTATTGTTTCCTTCTTTCTGCTTGATTTGTGTAATTTGCTCTTATTTTTCTAGTTTCTTAAGGAAGTAACTTAGATTACTGATTTGATGCTGTTTTCTTCTAATATAAACATATAATGCCATACATTTCCCTCTAGAGACTGGTAGAATTTTATCCCACAAATTTTGATGTGTTTTACTTTATTTCATTCTGTTAAAAGTATTTGTAAATTTCCTTTGATTTTTGTTTTGTCCTACCCGTGGATCTTTACAAGTATCTTGTTTAGTTTCCCACTATCTGAAGACTTTTTAGATATTTTTCTGTTATTGACTTCTAATTTAATGTCATTGTATTCTGAGAACATATTTTTTACTATTTCCATTCTTTTGAATCTGTTGACATTTGATGTATTGCCCTTAATATCATATATCTTGGTGGCTGTTTCATGTGCACTTAAAAAGAATGTGTAACATACATTGTATGTTGTAGAGCGAAACATTCTATAAATGCCAATTATGTGTTTTGTTTTTTTTTTTTTTGAGACAGAGTCTTGCTCTGTCGCCTGGGTTGGAGTGCAGTGACAGGATCTCAGCTCACTGCAAGCTCCGCCTCCCGGGTTTACGCCATTCTCCTGCCTCAACACCCCAAGTAGCTGGGACTACAGGCGCCTGCGACCTCGCCCGGCTAGTTCTTTTGTATTTTTTTAGTAGAGACAGGGTTTCACCGTGTAGGCCAGGATGGTCTCGATCTCCTGACCTCGTGATCCGCCCGTCTCGGCTTCCCAAAGTGCTGGGATTACAGGCTTGAACCACTGCGCCTGGCCTAGTTAATTATGTTGAGTTATTTGATAGTGTTGTTCAGGTCTTGTGTATCCTTACTGATTTTCTAACTGCCTATTCCATCAATTACTGAAAGAGTAATCTTGAACTTTCCAGCTATAATTGTTGATTTGTCAGTTCTGTCACTTTTTACTTTATGTAATTTGTTCTGTGTTACATGCATACACAATTAGGATTGCTATATCTTTTTTAAGAATTAAAGTTTCCATTTTTATTAGATATCTGTCTTTATTCCTGATCATATTCTTTGTTCTGCAGGAATATTTTGTCTCATATTAATAAAACTACTGAAGCTTTATTTTGGCTAGTGGTAGTAATATGCATCATTTTCCATCCTTTTACTATACCTTTACATTTAAAATAGGTTTATTGTACACAGCTGTTATATCTTATTGTTATACAAAATCTAAAGTTTTCTTTTTAATTAATGTTTTTAGACCATTTATATTTTTGTGTTTCTTGAAATAGTTGAATTAAAATTTACCATCTCTCTAGCTGTTTTCTATTTGTTCCATCTTTACTTTGTTTCTTTTTTCCCTTTTTTCTCTTTTCTCTAGGGTTAATTGAGCTTTTCATTAATGATTATAGTTTACCTTCACTATTCAGTTATTATTTATAATCCTTGTTAAAATGTTTTAGTGAGTGTCTTGGATTTACAACATGCAAATCTAGTTGATCACATTTTACCTTCAAATAATACTCTGCTTTATGTGTAGTGGGAGAACCTTACAACAGTTTATTTTCAGTTCCCTTCTCTCATCCTTTGTGCTATTGTTTTCATAATTTTACTTCTGCATATGCTATAAACACATAATACATTGTTAATATCTTTGCTTTAGATAATTAGTTAACTTTTATAATAATTAAAAGTAAGAACAAGTAAATTTTTGATACCTTAGTCCGTTACTAGCATCTTTTATTTTTTGTGTGGATCCAAGTTTCTGTCAAGCATTATATTTCTTCTGCCTGAGAAACTTCTTTTTAACAATTCTTCTAAGTCTTCTGACAATGAATTATTTCTGGTTTTGTTTTTCTGAGAAAGTTTTATTTCTCTTTGATTTCTGAAATTTATTTTTGCTGGATGTAGAATTCTGTCTGAAAGTTTTTTCTTTTGGTATGTCACTTTATTGTCTTCTGGCACAAGTCTGTTGTGATTTGCATCTTTGTTTCTCAGTGTGTTTTTTTCTTCTCACCACCTTGAAGATTTTTTTTTTTTTTGCATTTTAGTAGTTTTTATATGATATGTTTACGTTTATTTTTCCTCACTTTATTCCTTCTTTTCCTTCTCTGCTTCTTCCTACTCTCCCTGTTTTCTCCCCACCTTCTCCTCTTCTACATTCTACCTCCTCCTCCTTCTTCTTCATTTATCCTGCTTTATGTTTTTTTGTTACTTGCATCTGTGGGCTTGTCTGTCACTAATTTGGGAATATTCTTGGCCATTATTTCTTCAAGTATTTCTTCTGCTTTCTCTTCTCTATTTTTTGTTAGATTTCAAATATACATATGCTAAAACATTTGATACTGTTTCACAACTCTTGGGTCTCTGTCTTTTTACTCCCCAGTTTTTTCCACTTCATGTTTCAGTGTGGTTAATTTCCCCTGACATGTCTTCAAGTTTATATGTTATAGTATCACCTATGTAGCATCTACTCATGGTCTCATTTATTGCATCTGCATTTATGTCACTGTGTCTTTTATTTCTTGCATTTCCATTTGATTGTTTTCCTCTTGCTGCTGAAATTTGATTGCATGTTGTCTGCATTTTCCATTGGATCAGTGGTTCTCAACTGGGAGTGTCTCCCTGTGGACATTTGCCAATGTCAGGAGTCATTTTTGGTTGTCATGATTAGAGAAAGTGCTATTGGCATCTAATGGGTGTAGGCTACGGATGCTGCCAAATATCCTACAATGCACGGAACAGCCCCTACAACATAGAATAATTGCTCCCAAAATGTCAATATTGTTGAGAAACCCTGTTTTAGAATATTTAACATCTAAGTTATTTTAAATTCCCCACATGATAATTCCAGCATCTGTGTCTGAGTCTGAGTCTGGTTCTGTTGATAGCTTTGTCTCTTGTCAGCATGATTTTTTTTTTTGTCTTCTCACATGCCTCATAGGATTTATTTTGCTGAAAACTGGACATCTTGTGTAGGACAGTAGTGATTGGGGTAAACAGTTTTTGTGTCTGGAAATGATCATGATTTTCCTTCTGCTGTGATTTTAGCAGGAGGATTTCCATTAATCTGATTACAAATTAAGTTAATTTGAGGTTTGTTGTTGCTATAGGTATTATTTAAGCACTACAGGCTTCGAATGCCTCTAGCAATGCAATACCTTGTGTGTAGGGTGGGGTTCATTTGCCAATGGATTTGTTTCAGTGCTGCTTGACTCTCAGCTTTGGGTGTTCTCATTGTGCTGTTCCTTGGGGCAGATCTGTATTGAAGGCAGTATTGCAGTGCTTGCACTGTAGGGATGCTTTCTCTGTAGTCTCACTAATTTTTTTCTTTTTTTTTTTGAGATGGAGTCTTGCTCTGTCACTCAGGCTGGAGTGCAGTGGTGCGATCTCAGCTCACTGCAACCTCTGCCTCCTGGGTTCGAGCAATTCTCCTGCCTCAGCCTCTGGAGTAACTGGGACTACAGGCACACACCACCACGCCTGACTAATCTTTGTATTTTTAGCAGAGACAGGGTTTCACCATATTGGTCAGGCTGGCCTTGAAGTCCTGACCTCGTGATCTGCCCACCTCAGCCTCCCAAAGTGCTGGGATTACAGGTGTTAATTTTTTTTTTTTTAATAAGTGTTTGTTGAGGTCTGTGTATAAAAAGCCCGCAATATAGTACAAAATTCCCCCAACTTTGTAAGGCTTAGTGGATACGAAAGAAAAACAACCTCCATGGGTTCTACATATTTTTGCCAGGTCACAATCTGCCTCCAACAATTTATTAACTATTTTAGCTACTTCTTCATATAAGTGTTCAGCTGCATCTGCTCCAGGCAATAAAATATTTGTTCTTCCTTTCAGGCGCTTGTCTCTCCTTAGATTTTAGTCTAGTGACTGCCTTATGACCTCAGCTTTTTTATGGATTTAAGAAAGGACATATGATTACAACTTGCCTTACTTTTTTGTTGCTGTTGTGAGTGTGAGTGGTGCTCTTTCTGGCTCTCTATATTTTCATGGGGAATGGGAAGATTCCCTTCCAGGATAATCTTACTGTAATGGAGCTAGTTCTCTAAGTTGTGCTTCCAGCCTGGTTCACTCTGGGCTCAGCATCAGGTTAGAGAGGCTGCCTCAGAGTCACAGCATAGCAAGAGAGCAGGGTGGTCAGTACCCCCAGCTGATTTTGGTTTGAGTAATGGGCATGGGCTCCTGAAGTTGGGAGCCAGTACTTTCTTTAGTGGTGTAAAGAAAATCTAGGATTTAAAAATGAGTGTTAAAGTCTAAATGGGCTTCCCTGCCCAAGGCATGGTGGTTAGTGGCTGAGTAAGGCTTAGAGAACGCGAAAGAAAAACAATGTTCCTGGCAGAAGCCAGTGTTTTTTTCTCATCTTAGGCAGGCATAGTGTACATGGCTTACTTTCCAGGTCATTTGGTAAATGGATAATGAAGCAGGAGGATTATTGAAGATGGTTAATATTCATAAATCGAAAATTGACTAGAAACTGGGTTCAGGGTCTGAAAATACTTCCCTGATGGTTAAAAAACATGAGATTCAATCCCTTTTAGAATCAGCTGTTTATATGTATGTATATATGTGAGTGTGAGTGGGTATGTGAGTATATGTGTATCTCTATTATAAAAATTTGAAATACCAGAAAGCGTAAGGAAAGGGTACATTTCACTCATAATACTACCACCCAGAGATAACAGGTCTTACTTAACATTTTAATATATTTTTCTCATATGTAATGCTTTGTATACTTGGGATCATATGTTCATAGTTTGTGACACGATTTTTTTCACCTTCTAAACATTTTTTAATATCCTTAACTATTTTCAAGATAATTCTTTTATATGCCTATACTATAATTTATGTAGCTAAGTTGCCTTAAATTTATTTTACTACTACAAATATCATTACAATAAACATCTTTCATCAAACTCTTTGTGAAAGTTTATGATTATGTCTCTAGATAAATTCCTGGAAAGTAGATTTATGATGCCAGATGGTTTGCTCAGTTTTAAACTTTTGATGTTTATTGCTAAATAATCTTTCAGAAAGATCATGTGATTTACTTTTTCACTGAGATTACGCAAATTTCTCTACCTAAATCTTCACCATCATAAAGGAGGCTAGAGGAAAAAGTAACAGAGATAAATACTTTTTATGATAAAAAGAAGATTGAGGGATAGTTTTATGGGTTTTGAGTCTATCAGATAACTCCTGGTTGAAAACACAGCTGACAGCAGCTTTATGAGTAAAATGATAGACAAGATTTGAGAGTCTGTATTATTTTAAACATTCACTTAAAAATAAAACTAAACTAAGCATTTTTGGTCCTCTTAAAAGTTATTTGAATTCCTTAAGATTTCAAACATTTTCTTACTTTCTAATGTGACTTGGGAATTTCCTTTTTCCTCTTTACCATTTGCCAGCATCCTTCACCTTCCTTGGGTCCTGCTAAATAGTGCTTACACCTCCTGAAGTTATTTATGTTTTTCCTAAATCTGGCAGCTGTTCAGTCACTTTTAGGATTGTGTATGGAAACTATCATTTGTACTTTTGGTTTTTAGCATGAAGCACAATGTTTAATCATTTTATGTACATATCATTTATTAGCTATGTTTACATACCCTTCAAATACAGGGCGAGAGTCTTGTGCTTTTCCTGTTTCTCCAGGGGTAAGGGCAGTGGTCTGCAACGTTGTAGTTTATTGATCACTTTTTTGTTGATGATGGCCAGACTAATGCCATAAGAGCAGGGACAATGCATTTTTCCTCATTATTCTATCTCCAATGACGTTTGGACTGCTTGAGACAGCGGGAGCTCAAAAATACTTTTTCAATTAATACAAAAACAAATAAATTTGTTACACATTTTGTGTATGAGGGTCATCGTCTGAGAAATTATGTGCTTCATTTTCCTTTATAGCAACCTCATTGGGAAGGAAGGAAATGGGATTTTTCCTCTCTCAGAGGAAGTCTAGGCTGAGGTTTTCTTACCCATAGATGTCTTCCACTTCGATGATATTGGCAGGCTGACGTGGAACCTTTTAAAAGAAAAAGCCATTCAAAAGTCTCGTGTGCCTTATGTGTGTGTGTGTATGTGTGTCTGTATTTGTGTGCCCATTTAAGGCAATTGAAGCAATTAGGTCTAATTTTCTCAAAAGAGAGAAGAAAGAGCCAATCTGAGTTTACAGTGCTGAAAGGAGAATAAATGTGTAACCTGGGTTTTATCCACGAAGAGTGGGAAGAGGAAAGGGTTGTAAGTCTCTTGGAAGGTAAAGGTCTGAACTCATTTAGACACTGCAACTCTGAGGGTCAGGAGCCTTATGGGATGCCTGTGAGGACAGAGCTATGGCCTTACGGGCAGGAAAAGCCTCTCCATTGCTAGACTTTGCCCAAAAATGAGTGAAGCTGCTAGGGAGCTGCCCATCAACAACTAGTGCTTGTTGGCTTAGACCACAGATGGCACAACAGCTTGGACAGATGGTGAGAGACGAGTGCTCCACAGTAGCTTGGTATGGCCCCAAAGAGCAAATGGCAGTGGTGGCAGCCACAGACTGAGGCTCTTCCCTACTCAAGAACTGGAAAGTTGGAAGGTCAGTTTTCATTAATCTGTTAATTTATCTATCTCAGTGATTCTAAGGAGTGTGCAGAGCACAAACTGACTAATATCAGTCTTCTTGCCAATATTAGTGGGAAGGGACTTGAGCTACTTCTAATTAATTTGAAGAAAATTAAAGGATTGTAATATAACCCGGACCTTGTATGTTACAGAACAGTCTAAGCCTCATGTAATTATGATTTTGTTTTCTGCAGTTACATTCATCAGGACTTTCCAGGGTTAAGAGGTTCTTACACAGATCACAGGGTATTCTCATCTAATAAGCCATCTGCTGGCAAGTGGAATATTCCAGCTTCCAGTCCAAATTTCAGTCTGGGAATGCCAAATTTGCTGGAATAATTCAGAAACTTTAAATTATTGTTGATGACCTTAGTTTCCCTTTTCTCTGTGTGGAGCAGTATTGAGTGAATGCACGCTAGGCTATGTCACTATGTTCATTGCAAGGTATAATTTTCATGAACAATGTGTGTCGTGGGAGTGTGTTCGGAAATATTCTTCCAAGCTTTACATTTAACATAAAAAAAGATTGACGTCTCTCTTTTGACTTAAACCAGGTGTTTAGCTTAAGATTAAATTACCTGTTGAAATGTTTACTTGTTGAATATGTGCAAATTACATTTAAGATGTGAAAATAGCCATATGTGAAGAGTTCTTGCTAGCACTTTGCCATCGAATTTATCTTTCCTTTGTCTTTGTATTCTCTTACATTGTCTATTCTCTTATATTGTCTTTATATTCTGTCTCCCACAATTATGAAATGAGATTCTCTGTGCATCGTCAATTATAAAGGAGTTGAAACTTGAGTCTATAATGAAGATCAGGGTACAGCTGGATTAAATATAGCCAGCCTGGACAACATGGTGAAACCCTGTCTCTATAAAAAATACAAGAATTATCTGGATGTGGTGGTCCCATGCCTATAGTCCCAGCTACTAGACAGGCTGAGGTGGGGAGGATTGCTTGAGCCCAGAAGGTTGTGGCAGCAGTGAGCTATGATCATGCCACTTGCAGTCTAGCCTGGGCAACAGAAAAAGACCCATCTCCAAAAAATAATAAAATAAAATACTTCTCCCTTTCTCTTCCATAAGCCTGGGGATTGGGGGACACATTGCTGGATATCCACACATCTCCACTATCTCCACATAATGCTGTGTCACTGTAGGAGAAAAATAAAAATGCTGCCTTTGGAAATGCGATTAATCAGGCAAAATTTTATCAGATCAGCAAATATCTTAAAAAATGTAAGTGAAAAGTTCTATTTGTTCGATAATAGAAAGGTATTTTTTTGCCTTGAGAGGATGAAACCAAGAATGATTATGAGCTCTTCTCATGGAGAGACCTGTCTCTACACAGCACCAGTTTTCTGAGTGCCTCAGATCCCACAATAATTGCATTCACGTGAGTTCCAAGATGGTCATTAGTACTTCATGGAAGGTCCAGAAATGCCATTGTTTTGCAAGGTCATTGCACTGGTTATTCTCCACCCTCTGCCTCATTTTCCTTTCTTCTCTGTTGTGGGCTATGCCAGCAGGCTCCCTTGCCTTGAATTCTACTTAGGTTCAGCCAATGGGAGATTTCCAGAGCAGATGAGAGAGCCAGTTGTAGGATATGATGAGGTTTCTCTTCAAATAATCTGATCAATCTTTTATTCTTTAATTCATAGTACCCCCCCTTTTCCTTTTTCTCCTTTTTTACTTTTTGACTTTGTTAAATGCTCAGGCACACTACAGCACCAGGTGTTATCAGTACCAGCTCACATTCCTTTCCTTATTTGGAAAGAGGACTAACTTTCTAGCTCATTATGGACACCCCTTCCCCTTCCTCTCCACTTTCTTTTACGTGCCCACCTTATCCAAAAAAAATCAAATGTTTAGCCAACTGGGATTAGTTTAGATTATACGACCCAATCCCGGCCAATGGGGAAAAGGTACAGGGGCAGGACTTGCATCAGGAATAAAGACTCTCATGTCCTTTGTTCAGGTGTGCTCTCATGGCGACTGGCCAAGGAGACACCACTCTGCACAGAAGTAAAATTGCTTTGCTAAGAATCCTTTTTTCGAGTGTTCAATTTCTTTAGGATTTTGAGCGTTATTTCTAACACAGAGGAGAAAGAGCGCTTAGTGTTTCTCGGTCTCCTCTACTCCGCTTTGATTTATGTGTCGCGATTGCAAAAGTGGCTTTTTCCTTTTCAGATTACAGTTCTGGCCAGTTCTTTTTTTTTTTTTTTTTTTTCTCTTTTCCTGAGACAGAGTCTCACTCTATTGCCCAGGCTGGAGTGCAGTGGCACAATCTCGGCTCACCACAACCTCTGCCTCCCAGGTTCAAGCGATTCTCCTGCCTCAGCCTCCCGAGTAGCTGGGACTACAGGCATGCACCGCCATGCCCGGCTAAATTATTGTTATTATTATTTTTTTGTATTTTTAGTACAGACGGGGATTCACTATGTTGACCAGACTGGTCTCGAACGCCTGACCTCGTGATCTGCCTGCCTTGGCCTCCCAAAGTGCTGGGATTACAGGCATGAGCCACCGTGCCCGGCCTCTCTGATCAATTCTGATTTGCCTTTGGTTACAATGCTTTGCTTCCCTTGTCTCTTTTAGGCCTGCAGGTGCAAACTTGCTGGTGTGGTCCCTGGCTTCTTCTGCATCCCTTGTTGGTTTTCTCAGTTCTTGCCTCACCTCTGTAAACTAATAGTCTCTCTATGAATTTAACTTCAAAATCCCGGCATGTTCCCCCCCCCCCCCACCCCCGCCTGCAAGACATTGACTGCTAAAGCACTAAGGTTTTTCTCTAAATACCAGGCTGATGGGTTGAGGACATTGACCTTTGGAACTATTCTCAGCCCAGAGCTCTTTACAGATTCCTTCTTGGACATAAATGGTAATTTTATAAAATATTTTCAGTATCGATTGGAATCCCTTTTCAAAGAGAAAGTCTTAGGCTATTGAGCCTGTTTATTATGAGCTTGAAGAGAGTGAACTTAGTGAAAAGGACGTGGATTACAAAAACAGACTCCACAAACTGGCACTCTTCCTCTGGTTCATTATGAAAGTAGTACTTGCCCAGTAAGTTTTAGGCCTAATTATTTGTACTGGGACAAATTAGGATCTAGACTTAGGTCTGCAAGAAAGGCCAAGACATAACAGTGGCCCATTTTAGGAGCTGTTGATGAGCAGGGCTTCTGTCTGTGTCTGTAGAAAGGTCAAATGTTGGGTAACCCATTGAACACCAGGCTAATTCCAAGTGCTTTCTAGTGATTTGCAAAGCAATCCGTGCTCTTACCATCTGGCCTCAGAGCTTTGTGAACTACAATACATGACAGGTTTGGCACCAAACAGCAGGGAGATGGAGGAATAGTGGAAGCTGGCACTTTTGTCTAGGGTGTTGCTTTTCTCTTAATTTCTGGATTAATTCCAAATAAAAACATAAGAACTTTGATCGTTTTGTATTAATGCTTCAGGAAGTCTTGTCTTTCTTCTTAATGTGAAGGATGGGAAAGGGAAGAGGTTAGGAATTAAAGACCATGTCATTTCACCCACCTGGGGTGGGCAGAGAGTGGTGGAGGGGCCCAATTAAGGACTTTCCTCTGGTAACCCTTGAGAAGAACATTAGTTATCTCTAGGGAAGCTTTAGAGAAATAGAAACTTTAAATAAAAGCCAGATTTGTATCCATTGAGAAACTGATTTTTTATTTTTTTACTCGAAAATAATACTTTGAATTTACTACTACTCAGTATTTATTAAAAGTTTTCAGAGCATTGCCTGAGAATATACAGTCCAAGTACTCTTCCAGATCCTCTAAAATATCTTCAATGGGTTGTCAGACAAGAGGGAGCTGCTGCCTTATACGGCATCATTTTAGCGTTTTGCTTTCCCAGGTGCATTCATTCAACTGGACTTTTGGTTTTGATTTTGTTTTTGCATTGTGTTTTTGTTGACCTGCATTGAGAGACATTGGTAGAAACAACCCTGAGTGTTCCCATTTTTGTATTTACTACAGAGATATTGTTGAGAATGCTGTTATTTACATTTCACACAATCTTCTATATGGAGACTCATGGGAAGACTGTTTCTCAGGCCTTAGTTTGAGGAATACTTGTGTGTGTTTGAGCGACTATGTTGTTGTTTTTTTAATCAATGGACACTGTGGGTCATATAAGTGATGATTTTTCTTCATGTTGTTTTGGATAATAGAAAGGTCAGAGCCTAGTTCATAATCTGTCTCTGAGCAATGATGTTTCTATTTTAACTTTACTTCATGACTTTGTTTTCTTTATTTTATTTTTCTGTCCTCTTGAATTACTCTATTCAAAATTTTTTCTTTATATTCTATTACATATATTTCTAAAGGCTGCCTTAAATTTATCTTTGAACACAGTAAGGGTGTAAACAAAATAATAAATAAGATAGCAAAAACAAATTTTTAATGTTTACTGTGAGAATCATTTTTATGTCTATACAGCCTCAAAATTAAAATAATATAAAACCCCCCAAATTCAAAAAAACAGTGATGGCCAAAATATAAAATACTAAAATTATTTATTATTTCCCATAATTACATAATAAAAAATAATAATTGTTATATACAATAAAATTGCCTGTAACTAACTTATTTTATTTTAACTGATTTATGTGATTTGATTTGGGCTATATAAGGCAGAATCTTTTAAATATCTGGCATTGTATACTAATTGGAAAACATCATTTATGGGCATTGTATTAGTTGGAAGGAGAAGTGTGGCTTCAGAAGGAAAATTATTGGGGCTAGTGCAAAATGTGGGTTGACTAGAATTTTTACTAAAATCTTCATTTTGGAAACAGTTAATATGGTGACATAGTTATTAAAATATTAACCAATTTATGTACACAATTAGACTTTTCACAGAGTCATTTAACACAGAAATGTGTTTTATTACTCTTAAACGAGTATTTTGAATCACCAGAAGATAAGGTACTTGGAAACGACAGACTTTCTCAATTGGAATTAAACTTTCCAACAGACAGACTTTTAAGGTCTTCATTGTTTGATCCTCAAAAGTGTAAGATGAGGCAAACCATGGATAATTAACTGATAGATGACTAAATGGCTTTATTATCATACAAAATTTGAGAGTTAAATTCAATTGGGAATTATATTTAGTAGGATAATTAAAGATAAAAAAACTTTGTTTAAATACATAAATCATTTATATTTAGGATTTTTTTGATTTTTTAATATTTAATTGTCGTACTAAATATAAATGATTCATTTAATCATGTAATTTATTTGTTTCACAACTTTTTGTGAAAGATTAAAGTTTTTATCTTTTAAATTTTAACAGGGTCCCACACAAGGCACACCCACAAGGCTAAAGAGAAAGAGTAACACTTCAAGGAAAGAAAATGAGCTTCAACTCCCTGTGAATAATAAAGCAACATTAACATACACTGGTGTCTTTGCATCCCACATGCATAAGGAAAAGTTAGCAGTGTTTTTTTCACTCTGTTTTCTCTCTCTGGACCATTCACGTTATTTGTTCTCACAAATATCTGCTCTACTACGGAGTAGGAAACATGACTAGGATACCAAAAATAATAACACATTCATCCTGTCTACATCCAAAAGGGTCAGGTGGACCAAATAAACAATTAGACAAGAGAGTCAAACCACAAAGACATGAAGTTCACATGGCATGGTAATGTAGAGCATGTGTTCTAGCCTGCATTATAATAAAATTCTGCACATCTTTTTTTTATTTATTTTGCTTAGATTTGGAAAAGCTTTAATCATGATTTCCCACCTAAGCTGTAGTTCCAAACTACAGAGAACATTTTGATTTCCAAAAAATACATCTGGTAAAAAGTTAAGAAAAGCAGAAATCTAGAATTAGGAAACAGGAATCTTTAAAACATGATAACAAAGAAACGTGCCAGATGATTTGCTGCTATGGCCTTACCTACCCTTCTATTTGCCTTCAGTAATGAGGGGTTGAATGGGTTGGGGCCCAGGGTCTGCAGCATAAATGGCAGTTTGACAAAGAGACCTTGTACCTGACTCTTGGTCTCCCAGACACCAGACATTCCAGATCTGAAAACATCTGGAAGATATACTGATGAAATGGGGAAGTAAGGAATACTCTTACAAATCTGAGCCACATCAGTGAATTTTAACACTGGACATGCTTGAGAATTATATGTGTAGCTGCTTTTACCTTACTATTATTATCTTTTAATATCTTAATGACTGCCTGGTATTATCCAATTCTGACATTTCTCTGTACGTTTGGGGTAGAGTAGGACGGGAAGTCTTTGTATTTGCTCTTAGGATTGAAGGCTTTTTTACTTGGTCTGGCCTCCTCTCTGTGGGTTTCAGATAAACTCTTGACTTACCAAGAGTTTGGAAAACTACACAGAACACATCACCTGTATAGAGGATCTTGAACTCCTTCACAGATTCCCTTTCAAAATCAGCACTGGCCCAGAATTCTTAAGAGAAAAAAAGGGTTTTCTCATTAGCATTGTAACCACTGACATTTTCTTATTCTTGACCAATTTAAATAAATTGATACAAGGTTTATTAGTGCTGGTGGATTAATTTGTTTTATTGTCAAGAAGATGCAAAATGAAATGGGCCCTGTCTGAGACACTGCCTATGAATGATTTATGCTGTCAACAATTGATCAATCATCTTCCCTTTGGAAACTTCCACCTCTGAGGGAAACATGGATATGTCTAAATGATAAAATTAGGGCCAAACTCTTGAAAAAAGGAAGTAGAAATGATCTGAAACTTGCCTTGCTGTGAAATTAGCAAATGAGCACTTGAGTATTACATTGAAGATCAGGGTTCTTACTCTGCCAAAAAGTAGCCTCAGGTAAGATACATAATGTTTGGCTTCAATTGTCCATTTGTGAAAGGGGACAATAATATCCACATATATTAGTCCATTTTAATGATGTTGATAAAGACATCGTTAAAGTTCATTTTAATGACGTTGATAAAGACATCCCAAGACTGGGAAGAAAAAGAGGTCTAATTCGACTTACAGTTTCTCATGGTTGGGGAGGCCTCAAAATCATGGCAGGAGATGAAAGGCACTTCTTACATGGTGGCAGCAAGAGAAAATGAGGAAGAAGCAAAGGCAGAAGCCCCTGATAAGCCCATCAGATTCATGAGACTTATTTACAATCATGAGAATAGCACAGTAAAGACTGGCCACCATGATTCAGTTACCTCCCCCTGGGTCCCTCCTGTAACAAGTGGGAATTCTTGGAGCTACAAGTCAAGATGAGATTTGGGTGGGGACACAACAAAACCATATCACCACATTTTTATTATTTCTTTCCTTAGATGCAGAGAATTTCGTGACAAATAAAACTAACTTAATGTTTATTGAATGTCTACTCTCTAGGCCTCAAATGGAACACTAGTGAGAATATAAGGAATTATGTTTACAATTCTCTGGGACTTAGTTTTGTCATCTATAAAATGGGAAAATTGGATTCTACAACTAATTCTGTCAAGCTCTCAATGTGGTGGCAATAGCCACTTATTAAGCATTTACTAGATGAAAGCACCATATGAGGAACTTTATATACATCATCTCATGTAATCTTCACAACCACCTTGGGAAGAGTGTCCTATTTTTTACCCTCATTTTAGAACTGAGGTAACCAGGACTTAGGAAGATATTTGTCCTTGGGAACAATTTAATACAACCAGGCTCTGATTAGTGATATTTGAGATTTATGTATGGAAAGGAAATCAAAAAGTCAACAAGTTACTTCCCAAGGACACACAACTGGAATATGAACACAGTCCCTCGGCCTCCAGCCGATGCCCCATACTTCCTCCTGAGGGTGTTTGCTCAGCTGGGTTGTTACACTGGCCTTATGGAATGCATTCTTTCTGTTCCCAGAGAGCTGTCCACCACTCTTCCCTTTTCAGTTCTTATAAAGCAGCACCATTGCCTGTATCCAGTGATGGAGGGGTTTTGTTTTATTTCTTTTGTTTATTTGTTTGTTTTGTTTTGTTTTGAGATAGGGTATCACTCTGTTGCCCAGGCTGGAGTGCAGTGGCATGATCAGGACTCACTGTGGCCTCAACATCCTGGGTGCAATCTATCATCCTACCTCAGCCTTCCTAGTAAGTGGGGACTACAGGCATGCACCACCATGTCCAGCTAATTTTTAAAACTTTTGTAGTGATAGGGTCTCACTATATTGCCCAGACTGGTCTCAGATTCCTGGGCTCAGGCAATCCTACTGCCTTAACCTCCCAAAGTGCTGGGATTACAGGTGTAAGCTACTACACCTGACGTGGAGGGGTTTTGAGTTACTGCTTGCAAAATCAATAGAGATCAAAGTTTGTCTACTTCAGCACTATCACTATTTTGGTTTGGATAATTCTCTTTGTGCCGGCTGCCATGGGCATTATAGCATGTTTTAAACCATCCTGGCCTCTACTCGCAAGATGCCAGTAGCAACTCTCCAGTTGTGGCAAGTAAAAATGTCTCCAGAAATTATGAAATGTCTTCGAGGAACAAAATTATCCTTGGCTGAGAACCACTAAGCTAGATTTTGACTGTGGGTTGATAGTAAGCCTTTTTTTTTTTTTTTTTTGGGTATCATGTGAAGCACTTTTGACACTTAATAATACTGACAGGGCCAGCTGGTCAATGAATTCGTGGTTGCAGGAACCTCTTGTTTTCATATCATTAATTTGATGATTGCATTATTTGGAACACACATACAATAGGAAATTAGGTGGATGTACTGTCAGTTTTCCAGGTTTTTTGTGGTGGGTTCTGTAGATTAGAATGAATTATTTCATGGAGAAGTGTGTAGGTCAGTGGTAAGAGCACAGGTCTGAAGTTAGGTGACTTTGCTCATACACACAACATTGTTGTTTCCCAACAGAGCATTGCCATTACTCAATGACGCATTTAGACTATTTGGGCCTCAGTTTTATTATTTGCCAAATGAGGAAATTGGGTCAGATAATCTCCAAGTCCCTCTCTGCTTTAATAACGAATGATTTTAAGGTCCAAATACTGAATAAATCATATGGCAAATGATTTCTTTCTGAGAACATTGTAGTTTGTGACAGTGTAGCTGCTTATTCAATTACAATGTGGCAATAAATGTCATGCCTTTTCCAGTTAATTCCTGGACTTTTTGATTTCCTTTCCATACATAAATCTCAAATGTCACTAATCAGAGCCTGGTTGTTTTAAATGCAGCCTTAAGGAGGTCTGACAAATAAATTAGGGGAATTTTCCAATTTGGCTTCAGCTGGCCTAACACAGTGGAGAAATCCTGCTGAAAACCAGACTTGTGTTTGGGATTCACAAATTTTATTCCAAAAAACCCTATTTTTATTTTAAGAAAACCAATGTATTTGCTTTTCCTTCCAGTATTCAAGTAAGAATGTGCTGGTTGGTTTTATTTCCTCTACCACAAAGATTTAAAGAAGAGAGCAGCAAGAGCAGGTGACACTACACGAATTCTGTCATATGGCCTCAGAGGTCTCCTAGTCGGAGATTCGTTAAAAATAATTTTTTTAAAGACAGAGAGGCACATTGTGGCAACAAGACTGTAATGCCTCCTGGAGTTATGCAATGTGGAGGTCATCTTAGTAGCCAGTATTTCTGTAGAGTATGGGCTTCTGGTGACAGTGGTGGGGGTGCTTTAAGTTCTGGGACCAGCAACTGTGCTCCTGTTCGATTCAGGAAGAAAGACCACTACAGAGAATGCTGTTGGTCAGGCTAGTGCAAGCTTTGCCATGGGCCTTGTAGTTGCTCTTTAAAGGCATTTTAAACTAAAAAATGCCACAAACTCAACTGGCCATGTGCTTTCATCTATATTATTTCTTTTTTGTGTGCCTTAATTTGATAAATGCGACCATTATTTATCTAGCTTTCTGAGCCAGAAAACTGGGTGAATTCCTTGATTTTTCTCTCTTTTCCTTTCTTTACATGAAACACAATAATAAGGTCCTTTCAATTTTTCCTGCTCATTTGTCTCAAACCAGCTCACCTCCATCCATCTCCACTGTTAATACTTAGTTCAGGCCACTATTACTACTTGTGCGGGCTCCTTTTGTCGCCTTCTAATAGGTTTCCTAGCCACAGTTCTTCCCCTTTCCAGTCTAGACTCTATGTAAAGCACAGTGATCTTTCTCAAATTCAAAGATTATCATGATATTTTCATACTGGCAATCCCTTAGTGGTTTTACATTGCCTGTAGGCAGGCTTTCTATAATGGTTTTCAGGTCTATCATAATTTGACCCCGCTTTCCCCTCTAACATCACCTCTTACCACTTCTACCTTCTACTCTGTGTTCTGGCTCTACTGAAATTTCTGTTCCTCCATAATATTGTGTTCCCTCTCTTCTCCAGACCATTTTCCACATTGTCCCTACACCTCAGACACTGTGAAGAAAACTTACCAGCATGTAGTCAGGAATGTAGGAATATTTAGTTATTGGAAAAACTGCAATTTACAAAGCATTTCTTAACAGGGTGTTTATCATTTAGGAATTGTTGGTCAGAAGCATAGAGACCTTATGGTTAATTTCCAAAATTTGCAACTCAGAGTCTTTTCTTACTTTGTGTTTTCTTACTTTTACCTTTTCTTTTCTCTAACCTAGGCATGTGAAAACAAAGAAGTGCTTTTGAAAAGGTGGTGGGGTATGTGTGTGTCTGTGTGTGATAATCAGGTTAAGGGGAGATTCTGAAATAGAAGGCTTGGTCTAAGTGTTTACGCCTTATACCATCTATGGACAAGGCAAACTTCTATGCTTATACTGCAGGGAAGAGGATTGGAAAGTTGTGAAGTATATGAAAATTAAAGACTAGAATAAAGCTAGGAAAAGAGGAAAGCAAAGCAAGTTAGTGGTGAAATTGGAACATCCTTGTGGCCAACAGAATGTGGATTTCTCAGAAGAGTTTAGAACCTCTCCATCAAGGTTTCTTTGTCAGTGGGGTGAAAATGTATTTGTATTCTGTAAATTAATGTGATATGTCAGAGAGTACAAAGGATATATGATCTGGAAGTAGTGACTTTTTATCAAAGAGATCAATAGCAGCACAGCAGCACCAAGGTTGCATTGCCACTGACTTTTAGTAGCTGAAGGACCGAGAGCTGGGCTTTAGTGAAGAGAGGATATGCTTCTCCCATAAGTCAGGCTGAGTTGGTGCTTCATGCCCATAGGCGATGTGGAAGGAAATTAAAATATACTCAGAGCCTGAGTTCTGAGATGGATGGTGAGGGTGGCAGAATAAAAAGCAGAAGAAGCGATTCTAATACGATCATCACTTTCTTTACTTGTGAGATAATTCTGATGTCAGAAATGACTTTTGCATGAAAGACCCAGGCCTTTTCACTAAAATTGAAGAGGAAGTTATGCTTTAATATAGCCTGAAGCTCCATTCAGAAGCCCTCATGGTAGAATGGGAAATAACCATTGCTGGACTGCCCCAAATTCCCAACTGGCAAACAGATTTAGCACCGTAGTCTGGAAAATAACTTATGGACAAGTGACTAATATCTGCATCATGATTTGGTTGAGAAATTTTGAAGAATACCTGCAGGAACCCCACAGTATCCAATGTGCCCCAACCCCAGCTCCATGTTGGTATTCCAGAGAGAGTAACACCAAGGTCATTCACAGCCTGGCGGCCAAATTTTTCCTGGCCAAATTCATAAGGCCTCTTGCATCAGCCCTGCAGAGTGCAGCAGGAAGTACCTTTTGGCTCATTTCCCTGTTCACTTCCCTGCCTTTTTCACTGTGAGTGTGGTACTAATTTGTGCCAGTTATTAATCATCAAAATACCAGCAATGGCCTGAGCTTCCTCTTTATCTTCATGTACCTGCCTATGTCCTCACTCTATCCCTTCAGATATTTTCAGTGTCCTCTTTGAAAGTCCTACCTTGTCTCTAAGTAGGAAAATAAATGTCTCTTACCTTAGGCATTCCTAGGTAATCTTATCTTTTTTCCCCACTCTCAGAGATGGCCGCTTGCCACAAACTGTCACCATCCTGCCTTGAGCTTGCTGCATTTCAAAAGGGGGAGGGTGGGTGGCAGGTGCAGGGGAGATGGTCTTCAATTCTCTTCTAAATTGAATTGGGTCAGATGGAGCCCAATGTTTTTTTTTTTTTCCTCTGAGTGACTTCTCCCCTAGAGATTAGTAAATATTAGTTAAACTCATTACAGATAAGTTTGTGAGAAATAGAAATTTCTCTTGAGAAAGCTTTGGGTTTGCCAATGTTTTTTCCTCCAGATTTCCTTGTCTGTACCATGATTACTGCAAATCAAAAATGCAGCAGCACAAGCTCAACATCACAGAGACTATACTAGCAACATTAGGAGGGAATTAGAGATCTTGGCTGGACCAAAGAACAAATAACAAAGGCAAAGTTATTGGTCAGATCTTGAGAATTTTCTCCTTCCTCACATCCCTCCCTTTATACCCCTGAGGTTAGGTGACTGTAATGAAGAGAGAAAAAATACCTAGGATGATGCCATGATAGACAGATAGGGATGTATGCATAATGTAAAGCTGATTTGTCTGATGAGGGCATAGTGGTCAAATCCAGAATGAGGTGTGGGTGAACCCTGAAATATGTGCCATCCCTAAAACCCACAAGGCATGGCCCATGACAGAAGACTGGTCTTTGAACCACCATTTTGTTAGATATTATTAATCAAAGTCTCTAATACTCTCAAAATCAGCACACATAAGCCAAAAAAAAAAAAAAATCTGAACAGCACAGCTTCTTTTCTGTCTTCCAGGATATTGACTATGTGCATGATACATGCTTGAGATTATATAAATTGTAAGTTTTGTAATGAATGTAGTCAATACCCTGGAAGATACGAAAGTGAATATTGGTAAAGTAAAGCAGAAATACGTATTTGTAAGAAAGAACCAAGAGGAAGCACGGGGAATGACAAATATAATGGTAAAAATAAAGAACGCAAAGGATATAATAAATAGCAGAATGAATATAACTGAGGAACTCTTAGAAAACATTTGGTGGAAATTAGATATGTAATATATTAAAGGAATGCTAAGAGAATAGAAGATTGATTGAAAATATCTCAAATAATGTAAAGCAGGAAAGATAAGGAAAAAGCTACAGCTGAACACACTATTCATTTAAGTAGTAAAATTTAAGAACACAGAAACACACAAGAACATACTATACATTTCCAGAAGGAAAGTGCGGACCACCTTAAAAAATATAAGAATTAGGGCAACAGCTGACTTCTCAACAGTGATGGCAAGATACGGTAGAATAGTAATTTAAAAATGTTGAAGAAAAACAAATTTGAATGTACAATTTTATATTCAGCAAAAATAATTAAAATTTGATGGCACAATAAATATATTCACAGGTATATAAGGCCTCAGAAGACGTACCATGCTAAATAACTTCCATGGAAACATACTTCAAAGAACTATTCTAACAACTGGGAAAGTAAACGTAGAATGATCTAGGGCACCCACAAAAGTAAATAATTTGGTCTACTTGATTGTTTAATAAAATAAAAAGCCCCAGAAATTCTATGTCTAGAAATGTATTCAAGATAAATAAAAGCATATTTCTCATAACGACTTGCACACATTCACAGCAGCATTATTCGTAATAGCCAAAAACATAATAGCCAGATGTTCATCAGCAGGTTAATGGATGAACATTTTACAGCATATTCATAGAAAGAAATTCTACTCAGCAATTAAAAGGAGCAAACTACTGATGCATGCTATAGCATGGATAAATCTCAAAAACATTAAACCAAACCAAAGAAGACAAACTCAAAATACTGTAGACTGTATAATCCATTTATGTAATATTCTAGAAAGGGGAAATCTAATCCGATGATAGAAAACAGACCAGTGATTGTCTGGGACTGAGTATGTATGGGTATAGATAGAGTAATATGTACTAAGTCAGGAAATGGAATCACCCTCCATCCCCAAATGTCTTGCATCTATAGATCTTAGATCCATAGAATAAATAGAAAAAAACCCCATAGATAATGGCCCTAACTAATATGTAAATGTCAAGATGTCCAAGGGTTTTTGAAGGATATTCACATTTCTATTTGTGAGGGGTAATATTAAGCTCACATTTAAAGTTTGTCCTGGCCAAAGGTTTTTCAAAAGAATATCTGAGCATACCATTAAAGGCCTGTTCTTCTGTATTTTGGGGTTGATCTCCTACTGGTCTCTCTATTACCAGTTCTTTCATCTGCAACAGCAAGGTCTAAATTACTACAAATTATGCACCTCGGTGCTTACAGAGCCATTCAGGAAAAGACCTTAAGAAACTGCAAGCCAAAGCAAAAATGCCAAAAGGAGATCAAAACAAAAACCATCAATTCCCGGTGGAAGGAAGAGCTTTGACTGAACAGAACTTGTTATTCTTTCTTGTCTCACTTGGATGATTAATATCTTTAAAGGGTAGTCAGTTTGTAGGGAAGGAATTCTAACATAAGTCTCAGTAACTTGGTATACCAACCGAGTCAGAGTTGAAACTTGTAAATTTCAAGTGCAACAAATTTAAAGCTTAAAATCAGTGAAAATTTAGATAAAAACAAAAGAAATACAAAACTGTTAATATTTTCAAGTGTTCATTTAGGTCCTCCAAGAAGAAGACATGCATTAGACATACAGTAGATTTATTGAAAGAAACATCTGTGAAGGATAGAGAGGAGAGGGAGCAGGAGGAGGCAGTGGAGAGCCTTCAGACCACTAAACAGGTCTGACACCAGTGAAAGGAGAGTAGGAAGGAGAAGGATGGGGAAGGAAGGGCCTTGGTCTGCTGTGCAGCTCTGAGAAACTCATGTCCAGTGGAGTCTCAGAGGAGAGATAGTAGAGAAATGTACTGGTCAGAAAAAGTCTGGCTTTAGTATCCTGATGTGCTTAGGATACTAGATTATCGGTCATTGGCTGAGCACAGCTGAGTGAGCTTTAGCATGAACATGGCAATGGATCCAAAGATGTGGTTGCTGTTGGCTGTCATTCAGCTACATTCTTCATGGTAGGCTCTCTTGAAGGGAGATGTGAGCAATGCATCCTCATGACTGCCCACAATACTGAAGATATTTTAAACATGGCTATTGTAGATGCTTTAAGAAATGCTCTCATTTCAAATCAAAACCTATTGTATTAGTCCATTATCATCCTTCTGAAAAAGACATACCCAAGACTGGGCAATTTACAAAAGAAAGAGTTTTAATGGACTCACAGTTCCATGTGGCTGGGGAGGCCTCACATGGCAGAAGGTGAAAAGAACATTTCACACGGCAGCAGACAAGAGAAGAGAGCTTGTGCAACGAAATTCCCCTTTATAAAACCATTAGATGTCATGAGACCTATTCCCTATCACGAGAATAGCATGGGAAAGACCCACCCCTATTATTCAATTACATCCCACCAGGTCCCTCCCACAACATGAGGGAATTGTGGGAGCTACAATTCAAGATGAGATTAGGGTGGAGACACAGTCAAACCATATCACCTATTAAACTGTTATTAAGTCATATAGTGCTAATAGGCAAGACTTTTTAAAAAGAGCCAGTGAAAGGAAAATTGCACATTATAGATTAACATCATTGGAAACTTCATCAGGAAACAGGGTTGTACTTTCAATTACCATCCATAGAAACATGTTTGTAATCTAGTCCAGGTGATAGAGATTCACTCAATATATCCACACCCTCTTTCTTGATTCTCTTGTTACCAAAAACATTCATTTTTAAGTGTGTGGCTAGGCTGTGTGTGCAGTAATACCCTTGACATCAATATTACCATTATCTAACTAAGAACATGAAGGAAACTGGGAATATCAATTGGGGGTAAACTGAGAGAATAAAGAGAATAATTTATGATTACCATCATCGAGGGCATAACATTTAGCATCCTCGTCTCGAAAAACTGATGTCTTCATAAAGTAAAGTAATTCTTGGAGATGCAAAACCTTTAGTCAATTTGTTTACCATGGACTCACCATGAAGCCTTATTAATTGCTATTACCACATTTCAGCTTTTTGCCAGTATATATGAAACTTCATTTTTGTATCCAATTACTCTCTTATTGGGAAGGTTAATCTGTATCTTTCCCTCTGAGACTGTCAGCTATGTCTTTAATGACTGGAGACAATGGAACAAGAGGCCTGCGATTGGAATCAGTATTAAAACCTGGTTTAATTCCTGTTCTTTCATCATCATAGTTGTTTTTGTTTTTTTTAAAAAAGGTTAAAAACTACTCCTGCTTTAATTGATTCTTTTGAAGACTGAATACAGTAATATACATGGATTTCATGGTACAAGGTGAACATTCAATTAACGTCTTCTTGTTTTAGCAAATGAACAAAAATATTTGCCCCAACCTTTAGATGCAACTTCTTCCTCTATATCATTCCCCTGGCTCCTCATTCTTTTCTATCACCTAAGGTGGGTGTCTTGCTACTCATAAAGGGATATAGGCATGTGTCTGGGATGCCCAGATGGCAAAACTAAGATGATGGTCCTTCTGAGAAGTGGTGAGTTACAACTTTGTATATGTTGGAAAATTACTATTTATTAATATATGTCAATAGTAGTGGCCATGCTGAATAACTTGTTTGCTTATTATGCTGATTTATGAGGGGAGAAATGATGACAAATTCTCAAATTTTTGAGCTGCGACATCCCTTTAACTTGCAAGCTTATGAAATTTGTCTTTTTGTTTTCCATTGAGAAGACATCTGCAGTCCCTTTTGCAGGCAACTTTAGGATACTAGCCTGCAGTGAGAAGTGCTCTTAGATAGTATTGCTGCTTCTCCCAGTACCAGGTCCTAACTTTAGGTAAGAAAGACAGCAACTGGGAGAGGTTTTAATAAATCTTGCATAGCTTCAGCTCAGACTTACTTAAACAGTACTTTCCTTAGTATCACCACAAGCAAGTCAGTGCAGTAGGAGAACACAAATACAATGTAGACTAGTGATGTTGTAGGTTTTTCATCACATTTGATAGTACTCTAGCACGGGAAAAATTTTTACCCAGCAAATGTTTTTCTATTAGGTTGTGTATCATTTTGGAAAATTAAACTAAACATTCTGTTTATGAATAGTGGTTTAATTAGAGTAATGACAAAAACTGGAACATAATTGCTAGGAAATAGGAGTTTGGCTTTCCATGGAAACATACATTCATTTTACGTATGGAACAACTCTCTAATTATATTAGTATTAATTGTGTTAAATATTGAAATTATTTTTTTCTTCCACAGTTTATGATGATACAAGGACATGCTTCTGAAATTGTTTTATGTTTTCTTTGCTGTACCTAGAAGTTACATTGAGTTGAATTATAACACACTAATTTATTTCTCTTTCACAAAATAAGAGGAAAAACATAGGTGAAATAAATAAAAAATTTGTACCCATAGATATTAACTCCTAATTTTGGATTTGTGTTTATTAATTACTTATTTTTTACACTTTCCTTGTGTGCTTCAAAATCTAGTATTTTCATTCTGTTTTCTTATCAGGTAACAGAGGTTTCTGGAGATAGAAAGGATGGACTAGCAGTGAAGGGTTTTCCTACTACAGGAGCATTGAATGGTAGGGATTTTTGCAAGCATGAGATGGGTGGTTGGCTAAACGAAATCCAAGCTCCTTAATCTCTAATTGCTAGTGATTATATAAAACTTATGCTCGTCATCAGAATATATCTCACTTCTTACTCTTAGCCCTGTCCAATGAACTGTACCTCCACCTTCCTAAACTTCTGTTAGAATTAAGCCTAACAAACATTTGCTAGACTCTTGTTATGTGCAAGACTATGTATTAGCCACTCTGTAAGAATCAAATTAACTGTAATTCATATATAATGTAAAACTTTACAAATTTAAAAATTTCCAAGTTTTTAACAATTAAAAATAGAATAAAGCAAAAAAGAAAAAAGTGATTAAAGTGAATAGTATACAGCTCCTGACTTCAAAGAGCTTACAATTAGAAATTTCTTAAAAGTTTATGAGGCTTTGCTCATTTCAATCATTCCAGCAGCCCTCTAACAATTCTGTATATTGCACAAAATTTTTAGTGCATATATTTGAAGCATGGGTTAGAAATAATTAATATTTTAAAATCATATGTTAAATAACAAAATTACCAAATTAAAATGACTTATATTTTACTCAAGAAGATACGTTTATAAATTAAAAGCAAATACTAATTTACTATGTACAAAATACTGTGTGAAAATGAAAGCTTTTTTAAAGCACAAGTTTCAGGTTATAGGAAATCAATACACATTCATCCCAATTTTCTACATTTTCTATATGATGCAATTAATACTTCTGTTAGCGTAATGACTATGAATCACTGAAAAAAACATCTATTACCAAAGGCAGGAAGTTTGACTAAAACAAAATTAAAAGTTCTTCTCAGGACATACACATGGCCACCACTATGAGAAAGTGTTCAACCTCTCTAATCATTAGAGAAATGCAAATCAAAACCACAGTTACATACCCTCTCACAAAGGTTAGAATGGCTACTATGAATAAGTTAAAAAATAAGATGCTGGCAAGGTTATGGAGAAAAGTGAATGCTTATACACTGCTAGTGGGAATGTAAATTGTTTCAGCCATTGTGGAAAGCAATAGGGTGATTTCTCAAAGATCTTAAAATAGAATTACCATTCAACCCAGCAATCCCATTATTGGGTATATACCCAAAAGACTATAAATTATTCTTCCATAAAGACACATGTACTTGTATGCTTGTTGCAGCACTATTCACAATAGCAAAGACATAGAATCAACCTAAATGCCTGTCAATGGTAGACTAGACAAAGAAAATGTGGTACATCTATGCCATGGAGTACTATGCAGTCATAAAAAAAGAATGAAATTATGTGTTTTGGGAGCAACATGGATGGAGCTGGAGGCCATTATTTTTAGTAAACTAATCCAAGGACAAAAAAACAAATACCACATGTTTTCATTTATAAGTGGGAACTAAGCATTGAAAATATATGGACACAAAAATGAGAATGACAGACATTGAGGCCTACTTGAGGGTGGAAGGTGGGAGAAAGGAGAAGATCATAAAACTACCTAATGGGTACCATGATTATTACCTGGGTGATGAAATACTCTGTACAGCAAACCCCTGCAATATGCAAACTACCTATATAACAAACCTGCACCCCTGAAGCTAAAATCAAAGTAAAAAAAAAAACTTGAACATGGACAAAAATAGCTATAAAGTTTATTTTAAAAATGTTACATGCAATAGAAAATACTGAAAAATTATCTGTATATAAATGATTAAAAATTATGATAACTCTATGCCATTACTACACATCCATTAAAAAGAACATTATAGCTATATATAAAGACAAAAGAAGTTCTTCTAAAATAATAAAGTAAATGGGTTTTATGTTTAAAACTTAGTTTACCAAAAGTTAAATTTACTAGAACATTTTATCCCTTTACTATTCTAAATAATCATGGTTGTGGTAAGTGTTTTTTGTTCTGTTTACAACTATTCATCTGTATCTGCATCTATATATAACGTTAGTAACTTGAGGTCAGAGAATAAAACTAGCACACAGCGACTAAGGTAAAGCTTTGCAAATAGTAAATATAGTTAGTTGACTAAATTAACTTTTTATACCCTGTAATCACTGTATACATTGAATTATAAATCTTTTATTGAACTTCCCTAATTCATTCAACATTTATTGAGCACATTGTGTACACCAACATATCAATAATAAAACAAGTCTTTCTGGAATGGAGAAAATTGTAAGGGTCTATGGTGTTCTTTAGTGATGTCTATGAATTAGGTTATTGACTTTCTGGCAATGTGGTGGGATTGCCCTCCCTTACTGCCTTTCACATGAGGTATAACCACGTGATTTGTTTGGCCAATACAATATGAGCAGAAATGTTATGTGTAACTTTAAGAGCTTACAGATGATTTGTTACACTATCTTTCCAACTGTTCAAAGGAATGCTCCACTGGGTAGCACTGAAAGGAATACTGCATTAATTCTATGTCCCTCAATATTTAAATGAGCGGAGCTACCCTGTCATCCCAAGTTGGAAAGAAACTGTGAGTCTCAAATAAATTTTTTGCTGTGATAAGTCTGTAAGATTGCAATTATTTATTATTTCAGTGTAACCTGGCCTTTGTCATACTGAAGTTGACTTTTTGCCCAAACAGAAGGTCTAACAATATGGTATTGACTTTGGGACTGAGTAGTGAGAAATGTTATTGGAGGCTGCAAAGATAAGTAAGGAATCCCAAAATATTTGGTAAAACTCTTGCCCGTGATAATGAGGAAGGCAGATCATACCTGAAGAACTTATAACTCTAGGAAAAGAGGATGGAAAATAGAACATTAATAGTTTATTTGGTTACTGTTGGCTACAGTTAACAAGGTACTACAAGAAACAGATAAGATTTCAAAAGGATTGGACTTATAAAAAATAAAAGGAAATAGAGTCTAGAAATTCAGAAACTTCCAGGTATGGACTATGAAATTTCTTCACAATCCCAACCAGTAAAATGTAAAATGAAAGGTCTTTGAACAACAGAGTCTGATTGAAACAGCCTTAAGGTAGGAATCAAATCGAACTTTTGGCTGTGACAACCATTGCTTAAACTTCTGTGTGGACCAAGATGTTCCAGAACAAAGATCCAGTTAAGGTTGGGGGACCCAGAAATTCTTTTCAATAAGATAAAATTGCTCAAGTAAAAGTCATGAAAGGTACGTCTCTCCCTCTAAGGCCTAGTTGATCCGTGTTTTGATTAGTTAGAAAGAGGGAGAGAGGCATAACAGAGAGGAAATAAAAATAGCACACTTAAGAAATATGTCTAGAAAAGAACTATAGGTGTGGCTAGTGGCACCTGAATCTATCTTGAATCAAACTAAAAATTTACAAAGTGTTTAATGTTAAAAGTCATTAACCTGGATGAAAAGCAACCAACCTTCTATAGGCAAGAAGCTGTATGAGAAAGCGGTTATCTCCTAATGGACACATTCTCTAGTGCTACTTCAGCTCTAGCTAAGGAGGGCAAAGGAAGATGAGAATCTCCCAGAGAGTGGAGTCATGGACCGCAGAGAATAATGAACTCTACCATGGATCAGAACTGGGCTTGATCTAGAAGCATCACTTTCCTCCAGGATAAGGAGTTCTCAAAATGTCTACACAGTGGAATTCTGTATTTTTTTAAGGACAAATATTTCCTGTGTGTTTTCTATTTTGTCTCCATATAGAAATGATTATTGGGGCTTTTCTGACACCTTTATACCATCTTATATTGATTGCATTGGGACAGATAAATTTTCTTTTAAGTATATATCTCCAGATCAAGTGGAGTCACATATGGACCTGATGTAAAATGACATCACCTTAGATCTTAAATTTTGAGCTTTATGTTAGTTGTAAGTATCATACCAGACCCCTCCTGACTCCAATAGGGATGGCACTGTCTATAAGAGGCCAAAGAAGGGATCCAGAGACAGCAAGCAACACATAGGGTTTATTAAGGGAACTTACATACAGGGATGGTCCACATGGTGGGCTGGACAGGGGAACCACTACTGGTTGTAAAAAGCATGCAGTGTATATAGCACCTTCACTTAGCATGTCTACCTAACCACGTCCATTTACACCCCCCACCCCAAAAAAAGGGCCTTAATCCCCTGTGTGGCCTGCATTCCAAGGGATGAGTCAGGAGTTCAGATTTCCTTCACAGATAAGAAGGAAATCTGTGGTTGGCCACTCTTGGATTCCTTAGTTTGGAACTCTGAAAACACATTCTTCTTAGACCATAGGATCATCCTCAAGATATCCTTAAGTTAAGTTATTGCTGTCAGGTGCACCTGCCATGCAACGTACTGGACTATGAGACTGTATCCTTTGGGAGTAAGATAAATGTATTTTATGAGTGGGAAGAAGAGTTAACCAAATAATTAGTGTACAGAAAGATAGAATGTGGTGTGCACTAGTGATGTTCATAAAATCTTCTCTTCATCTTCCAGGCACATTATAGGATTGTATTTTCTCATTGATTATGAAATTAAGAATGACTCTGTCATGTATTTTGACCAGTAATCTGTGAGTAGAATTGGCACCTGTAACTTCTTAGCACAAGTTTTATATGCTAATGTGGGATTGGCTACGTTCTTCTTTCACGGCTGGCATGATTGTGGAAACACACATTGAAATTAAGCTTTAATCAACTCATCCCCTGAGTACTATGGACTGAAATATGTCCCCCACAAAATTCATATATCGCGGCCCTGACCTCCAAGGTGCCTGCATTTGGAGTAAGAAAGTAATTAAAGTTAAATGAGGTTACAGTGTGGGGTCCTTATCTAACAAGATTAATGTCTTTATAAGACACACTAGAGAATTTATTTCTCTCTCTCTGTCTATCATGGGAAGATACATTAAGAAGGCAACTATCTGCAACTAGGAAGGAAGCCCTCCCCAGAATCCAACCTTGCTGGCACCCTGATCTCAAACATTCAGCCTCCAGAACTGTAAGAAAATAAGTTTCTGTTGTTTAAACCACTCAGTCTATGCTATTTTGTTACGGCAGCCTCAGCTGACTAATACTCTGAGTGAACACAATGAGCAAATCCCCTGACACCCCACGTTAGATGTACACTATGAGCATGAAGTCGACCTGTTGTGATAAGACACTAGGATTTATACATTCAACTAAGTTGTTAACGTTTCCATTTGGATGCCTCACAAGCAACTCAAAAGTTAAAATGTCCAAAGCTGAAAATTTGATTTCACCCCCATAGCCTTTTATTACCATTCTTTCCTATCTTAATAGGACTTACTAGTACAGCAGTACACATTCACAGTATAATCCACCTGGTGGCTCAAGTAGAAGACTGAGAGCATTCTTGATTCTTTACTGTACATCGCCTCCCATATTAAATCCATGGGCAAGTTTTGTTGAATCTCTCTCTTAAAAACACCTTGAGTTCACACAGTTTTCTCTATCTGCACAGCTCCTACCCTAGAACATCATCATTACTTCTTGCATGGACTACTGGAGTAGTTTGCTAATTGCCGTTTCCACTTCAACTCCTGTCTTTTCCCAGTGTATTCTCCACAAGCAACCAGAAGTTCTGTGTAAACCATAAGTATCAATCACTATTAGGCCAAAATACCTTCAACGACTTCCTATTACATTTTTAAAAAGTACAATTTACTATGAACTCTATCTATTTTATGTATGCCATCTCTTGTCACTCTTTCTTAACTGCTTCAGTCTGTAATATTTTTATTCTACTTCTTCCTTGAACATGCCAAGATATTTTTAGTCACAGGGTTTTGAAATAATTGTAATAGCAATTACACAATTAACAAAAATATTAATAAATAACATTTATTGAATGTTTACTCTGTACCTGGCCCTGTTCTGACCGCTGTACACTTATTAGTTCATTTAGTGTTCACGGTGAAATATAGACATATATACTATGTCCATTGTATAGATGAGAAAACCAAAGCACAAAGAGATGCCCGAGGTCACTTCCTAGTAAGTGTTGGAACCAGGATCAGAACCCAGGAGATCTGTTCCAGAGCCACTTACCTTTTTAAACATCATGGTCCCTAATGATCAGCTCTTTCCTATTGTGTTTCATGTTGTCAGTCCTTTCACTATTTAATCGCAGTTTAAACATCACCCTCTGAGAAAGATCCCTGTATCCACTCAGTCCTTACTGTCTTTCATCATAGCAGTCTGTTTTCTTCATAGTGCATACCTCACCATCTGCAATCCATATATTGTTTATGTTTATTTTCGATCTGAAAGGTTGGTAAACATTTTCTGTTGAGGGCCACAGAGTAGAAATTTTAGGCACTGTGGGTCATATGGTCTCTATTGCAACTGTTCAACCCTGCTATTACAAGAAAATAAATATGGCTGTGTTCCAATAAAATTTCACTTACTAAAAGAGGTGGTGGGCCAGATTTAATCCATGGGCCAAGGCTTGTCAACCTCTGGTCTAACTCTTCGATGGGACTATAAGTGCTATGAATTTTGGTTACTTTTTAATGTATCCTCAGGGTACAACATAGATCCTGGCACATAAGAGTCATTTGGAACATTCCTGTTGTATGAAGGAAGGGCAGGTAATAGTGCATCTTACTCTCCTTTTAAAAGGGGCAGCATTGACTCAACTTCTACACACAGAAAAAGCAGACATTCACATTTAGTCTGATTCTATTTTAGAAACAAATGTACATATCAGTATGAAGAGGGGGACATGGAACAAGTTACAGAAAACGGAAGGGGAGAAAGAGCACTTGAAACTTCATCAAGATATGATGTCAACACCTCCTCTTTTCTACATTAAAAAGAAATTTGTTGCATTAGTCATTAACAGCTGAATGTATTCCTCTGAATAGTGGAAGTGGATTCCCTTATGATTGTGTAACAAAATGCTTTATAGCTTTGAGATTTTCCTTTTATGTGCTATACTATATACTCAGTTTTGGACAAATGAAAATCAGTGAGTTATTTTTTGTCTGGGTGGGGAAAGGAAGGCAGGCACACCTGGGCAAGGCAGTAGAATTTAAAGTATGGATGAGTTCTCTAAAGAGTCAGAGTAGAATAGAATGTGTTTACTAACATGATGTTCTGACAGCACCTCATCAACTGTCATTAATAGGTTTGTTGGATAATTGCTGTATTTCTATGGTAAGGATGCACTAGAAATACTATTGCCAATGTTTATGTCTGAGAAAATCTCCTTTGAAATACCCAGGCGCCATGGAAAGGCAGGTAGAGCTAGGAAATAATTCCAAGTTTATTAAATCTTACAAATTTAACAGGATTGGATCCTTAAGAGAAATTAGAAAACTATTCTAAAAGTTTAATTAACCAAGAATTATTTATTGAGAAACTATTATGTGCAAGGCATTGAGGGAAAAAGGGGAATATCTACCAAATAATTTCCTAAAATTTTTCAATTGTAAAACATTTCTGATTGTTTAAACTGAAAATATCTTTTTCTCTATTTCTGAAAGTGGTTTGACCTACATTTTTAACCCCAAATGAGCAAAAGTAGCTTCATTTTGGCAACTTTGTAAACTTCCTCTGTTATAGATGAAATTAAGCTGAAGAGTGTCAAATTAAGCAGTGATAGGGTATTTTGGATAATTTGTTAGATTTGTATGGAAGGGAAATGAGTAACATGAATCTCTGAACCTGTGAAGAAGATTTTGGCTTGGCCTGATTTGTTCTTTTCTCTTACCTCATTCTTCAGAAAGGGTCTTTCTTGGCTTACCAGTTTTTGTTTATATAGACATAATCAGGAGAAAAGCAGTGAAGAAGGGTAAATGTGTGGGTGCTAACTTGCAAAATTAATTTAGGGAAGAGTAGGAGAGAAGGATGAGGGAGAGGCTGAGTGAAGTATTCATGGGATGTGGGTGGGCAAAAAAAAGGAAAGGGGCTTTAAAATGTGTGGGTCTGATCAATGCATATCCGTAATTTTTTAAAGAAATGCCAGTAAAGATTTGAGTTACTTAAAAATTATGATTATTTTCTTGCTTGCTGACTTTTCTTTCTTTGACTAAGATGTTGCTAGGTGTCTTGGTATAATATCATGTATATGAAGGTCATAAGCATTGTAGATCCACAGGCTTCACAAGCATTACGCCTTCAGAAGCATAAGGCTACCTCCTCTTTTTATATCATCTCCATCACGTGTGTTGGAGAAATATGTTAATCACATGATATATGCACAGTCTTTTTCATGCATTACAGAGCTGTTACAGCTGTATTCCTTTTTGATCTTTATGCATACTCAAAAGTTTTTAATACTCTCTGGAATGGCAACAAAAAAGCTTTTTCGTGTGAGGAATCTTCACAAATTTTGAAATGTATTCGACATAGTTCTTCACTTTACATAGTAGATTTCAGATAAAGTGATAGTGATGTTTTTAAGTTTCTGAAATTATGATTTCTTCTGATGAGAAATACTTGGTTCATAGAATCCAGACTATCAATTTGGACTATTACTTTAAACTCTAATTATATAACAAGGTCTCTAAATTCAGGCCCAGAAATTCAAATAGGTTCAGGAATACTGAGAATGTATTCCTGATAATCTCTTATCAATACTTTCTCTGTCATCATTTTCATTTTCCTCTTAGAAAACTTCCTTTTATATTAAAAGGCCAATTAGACTCAAAAGCAACAATAAACAATGGCCATTGACCCAAGAACCATTATCATTGGTTTGATGGATATCAACAATAATTGTCCATCCAAGAAAAGAACTTAATGGGCAGTGAAAACATCCTTTCAATCATGGTTGTTTTCAGACACCGCTGTTATTTCACTAGGCTCTTCTGAACTGGTAGAATTGGCATTAGACTGTGTCAATAAAATCACTGTGAAATAGAAAAGTCGAAATGCTTGTAGCAGGAAATAAAACCCTTGCCAACTTCCATATTTACATGAGGCAGAATGAAAGGAAGTGACACTAATCATTGAATTTAGCACTGGTTTCTTTTTAGTTACAAATTAAAAAGTCCCTCTCTCAGCACATTTAGTGTTGGTTGGTCAGCTGCAAATAAGAGTTATTCTGTCCAAATTGTGGTTATGTTTAAAAAAGGTCATGGAGAGATTATTCTCAATGGAGAAATTAAGATGTCACAAATGTTTTCCTAATTCTGACATTATGTGGATCTCAGATTTGAATCAGAGTTATTTATGTGTTGGACAAATGACCTTTGATTTAGATACCGTGTTTTCCAAATGAAAAATTAAAACAATAGGTGAGAAAACTTTGATGGCTTTTTTAGATGACATAAGAGGTCTCGGATATGTTTTATATGACAGAATGTTAAAATTAGTAACTTAGGGGACAATGAAAAAAATTCTGAAATTAGAACTCTCCCCGGTAGTTTAGGATACCTGATCAATGCATCTGTATACAGGAGGTGTTATCTGTATTCTGCTGACGTGATGTTATCCAAAAGTTTATGCTTCGAGCTCCAAATATTCCCCACTTGTCTAGCATGCTATTATACTACTAACTTTTCTGCCTCAAGAACTTGACATTTTAATTTGCTGGGTCATGGATGGATTAGCAGAGGAGCAGGAACAGTTCTTTCAGAAGGTCTTTCTTAAAGTATGCATATGATTAGAGAGGTTTCCTGTGGCCTTTTCCCTTTGGCCCAGTTCAGTATATCCAATTAGCTGATCCAGCTTTAGTTCCTGAATGCAAGGAGAGCAATACAGGAGAGAACTGCAAGGAGGGGAGAATCAGTGGAATCCTAAGTCCACGAATGTGTATTAGTTATTACTCTACTTGTCCAGGCCAGGGAGAGTAACCATAGGCCTTGGCACCTAAGGGATTTTGAGAGGCTCCAAAATAACTAGGACGTTGATGGTGCCTGAAGGACAGGATAATTGATGAGGTGAGGCGAGAGTTAAGCCCCAAAAGTAGGATGGAGCTAGGTAATAAAAGCCCTTATAAAACAGGCCAGGGAGTGTGGGTTGTCCTGTAGATAAGAGAACAGGGAAGATGAAGGCTTTGGAGGATCAAGCAATGAGAGATTTATGTTTAGATACATTATTCTGACTATAATGGGAGTGGGAGGGAACACAAGGGGAAAGGGCTTAGATCAGTTGGTGGGGATGAACATTTGAATAAGTTAGTGAAGGCCTGAATTAGGTCAGTGTTAGCAAAGATAAAGATGACAGATTCTCCTCAGTTTTCAAGAAAGAAATAACAAGGATTGAATGGACAATATGGTTTCAATAGCTATAATTTCTTATAATAAGAAGGGGAATATGGGGAAAGAAGATAGTATTCAAGCACAGTCATACAGTCATTTATAAAATACGGTCTCTACATACCTTCAGTCCCCACTTTAGGCTAAAGCCAAAAAGGAAATTAACTAAAAACCAGAAAAGTGATTTAGATCTTTGTAGGCCATTGGTTCTCAACTTAGGGAATATCAGAATCACCTTGAGAGTGTATTGAAACACCAATTGGCAGCACCTACCCCCAGAATTATTTCTGATCAGTGCATGTATGGTGGGGCCTGAGATTTTGCATGTCAAGAAAGGGTCAAGGTGAAACTGTTGCTGCTTGTCCCGGGGCCACACATTGAGAACCCATGTCCTTGGTCATTGTTTTAAACAATAGTTTTCAATATGGTTGTTTTGAGTAGAGGCATTCTATCATGATCTATAGTGACTAAGGGAGTTACACAATTAAATTGATGGGTCTTACTCCCATTTGCTCGAGACATTTTTTCCCCAATACATTTTAACTTGGCCTAGACCATGATTTATTTTATATTACATATTCTGGTTCTGTTTTTTTAAGATCACCCTTGATTCTTTCTACCTAAATCCTAAGACATTGCCTCTGTGATTCTCAAGAAGTCATTTAATCTTTGCCTTGTAAGTTATCATGCAACGCTTTAAAACCACAGATCCAAGTAATTCTTTAAATCTGTCTAGCACATTTATAATTGTAACCCTTTAAGGACTATACTGTTTATCTGTTATCATCTTCTTTTATTAAACTTATCATCATCATAAGTCACAAGCCTAGAAATTCACCCCTCCCATTTAACATGGTTTTCCTTTTTTGAACCTCAATATTGGTGAGACAATTCCATGAATTTAGTGTTCATTATAAGGAACTTCAATAAAATAAAAAAAAATGCTGTCCTATGGGGATTTGATAAAAGAACCAAAATAAATATAGAAGTAAAGACTGTGAATGTGGGAGCAGATTTCATAATTGAAAAGCATAAATTGTCTTAATACTAGTGTCTTAGGTGGAACTAACAGAAAAAGCTCTTGTGCGGTGGGACAATTATTGTGTTTGTTGAGCCAATCAGAGAAACTTGAGGAAGAGAGAGAGAGGAAATTTACAAGGAAATGGAATAGAAGTGTTGATGCAGAGAGATTTATTTGTTATGGAGGCTCCCGTGACTGGAACAATAAATGCAAGCTTGACAGCAACCTTTGATGTTTCCTTATACAGAAAGAATATATGTTGCTTGGGGATCAAAAATATTTTGTAAATTTTTCCTCTTGTGAATTTTATGGACAAAAAGCACAGTATTTCCAAAAATATAACATGTTCATATTTTCCTTTCAAAGCAGGATGAGCTTTTTTGACTTTCTTCCAAAACCCTTACGTTTTCATTTTCTCACTAGCTGACCATCTCTGGTCTTTTCCAGCCCTCACATTCCTTCTGTATGTACTTGTCTCTGATGCCCCCTGAACTCAGTGGAATCAGAGCAACCTACTTTATAATCACTTCATAATCCTACTCATTGAAGTATTGAAGTATATTTTCCATTTGCTTCAGAGAGGAATTAGGCCTGTGGGAAAATGACTGAAAAAGGCTTTTAAAACACTTGGTCCCTTAAAATTACTCAGAAAAGTTCTAACTTTGTGACTCCTGGCTTTTCATCCAAGTACTCCAGCAGAGAACCATACATAGGGGGTAGTCAGTAAGAATAGCTGATGATCTGTCATCATCCCTCAAATATACCTTGCCATTGAGGAAGAAAGATTTGCCAATATATTAAATGGAAATCATACAAGTAGGTAATAGGAGCTGTTCAGTAGGTTTGGTTAACATTGCAGTCAATTTCTATAAAAGCACTCAGGGTGACCTGAGACCCAAACCGCCATACACTCTAGAGAGGTTGTTTTCCCATTGGAGAATATAGTCTAGTGGATAAAAATATGCTTAGATACGTTTCTTCTGAGGTAATTGTCCTTTATCCTTTTAGATCAGCAAGCCCTTTGTATAAAAACTCTGTCCTCTTTATTTTGCAAAATTTACATTTGCATGCAATGTAAAGTTGTCTGTAATTTTCTGAAGCCCAGCCATAGACCATAGAGAGAAAGCCTCTAGTAACCTTGTTTGATGTCTTAGGAACATTTATCATCCTTCAAAATTCCAAGGATTTTAATAGAAGATATCTGTACATGTGCATTGGTTTCTGCAAATGTATGACTAAGTTTGGAGCAGAAAAGAAATAAAAATGCTTGCTTTTTGCAATAATTTTTAATTGAAAAATTAAAAACCATGGCAACTTGAGTTATGTGAAGGAACTACTTTAATCTTAAACTGTGATTTTCCTTTCTTGTGAGAGTTCCATGGGAAAATCTAAAATAAAAACAAAGTGTATGTATGTGTATGTTTTCCCACTTGGAAAATTTGTTATAGAACCTAAGTCATCCATCACCATGTCACAGAGTCAATAGAATCCTCCCCTTTAGAGTCTTGTCTTAAGATTTTCTGTGTAATTCTCCAAATAAAGGATTAGTTAAATTCAGAGTAGCTAATGTTGTAGATTACATAGTGTCTCAATTTTTTAAAAATGTGTCTTATATTTCCAAGATCAATGTTGATTTCTTTCTGAAGTGATTGTGTGAATTCTTCTTAGTTTCCCATTGCTTGGATTCTGTAGTACATAGTACATAGCAGATTACATTCTCCCTTTACTAATACCCAGAGCTTCTGGGTATTACTAAAGTATTGTAGTGCTTCTGAACATTGGACACACATTAGAATCCCTTAGGGAGCTTTAAAAGATATTAATGCTTGGGGCTGCTTGGATGGATCTCATTTCTAAACATCCTAATTAAATTGGTTTGAGGCCATAATATTGGGATTTTTTGGTCAGTATTTTTTAAACAGCTTTATTGAAATCTAACTGATGTACAATAAACAGTATATATTAAATGTAGAATTCAATAAGTTCAGCAAATGTGTGCACACATGAAACCATCACCAAAGACAAGATAGTAAATGTATACATCAGCACAAAAATTTGCCCATGCCCCTTTATCCCTTCTCTCTTTCTCCCTCTCCACTTCTCTTTACTCCCTCTCTGAGCAACCAAGATCTTCTTTCTCTTATTATAGATTAGTTGCATTTTATAGAATTTTATATTAATGGAATAGTGCAGTTTATATTCTTTTATTTGTCTACTGTGTTAACTCAACATAGCAATTTTTAGATTTATCCATATTGTTGCATGTAGTTCACTATTTTTTGTTGCAAATTCGTATCCCCTTGCATGGAAATGCCACAAAATGTTTATACATTCCGTTGAGTTGTTTCTAGTTTTTGGCTGTTACAAATAAAGCTGCCATGACTATTCATGTACAAGTCTTTGTATGAATACATACTTTCGTTTCTTTAGGAATGGAATGGCTAGATCAAATATTAAATGAATGATTAACTTTTTAAGAAACTGACCAATTGCTTTTCAAAGTAGTTTTATCATTTTGTGTTCTCACAGTTTAGAGAGTTCTAGGTCCTCCACATCTTTATTATGCTTCATTGACTTATTTGCCTATTTTTATGTCAATATCACAATGTCTTAATTACTGGAGAGTAATAAATCAAAATCAGCTCATAAATTAGTGCACCAACTTTGATTTTGTAAAAGTTATTTTCTGGGAGGCTGAGGCGGGCAAATCACTTGAGGCCAGGAGTTCCAGACCAGCATAGTCAACATAGCAGAACCCTGTCTCTACTAAAAATACAGAAATTAACTGGGTGTGGTGGCTCATGCCTATAATCCCACCTATTCAGGGGTCTGAGGTACGAGAATCACTTGAGCCTGGGAGGCGGAAGTTGCAGTGAGCTGAGGTAGCACCACTGCACTATTGCGTCGGTGACAAAGGGAGACTCTGTGAGAAAAAAAAATAAGTCCTATTCTAGACCCTTTTTTCCCCCCATATGAACCTCAGAATCAACTGCTAATTAAAAAAAAAAAAAAAAAACCCACTGCGGTTTTGATTGGGATTGCTTTGAATATATAGATAAATTTGGGAAGAACTGACATCTTAAAAATATTGAGTCTTTTGACTTATGGAAACTGTATTTTTTCATTCACATAGGTCTACTTTAATTTCTCTCAGTAATGTTTTATAGTTTTAGTGTTCAGATATTGGGCACGTATTATCAAATCAATCCCTGCGGACTTCATATTTTCTAATGTCATTCTAAGTGTTATTTTTTTCCTGAAGTTTTCATGTCTGATTGTTCTTTGCTAGTGTATAAAAATAAAATTATTTTTCTGTGTTGATTTTGTATCCTGAAGCCTGGATAAACTCATTTAGCTTTTCTAGTATTTTATTTGTGGATCCCATCACATTTTCTGTATAGATGATCAAAATGGGGAGAAAGACAGTTTTGTCTCCTTCTGGGCTCTTTTTATTTCATGTTCTTGCCTGATTTCTCTAAGTTAGAATGTTGACCAGAAATGATGATAGCAGAGATCCTTGTCGTATTCCTGATACTAGGGAGCTACATTCAATTTGGTATTAGCTGTAAAGGTTTACATCATTGCCCTTCATCATCTGGGGCATTTTCCCTTCCTAGTTAACATTTTAATTAAAGCCTGATCCTGAGGGAAGGGAAGGGTCATGGGCCACATGAATTTTTTTTAGTTCTCTAATTATTCCTTTATGAAGTGAAACTGGCTCAAAGTTGTACCATCATCCACAAATACTGAACATAATCCCTGCTCTCTCATTCGCAATAGAGTTATCTGTACTGAGTACAGAGCCTGGTACTTAGTAAAGGCTTAATTAATGTTTGATAAATGATCATAGTAAATATTTATACTGAGTACTATAGAAGATGTGGGAAGTATACAACGTATTTCTCTGCCCTCAATTAATGAGTTATCTTCTTAGGAAAATAAGCTCTTTTCCAGATTAGGGAGAGAGGATCATCTAAAAGTTATCTTTGTATTGACAAGGGAGTGAATCTCAGCCAAGACAAATATATGAAAATTAAGTTTTATAGAAATTGAGAGATGAGAGTGATCACTATGTGCCCTGAAGCTAAGGGCTGGCTTCCAGAAGAAGGTGAAAATTAAACTGGTTTTGAAAAGGACCAGGATTGGCATGTCTGGAGAGGGGTTGGGGGCAGGCATTTCAGTTTGTGAGAAACACTGAAGTGAGGTCGGAAGGAGAATATAAACACTGTGGTAGCTAAGATGGGTCTGAGGGATAGTATTTGGAAGTCATGGGATATCAAGCAGGGGGTGTGTGTGTGTGTGTGTGTGTTTGTGTGACAGAGAGAGAGAGAAAATTTGTATGTGTGTCTGTTTGAATGAAGCACACTAGATGGGATTGAATGACAGCAAAAGGATAGTGAAATTAAATAGTGAACATATTTTCTTATTAATTTCCTGTTTATTAGTATTGGATTTTGTGTGCACATAAATTTCCATTTCTTTGGGATAAATGTCTAGGAGTATAATTGTTGAGTTATATATTAGTTGCATGTTCAGTGTTTTAAAAACTGTCAAGCAGTAACATTTTAGATTCCAACTAGCAATGCATGTAAGAGCCAGTTTCTCCACATTGTTGCAAATATTTTGTGTTAATCATATTTTTAACTTTAGCCGTTCTTATAGGTGCATAGTGGAATTTCACTGAGGTTTTAATTTGCATTTCCCTAATGGCTAAATATATTGAAAAATTATTTCCTTTTTCTCTCTATTCTCTCTGGCAAAATGTCTCTTCATGCCTTTGCCCATTTCTTATACAATTATTAATTATTTTACTGCTGAGTTTTGAGAGTTCTTTTTATTTTTTAGATGCTAGCTCTATATCAGCTATGTGGTCTGAAAATAGTTTCTCCCAGTTCATAGCTTGTCTTTTCATCCTCTTAACAGGGTATTTGGCAGAGGAAAACCTTTTCATTTTGTTGAAGTTCAGTTAATCATTTTTCTTTTTTTTCTTTTTAATTATACTTTTGGCATCAAATCTAAGAACCCTTTGTCTAGCCCTAGATCCTGAAGGTTTTCCCTTATGATATTTACAAAAGTTTTATAGATTGTTTTGTTTTAGACTTAAGTCTGTTATTCATTTGGAGTTAATGTCTGGAAAAGGTGTAAAGTTTAGATTGAACTTTTTTTTTTTTTTGTAAATCCCCCCACAGATGTTCATTTGTTTCAGCACCACTTAATAAAAAGGCTTTTTTTCCCCCATTGAATTTACTTTTGTTCATTTGCCCAAAACTATTTGGGCGTAATTATGTGATCTGTTTCTGGGCTATCTATTCTGTTCCTTTGATCCGTATATATTTCTTCACAAATAACGTACTAATTACACACTGTTGATTACTGTCACTAGGTAAAAAATCTTGAAATAGAGTGATTCCTCCTGCTTTATTCTCCTATTTCAAAATTGTTTAGCTATTCTCTTCCTTTTTCTTTCCACATACATTTTGGAATATTCTTGTCTACATCTACAAAAATTCCTTCTGGGATTTTGTTAAAAATATATTAAACCTGTATATCAATTTGGAAAGAATTGATATATTTTCTGAATTTCTTTCAATCTATGAACATGGTATGTATCTCTGTTTATTTATTCTTTGATTTCCTTTTTCAGCATTTTACAGTTGTCAGCATACATATCTTATATATATTTCATTAAATTTATAGACAAGAATTTCAGGTTGGTTTTGGTGATTGTAAGTGGTATTATGTTTTAAATTGTATAGGTTATAGCTTCACAGCTTGTATATAGAAATACAGTTGATTTTTGTATCTTTATCTTTTAAATTGCAAACTTACAAAACTCACTTTTTGGTTCTAGGAATTTGGTGTTTTTCTAAATAAGTTTTTGTGTTATTTTCTCTATTGACAATTGTGTCATCTGCAAATAAGGGTAGTTTTATTTCTTTGTTTTTGATTTATATGCCTCTTTGTTCACTGCCTTATTGCATTGGCTAGAACTTCCAACACTAATTTGAATAGGTGGTAGGAGTGTGCGTCCTTGCCTTGTTCCCAATCTGAGGGGGAAAGCATTCAGTCTTTTCATTAAATAAAATGTTAGCTGTAGGTTTCTTCGTTTGTTGTAGATAATCTTTATCAATTCAAGGGAGGTCCCCATTCCTATTTTTTGAGAGTTTTAAAAAATTACGAATGTGTTTTGAATTTTATCAAGTGCTTCTGCATCAATTTATATTATCACATAATTTTTCTTCATAAACTTCATGTGGTCATATTGTGTAATTATTTTTAATATTGCTGAATTCTACCTGCTAATAATTTGTTTAAAGATTTTGTGGTTATATTCATTAGTGATCATGGTTTCTAGATTTTTATTTGGACTTTCTTTTTTCTGATTTTGACAGCACAGTAACATAAGCTTTATAAAATAAACTGGGAGGTGTTCCCTCCTCTTCTGTTTTCTGGAAAACATTGTGTAGGATTAATGTTACTTCTTCTTTAAACATTTGGTAGAACCATCTGGACTGGGAGATCTCTTTTTTAAAAAGAATCTTTAAATTATGGGCTCAAATTCCCTAATAATGATAGGGCTATCCCAATTCTTGATTTTATATTGGATAAATTATAGTTTGAATTTTGGGGGAAATTGGTCCATTTTATGTAATTCGTCAGATTTATGAGTGTAGAATTGTTCATAATATTATCTTATTATTTTTTTGATGTCTGCAGGGTCTATAATGATTTCCCATTTTATTCCTAATGGTGATAATTTGTGTCTTCCGTCTTTTCTTTATCAATAATGCTAGATATTTATTAATTGCATTAATGTTTTCAAATAATTGGCTCATCAGCCCTTTGTTTCATTGGTTTTTCATGAATGTTTTTCTGTTTTCATTATTTAATTGATTTCTGCTTTTATTTTTACTATGTTCTTCCTTCTGTTTGTTGGAATTTGTTGTTGTCCTTATTCTTTTTCCAGGTTCCTTTGATGTGAATTTGGTTTAGTGGTTTGAGACATTTACAATTTTGTACCATATGCATTGAGTGCCATAAATTTGCCTCTTAGCATTGTTTGAGTTATGTTCCATAAATTTTGGTATGTCATGATTTTATTTTCATTCAGTTCAGTATATTTTTTATTTCCCCTTGGAAATTGTCTTTGACCCACAGATTATGAAAAAATATATTACTCAGTTTCCAAATGTTTGAAGATTTTTCTATTTCTTTCTGTGATTGATTTCTAATTTGGTTCCATTGTGGGCAGAGGGCACACTCTATGTCAATTCTTTCAAGCTTTTTAAGATTTTTTTTTTTTTTTTTTTTTTTTTTTTTTTTTTTGAGATGGAGTTTCACTCTTGTTGCCTAGGCTGGAGTGCAATAGCACAATCTTGGCTCACCGCAACTTCTGCCTCCCAGGTTCAAGAGATTCTCCTGCCTCAGCCTCCCAAGTAGCTGAGATTACAACATATGCCACCACACCCGGCTAATTTTGTATTTTTAGCAGAGACGGGGTTTCTCCATGTTGGTCAGGCTGGTCTCGAACTCCCAACCCCAGGTGATCCACCCACCCGGGCCTCCCAAACTGCTGGGATTAAAGGCGTGAGCGACTGTGCTCAGTCAAGATTTATTTTAAGGTTTAGGATATGGCTTATCTTAGTTCATGTTCTGTAGGCAGTTGAAAAAAATGAATACTCAGCTGTTCTGGGGTGGAATCTTCTGTAAATGTTAATTAGACCTTGTTGGTTAGTGTGGTTGAATTGTTCTATTAATATATCCTTTCTGATTGTCTGTCTAGTTCTATCAATTGTTGAGAGAGGGTTATTGAAGTTTCTAATTATAATTATGAGTTTGTTTTTGCCTTCATTTCAATAACTTTTGCTTCATTTATTTTGCATATCTGTTGTTTGATGCATACATATTTATGATTACTATGTCTTCTTGGCAGAATAACCCTTTTATTTTTATATAATGTCCTTTTCTGTATCTGGTAAATTTTTTTGGTCTGAAATGAAGTCTCCTTTGACAGATATTAATGTAGCCACTCTTTTGTTTTGATTAATGTTTGCACAAATATCCTTTTATATCCTTTTACTTTCACTCTCCCCATGTCATATATTTAAACTGAGTTTCTTGTAGCAGCATATAGTTGAGTCATATTTTTATAAAGTCTACCAATTTCTGCCTTTTATTTGGTATATTTAGACCATTTACACTAATGTCATTATTAATATATTAGACTTAAGTGTATTATTGGATTTTTTTGTTTTCTGACGTTTTTCTTTTTTTGTTGTTTCTCTGTTTTCTTTTTTCTGACATTTTGTGGGTTACTTAAACTTTTTTTTTCTTTAGAATTCCACTTTGATTTATTTATAGTGATTTTGGTGTATTTCTTTGTATAGCTTTTTCAGTGTTTGCTCTAGGTACTATTTTATATATACATAACCTATCACAGTATACTAGTGGTATCATTTTCCCAGCTTGAGTTAGTGTAGAAACTTTATTCCCCTTTAGGCCCTTTTATACTTGCCATTTTATAATTGTCTTCAATATTTCCTAAACCTACCTTTAAAACCATATCAGACATTGTTATAACTTTTGATTCAGCCATCAAACACACTTAAAAAAACTTTAGATGATAAAGATCATCTATTATATTTATTCATATACATGTTTTGATTTTCCTTTCATCTCTTTAGAATATTTACACTTGAGATAACATTCTGGGTTGATAGGTCTGGTTTTTAAGTTTGAAAATGTAGTGGCACTTCTGTCTTCTGTGATTTCTTATGAGATATATGCTGTAATTCAATTTTTTTTCTATTGATATGATGTTCTGGTTTCTCTTCATTTGAAATATTTTCTTTGTCTTTGGTTTTCAGAAATTTGACTATTACGTGTCTTGGAGATTTCTTTGAATTTATTTTAAGTTTGCTTAGCTTCTTGGATCTGTCAGTTTATATCTTTTGCTAAATTGTATGAGTCATTAGGCATTATTTCCTTCAGTATATCTTCAGCCTTTTTCTCTTTCTCCTCTCCATCTGGTAATCCAATGACTTGAATGTTAGATATTTTCTTACATTTCCACAGGTCCCTGAAGGTTTGTTCACTTTTATTTTTCAGTTTGCTATTTCTATTGTTCAAATTGGTTAATTGTGTTTTATCTTCTAGCCCAGTGATTTTTTCCTGTGTCCCCCTCATGCTGTTGAGCTTATTAATTTTTTAATTTTTTTAGTTATTGTCCTTTTCACTTCTAAAATTTTCATTTGGTTCTTCTCCATATCCTCTATTTCTATGCTGAGACTTCTATTTTTAATTTGTTTTAAGTGTGCTTATAATGGCTCTTTGAAGCATTTTTGTGATGAATGCTTAAAGTCTTTGTTAGATAATTCTAACATGTCTATTATCTCACTATATCTATCTATTAATGGCCTTTTTCGTTCAGTTTGAATAATTTGGATATGACCAGTGGTTTTCTATTACCACTCAACATATATATAGCCTCAACATTTGGGTGTTGTGTTTTTAGAGTCTAAAACATATTAAAACCTTCTGTTTTAGTTAACTTTTCTTGACATCACTCCGGCAGGGGAAAGGGACCTCTATTTTATTACTGCCTTTCGGGCAGAAGTCTAAGTTTCCTACCTGGACATGGTCCCTTTCATCACTACTGCTGGATGTGGGTGGAGGCTCAGGTTCTCCCTAGACCTTACTGGATGAGAGGGTTAAGAGTGCCTTGTTACTTCTCCCTACACACCCTCCACTGATACCATGAAGGGCTGGGATGGGAATGTGGCCTAATTGCTGCTGGGTGGTTGGTAAAAGTTCAGTCTCTCCACTGTGCCTCCTCTGACACCACTTCAGGGAGGAGGGGGAGGAGCGCCTATTACTGATGGTTTGGAGATAGAAGCCCATACTCTCTAAATTGTCACCACTGACCTTGCATCAGGAGGGGTCTTGTTACCACCTAGGAAGGATAAAGTTATTTTTTTCCTACTTGAACTTTTAAAAATACCACCTCTAAGAGGCTTGGAGGAGATTATTTCAGGCTGCTGTAGGTGAAAGTCTAGGTTACTCATTTGGCCTTTGCTGGCATGGGGCAGGGGGCAGAATATACTTTGTTTTTTCTTTCCAATGTTTGGCTAAATCGAGTAGTTATTATCTAATTTTTTTTTCTCTTCTTGGATGCTTCTTTCTGGAATTTTTCCCTAGAGAGAACAGACTTTTACTTGGGGGTGTGGGGCAGTTTTATCTATGCGCATTGGCCTTTCCAGGTTGCTGGCTTCATAAACTCTATGTCTAAGATATTAATGTAAGAAAAAAACAACCCAGGGACCATAAGTTGCTCTTCATATTTTGAGGTCCCTAGCCAGTCTGTCTCTATCCACCTTTTAAATTTTTGAAATCATTTTTTATATATAATGTCCAGAGATTGTAATTGTGTTTAGGTGTAGGAATAGAGAAAAATACATCTATTCCACTTTCCTAGAAGTGGAAGTAATTTCTATGAAAGTTTTGATTAGAAAATTTTTGTAATAGCACAAAGATAATCTCAACTATCATCCTCTGAACAAATTGCAAAAGAGTGGACTGGAAGCAGGGATGTGTTACCTCTGCATAAGAAATAAAGAGGCTTCCACACCCCCTCACCCCCAACACACTGAATGATTGTGAATGCCTGCTACATGCAGGAACTATAATTACCCTTTACCTACACTGTAACATTTACTCCTTACCACACTGAACATAAGGTAGGTTTGGGGATTATTTTCCTAATAAAATAATTGAGCTTCAAAGGAATTAAATAATTGCCAAAAATTACATAGTAAGCAAGTCACAGAATCAAGTATGGAGCACAGTCTACCATACTGAAGTTGGTATCAGTGGCAAGATAATGAAGGACAGTGTATTAGCCAGAGTTCTCTGGAGGCACAGGACTAATAGGATAGATGTATATATGTAGGGGAATTTATTGAGGAGAATTGACTCACAGTCACAAGGCCATCTGCAAGCTGAGGAGCAAGGAAGCCAGTCCGAGTCCCAAACCTCAAAAGTGCAGCCTTCAGTCTGTGGCTGAAGGGTTGTGAGCCCCTGGCAAACTGCTGGTCTAAGTCCAAGAGTTCAAAAGCTGGAAAACTTGGAGTCTGATGTTTGAGGTCAGGAAGCATCGAGCGTGGCAGAAAGATGAAGACCAGAAGACTCAGCTAGTCTAGTCTTTCCATGTTCCTCTGTCTTCTATTCTAGCTACGCGGGCCGCTGATTAGATGGTGCCCACCCAGCTTGAGGGTGGGTCTGCCTTTCCCAGTCCACTGACTCAAATGTTAATCTTCTTTGGCAACACCCTCACAAACACACCCAGGAAAAATAGTTTGCATCCTTCCATCCAATCAAGTTGACACTCAATATTAACCATCACAGACAGTTTTATGAGATGTTAGAGAAGATGTATCAACATCACTGACTCTTAAGTTCAGAGATGTTTGGCAGCCTAAGTACAGAGTGTGTGCACCTTTGGTCACAATTCTCTTAACCTCAGCCATCTGAATACCATCTTATATGTATTCCATACTTAAAAGCGACCTTGATTATTATTTACTTAATATTTTTCTTTATTCACTTATGTTACTTAAAGAAATGTTTATCTTAAACAACAATATTGATATGACCATATGCTAGTTATATCTATTTTTCTAATACAGATTGAAATAAATATTGACTATTTAGGTAACAGCTGATCTGTGTCTCATCCAAAAGCTTGTCAGGAATCACCTTGCTGTGGGACGCTGACTTCGGTGTCTCAAAGAGCTCTAATGGAAGATGATTTCACACACAGATCTAGCACTGGGGCAAAGGGAGAAGAGAACACTTTCCCACTATTATTGCCACTGGAGTAATTAGAAGTTTTGGTTGGAGGACTATATTTATCTTCAGTTTTCAGTGACAGCTCCTTCTGTATTCCAGGTGATTGTGTACTGACTTTCAGGAAGGCCTGTTATTAACCAAGGGTTAGGCTTTAAGAAAAATTGCCTTACTAATTGGATACCCATCTGTTGGTGTCTGACTGGCTACATTGGATTCAAGACTTAGAGGAAACAAACTCTCCTTCAGTACTTACTAAGTACAATAAATCAAGACTGTTTTTAAAAAGATATGTAACTCCAGTGAAAATTTATACTTAAAGTATGTTGTTGAATCCTGGTTCTTACTTTCAGCACTCCTAGATGAATTCAGATTTTCCCCAGTGATTAGTTCATCAGATGTTGAAAACATGTTCCCATCTAGGATATTAATCTTTACAAATCTTGAAATAATGCCAACAGAACAGTATAAAAGCCTGAGCTCTGGTTCATAACACAGAGAAAGAAATTTGGCTTATTAGGAAAAATAAATACAAACCTTTTTTCTTTTGAAAAAACGATCCAGTAATCATCATGTCACCAGACAGCTGAATTGTTGCAGAGGAATGGCATAGCAGGGGTTTTATTTATTCATTCATTCAGAGTTCAGATTCACTGGGTTATACACAGGGAATACCAATAGAAGGAAACTCATTTCACATCTGTTCTCCTGCTGACAAACTATAATTGGTGACTGATTGCATATAAAACGTTTTCTTTCTTCCCTGGCTTTTTTGTCCTGATAACCTGGTCATTTGCTGCCAGGGATGGGAACAGGATGCATCTAGGTGGAAAGTGCTTTTTCTTTACAGAGATGAAGCACTCACTATCATCTTGAAATGTTTCTGATTTGTAATGTGAAATGAATTGCTTTATAAGGGAGGTATTTGGAAAGGAGAAGAAAGCATTCTTAGACCAGCTTTTAGTAATAGATAATCAGCCATATACTCAGCTGAGGATATCACCATCTATATATGGATTGCTTCTACCTGAGTGAGATCTCCCCTTCTTGTTTTTACTTCTCTACTAATATTCAATATCAAGCAAATCTCAGCTATTAAAACTGAAGCTGAACCCAAATATAACCTGTTCAGTACTTAAGAAGAAGAAGGTAGCTGTTGTCTTCACTTGTTCACCTGAGATATACATCCATGGGATTTTACTTTCATTTGAGGGATAATGTAGTTGTTCCTGTCTCTGGAATTGGATAATGAGATTTCAGGGAAAAGTGACTTTCTACCTCTTATACTAATGTTAGTTCTTATTTGAAATTATTGTGCTAGACCTAAGCATCAAAAATAGTGGCTCTGTTACTACTTAATGCCTTTGCCACAAAGGGAAAGTCTAGAGGTTGAAGATGGGGATTGAGCACAAAATTTAAAGTCAAGAAAGAACATCTTGGGACATATTTGGAAGTCACTTGCAACAGCTTAGATTTTTTATTTTAATTGGCAGCAGGTTGATTCCACATTTGTTAAAGACTGTTAGCATGCTGGCCAATAATCTTGTTTTGTCTTTCAGTTAAAGCATGCATTTCCATTATATAGAGAGAGCTTAGAATGTACATGCTGACATTTCATCTTGTCTCTTGAACGGTTCTGAATAGATATTTGAAATTCATTAGTCATTTAGTTGTAACATTTTTTTGCTGGCTAAAAGCATTTAATAATTTTCTTTATTAATTATTTTAAAATAAAAATGTATCATATGCACATTAAACTTTTTAAAATTACAAACAAAACTGTATAAAAGTAAGTAATCTCCCCACTTAAGGCCCTATTCCCACCTTTTGAGGTAACTAGTATTTATAGCCTGGTATGTGTCTTTCTATATAGGTCTCTAGACTCTTGTAAAAGTATAGATATATAACACATGGTTCTCTCTCTCTCTCTCTCTCTCTCTCTCTCTCTCTCTCTCTCTCTCTTTCTCTCTGTCTATTAATCTGTCTTTCTCTTTCTCACATTGGCATGACACTCTATTCATGTAATAAATGTAGTTGCCTACTCAATATCTATTTTAAAGTGGCACCCTATAACACATTTTAATAAATAGCTATACATCCATGAAGTCACTCATTCCTTCCCTCAAAGGGGGAAAAAACCCCTCATTTATTTTCCACATTATACGTAAAGTCTAGTGTCTCCAAGTTATGTGTAATCTTCTCCATTAAGTCTCCATAAACTTCTTCATGGTCTAAGGACCAATGGATAACCAACTGTCCCAATACAATTTTTTGAAAAGACATTCACTTCCTTGAAACTTTTGCCAGAAAAATAAATTCATTAAAAATGTCTGTTCTAGAAAACCAAACACCGCATGTTCTCACTCATAAGTGGGAGTGGAACAATAAGAACACATGGACCCAGGGAGGGGAACATCACATACCGGGGCCTGTTGGGGGATAGGGGCCAAGGGGAGGGAGAGCATTAGGATAAATACCTAATGCATACAGAGTTTAAAACCTAGATGACGGGTTGAGAGATGCAGCAAACCACCATGGCACATGTATACCTATGTAACAAACCCGCACATTCTGCACATGTATCCCAGAACTTAAAGTACAATCAAAATTTAAAAAGTCTGTTCTTCTGATCTATTTCTGTTCTTATGACAACATTGCAGTGTCTTGATTTAAAATAGATGGACCACAACTCGAGATTTGATTCAAATGTCAAGATGATAACTCCACACATACACCACAAAGAGGATAAGTATGTTTATTACTTACATGAGGAGGCTTTCTGGGAAGAACAAGACTGGCCCAAGATTGTCTAAAAATTCCTCAATAGAGCAAGAAAAGAGACCCGCTTGGGATTTTTATTGTAGTTAGGGGGTGAGATTAGCAAGGACTTGCTGGTTTGAATCTCCTGGTGGTGCCTTCCGAATAAGGGAGCTGGTTTTCTTATCAGCCTGCCCAGATGTGAAGCAGAAGAGAAAGAGGCTTAAACAATGTCAGCAGTCAAACATCAGAAAAATGGAGTTGAACTCTTTATTACATGGGACTTTACAGTAAGTTTTGAACTGAGAAGTGTAAGGCCTCTACTGTTTTTTCCTCAAAATTGTTTTCAAAGCTGTTCTAGTTTTCTTTTTTTTGTTAGGTTAATTGGTTGTGGTATTAAGAACTTACTAGCTTTATAAAATGAAGGTAAAACTTTCTATCTTTCATAACAACAATGAAAAACTTTTTTCTTTAAAAGTTAGATAATACTTTTACAAAACTATCAGCACCTGGTATTTAAAAATGCTATTGTTGGTGCTTAATTACCATATAAATTTCTTCTGTGGATATTGGTCTATTAATATTTTATCCCCTATTAGAGGATATTAAAAAATTACAATTTGATAGAAATTATTCTTTAGGTTTTTCCAATTTATTATGGAAATATATTATGTAACTACTGCAGTTTTCTGATGTGTAAAACGGCTATCTATTTCAAGAATATTTATTTTGCTGATAATTAAATGAGTAATATGGTAAGGCCTTAGAATAGTAAGTACACAGTAAGCACTCAAATGTTGGTTAATATTGCAATAGAATCGCTGATATCACTTTGTTGTAATAGTGTAATTCATCTCTTTTGGCATGTGTTTTATTCTTGGTGTTTTGCTATTAAGTTTGCTATAAATCAGCTATTTATAAGTTCCTTTTGGTTTAATTTATAATTCCTTTTAGTTTTGAAACTTTCTTTAAGCTTTTATTTTCAAGTATGTCTTCTTACTTGCTTTTGATATATTTTGCTTTTCATTTCCTATTTTCTTGAATACTCAGCTTATTTATTTTCAGGTTTTATTGTAAATGATAAAAACATTTTTGGGTGTCTATAATTGTCTAAACCATTCTTTTTAAAATTACTTTCTAGATTTTTTTAATTTGTTTTGATTTTCTCTTTTATCCAGGAGTTTTAAGAGATGATGTGATAATTTTCACGTGGTTAAGTTGGCATATTTTGACTGCACTTTTATTGCATATTTATAATTCTTTTGAGTGATAATTGGGAAATATAACTTTAAATCTAAAATTTTGAAGAATATATCATAGTTTTTTGTTAGAAGATAAATTTTATAAATGTTTTATCAATACAAAGGAACAATATATATTATCTGAAAAATACAAAACTCTCTTTCACTCTCGTGTGTGTGTGTGTGTATATATATGTATGAGCTCTCCCATTGAAATGTAATTATTAACAAAGTCAATTCCTGTGAGAGAGTAGGAGGCTATTTTGGATCCATACTTATTAATAAACACAGATGGCCTAATCACATTGACTAATCTTCTCCCTAATGTCCCCTAGCCCTTTTCCACTAGCCCATTCCAGTGCTTAAAAACTCTCCTGCTTTTGGTTTCAGTGGAGTTGAGTTCAATCTTGCTCCCCTATTTCAGTAGTGTTGAATAAAGTTTTTCTTGTCATTTTAACAAGCATCAGTTGCAATTTCTCTTTGCACCTGACATTTGTTAAAATGTGATATATTACAGCTTGCTGACTTTATTACTCAAATTCACTATCTCCTTTCTTATTGTTGGTTTTTATCCCTTTTTGACTAGTTGGAGCCCTTACAGTTTCTATGGAATATGATGAAATGCCTATGTATCCTTACAAATGATACAAACTGGTCCTCGGTGTTTTTTTTTTAAAGTAATTACTGTAGAAACTTGGTTTTCTCTGCATCTTATGAAATGGAACAGATGCATCTCATATCCAAAAAATGTTTGGAATGGAAGAGTTCACAGAACAATCAAATCCAACTAATTTTTTGTCAGTATAAAGTGAGTAAGAACTTGCAGAGTAGTTTATAGAGGTCTCACAATAAATTAATGGCAGCAGTAGGACTTAAACTCAAGTTTTAAACTTTAGCTATCCTTTTTACTCTTATAAGAACTAAGTGAATCTTCTCTGAGAAACAGTAGAGAGGAAAGCTCACTGACTGGTACCGTCTAATTTAAAGGAAGGGAGAATAGGTAGTGGAAAGGCATTTGATTTACATTATTTCTGCTAAGAGGCAGGTTCAGACCAAAGACTATGAAACTATTGAGACAGCAACTTACTCAATTGTGGAGTATCCAGATTTAACCAGTAAAACTACAGATGTCTAGTTCAACCTCATTTCATGATAATATTTTAATTATAAATATATCCCAGATGATATTTGGGGGCACAATACAACGGAAAGAAAATTCATTGTTTATCTGAAATTTAAATTTAACTGGGCAGTTGGTAGGACTTTGGGGGATAATGGAGACAGGTGAGTACAAAACAGTTTCAAATTCCTATATATATTCAAGCAAAGAAAGGAGATAACACTCTATCCTTGTAACTATCAAGTTCTGTAATAAATCACATATAGCACTTACTGGGTATATAGAAGTCTGGATATCTTAGGTATGTGATATTTCTGAAGCCTTGTTACAGGTTTACTTTCCCTAAGTTTCATATTAGGAAAAGAAGCCTCATTAATAGGCAAAACATAACTAAAAACAGGTACTTTGGAAATGGAAAATATAACACTGGGATTAGATCCTCAGTAAAAGCTTTATCACATTTTTCTGACACTTCACGAGATTAGTCAGTTTATAAATCAGGTGGTTGATGAAGACATCAAAAGGCAGTTTTCTTAAACAGGATATTAAAGGAGTTTGTGTGCATAGGATAAAAAAATAATAAAACCTGTCTCTGTGACCATTGAAAATTACAAAAACAATTGATTTTTATCAAATTTGTTAAAGGCATTGTTTTAGAGCATAAGAAATACAAAAAATTATTAGCTGGGTGTGGTAGCGTGCACTTGTAGTCCCAGCTATTTGGGAGGCTGAGGCAGGAGAATCTCTTGAACCTGGGGAGGCGGAGGTTGCAGTGAGCTGAGATTGCGCCACTGCACTCCAGCCTGGCAACAGAGAGACTCCGTCTCAAAATAAAATAAAGTAAAATAAAATAGATGATGCTTTATACACATAGATCAATTTGTGCTGAGGGTTCCTGCTATACCAAAAACAAATTGAATTCGTTGCTCAGTATTTACATGGTACAAAATTCAAAACTATAAGAAAGGAAAAGTTATAGAAGTCCTAGGTTAATCTCATAAACCCTCATTCTATTCCTTGACACCTCTTATAGGCACGAATTTTCATCATTTTTTATTTTGTGTTTCCTTTGAAAAATAAGTAAACATATGTGTGTATATTCTTCTTCATTTTAATAAAGAAAAAGTTAGCATAAAAAAAAAGAGATTTTAAAAAGCAATGCTATTTCATGATAATGTCCCTATGTAAATTTGGCTATACTGTGATTGGCAATTTGGCTTCTGACCTCTGCCCTGATTGAGTGGGACTGAAAAGCATCCACGTTTCCTACTGCAGAAGAAGTCTGAAGAAGTTGGTAGCTATGGGCAAAAGAACCATTCACCAACAGCTCTAACGTTCTCTGTCTAAGGCAGCAGTCCCCAACTGTTTTGGCTCCATTAACCGGTTTCGTGAAAGACAATTTTTCCACAGATGGGGCGTGTAGGGATGGTTTCATGATGGAACTATTCTACCTCAGATCATCAGCCATTAGAGTCATAAGGAGCGTGCAACCTAGATCCCTCTCATGCACTGTTCATAATAGGGTTCATACTCCTATGAGATTCTAATGCTGCTGCAGATCTGACAGGAGGAGCTCAGGTGGTAATGCTCACTAGCCCACAACTCACCTCCGGTTGTGCAGCTCAGTTCCTAACAGGCCACGGACCAGTACCAGTCCTCAGCCCGGGAGGTTGGGGACCCCTGGCCTAAGGCACTTTGGTTCAGTGATGCAGAAAGGGCACAGTCAGGGAAGTCCATGGATTCTCATTCCTGCTACTTACTTACAAACTAAACTTGCTCAAGTCACCAAGTCACCTTAATTCTATAAACCTCAATTTTCCAGTTAGCAAACGTAGATAATAACAATGCCTGCTAAAGTCCCTGAATTACTGTTGAGCTCACATAAAGCATATGTATGTATGTTCTAGAACTTGACCTCATCTGCCTAAATCAGAGTCCCACTAGCTTTCCTGAACCAAAAACTAAGAGGCAAAGATATTTCCTACTGCAGTAAAGATATAATAAGACCCTAAAGCCTAGAAACCCAGCCTACCATTCTTCATCCCACATAAGGCAATGTATAATGGGCCATGTTCTAGGTAAGCACAAATGTATGGCTATTTCTTCAGGCCAACTCACATTTGGAAATAAAATCCATGAGACTTGAGTGTAACAGAAAAAAGTCTAGAAAATGATTGATGACTATTTGGGATGAGTTCAAAAATTCAGTTGAGATTCTGGGGAAGTCTTTCCTAAATTCTTGTCATCTCTTAAAATTATGAATAATAGCCATATGAATTCTTTTCCTGAAAGGGCAAAGACCCTTCTCTTGCCAAAACCTTTCACATTGGCATTGTTCCAAAAAAGCAGCTATAAAAATGTGAACCTCTTAAATGTTATTTCTTTTGTCAGTATTCAGAAAGAAAATGCTACTAAATCTGTTCAGCCTTTAGCACCTTCTAACCAGAGGCTGGTGCGAAAGGAGCAAGGAAACACAGTCAGAGACCCAAGCTGTCCTCCTAGAGAAGCCCTGGAGGTAGGCTTCTGCCTTTAATATTGTTTATCCAGTAGCTGATCATATTGCCAGAGAAAAGAGCCACAAGACTCCTTCTCCCGTACTTTGTCATTGTCAGCAGGCATTTGGCTGTCAGCAATAAGGAACTTTACTACTGCTTTCTCTATTTCATTCTTAACAGAATTCAGCAATGCACCTTACACCTAGGGACTCTGAGGCAAGTACAACAATCTTATCAATAAATCCCAAGATTTCTACCCCTTACTCCATTTTCTAATCTAGATTTTCAAAAATAAAACTTTGCGCCATTAAGGGTGAGTTAGTAGTTCAAATTAAATTACTTATATTCCACTCAGAACATATACGTTTATAGTTCTTAAACTAAGGAAAATAGCAGTTCCTCAAGCCTTGTAGACTTCCCTTTTCCTTGGCTGCCGCCTCCAGTAGTGTTTCTTGACTGAAGACTTGGGGCATGGGTTAGAACAGATATTAGAAATGCTTGTTCCCCAGTGCCGTAAAGAAATAGCACTTGAACATAAATCTAATTTCCTTGGCAAGGTCATTTTTACTTTCTGCAGAAAGGTTACACTCACCAGCAGTTTTGCCACTAGAGTACACCGAACAAAGGAGACAGAGTCATTTATAACCTGACGCGTCTACCCTACTGCTGTGTCCGGTCTCCGTTACTGGAACGGGACCCCACATTCTATATTTGTCCTGATTGCCTAGCAATTTCGAACTTTTTAAAAGAGGCAAAGGCAGAGGAGAACAAAGGAAGGAGGAAGTAACTTCTGGAGTGCTGAGAAAGGTAAAAACACCTTCAAATAAGGAAGAGAAACAGGCTATGACCTAATGTTTGCTTGAACCAGTATAAGCGTGCCAGGCCAAATATTTAGGCTAAATTGTGGGAGTTAAGAACATAAAGTACAGTGATTTCTTTATTATGGCTAGCAGATATTTAAGAATGTTAGCACAGGTCTTTGAATACATTTTGCTTCTGAGAGAAGTTACTATTTATTCCTAATTAGATGGGGAGAAAAGTCTTTGAAGAGGAACCCCTACTTTACTTTTTATACCAGATCATCAGGTTGTCATCTGTGGGTGATCAAACCGAGTTCTCATGAGCCATTATTAAAAATCAATGACCTCCATTGTCTCTATTACCATTAAGACACATATATTCTGTGACAAGAAGCAGAACTTGGGTTAAAAGCATGGGCTCTGGAGTTTAAACTACCTTAGTGTTACACTTAACCACTTGTTGATTTAGGGCAAGTAACTTACTTCTTTCTGTGAACATTTCCTAGTATTATACATCTGTAGAGTAAATATAATAGGTCCTACCTTATAGAATGAAAACATGTAAAGTACATCTAGCACTTAACACAGAGATCAAAAACACCAGCAATCATCATCATCATTGTCATCACCATTACTATTGTTAACTACAGAGATTGACAGAATTAAATATTATTTTTATTTATCAGGGATAAAGAATTTTTTTGAAAATACACTTTAAGTTTATAACCTTAACAAAATCTCCTGTAATATATTTAATAATGTTCAAACTATGAGATTTTTGAAATGGTCACAGGTATACTTGCACATGTGAAAGAAAATACAAATTGAACATAAGAGGTCTAATTCTTTCTGTTGAAAACTAGGGAAGAAACTTCTGCTTTTTCTTCAAGCATTTACTTTAGAAAACTTGTAAGTTGTTCTCTATCTTTTTGAAATGTAGGTACATCTTTCAAAAACTCAATAATCCTCTTACTACTGTTACAAACCGGGAATGTCTTTCTCAGGGGCCTGGGAACTATCTCTTTGAGGTATAATTGTGATATTGTGATTTATAACAATAAATATACATTTGATCCTCCTCTTTCCTGGCACACAACTCCTAAAACCCTTGGGATTTCCAAAGGAATGTCTTTATGTGTGCCGATGAGCTGCCTGATGACTGTGGGTCCTGGATAGCCTCAGGATGGGGGACAGTTGCCAAAAGAACTAACAATGCGATCAGAGGGTTGCAACTTTCAGCACCACTTCCTGACCTCCAGGGAGGAGGGGTTGAAGGGCAAGGTGATCACCAATGACTAATAATTTAATTAATCATTCCTATGTAATGAAGTCTCCATACATATTCAAAATGACAGAGTTCAGAGAGTTTCTGGGTTGATGAACATGTCTATGTGATGAAACTCAACCAACTCAATAAAGCAATCTATCTATGAAGAAAATGGAACAAACTCAGATGTCATTTGTAAGTGGTGAATCCTCAAGTTACCTACAACTTTCATCTGACTACAACTTTCATCTGACTTTCATCTGGCGAAACCCCATCTCTACTAAAAATATGAAAAGTTAGCCAGCCCTGGTGGTGGGCACCTGTAGTCCCAGCTACTCAGGAGGCTGAGGCAGGAGAATCACTTGAATCCAGGAGGCGGAGGTTGCAGTGAGTTGAGATCATGCCACTGTACTCCAACCTGGGCAACAGAGAGGGAGACTCTGTCTCAAAAAAAAAAAAAAAAAAAAAAAGAAAGAAAAAGAAAAAAGTCCCCAGAGATGGGGTGGAGGTGACCATCACAGAAGCCCTTGCAGGTACGGTGTGATTATCATTGTGTGAGTGAGATGAGATGCCTTTAGAGAGTTTTAAGCAGATTAAATCTAATTTATATTTTAACAGCATTACCCTGAATGCTCTGTTAAGAATAAAAAGAGAGGCAAGAGCAGATAGATGCAGACCAGACAGGCCAATAGGAAGGCTACTGTGAGAATCATCTGGTGAAGCTTACTTAGTCACCATAGGCATACAGTGTACTTCAATTCAGTGGTCTAGTCTTTCTAGCATGTGCCTCATGATACAGTTAAACCTCCACATAATCCTCAATATGGGGCCCAAAATATTAATTGCATAAAACATGTAGTCTGGTTATTGCAAAGTTAATGAGAAAACAAAGGGCAAAAAAACCCACTGAAGCTTAGATAGAAGACTCACTGTACACAGAATTGAGAGCAAGTTCCAATAATCACAAGGCAATTACTTCCTAGGCCTTCTCTGGTTTCCTGTTGAAGACGAGAACTTTAGCTCATCACCATCCATAATCCTATGACCACCATCTCATCCTTCAAGGTGGATGATGGCTGCTAATGTCTAGACCAAAGGTGGGTAGCCATTGGTGCTGGCTCAAATTGCTACAGAGGCTACCTGTTCACGGTCCTTAAATTTAAGTGAAGGTTCTTCGGAGGCTGATTCATCTACGTCTAGACATGTAGACTCATCACGGGATTTAACACATTTAACAATACACAGGCACACCTTGTTTTAGTATTTCCTTTATGTGCTTTGCAGATACTGTTTTTTTGTGCTTTCCTTTATGGTGCTTTGCGGATATTGTGTTTTTGTTTGTTTTTTACAGGTTGAAGGATTCTGGCAACCCTGCTGTAAGCAAGCGAGGCTATTACTGCCATTTTTTCAACAGCATGTGCTCAGTTAATGTCTCTGTATCACATTTTTGGTAATTCTCTCAATATTTAAAACATTTTCATTAATATTAGGTCTGTTCTGGTGATCTGTGATCAATGATATTTGAAGTTACTATTGTAATTGTTTGAGGGAACCACAAACTGCACCCATATAAGATGGAAAACTTAATCGATAAATGCTGTGTGTTCTGACAGCTCCACTGAAGCCCTGTTTCATCATCTTCTCCCCCTCCTTGGGCTGCTTATTCCCCGAGACGCATGATATTGAGATCAGACCAATTAATAACCCTAAAATGGCCTTTAAGTGTTCAAGTGAAAGGAGGAATTACATGTCTCTCACCTTAAATCCAAAGCTAGGAAATTAAGCTTTGTGAGGAGGGCATATCGAAAGCTGTGATAGACTGAAAGCTAGGGCTCTTGTAACAAACAATTAGCCAAGTTGTGAATGCCCAAGAAAAGTTCTTAAAGGAAATTATAAGTGTTACTCCATTAAACGCATGAATGATAATAAAGTGAAGCAGTCTTATTTCTGATATGGAGAAAGGTTTAGTGCTCTGGTCAGAAGATCAAACCAGCCACAACAATCCTTCAAGCCAAAGTCTAGTCCATAGCAAGGCCCTGGCTGTCTTCATTTTATGAAGGCTAAGAGAGATGAAGAAGCTGTAGATGAGAAGTTTGAGGGTAGCAGAGGTTCATTCATGAAGTTTAAGGAAAGAAGCCATCTTCATAACTTAAAAGTTTAAGATAAAACAGCAAATGTTGGTGTAGAAGTTGCAGCAAATTATCCATAATATCTAGCTAAGATGATGGATGAGGATGGCTATGCTAAACAATACATTTTCAATGTAGATGAAACAACCTTTTCTTGGAAGAAGATTCTATCTAGATCTACCATCTCTAGAAAGGGAAAGTCAATGCCTGGCTTCAAGTTTCAATGCACAGCTGACTCTCTTATTAGGAGATAATGCAGCTGGTGACTCTGTTTAAAGCCAATGCTCATTTATCATTTCAAAAATTTTAGGGCCTCAAGAAATATCCTAAATATGCTCTGCCTACACTCTGTAAATGGAATAACAAAACTTGTGTGATAGTCTATGTGTTTACAGCATGGTTTATTGAAAATTTTAATCCCACTGTGAGACCTGCTGCTCAGAAAAAAAAAAAAGATTTCTTTCAAAATATTGCCGCTCATTGACAACGAACCTAGACACAAGAGCTCTGATGGAGATGTTCAAGGAGATTAATGTTGCTTTAATTCCTGCTAACACAGCATCTATTCTGCAGCCCATAGATCAAGGAGTACGTTTGACTTTCATGTATTATTATTTAAGAAATACGCTTAATAAGGTTATAGCTGCCAAAGGTAGTGATATTTCTGATGGATCTGTGCAAAGCAAATTGAAAACCTTTTCTAAAAGATTCATCATTCTAGATGTCATTAAGAACATTTCTGATTTATGGGAGGAAGTGAAAGATCAGCATTAACAGGAGTTTAGAATAAGGTGATTCCAACTCTCATGTATGACTTTGAGGGATTGAAGACTTCAGTCAAGAAAGTAACAGTAGATGTGGTGGAATTAGCAACATAAGTAGAGTTAGAAGTGGAGCCTGAAGACGTGACTGAATTGCTGCAATCTCATGATAAAACTTGAATGGATAAGAAGTTGCTTCTTATGGATGAGCAAAGAGTGGTTTCTTGAGATGGACTCGACTACGGGTGAAGATGGTATGAATATTGTTAAAATGATAAGAAAGTATTTAGAATATTTCATAAACTTGGTTGATAAAACAGCAGCAGGATTTTAGAAGATTGACTCCAATCTTGAAAGAAGTTCTACTATGGCTAAAATGCTATCAAACAGTATCACATCCTGCAGAGAAATCTTTTGTGAAAAGAAGAATCAAGTCACCAATTAACACTGTTGTTTTATTTTAAGAAATTGCCACAGTCACTCCAAATTTCAGCAACCACAACCCTGAACAATCAGCAGCCATCAAGGCAAGTCCCTCCATCAGCAAAAAATTTTAATACTTTCTGAAGGCTCAGATGATTGTTAGCCTTTTTCAATAATAAAGTATTTTTGAGTAAGGCATATACACATTTTAGACATAATGTTATTGCACTCTTTGACTACAGTATAATGTAAACATAACTCTTGTATTCAGGGGGAAAACAAAAATTCATGTGACTCATTTTGCTATGATATTTGCTTTCTTATGTTAATCTGGAACAAAAATGGCAATACCTCCAAGGTATGCCTATATGAAGAATCATATTTTTATATCTATAATTTAAAAATCCACCTTTACAAAGGAGACTTTTATTATAGTGCTAGTATAATGACGTGGCCAATATATCTCAAAAGTAGATTTTAAATGTTCTTACCACAAATAAATGGTAAGTATGTGATATGTTATTAATAATTAGCCTGATTTAATGATTACACAATGTAAAACATGTATTATAGCATCACATTGTTTTACATAATTTTTTTTTTTTTAGATGGAATCTCCCTCTGTTGCCAGGCTGGAGTGCAGTAGCGCGACCTTGGCTCACTTCAACCACTGCCTCCCGGGTTCAAGCGATTCTCCTGCCTCAGCCTTCCGAGTAGCCGGGATTACAGGCACGGACCACCACACCTAGCTAATTTTTGTATTTTTAGTAGAGACGGGGCTTCACCATGTTGGCCAGGATGGTGTCAATCTCTTTACCTTTGATCTGCCCACCTCGGCCTCCCAAAGTGCTGGGTGGGATTACAAGCGTGGGCCACCATGCCTGGCCAATGCATACAATTTTTATTTTTCAATTAAAAATAAAATTTAAAAATCTATCAAAAGAAAAATGTAAAAGAAAAGCCTATTTGAAGTGACTGAGTACCAATAAATATTTTGTTACCAAAAAAGAAAATGTATTTATGTTTTTTGTTTTTTGGTTTTTTTGGAGAAACGGAGTCTTGCTCTGTTGCTCAGACTGGAGTGCTGTGGCACAATCTTGGCTCACTGTAACCTCCACCTCCCAGCAATTCTTGAACTGCAATTCTCCTGCCTCAGCCTCCTGAGTAGCTGGGACTACAAGTGCACACCACTACACCTGGCTAACTTCTTTTGTATTTTAGTAGAGATAGGGTTTCACTGTATTGCCCAGGCTGGTCTCAAACTCATGAGCTCAGACAATTCACCTGCCTCGGCCTCCCAAAGTGCTAGGATTACATGCGTGAGCCACAGCGCCTGGCTGTCTTTGTTTTATAAACATGGGCCACCCTAGAATTTTATGTGATAAAATGTCTTTAATTTTCAGCTTTTCAGGGTTACTACTGTTATTCTTATCCAAACCTAGTTAGTCACTGTCAGGCAGATGACTCTGATGTTTTACGTGCCAAAATGGGGGGACATTAAGCTTTCTTAGATGACGCTGGGAGATTGAATCCCTTGAGGCCAATCTCTATAGATGCATCATACAACTTTTTTTTTTTGTTAGGTTCTGATATTTCCCTAAGGATCAACAAGGCGATAGGATATAGGTCTCTGCCACTCTTAGGACCCTCAGAAATCCACGTTTTTCCACATAACATCCTCTGTATCTCTTTCTGTTTCTATTTCTTTGCCCCCATTAAAGCTATGCCTGCCCTGCTTGTTTCTTTCTGATTCTCATCAGTGAGATCAGGCTCACACAGATGAGAGCCAGAAAGACAGGTGCACTTCACATCACTCACATAAGGGCAAGACTTACCTTTCTTCCTGAAATGCAAGAAAAGAAAATATAAAGTAAAAACAGATAGCTTTATTCATCATCCTTCTTCAGTGATGCAAAGAAAATATAAACATCTTCATAAATATTTCTGCCACTGAAGTCATATATATGGAGCAGGACATAGAATGGGACGTTTCCCTATTGACTTTGGCTGAATTTTTATTGAAGCTCCAACCGAGAAAAGAAGTTAGATGTATCTGTTCAGGCTTTGCTGAGGAAAACCAGATTGCTGCAGGGCACATCATTTCCAGAAGCCTTATAGAAGAGCATTTTAAATTCATTCTCTGAAGGGAAATTGTAAGAGAAGAGAGAGCAGTGGCATTCAACTATTCAACACCTCCTCTACCTCCCACCACCACCTGGATTTAATAAGCAAATCCACTGAAGAGACAGCACTTGCAAGCAAAAGGGGCTGGCCTCAGATTCTGCTGGTGGCTGCTTGGTGGGCTGCAGCTTTAGGCCTTGCTTGTGCTGCTAGTCATGTAAGTACTTGGAAGGCTTGACTTGTGTTCCCTGAGGATGGGGGGAAGGGAACAGTCAGATGGCTCTTGATGGGCAAGGTCAAAAAGCAGCCTTTGATGGCAGAGTGAGGAAAGGGCAGTTTTGAAGACAGCCTATTCAGCTGCATCTGTTTCCTCTGACCAAATAGTTACTTCAGAAGAGAGCCAGGAATGAATATGGTAATCATAAAATCGTTTTGAAGGTTTTTTATTTGGAAACAATTTAAAACTTATCAAAAAACTGCAATCTAACTTAGAGAACTTCTGTGTTCCCTTTACTGAGATTAATCAACTGCTAACATTTGCCACATGTGTCTTACGTTTTTTGGGTTTTTTTCTTTATCATTCTCCCCATTCCCTGCTCTCTTTCTGTGTATAAAGTTTGTGGGTTTTTTTTCAAACCATTTGAGAGTAAGTTACAGGTGTCATGTCTCTTACCTCTTATTGCCTCATCATTTATTTTTATGAGCAAGGACATTGACCTACATGACCCCAATACAATTATCAAAATCAAGAAATTTAAAATCGATAGATGGCTACTATTGACAGACTACTTAGATGTTACCAATTGTTAATTATGTAATTTATTATTCAAATCAGGGCAATTTTGAAAGTGAAAGAGTGATATTAAAAATTATGCCAGGACAACGGGTATAAACTGAGGCCATGCTAAGAAAACTAGGATGTATGGTCAGTCATTCCGGGCTTGAATAGTCTGTTAAACATCTCATCCAAGAGAGTTGTCCCCCTTCAGGAGTGAGGGAAATCACCAGAAAGGGGCCAGAAGTGCTCACTGAGAGCTGAGGCTGAGGGTGAATCCCAAGGGCTAGCCAGGGTTCAGTACTAAGGGCAATATGGCGGCCCTTGCCTTGTGAGGGTGTGAGGAATGCACAAATGCATTCAGCGTGATAGAGCAGCATTCAAATACCTGTTGTGGCAGCGTACAGGACAGCTGAGAGAGTGAGACAGCCTGTGCCAGCTAAGAAAAAACGTTTTGTCCCTTTCTGCCTCAGTCCTCTACCACTATGGTGGTCCTGGAGGAAAGGGAGGCAGTTCAGGGAAGAGAGGGAAAGAGGTAGGACAAGGGGAATGAAAAGGCAGACTGGGTCCCTTCTTTGTGACTTCTGTTCCCCACCGTTGAGATTAGAATTGCACCAGGGGAGGAAGAGGCTTTATTATGATGAGAGATTAAGGTTTGCAATTATATTGGAGTGAAACTTTTAAAATTAAAAACAAATTATTCAAATACATGAAAGTGATGGAAAAAAGAATGCAATTTTCTCTCACGGGGAAGAAAATCCCATAGGTCACATTTGAAGGAGGTGATGGGAGAAAAATGACACAACTTTTCAAATCCAGCATGTCTAATAAGCTGGCCACACATGGTTTAGAAAAATTCAAACATTGCCTAAGTAAAATAGAACCACAATTCACCAGTTCTTTTTCCCTCCCCAGCCCTCTGGAAAGCTGTGCTTTACTTGTTTACATTATTCTCTTCTCCCTAACTTTTATTTTTTAAAAAATATGCACTGTATATACATGTATATACACACGTGTGTGTATATATATGTGTATATATGCATGCATATATGTGTGTGTATATGTGTATAAAATACTGCACATCCTGTTCTAAATTTGCTTTGTTCACTACTTTATGATATGCTATAGATATCTTACAACATATCATTGGCTCTTTATGTTACAAACTGTAAAGATCTACCTCATTGTAGGGACCCACCATTGTGTGGATGTATTATGATTTACCTAACCAATTCATTATTTATGACAGTTTGTTTTCCATCATTAGTGATAATAAGTAATTTATTATATTATATCTTTAGGATAAATTCTCAGTGAACTTGTATCCAAAGTGTAGACTTAAAGGATTTTGTGATATACAATGCCATATTTCCTTTCCCAAAATTTGTATCTATGTATACTAGCAATAAAAAGAGGGCCTCTTTCCTCACCTTATTGTCAAAAATCTAGTGAATATTATTTGTCTATCAACTACTATTCATTCACAAAGGGATACACTTCAGTTTACTTTCCAGTGGTCATAACCAGAAATAAGACAGTCCAATGGTATGGAATGGAATAATATATTCTTTTAACTTTTCTTTTTCTCTTTCCTCTTTTCTTTCTTTCCAAATAGCTCTTCAAATTTAAAACCTAAGAATTAATGGGGGAAGCAAACAAAATAATTCCACGCACTGCCAATGTTGAATATATTCACAGCTTTCCAAAATTTGATAGCTGGATCTGAAATTGTTTTTTGCATTAATACAATTTTGTTTCTGGCTGATCATATGGTTCACCACAGAACCCACCTCCACTTGTTGACTGGTTACTTTCAGTGACATCTGTGTGAGTGGGATGTTAGAACATTCTGCAAGAACTGCAGAATTGTGCTTCATAGGATTATTAGAATTATGCTTCATTTCATACCATTACAATTCTTGGCTTCTGTTTTTCCCTTATGCTACCTCTCTAAAAACTGAAAAACTAATAATAGCAGTAAGGTTGGAACCACAAAATTGTGGCCCTTTGTGTGGCTAGGCACTTAAGAGCATCTCAACTAAGAATTTGCACTGCATCTGCTTTGCTTACAATGGTGAAAATTCAGGTAATTTCTATTCTTCATGGAGATGCATTGTTCATAAATGGCATGTTTCTTGCTTACTCCTGTGCTGAAGCCATGCTTAAGTTCCCAAGGAGAAACTATTTCATAGAAAAGAAGAATGAATCAGGTGGCTGTGTAGGCCTGATAAAAACCTGGCCTGCTGTACCCATGAATAGCTCCCAGCGGGTCTCACAGCTGTAGCTCTAAAAGAAGTAAATTGCTTAGCTTTAGGAGTTACTTTAATTCTTTATGCTTACCAAAGTCTATTTAGACCAACTAAGATATTATTTTTAAGTGAAATAGTACTCTATTAGAACGCTGAAGCTTCTCCAAAGGAGCCATAATTCTTTCCCACCGGGCCATGTATTTCCAAAATTTGCATTGCTGGAGCATCTTGGCTGTTCGTAGGGAGTTCCTACAAATATGGTAATTTGTTATAGCTCAGAGCTTTTATGGCAGAAACAGTCTACAAATAACAGTGCATGAACTCTTATCCATGTGTCACCTTAGGGTGCTATTAGTCAGAAGTGATAAATTAGAGGTTGCAAACCACTGGCCAGCAGGATCATCTGTCCCATAGGCATTTTCTTTGTCTAACACAAGGTGTTATGGACTGAATGTTTGTGTCCCCTTGAAACTTACGTGTTGAAATCCTAAACCCCCAAGATGATGGTATTAGGTAGGAGATGGGACTTTTGGGAGGTAATTTAAGCCATGCAGATGGAACCCTCATAAATGGGATTATTGCTCTTACAAAGGAAACCCCAGAGAACTCTCTCCGGCTCTTTCCACTATGTGAAGGTACAGTGAGGAGTGGGCAGTCTGCAGACTGGAAGGGGACTCTTGCCAGAACTTGACCGTGCTGGCACTTTGATCTCAGACTTCCAGCCTCCAGAACTGTAACAAACAAATTTTGATTATTTATAAGACACCCAGTACATGGTGTTTGTTATAGCAGCCTGAACTAAAATAGGGCCTTTCAAAATATTGATCGTTAACCAGTATTTAGAAATCTGAATTTCAAGTTTATTTTGAAAAATTGAAAGACCTAGTATTGCTTGGGTGACATTCTTACACAATAATAATATCACTGCCCCTTCAGGACAGAATATGGTCTTCACTCATTAATATTACCTGTTTCCTGTAGAACCTTGAATTTATAACCCTTGTTACATTCTAAAGAGGCACAACATAACTTTTGTGAGAGGCAATTCTTTAAGACAGCCCAGTTTGCTATCCTCTTCAAAGTTTCACATTCTCAGTGAGTAAATGATTCTATGTTCTGGCAACACTTTGTACATATCTGGATGAAGATACTTTTCATAATATGTTGTTGCTTTCCGCCTCAAGCCTGCCTTCTCCCATAGACTTTGAGGGTAGAAACTGTTTCCTGATTGCCATTTTAATGTTCCAGTGCCTATCACTGCATATAGGTCCTTGAGAGCTGCTTTCTGAATGAATGCTTGAATGAACAAATGAACAAATGGCCCATTCTATTAATGATGACTTGGGTTTCCAAACTAAAGGGCATAGAGGTGACTTAGGATGACTTTTTCTCAACATTTGGTACTCTTTGAGTAGTTTGCATCATGTAGATCTTTGAATCAATGTCATTTGAAGCCTGAACTATAAATTAGAGCAACACTATTGCCATGGAGTAGCTTTATTTTTCTCTGAATACTGGGAATAAAAATTCTTATTTGATTATACTATTAAAATTAACACAAAACCTAACACAAACTCATTATTCCTGTCAAGTTTTTAATCATTACCTGACAAAAGAAGCTGAAATCATCCAAAAATATAATTTCTGTCCTCCTTTTGAAAGAATAACATATTCAAGTTTTGTCTCATTGTAATTTCAGTTCTGTTTTTAGTTAGCCTTTTATAAAAGAATGTAAAATCTTCTTTCCCATCTCACCTTTGTAAAGAATGTAAATAAAAAGTGTTCAGTGTTTTGGAACAGTTTTAATATATTTCTCCTTTAAATTAGGATCATAAATGCTCAAAAATGTCATAGCCATTTAATCAAAGGGTGCATATTTTAGTGACTGCAATGAAAGGGAAGCTATTGAACAAATGGTATCTGAGGGTGGTTATTCTAATTAGAATTGTTGCATAAGAAAAGCAAAAGCAATTCCCCATATGAAGAAGGCAAAGCTGATTTAATCCGATCTTATTAAGGACAGGTCTATTGTAAATGAGATTTTAATCAATTATTTTACCACAAACCAGAAGTTACTTTTACGTTTGTTTCCCACCTAGAGGCTGCAACATTTCTATCATTCTCATCTCATGTAGTTATCAATCACTTTAACACTGATATATTTTAGAAGTTAAATTTAAATCATATGTAATTACACATATGAAATTCAATTTTGTATTATAATTATGTTATAAAATTGGACATAGGTCCATTTCTATGTGGGCAAAATCATCAGAAAAATTGATCAAGTCATTTTTTAAATAGGAAAGGGTTCATAGGATGTCTGGCTGTGAGAAATTTTGAATAGATTCTGTCTGCTAGGAGTAGTACCCATTACAAGAACATTGATGTCTTGATAAAACTAGATTGTGCCTGGAGAAGTAGCAATGCATGACTCTATTGAATTGCATATCTGTGAAAGCATATTTTATATCATATCTTTAGTAAAGAAAAGACTGTATATTTGCTATGTTAATTATTTAAAAACTTTTAACTGGATATTATTTTAGGATATCCTTAATATAAATAGAGAACATGCTCAAACAATATTATTTAGTGTTTCTTGACTATGGAAAACCACATACTTCTCTGCAAATGTAATTCTTGGCAAAGATTTGTCTCCATTCTGGACATTTGAAATTTCTTTCCCAGTTTAGAATAATAGTGTCCCAGCTTACACCAAAAATGCTGCTTTAATATTCTTTGTTTGAGTGTTTAGTGAAGTGGGAGTGCAAAGGAAATTCACCCAACTCTCCATTGGGAATGAATTCCCCATCATTTTTATTGTGAGTTCCTGTAGTATTAAAGCATTGTAAATGTGTAGCAATTACTGAACCTGTGATATAACAATTTTCCCCACACAAATATAATGTTATATTTCTTTAAAGAAGATTTTAAAAATATCTCACAAAGAGAAAGCCTGCCAGGGTAATCTTCAGCAAATCCTTGTTTGATGTGGAGCAGTGGATGGGAAAGTAGGACCAGGTGGCCTGCTGGGATATTCTGTCCAGCATTGAACTTCTCCTCAAAGAATCTTTGTCAAAGGCAAGTTCCTCTGTCCTTAGAACATCAGTAAAGTTACCTCATGGTTCTCAGGAGGCCACCTGCTGTGGAAAAGAAAGAATGTGAAGCCCACCTACAGGGGTGAGGCTGTGACTTCTTGGAGTCAGCGTTTGGTACTCTTTGAGTAGTTTGCATCATATAGATCTTCGAATCAATGTCATTTGAAGCCTGAACTATAAATTAGAGCAACACTATTGCCATGGAGCAGCTTTATTTTTCTCTGAATACTGGGAATAACAATTCTTATTTGATTATCCTATTACAATTAACACAAAACCTAACACAAACTCATTATTCCTGTCAAGTTTTTAATCATTACCTGAAAAAGAAGAAGCTGAAATTATCCAAAGATGATTTGATTGTTTAAGACAGCTCAGTTTGCTATCCTCTTCAAAGTCTCACATTCCCAGTGAGTAAATGATTCTGTGTTCTTGCAACACTTTATACGTATCTGGATGAAGAGCCTTGGATTCTCTTCTACTCCTGTAGTGTCCAGGGAGTCCTACATTTCTAAAATTAAAACTTGAAAGGACTTCTTTTTTAACTCCAATTTCAAGTGTACGTTTTGACTGGCAGTGGAAAGGCGGTGCAACTCATTGCTGAATGGCCATTGTCTTAGGTCTCGTGATGGAAAAAAGGCAGTCCTTTTATAGGCTCTGAAGCACTTACCTTTTGCCTTCCATTAAACTGTATTTACTCACGAAGTAACTTCACTAAGTCACCTTATGCCTGAATTGTGGACTCACATTTTTCTGACATGGAGGAAGTGTGCTGGATCCACAGAAATCTAACTTATTCTGCCACCCATCTCAACATACCCTAGTCCATTTCCACACCCATACAACATCAATATTAATAAGTATGTGGAAGTATGTAGATGCTAAATTTACTCCATACTCTTGGACTTGCTGTGACAAACTTATGTAGTTATAAGAAATGATATGTAAGTTTCATTTAAATATATTACTTTAAACTTCCTCAATTATCAGAATCACATTTTAGCAAGTTGATTGTAAGACACTGTGCCAAACAGTTATATAAGCTTCTAAAGAAAAACCAGTGATCTATTTCCTGAATCTTCATCCCTTATTCTTTAAAAAAGTATTCCATTTTCAGTGCTTAATTTTGACCATTTATCACCCCACTCTTAGACTATGAAAATAGCTTTTCAATTGATTTTCTTATTCCAGATTCTTCTCTACAGCTTCAAACCATCCTGCACAATGTTGTCAGGTTAATTTTCCTAAGATCTAGCTACTTGTATGCTGAAGACCATTCAGTAATTCTTACTCTTCAGCAGTAAAAACTTATAAACTTATTGAAAGGTAAAATTTATTATGACAGTCCGCTGCTTAGCAACCTTTTTGGCTCCCCGTTGCCCTTAGAATAAAGTCCAAATGGCTTAAAACATGGCCATCTAGCTCTCTCTGACCAATCCCTGACTACTATTCTAACTGTGTGTGTCTCTGTTCTTCTCACACACTCCAGGTGCCAGAGCCAGTTCATGGTAACTTGGGGACTTGTATCATTCTCAAAAGCTAAGGGATTTGACTGCAGAGAGAACTATTCATAACCTGACTGTTTCTCTGCATCCTGACTCCACCAACACCCTAGTCCAAGTCACCATTATTTTTTATCTTAACTGCATGCCTTCTCTTTGGTGTACCCACATCCACTCCTACCTTACTCCTGGTTTTCTTTCAGTCCTATGCATTTGTCATGCTTGTTCCTACCATGGAGACTTTGTACTTATTGATCACTCTGTCTCAAGGGCTGCTTCTTCCCTTTCATGCCTACTTTCCTCATTTTCATCCTTTATATTTCAAGGATGAATTATATTCATCCTTTATATTTCATTTAGGCCTTCCTCAGGAAGGTCTTCCTTGAGCTCTCTGACTACATCGAATGCCCTTCCTATATTCTCTTTCAGCTTTGTATGCATCTTCTTCATGGCACTGTTTCACAGTAACACCTTTTACATGTGTTTTTCTGACTGTTTGGATCGTATCTGTCTCCTCCATGAGACTGTAAACTTTGTTAGAGGAAGCGCTAGATCTATTTTTTTAAACTACTTTATTTCTGGGGTCCTGTGTCAAAAATAGGCATGCTTAATAAATATTTTTAGAGTGAATTTGAATAATAGATCAAAGTCATTTCTTAAGCTTATTTTGAAGTAATACATTTTGATCCAGATTTATGACTTCTTTTTCCCCCCTAATGTGCATCAGAGTAAGAAATTTTATTAATGTTCAACTTTTTCAGAATATTGCATTCTTTCTATTTCCTGAGACACCCTGCAGTTAGGTCAGATTTTCTCTTGTCCTACTGTCTTAGCCTTTCTAGAGACATGATGGGTTTCTTGCTTGCTCGCTTGCTGTGTTGGGTTTTTTTTTTTTTCTCTCTGAGATTTCAAGTTACCAAACTTTCATAGTAAAGTTTCCTATCAGTGTTTTCAAAAAGTTATAAGCAAGGAAAATATGGACGTTGTTAAACAAACAGATAGAATTAGAAGGAAAAATGTAATAAATAGGTAAGTGAAAAACTTAATTTTATTCCATTTTAATATTGAGCCTCTATAATCTTAAATCTTATTTTAGGCCCCAAATTATATTTAGGCTCTGGGTCCATTCCAGGCAGTTTTCTCAGCCTGGCATTCTCTACTCTGTCCCCTACCCTATCCTTCCTCTGCCACACATCCTTTAGATCTAAGTAAAAATAGCGTGTTCTAAGCTCTGGTTTATCAGCTCTGTGAATGGAGCCATTTAATTTTTTTGTTGCTGTATTCCTAAGTACAATGCCTGGTATATAAAAACTGCATAACTCATATTTCTTGAATGGATAGACTAATTAAATGAATATCCTTTGCCATCTGGGTATAACCTTTTAACTCACACTGCCTCTGACACAAATCAAATTTTACACTCCATTTCTGTGGTGTTGCTTCTGCCATCTGTAAACTTACCATGACATTCCAATTTCCTAAAATAGCACTATGTATCTATGATTTGTTTTGGTTTTGTTATAGACTTCCTTCCATCCTCATTCATCATGGCCTATCTACCTCGAAGCTATCTGCTTTGCTGTACCTTTATATTTCCCTAGCTAGAAATAATCCCTTTCTCCTCTAAGCTTTCAAAGCCATTAGCTGGTCACATGTCTAAGGCAATGACACTTTGTATTACAGGCATTAATGAAGGGCTCATATATCTCTACCTTGATTGCAAACTCTTTAAGAGAACAGGCTATTTTTACCCATCTCTCACCCATAGTTTCCAACATAGTACCTTGCAGATAATACTCATGTACTCAGTCAATATTTGTTAAAATAATTGAATAATAGCCACTCTAGTTAACCAAAGGTTTTCCTATTCATATTGCTTAGTTTACTTAAGCCTCCTGTGCAAAAGATACTACTTTATTGTAGTCTTATTTAAGCAATTTGTTTTATAGCAATTTTTTGGTTATTTGATTTTAGGAACTCCCTTTATATTTAGCAGACAAAGAATTTTTACATGAATACAAATAGCCTGAAAACCTGGTCATAAATCTTTTGAATGATGGAGTAAGAACAGACCCATTTTCCCTGGTTTACAGAGAAAGTACTAAATGGAAGAGTTGATTCTACAGTGTGCATGATTGGACCTTATTCAAGAATTACTAGATTTAAACTGGGCATAGTAAGCAATTTAAAAAGTCAGTATGGCCCCAAGTCTATTCAGTTTCCAACTAGCATAGAGCAAAGCATATTTGACAGTGACCTACATATAGTTAGGAAATGAAGGAGCTTAGTAAAACTTCTGCTAAAAACATTTTTCGAGAAATTCTTAGCTAAAAATCCCCAAGGAATTCTTGAAGAAATCAGAAATGATAGTTCAGACATAAAGTGCATCCATCTTTTTTTTTCCAAGAAGGGAATATTCTAAGTGAATGCTTACTTACAAGCAGCACAGAGTTTAGAAAATTAGAAAGAGTTTTACAAGCAGCACACACTTAGGGCCTCAGGGTTGTCTTATTCTACTTGTGGTGCTATAACAGAGTATCACAGATTGGGTAATTTATAATGGACAAAAATTTATTTGTTATAGCTTTGGATGCAGGGAAGTCCAAGATCAAGGCACTGGCATCTGGGGAGGCCTTCTTGCTGGATCCTCACATAACAGAAGAATAAAGGGACAAACCCATTCCCAAACTCTTTATATGGTGGCATTAATCCCTTCCATTTTTCTGCCCTCATGACCTAAACATCTCCCATTAGAACCGACCTCCTGGCATTATTGCATTGGGGATTAAGTTTCCAACACATGAATTTTGAAGGGCACATTCAGAGCATAGTAAGGGTTATTATGGAAAGACCCCAAAGGGACAGAGTATGCAAACTACTCTTAATGATTATACCAGAAAGAGTATAATATATTTTTGCATTTGCCTAGAAGTCATTTGCAAATGAATTTGGGGGTCTGGGACAATAAGTAAGGAGGTCTTAGGGATTAGATTTCTCATTGCTATGGAACTGAGTATTTTTCAACGACAAAGTTCCTTTCCTTATGTTAGGGGAGAAGTTACAGAATGTGAGGTCACCTAGGATAAGGAAAAGGGGTGTTTTCATGATCTTAATTCAGCCCTAGTCTCTGTGAAATTGCATTTCCTGGTTAGTAAGTGAATGCCTGTTTCTAGCTTGGAGTTGCCTTGAGAGGGGTAGGAAGCAAACTGGACTTGTCCTGCACAGGATTGATTTTAAGGACTATCTCACTGTCACAGTCTGGTCTCCCCTCTTCTTGGCTTACTGCTTGACTTCCAGAGACTTATCTCTAGGGAAAATTTCTCTCATATCCAGTATCAAAGCCCCTATCAATATTTTTCTTGCCTTTATCACATAACTTACAAGATTCTTACTCTACATGCCTGTGGAATCACAGCAATGGAAGCATTTCTGGAGTTACATGAGAGATTTTGTCAGTAGAGAAAGAGTTCTTGGGTTTGGAACAAATAAACAATGAATTGGGCCAGTGTGGTGCTTCACATCTGTAATGCCAGCACTTTAGAAGAAAGGCAGGAGGATTGCCTGAAGCCAGGGTCAAAGCCAAAAATTAGCTGGGTGTGTTGGTGTGCGCCTGTAGTCCTAGCTACTTGGAAGTTTGAGGTGGGAGGATTTCAGTGAGCTATGATTCTATGATCGCATCACTGCACTCCAGCCTGGGCATCAAAGCCAGACCTTGTCTGTAATAAACAAGCACCAAAAACCAAACAATAAATGGGACACACTCAAGGATTCCTGAGACTGACCATGGTTTGTGTCGAACTACTTTCAGAAGTACCAAGGGAAATATGGGCATGGTTGTAACTGATGTGAAATTCTAGGACCTAGTTTATTTTTCCTACTTTAAACTTCAACCTCAGATTACACACTAAAGAAGAGCACAAAGTGGATTGTAATAATGCAATCTAGCATCAATAGTCATTCCTCAGTTAAAAAAATCCCAATAACCAAATGAAAATGTGTCATAAGTATATTGTAGTGGTTAAGAGCTCAGACTTGTGTGCCGAGATTTATACATGTATTCAACCATGTATCTCTTCTCCCTGTGTCTCCATTCTCAATGTTCATTTACTGTGCAGCAAAAGCTAAGAGCTAAGAAAATTCAGCTTGTTATTTAATCTATTTTTAAGTATTGGTCGCCTCATTAGTGGGTGAAGAAAATGATAGCAGCTACCCTGCAGAGTTTATATGAGGGCTGCAAAGCAAGACTACTCAATACATGTTACTTATTACTATTTTAAGAACATTCTTTTCAATGTGATACAATTCAATAAAATAAAATAAACTGAAATGTAGGGTATACAGTTTCATATTGGAACAGCTTCAAGTTTTGATACTTAGATGAGAAAGCTTGAAGCAGTGGAAAGAATTCCACTTTGGGAATTAGATGACCTGCATTCCCTGGACAAGTTTCTCAATGCCTATAGGTCTATGGTTCTTCAGCTGTACACTGAGACTTGCAGGTTAGATCAGTGACCACAAAAGTTGAGTGTCTACCATATTGGCAATGGAGGTGATTTAAGCCTATTTGAACCAGAGATCAAATTGCACTGAACTACAAAATGTGCGTTTTTCTGTTCAGTTTTCTTTCAATACTTCTGTTTAAATTAAATCAAAGAGAAAGGTTGAGTTTAGTACTAGTCATCACCCCCTGCCAACATTAGTTAAACTCTCTTTTTAAGAGAATAAACCACAGCAAGTAGCCAGTATCTAAGCAGACTTAAATAATTTATTTGTTTTCATTGTGCTTATTTTTGTGGTTACTTTCTATTTATGGGAAGTAATATTGGGTAGTTATTTATAGTTTCCATTTATAATATTTATATAAAGAAGTAAACCTATTGAAAGAGAATTATTAAATCTAGGAAATATGTACATTTTGAAAAAATTGTGAAGCTGGCTGAAGAGTGAGACATCTGGGAAACATTCTACTATTCAACATTGGATTATTTCAAGTTTGTGGTTTCAAAGGTGAAATAATGGCACACCAGATTCATTTATAAAAGCTAATACATTTTACACTATGTAAATGAGAAAAAATAACAAATTCACAATTATAAAATAAGAGTCAATGCATATTTTTTTTTAAAGAGTGGGAATTTTTGAGAAAGGATTAAAAAAGAAGTCCTTAGGTTAGGAATAGGAATTACCTTCAGATAGATTTTGGGTCATATTAGGCATGGGATGAGATTAGAGACAAGAGAGAAGGAGCTTAATCAAACCATATTATTCAGGTAGGAATACTTCAAAAAAATTCATTTCCTTTTCTGAAAAAGTTCCGTTTAAAAAGAGGATTAATACCAAGTGTTGTGGTAAATACTAAGAAGACAACTGGACATTAGTGAAGATATGATAGTATGGAAATCAGTTCCATGGAATGAAAGAAAGAAAGTATACCAGCATACCTCATTATATTGCACTTTTGTTATTGTGCTTCACTTTATTGTACATTTTACATAGTGCATTTTTGAATAAATTGAAGGTTTGTAGCAACTCTGCTTTAAGCAACTCTGTAAGCACCATTTTCCCAAAAGCTTGTGCTCACTTCATTTTTGTTGGTTCACATTTTGGTAATTTTTATAATATTTTAAGTTTTAAACATTATTATTTTATCTGTTATGTTGATCTGTGATCAGTGATCTTTGATGTTACTACTGTAACTATTTTGAGGCATCATGAACCTTAAAAGATGGCAAATGTAATTGATAAATGTTCAGTATATTCTGACTGCTCCAATGACCAGCTGTTTCCCATCTCTCTACTTCTTCAGGGGCCTCCCTATTCCCTGAGACAAAATAAAATTGAAATTAAGCCAATAACAAGTCTACAATACCTACAATAGTCTCGAAGTATTCAAGTGAAAGGAAGAGTCATATGTCTCTCATTTTAAATCAAAAGCTAGAAATAATTAAGCATTGTGAGGGAGGCATGTCAGTTGCTGAGACAGGCCAAAAATTAGGCCTCTTGCATCAAATAGTTAGCCAAATTGTAAATAAAAAGGAAAAGTTTTTGAAGGAAATTAAAAGTGGTACTCCAGTAAACACACAAATAATAATAAAGAAAAACAGCATTATTACTGATATGGAGAAAGTTTTAGTCGTCTGAATAGAAAAATCCAACAAATCCCAACACTCCTTTGAATCAAAGCCTCATCCAGAGCAAGGTTCTAACTCTCTTTAATTCTGTGAAGACTAAAAGAAGTGTGGAAGCTGCAGAAGAAAAGTTTGAAGGTAGTAGAGGCTGGTTCATGAAGGTTAAGGAAAGAAGCCATCTCCATGACATAAAAGTGCAAGGTGAAGCAGCAAGTGCTGATGGAGAAGCTAAAATAAATTATCCAGAAGATCAAGAGAAAATTATGGATGAAGGTGACTACATTAAACATCACATTTTAAATGAAGACTAAATAGCCAGTTATTGGATAATAATGCTATTTAGGACTTTCATATCTAGAAAGGAGAAGTCAATATTTGGCTTCAAATCTTCAAAGGAAAGGCCAACTCTCTTGTGAGGGGCTAATGCAGTTGGTGACTTTAAGTTGAAGCCAATGCTCATTTACCATTCCAAAAATTCTAGGGCCCTTAAGAAATTTGCTACTCTGTCTGTACTCTATAAATGGAACAACAAAGCCTGGCTGACAGCACATCTATTTACAGCATGGTTTACTGAATACATTTAAGCCTACTGTTGAGAACTCATGCTCAGAAGAAAAGATGTCTTTTGAACTATTACTGCACATTGACAATGCACATAGTCATCTAAGAGCTCTGATGAAGATGTATAAGACTAATTGTTTTTTTGTGCCTGCTAACACAACATCCATTCTGCAGCCCATGGATCAAGGAGTAAGTTTGATTTTCAAGTATTATTATGTAAGAAATGTGCTTCGTAAAGTTACAGCTGCAAAAGATAGTGATATCTCTGATGAATCTGTGCAAAGTAAATTGAAAACCTTTTCTGAAAGATTCATCATTCTAGATGCCATTATGAACATTCATGATTCACCAGAGGAGGTCAAAATATCAACATAACAGAAGTTTGGAAGAAGATTATTGCAACCCTCATGAATGACTGAGGGATTCAATACATTAATGGCAAAAATAACTGCAGGTGGGGTGGAAATAGCAAACTAAAGTAGGATTAAAAGTGGAACCTAAAGAGGTTATTTAATTGCTGCAATCTTATGATAAAACTTGAACTGATGAGTTGCTTCTTATGGATGAGCAAAAAAGTGGTTTCTTGAGATGGAATCTATTCGTTTTGAAGATGCTGTGAGCATTGCTGAAATGACGACAAAAGATTTAGCATATTCCATAAACATAGTTGATAAAACAGCCATAGATTTTGAGAGGATTGACTCCAATTTTAGAAGTTCTACTGTGAGTAAAATACTATCAAACAACATCACATGCTACAAAGAAACCTTTTATGAGAGGAGGTCAACTTCATTGTTTCTTATTTTAGGAAACTGCCACCACCACCCCAAACGTCAACAACAACTACCCTGATCAGCAGTCACTAATATCAAGGGAAGACCCTATCAGCCAAAAAATGATCACTTGCTGAAGGCTTAGATGATTGTTAGCATTTTTTAGCAATAAAGTATTTAAAATTAAGGTATGCAATTTTTTCAGACATTACTATTGCACACTTAATATACTACAGTATAGTGTAAATATAACTTTTATATGCACTTCTAATGAAAATTTTTTGTGACAGGTTTTATTGCAATATTCCCTTATTGAAGTAGTCTGAAACTGAGTTATGGTTGAGGTATGCCTGAATATGTCTCTATGTATGTACATATGCATGTATCTATAATATACATATTTCTTGTATATATAATTATTTCCTTATGCAATTTTATCCTTATACTTGAATGTCTTGCAGAAGAGTAGGCATCAATAATAATCAGTAGCACAATGTTGATATTTGATACATCTTAGCTGGTATAGTTTACAGTTTTCCAAAGAAGAACAATTATAATACATCATTGTAACAATTGATATGACAGATACACAATTCCTCCAACTTATTTTATTCCCACTTTTCCAAATAAGTGTCTGGACAAAAATTACAACACTTTCTAAGCTTTTGTCTGTTAATATCCAGATATGTCTTGGATGTTAGAATAAAAAAAAACTCAGTGCATGCTACTGTTTCCTGTTCAGAAAGGCAACATGTCAATTTAATAACCGTTCCACTATTACCAGAGTATCTTTCAAAAACATCTAATTTGAAATTGGCTAACCAAAGTTGTTTACTTCAGTGTTAATTTTTTACTTTTGAATTGATTTTCTAAGGTGAAGATAATTAGAATTAATTATATAACAGGAGGTATACTGAGAGTTACAGCAGTGGTGACGGTAGTGGCCTTCAACAGCAAATGGGGATGGTTCTTTTGCTTACCACCTTTATGATCTTAAGCAAGTCACTTAATGCATCTAAACATCAATTTCCTTAGCAGTAAAATGAAAATAATAACACCTAATGCTTTGATGATTAAATATAAATCACTCAGTGTAGTTACTTACACAGAATAAATGCTTAACTAAGAGTAGCCATGAAAATAATCACAGCCAAGACTGACATAGAATAAGTAGTCATAATACTTTTATTTTTTTCTCAAGAGTTTCTCCATGTTAATGGTAATTAATTTTTTTAAACAATTTTCTGTACAGCCTTTCATTTATATAGCAAATGCTTCGTCTTAGACAGGTGACAGGTTTCTAGGGAAACCATTGCCTTCTATAACGGCTTTGACAAAAGTATGAATGACAGAATAAATATTAAAAATAATAGTTTAGTGTTAAATATTTTAAGTGATAGCTTTAATATATTATATTGGATTTCTGGAAAGAGTTGAGTAAAATTTTTTTCATATATCACAGTTTTTGCTTTCCAATGAGATGAAGTTTTGCTAGTCAATCTTTTCCTGTTTCTAAATGTGAACAATGTATTGACTCATGGGGAATAGCATAAAGATTGATAATACTGTTTAAACAAAACTTTTCTGGAAGTGAAAAATACTTGAGACATTCAAAGTGACTGTAAAATTATGAGTCAGATAATATAATTTATTCTTTTTTTTAAAATTAAAAAAATAATCTGAGAAGTACTTCTTTAATGACAGAGTAAGGACTTCCAAAAACAAACTCTTCCATAAAAACAATAAGAATACTAGCAAAAGGTGTCAAAATGTTTATTAGGATGCTGGAAATTAACCAAAGTCTTGCAACAATATGAGAAACATTTATATAGGAAAAATGTCTGAATATTTGTAAGATCAGTGAGCTTTGTGGCATTTTGACTTGCCTCCTTTGTATTCCCCTCTCCCTAGCTCTTTTGTAGCCTTAAAAACCATCAGACTCAGTACGAAACAGATGTAAAAATCAGCAATCTAATAACCACTGTAGGGGTAGAAAAGATTTGGAGCCCCCCAAAAAGCCCCATCTCCAGAGAATGATTACTATTTGATCTGTCTGGTAGATATTTTGTAAAAAACCCATTTACAAAACATAGAAGTCTTGCCTTTATTTGACCTGATTCAGAGCTCAATCAGTGAGGAAATCCTATCCCCAAGTAATTTGTTAAAAACATTCAGCAGCAATTTTTAACATTGTAGCCACTTGTGGCGGCAATACAAATTGGGGAAAACAAAAAGCTGCCAAAAAACGAAACATAAAAATTTAGGAATGAGGTGTATGTAGGGGACTTTGAAAAGTTCCAATATATTTCTAGGGATTTATGCAGTTATGTGCAGGAATGTGTGTATGTTCAGAGAAGACCTGAGAAGACCCAATCTCTCCCTTCTGAGTGACCTTGAAGCTCTGTGCAATAGACAGTAAAGGTCATTTCAAAGTGCTTAGTGACCAAAATATTAAAGGCATACCCGAACACACACACAGATCCCCTTGGCAAAGGGTGGGGGGCTTAAAGTTTCAAGACATTTAAGTAAACCTATGTCCAATCATTAATTGACAACTAAACTAAGAAGAAAATTCTGTGTTTACACATGACAAAGAATAGAGAGTCTTATTAAAGTAATCTAGGAAGATCAATAAACAGATAAACAGCAACAACAACAAACAGCAGCAACAACAAACCTTAAGGAATGAGGAAATCTGATTTTTGAACTTTCTACATTATATTATTCAAATGTTCAGTTTTCAACAAAAGTTATGAGATACATGTATAAACAGGAAAATGTGGCCCATAAACAGAAAAAAAGTCAATAGAAACATCCCCTAAGAAATCCCAGATGTAGAACTTTCTAGACAGAATCTCCAAAGCAGCTATTATGAATATACTCAAAGAACAAAAGCAAACTATGTCTAGGAAAATCAAAGTATGAGAAAAGACTACATACTAAATAGGAAATAATACTAAGGTGACAGAAATTATAAAAAAAGAACCAAAATAGGTAATCTGGAGTTAAAAATTACTACACTTGAAATGAAATATTCACTAGAGGGACTCAACAGCAGATTTAAACTAGCTGAAGAAAAAATCAGCTTGAAGACAGGTCTGAAAAACAAAATAAATTAAGAATAAAAAGCAAATGCAGAAAAATGAAGAACCATTCGGAGACCTGTAAGATACCATCAAATGAAACAACATGTTCCTTATGGTAATCCTAGAGCATGGAAGAGAGCCAAAAGAATATTGGGAAAAAAAATGGCCAAAAACTTTGTAAATAAGATTAGTAACATTAGCTGACATATCCAAGCAGCCCAACAAAATTCAAATAAGACAAACTTTAAGAGGGGCACATCTAGGCACATGTTAATCAAACTATTGAAAGACAAAGAGAATCCTGAAGCAGTTAGAGAAAAATGACTTGTAACTTACAAGGTATATTTAATAAGATAAACAGCTGACTTCTCATCAGAAACAATGGAAGTCAGAGGTAGTGGGATAACAAATACAAAGCTCTGAGAGAAAAAAGCTACCAACCAAGCATTCTATGTACAGCAAACTATCCATCAAAAATAAAAGAGAAATTATACAATTGCAAAAAAAGAGAAAAATTAGGAATTTATTACTAGAGATGTGCTCTGCAAGAAATACTAAATAAAAGCATTCCTTCAGGCTGAAATGAAAGCACAATATTCTATAACTTGAATCTAGTTAAGGTAACTATATAGGTAAATATTAATATAAAAGACAGTAAAATTTTGTTTGTTTATGTGTTTGTTCTTTGGTATGTCACCAGAAAAATAGATAAATTATACTTCAGAAAAATTAAAAACTTTTTTTTTTTTTTGCAGAAAATGATGCTATTAAGAAAGTGAAAAGATGTCCCACAGAATGAGAAAAAATATTTGTGAATCCTATATCTGATAAGGGACCTGTTTCCAGCATATAAACTAACCTTAACTCTTTGATTATAAAAAGACACATAATCGAATTAACAGGTGGACAAATGATTTGAATAGACATTTCTCCAAATAGGATGTACAAATAAGTGTTCAACAATTGCAAGAAAAGATGCTTGACTTCAAAACTTTAGTGAAATTCAGAACTATAGCTGAAGTAGCACTCCATACATGCTAGAACACCTAAAATGAAAACAGACAATATATATTTAAGACATTAATGAATAGGCATATGGGCTCATTGCAGTTGGTTTTATGTACAACTTAAGTCCTTTAGCCTGTTCTTATCCTCCTCAAATTCATCCCAAATTTATCCCCCAGTTTGTCAAACTAAATGACTATCAAGTAGTTTGGAAGTCAGTCACTTCACTCAGGCATCTGTCCCCAACCCCAAACCAGGTCTTACTTATAATGGTGGCTCAGAGCATACATTGTCTAGTGATATTAAGGATATTACATTTATTTAGTTTCTGATTAAGATTATATGTCCTTGTCCTTTCACTGTTCTAGGCCTGTAACTTCTCAGAAACTTTAGTGTAGGCAGGGACTAGCAATAGTTTTTCCATCTTCCCTTGGGCAAAGGCAGGGAGCACTGCTTCCAGTTGCTGACTTCAAGCAGTAAGCTTGATCCTTACCCCTCATCTCACATAGAACTCCTATGTCTCCAGTTAGCCTGTTGTTGTGTAGCAGTGAACTCTTGGCCCCCACTTTCTGCTTCCATTTTCCAGCTCTCACAGACCTGTGGCTTTGTCCCTTCAACTTTGTGTTTTGTTTCTGCTTCATAAAGATGTTTATTTTGCTTCGGAGCTGGGCTACGTTCAGATTGCTCTTAAGATATTTTGTCTATCATTGTCAAAGATTTGCAGCTAAGGCATTGATCAAAGTCAAACCTTATAACCAACATTTTATCAGAGCCTCCCTTCCCCATTTAGCTCTCTTAATTGATGTATTTTTAGAAGCCATTTTCAGGAGTTGTATGAGCTTTGCCCACAAAAGGTACTAGAATCTTGACTTTAATATAATTATTTATTTATTAAAATATGAGAAAAATTTTTTGGTTTGCAACTTTATATCAATAATAAAAAGATTAAATAAAAATGGCTAAACACACAGTAGGGAATTAGCATTGTGTAATAGTTTACTAAGTGACATATTTTTAGATATCATGAAATGTAATAATATGTAATATGATTCTCATGTTAAATTCCCAAACATTTCCATCAAAGTACTGGTGAAATTCTTAGCCAGGGGTGCTTCATGAACTAGTTTCTCCTATTATGTTGAGAAATTTTTCTTTTATCACATTTTGGCTCTGACACACACTGAGTTTCTTTACTAATATATTCTTCCCTGCATACAAATGATCATTTCTTTGTTTCAAAGTCACAGTCTTATGATTTTGATTGTGTACTCTGACATACTGCGGTACCTTCTAGGCAAACATGCACCCCAATCTGAGAAATGGTGATCTTAAGAAAAGATTTGAAGGGGAAAACCCTAGTCATTAATAACTCTTTAATATTTTAATAAATTTAATATATAATTGGTTTATTTAATGAGTATGAGTCAATATGAAGCCAGATAAACATAATAATAATAATTTACTACTATTATTGTTATCTCAGTCCTGCTTTCTTAATCTTTAAATCCATTACACAGAATTGTTCATCCCAGCTGCTAAATGAAATCTGGGGCAGAACAGCAAAAGAAACTATTATCAGAGTGAAAAGGCAACCTACAGGATAGGAGAAATTTTTTGCAATCTACTCATCTGACAAAGGTCTAATATCCACAACATACAAGGAACTTAAACATATTTATAAGAAAAAGAAACCGCATCAAAAAGTAGGCAAAGGATATGAACAAACACTTCTCAAAAGAAGACATTTATGCAGCCAGCATACATCTTAAAAAAAGCTCAAAATCACTGATCATCAGAGAAATGCAAATCATAACCACAATGAGATACCATCTCACACCAGTAAGAATGGCGATTATTAAAAAGTCAGGAAACAATAGGTGCTGGCAAGGCTGTGGAGAAATAGAAACACTTTTAAGCTGTTGGTGGGAATGTAAATTAGTTCAACCATTGTGAAAGACAGTATGGCAATTCCTCAAGGATCTAGAACCAAAAATGACCCAGCAATCCCATTACTGGGTATATACCCAAAGGAATATAAATCATTCTACTATAAAGACACATGCACACATATGTTTATTTCAGCACTATTTACAATAGCAAAGACATGGAACCAACCCAAATGCCCATCAATGATAGGATGGATAAAGAAAATGTAGTACATATATGCCACGGAATATTATGCAGCCATAAAAAGGAATGAGATCATGTCTTTTGCAAGGACATGGATCAAGCTGGAAGCCATCATCCTCAGCAAACTAAACAGGAAGAGAAAACCAAACACCACATGTTCTCACTCATAAGTGGGAGCTGAACACTGAGAACACATGTACACAAAGAGGGGAACAGCACACACCAGGGCCTATTGTGGGGCTGAGCGGAGGGAACTTAGAGGATAGGTCAATATGTACAGCAAGCCACTGTGGCTCACGTATACCTGTGTAACAAATCTGCACATTCTGCTCATGTATCCTATTTTTTTTTCTTAGAAGAAATAAAGAAAAAAATCTTGGGCAGAGACAATGGATTTTCTAGTCATTTTCAGGTATTAAAAAGTCCAGTCAATTTTATTACCAAAACTTCAATAATTTTGAATTAAAACATTCTTTAGTTTTGCTTTGACTCAGGCTTTAAAACTTGTATGGTAAGTGTGGAGGCTGGATCTTTTTTCTTGCTTTATCTCCAGTTCTGCTTCTAGATGCTGGTTCTAGTCTCATCCAGGGATAGACAGAGGGGTGAAGTTTAGAGATAATAATAATCAGATGTTTTTGCTCCCTGTATATAGCAGATTTCCAAATGCAGGTTTCTTTCCTGTAGGGCACTCCTGTGGTTTCTTCTGAGATTTTCCCCCATTCCCACTGCTGGTGGCTCCTCCTCTTGCAGTCTGCTGACAGACAACACCTTCTCCAGTTAGCAGCTGCCTATAATTCTCCCCTTAGCCCTCCAGCCACAACCCCCACCACTGCAGAATCGATGCTCTTATCTGGGATACTTTTCTATGACTCAGACTTGGCTATTTTTCACGGTCCTCCTTTGCTGATGGAACACAACTTCTCGGCTTTCCAAATTTTGGAAGCAAAGTCTGTTCCCAGTATACCTACCAAACATTACCATAGTCATCTTCTTACCTTTTATCTTTTTCTGGTATGTGTCAGAAACTGTCCTCAAACTCCAGGGAACATATGGCAAGCTCTCTGAATGGTTCTTTTAAATTTCCGATCACTTAGGAAGGAAAGACCTCCTTGGTCTTCTCACCTCTTTCTATCTGCTACACTTGGGGCAAGTGATGTGCTAAGAATTTCAAATAATCAATACAATTTTTCAAAATATCACTTTAATGTAAAAGACATGCCATTTTTAGTTTTTAGAAGGCATTTCTTTGAAAATAACTTTTTAATAAAAAATGTTTTATAGGTTTTCCAATACATTAAAACAAATTTTGGAATCAATAAATATCTCAAAAATTCTTTTCTTTCAGTTATTTCAGTAACTGTTTTACATGATTTCTCTATTTAAAGAACATGTTCGGCTATAAAACTCAATTTGACCAATAACTCATTTGACGACTTTTTAAAAACAGTTTTTTTTCTTATTTGAATTATCAACTAAAAATATACAAGCCAATTTGATACAGACCTAAATAGTGCATTGTTCATCTTATCCTCTTGTGATTTTTGTGATGTTTATATTCCTCCAGATCTGGGTTGCCTTGTCTAGGCACATTCTCAATATCTTTCTCCAGATGGCTTTTGTCACTGTGTACCCCTCCTGTTGTTTTATTTTTTTGATACAGAGTCTCACTCTGTCACCTGGGTTAGAGTGCAGTGGTACAATTTCAAATCACTGTAGCCTCCATCTCCCAGGCTCAGGCCATCCTCTAACCTCAGTCTCTCAAGTGGCTGGGACTACAGACGTGCCACCACACCTAGCTAATTTTTGTATGTTTTGTAGAGCTGCAGTTTTGTCATGTTGCCCAGGTTGGTCTCGAACTCCTGGGTTCGAACAATCCACTTACTTCGGCCTCCCAAAGTGTTGGGATTACAGGTGTGAGCCACCATGCCCAGCCTGTTCCTGTTGTTTTAACTGTAGAAGGCACATGGTGTCCTAGACACTGTGATGATTATAACCTGTCTGTTCTCTCTAAGACTATTCATAATATGTGTGTTTGCATGCCTGACATGTACACATTGCCATTTAACATTTTTAAAAATCCTTTTATTATGTCTGCTTTCTCACACATTCTATGTTGTATATATTTAATAGAAATACTCCAGAGAATACTTCGGAGCTGTAATTAAATCTGAATATTTGAAATTCTTCTACTAATTGGCAGTCTTGAGAGATGCAACTTGCTTTAAAACCTCCCAAACTATGTGGTTTATACAAATGACAGAATTGGGGTTATTTTATGTTTTTAATTGCATAAAAGATTTTTTATTCTAAAATGATCACTTTAAGTAGCAGGAAATCTTCCTGAGGTATTACAAACATAATATAATTTATACATTTTTAAAGTTACTCGGCTTTAGAAAAAAAAACACCCACATCTGTTGCATACAAGTAAGGCACATTTGTAACTACCAAGAATTATACAAATAAATGATGTTAAGAAATTAAAAGATGACTTTGGCCAAGTGAAAAACTGCCTAGTAGGTTAAGTTCTGATGCTCTTCCATTGCATTAAATGATTATTTCCTCTTTTGTAAAAAGAGTAGGCCACCATTTCTGTTTCAAAGAAAAAGATTCAGTTTTAGATAAAATATTGAATTTCTGGGTCTAGACTCACATTGTCATATTCTGTTGCTATTGAGTCAATTTTAAATACTAAGTAGCTAAAGGGGGTACTCCCTTTTCTTTGTGCTACTTGCTATGAATGTTGCATTGTTTGTACTTTGAGGAGTTGGTTTTTATTTGGTTATTTTGTTTCTAAAAATACCTCTACAAAGCAGGTTAATCCACTTTTACTTCTACTACATGTACTACTGGCAGGGAAATTATTAATTTATAGGCAAGTAAATATTTATTTCCTTTTCTTTACCTTTTTCTTTCTTAATAGTATAGTAAATCCAGACACATACCTGGAGAGAGATCTTAGTTGTATAATTATTCTGTTTCTTGGATATTTTTTGACTTTCAAGCCCAGCTGTCATAGGTTTAGTACAAAGTCTGTGTACTGATTATTTCATATATTCCACCCTGAAGCTACTCAAAATATAGTAACCATGGAAATACACACACTCTGCACATCTCCCTTCCTTTCACTTTGTGTTATTTATTTATTTAGTTTTGCTAAATACAGTTAAACAAATGCTTTCATTTGAATTTGACTGCTGGGAGTGCCAGAAATTCTTACATTATTATATATTTCAATTTGTCTTCTGGAATATTAAGATAGTTACTTTCCTTTCCTTTTTTTAAAAAAATCATGGATGGTACAGGGTCAACACACTGATGGAGGTTCAATTGAATTTAATTTATTTGTCCGGCAAAATATGCTGGTGTCCTTTCTGAGGGCAAGGGTTTATATTTCAGAATGGAAGGAAGCAGGGCCAAGGCATATTTGAAAAACACAAGAGAAAAACTGGAAAAAAAGAGTGGGTATTTCTGGAGTAAGGGTACAAGAGAGAGCCTCTTGTTGTGGTCAGCAGCTCACCAGCCTTGTCTACTTCAAATGGCAGCACTGGGTTCACAGCCTCATCTTGAAATCAACCACATCACGCCATTATGAGACAAGAGGTTGCTCTGCAGGTATCTCCAGATCTTGTCATCTGGAAGATTTGCCCTGACTTTCTCTACAATGATACTGTCCATAAAAATAATTCATTTCCACTATACCATTTAGATACATGCTGGAACTTTGAAGGCAATAAGGACCTTATAAGATAATCTGGATTTGTCTTTAAAAAACTAGTGCTTATATTGAACTACATTCATTTAAAAAATCTTTCTTAAGCTTAGTCTGTTTGTATGGTAGCAGCAATAGTTAACAATCATTTAAAGTATTTACTTCATGCCTGGAACTCTGCTAGGTACTTATCTCACTAAAGGCTCACAGGATCTATTGCACAAATATTATCAACATTACATTAGATGAAGAAATTTAAGTTTCAAAAGGAGTAGTAACTTTCTCAGGGTCACATGGCTAGGAAGTAAAGATGCACGGATTGGAATTGGAGAACTTTCTGTCTTCTGAGCCCATTTTCTTTTCACTGCTTCATAGCCCAGTGTTATCCTGAGAAGCCATGGTCCAGAAGAAAAGGAGAATATGACCTTTTTCTTTACAGAGTGTGTGATATGGCTGGGGAAGAAAAATATATTTTTCTGTAAAACAACTAGAGGTGAATTTAGTATGTTAACTATAAAATGAACCTGTACCACATAACCCCCAATGTGTTTTTCTTCAAGGTATGATCTTGGTTCTAGAGGTCCTGCATTTAAAGTGACAAAATAATTTCTGAAGAGAGGGATAGCACTTGTATTTTAATTCCTCTATGAGATTTTTTTTTCTTAAATTTCCATTAAATATTCTAAGTCACATTTATGCTATTCTGGCCTAATTCCAAACTTTACCCTCTTTTCTTTTTCTAACCCAAGGGTGATTGATGGATTTTGGCCACATACTAGGTGTATCAACTTAAGTACAACAATTGAATACTAGGTCCACTACGTGCACCTCAACCCTCCTCCCCACCCACCCACTCGCTGAAGCAATGGAATCATAAGATGAGTGCATCATGGTCCTTGTTATGATTCAGCACTGCTTGATTTCTAAGACGCTTAACTCTTAAGATCCTCTCTCCCTTGTATACCATTTCCATAACCCCATATATTTCTTACTTATATAAACTTACTCTTTTCTTTTATTCCTCCATCAATCCTCTCTGGACATCATCTCTGTCTCTCCCCAGCAAGGATCTTATCTTTTGTTTCTAATTTTCATGGTGCTCTTATTTGTGTTCTAGAATCTTTGAATTTCTGCAACTCCTGCCTTGCCCTCCTCAATCCTAGATGACTCTAGCAGATTATTTTTCTGCTTTCTTTCATGATGATTGAATCTGTTAAAAATTCTGGGTAAAGAACATCACAACTGGTTGTCAATTTATCTGTTAGTTTCTATATTAGTCCGTTTTCACACTGCTATAAAGACATATCCGAGACTGGGTAATTTATAAAGAAAGGAGGTTTAATTGACTCACAGTTCCACAGGTCTGGGGAGGCCTCAGGAAACTTACAATCATGGTGGAAGGGGAAGAGGCACATCTTACATTGTGGCAGGTGAGAGAGAGTGGTGAGTGAAGGGGGAAGAGCCTCTCATAAAACCATCAGATATTGTGAGAATTCACTCACTATCATGACAACAGCATGGGAGAAACAGCCCTCATGACCCAGTCACCTCCTATCAGGTCTCTCCCTTGAGGGAAGGATTACTGTTTATTTTATCTTCTTTGAAGCTGATATCACTTGCTAAAGGAATTAACAATGATATGAAGATGTTATGGGAACATATGCTAAGCTGTATGACTTTCTGCTATAACATTATTAGCAGTTACTGCCTTTAGACTGACATTGGAGAAAATGTGGTGGAAAACTTTAATATTAACATAGCTTTCATCACAATAAAATAAACCATGCAAAAGTTATTGCATGGCTTTGTTTACATGTAGAAATGTCAAGGTTACTACAAAGCATCTTTGTAGTTTTATCTGGTTTAGTGTAATTGATAGATCATTTTGGAGTTCGTTGATTATGAAGTGGTAGCCCTTTAAGTAGTATAGTGGTTGATTTTTGTGGTTGCATTATAATATGCCTGTTAAACTACACAGATTTGTATTAAATATTTGCTATATTTAGGCAACATGTATGGAGGAAAATGCACATGAAACATACGTGATGCATAAAAATTGCATAATGTACAGTGCATTACCTTCTAGGGGCTTCCTTACAATTTTTCCTGAGTTAGGAAAATGCTTTCATCTGAACATTCATCTTTGTGGACCTACTGATATCATTGGTGGGAAAAAATAACTGAAACCTCAAAATTCAATTTTGTTACTTTTAATTTTTTAATTTATGGATAAGTATAGCCATAATTATTTAATACAAAGAATGATTATGCCATACTTTCAATATTACTAATGTATTTCTACTTATGGAAGTATTTTGATTGGGTGAGTTTTTTTTAATCCTTAGAAATAGGCTAACCTGCTTCTGCCACTAGTACCTGTAATACTGTATTAGTCAAGGGTCATATCAGGAGACAAAAACTAAACAATAATTTAAACAGGAAAGTTTAATATGGATAATTATAAATATTTTCTTATCTATTTATCTATTAATCAATTATTTATAACTAAGAGAGAATAAAAGAGGATTCTAATGACTACTCTGGGTCTGAAGGTGATTACCTAAAGAGGAAACTAACTTGGAAAGGGAAGGATGGACTTTAAGGCTGGGATGCAGACTTTTTGTTGGAAATGTGTTTATAGTCTACTGAATGGAGGAGAAATTGCCTGGGTTGCGGTGCTGACCAGAAGTGATTCGAAGTCAACGGGCCATTTTGAAGGTGCTTTGAAATCTATTTTGAAGGTAATAATGCTTAAAGAATTTGGACTCCACTGAGTAGTTGAGATAATGATATGGGAGGATAGTATCACAGTCTTTATATCAGAAGTTATTTATTTCCCTTTGTTTTCAGAGAAGTTCAAGTTTGTAAGACAGAGTGTTCTGTTTTTCTTTCCTCACTTTTACCATACCCTTGCTCCTCCTTCTACTTCTGCTCAATTCTCTGCTCTACGTTAAAAATAATTGAATAACAATTTCTAAAAATATAAGAAGTACATTAAGTATCGATTCACACACTAGTTTAATTTTGAATATAAAAGTGAAGGAAATAACCATTTAAAGCCACTCTATCCTTCTATTAATTATTCCTCTTTGTTTTCCCCATTATACCTATTTCTGTCTCTCTGCATTTTATTCAGTAATGCTACCTCCTCCTTGTTTTGGTTTATTGAATATTTAAAAAGTTATTGCTGTTTAGTTTCACTGGTGTTCTCTTACAGACTTGGCCAATCATTTTTCATGATTATTTGATTTTCTCTTAATTCCATAAAATAGATACGTGTGTGTTCATTATGTATGTATATTGCCATAAAAGTTTTATTTTACTACCTGTACCTAGGATTCCATGTATATATCTATACATTTATATTTGTTTCTATTTTTCTATCTATTGATCTATTTATATATCTCTGTCTCTATTAATACATGTGTGCACACACATACATCCTCTGGAATACAATATTGATAAATTAGCAGTAAAATATAATCAGCAACATTTCCTTCTATTTCTTGTCATAATAACCCAAATAATTTTATCTTAAATATTTTCAAGTACACTTAGCAATCTCTGGAAATGCAGAATCTACATGTTTTGACTTATAAAAAAGGCAGAAATATTAGTTTTTATTTTTAAGCTGAATCTCACTTTGTTTCTTTTTATAAATTATCAAACTATAATCCAGTCCACTATTCCCATTTTGCAGAAGGGGAAGTATGAAGTAGCTTACACAGCTCACACACATGATTACAGTGATTTTTGACCATCTTCTGTATGAATTACCATGCTATTAATCCAACAGACCAATGGATGGAGCATTTCAAAATTAAATATTTGAGGTTACCTGATGAATATTTTAATAAATGTTCATATATTTCAGTCTATATGTTACTCATTTATCTTTTATTTAGCTCTATGTTTTGGAGATAAAATAAAATCTGATTTTGAAAGTGGAGTGTAAAACATGTGTGTGCATCTATGTTTTTGCATGTGTGCTGGGTATTTAATGAGACGGAATCTTTTTCCCTTCTTTTCAGCTTTTTAGGTGGGGTCTGTCTTTCAGAAGTCCAGTCTAAAAAGACTGGGTCTGTCTCTGAATAACCACATTACTAATTTCCCATACTTAAAGGCGCTGTCATAGGTATTCAGATGAATTACTGAGTGACAAACAATGACATCCATCAGCCCCCAGCTCCGCCTCTTCCATTGGGTACAGTTCAATAGCTATTTATCAACTTTCACTGCTCGTTTTAAAAGTGAGACTTCACACCAGCTCACAAAAGCCAAATAAATTTGATTTCAAAGATGCACAATAGTGTCTGGATGAATTACTTAGTGTTTACTGATGTGCCAAAAAGAGAAATAAAGAAAACATCAGCAAACACAGTCTGAACTGCCTTGGTGGTAGGAATGGGGGAGTAATTTCATACTCTATAAAATTTGCTTCATTGCTTTTATGTTCAAAGGTTTTATGTGATAGCTGCCTTTTGTGCTGGTTGCCAATGCAAGTTTATAATTTTATGTCAGATGCTTGAATTTTTCAATTAAAAAAATGTTAGCCTGAGCAAGCCAGCCAAGACTATAGAAAATAACAAGTCATGTAAAATAGATTGTATTTTTATTGGAACATGAACAAGAGTATAAATGTAATTCTAGAGGCAGTAGCCCAGGATGAGCCAAAGCTGGAGAGTTTCTGTTCAAACTCCCCATTTTCCTTTTATGCACCATGGCAAAAAGCATCAGCTTCCATCATCAGTGCCTAGTTTTCAAGTTACAACAATTCTTTAGTGTCTATTTTCGTTCAGATATAGATCTTACCTTAGTCAATGCTATCTCCTCTAGAGCTCTTTGTTAAATAATGCCTCAATTTCCCCATTGAAATGACTTAAATGGGAAGTTGTTTGTGAGCACAAATTACTTGGTAAGATTTTTAAAAAAATACATATTCATAATCTCCACCAAGTTGTTTTGCTTTAGGTGGCCTGTGATGACCCCCAGGAACTTTTATTTTGAATGCAAAGTACCCCAAGTGATTCAAATGTAGGTGGTTTGAGAATCACTAAAATTGTAATTGTAAAAGTGAGTTGATGCCAAAGAGTTCTCTCAGCAAACACAGTCTGAGCTTAGCAGGTACAAATTCAGATTGTCTTAACCCATGTAGCTACTTTGTATTTCTTCCCTAAAAAATTCAGACTGAAGTTGTCATTGGATATGACTGTTTGATCTGAGTAACTTTCCTAGAGCATGGTTTAGTGGCCAACTCTCTCATGAGTACCCAGTGAAATCCTGAAATGTAGGTGTTTTCATTGAAAAAGATGTCTCTGGAGGGCGGAGCAAGATGGCCGAATAGGAACAGCTCCAGTCTCCAACTCCCAGCGCCAGCGACACAGAAGACCAGTGATTTCTGCATTTTCAACTGAGGTACTGGGTTCATCTCACTAGGGAGTGCTGGACAATCGGTGCTGGTCAGCTGCTGCAGCCCGACCAGCGAGAGCTGAAGCAGGGCGAGGCATTGCCTCACCTGGGAAGCGCAAGGGGGAAGGGAATCCCTTTTCCTAGCCAGGGGAACTGAGACACACAACACCTGGAAAATCGGGTAACTCCCACCCCAATACTGTGCTTTAAGGAAACGGGCACATCAGGAGATTATATCCCACACCTGGCCGGGAGGGTCCCACGCCCACGGAGCCTCCCTCATTGCTAGCACAGCAGTCTGTGATCTACCGGCAAGGCAGCAGTGAGGCTGGGGGAGGGGCGCCCGCCATTGCAGAGGCTTAAGTAGGTAAACAAAGCTGCTGGGAAGCTCGAACTGGGTGGAGCTCACAGCAGCTCAAGGAAACCTGCCTGTCTCTGTAGACTCCACCTCTGGGGACAGGGCACAGTAAACAATAACAAACGCAGCAGAAACCTCTGCAGACGCAAACGACTCTGTCTGACAGCTTTGAAGAGAGCAGTGGATCTCCCAACATGGAGGTTGAGATCTGAGAAGGGACAGACTGCCTGTTCAAGTGGGTCCCTGACCCCTGAGTAGCCTAACTGGGAGACATCCCCCACTAGGGGCAGTCTGACACCCCACACCTCACAAGGTGGAGTACACCCCTGAGAGGAAGCTTCCAAAGCAAGAATCAGACAGGTATACTCGCTGTTCAGAAATATTCTATCTTCTGCAGCCTCTGCTGCTGATACCCAGGCAAACAGGGTCTGGAGTGGACCTCAAGCAATCTCCAACAGACCTACAGCTGAGGGTCCTGACTGTTAGAAGGAAAACTATCAAACAGCAGACACCTACACCAAAACCCCATCAGTACATCACCATCATCAAAGACCAGAGGCAGATAAAACCACAAAGATGGGGAAAAAGCAGGGCAGAAAAGCTGGAAATTCAAAAAATAAGAGCACATCTCCCCCGGCAAAGGAGCGCAGCTCATCGCCAGCAACGGATCAAAGCTGGACGGAGAATGACTTTGACGAGATGAGAGAAGAAGGCTTCAGTCCATCAAACTTCTCAGAGCTAAAGAAGGAATTACGTACCCAGTGCAAAGAAACTAAATATCTTGAAAAAAAAGTGGAAGAATTGATGGCTAGAGTAATTAATGCAGAGAAGGTCATAAACGAAATGAAAGAGATGAAAACCATGACATGAGAAATACGTGACAAATGCACAAGCTTCAGTAACCGACTCGATCACTGGAAGAAAGGGTATCAGTGATTGAGGATCAAATGAACAAAATGAAGGGAGAAGAGAAACCAAAAGAAAAAAGAAGAAAAAGAAATGAACAAAGCCTGCAAGAAATATGGGATTATGTAAAAAGACCAAATCTACGTCTGATTGGGGTGCCTGAAAGTGAGGGGGAAAATGGAACCAAGTTGGAAAACACTCTTCAGGATATCATCCAGGAGAACTTCCCCAACTTAGTAGGGCAGGCCAACATTCAAATCCAGGAAGTACAGAGAACGCCACAAAGATACTCCTCGAGAAGAGCAACTCCAAGACACATAATTGCCAGATTCACCAAAATTGAAATGAAGGAAAAAATCTTAAGGGCAGCCAGAGAGAAAGGTCGGGTTACCCACAAAGGGAAGCCCATCAGACTAACAGCAGATCTCTCTGCAGAAACTCTACAAGCCAGAAGAGAGTGGGGGCCAATATTCAACATTCTTAAAGAATTTTAAACCCAGAATTTCATATCCAGCCAAACTAAGTTTCATAAGTGAAGGAGAAATAAAATCCTTTACAGATAAGCAAATGCTTAGAGATTTTGTCACCACTAGGCCTGCCTTACAAGAGACCCTGAAGGAAGCACTAAACATGGAAAGGAACAACCGGTACCAGCCATTGCAAAAACATGCCAAAATGTAAAGACCATCAAGGCTAGGAAGAAACTGCATCAACTAACGAGCAAAATAACCAGTTAATATCATAATGGCAGGATCAAGTTCACACATAACAATATTAACCTTAAATGTAAATGGACTAAATGCTCCAATTAAAAGACACAGACTGGCAAACTGGATAAAGAGTCAAGATCCATCAGTCTGCTGTATTCAGGAGACCCATCTCACACGCAGAGACATACATAGGCTCAAAATAAAGGGATGGAGGAAGATTTACCAAGCAAATGGAGAACACAAAAAAGCGGGGGTTGCAATACTAGTCTCTGATAAAACAGACTTTAAACCATCAAAGATCAAAAGAGACAAAGAAGGCCATTACATAATGGTAAAGGGATCAATTCAACAGGAAGAGCTAACTATCCTAAATATATATGCACCCAATACAGGAGCACCCAGATTCATAAAGCAAGTCCTTAGAGACTTACAAAGAGACTTAGACTCCCATACAATAATAATGGGAGACTTCAACACTCCACTGTCAACATTAGACAGATCAACGAGACAGAAAGTTAACAAGGATATCCAGGAATTGAACTCATCTCTGCAGCAAGCAGACCTAATAGGCATCTATAGAACTCTCCACCCCAAATCAACAGAATATACATTCTTCTCAGCACCACATCGCACTTACTCCAAAATTGACCACATAATTGGAAGTAAAGCACTCCTCAGCAAATGTACAAGAACAGAAATTATAACAAACTGTCTCTCAGATCACAGTGCAATCAAACTAGAACTCAGGACTAAGAAACTCAATCAAAACCGCTCAACTACATAAAAACAGAACAACCTGCTCCTGAATGACTACTGGGTACATAACGAAATGAAGGCAGAAATAAAGATGTTCTTTGAAACCAATGAGAACAAAGATACAACATACCAGAATCTCTGGGACACATTTAAAGCAGTGTGTAGAGGGAAATTTATAGCACTAAATGCCCACAAGAGAAAGCAGGAAAGATCTAAAATTGACACTCTAACATCGCAGATAAAAGAACTAGAGAAGCAAGAGCAAACACATTCGAAAGCTAGCAGAAGGCAAGAAATAACTAAGATCAGAGCAGAACTGAAGGAGATAGAAACACAAAAAACCCTCCAAAAAATCAATGAATCCAGGTGTTGGTTTTTTGAAAAGATCAACAAAATTGACAGACCGCTAGCAAGACTAATAAGGAAAGAGAGAAGAATCAAATTGACGCAATAAAAAATGATAAAGGGGATATCACCACCGACCCCACAGAAATACAAACTACCATCAGAGAATACTATAAACACCTCTATGCAAATAAACTGGAAAATCTAGAAGAAATGGATAATTTCCTGGACACCTATACTCTTCCAAGACTAAACCAGGAAGAAGTTGAATCCCTGAATAGACCAATAGCAGGCTCTGAAATTGAGGCAATAATTAATAGCCTACCAACCAAAAAAAGTCCAGGACCAGATGGATTCACAGCCGAATTCTACCAGAGGTACAAGGAGGAGTTGGTACCATTCCTTCTGAAATTATTCCAAACAATAGAAAAAGAGGGAATCCTCCCTAACTCATTTTATGAGGCCAACATCATCCTGATACCAAAGCCTGGCAGAGACACAACAAAAAAAGAGAACTTTAGACCAATATCCCTGATGAACATCGATGCAAAAATCCTCAATAAAATACTGGCAAACCGGATTCAGCAACACATCAAAAAGCTTATCCACCATGATCAAGTGGGCTTCATCCCTGGGATGCAAGGCTGGTTCAACATTTGCAAATCAATAAACATAATCCAGCATATAAACAGAACCAAAGATAAGAACCACATGATTATCTCAATAGATGCAGAAAAGGTGTTTGATAAAATTCAACAGCCCTTCATGCTAAAAACTCTCAATAAATTCGGTATTGATGGAACGTACCTCAAAATAATAAGAGCTATTTATGACAAACCCACAGCCAATATCATACTGAATGTGCAAAAACTGGAAAAATTCCCTTTGAAAACTGGCACAAGACAGGGATGCCCTCTCTCACCACTCCTATTCAACATAGTGTTGGAAGTTCTGGCTAGGGCAATCAGGCAAGAGAAAGAAATCAAGGGGATTCAGTTAGGAAAAGAAGAAGTCAAATTGTCCCTGTTTGCAGATGACATGATTGTATATTTAGAAAACCCCATTGTCTCAGCCCAAAATCTCCTCAAGCTGATAAGCAACTTCAGCAAAGTCTCAGGATAGAAAATTAATGTGCAAAAATCACAAGCATTCGTATACACCAGTAACAGACAAACAGAGAGCCAAATCATGAATGAACTTCCATTCACAATTGCTTCAAAGAGAATAAAATACCTAGGAATCCAACTCACAAGGGATGTAAAGGACCTCTTCAAGGAGAACTACAAACCACTGCACAGTGAAATAAAAGAGGACACAAACAAATGGAAGAACATACCATGCTCATGGATAGGAAGAATCAATATCGTGAAAATGGCCATACTGACCAAGGTTATTTATAGATTCAATGCCATCCCCATCAAGCTACCAATGAGTTTCTTCACAGAATTGGAAAAAACTGCTTTAAAGTTCATATGGAACCAAAAAAGAGCCCGCATCTCCAAGACAATCCTAAGTCAAAAGAACAAAGCTGGAGGCATCACGCTACCTGACTTCAAACTATACTACAAGGCTACAGTAACCAAAACAGCATGGTACTGGTACCAAAACAGAGATATAGAACAATGGAACAGAACAGAGTCCTCAGAAAGAATACCACATATCTACAGCCATCTGATCTTTGACAAACCTGAGAGAAACAAGAAATGGGGAAAGGATTCCCTATTTAATAAATGGTGCTGGGAAAATTGGCTAGCCATAAGCAGAAAGCTGAAACTGGATCCTTTCCTTACTCCTTATACGAAAATTAATTCAAGATGGATTAGAGACTTAAATGTTAGACCTAATACCATAAAAATCCTAGAGGAAAACCTAGGTAGTACCATTCAGGACATAGGCATGTGCAAAGACTTCATGTCTAAAACACCAAAAGCAACAGCAGCAAAAGCCAAAATTGACAAATGGGATCTCATTAAACTAAAGAGCTTCTGCACAGCAAAAGAAACTACCATCAGAGTGAACAGGCAACCTACAGAATGGGAGAAAATTTTTGCAATCTACTCATCTGACAAAGGGCTAATATCCAGAACCTACAAAGAACTCAAACAAATTTACAAGAAAAAAACAAACAACCCCATCAAAAAGTGGGCAAAGGATAGGAACAGACATTTCTCAAAAGAAGACATTCATACAGCCAACAGACACATGAAAAAATGCTCATCATCACTGGCCATCAGAGAAATGCAAATCAAAACCACAATGAGATACCATCTCACACGAGTTAGAATGGCGATCATTAAAAAGTCAGGAAACAACAGGTGCTCGAGAGGATGTGGAGAAATAGGAACACTTTTACACTGTTGGTGGGATTGTAAACTAGTTCAACCATTATGGAAAACAGTATGGCGATTCCTCAAGGATCTAGAACTAGATGTACCATATGACCCAGCCATCCCATTACTGGGTATATACCCAAAGGATTATAAATCATGCTGCTATAAAGACACATGCACACGTATGTTTATTGTGGCACTATTCACAATAGCAAAGACTTGGAATCAACCCAAATGTCCATCCGTGACAGACTGGATTAAGAAAATGTGGCACATATGCACCATGGAATACCATGCAGCCATAAAAAAGGATGAGTTTGTGTCCTTTGTAGGGACATGGATGCAGCTGGAAACCATCATTCTTACCAAACTATCACAAGAACAGAAAACCAAACACCGCATGTTCTCACTCATGCGTGGGAACTGAACAATGAGATCACTTGGACTCGGGAAGGGGAACATCACACACCGGGGCCTATCATGGGGAGGCGGGAGGGGCGAGGGATTGCACTGGGAGTTATACCTGATGTAAATGACGAGTTGATGGGTGCTGACGAGTTAATGGCTGCAGCACACCAACATGGCACAAGTACACATATGTAACAAACCTGCACATTATGCACATGTACCCTAGAACTCAAAGTATAATAATAATAATAATAAAAAAAAAGAAAAAATGCTCATCATCACTGGCCATCAGAGAAATGCAAATCAAACCCACAATGAGATACTATCTCATACCAGTTAGAAGGATGATCATGAAAAAGTCAGGAAACAACAGTTGTTGCAGAGGATGTGGAGAAACAGGAACAGTTTTACACTGTTGGTGGCACTTTAAACTAGTTCAACCATTGTGGAAGACAGTATGGTGATTCCTCAAGGATCTATAGCTAGAAATATCATTTGACCCAGCCATCCCATTACTGGGGATATACCCAAACGATTATGAATCATGCTGCTGTAAAGACACATGCACACGTATGTTTATTGGGGCAGTATTCACAATAGCAAAGATTTGGAACCAACCCAAATGTCCATCAATGACAGACTTGATTAAGAAAATGTGTCACATATACACCGTGGAATACTATGCAGCCATAAAAAAGGATGAGTTCATCTTCTTTGTAGGGACATGGATGAAGTTGGAAATCATCATTTTGAGCAAACTATTGCAAGGACAGTAAACTAAACACCACATGTTCTCACTTATAGGTGGGAATTGAACAATGAGAACACTTGGACACAGGAAGGGGAACATCACACACTGGGGCCTGTCATGGGGTCGGGGGGAGGGAGGAGGGATAGCATTAGGAGATATACCTAATGTAAATGACGAGTTAATAGGTGCAGCACACCAACATGGCACATGTATACATATGTAACAAACCTGCATGTTGTGCACATGTACCCTGGAACTTAAAGTATAATAGAAAGAAAGAAAGAAAGAAAGAAAGAAAGAAAGAAAGAGAAAGAAAGAAAAAGAAAGAAAGAAAGAAAAAAAGAAAGAAAGAAAGAAAGAAAGAAAGAAAGAAAGAAAGAAAGAAAGAAAGAAAGAAAAAAGAAAAGAAAAGAAAGAAAAAGATGTCTCTGACAAGCAGAATTAGGAGATCTTCTAACCATGGTCAGAGACCATGGAAGAAATGCAGAGCTGATAATCTTTGTGTTTAATGGTTACTTTTGCCTAAAGCAGACAAATAAGAAAAGGCAGAAAAAGATGACAACACAAACAATTAAACAATAGCTAAACATTACAAGTAGTAGGTTGTGCCAGTTACAGCAACAGTACTAAATAGCATTTAAAAGTTCCTAAACACTTTTTCTAACTTATTGTTATTATTTTTTAAATTTGGCCTCAATCATTAATCTCCTGGCTTAAATGCCCATAGTAAAATGCCCTTTTACTTTGATTCAGTTGAGCAACCATGGATTTAAGTCTGCTATTTGTGTTGGCATATTAAGCATATTAAAATGTAGCAGTTTATTTACAAAAAGATCATACAAAAGAGGAAGGGATGTATTGCCTCAATAAACAGATACTAATATGATGTATTTATTCCTAATTTTTAATATTTCCTTATAATTTGTTGAATGTTAGTATTAACTTTATCTTTCTGATGTATGTTAGATATCTGGTCTGAGCTTCCAAGAATATACACAGACGTTTGAGTTTTCTTTACCTGAGTGAGGACAGTTTAAGAAGTTGAAGGATAATTTGTTTTCAAATACAATTGATAGTACATCATATTTAAAAGTTCATCTAATTATTAATAAGTAAACTTAAAGTTTGATTTTAAAAATAAAACCTTTTTATGATTCTGACAGTTTCTAAAAGTACAACTCAGACATCCACACACTGTGTAAAAATGGCTGTTTTCAGGTTTGCAAAACACAAAACACTAATTAGTATATGTAAAGAAACATGCACATATCCTTTGATCCTCATCTGATTAAGATGTTCTTGATTGCTAGCTCTTAAATGTTAGGAGGTGGGGAACAAAACCAATTATCTGGCTTCTAGTATATCTATTGCTTAGCTTTGTTCCTGTTGTCAAAGCTGTTAAAAAATATGGGTGACATATGGATACAATATTAAAATAAATGCATCCTTAAATTTGTATTTTTGCTGTAAAGATTGCCATATGCTATGGGAAATTTAAGTAACACAAAATCAGAAAAAAATAAAATAATTTAAAAACAAAAACAATAAAAAGTCTGGCTCGTATGTTTAGACAAGATTTTAGGAGGCTAAGGTAAAAGTTGGGAGACCTGTTAGGAAGCTGTGTCAATCTACTATTTCTAGAATAACAATAAAAATCATAGAAATTCAGTAGCATACAGGACATTTATATTTTATGCATCTGTGGGTGGGCTGGGTGTCTCTGTGGAACTTGACTTTGCTCATGTTCTCATCACTCATCTGCAGTGTTTGGCTGGAGGATCTGTCAACTTAAGCTGAACTTGCCTGTGGTGACTGAGCTCCACATTTTTCTTATAACCCTCTTGGGACCAGTAAACTAGGTATATTTTCTTGGCAATGTTAGAGGCACAAGCTCCCTCTTTTGTCGCTTTTTCTAAAATTCCATTAGCTAAAGCAAGTCATATGGCCAACATCAAGGGGTAGGAAAATAAATTCTGTTTTTTAAAAAGATCTGCAAAATTCCATGGCAATAGAAGGCACGGATAAAGTAGAAAAGAAGTGAGGGTAGTGATTCCATGTACCAGAAAGTCTCTTGCAGTAGTTTAGACAAGAGGTTTGGGTTCAGACTTGCATAGAATTATGGTAATGAGAAGAAGTAGTGGGATTCTGGATATATTTTGAAGGGAGAGCCAGAGAGAGTTACTGAGTCATGGAGAGATGTTAAGGATGGTTTCAAAGTTTCTAGTATGGGAACCTGGAAAGATAAGCTTGTCATTAACAGATTATGAAATGTTATAGATGGAGCATTTTTGGAAGAAAAAGAACAAATTCCGTTTTGAACATGTTCAGTTTCAAGAGTCTGGATTTACAGGAGTACGATCTGTGCTATCAATATATATTTGGGAATTGTGTAGTATTTAAAGCCATGAGTTTGGATGAAATCAGTAACTGATAGTATGTAGAAAGAAGAGAGAGGTGGACTAAGGAAATTTTTAACATTAAGAGGGTGACAGACACAAGAGATCAGCAAAAGGGACTGAGAAGTGATCTACAAGATAGAAAAAATCAAATGAGTGAGGTGGGCTGTGTAAATACAATATAGCAAGGAGAAAAGAGTGGTCAACTAAAGTAAATATGGCTTATAAGTCAAGAATGATGCAAACTGAAACTCACCATAAGATTTAACAACATGGAGGTTACTGATGGCTTTACCAACAGCAGTTTCAAAGAATTGCACCACACTGAGAAGTCATGTTTGGAACATGCTGGAATCCGTAAATGTAAGGATTGAATTCTTTAACAAACTCTGAATTTAAGTTCTAGGGTACATGTATACAATGTGCAGGTTTGTTACATATGTATACATGTGCCATGTTGGTGTGCTATACCCATTAACTCATCATTTACATTAGGTATATCTCCTAATGCCATCCCTCCCCCCTCCCCCCACCACACAACAGGCCCTGGTGTGTGATGTTCCCCACCCTGTGCCCAAGTGTTCTCATTGTTCAATTCCCACCCATGAGTGAGAACATGCGGTGTTTGGTTTTCTGTCCTTGTGATAGTGTGCTGAGAATGATGGTTTCCAGCTGCATCCATATCCCTACAAAAGACATGAACTCATCCTTTTTTATGGATGCATAGTATTCCATGGTAGATATGTGCCACATTTTCTTACTCCAGTCTGTCACTGATGGACATGTGGGTTGGTTTCAAGTCTTTGCTATTGTGAATAGTGCCACAGTAAACATACGTGTGTATGTGTCTTTGTAGTAGCATGATTTATAATCCTTTGGGTATATCCCCAGTAATGGGATGGCTGGGTCAAATGGTATGTCTAGTTCTAGATCCTTGAGGAATCGCCACAGTGTCTTCCACAATGATTAGTTTATAGTTCCACCAACAGTGTAAAAGTGTTCCTATTTCTTCACCTCCTCTCTAGCACCTGTTGTTTCCTGACTTTTTAATGATTGCCATTCTAACTGATGGGAGATGATATCTCATTGTGGTTTTGATTTGCATTTCTCTGATGGGTAGTGATGATGAGCATTTTTTCATGTGTCTGTTAGCTGGATAAATGTCTTCTTTTGAGAAGTGTCTGTTCATATCCTTTGCTCACTTTTTGATGGGGTTGTTTGATTTTTTCTTGTAAATTTATTTAAGTTTTTTGTAGATTCTGGATATTAGCCCTTTGTCAGATGGGTAGATTGCAAAAATTTTCTCCCATTCTGTAGGTTGCCTGTTCACTCTGTGGTAGTTTCTTTTGCTGTGCAGAGGCTCTTTAGTTTAATTAGATACCATTTGTCACTTTTGGCTTTTGTTGTCATTACTTTTGATGTTTTAGACATGAAGTCCTTGCCCATGCATATGTCCTGACTGGTGTTGCCTACGTTTTCTTCTAGGGTTTTTATGGTTGTAGGTCTAATATTTAAGTCTTTAATCCATCTTGAATTAGTTTTTGTATAAGGTGTAAGGAAGGGATTCAGTTTCAGCTTTCTACATATGACTAGTCAGTTTTCCCAGCACCATTTATTAAATAGGGAATCCTTTCCCCATTTCTTGTTTTTGTCAGGTTTGTCAAAGATCAGATGGTTGTAGACATGTGGTGTTATTTCTGAGGGCTCTGTTCTGTTCCATTGGTCTATATCTCTGTTTTGGTACCAGTACCATGCTGTTTTGGTTACTGTAGCCTTGCAGTACAGTTAGAAGTCAGGTAGCGTGATGCCTCCAGCTTTGTTCCTTTGGGTTAGGATTGTCTTGGCAATGCGGGCTCTTTTTTGGTTCCATATGAACTTTAAAGTAGTTTTTTCCAATTCTTTGAAGAAAGTCATTGATAGCTTGATGGGGATGGCATTGAATCTATAAATAATCTTGGGCAGTATGGCCATTTTCACAATATTGATTCTTCCTATCCATGAGCATGGAATGTTCTTCCATTTGTTTGTGTCCTCTTTTATTTTGTTGAGCAGTAGTTTGTAGAACTACAAATGGCTAGTAGTAGTTAGAGTAGTAATAGAGCTAGACCTCCTTGAAGAGGTACTTCACATCCCTTGTAAGTTGGATTCATAGGTATTTTATTCTCTTTGAGGCAATTGTGAATGGGTGTTCACTCATGATTTGGCTCTCTGTTTGTCTGTTATTGGTGTATAGGAATGCTGGTGATTTTTGCACACTGATTTTGTATCCTGAGACTTTGCTGAAGTTGCTCATCAGCTTAAGGAGATTCTGGGCTGAGACAATGGGGTTTTCTAAGTATACAATCATGTCATCTACAAACAGGGACAATTTGACTTCCTCTTTTCCTAATTGGATACCCCTTATTTCTTTCTCCTGCCTGATTGCCCTGGCCAGAACTTCCAACACTATGTTGAATAGGAGTGATGAGAGAGGGCATCCCTGTCTTGTGCCTAATTATTTTAAATAAATGCTTCTCTCCTTCCTCTCTATTCTCTGTTTGTTTCTGGAATAATTTTTAAGAAATATAATGGACAATTACACTATTTTCCATGTATCTTTACTAACTAACACTTTACTGTATGTTTTTTCCATTTTAGATGGCTTATTTAGCTCTATCTTCTGGTGCTTATATATCCAATATATCCAATTATGTCTAATCTGCTGTCAACCAACCCATTGAATTTTTTAAATTCAGTGATCATTTCTCTTTATATCTGCATGATTTTGCTTTTTCATGTTTCTGATTCATTTTTATGTATTTAATTATTTTAAACATGCAGTGTTTATAATCTATGTTTTATAACTCTATCATCTGACATTCTTAGAGTCAAATTCTATTATTTATGTTTTATGTTGACTCAGCTCATAATGACTTATTTTCTGTGCTTACTAATTTCAGATTGGGATGTCATGCTTGGTGTGGCTACCCTTGATAATTATGTGCAGCCTAACTTGGAATGTGTGAGTTTATCAAGGTTTATTTTTTGGCTCTGCAAGTCCCTCAGAGATTATATCAGATAGAGTTGTAGCCCTACCAATATTCTTTTATGCCTTATTATTTCTATGCATGTAGGACTAATTTTTATTTGCCAGCATACATGTCTCATTGCCTGAAAGTTTTGTCTGGTCACCACTCCTATGAGGTACACAGAAGGCCAAAAGTGCAAGGTAATTAATGTTCCCTACCTCAACAAATGAAAGATGGGAGTTCGTATGTAAATAACATAGCTCTCTTGCATGTTGGATGGAATAGTTCTCAGGTTAGTGACTGGTATCAGCCCCAGATTTCCCCCATGGGGATAAAATCTTACCTTCAGGGGTAACACACTGGATAATATACCCTTTATTGGCTGCCTTTACTTTCCTGACTCACATACTCCCCTACTCACTCAAATACTTACCAACTCAGAGTCTGTTTCAGGAGTATCCAAAGTAAGACAGTCTTATTATGAGACCAGAACTACCTTTTCTTTTTAATAGCTGATTTTCAGAACTGCTTTGTAATACTAAGGATTATCTTTGGGTTCTTGACACCTGAAGATGTTGTGAAAATTGAATCCTGAACTTGTATAGAGTAATACTCTGGTTCAGAGTCTTCAAAGAAGACTTTTCCCCCTACATAGTTACTAGGCTAAGACAGAAAAATTATCCTGATATCATTTTATGCCAGTAGGAATATTTTTTTTTCCTAGTATGTTTTATAGCCCCAGTTGGAAGCAAGAATATCACTCAGTATTTTATGCCTTATGCCAAGCCCAAACTGAGATTCCTGGGTTTGTAATACTTTTCTGGAAATGAAAGAATAGGCATACGTCAGAGATACTGTGGATGGGATTCCAGACCACTGCAATAAAAGCAAATAGTGCAATAAAGAAAGTCACACAAACTTTGTGTTTGTCCAGTGCATATACAATGTATGTTTACACTATAATATAGTCTAAGTGTGCAATAGCATTGTGTCTAAAACTGCACATATACTTTATTGCTAAAAAATACTAACAATCACCTGAGCCTTCAGTGACTTCTAATATTTTTGCTGGTGGAGGGTTTTGCTTCAATGTTGATGGCTGCTGACTGATCAGACTGGTGGCTGCTGAAGGTTGAGGTGCCTCTGGCAATTTTATAAGATAACAATACATTTTGACAGGTTATTGAATCTTCTTTTCATGAAAAATATCTTTGTAGCATGTAACTGTTTGATGGCATTTACCCAATTAGAACTACCTTCAAATTTGGAGTCAATCTTTCCCTAGAGCTGGTTTGCAGCTAAGTTTATGGAATATTCTAAATTATTTGTTATTACTTTGGCAATGTTCACAGAATCTTCATCAGAAGTAGATTTCATCTCAACAAATGACTTTCTTTTTGTATCTGTAAAAAAGAACATTTCATCTGTTAAACTTTTATCATGAGACTGTAGTAATTCAGCCACATCATTGGGCTCAACTTCTAATTCTAGGTTTCTCGCTATTCTCACCACATTTGCAGTTACTTCCTCCACTGAAGTCTTGATCCTTCCAAGCCAAATCATCTATGAAAGCTGGAATCACCTTCTTCCAAACTCCTGTTAATGTTGACATTTTGACCTCTATGAATCACGAATGTTCTTGATGGCAACCAAAATGGTGACTCCTTTTCTAAAGGTTTTCAACTTAATTTACCCAGATCCATCAAAGGTATCAATATCTATAAAGGCTATAGCCTAATAAAATGTATTTCTTATATAATAAGGCTTGAAAGTTAAAATATTTTTTTGGTCTATAGGCTTCAGAATAGATGTTATCTTAGCAGAAATGAATCCAACATTAATTTCCTTTTACATCTCTATTAGAGCTCTTTGGTGCATTGTCAATAAACAGTCATATTTTGAAAGGAATCTTTTTTTTCTGAGTAATAGATCTCAACAATGGGCTTAAATCATCAGTAAATGATGCTGTAAACAGATGTGCTGTCATTCAGGCTTTGTTACTCCATTTATATAGCACAGGCAGAGAAGATTTAGTATAACTCTTAACATCTTTAAGATTTTTGGAATGGTAAATTAGCATTCACTTCAACTTAAGGTCACTAGCTGCATTAGCTTCCAACAAAAGAGTCAGCTTATCATTTGAAGTCAGGCATTGACTTCTCTTCCTAGACATGAAAGTACTAGATAGCATCTTCTTCCAGTAGAAGACAGTTATCTACACTGAAAAATTTGTTGTTCAGTTTAGTCACCATTATCAGTTATCTTATTCAGATTATTTGCTGCAGCTTCTCTGTCAGTATTTGCTGCTTCACCTTACACTTTTATGTTATGGAGACAGATGGCTTCTTTCCTTAAACTTCATGAACCAACCTCTGCTACCTTCCAAGTCTTCTTCTGAAGCTTCCTCACCTCTCTCAGCCTTCACATAATTGGAGAGTTACACCATTGTTCTGGATAAGGCTTTGGCTTAAAGAAATACTGTGGCTGGTTTGATCTTTTATCCAGACTACTCAGACTTTCTCCGTATCATTAATAAGGCTGTATGGCTTTATCATTCTTGTGTTCACTGGATTAGCACTTTAATTTTTTCAAGCACTTTTCCTCTGTATTCACAACTTAGCTAACTGATTCAAGAGGCCTAGCCTTGAGTCTGTCTTGGCTTTCAGGAAGCCTTCTTCACTAAGCGTAATTATTTCTAGCTTTGGCTTTAAAGTGAGAGACACGTGATTCTTCTTTCACTTGAACACTTAGAGGTCATCATAGGGTTATTAATTGGTCTAATTTAAATATTTTTGTGTCATAGGGAATAGGGAGGTAGAAGGAAAGAGATGGTGAAATGGTGGTCAGTGGAGCAGTCAGAACAGATACAAGATTTATCGATTAAATTTGTCATCTTATATGGCAGTTACTATAGTAACATCAAAGACCACTGATCAAAGATCACCATAGCAGACATAATAGTAATGAAAATGTTTGAAATACTGTGAGAATAACCAATATGTGTCACAGAGACATGAAGCAAGTATATGTTGTTGGAAAAATGGCAGCAATAGACCTGCTTAATGCAGGATTCCATAAACCTTCCATTTGTTAAAAACGTAGTATCTTTGAAGCACAATAATATGAATTGCAATAAAATGTGGTATGCCTTTATCTTTCCCACTATTTAGAGAGAGTTATTATCAGGGCCATAATGAAAACATTTGCCTTCTTGAATCAGGAAACTGGAAATTTTAATCTGAATGATATTAACATAATCGAGGCTTATTGATGCACCAAAATATGAAGAAGATCTTCTGTTAGTTTCCTTTTGACTAATGCCTCTGATCCTGGAAAGTTAATGATGAAGAATTTCTTCTCTCATTCCCCTCTCTTATAAGTTTCTAGGATATCAAGAAAATATCCCAAGGTAATATTTTTGCCCAATTGACTTGTCCATTTGCTGCTGTTTGAGCTTATCAGGAGAAGATGAATACATGTCTATTGGATGTCTATATTTCTAATTTCATTTGGCTATGCATGGATATTTGTTCCCATGAACATTATTTCTATATAGATCACCATCAGTCAAGTAGACCCTGCCACCCTGGTAAGATACTTTGAAGCTTTAGTCATACCTTGTCCTTTCTCCTATGCCTGATGTTGTCATTTCACACTTTGACCACAGCTTGTCTGCAAGTGCAAAATGTAATATCTCTGTTGTGTCTGATTGAGAAGTAACTTGAGTGGGTTAGTTTCTGTATCTTTAAAGAGTTTTTATTTCTGCACATTATTTCTGTACAAAAGCAAGGAAAACTATTTTCAAAGGCCAGTAAATAACCTAGGGCGTGTGTGGTAGATATGATGGGAAGCATGAAGCTCTCAATCTTAATGGGCCCTGGGATATGTATTAACAGCAGCTTGCAAGTGGGAAAAGAGTAGCCTTTGATCAGCTAAAAACACCTATAATAAAGCAATCCTCATAATTAAAGCCATCAATTTGGTGATTATCTCAGGAATTTTCTACTCAACCTTTCAAAAATGCTAGTATGATATATGTGTTTTGGCTCAGCTTGAGTAACTCCTCAGGTTGTTGGGTCCAAACCATTCCATCACAGGATGACTGTAACTACTTAAAAATTCTTCCTTATTTTGATTCAAAGTCTGACTTCTCCTAACTTCTTAGTCTTTACCGGTTCTAATTTTTTCCTTAAGAGTATCACTGTCCACAGGTCTTTCTTCAATAATGGAAATGTTCTAAATCTTGCATTATCTAATATGGTAGTCAGCAGCTACCATATTAGATGAGGTTATTGAGCATTTGAAATGTGGCTAGTGTGATAAGAAACTGAATTTTTAGTGCTACTCAAATTTAAATCTTTTTTCTTTATTTAAATTTTATTTAAACCTTCTTCTAGGAGACAACTCTTGAAGTATTTAGAAGCACTTCATTGTTTGTTTCAGTGTTCTGTTTCTGAAGGACAACTTGCTCTAGAGCCTTGTGGCTTACTGTATTCTCACGCTTCTCACTAACTTTCTCCAGATTACATTATTAATTACCTGCTTAAAATCTGGTGGTCATATCTGGTCACAGTGGATCAAGATGGTCTGACTAACCCAGAATGCATTGGACTTATCAACTTAGAGTGAGCATTGAGATTTAAGAAATTTTGTATTGTGTTTATTTGTTTATTTGAGAAAGAGTTTTGCTCTTGTTGCCCAGGTTGGAGTGCAATGGTACGATACCGACTCACTGCAACCTCTGCCTCCCTGGGTTCAAGCTATTCTCCTATCTCAGCCTCCTGAGTAGCTGGGATTACAGGCACCTGCCACCACGTCTGGCCAATTTTTTGTATTTTTAGTAGAGATGGGGTTTCACCATGTTGGCCAGGCTGATCTCAAGCTCCTCGCCTCAGGTGATCAACCCACCGCGGCTTCCCAAAGTGTTGGAATTACAGGCGTGAGCCACTGTACCCAACCTTGTGTTTATTTTTGAACGCCATAATGCACTTGATATTTTGTTGGTGAGAAATTACCACTATTGATGTAATCTGTATATTTGTCTCCTCCAAACGTCATGTTAAAATTTGATCCCCAATGCTGGAAGTTGGGCCTGATGGGAGGTGTTTGGGCAATGGGGGCAGATCCCTCTTTTGCTTGGTGCTGTCCTTGCAGTAATGAGTGAGTTCTTGCTCTACTAATTCATGTGAGAGCTGGTTATTTAAAAGTGCGGCATCTCCTCCTTCCTTGCTCCATCTCTTGCTATGTGACACCCTGGCTCCCCTTCCCTTCTGCTAGGAATGGAAACTTCTTGAGGCCTCAACAGAAGCTGAGTAGATACTGATACCATGCTTCTTATATAGCCTGCAGACCATGAGCCAAATATAGTTCTTTTTAAAAATAAATTACCCCATCTCATATATTCTTTTATAGCAATTAAAATAGACTAATAAAACCACCTTCAGGCAAATGATTGGATTTTAGAATTGAAAACCATTTTGGGGACTTTCTAGTTCAGTGGTTTTCATAGTTTCATTTTATCAACGGACCAATTATTAAATGAAACTTTCCCAGAAGAGTAAATGGTTAATTCTGGAGCTACTTGGTTTGGAGCAGGACTGGATTGTCCAGCCTGAAATTCCTACCTAAATAGTATAACCCTTCTTAATAGAGTATTGATGTGAGTTCCAACCAATACAAACACAGAATCAAATCACGACACATGACTGCTGCGGCTGCCACATTTTTTTCCTCTTAGCTTTTGTTCTTCCTCACTTATAGATGTATCTACATGTTTCATTGAGGCATCACGGAGAAAAATTACTGTTGGGATAATGAGTCTGAAAATTAATAATCTTTTTTAACAAGATTTCTTTCTTGTTGGTGCTCTTTAATGAATGTTTCTAAGCTGTGGGAAGGGGAACCACTGTAAAGGCCATACAGGACTTTCTCATTATTCAAATGCTGTGTTGATACGATGAGAATTTAATGTCATCTGTAATAACTTCTGAAAGTGGCGCTATAACCCGTATCTTTTACCAGTAGAACATATTCAATAAATTAATAAAGCTTTTGTCTTTGTTCTACCTACAGAGAATATAGATGAAACACCATGAACCAAATACATTGGTTTGTTGATTTTTACTATTTAGATACTCCCTGAAAGAGAGGATAGCTACTGTCACATGAAGGTGAAAAGGATAGATTGTTTGGAGATAGCAAGAGGTAATAGTTTTATACTTGGGCTAGTTTTGCTAAGTTTCTACCCATTAGACCTGTGCTGACAGTACAGTAGCAACCAGCTGCATGTGGCTACTTAAATTTAATGTATTTGTTAAATTAAGATTTAAAAGTTAGTCTCTCATTCACACAGATCACACTTTAAGAACTCAGTAGCCACAAGTGGTTAGTTGTTGCTATATTGAACCAAGCAAATATTCCACCAGGAAAACTCTTTTGGACAGTGCTACCCAAGACTCTCTCAGCTTGTTGACCTTATCTCAGGAGGGCAAAAAGGTAAGCACCTTCTATGTAACATGCTGATGTTTGCTTGGGTTAAGGTTAATTGCTACTTAGGACTGTTTGCTGTATGGCAATAGACCTGAACTGAGTGTGATGCATTTCTGAAGTGTGAATATAGTTTTTACCTCCAATTGAGCTGGCAATTTTTCTTCCCAGAAGAACCTGTTGACTTACAGGTAGTGGCTGAGTATTCAATGATTTAATCGTGTACAAATTTTGCCTTATTCTTTTTTTAAAGCATAAAATAGTTATTTTAAACTACGTTTATAAATTACTGTATGAGTACTTCCTGCTTAAGAAAATCTGCAAAACAAACACATATGGAAATGATTTTCCAGTTGAAAAATAGTTGTTTGCTTCATATTAAACAAATACATTTATTTTTTATTTTATTTGTATTAAAAAAGAAATTCCTACAATAGCAAGATTCTTTAGTGCAATTAGAATCAAATCAGATGAATTTTTGTTTGAGTGTGTACATTTATATCCAAGAGCATCAATTATATTGCTATATTGTTGTCAAATATTATAGATTTACCCTCAACTCAAAGTAACTGCTTTCCAGGTCGTCAACAGATATTTCAGCCTTCAACTTTCCATAATTCCAACTTTTATAAAGATATATGGTTGTGAAAAGATAATTTTGAGAGACCTGTGCTCATATGTCTCCTACCTGGGAAGAAGGACAGTGCAGGCAGTGGCTCAAGTAGTATGGGCAGTAGAATTCCACATGACCAGCACTGGTGTGGTCATAGTCTTGATTCTTAGTAGAGCAATCTGGAAGTCAGAGAAGCAAACTGGTGAACCTAGAACCAAAGAATTAATCAATTAGGTAGGAAAATGATACTGAGTTAATCATTGGGATAAAGTCTTTTAAGCATTGAGGACTTTGAAAGCCAATAATTGGAAAGCCAATTTGTTTGTAACATCAAGAATTCCACACATTTCTCTGGGCTGACCAGGTTCTGGCTGAGGATTTGTTCTGATGAGGAAAAGGCTGTAGATGCTTGGACTATATTATTTTTCACCCACTGCAAGATTTCTTTTATTGAGATGCATTTTATATTGTTACATCTGGATTTTAACTGAGGGTGGTACAAGAAACAGCTCCATGTTATGAACTACTATACTTGTTATTGAAGACAATGTTTATATAGTATCATGCCCCATCTGAAGCATGCTGAGTGAAAAATTTATTTTTAGAGTTAAGGGCTAGAAAGTTTTGCTACTCCAGAAACATTGCAGTGTTCTCTTCTTTTTGGAATAAAAACAATAACAATAACAAAAACTAGCTGGGAAACTGGCATGACCCCTTTTTACTTTGTCTTCTAGAACACGTATAATCAAATTCTTGCCATTAGTGGTTAGAAAGGTTGATATGATGATTAGTCCTTGGATTTGGGAATATATAAAACTCCCAAATCACTGAATACTCTCAGATCAATTGCTGATATGCTCATGATCCACAAACAACTCTTGCTCTATCATTGGCTAGAAATAAGAAGCGAAACAATAAATCATGGATTTCAGGAAAATCATGTGTAAATCACTATAGGATGATCATTAATCACTCAACAAACACTTGCAGAGACTCTGTGTGCCATGTGTCATTCTGGATGTTCTGTACACACATCAGGAACACAACGCAGATGCTGGCTTTAGTATGTACCTTCTGGCTGTGTCTTTTGAGTATATTGGAGCAGCCTTCAGGACCCATTTGAGGTTCATAGCCATACGTTTAATGTGAAATCAGTCTGTGTGGTTGTGTGCTTTTCTCTAGCTACTTTATCTTCATGGGTATGGGCATGAAGTCCATGCAAAGTTGGTTTTAACCAAGATTATGGTTGTGCCCAGTGTAGTAGATACTTCTTATGTTCAGTCTCACATTTCCTCAGCCTTTCATGCTGATTCCACAAACAGGTAGTGTTTGAGGGCTTTGACTCAGTGCATGTGCTGAAACTTCTTACTTCTAGTCGTGTCATCTGCACTTTGTTTCTTTCCTGGGGTTTCTTTAATATTAATGAAAGCTCATGGGAACTGATTTGGCATACACTCATTCACACCCCTAAAATATAGGGGACTTAAGTATGCTAAGCAACCCTTAGCAAACCCTCAGCAATGAAGAAATGGAACTGATGGATAAATGCTTTTATTTGTTGATCTTCAGGTGGACATTTCTGAGAGGCTTTCTATAGGAAACTCATAAGTTTCTGGTAGTACCCACCCTTGGTTGAGAAAAACTCAATAACACACCAATGCATTGACTTTTTCTCCTTCTCTGTTTTATTCTCCTAGGCCCTTCACTCTAATCCCTGAGATTATCTCACTAATAAGTTATACGCACACAAGTCTTTTCTTTCAGATTCTCTTTGGAAAGGACGACAGGCTAAGCTACCAAGTCAGTACAATAAAACAGAATCCAAATGAAACTAGAATATATATATAAAGGTGTAATTGTGTTTAACCTGGTAATTTAAGTTGAATAAGAAGAGCAGTAAGGACATCAGGGTAGTGAGGGATGGTGACTAAATTGGGGATTCTAATGGGTAAATGATAGAGAGGCTGCTTGAGGTAGATGGAAGGTGATGCCAATTAATTGGATCAAGATTATGTCTCATGTGTGCTATTGGAGATATGTTACTCAGGTAGGTTGGAAAACTAGATTCTTGAAAGAGAGAAAGTTAAGGAACTAAAAGGCCAGCATGTTAGAAGAAGCTGCTATTTTACCTTATTTCATTGCCTATCCTTATTCTTTTCCTTTGATTTTGATTTTTGATCTTGATTTATTATTCCTATTTATAATTTGCCATTATTTATTGTGTATGCTAAAACATGGAATAAAGTATGTATCTATATACATATACAGTTGATTCTTATTAGAGTAATGTTCTATAAAGTCACCACAGGATTGAATTAGTGTATATTGACTCCTGTCTCATTCTTATCAACTCATTAATAAGTAACCTTGTATTATGTGTGCTTCTGTTTAAAGGCAGAAACAGATATTATATGATATATAGTTAATTCACTAACATTAAACTCAGTCAGGTGCAGTGGCTCATGCCTATAATCCCAGCACTTTGCGAGGCTGAAGTGGGTGGATCACTTGAGCCCAGGAGTTTGAGATCAGCCTACGCAATGTAACATAATGTGTCTTTACAAAAAAAATACAAAATTAGACAGGTATGGGCATGTGCCTGTAGTCCCAGCTACTCAGGAGGCTGAGTGGGAGGATCACTTGAGCCTGGGAGGTTGATGCTGCAGTAAGCCATGATTATGCCACTGCACTCCAGCCTGAGTGACAGAGTGAGACCTTATCTTAAAATAAAAAATTAAACTCACAGCCAACTACTAGAACTTTTGCCTGACTAAAGTTTATTTAGAACACATATTTTCTTCATAAGGTACATGCCTTAGACCATTTTGTTTTGCTATGAAAGAGTACCTGAGACTGAGTAATTTATAAAGAAAAGAGGTTTATTTAGCTCATGGTTCTGTAGGCTGAGAAGTTCAAGGGCATGGCCCTGGTTCCTGGCAAGAACTTTTGTGCTGCATCATACACAGTGTAGAAGGTCAAAGAGGAAGTAGACACATGTGAAGAGAAGCAAACTTGAGTAGCATCCTGGCTTTATAGCAACCCATTCTCTCAGGAACTAATTTATTCCCTCAAGTGCTAATCAACTCATGTGAGGGTGAGAACTCACTACCACAATAACAGCACCAAGCTGTTCATGAGGGTTCTGCCTCCATAGCCAGGACATTTTCTAATAAGCCCCACATTCTAATACCACTACACTGGGGATCAAATTTCAACATGAGCTTTGGGGAGACAAACTATATCCAAACCATCCCAGTATGTCACATCCTCTTTGTACTTAGGAACACTAAACAGTACTTTAGCACTATGTTTGGGGCCACTAAACAGTGAAATCACCAACAAAAAACACAAAAATGTGAAGAATGTGGTATAAAAGGACATTTGTTTTCCGCTATGAGAGCTGAAACCGGAAGGCAAGATTCCCTTTCCTCTACTTCACTGGGAATGTTTGCCCGAGGCAAATCAAATTTTTTACCACTCTGTGAATGCGTACATCTACAACTGACTGAAAGTGCCATACATAATGATTTTAGATTTGCAAACAAATTTGAGTGAGTAGGTGAATTCCAAAAATGTGGAATCAGCAAATAAAAAAGATGGACTCTATATGTATATGCACACGTGTATATATATATACCTGTATGTGGGTGTTTGTACAAGCTAATGGAAATTCCTGAAAATTGGCAGAGATTTCCTATGATTATCCCAATAGCAGATGAGATAGCCAGCCTGTTATTAAATACAAAGAATGTATGAGGAAGTTAGAAGAAGACTGCCCTTTTTGTTTATCTGGGTAGAAAAAAAATGAACTCAAGAGAAGAGTGTGTATATTGAGGACCATATCAACCTTGGGAGGCTAACATATAGTGGTCAGTGCAAGATTGCATCTTCTGCATGTTATTATAAATTAGGATGGTGTTTATGACATCTGGGTTTTAAAAAATAACTCTATGGAGAAATGAATGTTGTAAGAGTTGTTATTTGATCACTCAATAATGGAGAAATTATCTTTACTACTGCATATAGATTTCCTGAGTATTCATGGAAGGCTGGGGTCATAGAGAAAGAAGCAGGTAGACATTATAAATTAAAGCCAGACAAGGTTTTCTTTTTTCCTCTCAATTCCTAACTTCAACTATGTCCCCCTGTGAATTGCCTTATCCATTCATAGTTCTCCTTATTTTAGATGTATGAGGAGGAAATTTGACATTTGCCTTCATCCTGTACACTCATTCTCTTTTTCTATCTCCAATGACAATTTTCAGGTACTTAAAATCTTACACTCCATCAAATTCATACAGAAATTGACAGGTTGTGGTATATTTATTATAAAAAATGAGGACAAAGAACAAAACCTTTGAATCATGCGTGTCATCACAGTATCAATTACCCAGACCATATCTGAAGGCCTAATATATGCATGTGCTGGCATAGCTATTGGAGGTAGGAGAGAGTTCTCAGTGGCGGGAACCACAGCTTATCCATCTTTTTCTCTTCTTATAGCACATAAAACTGCCTTAACCTGTAAGACTTGATGATAATAGTGGAGGTAGCTGCCATCTATCTAGCACTTTTTATGGACCAGACATGATGATGACTTTCTTTCAAATGTTATCTTAGTTAATCCTCACAATGGGCCTTTGGGAAATTGAAATCCAGAAAGGTTAAGTATCTTGGTTAAGGGTCAGAGAGTGGCAAAATAATCTTTATGTGTTACAACTGAGTTTTCATGTGGGATACACAATTAATCTTTTGTTTCCTTTTAGGCAGCAAAGTGGAAACAGGCAGGAGAAATTTCAAATACCAAGGAAAAGTGCCTGCTAAACAAACTTGTTTTTTAGATGTTTTAAGATCTGTTTCTAACTCATCAAAATAGTATAGATTCATGAATGTAGTATAGTATAGCACTCTATCACAGTACTCATGTTTGGTGATTTTTTTTTCTTGTCTTCTGAATTAACACCAATGTACAATAAAATTACTGTTCTGGAAAACACTATATATAATTTTTTCTTCCTCCTCAAAGCTAATTAGGTGGTGATAATAACAGTTCCTATTTACTGCAATATGTTTCACACATTGTGTTAAGGGCTTTGAAAGCATATCCCTTTGATATTACAATAATCTTATGAAGAAATTATTATCCTTATGCACATTTTCAGATTTAACAATGAGGCATAGAGTGCTTGAATAACTTGCTTAATATAACTCAGTTCGCACAAGTGATAAAACCGAAATTTGAACTTATATTTGTCTTTCTTAACCCTTTCTTTAATGAATACACTATTAGCTATTCTGCCTCCACATTGGTAGTCAGCTAGTATTTATTCGACCCGTACCATGTTTCTGATCTAGTGTAGTAAAGTACCTGTGCTCTACCCTCCGGAAACCTTTCATCAAACTGGGAATACAAAATGACTTGCAGGAAGAAATCAAAGAATAAAAAATTGTTGGGTTTTATGAATCTAAATACAATGAAAATGTAGGGAAATAAATTATTGTAACTGAAAACATTAGGAATGCTTCATGGAAGTGGAGTTTACAGTATCTTTTAGACATTGGATGGGATTGAGAAAGACAGTGAAATGAGAGAAGGTTCTAGGCAGGCAGCACACCATGAACAAATGCTGAGGAATGAAAAGAAATTAAGTGATCTGACTGAAGGAGGGAAAACATTCACTTACATGCAACTCTTCATTTATTTAACATAACTATGATGTGTCAAGCATTTGACTAGGTACCCTGGAAATTGTTACCTGGTGTCATGTAAATAACTGTACTGTATGTTGAGGAGATTTCTCTGTATATAGTAGTTGCCCCTTATCCATGGTTTTTTCCCACAGTTTCAGTTACTGACATTATTTGGGTTACTGTCAATTATGGTAGCTGTCTGCCTTTTCTTCTTTGGTCCTTGCTGCTACTAAGGAAAGTCAAGCATACCCACAGGAGTTAGGTGGGTACAGGGAGTCTACATTGCAATAGATGTATACTATTTCCTTTGAAGGATGGTCCAAATGTATTAACTTACAATTTCAGAAATAAACAATTTGTAAGTTTTAAACTGTGTGACATCTGAGCAGCATGATGAAATCTTGCACTGCCCTGCTGTGTTCCACCTTGTCTTGTCCAGGTGAGTCGTCCCTTTGTCCAGTGTGTCCAAGTTGTCTATGTTCCCTGCCCATTAGTCACTTAGAAGCCATCTTGGTTATCAGATTGAGAAAACATAGTGTGTGTGTGTGTGTGTGTGTGTGTGTGTGTATATATATATATATTCAGTTGGGTACTCTCCTTGGTTTTAGGTATCCACTGATCTTGGTTTCAGACACTCCAGGTCTTGGAATGTACCTCTCATGGGTAACGGAAGACAAATGTACCTCAATATGTAAGGTATCTGGTAGCATGCTAAAGGCTTGGTATTGTATACAATAGACAGCAAGGAGTTTTTCTTGTTTATTTTTGAAAGGAGAAGTAATGTATTACAAGTAGCAGCAAAAAGAAATTTTAGGAGTCAGGATATTTGGGTTTTAGTCTCAGACTGGTTATTAAGTAATTAACTGTGTAACTTTGGTTAACTTCATTAGTCTATTTAATATGGGGAGAATGGCATGTTCCTGCCTGGTTCATGGAGTTGTGCAAAGACAAAATAAAAATGAAAGACTTTCGAAAATTGCAAAGTACTTAATTCATAGATATTAATTAACAGTATTTATTATGGGAGGCATATGTGGGAGGTTAGTTTTTGGAGAGGCTATGTCTCAGCAAGCCAATGAACAGGCTTATAATATTCCAGGTTAGAATGGTGTGATAGCTTCAGGAATGGAAAGGACACAGAGAATCTGGGAGTTATTCCAAAGAAAGAATCATGAAACACAGAGGTTAATGACAGGTTAGATAATGAGCGATTTAGTCATCTACTCTTTATTAAACACTTATTAAATATCTGCCCTATGTCAGACACTGAGGATTCCCAGCTGAACAAGTCACACACACCCTGTGCCCTCACATGAAATAGTGGAGACATTTAACAAATCACTCAACTTTAGAGAACAGTGAAATGGAGCGGAGTCTTCTGAGAGCGTAAAACAAGAAAGACTGAGGGCTTAAAGAAGATTTCTCTGAGGAAATGATGTTTAGGTTGAGATGTAAAGCAGGAGTGGGATTTAGATGAAAGGGATCAGATCATTCCAGGAAAAAGATAGCATGAAATAATTCCCCAAGGCAGAAGAGAACACAACACATTCTATAAAATAAGACAAGTCTAGTATAGACTCCCCTGTACCCACCTAACTCCTGTGGGTATGCTTGACTTTCCTCAGTAGCAGCAATGACCAAAGAAGAAAAGGTAGACAGCTACCATAATTGACAGTAACCCAAATAATTCATAGAAGCCACTATTAGAAAATATTCTCAATTTTTGTCCATTGTTGGAGTTCCATCCCTTGCAGCAATGACAACCAGAAAGAACAGGTGAAATAGTATAGATTTTTTAAAAAAATTATTGCATTTATACCAAATTATGGAATCAGTGGTAGACATAGCTCTGCAGTATTTAGAACTTACTTTTTTGTGCCCACAGCTTCTGTACAATCCTTTTTACTTATAATTCTACTTGCCATACTTTCTCTACTATGCAAACTAATTGCAAACTCCTTCCTTAGTCTTCCTCCTAAATAAAGTTAGATAGGCAATATGTTGCTTTGCCTCTATTTAATATTAATTTTATTTATTCTTTCATTTATATTATTTTTAGTATGATTATGAGCTCTGTAACCATGGAGAGCATGAAGTGGTGCATTTTCAGTTTAAATAATTTTTAAATTGTTTAATCTTTGCTCATACATACTGTACTTGACTAAATTGAAAGTCTGCCCTTGACTTCTGTATGCTTCTAGTCACCAGACCGTAAATGCATTGGATCTTTCTGCTTTTTCTCTCAGGTTTGTCAACTAGCATTATACTATCTCTTTATCTTGCTGACTGGGACAACTTCAGTCTAGCACTGAAAATCTTTCAAGTACTTTGTATATCCAATCATATCCTTCATTTTTAAGGCTTGATAGTAGATGTATTTTTAACTGACAATACTATATGTACATGAATTTTCACTTTTTAATTCTTTTATTTTACTTCTTTTTTTTTTATGAGACAGAGTCTTGCTCTGTCGCCCAAGCTGGAGTACGGTGGTGCAATCTCGGCTCACTGAAAGCTTGGCTTCCCAGGTTCATGCCATTCTCCTGCCTCAGCCTCCCACGTGGCTGGGACTAGAGGCACCCGCCACCACGCCCGGCTAATTTTTTTGTATTTTTAGTAGAGATGGGGTTTCACCATGTTAGTCAGGATGGTCTTGATCTCCTGACCTCTTGATCCACCCGCCTTGGCCTCCCAAAGTGCTGGGATTACAGGCATGAGCCCCAGCGCCCGGACTCTTACTTCTAAAGAATATGTTTTCTTCTTCAAACAGCTAATAGTTAGAGCCAGGAGAGAAAGGATGGCATAGATAAGGCCAGAGACGTAAAGGAGGCCACATCATGGTGAGCCTTAAGGATTATATTAAGGATGCTGGACTTTTTCCAAATGGCATTTGGTACTGTAATACATTTGGAATTAAATATAATTATTTGCATTTTAAAATATTTTTATTTTAGTTTTTATAACTAGACTTTTTAAAAAGAATAATTTAGAAAAATTGGGAAGATAATACAGAGTTTCCATTGACCCCACACCTAATTTTCCTTGTTATTGGCATCATGTATTACTGTGGTACATTTGTTACAATTTATAAACCAATATTGGTTCATTATTATTAACTAAAGACAATACTTCATTCAGATTTTCTTAGTTTTTACCTATTGTCCTTTTTCTGTTCCAGAATCTCATTCAGGATTCCAAGTAACATTTAGTAGTCATGTCTCCTTAGATTCATCCTGGCTTTGACAGTTTCTGGAATTTCCTTATTTTGATGACCTTGGCAATTTTGAGGGGTACTGATCAGGTATTTTGTAGGATGCCCCTCTATTGGAAATTTTCTGCTTATTTTCTCCTGATAAGACTGGGGTTATGGATTTTTGGGGAAAAAAAAAAAAAGACTGCAGATATACAGTGTAATTCTCATTGCGTCATTTCAAAGTTAAGTACTATCAACACGATTTGTCACTGCTGACGTTGGCCTTCATCACCTGGCTATGGGAGTGTTTGTCAGGTTTCTGTAGAGTAAAGTTACTTTCCCCTTACTCCTTTACATATCATGCTGTTTGGAAGGAAGTCACTATGCAAAATCCACTTCTAAGTAGTGGAAGTTATACTTCCCCTTTTTGGGAGTGGAGTAGCTATGTAAGTTCTTTGGAATTTTTCTGCAAGACTTCTTTTGGATAATTTTATTAGTTCTAAAACTACAAGATGCTTCAAGCTCATCTTGTATATTTCCCGTCCGAGTCCAAAACTCAACCATTTCTCCATGGAGTCTTGGTTCCTTTTATTGGAGAATGGTATTAGCAATCAAGATCTGGCACTAGGTGTGCTCATTGCTATGGGATGTGTTGCTTTTAGAACTCAGCTGACAGACAAAAAATATATATGTAGACACCTACATACACAAACACATATATTTTGAGATGATCATTTGATTTTTGTTTTTTATTATATTGACATATATTAATTAATTTTTAGATGTTAACAGTACATTCCTGGAATAAACTCTACTTGGTCATAGTGTACATATTTTTTATGTTGCTTGATTCAGTTTGCTAGCATTTTGTTCAGTGTTTCTGCATCCATATCCAAAAGATATCTTGGTTTGTGGTCTTCTTTTCTTGTGATGTAATTGCCTGGTTTTGTTATCAAGGTAATACTAGCCTCATAAAATGTGTTGGGAAGTGTTTCCACCTGTTCTATATTTTGAAAGCATTTGTAAGAATTAGTGTTATTTCTTTAAATGTTTAGTAGAATTAAGCAGTAAAGTCATCTGGACCTAGGATTTTCTTTGTGGGGATTTTTTTTATTAATAATTCAGTCTTTTCAATTGATACAGGTCTATTCAGATTGTCTAATTCTTTTTGAGTCAGTTTTGGTAGTTAACGTCTTTCACTGAATTTGGCCATCTCACCAAATTATTTAATTTGTTGATGTACAATTGTTCATAGTATTTTTATAATCATTTTTATTTCTGTAAGAATGGTAGTAATGCCTCCTTTTTCATTTATGATGATAATAATTTGAATTTTCTCTTTTTTTGATCAGTCTAGCTAAACGTTTCTGAATTTTGTTGATCTTTTCAAATAACTGTCTTTTGGTTTCATTGGTTTTCTCTGCTGTTTTTCCTTTCTTTCTTTCACTAATTTCTGCTTTAGTCTTTATTATTTCCTTCTTTTGTCTTGCTTTGAGTTTAATTCACTCTTCATTTTCCAGTATCTTAAGGTGAAAAATAAGGTTATTGATGTCAGATATTTCTTCTTTTTTACACAGGCATTTACAACTAAAAATTTCAATCTACACACTGCTTTTGCTGTATTCCATAGTTTTGGTGTTTTGAGTCTTCATTTTCACCCATCTCAAGATATTTTTTGACTTCTCTTTTGATTTTCTTCTTTGACCATAGTCATTTAGGAATATGTTGTTCACACCTTTGCACATATTTGTGACTTTCTCATATTTTTCCTGCTGTTGGCTTCTAATTTCACTTTATTATGGCGAGGGAATATATTTTATATTATTTCTATCAATTTACATTTATAGAGTTCTGTTTTATTACCTAGTGTATATTCTACTCTGGAGAATACTACATGTACATTTGAGAAAAAATATATTCTGTAGTTGTTTGGTAAAGTGTTCTGTACATACTTGTTAGTTCCAGTAGGTTTATAGTATTTTTCCAGTGTTCTATTTCCTTTTTGATGTTTTGTTTAGTTGTTCTCTCCATTTTTGAAAGTGGAGTCATTTTTTGCTTTGTGGATTTTGGTATTGTGTTATTAGGTGTATGTCTTTTTTAGTTCAGGCTATTATAAAATATGTATCATAGAATGCCATTTGATCATGATCAATGATCATTGTAATGTGTCATTGAATTCAGTTTTCTAGTATTTTTTTGTGAAATATTGCATCTGTCTTAATGAGGGAATATTGGCCTATAGTTTTATTTTATTGCTGTTGTGTCTTTTTCTGGTTTTGGTCAGGATCTCACTGTGTTACTCAGGCTGAACCTGAACTACTGGACTCAAGCAATCTTCCTGCCTCAGCTGTTAGTAGCTGGGACTATAGGCATGCACCATTGTGCTGGGCTCTTTGAACCCTTTGAATATGTTATCCCACTGCTTTTTGGCCTTTATTGTCTCTGTTGAAAAGTCAGCTATTAATCTTATTTTGTTTCCTTATAGCTGCCAAACCATTTTGTCTTGCTACTTTCAAGATTTTCTCCTTTTGTTTTACTTTTAGCTTGTTTACTATAATGTCTGTTGTGGATCTCCTGGTGTTTATCCTAATTAGAAAGTCTCACTATAAGCATTCCACTTCAGTATTGTACTCACACCCTAGCCTTGCAATGTGGCAAAAGAAAAGAAAAGAAAAAATGTAAGGATTATAAAAGAAGAATTAAGATTATTATTACTTGCTGATGACATAATTATTCACATAGAAAACAAAAAAGAATCTCTAGAAAAATTATTAAAATTAATAAATGTTTAGCAAAATAAAAGAATCTCTAGAAAAATTATTGAATTACATAAGAAAATTCAGCAAAGTTGCTGGATATGCAATCAATATGCAGAAGTCAATTGTCTACCTATACACTGTAGTTGTAAAATACAATAGTGGTTTTCATATAAACATTTCATTTATTATAACAACAGAAAAGTGTAACCTCTAAATCTACAAAACATGTGGAAGAACCATGATAAAAGTTTTAAAACATTGAAAGAGCAATAATTAGAGAAGCAAGTCATTTTCAAGGATAAAAAGCTTTGATATTTTTAGGATGCCAATTCTCCCCACATCTATTGATTAAATGCAGTATTAGTCTATATTCCCAAAAAAAGTTTTTTTTTTTCTTGGACTATGAAAAGATGGTTCTAAAATTTACATTTTAGAAAAAACTACACCAATACCAAAGGTGAAAAGTAGCAATGGTGAAGATGTGACAGGCAGTAGTGGAAGTGGGGAGACTTGTCCTACCGAACTTTAAAGCCATGCTGTTAAAATGACGTATTGGAAAAGTAGGTAGAAACATTAACCAATAGAACAGAATAAAGAGACCGGAAACATATATGGAAAGCTAAAGGTTTATACTATCTCACCACACAAATAATTCAGAGGAAGCACTTAAATATGAAATACAAAATTTTAAGTCTTTTAAAAGAAAATATTAAAATATATCTTAATGATATTAGAATATAGAAATTTTTTTCCTCAATAAGTCACAGAGCAGGTAGGCCATAAAGGAGAAAATATTAGTAACTTTAACTGAGTTAAAAGTAAGCACAGTCCATCATGAGAATTATTATAACTTTGACTAAATTTAAATTAATGTTTTTCATTATTTGAAAACACCATAAAGAGAATTCAAAGAAAAGACAAAAACTGGGAGACAATCTTAGCAACACGTATAGCTAAAAGGAATTAGAATATAGAATATTAAAATAAATATTATGAATCAATAGGAAAAAGACAAACTACTGAATGGAAAAATGGCCAAGGACATATAAACATATATTTCACACAAATGACCAATACACATACAAAAAGACACTCTTACATTACTAGGTACCAATAAATTGGAAAATAAAATCACATTGAGATACAATTTTACAAACACTAGAATAGTAATAATTTTAAAATCTGATATGGAGAGAATGTTGGTGGAAATGTAAAGTGGTACTACAATTTTAGAGAACAATTTGGCATTATATAGACCAGCTGAAGATGTGCACATACTATAAATCACCAATTCCATTTTTTTTTCTATACCCGAGATGAAAATTTCAACTGGTGGCATTTATAAGAATATTTACCAGCCACATCACCCAAATAAAGTAAACTAATTAAAAAAAATAACCTAATTGTCTTTTTATAGTAAAAATATAAATATATCATGGTATAGTCATAGTTGAGAATTCTAAAAACAGTGGAATGATTAAACCACAGTTAGCTAAGACACATCAATAATTATGAATGTCCAAAAGCAAGTCATTGAAGAATGTATTTTAAATTTTAAGTATATTAAAATTTTAAAATAGGCAAAACTAAATGATACATAAATATCTGATAAAACTAAAAAAAGCATGGCCATGATTATGCCAAACTTCAGGATGGCAATTACCTCTGGAAGATAGGAGAGTGGTGTAATCGTGGAAGGACATAAGATAGCCTCAAAGGTATCAGAATATTCTGCATCTATGGCTCATAGGTATACAGGTATTCATTTTGTTATTATTGCTTAAAATGACAATATCTTTTATGAATACACTTTTGGGAGACATTAATTCTTCTGAAGATGATGTTCCTAAGTAACAAGGAATTAGCCAATGCCCTAAAGTTTCAGTATTAAAAATCTTCTCTGCTATAACAAAAATAGGGCTATCACTTTGATGGGGCCTTGAATTCAGGTCATGATGGCCCATCTCTAAAGAACTTCAACCTGAGGGACCATTGTTTCTAACCTCAAAAATCAAAAGGTCCAGCAACTGCAGAGCACCTGATTCTTAGTACTTTTGCCCCTCAATCCTTTGCAGGCATGAGGATGCTACAATGCTTGTATTCAAAGTTGGGTTTAAGTCATCCATATCTTTTGCAGATCTGAGACATAAGGATGTTGGTGCCAGCAATAAAACATGTCTGGACCTAAAGTTCCATTTTCCTCAAATGAATCATTCCTCTACAATGCCTCTTATGAATGAATAAAACCTCAGTGAAGGCTGCTATCTAAAAATCTTCTCTTTGAAAGGAATCTTAAAATACTGAGAGACATATATCCATGTTTAAGATGGCGGGAAATCAGGAAGAAAAAGAGGGGTAGAATATACAGGCATGGCAGGGGATGTTTGATAGTATGCTGTATGTGAGACGGTGGGAAGAAATGAATTCCAGAGGCTTAGATGGGATGGGAGTGGTGGATGAGAATACATTCTCTATGTGTGAGAAAAGTAGCAATGGTATGAAATAGTGAGTGAAAAAGGACACAGAAGTCATGAATAATGGTACTGTTTTGCCATTAGGAAAGAGGCCTTTCAGCAGCACTCAGAGAAGGCTGGTGATTTCGTTTATCCAGAACTGGGGTTTGTCCAGACAGTGCGATGACAGAAAGGAAAAACAGATTGAAAATATAGTTCATGGAATTTAAGTTGAGAGGAGGAGAGGTGTAAATGCTAGAAAGAGGAGAATGATTAGGAAGAATGTTGAAGAGTTGATGGGTGGGAGGTTCACATGATGTCAAAAAAAAAAAAAAAAAAAAAAAAAAAAGTAATCAAACAAGGGACAAGACCAGAACGTTCCTTCCCAGATCCCTTTGCTTGTCCCACCATCCTGCCCTTTAAATGTTGTTCACCAGGTGTATTAGTCCATTCTACACTGCTAATAAAGACATATCCAAGATTGAGTAATTTATAAAGGAAAGAGGTTTAATTGACTCACAGTTCCACAGGGTTGGGAGGCCTTAGAAAACTTACAATAATGGTGGAAGGGGAAGCAAATATGTTTACATGGTGGCAGCAAGGAGAAGTGCAGAGTGAACGAGGGGAAAAGGCCCTTATCAAACCATCGGATCTTGTGAGAATGCAGTCACTATCAGGAGAACAGCATGGAGGTAAACGCCCCCATGATTCACTTACCTCCAACTGGGTTCCTCCCATGACATGTAGGGATTATGAAAGCTACAATTCAAGATGAGATTTGGGTGAGGACACATCCAAACCTTATCATTTTAGCAGTGTCACCTTGAACAATCTCATCAATGTTCTCTGTTGCCACAACTCCCAAATCTGTATCATCAGACATGGTCTCTCAACTCATGTATTTAACTGTTTTTTTTTTTTTTTTTTTGGAGTCTCTTGGAAACCGTCTTTCTACCTATCTTATTCTTGTTAGTGGCAACACTGTCCGTTCAAATCAGAAACCTAGAAATCACCTTAGATTCTTCACTGTGCTTTAACTTCCTTTGTATGCAGTCACCCATGTCATTTTCATTCTTTTTGCTTAATGTCTCTTTATTCTCCCTCTGTCTTCTCCCTTTTCACAGCTATTCAAATGATTAGCAAGCTCTCATCTTCTTTATTCTGGATTGTTACATTCTCTTGTGTTCTGCTTGCCTCTAGTCTTACCCTCCTACAAATATTTTTAATATTTTCTATATTAAAGATATAACCTCCATAGTGTATCACTCAACACCCTGCTGTCTAGCCTGAACCACTACTACTCAAATTGCACTCCGTTTCTTTGCCTCTCAGAAGTTCCTTCAGTCTAGAGTATCTTTCCATCCTTTGTAGTCTGATAACTTCCATCCATGCATAAAAGCTCACCTCAAAGATTTTCTTTTCTTTGAAATATTTCTTGATTCTTTAAAGTAGCATTAGTCATTCTACTTTGTCACAAATTTAACACATATTTCAGTATTGCACTTTTCATGTCATGTTGTTTTATGTCATTCCTTTTTATATCACCTACTAGAATAACCTACCTTAAAAGCTGGACTGAATTCTTTGGGGGAAAGGAATATGTTTATTTATATTTGTATTTGAAACAGATGAGACAAAGTACACACAGCAACTATTTGTTGAATGAATGACAAGTTCAAATTTAGACATTTTGTAGTCAAGGCTTATATAAAACTGTAAATTGAGAAGGCATTTCTCAAAAGAAGACATACAAATGGCCAAAAGTTATATGAAGAAATGCTCAACTTAATTAATCATCAGGAAAATACAAATTAAAACCACAATGAGACATTGCCTCACACCTGTTGGGATGGCTATTATCAAAAAGACAAAAAACAGGTTTTGGCAAGGATATGGATCAAAGGGAAACCTTGTTTACTGTTGGTGGGAATCTAAATTAGTATAGACATGATTGAAAACAGTATGGCGGTTCCTCGAAAAATAAAAAATTGTAGAGGAATAGTTTGTGTTTTCCCCTATGTGCTGACTTATTTCAGGGGTCTGGCCTATCAGTTTTTGGTCAAAGACTACCACTCATGTTTGAATTAGTAGATGGTTCTATTTGGCTTACCTGGGTTGTTATGGCTCCGTCTGTACTTTCCTGGGATTTTAAACCTTGATCCCTGATTTATCATTAAATCTGGCTTTCATACATCAGGCTGGAAAACAAATACCCCAACATTTTCTAATAATATTTTAATGGAAAAATAATATACATACTCATTTTGACCACTTAAATCACATAAAGTTACATAAAAAAGCAGTATTACTCCCCTCTTTTCTTCTTTCATACAACTTCCCTCCCTACACATAGTAAAGAGTATAAAATAATGTGGAGTTTTTTCTTCCATATATTTTCCTAAGTTTAAATGCTTACTTGAATACAGATAAATTTTAAAAATAAAAATGGGACTATTCTTTGAAAATTATTTTATAATATAATATAAACATTTTTATAGGTGAATTCTGACAAATTAAACTGCCATCCCCTAGTGATTCAGAGTTCACCACAGCAGAAGAAAGCATGGGACATTGTATTCTGGTTCTCAAATGCTTTTGTGTGTCATTTTGAACACATTTGATTGGCCACAGAAACTGACATGAGCATGTCCAACTTCAAGGGCCCAGAGATTTGTAAAAATCTTCCATATGTTCAGAAAGACCCAGAAATAATGGTATCACCTACCACAACAGTAAGCGACATTATGAGTGATCATAACAGGGAGACTGGAACCAGTAGGAGGTCAAGAAAGGTTTTCATGAGAATGAGAATGTCTCTGAATGGGACATGTATAACATTCTTTGTAGCGGAAAAATTAGGTGCACAAATGGATGCGAAGAAGCAGGAGTGCTCAAGTAATTGAAAACTACCATGTGGCAGGAGAAGAAAGAGAGACTAAGTGAGGGGAAGTGTGGCCTAAGATGAGGTTTCAAAGACAGGGCCTTTCAGGCCTTATCAAGGATTTTGATCTTTACCAATGGGAATCCTTTTGAGCATGTGAAGTAGAACTATGACATGCTCAGTTAATATTTAGACATGATCATGTTTGCTGTAGTATGGAAAATAGGTAGGTAGGGGTGATGGGGGTGTAAGGGGCAAGAGAGGGAGTATGGAGACACAATGGTAGTTCAAGAAGAGAGAACACAGAGGCTCACTGCAGTGGTTGTGGTGGAAATCAAAGTAGGACTTGGATTCAGGAGAAATTGATGGATATTTATGATGTTTTCAAATTTATGCTATTATAATACTACTCTAAAGTCTTTCTTACATATTCCTATTTATGATTAATTTTTTAGTGTGATGATGTCAAAAAAAACCATTTATTCAAAGAGTGTTCATAATTTAATTTTAATCAAAATGGACACTTTTTGATTCCCCAAATGATTGTAACAATAAAGACCTCACCAACAATGTGTAATATAGGGCTCTTTACTACACCTTCATAGAAACAAGACCCTATCATTTAAAGACACAAGTATCACTTTCTAACATTTTCTCCCTGATATGGTTTGGCTCTATTTCGCCACCTAAATCTCATGTTGGATTGTAATCCCCACGTGTCAGGGGAGGAACCTGGCGGGAGGTGATTAGATCATGGGGGTGGATTTCCCCCCGAGCTATTCTCATGACAGTGAGTGAGTTCTTGTGAGATCTAATGGCTTAAAAGTGTGGCACTTCTCCCCTCCCTGCCACCATGTAGGACGTGCCTTGCTTCCCCACCTTCCACCATGATTGTAACTTTCCTGAGGTCTCCTCAGCCATTTGGAACTGTGAGTCAGTTAAATCTCTTTTGTTTATAAATTACTCAGTCTAAGGTAGTTCTTTATAGCGGGGTGAAAATGGACTAGTACACTCCCCATAATGTATTTTAATATTTTTTTTACCCCAAATTCAACTATCTGAATCAATTACTTGGTCTAAAATAGGTTCCCATTCTCCAGACCATGGAGCAGCACCAGTCCTTGGCCTATTAGTAACTTAGGAATGGGGCCTCACAACAGGAGATGAGTGCCAGGCCAGTGAGCAAAGCGAAAGATCCCTGCAGATGCAAGGGATCTGGGTTGTGTGCTCCTTATGAGAATCTAATGTCTGATTATCTGTCACTGTTTTCCATCACCCCTAGATGGGACCATCTTGTTGTAGGAAAACAAGCTCAGGGCTCCCACTGATTCTACATTATAATGAGTTGTGTAATTATTTCATTCTATATTACAATATAATAACAATGGAAATAAAGTGCACAATAAGTGTAATGCACTTGAATCTTCCCCAAACAATCTCTCTCTGCTCCCTCCCATCTGTGGAAAAATTGTCTCCCATGAAACCTGTCTCTGGTGCCAAAAAGGTTGGGAACTGCTGGTCTGAAGTGTAGATGCTAGGCTTGTTTTAGCAAAATTCAGAGCAAAAGAACATAAAATGTACTGCAGCTTTAACACAGTTATTTCTTCAAAAAGCTATTTCTCCAACAGGTTAGTAACATTTTTTTACAAAACCATTTAAAATTGCATTTTGCTAAGTACCATGTGCATTTCTTATGTATGTTTGGCATATTATTCATTATTTAATTATATCATTATTAAGTTATATTATGGTACATATTTGTTGTATGAGAAAGAAAGAGTACTTCATACCCAGTATCTTTCAATACTACATGCAGACTTCCCTGCTAATGAGTTAAGTGACAGATAATTAGGTAATTGCAGGTAAATAATCAAACATTTTTATATGATGTAGATATCTTTGGTGGAATTAATTACATAGTGTTTAAGAGTGATTTAGTGACATTGGGAATGTTTATTGGAATTTCTTGTGGACACAGAATCCGTTGTTATTTTTTCCTATTTAGAATAATAAAATGTGGCCTGCTTTCTGTATGTTCGTTATTTCCCACATTTTTCAAGAATGCACTCAGTTTAGATGAGGATTACCAGCATATACATAGATACATATATCTCTCTAGATAGATGGATAGATGATTGATAGATAGATGATAGATAGATGATAGGGCCAATATAATGAATGAAAAATGGCATCTGGTTTAATATGCATCTTCCTTACTACATGTAAAATTAGAAGTTTGTATATGTTGATTGCAATTTGCTTTTTTCTCTTATGTATGCTTATTTTTTGTTTGCTTTCTCATGTTTGCATTAGGATAGAGTCTGAAAATTTGTCTGAGGTAGATAAATCAATTTATTCTGAAATTTTTAAGGGGTCAACTTTTCTCCGCTGTGTTGGTAAGAAACTATAAAATTTTCCAGAGTTGAGTCTTTTCAGTTTTCAGCCATTGTAACAAATTTTATAGTTTCCTCCTTTGATATCTCCATAGAGCCTCTTTCACGAAAGATCCAGATATTCCTTTACATTCCAGGAAAGAAACAGAAACTCACTCTATCTATCATCTATCTATCTATCTATCTATCTATCTATCTATCTATCTATCTATCTATCATCTATGTATCTTATATCTCTAAATGTCAGAGCAGAATGGGAAACAACACACTACGAAATGTATGATACATTCTAGCAAAAAGACCACTCAGAAAGTAAGAACCCCTCCTCTCACTCTTTCACTCTCTCCACCCCATCCACAGTGTCCACTTTTCATTTGCCTATCTTTGTAATGTCCTTTCTGCACAGTCTGCACACTCTTTCTTTGCATGGAATATGCATGCTTCCCTTATTCATCTTTTTGGTTCCAACTCAAACTTTATAGCCTAGCTCAAATGTTATTTCTTCAGAAAAGTCTTCTCAGATCTTCCCATTTAGTTTTCCTAGTATCATTTAATTATCATTGTCACCTTTTATCACACTGTGAGTTTTTAAAAAAATTACCATTATTTGATTAATGTTTCTAACCTCCATTAGATGGTAAGTTCTAGAGTCAGAGACTGTGTGTGTGTGTTTGTTTGTTTTGTTCGAGATGGGGTCTTGCTCTTTTGCTTAGGCTGGAGTGTAGTGGCATGATCATGGGTCACTGTAGCCTTGACCTCTTGGGCTCTAGCGGTCCTCCCGTTTCAGCCTCCTGAGTAGCTGGGACCAAAGCTATGTGCCACCATATCCAGTTAACTTTTATTATTATTATTTTTTATAGAGATGGGGTCTTCCTATGTTGCCCAGGCTGTTCTTGAACTCCTGGACTCAAGTGATCCTCCTGCCTTGGCCACCCAAAGTGCTGGGATTACAGGCATAAGCCACCAAGTCTGGTCATTATGTTTGGTTTTGCACACATTGTTCCCCACATACAGTATAGTGTTCAGCATGAAGTTGACACTTCAGTCTTAGAATTTGCTTTGCTTTACTTACAAATTGGGCTTGTTTCTGTTGATTCCATCTGTACATGTTGCTAAGCATATTTATGAGCCATGCTAAAGCTTTATCTGTTTATTAGTCTCACTAATTTAATTAGTCTCACTTTTCATTGGGATTTGTTGCTTTTAGTGGGGTTATACTCATTTAACCTCACCTTTTAGTAATATAAAATTTTTATTCATGTCTAATGATTCATTTGTAGTGGTTTCTCGCAGATTTGCTGTAGATACCATCTAGAATCAGTGGAGTAAATTATTTATGGACCCCTTTGGAGCATTGAACAGAAAGTTTTGTCCATGACTCAGGACCTGTAATGATTTCTTGCTCTGGGTATCTCTAAGATCTATCACTAGTATCTCTAGATGGAGCTATTTAACCTTTTCTCTTATAAACTAAAGTGATAAGAAATGTAATGAAAGGAATGTGCTCACACTGTTTGTTTCTAGGATTCTAGGCCTTAACGTTTGAAGATTGCTTAATGCTGGGGGTTCCTGATAATGTACAATGCTGGGAGTTCCTGATAATGTTCACTGACTTCATTCTTCTTTTATCTTTTTCCTCATCAAAAAAGGCCAGTTATGCTAGTAAACACCAGGTATGAGCAAAATTATTCTTTTTTTGGTCTGAGTCAGTTGAGACCATGAACAATAGCATTTTCATTTAAACTATTGTGTTTTCCTAAAAATCCAGAGCGTTTCTCTATCCAAAATAACATTGTTTTGTGAAATGGTAGGTTTAAATAAATCTATACTATTATATTAGCAAAAACAGAAACAAAAAATATGCATAAGGCTGTTAAAAATAAATTATGGTTTAATTTTAGTTTTAATGGTGAGCAAGTTGGGCTTCAGTCATAGACCAATATTTATTTTTGATAATAAGGATATCATCTGATATCTATCTATAGCTATCGGTCTATCAATTTATTTACCTATCTACCTATTTATTATCTATTACTATATTCCAGCTGCTTTATATACTGCCATTTAATCCTCAGAACAAGCCTGTTTTTTACATAATTACATAAAAGTCAAATAGAAAGTACTGTCTTCAGCCCTTGGGCATGCTATTAAGTGTGTGTTTTAGATGACATACTGAACACTCACTGTAGGTTAAATTCTATATTTTATCCTGCATACCAGCTCAAATACTTATTTTTGAATTGCATGATTTTTTTAGCTTGTCTTTTGGATGGCGAGTTCCTTGAAGGCAAAAACTGTGTCCTGATAATAGTTATATCCCTAGTACTCAGAATTGTTTAATCCAATATTGTAACATGTGGCTAATTAAATTTAAATTTAATTAATTAAAATTGGATAAAATTAAACATTCAGTTTCTCAATGATACTAAGCACATTTCAAGTGCTCAGTAGTTATCACTCATGGCTAGGAGTTACTCTATTGGATGAAGACGGCATGAGTATTTTCATTGTAGAAAGTTCTATGAATGGCAATATTTAGGATAACAATTTGTCATGAAATAATTCATGACTTGATAAATATTTATCAAGTGGCTTGTAAGATGTAGACATTATCTAAACATAAGAGAATGAAAAACAAAAAAACACAATTTTTCTCCAATCTTTTCCCTATCTTATTAGTTTGTGAAGAAAATATACATTAAGCAACTCAGTGCTAATGGGCATGTATTTAACAGTAGACTATTTCATATTCATTGTAGAAAGGCCCATTTTCAAATTATCTGAATAGGACTTTTTGTCAATCAGTAGCACATCCTAGTGAAAATATTTAACCTTTCCTTGGTTCCTGTGGCATAATTAGTATCAGAGGTACAGAAATCTATTCCTTTCTTTCTGGAACCATTAAAGGGATAAGAGCAGCAGATTTTATAACTTTTTAAAACTTTGTACAAATTTCTGTGTTAGATGTGTAGAGATTTAACCACTCTCCAAGGAGAAGTGGGAGGAGAGATATAGCATTTAACACAGCAGGAGGTCCATTAGTGCCCTGCAATAGGACCAAACATAAGCAAAATTTTGTACTGGCTTCCTGTGCTCATGATCATGGGGCTTTTTATTTCATTTGCTTCCATTATTTTCCTTTTGATTTTTGGCAAACCAGTTTCACATGTGTTCAGACATCAAAGTTAAACAGGGAATAGTAAAGAAGCCTCATGAAGACTTCTAGATCATTATGTGATGCTAATACCCTAATTATCTAGGAAGAAGCCACAATCCTGTTGGTAAATACGGAGGACTCACTTCTGCTGTGGGCTGCATAAATAGATAATGCAGCTGTAAATTTTCTGGTAATTGATGTGATCATTAGTTTAAGTCATTCCCAACTGGCTAGATTGTATTCCTTTATGTGTGATTGCTGTCTCTGGGAAAAGTGCACCTGGAAGGGTTTCCTCTACACCCCGAGAAGTGAGACTGCTGTAATTGCTGATGAAGGGAGCATGGAGATAGAACAGCAGCAGCTGTTTAAAGAGTGGGTAGATAGGCTACATGGAACTCTGTGCAGCTTGAGAAAAGAGAACGTTTTGCTTAAAACAAGTGAAGCATTTTATTTTAGGAATATCAGGATTCTAAGAAACAAGGAATAACTGTGTAATTGAAGATGAAGTGGTAGGTGGTAATCGTGCTTCCCAACATCTAGGGCAGGCCAGCATTTGACTTTTGACTTTTCCAAACTGCCTGCAGAACTTACAGAAGGAAAATTACACAGAATTTGAAATGAGACTAGAATTCCTTCTCGGCTTCCATTTAACATTTTATTGATTCAAGAAGCTGAAAATGACATCTGCTTGCAAACAATTTTTAAATGAATTAATGGCTTCCACATTTGGTGAAACTAAATGGGCTGGATTTTATCCTATGCCTAGTGTTCTATTATGGGAACGCTAAGTATGTGAGAGTTATTTATATCCTACTGCTCAAGGTCATCACCAAGGTCTGATTGTAAAAATTCAAAAATTGAAACTTCAGGCAGAAATGGATTAAAGATCTTATACTGCTTTAGTAATTTCTAATTTCTATCCATTTATTTTAAAATTTATATTCTTTATAAGACATTGAAAACAGCAACCAAACACTAATGACAAAAAGCATTTTAATAGAGAGTATAAAATAATTCTTTTCACCAGATCCATAAACTACATCTATTTGATTTAAATTTTTTATGTATCTCCTGAATATATCTTTAATAGAATAAGAACAAGAGTTAAAAAGAAAAATTATATTTATTTCCACTTCACTCTTTCATTTCTTGGGAAGTAACACTTTTGATATCTTTAATGGGTTATATCATAAGAGGGCCTTATAAATAGTATCTGAAACATTTTTTATGCCATATTTCAGTAAGCAAGCATGAAAATTATAAAAAGTGATATAGAAAACAAGAACTCAAAATATGATATAACAAAAAAAGATTTTGTCTTCGTTTGATTCTAAAATTGTAGCTCGTTTTCAATCTACATTTTAATGTACGTTTGTCCTATATATACAATAAGAAAAAATATGACTTTCAAGATTTACTTAAATCATAAATACTTCAAATAAATTATCTTTATGTTTCCTTTAAAGAGTAAGATTCAAAAATAAGTAATAAATTATGAAGATTATTAAAATATATTAACTAAATGATTGGTATAATATTTAATAATTTCAGTGTTTAGATCTTTATTACAACACAAATTGATAAAATGATTTTTTTCCTTTCTTTCTTTTTTTCTTTTTTTTTGAGGCAGGTTCTTGCTCTGTCACCCAGGCTGGAGTGAAGTGGCCACGATCATGGCTCGTGATAGCCTTGACCTCCCGGGCTCCAGCAATTCTCCCACCTCAGCCTCCCAAGTAGCTGAGACAAGTGGCACATGCCACCATGCCTGGCTAATTTTTGTATTTTTGTAGAGACGGGGTTTCACCACGTTGCCCAGGCTGGTCTCAAACTCCTGGGCTCAAGCGATCCTCCTGCTTCGCATCCCCAAAGTTTTGGGATTACAGGCAGTAGCCACTGTGCCTGCTGATAAAATGATTTTAGAAATTCTTAATGGAGTGGGCTTTCTATATCATAATTACTCTGAAATGAATCTGTGAATCAAACACGTTTAAAATACAGTTTAACAAGTCTTAGATACTTTTTGTTGTTCATTGTTACAAGTATTTGCTAACAGTGTTTTAGTTTTTTCTCTTTCTGCCTCCCTTTCTCCTTTTTTTTTTTTTTTTTTTTTTTTTTTTTTTTTTTTTTTTTTTTGAGACAAAGTTTTACTTTGTTGCCAGGCTGGAGGGCAGTGGAGTGATCTCGGCTCACTGTCACCTCCGCCTCCCGGATTCAAGCGATTCCCCTGTCTCAGTCTCCTGAGTAGCTGGGACTACAGGTGCACACCACCACACCTGCCTAATTTTTGTACTTTTAGTAGAGATGGGGTTTCGCCATGTTGGCCAGGCTGGTCTCGAACTCCTGACCTCTGGTGATCCTCCCGCCGCAACCTCCCAAAGTGCTGGGATTACAGGCATCGGCCACCATGCCCGGCCTACTTTTTGCTTTTTAAAAGATATTATTTAGACTTTCACAAAAGTCCAAAGTCTCCTAGAAGTTGGATTTGATGATCAACATATTTTGAGAACATTGAACTCAAACCCTAGAATCCAAAAGCCTTAACATTTCAGCTTCCCCATCTGCTGGACACTCCTAGCTCTTTCTGCATCTGTGTCTTGAAATACATCACACTTCAAGAAAAAAAGAGGCGATTTTAATTCTAACATTTCTTTTAAAATAGCCCAAACAGGGTGAAATGGAACTCTAGAGCTCCCTGTGGACATTTGTTGTTGTTGCCAATTGGCTCCCAAGCATTCGCACTCTTTCCTGTCTGAGGATATTTCCTAATGGTATGATGGATGTCAGGGTCTCTTTGAGTGAAGACATCAGATCTACTCTTTATTGATTGGATATTCCTGTTCAGGATTTACAAAGAATACAAAACTAAAGGATTTAGAATTCATGGACAGTAGCATGAAGTGCAGTGGAATAATTCACTGGCATGTGTGCTACCCTGGGTAATAGTCACCCAAGAGTGCCTGTGTTATGATGTAGACTGCCTGATCCTTTGATTCCCATTGGATTTTTTTTTTTTTTTAAATTTATTTATTATTATTAAACTTCAAGTTGTAGGGTACATGTGCACAACGTGCAGGTTTGCTACATATGTATACTTGTGCCATGTTGGTGTGCTGCACCCATCAACTCGTCATTTACATCAGGTATAACTCCCAGTGCAATCCCTCCCCCCTCCCCCCTCCCCATGATAGGCCCCGGTGTGTGATGTTCCCCTTCCCGAGTCCAAGTGATCTCATTGTTCAGTTCCCACCTACGAGTGAGAACATGCGGTGTTTGGTTTTCTGTTCTTGTGATAGTTTGCTAAGAATGATGGTTTCCAGCTGCATCCATGTCCCTACAAAGGACACAAACTCATCCTTTTTTATGGCTGCATAGTATTCCATGGTGTATATGTGCCACATTTTCTTAATCCAATCTGTCACTGATGGACATTTGGGTTGATTCCAAGTCTTTGCTATTGTGAATAGTGCTGCAATAAACATACGTGTGCATGTGTCCTTATAGCAGCATAATTTATAATCCTTTGGGTATATACCCAGTAATGGGATGATGAGCCTTGCTTTTGAAGCGTCCACATAGATTGTGCAAGCTAGTCCACAGTTCTCTAATCATTATCTTTTTTCTGCTTAAGATAGCCAGAGTCAGTGTCAGTTGCTTAGAGTAGGGAATCCTGCCTGGTGCAACTTTATTATCTAGAATTCAGAAGGTAATTTTACTTTGATTTTTTTTTTTTTCCTGGTAATGAAATGTGATGTTGAAATCTCATGAAGATCCCATTTTCCAGCCAACCTGCACCCTGATTAATACAACACTTTAAGTGATCATTGTGAGAATGGCTCTGATAAGCCATTTTTTTCTCTGGCTCTTGAAGAAAGGTTACATGATCATGAAGAGTCAGGTGAAGGAGTATGGCCTGCACATCTGACTCATGACTTCTTATCAAGTTCCTGCACATCACGGACATGCACAGTTGATGGTTTCCTTTATTCTTTTAGACTAAAGGCATCTGAGAGCAAATGAGGAAGAGCTGCTTCCCCTTCTTTCAAAGCTCTCTCTCTCTCAAGAGAGGAGATAAGAAGGGAGCTGTGGAGCAAGTGTTTTCTGAACTTAAATTGTTAAGAACTGGAGGAAGAACATACTTCTAATCATTTCAATTCCAGAATAAAATGACAATATCAATGTTTTAGTATTTATATAGTGTTAATATCAAAGTATAAATATAAACACTGATATTTTAATAGTATCCAGAACTAGTATTTCAAAATATTAATGACACATTATTTGATATGGTCAAATGCAAGAAGGTATAAATTAATTTTAAAAGTTAAGTAAAAATTATGAGAAATATAAAAGTTAGATGCTTATTAGAAGATGGGTTATAAACATTATTAGCAAATAAAATGAGATACCACAAAAATGAAATACATTTAATTCATCATAAAATTACAAAATATTAACAAAACAATAATTGCATTATATTATATGTATTATTTGAATATATGTGTGGAATGTATTGTTTGATAACAGTATATATTACTTGAATGTTTTAAAAAATATGATCTTAACAAAGTGCACAAGCAGTAATATTATTTGTGAGTATATTTTCTTACAACTTTTCTAGCTGCTGAAGTAGCCCTTTCTAATTCTACACTAGTAGGGAAATGGTGAAGAGAGTTACAGACTAGTGCCAGACATTTTCCTTTATCATTTTTAACCTTTGAATAATCCCAACACTTTTTTGATGATTTTGAAATTTTTTTAAACAACTTTTTTTCCCTGAAACTGCAAACTTCTGTTGAAATCAGTTTGTAGTTTTATTTCAAAGTATTTCTGGTTTGTAATTCACTGTATTTCTGTTTTTTTGGTCATCATGTATAGATAGTTTTATGCAGAGTTACTGTATTAGTTTGTTCTCACACTGCTATAAAAATATACCTGAGACTGGGTAATTTATAAGAAAAGAGCTTACATTGGCTCATGGTTCTGCAAATTGTATAGGCTTCTGCTTCTGGGGAGGCCTCAGGAAACTTACAATCATGATGGAAGGTGAAGTGGGAGCAGACACATCTTCACCTGGAGGGAGCAGAAGGAAGAAAGAGAGAAAAGGGGAAAGTGCTACACACTTTCAAACAACCAGATCTCATGAGAACTCTATCACAAGAACAGCAAGGAAGAAGTCTGCCTTCGTGATTCAGTCACCTCCCACCAGGCCCCTCCTTCAACACTGAAAATTACAATTCAACATGAGATTTAGGTGGGGATGTGGAGCCAAACCATATTGTTCCACCCCTGAACCCTCCCAATTCTCATGTCCTTCTCACATTTCAAAACACAATCATGCCTTCTCAACCATCCCCCAAAGTCAATTCATTCCAGCATTAACTCAAAAATCCAAGTCCAAAGTCTCATCTGAGACAAGGCAAGTCCCTTCTGCCTATGAGCAGCCTATAAAATAAAAATCAAGTTAGTTACTTTCAAAATAAAATGAAGATACAGGCAATGGGTAAATGCTCCCATTCTAAAAGGGAGAAATTGGCCAGAACAAAGAGGTTACAGGCCCCATGCTAGTCCTAAACCCAGCAGGGAAGTCATTAAATCTTAAAGCTCCAAAATCTTATTCAACTCTACATTTCACATCCAGGCCGCACTGATGCGAGGGGTGGGCCCCTAAGGCCGTGGGAAGCTCTGTCCCTGTGGCTCTGCAGTGTACAGACCCCTCAGCTGCTTTCATGGACTGGTGTTGAGTGCCTGTGGCTTTTCCAGGTACACCGTGAAAGCCATTGGTGGAGCTATTATTCTGGGGTCTAGAGGATGGTAGCCCTCTTCTCATCACTCCACTAGGCAGTGTCCCACTGGGAACTCCATGTGGGGGCTCCAACCCTACATTTTCCCTCTGTACTGCCCTAGTAGAAGTTCTCCATGAGACCTCTGCCCCTGCAGTAGACTTCTGCCTGGCCCTCCAGGCATTTCCATACATCCTCTGAAATCTAGGCAGAGGCTCCTAAGCTTCAATTCTTGTTCTCTGTGCACCCACAGGCTTAACACCACATGAGAGCTGTCTAGGCTTGCCACTTGCACCTTCCGAAACAATGGCTCAAGCTGTACCTTGGCCTGTTTTAACCATGGCTGGAGCTGAAGCAGCTGCCATGCAGGGCACCATATCCCAAGGATACACAGAGCAGCAGGGTCCTGGGCCTAGCTCACAAAACCATTTTTCCCTCCTAGATCTCCAGGCCTGTGATGGGAAGAGCTGCTATGAAGGTCTCTGAAATGCCCTGGAGGCATTTTGCTGATTGTCTTGGCTATTAACATTCAGCTCCTCTTTTCTTATGCAAATTTTGCAAGTTTGAATTCCTCCCCCAGAAAGTGGGCTTTTCTTTTCTACCACAAGGTCAGGCTGCAAATTTTCCAAACTTTCACTCTGTGCTTCCCTTTTAAATAGAAGTTCCATTTTTCAACCATTTATTTGCAAACACATATGAGCATATGCTTTTAGAAGCAGCCAGGTCAATTCTTGAACACGTTGCTGTTTAGAAATTTCTTCCACCAGATACCCTAAATCATCTCTCCTGAGTTCAAAGATCCATAGATCTCTAGAGAAAAGGCACAATGCCACCTTTGCTGAAGTATCTTTGCTGAAGCATAGCATTAGTGATCTTTACTCTAGTTCCCAGTAAGTTCCTCAACTCCATCTGAGACAACCTCAGCCTGGACTTCATTACCCATATCACTATCAGCATTTTGGTCACAACCATTCAACAAGTCTCTAGGTAGCTCCAAACTTTCCCACATATTCCTATCTTCTTCTGAGCCCTCCAAACTGTTCCAACCTCTGCCCATTACCCAGTTCCAAAGCCACTTTCACATTTTCAGGTATTATAGCAATGCCCTACTCCTGGTACAAATTTTCTGTATTAGTCCATTCTCACACTGCTATAAAGGCATACCTGAGATTGGGTAATTCATAAGGAAAGAGGTTTAATCAGCTCACAGTTCTGTGGACTGTACAGACTTCTGCTTCTGGGGAGAAAACTTATAATCATGCAGAAAGTGAAGGGGAAGCAGACACATCTTCTCATGGAGGGAGCAGCAGGAAGAGAGAGAAGGGGGAGGTGCTACATACTTTCAAACAACCATATCTCATGAGAACTCTATCATGAGATAGAACAGCAAGGGGGAAGCCTGCCCTCAGGATTCAATCACCTCCCACTAGGCCCCTTCTCCAACAGTGGGAATTACAATTCAACATGAGATTTGGGTGGGGACACAGAGTAAAACCATATGTTTTCTCATCAGTTTAATTTGTATATTCTACTTGTTCAGAAATCTTTGATATAGGGTAAGAATTATTTTTGCAATAGAAGCTTTGCTCTGTGGATTGCTTTCAAATTTATGCTCTAACCCATTGAAGAATAAAGAAGTTACAGAAGAATACTTTTAAGTAGTGAAACTTTGTTCAGTTTGAATGTTAGTGAAGCACATAACTCTGTGGGTATATCTCAGTATGTAAATAATTTTTGTTTCAGATTTTTAAAAGGCCGAAAAAATGTATCATATCAAGTGAAGTATGGTATTTCAGAAGATAAAAATAGAATGATATACTAGAATAACAAAAATTTATACTGCAGTCACTAAGCACCACTGACTGGGAATCTCATCAGACCATAAATAGAAGAGGTAACAGAGAGGGGTCATAGCATCATGTATCTAGGAGAGACTTCGAAAATCTACTCATATACTCCTAGGGCACTAGGACTAACCCACAGAAGGAATCAAATAAGCTGGATTGAAAGGCAATGGGGAGATGTTTGAAGGTAGAAAGCAAATGGCAAAAGTTTGCATTTCAAATTCACCAAAAGAAGCATCAGAAGAAACAATTGCCATTCTACTCCATGGACTAGCATTTATGCCTAGAACATAACATAAATCCTAAGGATCAACCAGCATTTCCAGAAGCCCTTTTGTCAGTCAAGTTTCACACAATTGTTTTAATATATGTATAACAGCAGCTGGAAGGAATTTTTAAGTTAGGGAAGGATTTAGTGAGATGCCTAGAATCTTACACTATGCAATTAGAACTATACTCTTTCCACCATGTATGTATTGGGAGGGTGTATGAGATGCACCTTGTAAATTGAAGCACTAACTGAATTCTTATAATTCTAATGTTGATATGTTCCCAGAATCATACCTCATTCTTCCATTCTCTTCAAATCTTTTAAAATATTCATATGTATCCAGTTGTTATTTGTTCCAGTTTTTGTTCATACAATGGTGTTTGTCAACTTCCAAGACAGCAATGATGTTTACGCCTCCCTTCATCATGTCGAATAACTATTTTCAGTTCACAATTGTCTGCGGATTGTTACCTTTCTTTCCTTGACCATTGCTTAGAGGTGACTGGATCTGCTATTAAACTTGTATTTTAATATCCAGGGTGCTATTACACGTTGTAATTTTGCAGTCTCTGCAGCATATTTACATTTTCTTGTCTTTGTCACCCATTTTGGATTAACACTTCACCAGAAAACAAAATAATAGCAGGAAGTGAGGCTACTGTAGGGTAATCAAATGTATTAGTGAGCATCAGTTCAGCTGAGGAAAGCACAATGTGATGGTTCAGTGTTCAATGGCAGAGAGCATTTGCTAATATTTGTTCTACTGTACTGCCTCACTGGTCATGAGAACAATATGCAGGAGCTGTACTGCTCAATCTTAAAATAGATTTACATATTTAAATACAAAAGTATTTAACACAAAACACGTTCTAATAAATCAGCACTGCACAGAAAGGTGCTCCAAGAGAAATGTATGCATAGAAAACACATCAAACATGACTTATAAATGCCACCCAGTAGGCAGCTCAAATGAAATTTTAATTCTTCTTCACAAGGACTCTTTGCAACTCAAGATTCTGTAGCATAGGAGCATGATTTCTGTTCTGGTTCTAGCAGGAACATCCCTTTTTCTGCCCTGTCCAATGTCTAATGACATTTTTTTGGCCTAGGCTATTCAAGGTAGAAATGGACTCAGCAAATATTTTCTGATCACCTGTTATGTGTAAGGCAGTATTCTAGGCTTTAAAAACTCTTACTTCTGAAAGAAGGAATGATTTCCAAGTTAGGTCCACTTTGTGAACAGACTTCTCTGTTCAGCTGGAACCCAGGGGACATTATGTTTCCTGGGCAGCACGTTCTCCCTGCCAAAGCTCAGGATTTGACTGTTTAACTCCTGTTAACAGGTAATCCACCCTCCAATGAGGGATGACAACCTCATACTGCTTGCTAGTACATAGTTGAAAGGGAGCAGATTTTTTAAAAAGATGTTATATCCTCAATTTGAGATAGAGCAAGCTGAACCTATATAACTTTAAAATGTCCCCCAGAATGCCTAAAATCTGACAAAAAAAAGAACACTTGTTATTCCTTAGCAGTCTGTTAAGACATTAAAAAAGACTTGCTAAGTGACAAGCAGCATATGCACACATGACATATTAAAATCATGAAAACCCTTGGTTTGCTCAACAGGATGTGTTTCTAGCCCAACCTGGATGTTCGTGTTGTTTTGTTCTTGGTTTCCCTAAGTGCCATAGCAGACGAGAAACCTTCAGATGGCAAGACCTTGTTAAGAACATTATCAGCATTTTCAGGTCATACTGTAACATAACATTTGAAGTGACACCTTTCTTAAAAAGTGTTGTCTACTTTAGGTCTTTTTAATCTTTTGGATGTTTTTAAAGCAGGGGTGTCTAATCTTTCCACTTCCCTGGGCCACACTGGAAGGAGAATTGTCTTGGTTACAAATAAAATACACCAATACTAATGATAGCTGACGAGCTTTAAAAAAAAATCACAAAAAAACCCTCACTGTTTTAAGAAAGTTTACAGATTTGTGTTGGGCTGCGTTCAAAGCCCAACACAAAGTCCTGGGCTGCATATGGCCTGTGGGCCGCGGGTTGGACAAGATTGTTTTAAAGAAATATGATGTTTGTAATATTAGTACAATATCCAACCAAAACTAGGTTTCAGAGACATATTGTAAGATACCATAAAACATTAACATTCCTTGCAAGCCTTCCCCCATATGGCTCTTTTTAATGTATTCCATTTGAATTTGCCATATCTATGTCTAAATTGCGGAGAGGAGATGTCAAAGAGAAATGTAATTTAAAATTATCTGACCAAAACTGTGTGCTTAGTTTTGTCAAATTTTAGCATGCTACTCACTGTTAGATATCCAGTAATGAATATCACGAGATACTGATTGCTTCCTTTTCAAAATAATATTTGTAGATTAGAAATGCTATTTACTCAGTATCTCTTTCTCAACAGGTGAATTATCTACACATTGTATGCCTTTTGGTAATTTCACTGCTCATTAACACCTCTATCAATGGGGAGGCGGGAAAATGCAAGCTATGAGACAAAATTCTTGTTCTCCTTGTTAATAATATTGCAAGAGATTTAGAAAAGACTGTAGTTAGCCTCTGACCACCATCTTGTCCACACGAATGGAAACGAGAGCTTCTTTGAAAGTGGTACCAATGAAGACAGAAGAGCCCTGAGAAGGAAAGCAGGCAGGTAGTTTGTCATCAGCACCCAGTTTACTTGTTTAGTGTATACTTTGGTTGTTTATGCAGTGCAACTTTGGAGGCATTCCTCAATGTTGATTTCTATACCCAAAAGTCTGGTCTACTGACTGATGCTTGAAAAAAAATTAAAGACTTTTATTTCATAATCAGAAATAAGGCTAAGTCTTGGGAATGATAACAATGACATAAACACAGACTAAAGTGTAGATTGTAGTACCCCAGGATTCTTTCTAAGGACAGATATTGAAAAAAGAGTGTCTTTAGATTTAAGGAAGAAAAACAAAAGGACAAAAGGATGCATTTATATTAAGAAATGAGGAAGTAATACTGTGCCTAATCTGGAAAGTGGAGGAACATGAAAAAGAGATACTAGGCAAAAATAATTATTTTCACAATCTGTTCAGAGCCAGTCCCACCCATCATCTTAGGTAATCTAGAAACAAAAACACTTTCCCTAAAGTCCTGGTTGTCATAAATGTTTGGAATGTATTTTCAACATAAATACCAAACATATGTTTAATGTGTTGATTTTTCTTAAGTCTGTTCAATTACTTTCCTAGTAAAAAGAAATATACTCATTATAAAATGTCGTACCTTTAAAAAGTCTCGCTAGCAAGCAGAAGTGCTTGTTTCCCTCATTATAGTTTCCTTAGAGAGTTGTTTGCGTGTATTCTACTTAGTATTATAGAGATTGGAGGCAGAATTGCAGCATGGGTAAGAACATGAACTTTAGAAACAGACTTAGTCCCAACATGGCACAAGTATACATATGTAACAAACCTGCACGTTATGCACATGTACCCTAGAACTTAAAGTATAATAATAATAATAATAAAAAGTTACTTAAAAAAAAAAGAAACAGACTTAGTTTTGATTATTAACTTTGTCATCTATAAGTTGTGTGACTTTGGACATGTTACTACTCTCTGCCTTAGTTTTCTTGTCTATAAATTGGTGAAAACAATAGTGTGTCATGAAATTAAGAGGATTGAATGAGCCCATATATGCAAAGTGCTCTGCACCAAGCCTGTCAGATTCTAAACACTCAGTAAATGAATGGTAGCCCTGTGGTTGATGGTGGTAATGGTGATTGTGAGATTTAAACTTTTTAACTCAGTAAGTATAAGATCCTTAAGTTAAAGGACTATGACTTACCTGTTTTTTTTTTATGTGCTTGAAATATAGGATCAAATTGCACAGAGTAAAGTATACTTAATTAGTTAAGTAGAGAATTTTAGAGTTTTTTGAATTAATTGGAGATAGTTCTTTTAAGTTGGTAAAAAATAATTACAACCATGATATATTAAAAAGCAGATGTAATTGGATTATTTAAAAATACGTGATAACTTGAGTTGCTAATAAAGTATTACCCTCTATCCTTAGCAAACTAATGCAGCAACATAAAACCAAATACCGCATGTTCTCAGTTATAAATGGGAGGTAAAGGATGAGAACACAAGGACACAATGAAGGAAACAACAGACACTGGGGCCTACTGGAGGTTGGAGCCTGGGAGGAGGGAGAGGATCAGAAAAAATATCTATTGAGCACTAGGCCTAGTACCTATTACCTAGGATGAAAAAATAATCTGTACAACAAACCCCTGTGACACAAGTTTACCCATATAACAAACCTACACATGTGCCCTTGAACCTAAAATAAAAGTTAAAGAAATAAAGTATGACCACATAGAGGTCATTTGGAAACCTAATTTATTGATGAACTAACAAAGATTAAAGTTGTTAGCTTAAATGACATGAAGCAGCATTTCTAATGTGTTTAAAAATTATTCTTATGAAATTGAATAAAAGTTTCTTTGTATATTTTATATGCTTTTTATGTCAACACTATTTTTAATTTTTATTTTTAATATAGCAGACATTAAGGAACACAGAAACCAAATCTGAAAGAGATTTTGTAAACTTATTTAATATTAGCAGAAATGAAAAGAACTGAGAATGTTTGTCTAAAATAATATAAAATTCTGGAGAGGAAGTAGCATCAATCTTAAAATATATATAGAACATTGATATGTGCTTTCAGTTGAGATTGTTTTGGCTGCAAGTGACAGTAAATACAGCCCAAGCAAACTTAAAGGGGAAAAATAAAAGAATGCATTAGTTATACAACTAAAAAGTACAGGAAGTAGATTTGCTTTCATATTTGACTGTATATTTCAGGACCCAGTCACTCTTTCTTTCTGTTCTTCCTTAATGTATGTTAGCTGCATTTCCAGAGAGGCTCTTGCTTTCCATGGGCAAGATGGTGGTCAGAAGATCTCTACCTCCAAGACCCACTGAAACAATGAGTGTTTCTCTTGCTCAACAATTCAAAGTAAAATTCCTGGACTGAATTAGGTTTTGTGCTGTTTACCTAAATAATAACTATGGTCTTGTGAGTGCTATGCATTCATGTTTGAATCATAGGCCCACCCCTGGAGATAGTAGCAATCAACAATACCAGACCCAAATGTACTACAATTTGGTGAGTGGTGATACTCCAGAGAAAAACTTGGGTGCTAGGTTCTGAGGAAAAGAAGGAGAATAGATAACTACTACAGCAGAGAAGAGGGAGCCCCTGTATTCTGTTTTGCTCAATGGGAAGGATCTGGAATCTACTGGGAAAAAAAAAAAGAGTCATAAGACAGATTTCAGTTCAACAAAAAGAAACTAGTATTTAGAACTCATAAAGAACTGGCCCACCTGAAAGGCTAGAGTAGCTTGCTTTGAATTTCTTTTGAAAAAAAAAGTAGCTTGTTTTGAATTTCAACCTTGCTGAGAATTTGCTGCATCAATTTCTAGCTAATGATTTTATAACTCAAAAGGGAAGCCTATTGTTGGGAAGTATTTACTACTCAACATATTGAAGATTTAATTGTAATATAATTTCCTAGAAAGGTTAATTGACTTTCTTTCCTACAAACAATCATAAGCCTATGAAGCTTGTCTTCAAGCTCGGGCTTGGTGGCAATCTGTGGGAGACTGGAGTAGACAGATGATCTTTAAGATCTTTTTTTTAGTCTGTAGGTGGTTACTAGATTTCTTCTGTTAAGTTTGGATGTGATAAAGAGATCATATGCTAAATCCTTTTAAGGGTATATATATAAAACAATATTACCTAGGGATTTGCTTGATGGAAGCACAGACGGTCCTAGAGGAAGAACCTTCCTCAGAAGGCAACACGCTTTACCAAGAATTCACATATAAACAACCTTGATGTCCATATAATTTTTTTGTATTTTGATATTTAAACTTCAAAATATTTCCTTTTATTTTTCTTTTTGCAATTCTCCCCACTAAAGAAGATAAAGCCTACATCTCTCCAGTATCATAACTTGTATATGAGACTGTATGATTAGAACTCAAAACCTCTCTAGTCTTTTTGTGATACATTTATGCAAAATGCGATTTTTTTCCAAAAAAAAGGGAGGAACTCACAAAGGTGATATATGGTGAAAAATCACTAATTTTGGTCTTTAAATAATTTTCTGTCCATAGGGATTTAAACAGCAAATGAGGAAAAGGAAGCAATAATTACTGAACATTAATTGTGTACCAGGTGCTTTATACAATTGATCTAATGTAATCTCCACATTATCTATAGGTATAGCTATAATTAGCTCCATTAATACATGACAAACTCAAAGTTTATGAAAGTTTGCATATCTTGCCTGAAATAAGTCATTTAGCAAAATGTATGATCTTGTCCAAGGTCATACTCATCAGCAGGCAGAGCCTAGATCCAAATCTGAATCTATCTATTTCTAAACCCACTTTCTTTTCAACTTACTACATTGCCTAAGAAAGGAGATGAAACAAAAAACAGTCTGTTTTCTAGTAATTCCAGAGAATACTGTGAAGTTTATTGTTTCTAATTTACTTGATATTTCTGTTGATCTTCAAATTTACTTGCATATATGGGAAGTATAGTTCTATGGGGAAATTAATAACTTCAGACTATTAATGCAAAGATGGAAATCACTATTGAATCCATAATTTAGAAAAAATACAGAAAACATTGGTAATTCGTTATATTATTTTCTATAATGGCAGTGACAATGGTTTACGTAGTGACAATGGTTTCTGTAGGGTTCAGCATTCACCATTATTACTGTGTATCACCTTCACTTTTTATTGCATTGGAATGGCCATATTTCCTTTTTCTTTATTCTTCTAAGAGTGAGCTCATTTAAAATTAGTATATGAGTTTAAAACTTTTTCTTTATTGAAATAAGGAAGAAAGTAGCTTGTTTTGAATTTCAACATTGCTGAGAATTTGCTGCATCATTTTCTAGCTAAAGATTTTGTAACAACTCAAAAGAAAAGTCCTTTGCTGGGAAGTATTTACAATGCAACACATTGAAGATTTAACTGTATTATTATTTCCTAGAAAGGTTAATTGACTTTCTTTCCCACAAACAATAATTGTACTCAGCTATGAGCTATATGGGCTTCGGCTTCTAAAATAAGAGCTGACACATGGAAAGTTATAATTTCATGAAAATAAATTATTTTATCATGTATGAAAACTTCGATGTACATCTATGTTAAGGAAAGGTTTTTGAGAATTTTGAGGGCATTAAACAAAAAAAAGGGAAACATCCCAGCACCCATGAAAGGCGATTGTTAGACAGGGATCTTGGAATGTATCCTGCTTGTCAGATGTGTTCTTTGGAGCCTGTTAGAACAATATTAATTTCACATTATATCTGATCCTCATTAAATAAATTCCTGTTGTATTATACATCTTACGGTATGTTTAAAATAGTTTACATCTTGCTGTGGAAAGTTAAACGTTTTCATGAGATCTTGGTTGAACTTTTAGGAACAACACATGCTTCTTACCTGTTGATACGTCTAACTGTGGGTAATAAAAAGAATATTGTGTTCCTTACTTTCTTTGTGAGGTCAACTGTTTAAAAATGTAAAGACACACATATCTTCCAAGAGCCCACGAGGATTATGGCTTGGGTAAGAATGAACTGCAGTACTGTATCTAAGTGATACATCAGAGTATACTATCAAGAGGACAGGATTTGTATGTATTTGCATGTACTCTGCAACTTTAAGACTGTGTGACCTTAGGCAATTTACTTCCTTATCTGTAAAATGGAAATACAAGTAACTATATTGTGGGGTTGGTATAAGAATCGAAAAACCTAATATATATGGGTGCCCAGTAGATAGTAGCCACTCCATAATTTTTTACTATAACTTGATTTAAGAGAATGAGAAGGACCCAGGTTATCTGTGGAGAGGACACTCAAAAGGAAAAATTTAATATTTATGATTGATCATTGTTTTGCTACTTAAGTGAATGTAACTATTATATATAAAATATCACAAACTTCAGAGGTGAAAGACCTGGGTTCCTGGGTTCTAGTAACAATAGCTACTACCTAGCTCTGTAGGTAAGTTGGTTATCATTTCTATAAAAGGAGGTTGTTAGTCTAGATTTGGTTTTCTAGATCTTATTTTAATTTTTAATTTATTTTAAATGGCTCTTTAAAATATGAATTTTATTTTTTAAATCCACGTATGTAATATGTTTATCCATTCATATTTAGCAAGAAACATGTGATGAGAAGCTAACGCTGTACAAGGCACTGCTGTAGGCATAGCGTATATAAAGACAGCAGTCCTTGTCCTCAAAAATCCTGCAGGGGAGATAGATAACTATAGATTCCCAAACAGAAACAATGACCACATGAGACTTCAGAAAATAGTCAACTCATTCATATAAGAGGAAAAGAGAGTCATCTATGTTTACTCAGTTACTCGTATAATTTTTTTGAATTTCTATTGAATGTCAGGTATTGTGATAACTACTGTGATATTCATGGAATTTATAAGCAGAGTTTTTCAGAAGAAATTGGATGTACTTCCTGAAGAGAAAAATGTAGGCTGAAAACAAATGCTTTGGGATTTGAAGTCATGCAGACAGATGAGCTTCTGGGGAACTCCAACATTTAAGGAGTGGGCAGAAGAAATGTGCTCCCAAATAATTCTGAAAAGGAGATTTTAAGGAAGTGAGGGAAATACAGGAGTTATCTGGATTGTAGAAGCCCTGATAGCAGAGGGTTTCTTGAAGGGAAAATGGGCAAATGGTGGTGAGAAAATATTATAAGATATGAATTTAACAGTTGGAAGTATTTTGATATCTGTAAGAAGAGTCTTAGTGAATGGGCCAGGGTGGAAAAAATGTTAAAGTATGTTGAAGAATAAAGAGCACATATATAGACATTTTTAGGAATCCAGCCGAAGTAAATTATTGCTTTAAGAATTTGATTGTGAAGGCAGGACAAGATTGTGCAATGTTCTGATGGAGAGCATTAGATAGAATGTTCAGAGGATCAAAGACATGGAGATTAGATTCCAGACTTCTAGAGTGTTTGTCTAGCTCTCTCCTCCTAATTCTATATCCCTTCAATATGGAAAATCCAAACTTTTATTTTAATTTCTGTGGTTGGTGCTATTTAATCTACTCAACCAGTATGTAGGTAACATTTTAAGGGTCTCTGCTAGTGCTCTGAAGTGCTTTTGTATTTCACCAGGAGTTAGCAAGACTTACAGTCAAACAATGATGTATGTATTGAAATGTGTGCCTTGAATAAGGTCATGTGTCTCTGTAGAATCTACTCTAGGGATTTTTTTTTCCATGAAAGAGCAATGAAGCAGCTTCCCTTTGTGGAAATTTGACAGAGTTCAGTTAAAGCTCTCATAGTAAGTACTATGATTCAAATATTTGTCCCCTCCAAAGGTCATGCTGAAATTTAATCCTCAATGTGGTAATATTGAGAGCCAGGGGTTTTAACTGGTCTCTGCTCTCATGAATGGATTAATCATGAACAAATGGATTAATGGGTTATCATGGGAAGAGAACTGGTGGTTTTATAAGAAGAGGAAGAGAGACCTGAGCTGGTATACTAGCATGTTCAGTCCCCTACCAAGCAATACCTTGTGCCACCTGGGACCCTCCAGAGAGTTCCCACCAGGAAGAAGGTTCGTACCAGATTCAGTCCCCTGATTTTGGACTTCTCAGCCCCCATAACTGTAAGAAATAAATTCCTTTTCTTTTAAATTACCCAGTTTCAAGTTTTCTGTTATAAGTAACAGAAAACAGACTAAAACAGTAAGCCCAAGAATTTTGAAAAACTTCTATTTTGACCTAGTTAACATTTATTTAGTAATATATCTTCAGCTTTTTTGATTCATCCTTCCCTAGGGAATGAATTGCAGAGGTATATGAGCTAAAATATTTCCCTGATTTCAGCTTTAACCTAATATGCTGATCTCCAACTCAGAAGAACCTGTGGTTTCGATACAACACAGTCTGTAGTTTTTGAAAACAGGATAATAATCACTGTGAGGGGAGCCTATAGCCTTCTGGTCTCTGGAGAGGTCAGATCAGCAGGAAGGCTGTTAGTATAAATACGGCTGAGCCTTCAACTAGCTTGTCTTGCCAGGAGGCTTTTTTAAAATAATTTTAAAAAATTTATTTATTTTAGTCTGTTCCAAGGGACAACACTGCTTCTGCTTCTGGATAGTGCTGTTTTCTTTCTTTTTTCCCTGAACACATTCCACCCCTCCCCAACTTTAATAGTTTAACAAATCTCACATGGCAAAAGTATTACAGCTTTTGACTAGGCATAGTTCCTGTTTCTCCACAGGAGACATTCTCATGGCAGCACTTGCCTCATTTCCATTTGTCTTCCTGGAATCTCACATCCTACGTTTGTGCAAATCACTCAGATGTGTCTGCCAGTCCTCTTGCTAGGAAGCAGGTACTTTACTCTCCCAGTGTTGAGACATCTAAGAAAGCAACTCTTGCTATTAGATACCTTTTTAAAGAGAGAAACTGTTCATTTTGGACAGCAATTCTTATCTCTTAAAAGGAAGAAACTGAAGTATAAAAGAACTGTGTTTTATATTCAGTTATTATATTATAATGAAGCTGATTCAAAAGGCCCATGTTAAGGGATCTATGTGAAGACTATGAAAATAATAATGTGTATCTAGTTAAATGTTGTGTCATTTTGAAAAATATGACTTATAACTTAGTAAAGGCAGACTTGATGAGACTTAGTGTATTGCAGCCAAATCCTGTAAGGTTAGAAAAATTGATAGATTTGCTTTGCTCTGACCAGTGGAATTTTGTCAGTGAATTTCTTATTTTAACTTGGGTAGTTAAGAGTCAGCCTTTACTGAAACACTGCAGAGTGCTACAAAATGATGAAACTATGAGTCTATTCTAAAGGAAAAATGACCTGTTTTTTTAGAGTCTCATGTGTCACTGAAGAAGGCTCCAAGAATATGCAGCAAAAAAAAGAATTGTGAGGGAGAAGAGGTAATTGTGGTGTGTTGGGGTGGCAACACTTATCTTCTTAAGAGGTGGTAGGCTTAGGTAGAGTTTAGCATGAGCACAACTGGGATAAGTCCCCCAAGAATCTCAGAAACCTTTAATTTATACATTCTGTGAGAATGTAACATGAGATGGAGATTGAGGTCTTTGAGGTGGGCAATGGGCACCACAGTGAGAAAAAATAAGGGTGTCTTAGTCTTATTTTAAAAAGTTGCTTATCATTACACTTTTGGGGTTAGGTTGGAGGTAGCAGGATAGCCTGAAATATGGTATGGATGCAATGCAAGTTTATTATTATTTCATTATCTATTACTTTTTTATTACTTGTTCATGTTTAGTTAGAGTTATAATGTTTACCTTGGGAGCTTGTTGCTGTTTGCTTTGAAAAATTAATTATGTTTACAAATGGGGTTTGGCATGAAATGAATGCAGTTTTGTAATTAAGAATAATTTATTCCTGTCCCCAGTTTCATTGATGAAGAAATTGAGGTTCAAAGAGACTAAGTGACTGGTCCAAGGATACACAAAAATTTGTTGGCTAAGAAGGCAACAAATTGGTAATGTGATTCTCCATTCCATACTTTTTCTACTGCTTCACATTTGCCATACACCCTAAATGATTTAGTTGTGTGTGTGTGTGTGTGCATGCGTGTGTGTCAGGCGTGTGCCACAAAGTTGGTCATATTGCATGTGCCACATGATACTTGTGTAGGAGGATTTCTAATACCAGAAGAGTATCTACTGCTAAAAGTACTAAATTTCTAAGTAGTAATGGGAGGCTATTAAATAACATAAAATTGTGCTTGAAAGTGAGATCACTTTTCTGCCTATAGATATTTCACTAAACTTTTATATACACAAATACAGATTTGCTTTAAGGAAAAAATAATTGTGTATTTTAGACTTTATAGTTTTTCTTCCCTCTTTCTTTCTTTCTTTCTTTCTCTTTCTTTCTTTCTTTCTCTTTCTTTCTTTCTTTCTTTCTTTCTTTCTTTCTTTCTTTCTTTCTTTCTTTCTTTCTTTTTCTTTTTTCTTCTTTATTTCTTTCTTTTTTCTTCTTTCTTTGTTTCTCTCTATTCTTTTCTTTATTCTCTTCTCTTTCTTTTTCTCTCTCCTCCACCCTTTCTCCCTCCCTTCCTTCCTTCCCTTTTTCCTCCCTCCATCAAATGGTATCAAAATGGCAGAGTGACTGACCTACATCTAACCTGGTATTTAGTACGGAGCTGGTGGTCAGTAAATATTTGTTGCTTTTATTGATGCTCATATAGCTTCATGCCAAGTTTTGAGTTCAAAATATGAACTCAAATAGGGACCAGATGGTTGATGCTTAAATACTCTACTCATAGGGTAGAAATGTAAGGATCTGGGATGCAGACATTAAAGGAAGGTGAGGGGCGGAGCTGCATAAGGAAAATGTTGTTTTATTATGCAGATAAAGTTCCCCAGGGAATCTCTTAGAACTTCCCTCAGAAAAATAGATGAAAAGTCTGTCTGAGCATGGCAACAATCCCAGTTTCTCGTCTTCTCTGATGGTTTATTTTTCCTGGTTTTTTGATAAGATCCCCAGGAAGAGAGTGTAAGACAGTTGCATTTCTTTTAGAAAGAAGCTTTCTTGGTCAAATAAGGAAATTACGGAGAGAATCCCTCCTTACACCTGGAGGGGCTGGGAACAAGAGAAGGTTACAGAGACCTTGGTTCTGAGAACCTTCAAAGGCCTCTACATGTTTAAAGAGCCAGCCTTTGGGGAATCACTTTCTAAGACCCAACAATAGAACTCTGGCAACTTAGTGAAGCACAAGGTGAGTGTGACTGGCACCTTCCTCTTTGGCAACATATTAAATTCATGATGTGCATTTCTTGAAATCCCCTCCTATTCTGTTCCTCAAATTCCTAAGTGGCCTTCAGTAGATCTAAGGCACCCTGCACCTCCAGCTACTCCCTCTACAGTGCTTCTTTCTTTATAATGTTTCCAGATCATTTTCCATCCTCTCACCTTCTATTTTCATATTCACTAACAGCAATTGCATCAGAGTATAAATGACTGTTTTAATCATTGCAAAAACATATTTATTTTCTTAAAATATTCCTTTTCTTTAAGAATGAGGACTATGTTACCATGGGAATTTCCTGCATCAAATAACAGGGACATATTTTGACTAAGCATCACTCAAGAATGGACAGCAGCCTGTCCCTTCATTAGGGAGTTCCTTGACTTCCTATCTGAAGAGGCAAAAAAGAAGTGCCATCATTTATTTTGGAAAGGGCTATGGGGATCATCTCTTCTTTTAATCTGAACATTCCTGTAAATGGGATTCTGAAATATAGCCACTGCCCTAATCTCCTAGAAGTACTAGTTTTGGGAAAAGGTAAAAGTAAAGTCCCTATTTCCTTTACCAATAATGGGTTAAGATAAAGTACTTTATCTCTATTATAGCTAAAATATTGGCATTATGAAATTGTTTTATTCAATAGAAATATAAGAGAAAGGGGTGGTTAAATTATTACATACATAAAGTGTGGATATGTCTATAGTTGCATGGAATGGGAAGAAGTGATAGGCAGAATAACAGCTCTGAAAGATGTCTATGCTCTTATCCTTAGAATCTGTAAATGTGTTACTTTACATGGCAAAAGATACTTTGCAAATGTGGTTAAGATTAAAGACATTGAGAAGAGGAGGTCATCCCGGGTTATTCTGATGGTCCTAATATAAGCACATAATTCCTTCAAAGCCGAGAACCTTCCTGGCTGTAGAAAACAAGGGAAATGACAGCATGAGAAGGACTCAACCTGCAGTTAACTGGCTTTGAAGTTGCAAGAAGGGATCATAAGCCAAGGAATGTGGGCAGAAGCCAGAAAGCTGTAAAAGGGAAGGACACAAATTCTACCTAAGAGCCTCCAGAAATTAATGAAATCTAGCTAATAACTTGATTTAAGCCCAGTGATACCCATGTTGAACTTCTGATCTGAAGAACTGTAAGAGAAGGATTTGTTGAGAAGAGTGCTGACATTTTAAGTGAATTCTGATCAACTACTGAATGAGGTTAATAGCGATAGTTAACACTTTTATAATGCCTCATATACACTAGACATTTTTATAAGCATATCGTAGTCCATTCTCACACTGCTATAAAGATACTACTGGAGATTGGGTAATTAATAAATGAAAGAGGTTTGCTTGACTCACAGTTCCACATGGCTGGGAGGCCTCAGGAAACCTAAAATCATGGTGGAAGGTGAATGGGAAGCAAGGCATGTCTTACGTGGCAGCAGGAGAGAGAGAGAACATGAAGAGGGAACTGCCAAATACTTAAAACCATCAGCTCTCATGAGAACTCACTCACTATCATGAGAACAGAATGGAGAAAATTATTCTTGTGACCCAGTCACCTCTCAACAACTCCCTTCCTCGACACCTGTGATTTACAATTCCAGGTGAGATTTGGGTCAGGACACAGAGCCAAACCATATCACATATTAACCCTCAAGAATCTAATGTCTTCTCATTCTTAACATAATTTTGCAGAAGATAAAACCAAGACAGAGAGATTAATTAACCTGCCCAGGATCATACAGTTGGGATATTGTGGAGCCAGAATTTGAACTCAGACCATATGGCTGCAGTGTGTATCTTTAGAATCAGGTTATAGTATTGGTGGTCTTAGTCACTACATCATAATGTATTATTACTCCCCTTTTACAGATGGTGTGTTAGTCTGCTCTCATGCTGCTAATAAAGACATACATGAGACTGGGTAATTTATAAAGAAAAAGAGGTTTAATGAACTCACAGGTCCACATGGCTGGGGAGGCCTCACAATCATGGTGGGAAGGTGAAGGAGAAGCAAAGTCATATCTTATGTGGCAGCAGGCAAGAGAGCGTGTGCAGGGGAACTGGCCTTTATAAAACCATCAGATCTCCTGAGACTTATTCACTAACACAAGAACAGCATGAGATAAATCACCCCCATGATTCAATTACTTCTGGCCAAGACCCTCCCATAACATATGGGGATTATGAGAGGTACAGTTCAAGATGAGATTTGGGTGGGGACACAGCCAAACAATATCAGATGGCAAAACCAAAGTGACAAGAAGTCTGGTTTCTTGCCCAGATTCACAGAGCCAGTGCAGAAACTATGACTGCTCCATTTCATCAGAAATGTCCTTTCTTCCTTCATTTCTTTCTTCCTTATCTCTTTCCTTTTAAGAAACAGGAGGCTTTGGAATAAGGAAAATGTGTTGTCTACTTATTTAACTAAATGTCAGAGAAAAGGAGACTTTCATGCTGAAACAATGTTCTTAGCTCATTAGAAAGTATGGCAAAATAGTAGGTGATCAAATAGGTGGAATTTTAGCCATGTTGCATTTTCTATCAACACACCTTTATTCCTCAAATATAAAATAAATGGTTTTAATGTATGCAAATAATCTGTGCTTTTTATAAGCTATTTTTGACATATGGAATGTAGAATGAAAACTATCTTTCCACATTTACTCCCCAGAGACAATCATTTTCTTTTTTTCCTACTCCTCTCTTTGCTGTACACATATTTTAGAGTTGAAATTTACCTATTTATACAATTTAGTAGCCTGTTTTTCCATTTAGTAGGGCAACATAAACATACCCTCATATGAATGTAAACTCTTCATGAGTATTTCTTCCAATGGGTATATTGTATTGCATATTAAGTAGCATAGCCGCTTAACCATTCTTCTACTATTGGAATGTAAGAATATTGCTACAATCTCACCAACATCTTAATTTTAAAAACTGCTATTCTACTGTGCAGAAAATATTTTATTAAAATAATTGCCTCTTTAGATTTTTCACACCCACCTTCTCAATGTGAAACTAAACAAAACAAAATAATTCTCACCCACTTACTTTGTAGAAAACAACAGCTCTCACTTAAGATGAAATCATAGAGTGGCTGCAGAAAAATGGGATTGCTTGTTGACTCTAACTGAACCAGAAGCTAAGCCTACATATTTCATGAAGAACTGAATGTGGGGGGAAAATATGATGTAAACTTGGGAGCTACTAATGAGGACAAATTAAAAAAAAAGTTCAGTTTGCCAAGATCTTGGAATACCACAAATAGAGGGAGAATTAAATAGAGTCTAGAGAGTTATTTTCTTTTATGTGTAGTTAGTTACCTTTTTGTTTGCTTTAATTTGTTGCCTCTTAATTAGTATTCCTTATTGAATCAGGATTATAAGTTATTATATATTAAGGAGGCTAGTTTGCTAACTCTATGAATGTGGTTTTATGTTTGGACTCCTGCTTTAGGCACTCCTTCAGTTTTGTTGTTTTATTTTTGCAGAACCTAGCAAAATACTGTAGTTATCTTGGGATGTTAGATTAACTTTTAGAAGTGCAGACTCTGAAGCCAGATATGAGTAAAAAACTGCTCTTATGTTTATCAACTGTGCATCCTTGGACAAGTTATCTAACTCCTCAAAGCCTCAGTTTCCTTATTTAGAAAACTGAGATAACAATAGGATCTACATTGTATAGTTGCAAGAGAATTAAATGAGGCATTGCAAACAATGACAGTGCCTAATAAAAGATCAGTAACTAATAGTTGTTACTATCATCATCCTCCTCATCATCACACCATCCTCCTCCTCCTCCTCATTATCATCAATATAATTTCTTTATCTTTCTGATTCTTTTTGTGCATGATTTACTTCTGCCTCAACTATGTGGTTGAGAAACTCTAGTTCTCACTTCCTTATCTTCATTCATTCATTCATTCATTCATTCATTCATTCATTCATCAATAAACATTCATCTAGAACAAAATAGATAGTCTGGACACAAGAAACTTATATGCTTGTAAGAAAAGATCAATAATGAATAAATAAGCAAATAAATATTTAGCATGTCAGGTAGTATTGTGATGGGGACAAACAGAACAAGGCCAGGTACACATAGAGGGATAAAAGTCAGAATGGGGTTACATGGGGGGAAGGTAGGTTATTATTCACACAAAGTGGTAAAAAGCTCTGACAAATGGCAATTGAGCTGTCTTTAACAGAATGAGAGAAGAAAGCAAAATTCCCAATGGAGAAATATACCTGGTATTTTCAAAATCTAGCAAGAGAGACTGTGTGGAAGGAATAGAGTCATCCTATGGAAGAGTAAAAAGAGATGAAATCAGAACGTGGGGGCGAGGCAGAACACATAGGGCTCTGTAGGCCACCATAGGTCACTGTGGGGGCTTTGAGTTTTACCTGAGTGAGATGGGAAGCCACTGAATGAAAATGAGCAGAAGAATGACCAGTTAAAGACAGAGGTGGGGGATAAGATAGAGGAGACTATTTAAATAACTCAGGTGAGACAAAGTGGTAGCTTGGACCAGGTGGTAGTAGTGGTTGTAGTGATAGAGAATTGGTTGGATTCTTGATATATATATACATACATATGTATAGAACTGTCATCTTCTTCTTAATGCACTGACCTTATAAATAGGTGTAAAAAACTAGTGGTCCTTTTCTTTTTGTTTCCAGTAGCTGCACTTATTCTTTTGTTCTTTAGAATGCTCTTTCTATTTTTTGTTGTTAACATTTTTTTTGTTGTTAATTGTTGATATGGTTTGGCTCTGTGTCCACACTGAAATCTAATCTCAAATTGCAATCCCAATGTGTCAAGGGAGTGAGGTGATTGGATCATGGGGGTGTTTTCCCCCACAATGTTCTCATGGTAGTGAGTGCATTCTCATGAGATCTGCTTGTTTTATAAGTATTTGGAAGTTCCTCCTTCACTGTTCTCTCTCCTGCCACCATGTAAGATGTGCCTGCTTCCCCTTCTGCCATGATTGTAAGTTCCCTGAGGCCTCCCCAGCCAGGTGGAACTGTGAGACAACTAAATGATTTTGTTTATAAATTACCCAGTCTTGGGTATTTCTTTATAGCAGTCTGAGAATGTACTCACTCATACAGTAAATTGGTACTGCAGAGAGTGGGGAATTGGTATAAAGATAACCTGAAGATGTGGAAGCAACTTTGGAACTGGGTGACAGGCAGAGGTTTGAACAGTTTGGAGGGCTCAGAAGAAGACAGGAAGATATGGAAAGGTCTGGAACTTCCTAGAGCCTTGGAAGTCTCAGATGACAGGAAGTTGCAGGAAAGTTTGAAACTTCCTAGAGACTTACTGAATGGCTTTGACCAAAATGCTAATATGCATCTTAACAATAAGGTCCAGGCTGAGGTGATCTCAGATGAAGATAAGTAACTTGTTGGGAACTGGAGTAAAAGTCACTCTTGCTATGCAAAAAGACTGGTGACATTTTGACCCTGCCCTAAAGATCTGTGGAACTTTGAATTTAAGAGAGATGATTTAGGGTATCTGAAGGAAGAAATTTCTAAGCAGCAAAGCATTCAAGAGGAAGCAGAGCATAAAAGTTGGAAAATTTGCAGCCTGATCAGGAGCAAAGAAAAACCCAGTTTCTGGAGAGAAATTCAAGTCAGTTGCAGAAATTTGCATAAGTAACCAGGAGCCAAATATTATTCACCAAGACAATGGGGAAAAGGTCTCCAGGGCATGTCAGAGACCTTCACAGCTACCTCTCCCATCACAGGCCTTGAGGTCCAGGAGCAAAAAAAAAATGGTTTTTTGGGCCAGGCCCAGGGCTCTGCTGCTTTATGTAGCCTCAGAACTTGGTGTAAAGCATCCCAGCCACACCAACTCCAGCCTTGGCTAAAAGGGGCTAAGGCACAGCCTGGACCATTGCTTCAGAGGGTGCAAGTCCCAAGTCTTGGTGGCTTCCAAGTAATGTTAGGCCTGCAAGTGCACAGAATTCAAGAATTGAGGTTTGGGAACCTCCATCTAGATTTCAGAGGATGTATGGAAATACCTGGATGTCCAGGAAGAAGTTCACTGTGGGGGTGGAGCCCTCAGGGACAACCTCTGTTGGAGCAGTGTGGAAGGGAAATGTGAGGCTGGACCCCCCACATAGAGTGCCCACTGGGTTACTGCCTAGTGGTGCTGTAAGAAGAGGGCCACTGTCCTCCAGATCCCAGGATAAGAGATACACCAACAGCTTGCACCACATGCCTGGAGAAGCTGTGGACACTCAATGCTAGACATGAAAGCAGCCAGAGATGGGTTGGGGGCAGGGAAGCACTGCACCCTGCAAAGCCACAGAGGTAGAGCTGTCCAAGGCTATGAGAGTCCACGTCTTGCATCAGAATGCCTTGGATATGAGACATGGAGTCAAAGGAGATCATTTTGGAGATTTAAGATTTAATGATTGCCTTGCCAGACTTCAGACATGCATGGGCCTGTAGCCCCTTGCAAATTTGGCCAATTTCTCCATTTGGAATGGGAGCATTTTCCCAATGTCTCTATTTCCACTATATCCAGGAAATAACTAATTTGCTTTTGATTTTACAGGTTCATAGGCAGAAGGGACTTGCCTTGTTTCAGATGAGACTTTCAAGTGTGGACTTCCAAATTAAATGCTGAAATGAGTTAAGACTTGGGGGACTGTTGAGAAGGCATTATTGTTTTGAAATGTGAAAAGACATGAGATTTAGGAGGGGTCAGGGTGGAAATGCACGGTTTGGCTCTGTGTCCCCACCCAAATCGCCTCTTGAATTGTAATCCCCACATGTTGAGGGAGGGAAGTGATTGGATCATGGGGGTGATCCTCCCCCAACTCAGTATTTCTTATGACTTAAGAAATACTGTGAGTGACTTCTCATGAGATCTGATGGTTTTATAAGTATTTGAAAATTCCTCCTTCACTCTTCTCTCTCCTGCCATCCTGTAAGCCTTGCCTGCTTCCCTTTCTGCCATGATTGTAAGTTTCCTGAGGGCTCCCTAGCCATGCAGAACTGTAAGTCAATTAAACCTCTTTCCTTTATAAATTACCTAGTCTTGCATACTTCTTTATAGAAGTGTGAGAATGGACTAATACAATTATTGCTAACAATTTTAGTATCTTGTCACTGTCATTCATCTTCCCTCTTCATCATCCTCTAACCACCTGGTTCCCATTCCTTTAAGTCTCTGGATTCTCCAAAATTGTTTTAGTCTGGAGAACTGTTGAGCACCTGAAGGTCTTTCAAATGTTCTTGACTTAGTTTGAACATGCGCAAGTCCCAGTGCTATATTTCCCTGATCTTTTTCAGTTGAAATGGAACTCGGTCTATCTTCTTTGTGATTGTTTTTGCTTCCAGCATCATTTTTCTGAGGCAATTCACCACACTAAGTAGAGAAGTGCTTTGCCTTACCCTCTTAATTTCCATTTAAGGGACTGGTGATAGTAAAGTCTGTGGAAATGATTTTTTTTAATGTCCTTCGACTCTAAATATGTACAGTTGAGTGAATTTAAATATGCTGTGATATTTAAGGTGCATGGATTGTATTCGTGGCTTTATGGTGAGGCATTTATGTAGTGTAAAAAAGAGCCACACATATCTGAGAGATACTGTGTAGCAAGATTGGAGATGCTTCTGTGGGTAGGTCATCAATTTCTTCTCCATTTTCCTATTGTTTTAGTCTTTGTATTTGATTCATCTTCTTGTCTGCAGAATCTGTGTCTTCTCATCCCCTCTCCCTTGTGTAAGGTATATATTAGGTAACAAGTAGTCATGTTATGTTAGTGGATACATGTGGAATCAACCCCTTGCTCTTTCCTCTGCGTGAAAAGCTCTTCTTCCAGACACACATGTATGATTTACTTCCTCACTTTATTCAGGTTTCTGTAGTCTCATCTAAAATACTTTCCTTGGCCATTCTCTCTAAAACAGCATGTGCCTTCATCACCCCTTATTCCTATTTGTGTACTTCTATCTGTGTATTTACTCATGTATTTGTCTATTGCTAGAATGTTAGCTGTGTAGCACTTCACATGTTGTTTTGTTCCCTGTGGTATATCCAGAGCCTAGCACAGTGCCTGGCTTAAAATAGTGTTCATGAATAGTATTGAATGAACAACAGAAAAAAATGAATGTGCCTCATTCCCTGCCTTCAAGATATGTAAAGAACGAGGAGTAAAATATTTAACAATATCGTATAATAAGACCAATTATAGAAATAGCTAGAAATGTATATTTTTATTTGAGATGGAGTCTCACTCTGTCCCCCAACCTGGAGTGCAGTGGTATGATCTCTGCTCACTGCAGCTTCTACCTCCCATGTTCAAGCAATTCTCGTGCCTCAGCCCCCCAAGTAGCTGGGACTATAGGCGTATGCCACCACACCTGGCTAATTTTTGCATTTTTGGTAGAGACAGGGTTTTTCCATGTTTGCCATGCTGGTCTCAAACTCCTGGCCTCAGGTGATCTACCTGTCTTGGTCTCCCAAAGTGCTGGGATTACATACGTGAGCCACCACGCCCAGCCAATAGCTAGAAAATAGTTTTAAAATATAGGGTAAGGCACATCTCACCAAATAGTGAGGAACCAGAAGAGGCAGAGGCTTGAGATACGAGCTGGGATGTCTGTCCTTATTCAGATGATGTCTATTCTTATTTAGATGATGTCTATGTGGTCTGCTGAGGATCAAAAGCTTCAGCTGTCAGAGGCTGTGTGTACCATTCACTTACATTCTTTTAGCATTGTGCTGTGTGCTATTTGGAGAGTGTAAAATAAGAGTTTCTAGATATCATAATTTATTCCAGGGAGTGTGAATAGTAGCTTCCTAATTCTACTAAAAAAATAGGGCAGAAAAGTAAAATATTTGAAGCTTCCTCCCTCAGAATCATCCTCAGAGTGCTGGTAACCTAGGAGTCTATGGCAGCTGGTACCTACTCACTTTGGGTTTATGATATAAGCACGAGAATCTTGCTGGGGCTGATGGCTTCCTTTGAGCATCCACGGTGCCACCTAAGAGACCAGGCGTGCTATCTGCAACTTTCATAGTCATTAGGGGTGCAGTGAGTGTGTCTGCAAGCAGTAAGAAAGTCAGTCTTTGAGTTCCCATGACCGTCAATATTTCTTTTGAATTTATTTGTCTAGCTACTTTTCAAGCCTTTGGGAAATGCTTGAAAAGTAGTGTTTCATGTCAGAGATCAACTTGTTACTGTGGCTGAAATTGCCCCTGCCACTCTGTGGATATTGGCAGGAATTCAGATGACCATTGCTGAAAATGAACTGGTATCTTCTGTCTCACCATTTGTGTGGTACATGAGTTTTGTCCCCTTTCTATGACCGGCTAAATTAAAAACTTCAAGATTTATTCTCTCAACATTCTATGCAACAAATCATTTGACGACTAGGAGTCAGTGAACACTGGTTCTAATCCAGGCTCTGCTAGTAATGGTCTTTATAGCCATGAAAGCTTTTCATTAAAGCTTTTTGATTCTGTGATTTAACATAACAAACCATAGACTTTCAAATCAAAAAACTTTTGAAAAATTGATGAAATGAACCAAAATAAACATAACATTTACAACTGTAAGTTGAAAGACAATAAGTAGTGATAGAGGAATAAAAATGGAGTTAGGAAATTTGGTGTCTAATTTTGAACTGGATACTAGTTGGCTGTGTGACCTTGATACATCATTTAACCTCCAGGGACCTCACTTTACACATTAATAAAATTACGGGTTTTGTCTAGGCCAATACTCTTCAATAGAATATTGTGTGATAATGAAAATGTTCTATATCAGCACTGTTCAATATAGAAGCCAGTAGCCACCTCGGTCTGTTGAGCAATGGGGTTATTACAATTGAATACGTTTTAAATGTATCTAGTAGTTTTAGTGGATATTTGCATTATTTGAAACTTTCCTAGTTGTCTACATTATTCCTATCGAGAGGCAGAATTCATCTCTCACAATAACTGCTAAAAACCCCAGAAACTTGCTTTTCTAGCTTCCCTTCAGTGAGGGGTTGGCCACATGACCTAGGCTCAACCAATAAGATGCACCTACTCTGGTCTTTGAAATAGAAGCTAATTGAGCAAAGAAGCAGAAGCAGAGGAAAATATATACATATAAATACTATTCACAAACACTATTTTAAGCCAGGCACTGTGCTAGGCTCTGGGTATACCACAGGGAACAAAACAACATGTGAAGTCCTCCAGAGCTAACCTAGCAATAGATAAATACATGAGTAAATACACACGGGCATTGATAGCAATAGTTCCAGTAGGGGAACCTGTTATTCAGAACTGGCTGTAAACTATGGTGCCCTTTGTTCAATATGATGTCGGCAGAGTCCTTTCCTGATTGGTTCTGTTACATAATATTATCTGTGATCCTTACTGCTGTGCAGACCTACATATTCAAGACTGAAGCCTGGTTCTTCGATTTTCCGAGAATACTAACAAGTACCCAATATATTTTCCTTTTTGTTTCTTAAATCTGGAAGATTCCATTTTTGTGACTTATGGCTGTGATCCTACAGATTATGGGCAAGAGGAGACAAACATTTAATTAATAATTACAATATAACGTGTACATGGAATCATGTACAATAGTGCTCAGTAAGCACAAAGGGGATGTGAGATCATATTTTACAACTGGTAATAGTCCCGCTGGATCTTCAAAAGAAGTGGGGTTTTCCAAGTTGAAATGGGAGAAGTGTATAACAACAGAAGAAAGGGCATCCAGGGAACCTCAGAGTCAAGATAGGGTGAGCCATGCTTGACTAAAAGGAAGGAGTTCAGTGAATAAAGAAGGGATAAAAAGTGAAACTAAAGAGATAGGCTGATGTTCTACTAAGGAGTTTTGGCTGTATTTTATAGACTATAAGCATCAGTTGAGAGCTTAATCAATCCTGCTTTCTGGAGGCACATTAGAGTGGGGAGAAGCTGATGACTAAGTTTGGTTAGGAGGTTATTGTAATTTTCCAGGCATAGAGAATGAGGAAACAAGGGGGGAGGGGTGGAGGCCCTAGATTTGAGAGTTGCATTTCCCTTTGCTTTTACTTTCTTTTATACTTATTAGATATGGGAGTGAGTAGAAAGTAGGGATTGAACCACACATATTTGAGAGATATCCCTCAAGTAGGGATTGAGGATAGACTGAGATTTTCATTTTGGGACATCATATAGATGATGATGTTGTAAACTGAAACTGACACTACTAGAGGAACAGACATGTAAGACAAAATAATGAGTGTAGGTTTGTAATGCATCACATCCTAGAAGTAGGAGCCAAGAAAGACATGGTTAGGTTGATCTGGGCATGGAGCTGTCAAGGAATCACTGGAGAAGTCTCATAGATGAAGGAATTATGGGCACTACTGAGGCGACGCTGCTACAGTAACTTTGTTCTCAAGGGTGGTTTCAGTGCAGTAATTAATGTTCAATTCAGTATATTCATCAATACACCTTCATCTCTCAAAGATTCACCTCTTTCCAATCTTTCTTGCTTTGGGCTCTGAATCCAGCACTGCAGAATAGAGTCAACATCACATGTTCTTCCTTTACACACACTTTACCTCACCTCTCTGCTTTCTCCTTGTTCTCTCACTAAGGTATAGGCAGACTAACAGAGCAACAACTTCCCCCAAAATTCCTTGTAATTTTCGGAAGCATCTTCAACTTCAGCTTCTTAATAATTTTGAGGTAGGTAAGTGCTAAGAATTTTAGGTCGCCTTCCTTGTACTTCCTGCAAGGAGGCCAAGCACTTTAGGGTGGATGTGAGTGCAAGGGAAGAGAAGCTAGCACCATTGCTGTGGAGCCTCAGATAGGACTGAGGCAGAATTCCAATGACATATACTGTTAGACGAGTTTCCCCAGTCTCAGCAGTCCTGCTCAGCCTCCTTAGTTCAAATACTTTGTGCTCCAAGATGTCTTTTAATTTATATAAGACCTCAGTGGGACCATATATTTGTATAGTAATTTTTTTTAAAAAAAGGAGATGAGTAACTTGCCAGTTCAGAAACAGGAAATATCAATGAAGTATTAAAGGAAGACAGTGGCATGACATCCTGCAGGGGAAAGGGCTTTAGAAATGAATAGATAGAATTGTACTTGAATCATGGGTTCATCATTGCTTAACCATCTCCTTGATTTCTCCAATTCTCAAGGTCTTCATCTGTAAAAATTGGTTAACACAATACCTGCTCTCTGTATAAACACAAAAGTAAATAAATTTGGTAAAGGGAAAGCTTTAGGGGAACATAAAATCTGTTCAATGTTTTATATCCTTTTGTTTATTTATTGGTGGGGTAGGGGCAACTCTGCCTTTGCAATAAGTGGTTATTGTTATTTCAATGCAGTGCTTATGAATTTCCCTGGGACAAGGTTCTCTAAGGATCTATTAAGAAGGGATGCTGGTTAACACAACATGAGAGCTTTTCCTAAAAAAAGTATTGATGGCATAGTGTTATTTTTCTGTCCTCTCGCCGCCTCTTGTCTCTCTTTTCGTATTCAGTAACTCTATTCCCATCCTTATTGCAGGGCACCAACACAGCACCAGTAGCTTCCAGCCTTCCCTTTCTCTCTGCCCCACAGAACCCCTGAGCCCTATTCTCTAGAAGGAAACCTATATACTCATTCAAACCAAAGAATTAATGGCACATGTGAGCTTAATTAGCCACTCTTTCCACATAGAAGGCTCATTTGAGCTAAAGCCTCCTTATGGTTTAAAGAAGATAACAACACATTAGATTAATTGAAAAGTATGTGTAGGGGTCAAATAGAGACCAACACCACTTTATTGCAGCTAAAGCTGAACTGGAGGGTTTGATCTGGATCTGGTAAAATGCTTCCTCCACCGCCATTCCTCACCACATTGCCAAGTCACATCTTAAGACCCCAGTGTGGGAGTGTCAGTTTGCAGAGAAGGCTCACTCAATCAGCTATATATCTCATACCTGCAAAGAGCTGGAATAGGGAGGAGAGGCCATACATACACAAAGATGTTTAGCACATAACCCCACCTGATAGAAAAATAGGAATTTACAGTAGTCATATGCTTCTGTCTGATATTGTTTGGTTCTGCGTCCCTACCCAGATCTCATTTAGAATCGTAATCCTCATGTGTTAGGGGAGGAACTAGGTGGGAGGTGATTGGATTATGGGGGCGGTTTTCCCCATGCTGTCCTTGTGATGGTAAATGAGTTCTCATGAGATGTGATGATTTTATAGGGCAGTTTTCCCTGCTTTTGCTCACTTCTCTCCTGCCACCTTGTGAAGAAGGTGACTACTTCCACTTTGCCTTCTGCCATGATTGTAAGTTTCATGAGGCCTCCGCAGCCATACAGAACTGTAAGTCAATTAAACTTCTTTCCTTTATAAATGCCCTAATCTTGGTTATTTCTTTTTCTTTTTCTTTTTCTTTCTTTCTTTCTTTTTTCTTTTTTTTTTTTTTTTTTTGAGACGGAATCTCACTCTGTCACCCAGGCTGTTGTGCAGTGGCACGATCTTGGCTCACTGCAACCTTGACCTCCTAGGTTGAAGCAATTCTCCTGTCTCAGCCTCCTGAGTAGGTGAGATTACAGGCACCTGCCACCATGCCCAGCTAATTTTTGTATTTTTAGTAGAGAAGGGGTTTCACCATGTTGGCCAGGATGGTCTTGAACACCTGGCCTCAAGTGATCCACCCACCTCAGCCTCCCAAAGTGCTGGCATTACAGGCATGAGTCACCATGCCTGGCTTCAGTTATTTCTTTATAGCAGTGTGAGAACAGACTGATGCACTCTCTGCTCAGCGAGATCAATCACTTCTCACATTGGAAAAGCAAACGGGAAATGGAAGGAAGTTTGGATGCTTCAAACCATTACATACAAGAAGTTAGAGGTGCTGATTTTGTGGACCAATGGAAACCTGAGACAGGACAAGAAAAGGATTTTTCTTCCTACTTTTCTGGGCCATAAGAATGGATTGAAAATATAGAAAATTGAAGCATTTTCAAAGGGAAAATGTAGGTCAATAAAGGCTTTCCTGGTGCCATTTAATCATATTTTATTGGGGTGGTTTTCCCCATGCTGTTCTAGTGATAGTGAGTTCTCATGAGATATGATTTTATAAGGCAGTTTTCCGTGCTTTTGCTCACTTCTCTCCTGCCACCTTGTGAAGAAGGCGACCACTTCCACTTTGCCTTCTGCCATGATTGTAATTCTTTTTATATATAGAAACCTGCTATAATTATGTGATTATTTGTTGTTTTAAGCAGCCTCTGTTGTCTTGCCTTTTAAAAAGGAGTCATTCACGGCTGGACACAGTTTCTCACGCCTGTAATCCCAGCACTTTGGGAGGCCGAGGTGGGTGAATCATTTGAGGTCAGGAGTTCAAGACCAGCTTGGCTGACATGGTGAGACCCTGTCTTTACTAAAAATACAAAAAAACAAAACAAAACAAAAAAATTAGTTGGACATGGTGGCCTGCGCCTGTAATCCCAGCTACTTGGGAGGCTGAGGTAGGAGATCGCTTGAACCCAGGATGCAGAGGTTGCAGTGATCTGAGGTTGTGTCACTGCACTTCAGCCTGGGAGACAGAGTGAGACTGCCTTAAAAGAAAGAAAGTCATTCACAATTTTTTTTTCTTCATGTAATGATAAGGGCCAGTGAAACAGCAGACAATACATCTAACTCTAATCAGAATATATCGGGTTTATTCTTGGCTAGAACTAATATTTACAACATAGTGTAAGTCTTTTGAAATCTGAAAGAATATTTTACTTTACCTTATAGAAAAGATCTGTCATGGTGCTTAGCACATAGTACACCGAAGATTCTCAAAAAATGAATGAATTATCCTGATTATATTCCATTTCCTCGCTTCCTAAAGTCACCTTATGTATTAGTCCATTTTCACACTGCTGATAAAGACATACCCAAGACTGGGAAGAAAAAGAGGTTTAATTGGACTTACAGTTCTACATGACTGGGGAGGCCTCAGAATCAGGTAGGTAGTGAAACACACTACTTACATGGCAGCAGCAAGAGAAAAATTAGGTAGATGTAAAAGCAGAAACCCCTGATAAAACCATCAGATCTCATGAGACTTACTACCACGAGAACAGTATGGGGAAACCACAGCCATGATACAAATGATCTCCCACAGGGTCCCTTCCACAACACGTAGGAATTATGGGAGTACAATTAAAGATGAGATTTGAGTGGGGACAGAGAGCCAAACCTTATCATTCTGCCCCTGGCCCCTCCCAAATCTCATGTCCTCACATTTCAAAACCAATCATGCCTTGCTACAGTCCCCCAAAGTCTTAAATCGTATCAGCATTAACCCAAAAGTCCACAGTCCAAAGTCTCATTGGAGACAAGGCAAATCCCTTCTGCCTATGACCCTGTAAAATTAAAAGCAAGCTAGTTACTTCCTACATACAATGAGGGTACAGGTATTTGGTGAATACAGCCATTCCAAATGGGAGAAATTGGCCAAAACAAAGGGGTTACAGTTTCCATGCCAGTATGAAATCCAGCAGTACAGTCAGATTCTAAAGCTCCAAAATGATCTCCTTTGACTCCATGTCTCACATCCAAGTCATGCTGATATAAGAGTTAGGTTCCCATTTTCTTGCGCAGCTCTTCCCCTATGGCTTTGCAGGGTGTAGCCTCCTGCTCCTGACTGCTTTCACAGGCTGGCATTGAGTGTCTGTAGCTTTTCCAGGTGCACAGTGCAAGCTGTCAGTAGATCTACCATTCTGGGGTCTGCAGGACAGTGACCCTCTTCTCACAGCTCCACTAGGCGGTGCCTTAATGGGGATTCTGTGTGGGGGCTCCGAGCCCACATTTCCCTTCTGCACTGCCATAACAGAGGGTCTTCATGACGGCCCTGCTCCTGCAGCAAACTTTTGCCTGGGCATCCAGGCATTTTGATACTTCTTCTGAAATCTAAGTGGAGGTTCCTAAACCTCAATTCTTGACTTCTGTGTACCTTCAGACTCAACACCACGTGGAAGCTGCCAAGGTTTGGGTCTTGCACCCTTGTAAACCATGGGCCAAGCTTTACCCTGTCCCCTTTTAGCAACAGCTGGAGTGACTGGGATGCAAGGTACCAAGTTGCTAGGCTGCATAGAGCATGAGAACCCTGGGACCAGCCCATAAAACCATATTTTATTTCTAGGCTTCTGGGTCTGTGATTGGAGGGGTTGCCATGAAGACCCATGACATGCCCTGGAGACATTTTCCCCATTGTCTTGGGGATTAACATTCGACGCCTTGTTACTTATACAAATTTCTGCAGCCAGCTTGAATTTCGTCTCAAAAAATGTGTTTTTCATTTCTACTGCATCATGAGGCTGGAAATTTTCTGAACTTTTATACTCTATTTCCCTTTTAAAACAGAATGCTTTTTAACAGCACCCAAGTCACCTTGTGAATATTTTGCTGCTTAGAAATTTCTTCCACCAGATACCCTAAATTATCTCTCTCAAGTTCAAAGTCCCACAGATCTCGAGGGCATGGGCAAAATGCTGCCAGTCTGTTTGCTAAAGCATAATAAGAGTCACCTTTGCTCCAGTTCCCAACAAGTTCCTCATCTCCATCTGAGACCACCTAAGCCTAGACCTTATTGTTCATATCCCTATCAGCATTTTTGTCAAAGCCATTCAACAAGTCTCTAGAAGATTCCAAAATTTCCCACATGTTCTTATCTTCTTCTGAGCCCTCCAAAACTGTTCCAACCTCTGCCCGTTCCACAGTCACTTCCACATTTTTGGGTATGTTTTCATTAATGCCCCACTCTACTGGTACCAGTTTACTGTATTAGTCCATTTTTATGCTGCTGATAAAGACATACCTGAGACTGGGAAGAAAAAGAAGTTTAACGAAGTTTAACTGGACTTACAGTAAGTTACACATGTCTGGGGAGGCTTCAGAATCCTGGTGAGAGGTGAAAGGCATTTCTGACATGGCGGTGGCAAGAGAAAAATGAGGAAGATGCAGAAGTGAAAAACCCAAATAAAACCATCAGATCTCATGAGATTTATTCACTACCATGAGAACAGAATTGGGGAAACCACCCCTATGATTCAAATTATCTCCTACTGGGTCCCTCCCACAACACGTGGGAATTATGGGGTTACAATTCAAGATGAGATTTGGGTGGGGACACAGGGCCAAACCATATCACCTTAATTCCTTGAACTTCTTCATTTCCGTTTCTTGTGATCCCTGGAAGCATCTTTAATTTCTTTTCTCTCACTCATCTCTTTTTTTTTTTTTCCTCATAGGCAACTGTTTGTTCTTGCAATGCTTTCATTTTTCTCCTTATTTTTTGCTTTCATTCACTTTTCCTTTTCTGCTTCCATAATTGTCTTTCTACCACCTTTCTGGGTGTGACTTGGATAACTGGAATGGAACATCTTACATTATGAGATACTGAAGTTGATCAATTACTAATTGGTTATGGGGGGAAGAGCCAGAAATCTGTCTTGGGCTGACGTGAGACAAAGACATGCCGATATCTATTTTGACATTACAAACATCTCCAAAAGACTGCTGGTCTTTCTTCACTGTGGTTTTACTTGAATCTAAAACCCACTTCTGAAAAGCTGATCAAAACTTTGCTAGCATGCATATTTATAAATTAATACACATGAAAATAATGGGTATTCATATTATCTCTCTGTTCATCTAAATATCTAACTTAAGAAAATATAGTGAAAGGGATAATACCTTTTATTATTTAAGTAGTTACAACAGAACCTATCATAGGTCCTTTTGAAATGCAATAAACATTGATTTAAAATAAATTGTTCAAATTATTACTATGAAACTCTACCCCAGTCGACAATATTTTAGATTTTTAATTAATCTGAAAATATATGTAATTCTTCCTGTCTTTCCTGGCAATTCTCCCAACCAAAAAACGATTGAATTTGATTATAACCTAACCAAAGACAAGACAGTATGGAACAAGCACAGCTACCTGTGGAGAGTTAACCTCATGAGTATCATGTGCTAGAAAATTGAAGTGAATCTTTAATATGAAATTAAAAACAACAAAATAATAAAACTGTGCATATTCAGTAAGGGAAATTACTCAAGGGTTACTGATTTTGAGAGATTTAGTCTTAAGGAAAATGAGTCATATGGGAATGAGAAAGGTCTCAGGGATTAGACCAACCTCCTAGGGAAGGAAAAGTGATAGCTCCAAAAAATTGACAGCAGGCAGAAATTCAGGCAGGTCAGAGTTGACATAAGAGAAGAACAACTGTAATTATAGGGGACAAGTTACTGGATTTTAGGGCAGAACTGTGACTATTTTTACCTCGTAAAAACTGAGAAACCATCCAAGAAACCAAAGGAAAGACTTGTACAATACGAATAATCAGACAGCCAGAGGTTAGCCACTAGGAAAAAGAAAAAAGCCTAATTCTTGGGGATCAGAACAATGGTCAGAAAAAGAGCAGAAGCCAGGCTACCCAGGTTTTTAATTCTCTAAGCTATGCCTCAAAGTTCCTGAAACTTCCTGTGACTAGCACAGAATCTGTCCCAGAGAGGAAGATGAACTAAATTTAAAAGAAGGAGTAAAGTGAGAGCAGCTTTGAAATTTAGGGGAGAAATAAGACAAACCTCATTGTGTGAACAGTACATAATAGAAAAAAATATAATCTGATAGTCTTGTGCTGCAATAAAAGTCTAAAGTTAGTAATTAAAACTTTTCTTATAGGGTTGCTAGGATGGATTGAGTAAATGTCTCAGTATATAGAAAGTGCTAAGAAAAGTGCCCTATATGTTGTAGGTATTCAGTCAATGTTAGCTTATTACTGTCAGTATTATCAATGTTCTGACCGTTTTGAAGTTCTTCATGGAAATACTGCTTCTGCTTAAAGTTTCTGAAAGAAGTCACATAGGGGATTGACTGGCAGGAGGTTCTTTTTGGGTTGAGTGACTTGAAAAGTTATACTGAATACCTTTTGGAAAGTAAGAGAGGCCTAGACAGCATGGGTTGTGTAATATATTATCAAAGAGCATTAACGTTAAGTGGTCTATAAGGCTCTGAAGACTGCTTCTGTTTTGTATCCCTAGAATCCATAAACCCAGATTCAACTTCCAAATGCCTTGTTGCAGGTCAGATGAAAGACACTTGGAATCAGATAAGTCTAGTTTACAGATCATAAGACTAGGGTCTTTGATAAAGTACATAGAGGCAAATTTTGTCCTTAGTGACTCTTCACAACACCTTATTCCAAAGAGGGCTCTGATAATTATAGTTTCCTCTGTCCACTCAAGACTGATTCCAGCCTTAGCTCCCAGCTGATATGGTTTCACTCAGTGTCTCCACCCAAATCTTACCTTGCATTGTAATCCCCATAATCCCGACGTGCCAAGGGCAGTACCAGGTGGAGGTAACTGGATCATGGGGGCAGTTTCATGAGTTCTCATGAGATCTGATGGTTTTATAAGCATCTGGTATTTCCCTGCTTGCACTCATGCTGTCCTGCCACCCTGTGCAGATGTTGCCTGCTTCTCCTTTGCTTTCCATCATGATCGTAAGTTTCCTGAGGCCTCCCCAGCAATGTAGAACTGTGAGTCAATTAAACCTCTTCCCTTCTAAATTACTCAGTCTTGGGTATTTCTTCATAGCCGTGTGAGAACAAACGGATACACACTCATTCACAATTTTCAATATCAGCCAGTCATTTGCAGACTCATGGATTTGATGGATTATCTGTAAGATTTTGTGAGGTAGTAGCACAAAAGGCTATTCTATTTTATTTTACACAGTAAGAACACTTTAAAAACACACAAGTAAAATTATCACTTTATATACCAAAGGGTATTGTAATACTCTAACAAATAGAAGAGATTAAGAAATCATATTAAAAGACTGTTTTAAAACCATAGAATAGATTTTTCTACTTATAAAAACTGTCATCTACCTTATGCTTCTTACTTGTCCCTGGTTCAGGGAATACTTGGTTGTACATTGGCGGTGGCAGGATTTGGAACCACTGCCTTAAGCCACAATCTCCCTGCCTTCTTTTTTTGCTGCCTTCACAGTTTACCCACGATGCTCTTTGTTTCTGCCAGCTTCCCTGCTGGAGAATGGCCTGATAAATGATCTGGCCTTTGAACATTAAACCTTATACTTAGTCACATTTGAAAAAGACACCTGGAAGGCTTCAGTAGCTCAAGTTAGTATTTAATGGTCCTTAAAAGGCAAAAAAGAGCAATATATTCCTTCTGATATTTCTTAAAAAAAAAAAAAATCAGGAAATACAGTAAACTTCTTACTAGATTAGTCTTTAGAATGGGGCTTTTCTCATCTTTCTAATTGCTCAACAATTTCTATGTCTAGGGATTTTAACTCCTGAGACCAGCCAAACAGATCTAATGATGCCAGACCTTTTTTATAAGCTTTTCTGACGGAGTAGACAAATGATTATATAACAGGTCCCCATATTACTGAAGTATCCCAGGAGATGATCTGTGGGTGGCGCAAGGATCTGCTTTGAATTTATTATTTTTCTCTATATTGTTTTACTAGAAAAAACATTCTTGGCCTAACATATTTGGAACCTATCAGTCTATTTCAATCAGGGTTCATATGAAGCCAATTTGTAGTTATTCTTTTTATAATTCCAAATATCTCCTAATGTGTAGTTAGTTACTATAGTAATATAGTTATCCTTGACCTAAAAATCACATAAATTGGGTTGTTGAAAACCGAAGACAGACTTGTTTTATAACTAATAAAAGAATTTGAACATGAGAAAATTATTTTTTCCTACTATGAGTTTTAATTTGTTTACACTGTGACTTGATTCTCATTTACTGGGCCAAGGTTTCTGCTACAAAAATCAAAGGCAAAAGTTTCAAATATTTATTAAATTTAGTCACCTTTTCATCCACTGATAGGCACCATTGACTGGGATGAAAGCAGAATGATTCAGTTAAATACATAAGTGGAATTGATAATAGAAACACAAATGAAACCTGATCAATGCTTTGTTAGTCAACCAACAATTTATTTCCCTTCTTTTAAATATTAGCTATTATATTAGTCATTAGATATTTTGTTACTAAATATATACTATATATTAGTTATTAAACATATTAAATATTGTCATGAATTGAATGTTTGTGTCTCTCCAAAATTCGTCTGTTGAATCCTAACCACCAATGTGATGGTATTAAGAGGTGAGACCTTGGAAAGTGCTAGACTGTGAAAGTGGAGTCCTCGTTAATGGGCTTAGTGCCCCTACATAACATGCCTCAGATAACTGTCTTCCCCCATTCCACCATGTGAAGATACAGCAAGGAGCTGCCATTATGGGAACCAAGAAGCAGGCCCTCACCAGACACCCAATCTGCTGATGCCTTAAACTTCCAGGCTCAAGAACTGTGAGAAATAAACTTCTGTTGTTTATAAGCTACCTAGTTTATTGTATTTTGTTACAGCAGCCTGAACAGACTCAGACATATGACTATATATATATGTAATCATTACATATATATCACTGCAGCTTAAAATAACAAATATTTACTCTTTCATTTAGTAAATTTAGCAGTTTAAACTTAGAAGTTTAAAACAACAAACAATTGTGGTCTCAGTTTCTGTAGGTGAAGGATTCAGGAACACTTCAGTTGTGTGGTTTCATCTAGGGTCTCTCATGAGGGCACAGTTGGGAAGATCCGCTTCCAAAATGCCATACTCACAGGACTGTCAGCAGCAAGCTTCAGTTCCTTGCTGGCATTTGGCAGGAGGTCTCAGTTCCTCACTGCATTCTCCTTAGGGCTGTTGGTGTGTCCTGTCAACATGACAACTGGCTCCTCCCAGAGTGGATGATCTGAAGAGACTGTAAGGGAGATACAATGCCTAATATAATCTACGCCTAGAAGCCACACACTGCTACCTCCACCATGGTCTATTAAAAGCAAATCACCAAGCACATTTTTCACTCAAGGGAAGAGAAATGAGACCTCACCTTTCAGAGAAGAAGCAAAGATTTTATAGACATAGTTTTAAATTGCTATAAGCATATTTGGCTTTCAGCCAGGATACATAGAACATTCTCATCATGATATAATAATTGCCACTGCAGCAGTATTCTGGGCCTGCAAGGTCATATTTCCGCTAGTTAATAATCTTGAACCATTCTGTATCTTCTAGGAAATGACTTTGTTTAGTGCTAGGAGTAGAAATTGGCCATGGAGGTTCGGCCTCTCTTTTTTTCCTTTCTTCCCCTCTCCTTTCTCCCATTCTCTTTTTCCCTTTTCTGAGTTCCCTTACCCCTGGGGCCCCTAGAACAAGTCGTAGATACATGGCTTGAGGGAATTGATATTTATTCAGCTCTAGGAAGATGTGTGTTTTCTGTAATAATAGCTGGCTTGTAGATAATGAGCTATAACCCACAATACACCTATCTACAAACCTTGAGAGAAAATCTCTAGGCATTCAGAACTTTTACATATGGCACACTGCCCTTTGTAGTTTACACTCAGCCATGGGGTGACAGATGCTAAACACGTGACTTTCTGTTTCATATGACCTGACAGTGACTAAGCCTGCGTTGTTTTACTATGTTTTTACATGATACATGTATTTTTTCATTTATGCCATTACTTTTTCATTTGTTTACTGTATTATAAAAAAAAACTCAAATATTCCTTTGGGTATATACCCAGTAATTTAAATCATTCTGTTATAAAGACATATGCCACATAAGTTCACTGCAGCACTACTCACAAGAGCAAAGATGTGGAATCAACCTAAATACCCATCAATAATAGACTGGAGAAAGAAAATGTGGTACGTATATGCCATGAAATACTATGCAGCCATAAAAATGAAAGAGATCATGTCCCTTGCAAGGACATGGATGGAACTGGAGGCCGTTAATTTTAGCAAACTAACAAAGGAACAAAAAACCAAATACCACACATTCCCATTTATAAGTGGGAGCTAAATGATGAGAATACATGGACACGTAGTGGGGAACAACACATACTGGGGTCTTTTGGAGGCTGGAGGGTGGGAGGAAGGAGAGGATCAGAAAAATAACTAATGGATACTAGGCTTAATACCTGGGTGATTAAATAATCTGCACAAAAAACTTCTATGACACTACCTATGTAGCAAACCTGCATTTGTAACCATAAATTTAAAATAAAAGTCAAAAAACCCTCAAATATTACCTCTGTTGATTTGTTTTTCTCAATCATCTCTCTTGTTTTATCAGGTGTTTCTATGTGGGGAATTGTGTGCCCCTCTTCCCTTATGTTCATATGTTGAAGCCCTAACACCCCATGCCTCTATATTTGGAGACAGGGTTTTTGAGAAGGTGATAATGGTTAAATGAGGTCATAAGGTTACAGCCCTAATCTGATAGGGATGGTGCTCTTATAAGCAGAGGAAGAGAGGCCAGAGCTCTCTCTGTTCCCTGTGAGGACACAGGGAGAAGGTGGCCATCTGCATCCGAAGAAATGAGCCTTTGCCAGGCACTGTCCCCGATGACTCCTTCATTCTGAACTTCTGGCTTTAGAACTGTGAGAAAATAAATGACTGTTCTTTAAGTCACCGAGTCTGTGGTATTTTGTTAGGGCAACTTGAGCAGTCTAAGATGGGCTCTTGCATCTCTGCTCCCTTTCTCCCTCACAAGTTTGCTCCTGGGTCTTCTCACTCTCTTCCCAGAGAAGAGACAACATATTGCAAACATATGGCAAGCCTCTCACTGAATAGCCATGAGGCTGGTGGCAGTGGTCACTAGCTGATGGGGCAGAATGTTTCAGATGTCAGCAAATGGGAGTTTTACTTGGTAAGCAAGAAATTGAAAGGCAACATTTATAATGTGAAGAAATTAAAGTGCTTTCAAGGCGACAAATGAAGTCAGATTTATTATGTCGTGGCACTTTGATGGGACTATTCTAGGTGTGAATTATAGGCTGTAGTCTTGCACTAAAAACCCCAGGACAAGCTTGGTTCTGCAATTCAGACCCTTTAGGATTTTAGAAAAGTAAGGTCAATAGAATAAGTATTTTGCAAGCTAAATCAATTCTATAAGGAAAAAAGTGGCCTTGTAAATTTCATTGTTTTACTTTTTCAGGGATTCTTTCATAATTATATGACAGTTACTCTAAATAGCTTTGTTACTCTAAGTTTTTCAAACAGAGGCATATGGATAAGATCAGGGTAGGAAACTGATTAGCTCCCTAAAACAGGGACTAGAACAGAAACCAGTAAGAAACATTACAATGCAGAACCCATTGTATAGAGCAAGTTAGAAAATGTATCTGAGCTGAACTGAGGGCCGAATGACCATCACTTAGATAAAGTGTCAAGAATAATTCAATTAGATCTTGTATTATTGTTTCACACTTAAAAACTATAGAGGGTGTGTGTATATATGTGTGTGTGTGTCTGTGTGTGTGTGTGTGTTGTGAGGGCAGAAGAGAAAGGGGGTACCATTCTGAGTTTTCATAAGTGTTCCTACTTTAGTAAAGGTTGGCCTAGAAATAATAGTAGGGCTAACATTGCAGGCATGGATTTTAGAGGGCTTAAATGTGTAATTCCAAAAGAATCCAACTTACTAATTTGGCAAGTTAGAGAACAATTAAAGAGGTAAAGAGGACAACTGGTCATCGCTGAGATAGTTACGAACCAGTGAAATTTCCGTCATTATTAATGTGGGCCTAGAAGAACTTCTGAAGACAAGTAACTGTTAGAAAGTTGTATACGCGTATTCAGGAATTCCAGCCTATCTGCACACAGTTTATAAGTGAGGAAGAATGTATGTACCACACATAAGTGACAAATAGCTAGTTACTTTTAAACTAATAAAATATTATTCCTCTAAGTGCTGCTTTTCTCCAGGGTTTAAAAGTCTCTGTACAATTGGGAAAGTTTTCTTGCTGCTTATGCTGAGTTAGTTATGTTAAATTACAAGACATTAGGGCATCTATTAAGCTAAGACATGAGTTTTAGAAGTCAGATTTTTAAAAATGAAATTCTTGAACTTCATCTTATTTAATACAATTTTAAGTGGTTTGAGAATCAGAATTGTCAGATTTATGTTAATATCCTCTGTAGCATCTAGTGGAGTACCCAGTAGAAAATGGAAATTGAATAGATACTGTTGAATTGAAATGAACCCTTCCCCCAAAAGTTTAACTTCCTAAGTCTGTAACTTTCTTTTCTAAGATCATTATCTCTATTTTATGAACAGACAGTTTATAAAGTGACAAGTGCCAGATTATTATACTTGAAGTAGGTATCTTCTTTGATATACTAAGACTTCAAGGTGTTGTATGTCAAGATTTGGCTATAAATGACCCAGTTTGGGGTCAGAGCAAACTGTGACGGGCGAACCAGCACCAGGAGTTGGTGTGAGTGGGAAAAGAACAGACTTAGCTACTTGGTAAAGATTCACACTGGTCAAAAACACTGCTTTCTAAGGTTCCCCTACTAGAATGTCATAATAAAAGCAAGATTTCTCATCATAGACTTTAGAGAGGGTAGCAGAGGCTTTGGTAGGTAGGATGTAACATGATATGTATCTGCAAGTAGCAGATCCAAAGGCACAAGAAAGATAGAGGTCAGGGGTAATCTTCTTTCCTTTTATTATCTCCCTAATGGAAGTCCCCTATTATATAATATGCTGACCCCTGACAAGTACTACTTTTATTCCTTTTCCATATCTGTCTCTCCAATTAGCACAGTTACTACTAGCAGATTACTAATAGCACTTACTACTACTATCACCACATCCCATTAAATCAACACCTTTTCTGTGTTCAATTTTGCTTTCACTACCAGTTCCAATAACACTACCACACTATTCATTTCAATTTGTTGAGCACTTACTATATGGACCAAAATCTGTACTGGATGCTTCATGGCATTATCTTTAACCCTGCTAATAGCACTACAGGCTTGGTATTACTCTCCATGTTTTCAAATGAAAATTCTGTAGTGTTTATTATGTGTCTACTGTGTACTAGGCATGGTGATAGATGCTAGTGATACGAAGGTGAATATGTCCTCATGATCTTCACCTGAGGAAAGATCATTATAGAACAACAACAGATGGCATAGCTAAGGCCTGAGCAGGCTGGTGTGGAAAGAGAGAGAGATCTAGTCCATTCTCAGGGGAATTGGAAAGGTGGTGGTAGTGGTGAGTGCAGGATGACCTCGGGACTTTGAATTGAGTATAGATAATGCATAAGGTTTATGTGGGCAAAGCAGGGGTGAGGAAGAATGAGAGAATCAATCTAGATATATTTTGCCTCTTAATTGATAAATCTTTGTTCTTGCTTTACTTTCTTGGAGATTTACTCAACTTTATCTTCTAATTATTTAATATGTTCAAATTTCAACTACTATATTTTAATAAATGTACTTTTTTGTCCCTAATTTTTGCTTTGAAGCTTTCTATTATTGCCTATCATATTACATATGAGTAAACGAACTTTCCATTGTATATTTTTGCCTAAATTAATCTGTTCTGTTAAAATTTGTAGGCTAATATTTTTATTTCTCATGACAAGCTAGAAATATGCTTTATTGCTTAATTTTCAAACTTACCATTCAAAAGTTACCTTCCATATTTTGGAAAATTGGGGGAAAACATTATATATAGGCTTCTTCAGAAAAACAGAATCATTAGGAGAAATAAGGAATTGGCTCACGTGATTATTGAGGCTGATAATTCCCAAGAATAGAACTGATGTCTCCATTAGAATTCGAGGAAAAAACTCATATCTCAGTTTGAAGGTTGCCAGGAAGGAAGAATTCTCTCTTTCTTGGAGGAAGGTTAACCTTTTAAATTCTATTGAGGCCTTCAAGTGATTGAATGAAGTCCACTCACATTAGGAAGGATAATCTGCTTTACTTAGTCTACAAATTAAAATGTTTATCTCATCTAAAAATACTTGAAATGACACTAAAATCTGAAATAATGTTTGAGCAAATATCTGAGTACTCCAAGGCCCAATCAAGTTGATACATAAAATTATTCATCACAACCACTAGTTGAATATTAAAACTAAGTCAGAATTTTCTCTGAAATAACAAGGGGTTGGCTAGGTTATAGGGTTATGATGGCCAGTTTAACTGATTGAAGAAGGCAAAAGGAAAGGCCACTATACCAGCAGGCATTGCTACCACGTGTCTGGCTACAAGATATACATCATGATCAATTCTGAGCTATTGTCTCTCTCTCTCTCTCTCACACACACACACACTAACTCACTCTCTCACAACAAATGTGTCCTAAATCTAAAAATAAACAAACAAGCATAGTAATGCTGCTATAATGAAATTGTATCTGAATTCCAAGACTTGCTACAAATATTTCTCAAACAAGATATTTTTGTGAACTCTTTAAAAAGTCTTAATCCAAGTATAAAATTGCTATTTTTTCAAATGTATTTTTTAAATTAGGTAGGCTACCATGAAAGCTTAGCTCAATCAATTTTAAATACAATTTATTGTAGCTAATATTAAAAATAACTTGGGCTAATTTAAAATTTGAAATCTGCAGAATAGCAGAAAAATGCATCTTTACTCCCATCACTCAGACTGCTATTAGTTGTACAGTATTAAAAATCAGTACCCTGACTCAGCTGTCATTCCTTTGAATAAATACTTTCTCCTCACCCTGGTTAGTGCAGAGGGAGAGACAGCACTGGACTGGGAGCTAGAAGACCTGGACTTAACTCCATTGCTTTTCATGTTTATTTGCCTGGATTTAGGCTGGCCTTGGGATATCATTTGTCAAGAGAGAAAATTGGACTAGAAATGATTTTAATGACATCTTCCAGGCCTAATGCTCCATGATGCTTTCAAATCATGGATAACTTCTGGTAGACTGATTAATGTCCACCAAGAGAACATTAACTATCATTAGTTTAAGGGGTTAACATTGAGTATAAAGCTAAATATTGAGGTTTCCTATCTTTGCATTTTTTTCTCCCCAATCTCAAGTGCATCATCTCTTTAGAATATTTCAGAAAAGGCATGCTCATGATGTGTGTGTTTGTGTGTGTGTGTCTGTGTGTGTGTATATTTAACGTAGGGTAGATATTACCCAGATTCTGGCATCCAAGGACTAAGCTCATACTGCTAATCACCATGTTATTTTCCTAAAACAAACTATAACTGAAATCATTACTAAGTCGTATCTTATAATTATGTGTTGAGGCCATGCATTGTAATTTCTCTAAGTGGTTGCTCTTTGAATCGGTCAAGTTTAGGATTGATGCTGACCAGCTTGAGTCAAACTTCATCCAAATAAAATACTTGCTTCAGAAACTCAGCTTTGTGATACTCTCAACTGAGGAAAATCTCAAGTGTTGCACAACTATGGTCAGTGCTTCTCTAATTAGAACTTAGACCTTCATATTTTGACACTAAAATGTCAACAAATGCAAATGCAAAAGAAATAACACATTAAACAAATGCAAAAGAACAACATTTAAACAAATGCAAAAGAAATAACACATTAAAAAAACTCAGGAGTCCAACATGGCATTTTAAAGCTGAGTGTGTAGATTTCCAAGAATTTAATAAGATGAGGTTCAGCAGATGGAGCATAGAAAGACAAGCTGTGTTCTAGTTTATTTTCAAAGTAGTATTATTTTTTTGAGAACCAATTTTTCTATTGGACTTTAGAAAACACCCGTGAATCAGAATTGTAGAAGAAGGTGTCAGTAAATTAAGGCTTATTGCAAAACATTACAAGTAAAGTGACTCATTTAAAATCAGGAGACTTCTTTAGGAACTACTAATTTAGCTAATCAGGGTGATACAGCTTTAGAAAGTAAATTGTGCTTAAACGAGGTTCTGATGTGGCTCTAATCCTTTAAATGGCTCCTAGAGCATGTCTGCACTGATGATAGAACTACAATGGCAATTTATTTGGATGTTGTGTGATTCAAGAGTTTAATGTCAGAGAAGAAGAACTAAAATTCCCAAATTAAGCTATTATGCATGGGATGATATATAAAGGAAAGGCTGTCAAAGCCTCTCCATGCAATTCCAAAGTCAACTGTCAAACACACCTCATCTCCTCTCCTACCAACTGGAGTGAAAATAAGGATATATATATTTTTCTCTCTAGCTTCCATCACCCAGCATGGACTGTCTCACTCATTGCATTTGTTAGGTATGTAAGGTCTACATGCTAAAAGTTGGGGGTGGGTGAAATAAGAGGGTAAAGAGGTGAAATTAGAGTCTTGAGTGTGGGGGCATAGAAAGAGCTGTGAGGAGCATATAATGCTGCTGGGAGACATCCTTCCTTACTCCCCTTTTCTTCCTTCACCAGGATCTAAAGATGATACCAAAGATTTTTCTCTTTGTTGCTACACTTTTACCTTTGGTAACCATTTCTGCAAAATAGTTGGGTCCAAAGCAAGTGCTCTTTGACACATTTTGATTAAATTGTATAGTGAGAAGACTTCTGCTTCCAGACATGGTGAAGTGACAGGGACCAAATTTACCTTCCTGCCTGAACAGGGCATGAGAAAAAGAGAAAGGTAAGTGGGGATCGGGGAGGTAGGAGGGGTAGTAGCACTTAACATATGTGCAGGGGACTCCCCTTGAGTCAACAGCAAAGTACTGATAAATGCATGCGTCCAGGGTAAATAACCATTGCTGGGAGAAGAATCAACATAAAGCAACAGGTAGAACAATGTTTAAGGATCACACAGAACCAAGAATAGTTCACAAACAAAAATGGAAAGACCTCTTAACATGTAATACATGCTGTCAAGTTCTTAGCTGAGTATTGCCTCAAGAGTGAAACCAGGTTAGCGCTAAACTAAAGGGTGTTCTGTATGAGTCTGATAAAGCTGAAATACAAGCTTCGAAAAGTTCGAATTGTTTTCAAGTAACTTATCTGTTTCCCAGAACAAATGCCTAAAAATATTTACGATATTTAAATATGTAAATATCATAAGATGTCCAATCTCTGACACATAATCAAAACTTATCTAGCAAGCAAAGAAGCAACAAAACGTGATCCATAATGAGGCAAGTGAGGGGTGTGTGGGGGAATCAATCAAGAGAAAGAGACCCTGAAAAGTAACAGCTGATAGAATTGGTACACAAGAATAATAAAACAGCTATTTAAATATACTACATACATTTAAGAAGGTAGTAGAAGACATGAGAATAATAATGACATAGAAGGCATAAAAGAGATGCAAATCAAATTTCTAGAGATCAAAAATACAATGGCTGGTACCAAAAATACACTGGAAGGGATTAACAGCAGATCAGCCACTGCAGGAGAAAAAAGAGCAATGAATGTAAAGATATGTCAATATAAAGTCTGCAAATAAAAACACAGAAAGAACTTACAGTAAAATTTAAAAAAATGTGGAAAGAAAAAGACTGAAAAAATGAACAGAATATCATAACATGTGGGGCAATATCAAGTGGGCTAAAATATGTGTAATTGGAGTTACAAAAAGGGTATAGGGCCGAAAAGACATATAAAAAAACAATTACTGGAAAAGAACAAATTGTAGTCTCTACTACATATGCTGAATCAGAATTTATTGAGTAGGCCTCTGGCTCTGACAAAAAATGAACCACTAGGGATAGATGAATGGGATGGGAAATAAAAAAGTGGAATTGAAATAAACCTATAAATTTAAAGTAAAATAGAAGAGTTATCTGAATCCTGAAGTAACCAACTTAGAATAGGTTATCCTGCTTTGGCGCCCAATATACACACACAAGGACATCATGTTGTGAATTCTAATAATATTCAATACAATCTTTGATGAGAAAGTGGAGCTCCCTCTTCTAAAAATACCACATAAATCTCTAGATAAACTTTCCCTATTAGTCTCATGGCCTCAAGCTACAGTAATATGAATGAACTACATTAAAATGGGTGAAACACTGTTTTTAATCATGCAAATTGTCTCAGGAAGATAAGCAGGTTTCAGATAAGGTGGGAATTGAATGAGGAAAAATTCATCATACTTCTCATAGATCAGCTCACTTTAGCGTGAGCAAACTGAAAAGACGCCTCTGAGTGACTGGGTAAATACAACAGCCCTCTCCCCCAGTCCTAAAGAGAAAGAAATATGGAATGGAAAATACAGAGTATTCAGTTGAAGAGAAAACATAATTAAAACAAAAGAAAATTTCACATTATTGTTTTACATTGTTGAAGTTAATAAAAGTGTAAATTCAATAAATCAAGAGATTAAATCCAGGAAATGAACACTAAAATGAAATATAAAGACAATTTATAGAGTTTAGGCAACAACCAGAGGTCCAAAATCCACCTTTATGAAACTAAAAGATGAACTAGAAACAGTAAGTGACAAAATAAAATTAAATAAATTAATTTAATTAAATATGAATTACATAATTTCAAGGAATAAAGTCTTAATATAATCAGTGAACACATAAGACAAAGAGATCAATGCAGTAGTAGAGACAAAATATATACAGCTAACATATACAAAATGTGTTGCTAAATTACAGGACATAAGAACATAATAATAAAAATAATTAAAAACAAAGTAGAAGAAAAAATCCTGAATTAATGGCATAACCAAATCAGGAGATTGAAAAGCAAATCTAGGTGAAAAAAATTATTATAGCATGATAAACAAGATATGCCTTAGTTTTATTATTAAACTTTAAAAAATGCATCATTAGGTATCAGAGTAGAAAGTACAAGTCACCTTGTATAATGAAAATAATCATAATAGTTTAACATTTTCCTCAGCAATAGGCAAATGTGTTAACAATGTCCTGAGGAAAGACAGACCCAAAAATATTTTAGCTAGCCAAGTTGTTTTTCATTTGTTAGGAAAAAAGGCTAAAATTCTCAAATAACAAGCAAGCAAAGAGTTTTAGAGACCATCACTCCAGCACATTATAAAGGGGGCTTTAAATGGTTAATAGAAAACGCATATTATGAAAATACTGTGTATAGATTTCAAAATTTTTTTGCAGTAAAATAAACTTGTACCGACTTGTTATAGCATGTCTGAACAGGATCTCGTTTGAGGCACTAAGAAGGATAAGACAACAGTTTGAAAAGAGCCTCTATCAGGAAAACTTGAATTCTGCTAAAATTGAAGCAAGAGCAAACATCAAATTTGTGGTGAAGTGTGAGTGGAAGACTGCTGAAATCATTGATGCTTTCAAAAATGTTTATGAGGACAATGCCCCAGATAAATCAGCAGTTTGAACACGAATAACTGTCTTTAAAAGCGAATGAGATTATGTTGAAGAGGAAGCATGCAGCAGCAGACCACCACATAATTTGCGAGGCAAAATTTCATCTTGTTGCCACCCTAATTGAAGAGGATTGATAATTAACAACAGCACAAACAATAACCAATACCATAGACATCTCAGTTGGTTCAGCTTATATAATTCTGACTGAAAAATTAAAGTTGAGCAAACTTTTCACCCAATGGGTACTAAAACTGTTGTGTCCAGATTAGCTGCAGACAAGAAAAGAGTTTTCAATGGAAATTTTAAACAAATGGGATGAAGATCTTGAAATATTTCTTCCAAGAATTGTATCAGGCAATGAAATGTGACTTTACCTGTACAATCCTAAAGACAAATCCCAATCCAAAGCTGAAAGTGGTCCCGTCAAAGCAAAAGCAGTCAAGAGCAAACATCACAGCAATAGCTTTTGAGGGTACTCAAGATATTGCTTGTTGATTTTTTGGAGGTTCAAAGAATGACAACATCTGCTTATTACGAAAGTGTTTTGAGAAAGTTAACCAAAGCTTTAGCAGAAAAACGCCTGAGAAAGCTTCGCCAGAGGTTTCTCTACTATGACAAAGCTCTGCTTATTTCTCTCATCAAACAAAGGACATTCTGTGAGAAATTCTATGGGAAAGTATTAGGCATCCACCTTGCAGTCCTCTTTTGGCTCCTTCTGACTTACTTGTTTCCTTTTCTTTTTTTTTTTTTTTTTTTATTAAACTTTAAGTTTGTTACGTAGGTATACACGTGCCATGGTGGTTTGCTGCACCCATCAACCTGTCATCTAGGTTTTAAGCCCCATATGCGTTAGGTATTTGTCCTAATGCTCTCCCTCCCCTTGCCCCCTACACCCTGACAGGCCCCGGTTGTGATGTTCCCCTCCCTGTGTCCATGTGTTCTCATTGTTCGACTCCCATTCATGAGTGAGAACATGTGGTGTTTGGTTTTCTGTTCCTGGGTTAGTTTGCAGAGAATGATGGTTTCCAGCTTCATCCATGTCCTTGCAAAGGACATGAACTCATTCTTTTATGGCCACATAGTACTCCATAGTGTGTATGTGCCACAGTTTCTTTATCCAGTCTATCATTGATGGGCATTTGGGTTGGTCGCAGGTCTTTGCTATTGTGAATAATGCTGCATAAACGTACATGTGCATGTGTTTTTATAGTAGAATGATTTATAATCCTTTGGGTATATACCCAGTAATGGGATTGCTGGGTCAAATGGTATTTCTGGTTCTAGATCCTTGAGGAATTGCCACACTGTCTTCCACAATGGTTGAACTAATTTACACTCCCACCAACAGTGTAAAAGCGTTCCTATTTCTCCACATCCTCTCTAGCATCTGTTGTTTCCTGACATTTTAATGATCGCCATTCTAACTGACGTGAGAGTACTCACTTTTCTTCAGTTAATAATGTAAAGAAGACCGCATTGGCATGGTTAAATTACCAGGATCCTTAGTTCTTCAGGGATGAACTAAATGATGGGTATTATTACTTACAAAAGTGCCTTGACCTTGATGGAGTTTATGTTGAGAAACAAAGTTTATATTTTTCATTTTTATCTTTAAATTCTATTTTTCCATAAACGTTATGAAGTCCCCTCATACCAGTGGGAACTAGTCAAGACTATAAATGGAGACTGATGTACCATATGTCAAAATTTAAAAGATGATATCTAAGATTTTGTATGCGTGTGTGTGTGTGTGTGTGTGTCTAACAACTATATAAAATAAAATATGTTCTCTCCTCCTACCTTGACAAATATAGTTTTTCAACAATCTGGAATGCTGGGTTTAAATTTAGAATTTTCAACAACTTGGAGTCCCAACTGAAAACATGATTGTGTGGCAAGAGCCAGCTTGACTCCAGGACATGTGTCAATGTTGGACATTATCAGGGACATCATTTGCATATATCTGAATACCTTAGTTCACACATTTAAATTGTATCTATACATTCTCAAGCAGTCATCCCTGGGATGTTCTTTGGGTCTAGGTGTGGTGGCTTGGTCCACTGTCAGGAGAACAGACTTGGAAAAGGTGCATGTGTAGGCCCTAGAAACAGGCTTAAGGTTGTTTAGGCAGAGAATGTTGGGTATCCAGGTACCCAAAGTGTAGTTTAGAACAAGGGCACAAAGACAAAGTCCCTTGAACCAGCAAACCCCTTACATCATGTCTGACAAAGACATGAGCTGGGGTAAGCTAGTTCCACACCCTTTAAAATATAGGGATTGGGGTGAGAGTACTTCCTGCACAGTTCTAAGTGTGGTACTCATGGGCATAGCACCTGTGGGTTTTTTCTTTTTTTAAGAAAATACTAAGGAAACTAAGAAATCATGCTACCAAGAGACAAATGCAAAAAAAAAAAATACTAAAGTATTCAACCAATAGTCAACTTACAAAGATGGTGAAGGCATGCTTAGGAAGTTTAGTAGTAAAAAAGATACTGATCCAATAATTTTATACCCTTTCATTTTTTTCTCTCATATAAAAGGCAACATATTGATATTTTCAAGTATATAGAAATGCATACAATACAGGAATGATGGGCCTTTCTTAAAAATGAATTAATGATTAAGTCTATTCAACCAAGATATGACTACAGAAAAGTGTGGAAACAGGGCTAGTGGTTATCATTGCATCTATTAATAGACAGAACTTAGACTTAATAACTGAGGGGATTATGGTTATAGAACAGAATATAAATGTTGTAAATCCTGTAATATCAGTGATTACATAACTAATATTAGGGAGTAGGAGTGAGACTAAAGGATATACAAGAGTTCTAATTTTCTCATAGTGAAAAGCAGGGAGTCAATTATTCTCCCTAAAGTTGAAACATGTTGTTTAAAAGAAATAATAACTCTAGACTTTTAGTATTGTTTCTTATGTTTTTATTCATAAAGGAGAAATGAAATTATATATTGAAATATAAAAACATACATTTAAAGTCTAGCAGTTGCTTTTTCTTCAGCTTCCCTTAGGTTTCTTCTTTGGTTGAAGGCAAAAATTAAATATAATATTATCTTTTTAAAAATATCATGTATAGGATAACCATTTTTTAAATTACTTTTTTCTTTTGATTAATTTGCCATCTATCAATCTATTGATCTATCTATATAGTTATCATTTAGCTTCCTACCTCCCTAAAGACCTAGTCACTTAACCATATATCTATTCACCATTTTTTTTAATCCTGCTCCCTGTCTGCACTTTGATCTGTAAATCTTCATCAATAGGTGTCTGGAATGATAATCCCTTAACATAAGTCTCTAGTGCTATTTGGAATATTTTGGCTAATTTCTTTATACAAATGTCTAATTCTTGATTTCATTATAGTGAACATGCATGGATTTTACAAAACAGTAAAGTCATTATTGAGCAGAACACTTTGGGTGAACAAACTCCTGGTGGAGCTGTTGGCAGAGGTAGAGGAACAAGGAAAAGAAAGAATAATAATGAGGGAAGGAGAATGGGATTATTCTCCTATAACATAATCGTCAAACGCCGATATCAAACTGAAGGCTACACTTGGGCCCTATTGGTACCCACCCACTGATCAATCTAATTGCCCATATTTGCTTAGAATTTCAAATGAGTTCCAAAGGTCAAGGTCTAAGTGGAATATTACCTGTTGATAATCATATTTCTTTCTTGGGAAGGTGTCTTTCTTGGGAAGGAAAGTAGGCTTCTACTTTTCCAAATGCAACTTACAATGCACTCCCATCTTTAATTCTCTTTATTTGAGTTTAGGTGCTGAAATTTGTGAAAGATACAGAGAGGGGAGAAGCAGCAACACAAGAGAGTTCTAGAGAATGGAATGGGGAGTGCATCACCCTATGGAATCTCCGTAAGGCCCTTCAGATTCCAGGGGAAGTTCTCCAAGATGTGCTCTGCAATCAGTTCTTTTTTACTCTATAAAAAATACACTGAGAACAGAGACATTGGGGAAAATGCAGGGGAGCCGAAGGTCTTGGAACACACTGACGGAGTCAGCAGGCTTCTGGCTGACAGGGAATTGCAGAAAGCAAGAGACAAAAAAAGACTTGGAATGACAGAGGTGGAGAGAGAGGAGAATTAAGCCAGAGACCTTTGGGTTTAAATCTGCAAAGTCTGAGACTGCCAAAATAATTTGGACTGAGAATTTCAAATGACATCTCTGTTCTCTTGATATCTGTATTTGGCAGCTCAATTTTTGAAATTGAAGGTTAATTTCAGAAGGTGTGGGGATTTTTTAAGACAGATTAAATCATGTGAAATAGCTGTTTTCAGCAATGAAAATAATCAATATTAGCAAGACTCAACCTAATATTTATCCCACCACCCCCCTACTTTCTCTCAAATAGATTTGAGCTCAAGCTGTGGCTCAGCCACATCCTAGCTGTGTGAATTCTGGGCAACCATCCTCTATAAAATTCACTTTTTTAAATTGAAAAAGTGAGAATAATACTATTACCCAATTCCTAGGCTTATGGTAAAGATTAAAGGAATGTTTATTAAGTATTTAGTCCCAGAAAGCATTTAACGGCAGTTCTTATTACTTTCATTTTTATTAAACAAATCTTTATGACATTCCCCTGCTTAAATCCCTTCTTTGACTTTCTGAACCTCTTAGAAAAACTCACACTCCTAGACATGACTTACAAAGCCCTCGTAAGTTCTGGCTTTTGCTTATTTTGACAGCCTCCTGCTTTGTCATTCCCATAAACACTATAAACACTTTTTAAACTTGTGTCACAGCGAAGTCCTTCTATTCCTCAGCAAGTCACATTTGCTTTCAACTCCTTGGCTAGAACACCAGCCCCTTGTCTCATCTGCCTTCATCCTACTCATAGATACCATTTCCTCTGGAAAACTTTTAGGCAACTCCTACACTGTGTTAGATGCCTTGAGAACCTCCACAGTAGATTGTATTTTGCTCTGCAGTTTGTTCACCATCCCTCATTATAATTCTTTGTTGCAGTCTTTCTCCTCATCTGGGAGCAGCCTATCTTGCTTATCTTTCATTGTCTCCCAAAGCTAAGATAACACTGAACACATTTTAGGACTTTAGTCATTCTCTGCTAATACTGCCATATCTCGGGAACATACATTAACATGGATCAAAGGTTTGTCATGGATCAAAGGTTTGTCCTTTCCCAAAATTCATCTGTTGAAACCCTAATCCTTTAATGTGATGATGTCAGGAGGCAGGGCCTTTGAGGGGTAATTAGGTTATGAGGGTGGAGTCCTCGTTAGTGGGATTAGTGCCCTAACGAGAGAGGGGTGAGAACTTGTTTTCTCTCTGCTCTCTGCGGTGTGAGGATCCAAGAGAAGATGGCTATCTGCAAACTAGAAAGTGGCTCCTTATAAGACTGGTTCTGTTAGCACCTTGATTTTGGACTTTCAGCCTCCAGAACTGTGAGAAAAAATTTTCTGTTGTTTAAGCCACTCAGTTTATAATAATTTGTTATAGTGGCCTCCAATGATTAAGACAGTAGATTACTCATTTTTTTCTATGCTCCTAGCTGCTACTGTTTTCTTTAGAAACAACTCACAGTTGTGTGGGCTGGCAGAAGAGGAGAAAACATTTTCTGCATCACAACCAGGTATACAGAGAGACTTATTCCATATAAATAACTAATTGATAAACATAATAGCCTTTAATTTATTCCAGTATTAACTCTTTTCTTGGTTAGGCTTATCTGAAGTTTAAATGGTCAATGAACATTTAAAGCAGTCATAAATCTAGAGGTAATGTTCTAAATGTGATTTTAAAATGTTATTTACCAAATATTTAGGGCAATCAAGGGAGAAAGAGAAACTTCTTATGAAATAATGCTTTAACCTATCTCAGAAAATAGTGTTGATTTTGCTTTCATATTATTGCTTTTACATTTTTACATTTATATTTATATATGAATAAGAGCTTAATATACTCCTACTCAGTAGAACTAAAAAGGGATATTTGGATAAAAAATCGAATATCTTGGCTCCATAATGGTCTGCATTTAGAAAGAAGCCAATTTAGAATGGTCTCTGCTTAAATGCTCGTTAATTTTATTCCGAGGAGTATTGTAGTGTGTTTCTAGAAGGGAGGAGAAAAGCGTAGGAGAACAACGTAGGAGAAAATAAGATCACTGTTTTAGTGAGTCTCATTTTACATTAAATGTTTTACATATCTTTGACAATAGCTTTAAAACATTATTAGATAGAATGCTTTACACATAATAAGAATGTTCACATTTTTTCTTATTTGATTCTGATCAAAATTTTGTGATATGACTGCAGATGTAGAAAGTGAGTCTGAAAGGGAGAAATGGATTGCTGCAGTCTATTTTACTAGAAGGAGAAAATTTAGCTTTGCACCTGCGTCTTGATACATAATTACAAAAAAATCCATAGCAAGAATGCTTCAAATAATTTTTGGCTTTTCTTGTATTATTCAATATAATGATCTATTCCATTGCTTTATTAAATTATTTCCCCATAAATTTCTTCCCTATAAATTTATAAAAATAAAGTTTTATTTCATGTTATTTCTTTTTATTCTATTTAATGATGGGATCCTCAATGTTGATAATTAGCCAGTTAGATGTATAACAGGTATTCCAGTGTTAGCCCCTAAAGATTATAGGGTACCATGGATTATTTATTGCATTTTCCACTGTGGATTGCTTCAATATCTTGGGGCTTTTCTTTTGCTTTGATTTACTGCGGAAATATTTCCTATAATCCCATTTTAAAATATGTGTTTACTCCATTACCTCTCTATTATCACTATCACAAATGTTGTCCTTGGAAAATACAAACAAAGCAAGTGCTTGTGTGAATGTGACTTAGAAAAGAATTGTATTTATTGCCTGTTTTTTAGCACTCTCATAGGACTTTAAGCAACATAGACTATTATGAAAAGAGAAAATATCCTTCTATAGTTTACTGTTCTTTCACAGTATAAGTGCTAACTCCTAAGAAAACTTTATTCATGATTATTCTTTTCTTCTAAGGAATCTAGGGCAGAATTAAAATGTTCAAGCTTAATGTGAAGGAAGGATTTTTTTTTCCTATTCTATGGCTGATCTTTCTGACAATAAATAAAATAGACATTGCTGATTTTTTAACTTTGAAAAATAGGAAGAAGAAAATAAAAATTGCTGTCGTTTTACCCAAGCAGAGATAATACTCTTAAATTTTCATTTCTTTCCAAGCAACTCAGTGTGCTCAAGCATTCCCCACCTGTCTCCTGTAAGCCATGAGCCCTATAGAGACACCTGTGCCTAAGACTCTGCTGGCACCACCTGGAGCCTCATATTTTCTCCATTCTGTTTCTTTATACCTAACTGTTATCCTTCTAGCAACAGAGTAAAAGTGTGTGGCTAGCAGTGCTGGCAAAGGGTCAAATAACATTGCCTCTGAGTGTAGAACAGAGCAATGGGTGCCTGCAGGTTGATGCAGGTAATACCCTTACTGGGTATTTCTGTTAGATTTGTCTTCTTGGCGCTTAATTTCACCTTACCTCCTAATTATTGCTCTTTGGGGCCACCCCAGCCTTGGCTTCAGAGCCTGTTAACTGCCTAGACCATTTAGTTTCTGTTTTATCTTTTGTTGTATCTTCCAATTTGTTATTGCTACTCTAGAGTAGAACAAGTAATATTTAAATATTTATTTTACATCTAGGCATTATAACATTATGACCATTGTTGGCCACAGGACACTACCTGCTTAAAAGGATGCATGGATATAGTCATTTTGTGCATGCTATCTCCCTTCTCATTCCTGAAAATAAATTGATGGGGCCAGGAGTGAGGGAGCAGTCAATTTTTAAAATGCCTCTTGATACTGACAAATCACTTTTCTTCTTAGTAAGCACTCTGTATATTAACAATAACAAAATTTTATCTAACAAAGTTTTTCAAGAAAAATTTGCCAAGATTACTTTCTTTTAAACTTATTTTTTGAGATTTTATTGAGATCCTGTCTTTCAGTAGTATCTGTCAATATCTTTCATTGCTTTGATTATTATAGAGGTTCTGTGTGTGCCATCAAAACCCTCAGATTTTTATACTCTTTTATATTTTTATGATCCTCAAGTATATTTCCTATTTTTATTTGGAGTCCCTTATCTTTATTTCTTTCATTTATCTAAAATTTAGTATGCTAAAGAAAAATTAAAATGAAGGCCACAATTTGGATATACCCCAAGGCCAACTGCCCACAGCCATGTAGCCAAAACTTAAGTTATTCCGATTACCTGAAATGCTGCTTCTGATGAAAAACAAAACATGAAATGGAAGCTTTTCATCTCTGTCAGCATGATTCAGTGAAACTAAACCAATCAGCTACAGACAGATCAGCTTCAACAGCCCTGCTTGCCTTAAAAAGAATGTTAATGTGTAACAGCCAATTGTGAACATGGTCGAAATACTTACTCTTTTATGTTTTATAAACTGCATTTTAACAGTTCTAAGGAGGCTTCCTACCACTTTCAGTCTGTGGTCTCCTGATATGTGAACTACTTTTTTTTGTATGAGCAATAAACTTCTATAATTTTACAATTTTATCTGATTTTATTTTTCAAAAGTAAGTTTGTGGCATGATGTGGATTTCTAACATGATATTTTAAAAAGCCCGACAATTGGAGGCAGAGCTTGCAGTGAGCCGAGATCACGCCACTGCACTCCAGCCTGGGTGACAGAGCGAGACTCTGTCTCAAACATAAAACAACAAAAAAAAATACCTGACAATTATTCCAGTTCAAATGCTTGAAAAACCCTTAAATCAATTGGTTTCCATATAATAAAGCAGAAATAAGCTATGGTTTCTTTGCATAATTATGACTACACATGCTTAATGTGGTTCACACACACTTGAAAAAAGCCAACTGGCATTTGAATAATTACTAAGAACGAACTGTGTAGAGGCCTATTGTGTTAGCTCACGATAGTAACTCAATGTATTGAATAACTTGGTAATTAAAAGTCACGGAAACCCTGGCACTATAGTTGGTAGAATCATAAAACTGTTCTAATGTCTTACTGGGTGAGAAGGCAGTGTAAATGAAAATAAACATATAAATATGAATGCTTGGATTCATATGTACAGAGACAACTCAAAATACTTTCTTTTAATGTCCCAATGAATAGAGTCAAAAAAAGAGACAACAGGGAAAATGTTGTGGGTCTGTATAGACACATATATTCAAGCACTCCTTTGAATTTGTCTAGACCTATAGATGCCATAGTCAGGTCATTTTAGTTCATGAACGATGTAGTTGCATATTCTCATCTCCTTTCCTATTGCAAGAGTCTCTGCTCTACTCTTGGAAAAGGCAGAGTACCCCTATCCTTGTGTACCTCCTTGTATGACTTACAGCTCTTGTATGAGTTACTCTGGGATTACAGCCACCAAGATGATTGACTGGTTTATTTTCTCTCTGATTATCATTGTCAGGAAGGTTTGGGCTCATGTAGGAGTGTAGGACTGGGACCAATTAGAAATCTTGATTTAGAAATTTTGAGTTGTAGCCCAGAGTTTCTCGGCGTTTCCTTGCTCCTCAGATGATTCTTGTGAATGCTTAGGTGTGAGAACTACTCTAGTGGGCCTCTGTTTTTAAGAGATGTGTTCTGTTCCATTGACTGTATATTATTGTTGATAATGTTTTATTGTTTTAAACCTTATCATTTTTATGTTTCATTTATCTAGTAGGATAAGACTTTATAAACCTTGTCATTTATAATTTCAAATTGTATTCTTATTTGTCTTATTTGTTTTCATGGTGTTTGAAATGTTTGATTTTGGTGTTGTAAATAAATAGTATTTGAATATAAATCTAATTTTTTTAATAAGGCTATTTTTATTTTTTGTAGAAAGGGTATATTTGTCAGTATTGTTGTTATGAGAGTATATTGAACAAAGGAGACAGGATTATTTATAATTTGATGTGTTTATTTTATTGTTGTGTTTGGTTTTTATTGGTTGAAATGGGACTTTATATTTTGTATGTGTTTTGATTGATTAGTAACTTAGAATTTTTTTAAAAAGGCAAAGGCAGAGGAGAACAAAGGAAGGAGAAAGTAACTTCTGGAATGTTGAGGAAGGTAAAAACACTTTTAAATAAGAGGAACAGGCTATGATTTAATGTTTGTTTGGACTAGTAAAAGTATGTTAGGGCTAATATTTAGGGTAAATTGTGGGAGTTAAGAATATAAAGCATATTCGTTTTTTTATCATGGCTAGGAGATATTTAAGAATGTTAGTATAGGTTTTTGAATAAAATTTGTTTTTAAGATAAGTTATTTAGTTTTAATTAGATGGGGAAGAAAGTCTTTTTGAAGAGAAAACTCCACTTTCTACAATGGGAATTTAATTCAACTTATAGTGCAAGAATTTTTATTTTTAAAATAAACATTTATACATTTCAAGAATAGAACAAGTCTATGTTTCATCAATATTTTTCTTATTTTTCCAAATAAAGTTGTTTTCTTTGTAGAGGACTATAATGTTCTTATTTATATTACTAGATATCTTATATTCTTAGTTGCTATTGTGAATTAGTTTCTGTTTTATCTTTTGTTGTATCTTCCAATTGGTTATTGCTACTCTAAAGTAAAACAAGTAATATGTAAATATTTATTTACATCCAAGCATTATAACATTTACAAATCAATTTGAATTTAATTTTAAATTTTATTCCTTCATGCTTTCTTGGATTTCTTCAAAAAATGACGCATATCTGAAAGGGGTTTTCACACACAAACTACTTTTCTTGAGACAAAATACTTGGGTATGTGTTGTTACATATGTAAGATCAGCCATATGAAAAGAACATTCAGCAAGAGGAGAAATGAGCTCACTAGCATAATGAAATTAATATAAAGACCTTCTATGGCTTTCTAAAATGATATGTTGATGTCATAAACTCTTTGTGACTTAAAACAATCAGGTATTTCCTAATTAGGAACAGAATAAAAATCAAACTAATGAGGATTGAAAAGAGTGGCCCAAAACAATACAGAACTGAGACTATTATAAAGAATAAGCTGAGCATGGTGGCTCACACTTCTAATCCCAGCACTTTGGGAGACTGAGGCTGGTGGATCATTTGAGCCCAGGAGTTCAAGACCAGCCTGTGGAACATGGTGAGACCCCATCTCTACAAAAAGAAAAAATACAAAAATTAGCAGAGCATGGTAGTATAAACCTGTAGTCCCAGCTACTTGGGAGGCTGAGGTGGGAGGATCTCTTGAGCCTGGGAGGTTGAGCCTGCAGTGAGCCGTGAGCCAAGATTGTGCCACTGTGCTCCAGCCTCAGTGACAGAGTCAGACACTGCTCAAAAAAAAAAAAAAAAAAAAAAAAAAGTAATGTGACAAATTAGGTTTGGTTAATTAAAAGGATTTTTGCTAGGGATTGAACGCTCAGAGCTTTGGAAGATAGTTTGGTAGACCGTGCTGCCTGGGAAACTTCTATATCACCTCATAAGTAGTCCAATATTGATATACCTTCTCCAAAGTTTTGGTCATCTTTACCTTTTCATAGATCTCTCCCCAAGGTTATAAACATTTCCCTTTAACTGTTCTAGGGCAGGTAAGATAAGTCTGTGTGTGATCAAAAGTCTAGGACTGTATAGCAGATGCACCTGATAGCAATAACTTCAGCATACTCTGATAAGAATTATCTAAGAAGAGTATGTGTTCAGAGTTCTGAGCTAAGAAACTCAGGAGTGACCAACCTGGAGGTTCCTTCCTTATCTATGAGGAACAAACATCTGAAGCTCTGGCCTATCCCCTGGAATGTGGGCCAGACAAGAGATTGAGGCCCTTTGTTTGGGTTGAATGGAGGTTGTCAGTGGAGGTTGCTAGGGAGAGGGTGCTAAGTGAAAATGCTATATAAACTGCATGCTTTTTACAAGCCGTTCTGGTTCTCCTGTCTAGCCCGCTGCCACTGAACTGCTCTGCATGTACATGCCCTCAATAAACCCTATGTATTTTCACTGGCACCAAGTCTCTTCTTCAGCCTTTAAGCATGGTACCATCCCTATTGAAGTCAATAGGGATCTGACAAAATAGGGACTTGTTATTCTTTCCACCTGCCATGAGCTATGTGATAATATCTTGTCCTTTCTCTAACTGGCTCCAACTAATTTATTTGTGTCCTAAATTACTAGTCTGTTCTGTGAATATTTCCCTCCATCTATATATTGAAACCAGGGTAAAGCCTGAGGTCTGTATGGTGGAAAATGAAAAGAGAAAAATGCTAAATGTAAAAACTGTTTGCAGGTTCAGCCCATTGCTCAAAGAAATCAGGATTCCTCTTAAAAAGATAATTCTGTCTCTCCCTTTCTCCCTAACTCTTCCTGTCTCCCTCTCCTCTCTTCTCCTCCTCTCTGGTTTTCCATCTCCAATAGAATCCCAAAGGATTTTTAAGCTCTTTCTACAGTGGCTATTGTCTCCTGCTTTAAGTCCTGTGGATTCTTCCTCTTAGGGATTTGCTTACTAATATCTACATTTATCTCAATCAATATCTCCCCCTCAGCAAATGCCTGAAGTAAATGAACCTGCCTTTGCTGCCTCCACAGCTAGAGTCCCAAGAGGCCCACTTAGGGCCAACACTCTCGGCCATGTGCCCCAAGTTTACACCTGGTCTTTTCTCCAGCTTGGAATTCCCCAGGCTTAGACAATAACCTGTGCTACTGCCAGGAAGCAACAACATTTTCTTCTGCATCCTCCTTTCTTGCCACAGTGGGTTGGGTTTCCCTGCATGCATTTCTGTTGGGGGTAGCTATCTGTTGCACTCTCTGAGAGCCTCCTTTCCTTCTATCCTGCTCCAGTCATAGTCGTATCTTCCTAGACATTCATTTTATTAACTTGTCTTTTGAGGAGATTATCCTTCCTCTAGATCATTGACTAGATTTTTTTTTTTCCCCACCTTTCTACTGATCTACTGATTAAGACCATATTATTTTTTGAGTGTGATTCTTTCCCTTTTGGAGTCTTGGAGAAACATTGATTCCTAGAGAAGGTGTTCCAGAGACATCTAATTTTAAAATTTTAACCTTTAAGTCTGAATGTTTCCGTGAGGTTTTTTCCACCTTGGTACAGGAAATGATATTATCCCCATGATATCGGTTTATTGACAAAATACACTAATCATGGGTTGAATTCACAATCTGAATTCCTGAAACCCATCACTCTGATGTGAGCTTATGTAAAAAACAGCCAGGAAGGAGTTTAGAGAGCAAGTGGTAATCATGTTGTGGGGATTGGAAGGTCATTTAGATCTATAAGGCCTGTGGTTATATCACCCTCTAGTGACTAGCTAACATCTATTCTAGTTCTCAAGACCTAAAGTCTGGATTTAAACAACAAAAGGTCTATTTGCCAATACTTTAAAATATCTGTGTACCTAAGCTCTGTTTATTTATTTTTCTAAAAGTTCCTTATGGATTGTTTTAAATAAGCAGAAACTCACCACAGCTGTGCCTCCGCTAGCAGCTCTGGCCAAGCACACAATCTCTGAGCCTAACAATACCCAGGCCTTATCAATTGCAGTGGTCATCTAGTCTATCCCACTTTAGTCATCTACCTAAAATTAGATACAGAAACTTCCAATCCTTCAGAACAGCCCATTTCTAAATGTTAAACCTCTGCTGAGGATGTTTTGCTTGCCCCTTTGGACCTTTGATCCGATCTTTTTTACCCTTCTCTGTTCCCCATGTGTTTAACCTAAATGGACCCGTTAGTGATGAGCTCCCTTGCTGTCTGGCTTCCAGTTTGGCTCACACATGGGGAATCAGCAGATTAGAGAGAGGATAAAGAATGAAATAAGGGCACTTATTCCCCCTGCACCCTTCATGCAAGGTTGCTGTAAATTATCAGGAGGCCCTTCCAATATAAGTGTCCATTCCTGACTGACAATTATTTCCTCCACTGACCTCTTCATGTTTCGGTATGGTAAATGTACCCTGCTGTTGTCAACCTTTGTGAACTGTGTTGTTCCTAGGGTTTCTATACATCCTGCCCATGCAAAAACATTTGCAAATAGTGGATTTATTAAACACTTCTATAATTACCCAGTGTGTTCCATATGTTTCTTATTCAGACATTATTATACTAGCTATCTTACTATTATTCACTGCATACCTAAATTTGAATCCCAAATCATCTATCTGCCAACATATTGTTTTCCAAATTCCTTTTCTTTTATCTAAGCTAGATTTTTCTGGTCTTTAAATTTTAGTTATCTTTTGTTTTTTTCTTCAGTCATCCCCTGTGAAACTCCAGCATTGTAACAATCTAGCTATGTGAATAATTTGTTTCTATATTCCAGAGTCTGAATGTTACTGGGCAAAAATAAAACAATTATATAAATTTGCGTCGCTACAAATTCATGGTCCTGTATCTCAGCTGGGCTTGCAATAACTGCCCAGTTATACCTCTCTTAGTGGCTGCAAACTCAAACAATCACCCTGCTATTATACTTTTATCTTACCCTTGGCACATGGTCTAGTTTTCTAATTCATTGGAGGAACCAAAATTTCAGTTAACAATTTCCTAACCACTTCCCTATATTTACTTACATTCTTTCTTTATTAAACTTTTGTATACATAAGAAAGATTTTAATGGCAAGTAGCAGAAAAACCAACCCAAAATAGCTTAAGCGAAAGGCTTTCTGTTGTCTTAGGTATTTGGAATCCCAAGAGTAGAGCTGCCTTAGATAAAGCAAGGGGATCAAATCATGTCACGAGAACCCAGTTCTATTAATTTCTTGACTCTGTTATCTTTTTTGCATTACCTTTGTTATTAAACAGGTCCTCTGATGTAGTAGCAGGGATGTGTACAGCAGCTTCAGATATCACATCCTCTCATGTTCCCATATAATAGTCATCGGTCCACTTTCCCTGTAACAGTCAAACAGAAGTTCTGGACCTGTATCTAGTTAGCTTGAATTGATAGAACTACTCATCTCTGAGACAATCAACTTAGAGTAGATGCTGATTAGCTTAAATAAATCAATGGCTGATTTTGCATCTGAAAATTTGTCAAAGACCCTATGCAGTTTGTGTTAAAAAGTCTACTGTCTTATTTCCTTAGTTACTAGGCAATGTAGGAATATGATGTTTTATGTCCAGTCAATAAGGAATGAGGTGGAGACCCTGCTATTGCAAGAACAATTTATGTCGTTCTTCTTCTTTCTGAGGTCAGAAACAGTTTTATACTCCGAGGCTTCATATACCACCAGATTATTAGTGTCATACTTGATACCTTACCTAGAACCCCTGGTTCTACTTAGCTAAGCTCCCCTACAGTTGTCTTCAACCATATTTACTTGCAAAAAGAAATATGAACATTTGACCAAGAAAAACAAAAGTAATAATGAATCTGATGTACCTCCTAAAAAAAGTGTTTCACAATTTGATTATTTCGCTCATAGAAATTACAATAAAAGAAACCCCACTGTATGATATTAAGTTACTTATTTCCTTTAGTACTTTTTGTCCCAACCTAATCAGTAAGACAAGATAAAAATGAATATTATAGTTAAACCGAAGAATAGTTTCTCTGCTGCTGTCTAGTTATATTCCACTTAATATGTGGCACTCCTGAAAATTCAGTTAGAAGTTGGATGAGTCTTTATGGTTTGTTTCACTCTCTTTTATAAGATAATAAACTAATATTAGCAAAGAGAATAGAACTCAGCAGTACTAGAACTCTTCCAGTCTTGTACACAAGAGACTTTCAAGGGAAAGGTGGAGTTCTCTTATATTCATGTGTCAGCATTGAAATAAAGAAGGGACTTTGTTCCAAGAAACTTCAAAATATGTTAGCATTTCTAGTATAGTGAAACACTTCTGAGATATTGTGCGTATAGTATAAGAATAAAATGATTCTTTAAAGCTTTGTTTTGAATATTATTTTCAAAACTGAGGTTCAACACATTTTTACCTCCTTCCTCCACTTCAGCTTGCTGGGTTTTGATAAGGATCATATCATATGCTCAGATATTTTCTTGGCAGAGAGAAACTTAATTACAGAAACTGTATTGAAATATAGTTTTCCATCTGATTCTGAGTCAATTACATAGTTTGCCATTTACTTATGTGTTTGGCTTGGTTTTCTGTATGAAATTGAAGAAAGAAAAAGTAAAACTCTTAATGATTCATTTTATCATTTCCCTCCAAGCATGGTTAGGAAGTAGCTTTAAAAAAATGGGTGAGGAGCAAGATGGTGTAATAGAAGGCTCCATAGTCCCCACCCTACACAAGGACACCAAGTTAACAACCATTATCTACACACACACACACACACACACACACACACACACACTCAAACACCTTCATAAGAACCAAAAATCAGATGAGCACTCATAGTACCTAGTTTTAACTTTATATCACTGAAAGAGGCACTGAAGAGATAGAAAAAGCAATCCTGAGTCACCAATATCACCCCTCCCTAACCTCTGGCATTGGCAGCATGTTATGTAGAGTGTCTCTGAGTGCTGGGGGAGAGAGAGCAGAGCAAGTGTGAGGCATTTAAACTCAGTTCTGTCCTGTCAGAGCAGAGAGAAAAAGCAGACCAAGCTCAGCTGATACCCACCCACAGAGGGAGCATATAAACCAGCCCTAGCTGAAGGGTAATTGAGGATGCCAGCAGGTCAGAACTTGAGTTCCCACAAACCTCACCACTGAAGGGCTACAATGCTCTGTGTCTCCAAGTAAATTTGAAAGGCAGTCCAGGCCATAAGGACTGAAACTCTTCAGCAAGTTTTAGTGCTAAACTAGGCCCAGAGACATTGGACTTGGAGGGAGGGGGCGCACCTGAGCTACTGAGACACTACCAAGGCAGCTAAGGGAGTGCTAACATCACCCTGTCCCTAACCCCAGGCTGTATATCGCATGGCTCCAAAAGAGATCCTTTCCTTCCATTTGAAGACAGGAGAGGGAAAAAGTGGGGAAGACATTGTCTTGCATCTTGGGATACCAGCTCATTTATAGCTGGATTGGCCACTGGTCTGAGTCATAAGGCCCCTGTTCCAGGCCCTAGCTCCCAGACAGCATTTCTAGACACATCCTGGGCCAGAAGGAAACCTTTATCTTTGAAGGAAAGAGCCCAGTCCTGGCAGCATTCATCATCTGCTAACTGAAGAGTGGCTAGGCCCTGAATAACCAGCAGCAATACTCCATCGAAGACCTTGGATGAGTCTCTGAGACTTGCTGGCTTCAGGTGAGACTCAGTACATTACCAGCCATAGTGGGTACAGGGCAAAACCCCTGCTTGAGAAAAACAGAGGGAAGAGTAAAGAGAACTTTGTCTTGCACCATACGTACTAGCATGGGTACAGGGGGCTAGAAGACAAAGTGGAATCTTGAGATCCCTAATTCCAGGACTTGACCCTTGGACAGTTTTCTAGACCTGACCTGAGCCAGAGGGGAGCCCACTCCCCTTAAGGGTGAGTCCCAGGCCAGGCAGCATTCACCACAAGCTGACTGAAGAGCCCTTGGGCCTTAAGGGAACATCAGTGGTAGTCTGGAAGTACTCACTCTGTCCTGTGGTGGTGGTGGCTATGGGGTGAGGCTCATCTGCCTTTGGAAAGGGGAGGGAAGAATGGGAAGGACTGTGCCTTGTAGTTTGAGTCCTAGCTCAGCCACAGTACAATAGAATACCAGGTAGATTTCTAAGGTTTTTTTACTCTAGTTCATTACTCCTGGAAGGCACGTCTGGACCCATCTGAGACATGAGAGACCTTTCTGCTCTGAATGAAAGGACACAGCCTGTCTGGCTTTGTCACCTGCTGATTGTAGAGCTCCAGGGCCTTGTGAGAACACAGACTATAGCCAGGGAGTGGTTACTGCAGACCTTGGGTGGGACCCAAGGTCTGTGCTGGCTTTAGGTCTGACCCAGCATGGTCATAATAATGGTGGCCACAGGGGTGCTTGTATCACTCCATTGTCAGCTTTAGGAGGCTCAGAACAGAGAGAGACTCTGTTTGTTTGGAATAAAGTAAGTGAAGAGAATAAGAGTCTTTGCCTGGTAATTCAGAGAATTTTTCTAGATCTTGTACGAGATCCATCAAGGTGGTACCTCTATGAGTCTATAAGACCAACAGTGTTACTGGGCTTGGGGTGTCCCCTAAAGCAGATACAGCTTAGATCACAATACCCATGGCCTTTCAAATATTGGGAAAGTATGGCCAAAAGAATGGGTACAAACAAGCCCAGACAGTAAAGTCTACAATAAATATTTAACTCGTCAATGCTCATACCATGAAGAATATCTACTAGCATCAACACTATCCAGGAAAACATCACCAAATAATCTAAATAAGAAACCAGGGCCCAATCATGGAAATACAGAGATTTGTGACCTTTCAGACAGAATTCAAAATAGCTGTGCCGAGGAAACTCAAATAAATTCAAGACAACACAGAAAAGAAATCCAGAATTCTATCATAAATTTAACAAAGAGATTGAAATAATTAAAAAAGAATCATGCAGAAATTCTAGAGTTTAAAAATACGATAGGCATAATGAAGAATGTATCGGAGTCCTTTTGTAGCAGAACTGCTCAAGCAGAAGAAAGAATTAATGAGCTTGAAGACAGATTATTTAAAAATATACATTCAGAGGGAGACAAAAGAAAAAAAAAATAAGAGTGTGCTTAAAGGATCTAGAAAATAGCCTCAAAAAGACAAATTTAAGAGTTACTGGCTTTAAAGAGGAGGTAGAAAAAGAGATAGGACTAGAAAGTTTATTCAAAGGAATAATAAGAGAGAACTTCCCAAACCTACAGAAAGATATTAATATCCAAGTACAAGAAGGTTATAGAACACCAAACAGATTCAACCCAAAGAAGACTATATCAAGGCATTCAATAATGAAACTCACAGGGGTCAAGGATAAAGAAATAATCCTAAAAGCAATGAGAGAATGAAACAACATACAATGGAGCTCCCATATGTCTGGCAGCAGACTTTTCAGTGGAACCTTACGGGCCAGTAGAAAGTGTCATGACATACTTGAAGTGCTGAAGGGAAAAAATCTTTTACTCTAGAAAAGTGTATCTGGTAAAAATATCCTTCAAACATGAAGGAGAAATAAAGACTACACTGGACAAAATCTGAGGTATTCCATCAACACCAGACCTGTCCTACAAGAAATTCTAAAGGGAATACTTCAATCAGAAAGAAAGGCACATTAATAAGCAGTAAGTAATCACCTGAAAGTATAAAACTCATAGGTAATAGTAAGTACACAGAAAAACGCACTGTAACTGTGGTGTATAATTTACTCTTGTCCTAAGTAGAAAGACTAAATGATGAACCAAACAAAAATAACCACTACAACAACTTTTCAAGACACAGTACAGTAAGATATTAATAGAAATCACAAAAAGTTAAAAGCAGGAGGACAAATTTAAGGTGTAGAGTTTTTATTATCTTTTTGCTTGTTTGTTTATGCAAAGAGTTTTACGTTGTTATCAGGCTAAAATAATGGGTTCTAAGATAGTATTTGCAGGCCTCATGGTAACCTCAAGCCAAAAAACATACAATGGATACACAGAAAAGAAAAAGCAAGAAAGTAAATCATATCACCAGAGAAAATCACCATCACTAAGAAAGACAGTAAAAAAAGAAAGAAGAAAGAAGACAACAAAACATCTAAAAAACAAATAACAAAATGACAAAGTTCAGTCCTTACTTATCAATAATAACATTGAATGTAAATGGAATAAACTCTCCAATCAAAAGGCATTGACTGGCTGAATGGATGGAAAAAAAATCTATCCAAAGACCTATTGATCTGTTACCTGCAAGAAACACACTTCACCTATAAACACACACATAGACTGAAAATAAAGGGATGGAAAAAGATATTCCTTGCCAATGGAAACCAAAAAAGAGCAGGAGTCACTATACTTACATTGGACAAAATAGATTTCAAGACCGAAACTATGAGAAGAGACAAAGAGAGAGGGTCACCGTATAATGATAAAGGGTCAATTCAGCGAGAAGGTATAATTGTGAATATATATGTGCCCAACACTGGAGCACCCAGATCTATAAAGCAAATATTATTAGAGCTAAAGAGAGAGATAGGCCCTAGTACAATAATAGCTGGAGACTTCAACACCCAAGTTTCAGCACTGGACAAATCTTTCAGACAGAAAATCAATAAAGAAATATCAGTCTTAATCTGCACTACAGGCCAAGTGGATCTAATAGATAATTATAAAATATTTCATCCAACAGGTCCAGAATACGTATTCTGTTCCTTAGCACATGGGTTATTCTCATTCTCAGGGATAGATCATTTGTTGGGTCACCTTTGAGGCCAAATGAGAAATGTAGGCATGAATTAAAATTCAGTCTTAGTTTGCAACATGAATTGTGTGTACTATTTTATAATGTGAGGTCTTCAGGACTATTCTGTAAACTGGCCTTATTTGGGTAATAGGATGAGAACTATGGTAAAAATATTACAGATTGGAGACCTTGGTCCTTTTCCTCTTGCAAACATCATTAGTCATCCTAGAGATGTGCTTTTGTTTACATGATTTAAACAATGCTTCATTTGTTTACAATCCTGATGGAAATTATTAGTAACTAAATTTCTGGAGTAAAGAGTTTGCTGTTTTGTAATAAGAGAAAATAGATCCTTTTCTTCCCAAGCAAATACTGAATTTTTTATTTGACAGATTATTCTTTTCTTTTATTCTTCATCATCATTAGTACCTGTGAATCAATAACCATTCAGATTAATTTGCATTCTTCATTTTCCCTTCTTGTTTCAAGCCTGGCTTAGTCATTGCAGAGATACTGCTATAGCTGTCCCAGCAGCTGCAGTGATTTGCGTCAATTGACACCCAAGCAGCTAGCTCTCCTTCACAGTCTGGCAGCTGCTGCTGTTGTTAACACCTGTATCCAAACTCTGTTATTGTTGTAAATCTTACAGAAATCTTACTCTCCACCCTCAGATTCATTTTATCTGTAAAGCCTTTATGTACATATATACATATATAAAAAGCCTTTTACATATATACATTACTGTATGTGTATATATAAAATATATAATGAGCATAAATCTATATACATTGGTTTCATATACATGTATCTGAAACTAGTACTGGTCAGAGAGAAATCTAGTTTGGAACTTCCCAGTTGTGGCCTAGGGGCAAGTGACTCATTTTACCTCTCAGCACATATCCTCAACTTTAAACCTAAGATAACAATAAGGACCTCACAGGATTTTTGTATTTTTTTTTTTTTTTTGTAAGGAATGTATAGAACACATGTAAAGCATCTGACACAGTTATTGATGCTACAGGTGAATTTAAAATGGAGAGTAGTTTTGTTATTTGAAGTATCAGCTCTCTTTCTCCAGTTATAAGGAAGTGGGCATGGGTTGGAGAGTAGAGAATGGGATGTGCAGCAAGAGGGAGGATGGGAAAGTAGTTGGAAAAAATGCTCTTGTTGGCCTGTTGGAATGTCTTCAGATTCATTTATTTAACACACATATATGGAGAGCACCTTTCTAGGATCTGGGGTATATCACTGAACAAAACATACAAGATTCCTACCCACATGGAGCTTAAGTTCTAATAGATTTAGACAGTCATAGTCAGCTATTGCCTAAGGTTTAATGAAAGGTCTGTATGTGGAAGTCAAGCTCTCTATCCTTTCCCAATGCATTGGTGGGATAAAGTGTTTACCCCATGGGAAGAAGGCAAGACTGCTCTCACTAAAGAAATTAAACAAATGATCAAGAGAGAAATAAGTGAGAGAACTGTCACTCCCAAGCAAAGTATTCCAAATACTGGTGCTTAAGGGTTACCCGCGGAAATCATAAAAACTCTGCCAACTACCATTAAAGTAATGTCTAAAAGTCATAAAAACCACACGTCTCCTGTTTGGTCATTTTTTTTGTACTTGCCTTATTTTTTCCCCATTTCTCTACCATTTCTGGTTTTAATTGCACATTTTCTCTCTTCTCTAAACCTATCAATTACACTGTTTGAAAAAGTTGTAGTTACCCTAGAGTTTATAATACACATTTTTTACTAATTTAAATCTACTTTCAAATAGCACTCTACTGCTTCACATGTAGTACAGGAAACTTATATTATCACCAATTCTTCCTTCTCCTCTTTTACACCATTGTTGTCATTCATTTTTCTTACCCATATGCAATGATCACCCAATACATTGCTACTGCTATTGCCTTAAACACAGTTGTATTTTAGGTCAATTAAGGATAAAGAAAATATTTTATTTCACCTTCATTTATCCCTTTATTTTTCCTTCCTTTATGTAGACTCGACTCAAGTTTCTGACGTATACATTTCCTTCTTTGACTTCTCCAGCCCTTGCTGATTTCCAGCTCCCTGAAACACCCACATTGTGGTCTGAGACACATCTTCACATTTTAACAATATTGTGTCTTGCATTGTTTTTTGTTATTTCATGATGTGAGTCATGATCTTTCCAAACAATTATAAACTCGCTGAAGTAGAGGGTTTTCTATAGTATTTTTTTATCCCATGCAGTGGTTGACACAGAGGTGGGCATATAAAATACACTGGATTTACATTGATTGCTTATAGGCTAGTATAAATGTCAAGATGCTGCAAGTAGGAGTACCTTTCTGAGTTTCTGCCATTTGAAGAGTGCCTGTGATGTTTTCGTCACTCCCATTAGAGCTTCATTTTTCCATCAGGTGGATGTTTTCTCTGTGTTATTGTTATTATTTTAATGATACATAATCAGAATTTCTAAGCATAGCTCATAATCTAAGCTTTGGAAGTTACAAGGAAGAAAATACACATTGGTGATGGTATGGAGGAGGTGACGGCAATTTTACTCATCACCCTTTGGTACTCTAGAACCCACAACCAATTCATATCTTGTCTTCCTGCCCACACTCTATGAGCAGGCAGGAGCTCAAAGCAAGTCTAGTTAACTTTTGCATTTTACATCTATTCCCTGAAATTTATTACTTTTAATGTAAGTTTCATGGATATTTGTAGAATAGAGTTTTGGAGGTATTTGAAAACATTATTTTGATCTCAGTGACAGCAGCTTGTTTGGCACTATCAGGAAAAGTGTCATTGGAGATTAAATACTGCTTTGTGCTTCACACAGTCACATGTCACTTACTTATTATGATACTAAGTTTTACCTGCTTAGTAGTATTTTTTACTCATCTGTTATGATGAAAAAGCATTATAACGTTTGTAATTTCCTTATCATATAGTGCCACTTGTTGAAGTATGTTAGCTATCGCACTAATCTCTGAAACGTTTCCTGAGATGGAAGAGAGGCATTTATCTCTCAAATTTCACACATAGTATTTCTATTGGCATTGTTTGCCCAAATTTGATTGGTATATATATGTTAGCTTCAACTTCAGTTATGCCAGCTTATCTTTATCTATTTTTCACCAAACCCTTTGTCTTTTGTATTAAAATACTGTGGCATGTGCATTGGTTTCCTTAACTTATGAATCGTATTGTTTTGATAGTTTCATAACTGTCTGCTCTTTCCACAGTATGGAAGGTTAACAAGTGAGTGCCAGATATGAGCCCTCGTATTCCTGCATTGCCCTGTTTGCTCAAATTCATCCATGGCTTCACTAGGTTTCCTGAGTATGATTTTTCTGATGCTTTTTATTGAAAGGACCTCCTTCAGATAGAATGGCAATCACACTGAGAATGTATGGCCAGTTTTTTTAATAAAGGAGGGCAAGTCTCCATTACAGCTAACTTAAAAAAATCACTTTAATTTTTGCCTTCTTTCTTTAATATCTCAGAAAGAATGGAAATTTACCTTCTTAAATATTTAAATTAGTGGAGCTTATGGGATTTTATGGAATTCTACATGCCAGTGACGGCTCTCTAAGTACTTTGTATATTAGCTTCACTGAGTCTTAGTATTTGCATCTGTAATAATATGAGAGGGAGGGTGGTTTAGAGTATTATTATCTGGAAAGTCTCTAATTTCAGTTTAATATTGCATCTCATAAGCATTTACTCTGATTATACTTCCTGACAATTGTAGAACACTTAAGTGTTTGCAAAAAAAAAAAAAAAGTAAATTTGATCCTTAAAATTATCTCACAAAACAATAAGGCATATATTATTTTATCCAATTTACAGACAAGAAAACTAAAGATTTTAGTTCATGTAAGCCATAGCTGAGAACAGAATATTCTCATTAGAAGAAGAAAAAAAGTTTTTGCTTCAAAGTGCATACAATCTGAGGTTAATCATTCCCTCAAAAAGATCTCCCCTTGAACATGACCAGTGATCCTTATTTCCATGGCTTCTAAATAAATAAGAAAACATAATTTGAGTCGTCCTAATTCCCTATGACAATTTGACTCTTCTGTGGTTAAATCATTTGCCTTGTCTGCTCATGAGAGAAAGCAGGGCTTGGGGGTAGATGGTGATAGCCAAGGCTCTATCTCTGGGGAAAGTCAAGTTGCTAGCCTACAGATTCAGTAACTCTGGGTCCTGGATTTTCTGCTACAGGAAGGCTTTCTGATATTGTCGCCTATTACTACAAATACACCTTGTTTATGACACTACATATTCTGAATTATTCTTTAGAGGTTATTGTCAAAATAAATAGTGTGACTTGCTTTATCGAAGAAGCTTGCCTAGCCAGAAGCTGAAGTAACTTATTAGGGAAGCTAAATTGAGTTTCCACAAAGATCATAGATGTGTGCTGGGTGTTTAGAAGTAAGAGAACAAATTAAATATTATACCTTAAAGTGAGAAGAGGATGGACTCCTGCCAGATTGATGGGTTTCACATTCCATTTGATACTAGCTATAAGACCTTGGAAACTTAACCTCTGTGTGCCTCAATTTTGTTGTTAGTGAAATGGGGTTGTCATCACTTACCAAGCTCAGCAAGTTATTGTGAAGATTAGTTGATAAATATATGCACACTCATTACACATAAGTGTCTGCTATGATCGTAATAGTTAATATTGGTTGATTATTTTCTATGTTAGTTATTGAATTCCATGATTTAAATATTTTATTACATTTAATTTTCATGACAATCCCTTGAGATAGGGGCTATTTTGATTCCAACTTTACAGAGGATAAAACTATAGAAAAATTAAATAACTATCCCCCATATCACACAGACAATTGGCAGGACATCTCTTACAATTATGCCTTCAACTTCTAAGCTAGAAATGGTCATTTCTAATAGAAATAGTTTAAAAATAGAGAAGGTAGAAGTAGGAATCCCTATTCTGGAACACTCTTGGCATTTAAGCTGACAAAAATAACTTCTACAGTTGACCCTTGAACAGCATGGGTCTGAACTGTGTGCGTCCACATAAAAGCAGAATTGTCTATAACCAAAAGTAGATTGAAAATACAGTATTAGGGCCAGACTTGGTAGCTCATACCTGTAATATCAGTGCTTTGGAAAGCTGAAGTAGGAGGAGGCCTTGAACCCAGGAGCTCAAGACCAACTTGGGCAATGTAGCAAGACCCTGCTGCAAAAAAAATTTAAAAATTAGCTGGTATTGGTGACGACTATAGTCCCAACTACTTGGGAGACTGAAGCAGGAAGATCCCTTGAGCCCAGAAATTTTAGGCTCTAGTGAGCTATGATCAGGCCACTACACTCTAACGTGGGCAACAGAATGAGACCCTGTCTCTAAGAGACCCCATCTTTTAGACTCCATGTTTAAAAAAAGAAAGAAAATACAATATTTGAATATTTGCTGGATGTAAGACCTGCATATAAGGAGAGTCAACTTTTCCTGTATATAGTTCTGCAGGGCTGATTTTTGAGACTTGAGTGTGTAAGGATTTTGGTATGTGAGGGTGGTCCTGGAACCAATCCCCAGAGTATACCAAGGGATAATGGTAAATTGTAAACTTTGTCTTAACTATAAATAGCTGATAATATTGATGTTATCTTATCCTGCAGGATACCATTAATTTCAGAATGTTAACTTCTAGATGACTTTTTTAAAGTTGTGAATCTGACTCAATTATAATTGCACAGAATCAAACAATGTAAAGCACTGATGGCCTATGTTTCTAAGTTTAAATAATACAGTACAGATAATACAGTACAGATCCTTGAGTAGATTCAAATTGCAATGAGATGAATGATTAGTTATTTGTATTGATTTTCATCATGCCCTGCATGTTAAAATGATTTACAATTACCAATTATTTTCTCTTGATTATTATTTTCTCTGTAAGCTTTCTTAATATTTCCATCACTTTTTAAACAAGAAAGTTGGTTTATTGAGAATATAGACGTTTTAAAGTTTAACAGAAATGTAATGTTTTAGACAGCACAAGCTTTAGAAACCTTAGATCCAGGTTCCATATTGAATACCCTTTAGAAAGTTACTTAAACTCTCTAATCTCTTTCCTTATTTATAAAAGGAGTGGCTGTTTTAACTTCAGTGAGAAAACTTATGTCAAACATAAATACTGCATCAGGCACTTTTTAATGCTCCAATAAAAGCCATTCTTCTTTATTTGCATTCCATATTTACATTTGCTTATTATGAGAGCTCTGTGTAACAAAACAGGAAGTGATATAATCTCATGTGTATTAGTGTTCTCCAGAGAAAAAGAACCAATGGAATATCTATCTATCTATTATCTATCCAGAGAGAGAGAAAGATTTTAAGGACTTGGCTCATGTGATTGTGGGGTCAGTGAGTGTGAAATGTATAGGCTAGAAGTACAGGAAGAGTCACTGTTGCAACAGTTAGAGTCTGAAATCTACAGGTGGGTCAGCAGGCTACGAACTCAGGCAGCATTTTCATGTTGTAAACTTCAAGCAGAATTGCTGCTGCTTTGGTAACACATAGGGTGACACAGAAGTGAAGCTGAAAAAGGGTACCTTGATTCCTTCAGAGGTGTTCCTGGGTCTTCTCAACTTTACCTCAGCTCAAACTAGATCTCCGCTAGGGATCAGAACAGTCTTCCCACATAGGTGTACTTATTGTTGTCAGGTGAAACCATATGCCTCAGATTAGCACCCTGAACTCCACTATTATGCCAGAATGGTGGAGTTATTTCCCCCTTAGCAACTTCTGTGGCTGTCTCATATCCCAGGAAATGTTGGTTGCTGTGCAGGTGGCAGACCATCAGTTGCTTATTTCAGCCACATCTGAAATGCAGCTATTGCTTTGGAGAGGAATGTGGAAGCTATCCACTCTCTATTTCTTATACAGTGACTTAAGACATACCTCCAGAGAAGATAATTCCATTATTACATTTTTGAAATGAGAGCCTAATGGAGTGCCATATGTTAACTGTTTTGAGTATTCATCCCACATGCTCAGCGAGCTTAAGGCCATCTCTTTGGGCGTCTGTATCTTTGAAAGAAAATAAATAAATACCAGCTCTCCAAACCTCATAGAGAAATGTTCGCAGAGATTTGAGAGTATGTATTGCTGGCTGTTAGCCTTTCAGATGCTCTACTCAAGAAAGGAGATAATCTGCAGTATTATGGGTTGATTTGGCACCAGTGTATACAATATTGTTATTTTCTTGCAGTAAGAAGAAAACAACAGGCAAGTTACTCTAAGAAACCAGGGGCCTGTGTTGCTTTTTAAAACCTTTCCAAGATCGAAACCTATAACTGCAGGTTAAGAAGTAGAGTATAGACACTGGTATGTGGACATTTCTCTGCCCGTATGGACTATGTCTCCACAAAGACCTTTAAGGAAATGATGCCATTGATAATCGGGGAAGAAAATTCCCATTGAAGCGCTTCATCTTCAAATTCATTCTTCCTGTTCTGTTGAGGACTAACAGATGGCCACGCTGGAGAGTTTTATAGACTGACTGTTGAATATGATACTTGTACCAAGGGTCCAGAGTGAGATTCACCCACAGAGGTGCAGCCAGATCTTGTTAAAGATGACAAGCTACTATGGGGACATCAAAGTCTTGTGCTTGCAGAGCCACACTGCTACGGCTTGAGACCATAAAGGCTGCTGCCTACCTTCTCACTCATCCAGAGCAGTGCAGTGATAACGGCACCAGAGGCTGCTTGAAAAACTGCTTTTTGTGAACACTATTTGTAATATCCTTAACATGTAAGGGTCATATTGTCATATTGAAGGGGAGTAGGTCAGGCTCTGAGAAAAGAGGTTCAAATTTAGTAGTATGGAAAATGAAATAAAAGCTTTGTTCCAACTATATTCTGTGCACAAGTGTACTTCTTTGAGTTCCAGCCACGACTTTAATTAGGCTGGATTTCTACTTCCTTGTTTGATTTGTCTTCTTGAGAAACTCAGAGAGAGGAGAGCTGCTTCAGCTGGCTTCGGCAGAAAAGTTGTCTAACTACATAGTAGGCAGATGGAAATCTGAACTCTTATTTCTGCTCCCAACTTTTCTCCTGTGGAAAACTGACCTTTAGGTAAATAGAAGATACATGGACTATTTATATATTTTTTAAACAATGATTGCCAAAATATTGACTTCGTTTAAAACTTGAAGAAGAAAAGATAACTTTTGCTTCTTGCCAAAGCTACACTATCTTTGAGACGCTGGAAAACACACCTTCTTTTTCCTACTCCATCTTCTTAGTACAGTGATTTATTCTGACCTTGTCAGATTAATCAAGGAATCCAATCTTTGTCACAAGAGAAACAAATGTTATTAACTCTACCATCTAGAGAGAGACAGCTTGATACAAGAATATCAGGGCTTTGTCTCACAGGTCAAAGCTTTTATTATTTAGTTTAATTCTTTCCTAATACACACACCTGCACACTGACACAGCTAAATCTGAAGTTTAAAAGGAATACCTCGTATCTTAGAGGAAAGATTTCAATCTGGTGATCCAGGACCTCAGTTAACTTTTAAAATGCTTTTCTAGAAAAGCAGCTATGTGAGGTTGGGAATTTCAAGGCCTCCATTTTATAGAACGTTGATGAATTTTCCAAATTTTTACTTGTTCCCTGTTAGCAAATGATATTTTATTAACAGTCAAACAGTTGTCAGTGAGGTTGATAATTTTTGTCTCTTGTGTCTTGATTATCTTCTTAAAGCTCTTTCTAGACGTCTCTGTAATTATCATCTGCGTTAATATTTTAACAAATATCTATCAGTGTCCTTTTCTCATTTTTGCTAGTTTTCTCCTTCTTTGAAAAAGGTTTTCCTTGCATTTTGTTAAGATAATTAGACAATGTAATTAGGAAGCTTTCTCCAACAGCAGCTAGACATAACAAATGACAATTGGAACATTTGTGGAGTGACTGGTAGATGTGGGAGAGGTCAAACAGTGTGATTAGAACATTATACCTTATTGTGTAAGCTAATACCTTAAAGTTCAGAGAAAAATCAAAATAATTGCACTCAGAGTGCCAGGAACAATAAAGCTTTCACCATATTGTAGATGCCAATGATGTCTAATAAATTCCATAATCTCTGGGTGACTTGAGTGCATAGGCTGCCGTGGCCTTTGTTTACAAATTTCAATTAGTCTATTAGAGAGCTCTCAATTTCTGGAAAAATAAAAATAAATTTAAAAAAAAACTATATTACTTTTTGATATACGAAAAAAGGGTCATGTGTATAGGCTAGATTTTTATTCACCTAAATCTTAATACTGGACCAATAAATGGTACACTAACTTCCCACTGTTAACTACAGAAAATTAAGTTTTATCTCAAAAGCTTTCTTTTTTATTTTCAGGTAAAAGCACTTAATACTTTCTCTAGGCAAAGTGCTTTGAACTAATCTTGTGCCTTTCATTTAAGTGTCTTACATTGATCTCACCATATTTTCTCACTTAGACTCATAACTGCCTTAGGAAATAGAAGGAGTAGAGTGGCAGCAATCCTTTGTAGATAAAGACTTGAAATATAGAGAATTTGGAACCATGTGAAATAGGTTGGTAGAGAAGGTAACATAATCCAGGATTCCTACACAATACTGACTAATGGACTGGAATATCTTCTGTGCATTAGGCAAAGAGACTGACTTAGTTCCTGCAAGTACTGAGGGTTTCTTGTGCTGTCTCTTTACCTGACTAGGTGAACATTCATCAACAATCAGTTTGGAATGCCTGAGTTCAGTAGGCAAACTACTGGTATAAAAAGCCACTCAATATCCTAGGGACATCACCTTCCTCTGATACTAAAACTATTTATGCTAAAATTGCCTTTGAAGAGTTAGGACTAGTAATAACCACTTTTTCCTCCTAATTCAGTGATGATCATTCATATTTAGAAATCAAAATTCTGATTTTGGTCACATTTACTTTTGTACTTTAATCTCTGTACTGTTTAATGATCCTTACCGACCCTCATCCTTTACTACTGATCTTCCATAGCAATAAAATCATAATGCCCTGTAGGAACCCTGTTCAATTATGCATTAACTTTCTGCATCTGTAATATCTTCATATTACTCAGTGGGATTCTGGCAAATATTTAACAACGGACTCTCTGAAACAAACATATGTGTATATATACACAGGGTTTTAAAAAATACATTTTACTGATATAAAATGTGGCACAGAGTTTATACATAATAATGTATGATACTCATTATAAATTCAATGTAGCCAATTGATTTGCACAGAACCTTTTATTGATTTTTACTGAACTCTTGTGTACATAACCAAACAACAGTTGCAAATGAATGTAGAATGCCGGTTGGTATTTTCATTTGGATTAATGAGTAAATTAAAAGTGAAACAATGAAGGCATATGTCAGAATCACACTCGTTTTTCAATAACATGAGTAACTGGTGAACCAAATAGTTGTTTCAAATGTTGGAACAGTATTTTTTTAATCTCTTTCTTTGTACTATTCACAATGAAATGGATACAGACATGACATACTTTTAAGTTTAATCTGCATTATTAACATTTTCTCCATTATTTTCTTAAGTTTAGACCAGGAGTTGGCAAACTTTCTCTTAAAGGACTAGATAGCAAATATTTTAGGCTTAAGGACCATATGGTCTCTGTTGCAAGTGCTCAACTTTGCCATTATGTTGGAGCTATAGGCAATACCACTGACTACTGGACATATTCCAATAAAACATTTTTACAAAAACAGGCAGTAGTTGTGCAATAGAATTTTTCTAGACAATTTACAAAAAAAAAAATTAAGCCCTAATCTTTAGTATCTGCCTATTTCCATGGCATAAAAACTCCGCCATAGCCAATTTCAAGATACCAATATGGTGTTACTGAGTGAGGAGTTGGGAAGAGATATGTAGCAGTATACCATTATGTAATATTTCTACCATCTAGAAACTATAGATAGAAATAACCCTAGGAGCATGAATAAAAGTAAAATGTAGTATAATCATTAGAAAATGATGAATTTCAGTTTTTATTACCTTTGATTACTGCCTTATTTGTAAGTTCGTATAATTTAATTTTGAATAATTATTTTAACAACTAGTCTGCAGGTTTTCTGAAAAAATTGTAATTAGTTCCTCCAATTTGGTATGAGCTGGTTCTACCACACCACCACTTCTCCTGGCTCTTTTTCCAGTGGAATTTTATTATTTCATACTTAACTTACCAAAGAATTGGGAATCAGGATGCATTCATTCATTTCACAGACATTTCATTAACTGTCAGTTTGTGTCAGACACTGTGATATCATTTTCTTCACTGTCCTCTGTTACTTTTAGATACAATTTTTCCAATCCTCATGAAAAATATGCATATCTCTAAAGCCTGGCCTTGCTCTAACCCATTAAATATTCTATCATTCTGTTAAATTCATTGATTACTTATTTCACAGTTTTTCTCTTTGACATCCTCCTGAGTGATTTCAACTGCCATATAGATGACCCTATTAACATTCTAAGTAATGTGATTTCTTCTGTCCAATGGCCTTCATCATTATTCTAACAACCTACTTCCATATATGTTTCCTAAACGTATCAATACATGGAATATAGTCAGCCTTCCATATCCATGGGATCTGCATCCATGGATTCAACCAACCACAAATCAAAAATATTCAGAAAATATAAATATAGCAATAAAAATAATACAAATAAAATATTATTTACATAGCATTTACATTATATCACATTATGTCAGGTATTATAAGTAATCTAGAGATGATCTAACATATATTGGAGAATGTACTTAGGTTATATGCAAATACTACACTATTTTACAGAAGAGACTTAGGCATATGTGGATTTTGGTATGCATGAGGGGTCCTGGAACAAATCCCCTGCTGATACCAAGGGACAACTTACATCTGAATATCTTGAACTCTGATATCTCACTTCTGACTTAAATCATAAACTGTCTCATCTTATTTTATGACACCTAATTTTTAATCACATCAAAATATGAAATGCTAGATGACATTTTTTTCTCCCAGTCAGCCTATCCTAATTTAACTTTATTACCCATCACAGGCGACTGGATCATTTTGTTTCACCAGTTTGAGTATGCCATCTTTTTGGTCTACTGTCACACTTAAAAATTATAGACCTATATTTAGATAACTAATTTTTTTTTCTTTTTAATACTTCTGATAATTGGTGAATGATATCACAATTTATGCTTTTCTGTTACTCCACTCTGCTTTCCCGTTACTCCACTCTGCTTTCCCATCTATTCATTTATTTTTCAGAGTAATTTACTGTTTCCCAGTAATACCTTCAGTATCCTAAGCCTGGCTCTCTCTTCTCATGCAGAGGATTCTATCCTGCTTCTCTCTGTCTCAGCTGGCAACATTGCCACCACAACTCAAGGCCTGGTGAGCTGGGTAGGAGATGTCTGAGCTTCAGTTGATTCCCTGGAACAACTGCCTTAATCCAATCAAAGTGTTCCTGAGACAAGCTGAATGCTGAATCTCAAGGCTTAAATAGGCCTATGAGGCTATGAGGAGTAATGAAGTCACACATAGGCCAAGATCCATTTTCCCTGAGCTCTGTCTTTGGCCTGCTCATCCTTCTTTCTTTCTCTTTCTTCTTTCTTCTTTCTTTCTTTCTTTCTTTCTTTCTTTCTTTCTTTCTTTCTTTCTTTCTTTCTTTCTTTCTTTCTTTCTTTCTTTCTTTCTTTTCTTTCTTTCTTTCTTTTCTTTCTTTCTTTCTTTCTTTCTTTTCTTTCTTTCTTTCTTTCTTTTCTTTCTTTCTTCTTTCTTTCTTTCTTTCTCTTTATTTCTCTCTCTCTTTCTCTCTTTCTCTCTCTCTCTCTCTCTCTCTCTCTCTCTCTCTCTCTTTATTTTCTTTCTTTCTTTCTTTCTTTTGTTTTTCCAAGTATAAGTAGTTTATTTGGGAGGTAGAGGAAATATCAGTAAGGGAGGGGAGTGGCATAACAGATGAAGAAAGGCGACAAATACAGGATGTATTATCATTCCAGCTACCACTGTAGATAAACTGGAGTTCCAACCCATGAGAAACCTCTGGGAAACTGTAAAACACACATTATTTCAGGGTAATCCCACCTGAGCAGTAAGGGAGCTGCGGGCTTTGTTTTATACACAGCTTTCCTGAGGTGTTAATTCCAGGCACTCCTAGCCTGTCTTACAAAGAGACCTTCTCCAGCTTCTAAAGCCCTTGCAGGGAATAAGGGCTTAATAGGGCAGATGCGGCCTGTTCATCTTTCACTCAGCAGATTCTCCCTGAGCAATCATATGCATGACTTTAGCTACAACCTTAAGTCTGATGACATATTATTCTCTACTTTCAATTCAGATCTCTCTCTTGGGCTTTAGAATTTTATGTATGACTACACATCTTTATCTGAAATATTCCAAAAGCAAAATAAACTTAAAGTGGTTATGTCCAAAAATGATGTTCCCTCCTCAGCCTGCCCTTGTGAAACCGCACTTTCTTTTCTTGGTAATTGACAAGGCAGACACCTGGGAGTCCCTTTAACTCCTCTTTGTCTCTCATTTGCCATGTTCAGAGGTTTTCAATTCCAGAAAACTACGTCTTTGAACATCTTTTCCATCTGTCTCAACCTTGCCAACAAATATTGCTGATCCTTTGGTTCAATAATTTATTCTACTTCCCATTCTGATAACAACCAAACTGTTCTCATCTGCTCCACTAATCCTTTCTATGTTGTTAACAGAAGAAGAATCCCAAAATGCAGATTCAAGTTTCCTTTTAGTAACCCCTTTCAGATTGCCCAAACTTTCTAAGAGGTCTCTGCATGCCTACCTACCTTCAATTCTTTCTATTCTCAACTTTTTTACTCTTAATTTCTAAACAACTATGGGATCAATTCTTTTATGGTTTTATATATTTTCATGCATAGCCGACTTCAGCAAGAAAACAAAAACAAAAAGCAGTTGAAGTGAGTAACAAATAGAGGCAGTCCCCTCAGACTTTGGGTATGTATTAGGCAGAGAAGTTAGGATTCTCTCTCTGTGGCACTTGAGTTCTACTCTCTGCAGCACATAGAATATTGTTTCTGTTTTTTTTTTTCTCTCTCTTCTTTCTAAATGCAGACCAAAATTTTAACCTCAAAAACACAAAGCAGGAAGTAGGTGATAAAGACTAGTAGTGATGAAGTCCATTTTAAGACAGTTCCACATATAACTGATGTTTATGAATATAAGTGGGGACCCTGGAAACAGGGCATCATGGAAATTATCACAGTAGAGAACTATCTCATAGACTAGGAGGGAGGTACCACCCATATATAAGAGGGGTAACACAGGTGAAGCCTTTCAGAAGCAGGAAATTGTACCGGGGTTTAAACATATTAATCTTCCTAAAGATCAGGAAAGGAGATTATATGAGTGTGGGCTTATAGAAGGACTAAAACTAATATAAATACACTGTTGAGGAAAAATAAGACATTTCAAAAGGGAAAGGGATTATTTTAAAATTACTTCAAATTAAGAGAAAAAGAGCATCACTTTCAAGGCCTAAAGACAGAGTGTTCTTCTGAAAACTGTCATCTGTAGTCTTGGGGAGATTTGGCAATCATAACTTTATACATTAAGAAAACAGAAAATTAGTAAGGCCTGAGGGAAACAGAGTCCATTAGGATAAAATTTAAAATCAGATGGCTAATATATGTAAAAATTGTTCCAAATAAACTAAAATCCACCTTTAGGACAATCAAGAACAGACATGTCTCTAAAGGAAAATGATTTTTAATGTGAAAGAAAACCTTCACAGTATTTGAGAGGATTTAGGTTAAAGCAATGAGAGAGAAAATTACAGATATGGAAGAGAAAGAATAAAGACTCACTTTTTCCTGGTTTTTATTACTGAAGGAGAGACCAAAACAAAAAAACAGAAATAATAATCACACAACATAGATAATAATTTTCCTAAGTGGAAGAAAGCAAAACACTTTATCTAAAGTGTCGTAACTTTAGCTCACATTCTGGTGAGCTTCTACTCTCAAGATTAAAAAAATAATAATCTTACAAGCATTTAGGCGGAAGGAAAAACAATTACCCACAATAGCACATGGTAGCATTGAAGGATGCTTAGAGGAGTTCCAATAGTCTCTGATCAGTTGCTCAAGGCACTCTAAATTAAAACAAAATATAAATAAAAATATCTTCTTGCAGTGTAACCATGGTTTTGAGTCCCAAAACATCCTTCCTGTCACCCATTGCCAACCCCTTTAGATTGCTATACCTAATGCTTCCTGTATAGTCATTCTGGAGGCACCATTCTTGAAGATATATTTAGTCAAATGAGAAATAAAATCAAAAGTAAATGAAAAATGGGAACTATGCCACAGAAAATCACTGGTGGTGAATGCCAACCAGTATGTTTTAAGGTAATTTATTCAAAAATATATTGATTCAAAAGATTCATTGAATGCCTTGTGTATGAAAGTCGTTGTTCCAGGAACTACGTATATAACAAAAAAAAAAAAAAAAAAAAAATTATAAAAGAGCTTTCTTTTTTAATGTCTGAGTATGAGATACCTGCATGTTTCTAAGAATTTAAGATTTTTTAAAAAAATACATTGCAAAATGATAAAAGGATGGTGTTTCCACTTTGAATTTTGTTTTTGAGGTTCCTTTTTAAGACCTAAGTAACTTGTTTCATTTCCTGGCCAAACTTATGTGTTAGGAGATAATATGGTTTAAGCCACCAATGTGATGATTTACAGCCCTGAGACTGAAGGGAATAGGAAAAGAATAAGCTCAACTGTCAGGAGACTATGTTCACTTGGTCATTCTGGGAAGTAGTTTAAATGCCCAAAAGACTGCACTCAGGAGGCAAATCTTGATTTTGCCACTTTATAGCTGATAGATCTGATGTAAGTTGCTTAACTTCTCTTACCTCTCATTGAATTCCTTAATGGAAGAGAAGATTGCATGAGATAATATATGTAAAATGGTTAGGATAGTAATATAGTTTGGCTCTGTGTCCCCACCCAAATCTCTTCTCAAATTCTAATCTCCATATGTCGAGGGAAGAACCTGTAATCCCTACAGGTCAAGGGGAGGGAGGTGATTGGATCATGGGGGCAGTTTCCCCCATGCTATTCTCATGACAATCAGTGAGTTCTCATGAGATTTGATGGTTTTATAAGGGGCTTTTCCCGCTTCACTCTCTTCTCACACCTGCCACCATGTAAAATATACTTGCTTCCTCTTCGCCTTCTGCCATGATTGCACTTTTTCTGAGACCTCTTAACCATGCTTCCTGTTAAGCCTGCAGAACTGTGAGTCGGTTTAATGTCTCTCCTTTATAACTTACCAAGTCTTGGGTAGTATGTTTATAGTAGTGTAAGAATGGACTAACATAGATAACTTCCTTGGGACATGTGTTCAGTGGATATGGTCTTTCCTTTCTTTCTTTGAAACATAATTCCTAACCAGTGGTAACTGTATCTGATATATACCAAATTTTCTTGCCCAAAATATTAGTATCATTTCTGGTTGCTCTTGAAAATAGGAAAATATGTGGAGATAGCCATATAGAGAAAACAATTTTCTTTTCAAAATTAATTAGAAAAGATAGAATAAACAAAGACAATACATGATTAAATGTGATTTTATTAGTTGGGAAAAATTCATTCTAGTTTTGATTTGTACTAGGTGATGGGCGCTTAGCAATTAGCAAGAAGACTCAGGTTAAGTTCTGACTTTTTGTAATTAGAAAATTAAAATTGTACTTCAATGAAATTTGCTCTTGGTAGGAATCTTTGGAGTGATTTCTTATTTTTTTTTCTGCAGAAGTCCTCTATGGCATGGTTGTAGTCCCCTCCTTGCCACCCAGCAATTAAATTCTAGGCAACATGCTGTGTCCTTTAGAAGTTTCTATATTTCTGATATTAAATGGAAACTTCTAAGGATAAATATATTTTTCTCCTTAAGAAAAAAAACAAAACACCTAAATGTTTAAGATCCTAGTATTTGAAAAAAAAAAAGCATGGCTGTAGTTTAATCTTGTTTCACTAAAATAAGAAAAATAATTAAATTGACCTTATTTGGGGCCAAGAAATGCAATCACTTTGATGTTATTTTAAGAAGATGATTTGCTTTGGAATAGACAAGAGGTTTGATTGAGATAATTTGTTTCTGTTTTAAAATGTTTTATTTCAGACATGGATGAATGAAGACTTTTTAGTTATTCCATCTGTTTCAACGTGGACACTAACATTATATTTTCCATATTTATTGTGGTGAGCGTACATTTTTAAAAGTATAGAGTTCTTAATAGCCTGAGCTCTGATAAAATTATAAATATGTATGGGATGATATGTAGTAGAATCATGTCTATAATTTACTTATCTCCAATTCTTACATTTTTAAAATAAATAGTAATGACAAGTCAGAATAATCTAAAGTATCCAGAGAACCTTATAAATGTATCATATCTTCAGAGCCATGAGTTGGCAATTTATGACCCACAGGCCAAATCCATTCAGCTGCCTAATGCCTCATTCATTTACAAATTGTTTATGGATGCTTAGGTACCACAGGGGCCAAACTGGGTAATTGTGGCAGAGATTGTTACATGCCAAGCAAAACCTAAGACATTTACCACTTTACTCACACCCTCCATATCTCACCTCTTCCCTAGTTTACATCTAGAATGGATGTCCACTAGGCTTAGTGAGCGTGGGTAAAGGGAGAGTTTTTTTAATTTGAAAGGTTAAACAAATACCTGGAAAAAAAAGGATTGCTAGTATGAGTGGTGAGGATGGAAGACAAAGCCCTCGGCATTCTGCAACTGGCAAGTGCAGACCCTAGCATAACATTTTAAAGTTAAGGTTACCAATTGGTGATATATGCAATGCTGTTAGCTATTGATAAATGTGAATTTAAAACAAACAAAGAAGGGTTACTAGATATTTGATAAAATCTTAGAATATAAAAAGAAACCAAAAGTAAACAAAAGCGAAAAACTGACCTGGAACGACATAAAAATAATTCAGAGAATAGAAATGATAATTTTTCCTTCTAGGTAGTCGATTAGCATGCATCAGATGATTGCTTCTATGAAAATAACTAGAAAAGCCAGATAACTTAAAAAAAAAATCTATTTAAAGATATTGGAGAGTGGCCAAATTAATGATAACCAGAGGGGTCAAAATTCTAGAGAAAGGAGAACTGCTAAGATGTAACCTGATATTCCGCAGCAGATTTTTCTATGGGAGCATTTGCTGATTTGGGACAAGAGGCTGCAAATTCAGATTAATAATATGTGGCTGATTTTCCTCCAGTGCATTTGGCAAATCTGAAGCTGCATAAACAGAGAATGGCAGGGAGGTGTGAAGGTGATTGATACCAGTTAAGTTGTTACCGATCACATCAAAAACTCATTAGATAATGTCACAAACTGTAGGTTTAAAAAATGATACAAATATATAACTTGAAAATAAGGAAATAGGGATTATAGGCATTAAAACCAAAAATAATTAAAATGGCTATTATGGAAAATAGAAAATAGTTCAGAATTTACTGACAACTGATATAGATAGATCTTCATATCAAAATTGGTGTACTATAACTAAAATAAAACTTATGGGAAAATATATACCATAAAATTTGCATAGAAAAACAAAGAAAGATGGAAAAGTAATGATTTTGGCATTTTACTGAATCAATCAGAAAAAGAGCAGAATAAATTCCCCCCAAAATATTGAAAAAAGAAAGTAACAAATATACAAATCAATATTATAGAAATGGAGAAAATACATGTATATCAAAATATTTTCTTTTGAAACAGAAAAATTCCTAGTAATATTGAATAAGAAAAAGGAAAAGGCAAAATATTTAATGTTAATAGTGAAAAGTAGAGTCTAAACCAACGCATTAGAAAGGGAACACTATAAACAGCTTAACGCTATAAAACTGAAACATATTAACACGATAATTTTTTACCAAAAATAATACAAAGTTCAATAAATACAATAGAAAACTTTAATAGACATACTTATTAAAAATTAAAGAAGTTAAAATTTAACTCATGCAAAAAATTATGAGGCTGGTTTCATAAGCAGTTTGTTCCAAATCTTCAAGAAAGCAATAATCCACATAATACAGGCTAGAGACAAAAAAAATAAGGAAGTGTTTCCAACTCGATTTATATGGCTCTTGGATCTTTGAAGCCTAAATCGGCTTAGAGTAGAAAATAGTGATGATTTTTCATTTATAAACTTAAATGTAAAAATCTTAATGCAGTTTTTATTGAACAATTGAATATAACTGTTCATAATAGTCCCTTATAATTATTTTTATTTCTGAGGTGTCTACTGCATTTTTTTTCACTTTCATTTTAAATTTTACTTACTTGAGTCTTCTATCTTTTTCTATTAGACTAGCTAGGGGTTTATCCATTTTGTTTTTTCAAACAACAACTCATTTTATTGATTCTATCAATAATTTTTCTATTCTATTCTGTATTTGATTTACTTCTGTTCTGGTTTTTCTTTTTCTCTTTTTTTTTTTTTTTTTTTGAGATGGAGTCTCGCTCTGTTGCCCAGGCTGGAGTACAGTGGCACGATCTTGGCTCACTGCAAGCTCCACCTCCCGGGTTTACGCCATTCTCCTGCCTCAGTGTCCTGAGTACCTGGGACTACAGGCACCCACCACCATGCCCGGCTAATTTTTTGTATTTTAGGTAGAGATGGGGTTTCACTGTGTTAGCCAGGATGGTCTCTATCTCCTGACCTCATGATCCAGCTGCCTCAGCCTCCCAAAGTACTGGGATTATAGACGTAAGCCACCACCCCCGGCCCTGTTCTGGTTTTGATTATTTCCTTTTTTCTGGTAGTTTTGTATTCAGTTTATTCTTCTTTTTCTGGTTTTGAGCTATAATGTTACTATTTATAACTATCTACCTCTGGGAGGTAGATATTTTTATTATCATACCTAATTTACAAATAAGGAAAATGAGACATATAGCTTATAATCAAAGTCGTACAACTAATTAGTAGAAGAACCAGGATTTAAACTGGGTCAGTCTTGTTTCAGAGTTCAGGATCTTAAGCACTATACCACTCTTGTTTCGTGCTATTTATCATTGTCTCTTAGACTTAACTCTTTTGATTCTAATTCCACACTTATACAGCATTTTTCTGATTAATATTATCTTCACATTTAGATACGCCCATGCTCTCATTAAGCCAAACTGAATTCTTTTCGATCATATGGCAACTCTACTCTGCCTTTGAAGATATACATCTTTTTCTTAGTTTAATGTAATGTGAATTTGTTCTTGAATAATGGCTCAACTCGCAGAGTACCATAGACATTGACTTTCTGAGAGTGGAAAGCATAGGGTCAGATCCTGAATGTGGTGAGTTATCAAGTAATGAGGCCTCTTGGTAATCAGCCAGAGCACTGCTCCCAGTAGCTTGCTCATGACACATGCCCTTCTATCCAGGCTTCAGAAACGTCACCACTGATGGGTCTCTAAGGGCAGCCAGCCCACTAGCCATTTAGCTCTGTTGGCTACAGTTCAGCTTTTCTAGGCTAGATAGAAGCAAGCGTTGCAAAGCAGGAGGGTCAGCTGAAGCAAGGCTTTGGAAAGCTATGTAAACTGAAAAAACAATGATTCTCTGAAGGCTTAAAAAATGGATATGTTACAAAAGTTATCTCAAAATGAATAATAGACCTAACTGTAAAGTGAACATCTATCAGTATCCTGGAAAATAATATAGGAGAAAACTTAGATAACATTGAGTTGGCAATGACTTCTTAGAGGTAACACCAAAGGCAGAATTCACGAAAGAAATAATAAGCTGGACTTCATTAAGATGAACAACTTCTACTATGCCAAAGACACTGTCAAGAGAATGAAAAGACAAGCTACAGGCTAGGATAAAAAAATATGCAAAAGATGCATCTGCTAAATGACTATTATTTAAAATATTCAAAGAACTCTTAAAACTCAGCCAAAAGAACAATCTGATTTAAAAAATGGGCCAAGGCCTTAACAGACACCTCACCAAACATTTAAAAATAAATGGCAAGTAGGCATATAAAAAGATATTCTATATCATATGTTATTAGGGAAATGCAAATCCAAACAACAATGAGATACCACTACACATCTATTAGTATGGCCAAAGTCTAGTACTCTGATAATACCAAATGCCAACAAGGATGTGGACCAGTGGGAAGTTGCATTCATTTCTGGTGGAAATGCAAAATGGTATAGCCACTTTAGAAGAAGTTTGGTGGTTTCTTACGAAACTATATATAGTATTGCCATATGACTCAGCAATCACACTCCATGGTACCTATGCAAAGGAGTTGAAAACTTATGTCCACACAAAAACCTGTGCATGGATGTTTATATCAATTTTAATCATAATTACTTCAGAAACAGTCATGATGACCTTCAGTAGGTGAGTGTATACATCAACTGTGGTACATCCAGTGGAATATTATTTAGTGCTAAAATGAAATGAACAATCAAGTCAGAAGAGATGTGGCTGAACTTTACATGTATATTATTAAGTGAGATAAACTAACCTGAGAAGGCTATGTGCTGTATAATCCCAACTATATGTCATTCTGGAAAAGACAAGACTATGGAGACAATTAAAAAAATGAGTAGGTTACAGGGGTCTTGGGGATGAACAGACAGAACACAGAGAATTTTTAGGGAAGTGAAAATGGTGGTTGCTATAATGGCAGATACATGTCATTATACATTTGTTGTAACCCATATAATGTAACACCAAGTGTGAACCCTAATGTAAACTCTGGACTTTGGGTGATTATGATCTTTCAGTATTGATTCATCAGTCTTTAACAAATGTAGCTCTCTGGTGGGGGATGTTGATGATGGGGGAAGCTATGCCCGTGAAGGCAGGAGTTATATGGGAAATATCTGTACCTTCCTCTCAATTTTACTGTGAAGCTAAAACTTCTCTAAAAAAAAAAAGTCTTAAAAAAAAACAGGTCTGATTTTCCTACTGGAATCTGACTATTGCTGATAGATCTTTTTAATCATTAGAGATAATTGGAATTGAGTCTAGGAAGTCTTAGAGGATTTTCAGTACTTTCTTCAATAGATGTTTAAAAATACCTTATTTAATATTTTTAATGTGAGGCATTCAAAACTGTTTCTACTATCAGATACTTTTTGTTATAAATTGATGTGTGGAAATTGATTTAAAGCAGGGGCCACTGTAGTACAGTCTGCATTCTGTTGTACTGACTTACAGTTTCATCCCAAATGTCTATTTAATTTTCTAGCCCTTTGAATCAGGCTATATCATATGCAAGCCTCCAGGGGCAGCTTTTATGCCTTAGCTTAAGATCTGTAGTTCACAGGCAATATGAAGAATCTACTCTCTGTCCTTTGTCCCTCGTAGTTGTGGTCTTCTGAAGTCAGCATTTTAACTTTAGGGGAAAAATGGGTAGTAAAAGAAATAAGATTTTTCTTGTTCCATACCATTTATAACCCCCTTAATTCTCTCTTAAGAAGGTCCCACAAGCATATCAGATCTCCTTCTGAATTATATTAATTTCTATTGTTGTCCAATACATTACTACTAGCTCAGTGCTTTGAAGGAGCAACCATGTATTAGCTCAAAGTTCTGTAGGTTAAAAGTCTGGGTACTGTATTAATGGGTTCTCTACTTAGAGTCTCTAAGGCTAAAATCAAGATGTTGGTTATGCTGAGTTAATGTCTGGAGGCTCAGGAAAAAAAAAAAAATCACTTTCAAGCTCATTCTTATTGTGTCCACAATTCAGTTCCTTACAGTTGTAGGTAGGGCTGATGTTCCCAATTCCTTCCTGGTTGTCAGCCAGGGGTTACTCTCAATTGCTAGAGGCTGCCCATATTATTTGCCACCTGGCTCCGCCAGTCTGCAAGCTGATAACCATGTGCCAAATCCTTCTCGTGCTTCATGTCTGTACTTTTCTGTCATCCACCAGAGAAAACTCTGTTTTAAAGAGCTTCTGTGATTAGATTAGGCTCATCCTAGAAAATCTCCCTTTCTTAAATTGAACTTTGTCATGTTATGTGATCTCATAGCAGGAGTAAAATTTATCCCAGAGTCCCAAGAGTGAGACAGGATGTGTACACCAGGGGGTGGGAAATCTTGAAAGCTATCTTAGAGTTTTACCTACCATGGGAATGAAATGAAGAGGTAATGCCTAGAGACTCTTCAAGAGTTTAGAGTCTTTGGCCACCTTGCCTTAGTACACATTTTTATCATTTTAGAAAGGAAGCATAAGGACAGAGCAAAGTTTATGACAACATTACCTAAATGGTATATTTTTTCTAAACTGGACTATTTTGTGTTTAAAAAATCTTTCTTCATGAAATGGTTATTAAATGTCATAGCAAATTTCAATACTGTGGACAAAAGGCTTTAATAGGGCTTAATCTATTGGACCTGGCTATTTCTATAACACATCTGACACCCTAGGCCTCCTTTAATTTGCAGTGAGTCTGCATTTCTGGGAAATGATAGTGTTTTCCATATCTAACATGTAAGTGCTGTCCCTTTAGGCTGTGTTATGATTCTAATTATTCTTAATAGCTGTGTTATTGTTTGTCTCTATCAAGCAATATTGAGTTCAACTCATCATTTATGCTTAATTTTTATGTTTCTTTTGTGGCAGGATCTTACACATATAATTAATGTTTGTCTTAGAAAACATGCATAGTAATAGGTTTTGCCTAGATTTTGACAAGACCTCAAGACAGTCACATATGCTTTGGTTATTGATATTTATTTTCATTAAGGAATGAGCACATGGAGAAGACAGTGAAGATTAGCTTATTATTTGGGGGTTAGTCGCCTGGTCATTAGGTAGTGTAGAATGTCAAAAATTGCCACCCATTTTCTGCAACTAAACTGGCTAACTATTCTTATTATAAATCCATACACTTCTTCAATAAGGTTGTTGGGAGCAAGCCCCCCAAAATCTGGCCAAAAACTGGCCTCAAAACTGGCCATAAACATATCTGCAGCACCATGACATGTTCATAATGGCCCTAAACGCCCAAGCTTGAAGGTTGTGGGTTTATGGGAATGAGGGCAAGGAACACCTGGCCCACCCAGGGTAGAAAACCGCTTAAAGGCATTCTTAAGCCACAAACAATAGCATGAGTGATTTATGCCTTAAGGGCAAGTTCCTCCTGCAGTTAACTAGCTCAACCTACTCCTTTAATTTGGCCCATCCCTTCCTTTCCCATACGGGATACTTTTAGTTAATTTAATGTCTATAGAAACAATGTTAATGACTGGTTTGCTGTTCGGGGTTCTCAGCTTTGAAGGCTGTGAGACCCCTGATTTCCCACTTCACACCTCTACATTTCTGTGTGTGTGTCTTTAATTCCTCTAGCGCTGCTGGGTTAGGGTCTCCCCGACCGAGCTGGTCTTGGCAAAGGTATTTAAATCCTACACATAGAATATCAGGGCAGCTTTCAGTGTGATCCTAAATAATCATGAAGACTGTATTTGTGGCACAGGTGGGAGCAGGAGTCAGTGGAATGGAGCAAAGCCATTGTTGCACTTTGTTCTCATTACTCTGCAATCTACAGCCACCCTGTTGAAAGGGGCACAGTGCTTGAAGCAGTTCAGTAATTTATGGTACACACGTACAGTTTGACTTTCTGTCTGGACTTTTATTTTTTGCTATAAAAATGAATCATTATATTGAAGCAAAACAAAACAAGATATTAAACAATGATCAATAAAGTAAACAGTAAATGATTTTTTCCAAAAATAAACACTAATAGAATTACTGGCACAAGATATGCATAGACAATGCTAGGATTTTTTTGCTTGGCTTTTCTTTTAGAAAGTTTCATAACAATTTATATAACAATTGCAATTTTATAGGTTATGCAGGCATTTGGTTAACATCACTATCTCATAGTGGTCTAACAGCTCCATGAGATGTATCTTTTGCTCACCATTTTATCAACTACACCAGCCAGTGTCTGGTACATAGTAAGTGTTCAATACATGTATGAACATTATTGAAAGTCACTCAAAAGAAAGAAATACAAGTAGATAATGAAAAATAATGTAATAAAGAGCAAACTTCACTTATATCATACAAAATAAAGAGAAGCATTTTATTTATCACACTGGCAAGGTAAAAAATGAAATACTAACTATATATCAAGGTTTTAGGGGGGAAAAGACATTCTTATTCACTTTACCTCAATTGAAACAAATAAACTGAGCATAACAGGTGATAAAGACTTATTAATGAATCAGATGGTCTTTTGATAAGTGAGAAGACAAGCACACTGCAAAATGATATGGAGAGCAATTTGGCAGTTATGTATTAATAGTATAAAAATGTTCTTACCCTTGCCTTAGTAATTATAAATCTAGGGATTCATCCCATCGTGTTCACTATAGTATTATAAGCTTGAAACCTGGAAAATAATCTCAAAAGCTAACTAAATAATAGTTTTAAAATCATTACATATCCAAGTGATGAAATAACATGTATTTATTCAAGTAAATTTTTGAAGAATATTTCAATGCATGTGAAATTGCCTAAGGTATGCTTAGCAAGAAAATAGGTGAATTACAAGCTATTTATATGACATAATGTCATTCTATAGTTTTATATTCAGAAGATTACAGAGGGCTTTTTAAACAGACTTTACTTTTTAAAGAATTTTAGATTTACAGAAAGATTTTAAAAATATTATAATTACAATATACCCATCTAGTTTCCCCTATTAACATCTTACATTGCTATGGTGCATTAACTAATATTAATGAACCAATTGAGACATTATTAACAAAGTTCATAGTTTGTTTAGATTTCTTTTTTTAAATTTTTTAACTTTTTTTTTCATTTTTTGAGATGGAGTCTCACTCTGTTACTCAGGCTGGAGTGCAGTGGCGCAATCTTAGCTCACTGCAACCTCTGCCTCCGGGTTCAAGCAATTCTCCTGCCTCAGCTTCCCCAGCAGCTGGGATTATAACCACACACCACCACACTTGGCTAATTTTTGTAGTTTTAGTAGAGACAGGGTTCCACCATGTTGACCACGGCTGATGTTGAACTCCTGACCTCAAGTAATCTGCCTGCTTCAGCCTCCCAAAGTGCTGGGGTTACAGGTGTGAGCCACTGTGCCTGACCTGATTTCTTTAGTTTTTATGCAATGTCTAGGTGATTTTCAATTTTTTAAATTGATAATCTGTATTATTATGTGTTTTCTAAAACATACTTCCAGTTTCCAATAATGGCAGAATAGCTTGTAATATTTAACTGTTTATTGATAATAATTGTTGTCAATAATAATTGATCATTATTGTTGATAATAATAAATTCTAGAAATATAATTAAAACTGTTTGAATGATAATTTCTCAACTCTGTAAGTGTGTGATGAGAATCCAAGGAACACAGCAAAACAAAACTAGAAGGCTGAAAGAAGGCAGAATTAGCAACTGCCTGTTGCTCAAAGAAGAAGTTGAAATTAAATTCCCCCTAAGTTAGAGAGATTTCTAGAACATTTCATGCTTTCCATTGAAATAGCAGAAGAAACACATCTTTGGAGGAAAGGTTGTTTCCCATTGCAATGGCTATACCTCATGTATAAAGGCAAACTGAAATAGACCTACTATAATAAAACCCAAAACTGAGCCCTAGGAGATGAAAGGAATATATCTGTTATTTAACTGCACACTAGAAAATAGCTCAATACTTTTCAGAGGAAGGATAGAATACAGATTATAATGTATCATCCATAATGTCCAGTGTAATATAACATTTACTGTACCAGCACAGTCATGAGAAAAATAGCGCAAAGAGGCCCAATGAAGACTGACATGTTTGAATTAACCTGACAAACGTGTTAAAAATAAACAACAGGAATAGGTAGAAATACGGGTAAAGGGATCAGAAATTTTAAAAAGAGATATGAAAACTTATAAGCAGTCAAATAGAAATTCTAGAACTAAAATATACCTGATATCAATAAATTTGTAGGATGCTGTTAGCTGTATAATGAACACAATAGAAGAATCTGAGAAATTGAAAACAGATCAATAGAAACTGTCCCAATTGAAGCACAGAGAAAATTTTTAAAAATGAAAGAAAATGAATAGGGTCTCAATGACCTATCAGAGAATATCAATAGCAATAGTATTTTGTTATTGCTCAGAGTCTCAGAAAAATAAAGAGAGGAAATAGGACTAAAAAATATCAAGAAATAATGACCATCATCCTTCTGAGCTTGATTTTGAAAACAAACAAAACAAACCCTTAGGTCCAGGAAAGTCAGTGAATCCCAAGGAAGATAAATCCAAAGAAAAGTACACCTAGGTACCATGTTGTAAGATTTCTGAATTCTAAAAAGAAAGAGAACATCATAAAAACAACCAAAGGAAAAAAAGACACATTATATACAGCAGAACAGCTGTAAGAATGATGGTTGCCTTCTCAATAGAAATAATGAAGGACAGAAATTATGGAATTGCATATTTAAAGTGTTTGGAGGAAACCTCTCTACTTAGATTTCTATATCTAGTGAAAATTGCCTTAAAAATGAAGGTCAAATCAACACAGTTTTAGATGAAATCTGAAAGCATTTGCTGTCATTAGATCTATACTAGAAAACATACCAATAGTAAAGTAAGTTCTTAGAAGGAAAATCACATAAGATGGAAATTAATATCTATAGAAAGGAATTAACAGGGACTAAGATAAATATGTAGTAAGTATAAAAAAGCTATTTTTCTTTCTGAAATTATCTTAAAAATCAATTGACTATTTTAATAAAAAAATCTTTCATGAGATGTATAGCACATATAATTTTTTTTAAAATGTCATACTAAATAGAAGGTGGGATAGATGTAATACACAGGAAAGGATTCATTTAATTATACTGGTTATAAGATTCTTGTGTTATACATGTAATGATATGCTATTCTATGTAGATTACAAAAAATAAGGATGAGTATTAATATTTTAATCTCTTACATAATAAAATATGGTATATCTACAAGCTAGAATTCTATATTTTTAAAACCCAATTAAGCCCTTCCTTGTCCCTCTTCACCCCCGGACCCCAAGGAAGGTAAAATAGAAAACAAATGTCAATATGGTAGGTTTTAAAACATCCATACAAGTAATTATATTAAATATAAATAAATTAAAAATCGAAATAAAATCAGATATTGTCAGAGTGGATAGAAAAGCAAGCTGCAACTATAAGCAATTTATAAAAGATTGACATTAAATATAAATACACAGACAAGTAGAAAGTAAAAGAATGAGCAAACGTATCCATGCACACACTAAGCTTAGGAAAGGTGGTATGACTATATTATTATCAGTCAAAGTAGCCTTAAAAAAAAGGAATACCATGAAAGACAAAGTGTGTCACTATATAATGACCAATGGGTCAATTTATTAAATATATGGAATTTATTTAGTAATAGAGCTTCAAAATACATAGAACAAGGATGGACAAAACTCAAAGGAAAAGCAGATACAAAATTATAGGTGGAGCTTTTAATATCTTTCCTTTTAATTTCCTTTTCTAAGTATGTATGCTTTAATGCACATGTGTATGTATCAATATTGATATGAAAAGATGCTTAATATCCTGGGTCATGAGAAAATGCAAATTAAAGTAACAACGAGAAAATATTATGCATGACTCGGAGTTTTCAGTGGGCATATTTTTAGATGTAATCTCTTTAAGATCCTTTTAATTCTACTCTTCAGACATTGCAAACTTGTCTTTCAGTTCTGAAAAGAACTGAATAGAAAACTGAAATAGAATAGTTCATGAAAACTGAATAGAAAACTTTCTCAATCTTTGAGAATTGAAAAAATTCTTACCTAAGAATCTTATTTGTAATGTTCTCTATGTAGTTTTTACATTGAGATAGGTAAGCAAACATCTTAATGCTTCTTGTCAGACCAGTCACTTTTTGTTTCACAACATTGTTGTTTTCATCATGTTGTTCTAACGAATGGCATCCAGTTTCTATAGTTCTCACATGTGATTTTTCATAGCATTGTTCAAAAAGTATCCAAGATTCCCCACTTTCTTCCAAATAGTGTATTAATAAATGGGTCAACAATGCTTTATATTAACCTCTTCATCACAGGAAAAGAAAATTGCTTATAAAGTTCTTCGGCATTGCAGGCATATAAAGGAAAGGGGACCTATACACATCTGCTACAAAGTTCTACATTTCTTCATCAAGGATATGGGACGCTGTGTCTGGAGTTGGTTCCTTCCAGGGGGTTCATGGTCTCGCTGACTTCAAGAATGAGGCTGTGAACCTTCATGGTGAGTGAAGCTCTTAAGGTGGCATGGACCCAAAGAGTGAGCAGCAGCAAGATTTATTGTGAAGAGCAAAAGAACAAAGCTTCCATAGGGTGGAAGCAGACCAGAGTGGGTTATGGCTGCTGGCTGGCGTGGCCAGCTTTTATTCCCTTATTTGTCCCCACCCATGTTCCATTTCTGCCCTATCAGAGTGGCCTTTTTTAATCCTCCCTGCGATTGGTTACTTTTAGGCTCCTGCTGATTGGTGGGTTTTACAGAGCACTGATTGGTGCGTTTTATGGAGTGCTGATAGGTGTGTTTTTTCAGAGTGCTGATTGGTACATTTTACAATCCTCTTACTAGCTACAGAGCACTGATTGGTGCATTTTTACAGAGCACTGATTGGTGCATTTTACAAACCTCTTGCTAGCTACAGAGTGCCGATTGGTGCATTTTACAATCGTCTTGTAAGACAGAAAAGTTCTCCAAGTCCCCACTGGACCCAGGAAGTCCAACTGGCTTCACCTCTCAACACTATAGAGGCATCCCGGGCATGGTGGCTCATGCCTGTAATCCCAGCACTCTGGGAGGCTGAGGCAGGTGAATCACTTGAGGTCAAAGTTTGAGACCAGCCTGGCCAACATGGTGAAACCCCATCTCTACTAAAAATACAAACATTAGCTGGATGTGGTGGCATGCTTGTACTTCCAGCTAGTCTGGAGGCTGAGGCAGGAGAATCGCTTGAACCTGGGAGGCAGAGGTTGCAGTGAGCCGAGATGGTGCCATAGCACTCCAGCTTGGGGGCCAGAGCAAGACTGTCTCAAAAAAAAAAAAAAAAAAAAAAAGCAAGGTAGCAACATAAAGAAGGAGCCACTGGAACATTCTCGGAGGGCTTTTCCATGGCCTTTTACTTCCTTATGGGGACACATGGCTGCTGGTACAGAAAGAACCTTTGCTAACCCGGACTGACACAGACTTACATTACTGTTTAGGAAAAAGTTAAAACATTCAAAAAAAAAAAAAAAAAAAAAGTACACCTTCAATTAAGAGAATGTTGTCCAGCTTCAGTCCCTTTTAGTTCCTGAACCACATTCAGGATCAATAAAGCCATACACTCATTCAAACAGAGGAAGCAAAATTGATGCCCCGGGGTCTCTGAAAAATTTGTCTTCTTTCAGCTTTCTATAATAGTACCTGGAAAAGCTTTACTCTTCATGAATTTAAACCAAGTGTAAATTCAGCAGTGTTTTACAGACCAGCATTTCTAGAGAAATGTGGGAGTTGTTGGAAATGCTGTATTTTTTAAAGTCAATAAGTCCTCCTTGAGTAGACAGTCCCCGTTTTTATGGTCATTGTTATATTTTGATTTTGAATCATAAAATACAGTTACCTTGTCTTCCCTGCATCTCTCTTTAAGATTTTAAGACAAACATAGCCTTCTGTGCTATTCACTTTGAACTCATACTTCTTTAGAATTTTAGCTCTTAGCTTCTTGTGTTGTCTTTAGTTTTTATTAATTTTGTAATCTTGTGAGAAACAGTAGCCTGCAAATAAAATAAGGGCCTAAGATAGTACATTGTGTGAACTGTGGTCTCATTGTAATTTCCTTAGTTGAGATTCAACAATGAGCCTTTTGGTAATTTTTAAATGTGTTCTTAAAATTTAATTTCCTTTATGTTTGATAGTAGCATAAAAGTAAGATACCACAGTTGAGTAAGGTCATTTCATTAGTCTACTTTATATATCTTTTGGCTATAGTGAGGTACTTTGCAGGGCTTTGAAATGTGCTTACCTTGAGTGCAACCAAGGCCTAGAGTATAGACGAAAAGCAGTGTTTTTTCAAGTGTTGCAGATGACAGAATCCTGCACTGAGCCTGATTTTCGTGATAGTTTTAATATTTTTGTTCTGCAGGACAAAAATTCAATGTAACCATGGTAGATATGGCAATGCTATTAATTTTATCCTCCTGTAATCAGTGAATTTTCTGTGTTTACTTACTCTGTGCTGAAGAATAAAAGTATTCTACTTTTATTCATTTAAAAGTAAATGTCGTTGTTACTTTTTGAAACTCCAATTAAATAATCAAGAAAAATGATTTTCCTGAAAAAATCTGAAATCTATAATATTCATCTTCATATCACTATACCTTCAATAGAATTCTTGAATTAAAAATAAAATTTTGGTTTTTTGTCCCCTTTCCAATAGAAACAAAATATTTCAAGGGTGTGGTCACGATAGAGTTGAGTATTTGCTCTTGCAATCCCAAAGATTATTGCTCTTATTTATTTTGATATTTATTTGTTGGGACATACGGAGTCAAGTCCTCGACATGTTTTGTGTAAGAAGAATTAAGGTAACTCAATCTGCTTTGTCCTTATTTCCTTGAATCAAGGACTATTAATCACCAACCTGAAAGCATGTTTCTTTGCCTTGTAAATAATGATACTTGTCTGCTTTGATTTTTAAATCTTGTCCTTCAGATTACGACTATTTTCTTAAGTCAAAGTTCAGCAATCTCTGTAATTTAAGTCAGAAAAATTTCCACGTCATAGCTGTAGGCAAATCACTCCCCACTTCTTTGGGCTGTGTGTCATGTACTCTGTAAGTAACCAGACAGGAAATCTAGTTTCCCGTTGACCCAGTAGTACATATCTGAAATTCAGCAGAGGTGTATCATGTGATATGAATTCCCTGGATTGTATTCAGATTATTTTTTGACTCAATCCAGCAAGGAAATCCTAGATATAAATTTCTGTTATCCATATCTGAAGACAAACTTAGAATTCATTAGAATATAGGATGTAGAACAAGAACAATTAGTACATTGATAATTCTAGATTCATCCTTGAAATGCAAGTTTAAATGAGATACTTGAAAATGATAATGCATCCACTGGAAGAAATTCCGGTTGGTGATTTGCCGCTTAATTGCTGAGAATAAGGAAGATTGACCCTGCACATTTTTTTCTTAGCCCCAACGTTGGTGCTTTAGAAATAAGGAAGTTTGGAGGCTACTGGACACTCCCACAATATGAGCAAAAATGGGTTGCTTCTGATAGGAACATTTAACACCATGTTGGAAGATCCCTGGAGATGAATCTCACATGAGACCAAAAATTCATTTGAGAGATGCTTTGGATTTGGTTCTCCTATAGATAATGATATTAAGTGCTAATAACCAATGGAAAGGGGAAAAACAACCTCACTACAATGCACAAATGATGCTCATGTAAGGGAACAGCAGGTATGACTATAAGAAAGGACAGCCAACTTAACAAAGCCCATCCCTCCATCCCTACTATAACATCCTAGAAGCAAGCCCAGGAAACCACTGTTTCCTCCTGCCATCAGAAGGGAGTACTCCTAAGGGTGGAGTTGACACATAGAAGTCAAACTCAAAAATAGATCTAATTTAACCTCTGCCTGAATCACAAGAGAGATCTTCTGTTTTCATGGTGCAGAGGTCTTTCATGTTGGCAAACACCTTGTTGGATTTGATTAAATTTTAGTATTTATTCATTCATAAGTATATATAAAGTATCTCCTTTATGCTAGTATTTGTAATGTCCTTTGACCTCAGTTCCTCCTTCTGTAAGATAGGATTCCTCAAAATGGGAGAAACTTTAACAAAATTCCTGCCATGTTTACCTCCGTCTCAGCTCAAGTTTCATGAGTAAGAAGGTTAACTAGGGTGAAAGATGAGGAGAGTTTTCATCTCATGTGAAATTACAATCTTACCTGTACTAACCTGCTTTAATAACTGACAGAACCCCAAAAGTGATGAAAGCGTTCTAAATTATTGCTAGCAAAGCACAAAGATAAAGTTCGCAAAGTACTGTTGGTAGCAGTTCCTGAAAAAAATTTAAAAATGTTTTGTGCTTACATTTTGTAAATGGAGACTCTTCAATCCAATTGATTAATGAATTTTTATGAATTGCCTTAGTTATCTTAAATAGATCTATACTTAAAATTGCTAAGCATAATTTGGGGGTTCTGACAAAATGACCTGGTTCCTTTATTTTAAAAAGAAAACCAGTTTGGAAAAAGCTGAAGCATGTTTAATCAATCACCCAGAGAGACACTGAGTAACCTAATTAGGGACAGCTGGGGCACACAAGGCTCTTACTTGCTATGAAGGAAAAGCCTGCTTAATTGTAACCAAGCAAGGGCCAAACTAAGAAGACAAGGCATGTTTCAGAGGAGCAATTAGCTCCTAGAGCGATACATGAACTAATTTCCCTGAGAAAAAATAAATATGTCCACATGAACGTAGCAGAGTTAATTCTTACTACTGAAAGTGCCAAACTAGAATGGGTACATATTGAACAGTTGATCTATTTAATGTTGCAGGATACATTGCAATTATGTGTGTTTAACATATATGAAGACCTGGGGCAATCTAAAGGAATGTTAGTGTTGCAACTAAGTAAAATTGAAGCTTTGGATCTATTTGCAATTATTGTTAGACTCAGGCTTGTCTGTAAGGCACAGGACCTATTTTTTTATTTGAAGTAATTTGGATTTTTATAAACAAATATCAGGAGGGTCGGAGAGAGAAGAATGACAACTGTCTGATAATAACTGATATTGTTGGCGGAAACTACCTGAAAGCAAACCTTCAAATGGATTGGAGCAATGGGTGTGGGAAGAGAATGGGGTCACTACATTTTGAAAGCCCAAAGCATTTGCCATAATGGAAATAGCACAATTATGAACTAATGGGCCTCTGAAGCTCTAACTTGCTTCAGAATTGTTTTCAAGAGGACTTCTGATTTGGGAAACATTTTTACAGGCAGATTTCAAATGAGCAAGATGACTGTTCAAGCTATAACGTAGTTTAAAAGAAAAAGACAACTATTGTCCTCTTATTTTCCATCAACCTCAAAATGCAGGAACATACAACCCAGTAAATATTTAGCCACAAAGCTTCCAGACTATACCTTTAACATTATTTTATTCTTTCTTGGAAATTATTGTTATTACTATTATTGTATATATATTTTTTGAGACAGAGTCTCACTCTGTCACCCAGGCTAGTGTGCAGTGGCACACTTTTGGCTCACTGCAACCTCCACCTTCTAGGTTCAAGCTATTCTCTCAGCCTTCCAAATAGCTGGGATTACAGACATGTGCCACTATGCCTGGCTAATTTTTGCGTTTTTAATAGAGACAGAGTTTCACCATGTTGGCCAGGCTGGTCTCAAAATCCTGACCTCAAGTGATCCACCTGCCTCGGCCACCCAAAGTATTGGGATTACAGGTGTGAGCCACCGAGCCCGATGGGAGTTATTCTTTAAAATCAAGAGCCTTTGAGTCTTTTTGAGCAAAAAGTCATTAGTAGGTAGGGGACTTGTGAGATAAGAAATATGTGATCTCACTAGGATTCTTCCCCTTATCCTAGTGTTGGTGTTCAGTAAATTGAATTACAGAATTATGTAGCTCACACTACCAAAATTAGGCTGAAGGTCAAAGCAGTTAACAGTTCTCTGCTGTAGTAAACTAAATCAATTGGGTTGAATACAAACATCAAATATGACTGCAGTTAAGCCCAGGGTTTGTGTCTATAATTCCATATTGTATACATCATTTTTTTTTTTCCTAAACGAAAGTGCTCTTGAAACTGAAAACCCAACATGCATGCTTCACTGTAATATAGTTAGAAAGGCTTTTAGCTGTGTTATCAAAGCCTTTCTACTATGTGACTGTCTCCCTTGGATATTTTTAGGTAACAACTACATTTTTTTGAACCTTGAAAGTCCCAGTTACAAAGATATTTGTAGGTATCTCAGTGACATGGTGACACACCTCCAGCAAGGGAGGACAAACAAATGAACTAAAGAATAACTTTGTTGTATTAGTGAGGAAATCACCACTTAAAATCCTCTGATCCTAAGGTTTTTAGAATGCTGATACCCAAATATATAAATTCATTATTGGTTAACCTTAGGTCAATTTGATCTTAAAGGAAGAAGAAAGTAATGACAGGCCCAGAATTTGGTCTTACAAACATTTAAAAAGAGATGGTATGATATATAAGATGCTAGTGTGTCATAGTTTAAAAATCATGAAAAATGTGCCATTAATAAGTTGTACAATTTTAGATAAGTTAATAAAACATTCTAAATGTTTTCTCATATTTTAAATATTTATCTTTTAAGTTTCTGAGCTTTAACTGAGACAACAATATAGTATGGCTAAGAGTTAATAAGTGCCTCTGTTTATGAAATATCTACCCCCTTCAAAGTCAAATGCAACTGTTTCCTCACCTAAACTGAAATCTCTCTGAGGATATGTTCGACCTGTAGCAATGTACAAATGTTTTTCAGTCGACTGACACCTATTCCGTGAACTCATGAAGCTAGGCTGACTAGAGAGATGGGCTTATATGCAGAAAGGTAGACACTGGGAATTACAGGATTATAGCTAGTTTCATGTAGATAATAAAACAACAGGGGCATTGAGTGACTTTATGGTAAACTGAAATGGTCAAGGAATTTTCCCAGATAGGCCTTAGGCAGAGTGAAACATATATAAGAAAAGGGAAAAGTGAAGGGAATTATGGATTGGGATACCAATTAGACAAAGAAGGGTGAGAAACATGTCAAAGAAAAAAAGTGATTTGACTCAGCTTGCCAGAGGACTGTTATATACATCCTCCAGGGCTACCATAATAGAATCCCACAAACTGGATGGCTTAGTGTACAAAAATTGATTTTCTCACAGTTCTGGAGGCTAGAAGTCCAAGATCAGGTTGCTGGCAGGCTTGGTTTCTGGTGATACCTCTGTCCTTGGCTTGGATTTCTGAGTCCTTACATGGCCTTTCCATTGTGCATACCCACTCCTGGTATCTCTTCTTCTTAGATGGACACCAGTCCTATTGGATTAGGACCCCACACTTTTGACCTTGTTCTTTTAATTCCCTCAGTAAAGGCCTTATCTCCAAATACAGTCACATTGGGCATTAGGGCTTTAACCTATGAACTGGGGGGGAACATAATTCAGTCTATTACAATTGGAAAATGTAACATTTGAGAGATGAATTAGAACAAAATTGTCAAGGAACTTGCCGAGCCAATATTTACTATTCACATTTTTCTCACTAAATATCTATAACAAAGATATTCATATATGTGACTCTTACTCTTGGAAAATTCCTGGAAGATTAGCTGACTCTTCTTTGTTTCTCCTTTCTTTTTCTACTTTTAACTACAAAAATTATATATATATATAAATATATATGTGTATATATACACACATATATATACATATACACACATATATACTTCAATATACATATGTATTTTGAAGTTAATATATATGAAGTTAATATATAGTATATTATCTTACATGTATATACATAAAATAAAATATAAATAAATAAAAAACAAAATATAAATTAAAAATTCCAAATTACTTCAAATGAAAAAATAGGTCCTGTGCCATATATGTGTGTGTGTGTGTGTGTGTGTGTGTGTGTGTATATATCTATGACAGTGATCATATAGAGATAACCTCCATTCTGTTTAAAAGTGACTTAAAAGTAGCTCAGTTTTGACGGGCACAAAATATTAAAGCATTAGTATTTACAGTTATCTCTTCCTTGGCTTTGGAATGGATGATTATATGTTCTTGCAGCTTTGTTCCTGAACCCTGACTGTGCTAAGGTCTTGGGAGGTGAGGATAATTAGAAGATACTCACGAGGACTACAATAGATGTTTGTTGACTGTCTCCCATAACTAACTGCTCACCACAGTGCCAGTGGACTATGTTTTCCAATTCTTCTTGCAGACAGGCATGTCTATGTGACTGACTCCTGGCCGGTGGAATTTAAGCAGAAGTAACAAATACCACTTTAAACCTGGCCATCAAATCCTCTCATGCCCACTGATCTAAAGTGCATAAAGGGACAAAAGTAATCTAATGTGTTAGAGGTCACCAGTGGGGGTGATTGGGCAAAGACGTGATGGGGTGTCTTGATGCTAAACGTCTTCTATTTCTTGACCTGAATGGGGGTTATATGGGTGATGATTCAGCAAGCAATACACTTACACTTTATAAATTTTTCTGTGTTAATATTGTACTTCAATTGAGAAAGTTTAAAAGTATCCTTTCATAGCCTTTCCCCCATGATCTATTCTCCTTTTGGAAGGCTGTAATAAAGAAGATGTTCAAGGATACCTTGGAGAGCATATGTTGAAGATGGCAGAGGCTGTGCACACCCAGTGTCTGAGAGCTGTTCATTCTATCTGTTCACTGTAGGGAGTTTGAATCACTTTGCACTTTTGTATTTCTTTGTTAGAGTCACTAGTATTAACCTAAAACATATCCCATCATCCTTTCTCCCCCTTTTACTGCCAATAATATTCTCATCTTCCCACATGAATTTAACTATTTTCATTTTTGGCCACATGATCTCTTAGAAATGACCCTACCTCAGGCTCCAATTAAGGATTCTCATCAGTTTCAGCTAATTAATATAGCCATCCCATGTCCACCGTGAAAGGCTGGACTTAAAACCCAATGCAATGAGATGCAATGAGATTCAAGGAAACTTGCTGGGATTTTCATGAACATAAACTTCTTTGGTTTCCAGCAGAGCTATAAGAAAATATTTTCTTCCTTTAGATTTGGAGCTCTGGTAATGTGAGACAGGACCACTGCATGCTATTGCCATCAGAAGGGGGTCTGTCTGACAGTGAAGTTGGCACATAGAAGTCAAGCTCAAAAATAGATCTAATGGTCTAAATTGAGCTCTGACTGAAGCATAGGAGAGATTTTTTATTCTTTTTCGTAGTCAAGAGGTCTTTCTTTTTGGCAAATACCTTGATGAATTCACTTAAACTAATCTATAAGTGTATATTGAGTATCTCCTGTGTGCTAATATTCATAGTATTGTTTAACCTCCATGGCTTTTTCTAGAACATGGAGTTACCCAAAGACTAAGGGCTGAGCCAGATGATACCTTGTGGCCCTTCTAAATCAGATATCAATATTCTGATTTTCCATTGTCTTTATATAACATGACCATTTTTGTCTAGTTATTTCAATACATATTTATTGCAAAAAGGTTATATTCTTTCCATTTTGACCTGTTGAAACCCAAACATTTTATCTTCCATTTTATGCCCCCATTATCTCTTTTCTATAGAAAGTACACACCATTAATATATCATGAATTTTCTGCCACATTAATGTTTTTCAAGTGAGGTTTTATTGTCTCATTTATGCTGTTATAACATAATTTGTAGAACTGTGGTTTAAATTATATAGTTTTAAAAACCTTTATGTTCAAGAGTACACGTATAGGTTTGTTCTATAGGCAAACTGCATGTCACAGGGGTTTGTTTGGTGTTCAGATTATTTTGTAACCCAGGTAATAAGCACAGTATCAGATAGTTTTTTGATCCTCATCCTCCTCTGATCCTTCGCCCTTAAATAGGCCCCAGTGTCTATTGTTCGCTTCTTTGTGTCCATGTATACTCAATGTTTAGCTCCCATTTATAAATGAGAACATGTAGTATTTTGTTTGCTGTTCCTATGTTAGTTCGCTTAGGATAATGGCCTCTAGCTCTATCCATGCTGCCACAAAGGATATGATTTCATTCTTTATTATGGTTGTATAGTATTTCATATATGGTATATATGTACTGCATCTTCTTTATCCAGTCTACTGTTGATGGGCATTGAGGTTGATTCCATATCTTTGTTATTGTGAATAGTACTGGAATGAACATATGTGTGCATGGGCCTTTATGGTAGAATGATTTATAGTCCTTTGGGTATATACCCAATAATGGGATTGCTGGGTCAACTGGTAATTCTGTTTTAAGTTCTTTGAGAAATTGCCAAGGTGCTTTCCACAAAGGTTGAAACAATTTACATTCCTACCAGTAGTGTACAAGTGCTCCCTTTTCTCTACAACCTCATCAGCATCTGTTATTCTTTGATTTTTTTAATCATAGCCATTCTAACTGGTGTGAGATGGTATTTCACTGTAGTTTTGATTTGCATTTCTGTAGTGATTTGTGATGTTGAGCATTTTTTCATATATTTGTTGGCTACATGAACGTCTTATTTTGAAAATTATCTGTTCATATCCACTTTTTAATGGGGTTGTCTCTTGTTTTTTAATTTGTTTGTTATAGATTTTGGATATTAGACCTTTGTCAGATGCATAGTTTGTAAATGTTTTCTCCCATTCTGTAGGTTTTCTGTTTGCTCTATTGATAGTTTCTTTTGCTGTGCAAAAGCTCTTTAATTAGGTCCCATTTCCCAATTTTTGTTTATGTTGCAATTGCTTTGGACATCTTCATCATGAAATCTTTGCCAGATCCTATGTCCAGACTAATATTTCCTAGGTTATCCTCCAGGGTTTTTATAGTTTTGGGTTTTACATTTAAGTCTTTACTCCATCTTGAGTTGAGTTTTGTATATGGTGTAAGGAAGGGGTTCAGTTTCAATCTTCTACATATGGTTAGCCAGGTATCCCAGCATCATTTATTGAACAGGGAGTCCTTTCTCTATTGCTTGTTTTTGTTAACTTTGTCAGATGGTGGTTGGTGTGTAACATTATTTCTGGACTCTCTATTCTGTTCCATCGGTCTGTGTGTATATTTTTGTACCTGTACCATGCTGTTTTGTTTAGTGGAGCCTTGTAGTATAGGTTGAAGTCAAGTAATGTAACGCCTCCAGCTTTGTTCTTTTTGTTTAAGATTGCCTTGACTATTCGGACTCTTTTTTGGTTCCATATGAATTTTAAACCAGTTTTTTTTTTTTTTTTTCTAACTCTGTGAAGAATGTCATTGGTAGTTTGATAGAAACAGCATTGAATCTGTAAATTGCTTTGGGTAGTATGACCATTTTGACAATATTGATTCTTCCTAATCTTGAGCATGGAATGCTTTTCCATTTGTTTGTGTCAACTCGGGTGTCTTTTAGCAGTGTTTTGTAATTCTCTTTGTAGAGATCATTCACCTTCTAGTTTATCTGTATTCCTAGGTATTTTATTTTTTTTGTGGCTATTGTGAATGGAACTGCATTCTTGATTTGGCTTTCAGCTTGTATGTTGTTAGTGTATATGTACTGGCTTTCATACATTGATTTTGTTTCCTGAAACTTTGCTGAAGCTATTTATCAGATCTGGGAACCTTTTGGCAGAGACTCTGGGGTTTTCTAGGTATAGAATCATATCATCTTCAAAAAAAAAAAAATAGTTTGATTTCCTCTCTTCCTATTTGGATGCCTTGATTGTTTTATCTTGCCTGATTGGTGCGGCTAGGACTTCCAGTACTATTTTGAATAGTTTTGGTGAGAGAGGGCATCTTTTTCTTGTTTTTGTTTTCAAAGGGAATGCTTTGAGCTTTTACTCTTTCAGTATGTGTTGGCTGTGGTTTTGTCACAGATGACTTTTAAAATATATAGTTTTATCTTCTAAATGTTTCCTTTATTTTTTTCTACATCAACTGAATTAAAATATATGTTTAATTATTACTGAGTGATTACTGTAGTGATAACTGGAAAGTTAATTTCTTGAAGATAATTACCTATCTCATATAACCATAACTCTGGAAGTATAAAGCTTCTAGGTTTGTCTCCTTTGGGTAAAGCATAGAATTTGGAACACATTTTCCTGATATATTTTTGTTCACACAAATGAAAATGTCACAAAGTTTGCCTTCCCCATTTAAGAGAAAAGTTATTTTTTTAAATGAAATTTTACTTTTTCTCTCTAAACTAAAGTTCTCTGAATGAAGCAAAAACAAGAAAACAGTGTAGAGCAATGAAGAGAAAGCTGAGAGGTGGATTATGGTCCACGCTTTGCCACTAATCTGCTGTATCAGATCATTTATTTTACCTGGATCTCAGTTTTTCTGTTGAGGAAAGCCAGACAATTAATAGGAAACATGCTGCCAGTACTAACAATCTATGGAGAGAAACTAATGTGGATTTGGAACAGAATTCATCCTTCTAGTCAAAATGGATATGCTCTTTGCATCTAGGAGGCATAGGCTTCACATTACCCAGACTCCATGACTAAACAGAAAAGATTCCTTGATTTTTCTCCATTACCTGTTACAGTATATGACAAGGCATGCATTTCTCAGGATCACATGTAACTAGAAACTAAGAAAACTGAAATTACTCTGAAGACATGGACTCATGTCCTCATGTTGCTGCTTACAAGGTTTGTGACTTTGGGCAATATATGCTACATTGGCCTAACTCACTCTGTTTTCTAAGCTAGGGAAAAAACAACCCAACCAAAACTCTATTCCCCATCTGGATGTGTACTGCTGTTATTTAACGATAACATGTAAACGTTATAATACTTTGCTTACTGAGTAACTATAGATATTGCGCTTAAACCCTTGACAGAGCCTTTTGTCTTCTGGCATATAGAAATAGACACAGTAAGGGATGCATGGTGTTTTCCCACCCTTGGGGAGATACTCTGTTCATGATACTTCTCTATTGTCTGTTGTCTTCTCTCATCTCTTCTTGTAATATCATGGAAGCCAACAAGTGTCCAGTATTCTCCTTTCTTGAAGGCTTTGACTAGCTCTTTATCTTAAAGATAAGTAAATTTATTTTGAATATTTCTATGTATTTTTAATTCTCTTTATTTTATTTATTCATTTATTTATTTATTTATTTATTTATTCATTATTTTGAGATGAAGGCTCGCTCTGTCGCCCAGACTGCGGTGCACTGGCACAATCTCAGCTCACTGCAAGGTCCAGGTCCACCTCCCGGGTTCACGCCATTCTCCTGCCTCAACCTCCCGAGTAGCTGAGACTACAGGCACCCACCACCACATCTGGCTAATTTGTTTTTTGTATTTTTAGTAGAAACGGGGTTTCACTGTGTTAGCCAGGATGGTCTCGATCTCCTGACCTCGTGATCTGCCCACCTCGGCCTCCCAAAGTGCTGGGATTACAGGCGTGAACCACGGCGCCTGGCCAATTCTCTTTATTTTTTAAGTTAATCTCCTTAATGCCCCTGTCTTTAATCAGCATTGTTCAAAATCTCTTTAAAATCTGTTTAGCCTGTAAGTCTAATTTCCTCTCCTAAAGGATTTTTTATTTCTTTTGGCTGTCTGCTTTTCTCTTCCACCTTAAAGAGAGACCAAGGGCCGTTATTTTCAAATGTTATTATTGAGCTGCACAAATACATAAGTACTGCTGTTGCTTCTATGCATAAAAGAAAGCTCTCTGGTAAATTATTGAAATTGTCCTTTTTATGCTAATTTGAGTACAGACTTATTGGAATGAATTTATCAGTCCCCGAACACTCACTGGGAATTACCACAGGCCACTCCTGTAAATGAGATGTTGCATTTCAATAAGTAAATACATTTCAAAATGAAAAAGAAAACTGTTTCAGGGATTTTTCTTACTTAACTCAAGTGTTCTGTAGTTGGTAACTAAATTTGCTAATATATTAATATGAAAAGTACCATCTGAAATTATACAAAAAAATCTTGTTTATTACAGAAATAGGCTGAACAAAGCAAATATTAAAAATGTAATTGGGGTAATTAGCTTGAATTTGATGGGGAGAGTTCTGAGTAAGTAAAAGGTTAAGCTACTAGGTGTATATAGTGAAAAAAACTGTTTAAACTATAATTGTTGCATTAAATTGTTTATATAATGTTGGTTGATGTTTAAAACATTTGGGGCCATTATAGAAAGCAAGATGTTTACTCATTTATCCAGCAACAGCCTGAGAAATTTAATTGAAAGCAGCTGATGCAGTGATAATGCCAGGCCTCAGTATAAATGTCAACAGAGAAGAGAGAGTTATTTGTTGGTTTGCTTATTTGTTTTTTCCAGAGAGAAATTTGACTTCAAGAAAGGAAATTGCCTCCAAGCAAGAACAAAAAGAAACCAGTGCCTCTCCAAAGGCTATCACCAGGCTAGATTGCTAACCCTCATTAGCAAGCAAGAGACCTGGTGAGTTTGAGATATTGTGGCTCTTAATGTAATAAATAGTAAAATTATGTTATATTATTACTGAGACATCAGAATGTCTATTTTTTTAAGAACCCAGGCTAAAATAAAGAGGACTAAATTTTTTGCAATCATGTTTAATCGTACATTAAATATGTGAGTACCTTTAATATGCCAGTGCAGACACAAATGTAAAGAAAATATACTTGAACTTTAAGAATCTTCCATGAAGGAGTAAGAAATCTGACTAAGAACACATATTGTATGAAAATGACTGATACTAAAAGTGTACACTGCTTGGGTGATGGGTGCACCAAAATTTCAGAAGTCACCACTAAATAACTTATTCATGCAACCAAACATCACCTGTTCCCTAAAAATCTATTGAAAGAAAATGGAAAAAAGATAAAATCACTGGATACAAGAAAAAAATAGAGTCAACCTGAATTCTGATGTTTATTCATCCAAAGATAGCCCTAAATGAGTTACACCCCCCAGTCTTTGAATCTGAGCTGGCCCTGTGTTATTAACAGACTGTGGCAGAAGTGACGCTTCATGACGTCTGAAACTAAATCATAAGTCCTCAGCTTCTGCCTTGGTTTCTTGAAACATTCACTTGGGGTGAATCCAACAGCCACATTATAAGTAGGACCACTCCAAGATGGTGAATACATGAGGAAGCCTAAGCTAGCCATGTGGAGAGGACACAAGAAGAGAGAGCTATGATCGACCTCCTCAATCTGTTATAACAATCCCAGCTCAGCCTCCAGACATGGGTGAGAAGGAGCCACTTTGGATATTTCATGATGATAAAGATATTGGAGACTGATTTTCCATTGTTAGGCTCCACCCTAAGGAAAGCACAGAGTACACTAATCACGGTGATAAAGACATTGGAGACTGATTTTTTTATGTTTAGGTTGCACCCTAAAGCAAATCATGGAGGTCTGAAGTATCCTTGCAAGGGTTAGATTTGGTTTCAGCTAACAAAGTCTGACAATATAAGAGTGAATAAGACAGCAACTGGGAGGGAGTTGAGAGAAGAACTGGTATACAAATATCCTCATTCACAAAAGTTCTGTGATTGAAAGATTTTATCTGTAGTTGATGAGGCAAAACAAATACAGGTATGTAAAAATCTTCAAAGATAAATAATACAGGTATTAAAGATATAATTATACTTGGACTTAAAGTGTGTGCAGCTGGAAGGATGTCAAATAATTATCAACAGATAAACTCTAAAAATCAATACACCAATAAATAACTTTGAAGGCATATTATTTAGCAATATGGAAGATCCAGTTAATGTAATTGAAATTGGTTTTTCTTGGCAGCACAATTAGGTGTTGGAAAAGAGGAAACAGATACCTTTTCATTGTTATAAATTTTGTTATTACTGTATGTCCTTTTTAAATGTTTTAAAACATGTATTTATAAGTTTTGAAGCTCTTAATTCATTAAAATAATTTTATCACATTTTTTCAAACATAAATTCAGAGATAAATGGAATGAGCACTTGTGTATATACTAAGCAACTTTAATGATAATATTTTATTATACTTGCTTTAGATATTTAAAAGAATGACGCATTAAAAGTAGATATAATGCCGTTTGGTATCCTTTCTAATTTTATTGTCTTCATCCTTCTCTCATTTTCTAGAAGTAAGTGCTATTAGGATTTGGATTTTTTACTATATTCTATATTACTAATATGCATGTATCAGTAATAATATGTATAATGTTTCCATATTTAACCTTAGGTATATACAAATGTATAATCTATGTTCATCTTTCCTCTTGTAATAAACACATGTTTGTGAAATTTATCTATGGTAACACATTGTTTAGTTCCATTTTATCTATTGAATTAACATACCAAAATATCTATTTTCCTATTGGTGAATATTATTTCCACTTTTTTCTATCCCTGGAAATTTTTAATTACCATTTCTCCGGCAAATAGAAATGCTGCATCATAGGATACATACATGTTTTCAGTTTTATCACATGCTGTTACCCAAAATGCTTTCATTGATTAATTTTACTAATCAATGTTTTACTAGTTTTAAGAAGTTTTTCATGTATTCTAACTAATGAAAGTCTGTACATTTTTCAGATAGCTTCGAGCTTGAGAACTTACTAATTGCTTTGGTATGTTTAGATGCTCAAAGTTTCTGTTTTGAATTTATGATCTCCCACTATGGTTTATATATATAATGTATGTTTTGTTTAAGAAATCCTTCCCTACTCTGAGGTCATAAATATATTCTCCTGTATTTTCTTATAAGGTTTTAAGCATTTGTTTTCACCTTAAGGCTTTAATATTTTCAGATTTGATTTTTATATATGGCTTGAGTGAAGGTCCAATTATATTTTCTCCTCCTATGATGAATATTCATTTCTATCCCAGGAACTTATAATGCCAAGTGAGATATATTTCATGTCTCCACATGTGCAATGATCTGATTCTGGTATGTCTAACCTGTTTCATTGTTCTGTTTGTTCATCTCTATAGTAATAACATACTATTTTTGTTAATCTAAGTTTATAACAAAATCTGATATCTGGCAGAGTTCACATTGTTCTTAATTTTAAAATTGTTTGGTTATTCTTGGCTCTTTGTTTTTCTATATATATTTTAAAATCAACATGTTATGTTCCTCAAATAGCTCTATTGGTATTTGGATGAAAGTTACACTGAATTTATAGATTTAGTTGTGGAAAACTGACATCTTGAAATACTAACTTTTTCTGTTTATAATCATGGTTTATCTTTCCATTTATTTAAAACTGGATGTCTGTCACTACTGTTTTAAAATATTTCCCATAAATTCTTATGCATTTTATTTTATTTATTGGCACATTATAGTGTTTGATGCTACTCTAAATGGTATCTTTTATAAAATTTAATTTTCTGTTAATATAAGAAATGATTTTTAAAAATTATGCATATATGTAGCAACATGCAAAATGTATTTAAAATTATTTTCTATAAATTATTTGGATATCCTGTGTAGAAAAATCATGTCGATTGCAAATGATGAGTTTTCTTTTTTGCTTAATAATTTATATAAAATTTATTTTTTTCATAACTTAATGTTTTGGCCATTATTTCTAGAACCCAATTGAAGTATTATATGGCAGAAGATATGATAGAGCATTTTTTTTTCTCAGTTTCTCCATTAGGCATATTTTCTATGGGTTATTCTTTTTTTTTTTTTTTTTTTTTAGAGATGTTCCTTATCAAGTTAAAAAATCCTCTTTCTAAATATAGTTGCTTAGGGGTCTATTATCAGTTTAAAATTATTGATGGGTGTTGAACTCAACAGCAATCCTTTCTACCTTCATTCTATTAATTAGATAAATTGCATTAATATATTTTCTTTAATTTTATTTGTAATATGAAATGTTTGTCTTAGTCCTTTTTACTCTATAACAGAATATCAAAAACTGGGTACTTTTTAATGAGCAGAGATTTATTGGCTCACATTTTTAGAGACTGTGAACTCAAACATTAAGGTGACTGCATCTGGCAGGAACCTTCTTTCAGCATCATCCCAAGCAGAAGGCAGAACAAAGAGAGCAAGGAAGAGAGAGGGAAAAGGAAGAGAGAGAAAGGGAAAGGAAAGTGAGCTCCTCCTTTTGTAAGGAACCCACTTCCAAAATAATGAACCTACTCCCTGGATCAGGCATTAATTTATTCATAAGGGCAGAGGCCTCATGGGCTAAGCACTTCTTAAAGGTCCTACCTCTTAATTCTGTCACATTGGGGATCAAGTTTTCAATACATGAAGTTTGGGGGACATATTCACATCATAGCAAAGTTATACATACAAAATGTTAGGTTTTGAAGGGAAGGCGGCGGTTAAAAGAAAGATGCGCGTGCACACACACACACACACACACACGCGAAGAGGGCAGCTCAACAGCAAAAATCTTGTGTTCAGGTGGTTAGGGAGGAGGTTTCTCATGGCCCAAACCCCCATGAAATGTTTCACTTTAACTAAGGTCTGCAAAATGGCAGGGAGTTTACAAAATGGTGTAGTTTGGACTAATACAAAACAGTATATATAACATACATAGGTACATATTAAGGGGTAATAACAAAAACATTGGGGTACTCTTCCTGCAAGTAAAAAGCAATATATTACCAGTGATTTTGAAATACCCACTTACATCCCTGTCCTCCTGAGAAACCACTAACTTAAATGCTAATGATTACTTTATCTTTACAGGTTTATTATATACATACATGTATATACAGCCATGTACTGCATAACAGTGTTTTTGTGATGACGGACCACATATATGACAGTGGGCCCGTGAGATTATAATGGAGCTGAAAAATTCCTATTGCCTAGAGACTTGGTAGGCTTCATAATGTCGCAGTGCAACACACATTACTTAGGTGTTTGTGATGATGTTGGTATAAACAAACCTATTCTGCTGCCAGTTGTGTAAAAAGATAGCAGGTACAATTATATATAGTACATAATACTTAATAATGCTTAAAATAGTTAATACATAATACTTAAAATACTTAATACATAATAATGATTATAAACAACTCTATTACTAGTTTATGTATTTACAATACTATACTTATTGTGATTTTAAAGTGTAATCCTTCTACTTATTAAAAGAAAAGTTAACTGTAAAACAGTATCAGGCAGGTCATTTAGGAGGTTCCAGAAAAAGGCATTGTTATCGTAGGAGATGACTCCCTCATGGGTGTTTTATTGCCCTTAAAGACCTTCCAGTGAGATAAGATACGGGGAAGGAAGGTACTAATGATCTTGACCCTGTATAAGCTTAAGCTAATGTGTGTGAGTCTAGTTTTTAACAATGAGCTTTAAAAGTTAAAAATAATTTTTCAATAGAAGAAAGCTTATAGAATAAGGATATAAAGGGAAAAACATTTTGTACAATATGTTTGTGTTTTAAGCTAAGTGTTATTGCAACAGAATCAAAAAACTCTAAAAAGTTAAAACATTTATAAAGTAAAAAACTTACAGTACGTTAAGGTTACTTTATTATTGAATAAAGAAATTTTAAAAATAAATTTAATGTAGCCTAATTGTTCAGTGTTTATAAAGTCTACAGTAGTGTACAGTAATGTCCTAGACCTTCACAGTCCCTCACTACTCACTTCCTGACTCAGCCAGTGCAATTTCCAGTCCTGCAAGTTCCATTCATAGTAAGTGCCCTATACAGGGGTACTATCTTTTATCTTTTGTAATGTAGTTTTATGATACGTTTTCTATGTTTAGATATATTTAAATACACAAATACTTGCCATTGTGTTACAATTGCCTCCAGTATTCAGTATAATATGCTATATAGCTTTGTAGCCTAGGAGCAACAGGCTGCACAGTATAACTTGGGTGTGTAGTAGGCTATACCACCTAGGTTTGTGTAACTACACTCTATGATATTTGCACAAACTATGAAATGGCTTAAGGATGCATTTCTCAAAATGTATCCCATTATTAATGACAAATAACTGTATATATTTACCTATATATTATGTAAATATATGTAGATGTATACACATATATGCAGGAACATACAATTAGTTTTTTTGTATTAAAACATAATACATGTATAATCTAGGAACACCCACTTTTTTCCCTAAAGTGATATTTTAAAATGTAATCTTCACTGATTATTATACTCATAATTTATTAATGCATTCATTTACAGTTTTATAAGCTACATTTTTTAAATGAGTATCCCATGGCTAATGTATCTACTCCACTGTTGATGAACATTGAGATTGCTTTCAGTTTAATTCCATTACTACCAATGTTGTCAGGCAACCTAGTGACTACGTGCAAGAATTTCTTTATGGTGTAATCCTGATAGAATTGCTGGGTTGTAGAGTGACATATTTTAAATAATGGTTTAATTTTCTACTTCCTGAACACTTAGGCATCTTGTCATATATTTATTCTTTATCTGTAATTTTATTCTGTAAAATATCTGTTGATGACTATGTCCCCATTTCTCTTTCTCCCTCTCCCCTCCACCTCTACCCTTCTCCCCTCTCTTTCTCCCTTCCTACATTTCTGTCTCTCTCTCTCTGTGTGTGTGTGTAGAGGATGGTACTTACACACTCTGGTTATGTGTATTTTGTACAATATACATGTGTTGCTACTATTTTCACCCAGTTTTTGTTTTGATATTTCAGTAAGTTTATGTGTCTTAAGATGTAAAGAAGTTTTTAACTTTAGCGTATTAAAAATGGTCCGTCTTTTATGGTTTGTATTTGTATGTCCTATTAAAATCTGCCCCTACCCAGAGGACATGAAGATATTCACATATATATTGTCATTTACATTTAAGACCTTAAACCATCTAGAATCCATCCAATGGTAACTTTATATAGTTTAAAACTATTTTTGGTAAAATAGGAATTCAATTTTGTGGAACGTGTTGGATTTTTTGTTAGGTTTTTCAATCTTGGCATCTTATATTTTCAATAATATTGAACATTTTTTTTTTAACTTAAAATGTCATACTGTTTTCTGTTCAAACACAGAAATATACTTATTTTGTGTATTGATTCCATAAAGTATATTATTCATCTAAATAACTTTTATGTAGTTTTTGGTGGTTTTCTATAATCTCTAATGACAACAGTGTTTCATTTCTTTCCAATTTTTATATCAATTCTTTCTTTTTATTCTATTATTTCAATGTCTAGGACTTCAGTAAGATCTGTGGTGTTAAATGTGTCCTTGTTTTGTTCATGATTAGTACTAGAGTGATACTAACATTTCAATATTGAGAGCATTTGCTGTGAATGTTTTCAGGGACATCTGAATCACATTAACAATATATACTTCTGTTCTTAGTTAAGAATATGGAGGAATTTTGAATTCATGAAATGGCCTTTATTCACTCATTTAAATATAGTGGTCCGTAATCTTTTTGGCAACAGGGATTGGTTTCATGGAAGACAAGTAAACAATTTTTTCACAGGTAGGGTAAGAGGGCTGGGGGCCCCTACTTTTCAAAAATTATTTATTTATTTATTTATTTATTTATTTATTTATTTATTTTTGAGACAGGGTCTCTGTCAACCAGGCTGGAGTACAGTGACAGCATCTTGGCTCACTGTAGCCTCAACCTCCCAGTTTCAAATAATCCTTCTGCCTCAGCCCCCCAACTAGCTGAGACCACAGGCGCACACCACCATGCGCGGCTAATTTTTGTATTACTAGTAGAGATGGGGTTTCGCCATGTTGCCCAGGTTGGTCTCAAACTCCTGAGCTCAAGTGATCCACCTCCCTTTGCCTCCCAAAGTGCTGGGATTACAGGTGTGAGTCGCCACACCCTGCCTTGGGACCCCTAATTTAAAAGATTTCATGTTGATTCCACATTGTATCCCAATACATTAATAATTCTAATTTGATATTCCAATTTGATGTAGCCTGGAATTCCTGAAATATACAACTTGGTCATGATTCATTATCTTTAATTCATTCTTCAATACAAAGAAAGCTTTTGGAGGATTACAACTCTTTTAGTTAGTGGGGTTGCCCTGCAAACTCTCTCTCGACACTGATATTAAAGTTATACTACCTTCCTGTTTTTCTCTAATAAAAAATGTATTCAATGAAAGCTGTAGGTTTCATGAATGTTTGATAAAAATGCTAATAAAACTGGCAGAACTTGTTTTTATTTGGGCAATCAGTGCTCTTACAGATTCCATTTTTATAATGGTATGGAAGCATTTAGTTTCAATGTCTTTGAGACACAGTTTTATCATTTTTATTTTTCTAGAACTTACCCATTTCCCCTATGTGTTCAAATATACTGACATAAAATGTTTCTTATAATTTTACTATGCCTTTCATTTCTGCTGATTTTGTAGTTCTAACCCTCTTCACATATAGTGTACTATTTTTCCCTTCTTTTCTATTATTTGCTTCTTTTCTATTCAATCTTGTGAAAGGTTTGTTGCTTTTATTAATTGTATCAAATAACTGAGGTTTGCTGTTGTTAAAACTTTTTTTCTGCTTGATTTGTTTTTATTCATACCTGCATTATTCCCTCTATTTTATCTGAATTTATTCTTGTTTTTCTTTCTCATTTAAATTTCCTGAGCTAGAGAGTTAGCTTATCAACTGTTTTTAGACAGTCCCACTGTGTTGCCCAGGCTGGAGTGCAGTGGGTCCATCATAGCTCACTACAGCCTTGAACTCCAGGACTCAAGCCATCCTCCTGCCTCAGCCTCCCAAGTAGTGGGGACTATAGGCAAGTACCACTACAATCCGCTTATTTATTTATTTTAGAGATGAGGTGTTGCTGTGTTGCCCAGGCCGGTCTAAAATTCCTGGGCTCAAACAGTCCTCCTGCCTTGGTCTCCCAAAGTGCTAGGATATAGGCATGAGCCACTATGCCCAAACCATCATTAATTTTTAATCAGAAGAAAAGCCTAGAGACTTTCCCAGGTGATAGGCCAGGTGGAACACTAGGCCAGGTCATGTCAAGTGCTTTGGAGTAATTATACTAGCAATGGGAATTCAATCCAAGGTTTTAAGCACATCAATGATATGTATAGATCTGATTTTTAATAAATTATTTTAGATGCAATAGAGAGAACAGTTTGGAGGAACCAGAGTAGATTTAAGAAAATTTGTTATCAGATTATTTCAGGAGCCTTAGACAGCCTATAATGGGAACTTGATATAAAACATATTCTAGTGAAAATAGGGAAAACTAGTGGATTCAAGACATTTTTGAGGTGAAATGGCTGAAATTCTTGATGGATTGGATTACTCACTGTCCTGCCACTTCTCAAATATGGCATCCCCAGTAAGGCAAGGGTAAAGTGCTTCCATAATTATTGGACCTGTTAATATTTGTTGAATAGTGACTAGAAAGCTACTAAGGTAGTGATGCCCAAAGAGGAAAATGTGTCTTCTTCCCTGCTATTTACTCTGCTTCATTAAGAAGAATGAAATGCTGCATAAGAGAGCAATACTGGTCAACTCTCTTTTAGTGACTGCTTGTAGCAGTGAACTGTTTTCTGAATATCTTGCTCAGCTTGCTATGTTTTAGAACAAGATATGGATCTGCTACTTATTGGAAATGGGAACCTGAACTTCAGGGTCAGGGTCTATCTCATGATCATTTATCCACTAAACCCTAAGATTTTATTCCACAACAATGCAGAATATTATCTGATATTACCATTTTCATGACCAACAGAATTCTCCATGACCCATCACAATTCAGAATATTTACTTGTGGAATTATCTAAGGGAAATAGGGAATTAAAAAAGATTTGGAACTACTGCTTTAACTATCTTGAATGTACTTTTTGAATTTCTGATTAAGTACTCTGTATACAAAATGGGTCAGCTTTCTTAAAAATGATATATCAAACAAGAGTTAGGGAAACAACAAAGATGAGATATTAGTCTGGAGGACGATTCTGAGAATATTTTGCATATAGGAAGAATAATGGTTATAATAAACTAATACTTTTCACATTGCAAAAGTAAATTTTAATTCACCCTCATATATTTAAAGGCGTAATATGTTTATTGGAGAGCTCAAGTTTTTATTTTAGGGAATGTTTAGTTAGTATATCCATATGGTTACATTAAATTTGGAGATTTCCATTATTTTTGCTGGATACTTGAAAAACAGTCACATTTGAAACTAGTAAATTTTTAAACCTATTTTGTAATGCTACTGTCTAGAGTTGCCACTATGAGATCTGAGTTAGAAAGTAATTCATTTTTGAGTTTTATCTCTCTTTGGGAGAAAGATCTAGATAAAAAACAAATATAATTTTATCTCGTATTTACTAGAAAACAATAAATTATCTTTGACTTAATTTTTAGGAACTTATAAAAATGATCTATTGAAAGATGCTAGACTGTGTGGATATTGTTCTTTCCTATATTCAGGAATGTGAGAAAAATAATGATGTAAATATTTAATATGTACAGGACCCTCTTCCCACATTCCTCCCCTCCTAGAGGAGTGATGATCTCCATCAATAAAACAAGTGAAATGAAGAGGTTGATTTTTGTTCCTTTTTAGTTTTTGATATTTTGGAAATTTTATTGCCTGGAAGGGACAAAATGGATATATGCAAAATTATCAAAATCTTTATATAAATATCACAGAGTTCTTATGATAATTGCTCACTAATAGAGATATGTAAATAACCAAAATGCCTCTTGCCCAAGGTCTCATATTTGCGAATATCCAGGATTTCATAAATCATTTCTTTAGCGATTCTTGAATGGCCGCACAATAATAATGTATCTTACTTAACAATTCTTGAGCAACTTGCTTATCTCACTATATATCAACATAACCTTTTCAGATATAATACCATTGGTTAAAGAATTTCCCTCTAGCTTCCATTTTCTCTTGAATATTGATCTGCATTATAGTTCTTTTTTAGAAATCTATAGGAGAAAATGATGGAATGTGTTACAAAGTTATAAAACATTAGTCAAAAGACTTTGACATCAAATTTGAAGGCATTCATTGTGCATCCAGTAGTTTGTATCTTTTCAGTGGGAAATGTGTTGTTCTATTATTTTTAATTACTTTAAAAACTATTAATTTGATAATGTCCTGCTTATTTCTGTTAATTAACTTTTCTTCAGGCATTGTGCTAGAATTTTGAGTGGTGAAGGTGATGAAGTAGATTTTACCAGCCATGATTATCAAAAACCTTTTTTAAAAAATTAACAGATAAATATACTTTTCTAAGACATGTCTTTATCAAAATAGTCAAAAATATTTAATGAATATTAGTTTCAATGAATGCCAAGTAGGTATAAAGTTTAGCTAATATTACTTAACTTTTAATACCTTCCTTACATTTTAAACACGTATTTCTCATGTTTCTAGTGGTTCAAATATGGAAAACCTAGTATGTAATTCACACATAACATTTTCCATCAGCTTGCTGTTTGTAGTTCTCTTCCGTTGCTGACAACCTTAATTACCCTATCACTATGGATGAGTTTTATCGGTGCCAAAATTTAGCTAATTTCAAGTACTCTCTATAAAATAAAGCTATTTTTTAAAATCATAAGACTTCTCTCTCTTCTCTAGTGTCTCAATTTAAAAATAAATTCTGAAATTAAGGTATGTATGCAAAAAATGCATATGGTAATAATAGATAGCTTAATGAATTCTCTCAAAGTGAAAACACCCATATGTTCACTACCTAACCTGAAACTTATGTCTTCATTTGTAAAATAAACTTGTAGTGTAGATTTATGTAATCCTCAAATTCTCTTCCATCTATGGATTTTATAGTTCTGTAAAGTATGACAAATTAAATTAGTTTTCTTCCTTTTTAACAACAATTTTTTAAATACATGTTTTTATTGAAGCATAAAATACAGAAAATTTTTAAATCATCTGGGTACAGCTTGTCATCTCACCCTAAAGTTAATATACTATATAAGCACCATTTAGGTAAAAATCATCATCATCATCATCATAAAATAAAACATAACAAATTATTAAATACTCCACAATCCTTCTATTTCTCTTCCAAGTTTCTCTTCAGTCTCCTTCTCAAGTGTGTGTACTATCCAGACATCTTACATCAAAAATTAATAGGCCTGTTTTTGAATCTTTTATAAATGGAATTACAGAGTATTTGAATTTATTTTCCTGGCTTCTCATGCCACAATATGTTGTCTGTGAGATGCACATGTATTTCATTCATTCTGTGCTGTATAATATCCTATTATATGAAGATACATTAAATTGTCCATTCTTCTGTTGATAAGGATTTGAGTTATTCCTAGTTTTTAGCTGTTGTAGACAGTTAAAACAATTTTGCACACTTGTAGTGCAAATATGCTCTTACTTGTGCTAACTATATACCCAGGAGTGGAATTGCTATTGTCATAAAGATTTCATAGTTGATGCTAATAGTTTTCCAGCATAATTGTGCTGATTTACTCCCCTGCTTTTAGCGTATGGGATCTCTAGTTGTTTTACAGCCTTGCCAACATATGATATTTTGTGTTTTTAAAACTCCATTCAGAATGTGTTTTATCTTTTTGTATCACCGGGTTTGGTTGGCTAATATTGTGTGTAAAATTTCTTTTCACTTATGTTTATGTTAAAGATTGGCCTACAATTTTCCTTTCTTGTTCTGTTCTTTTAAAGTTTTTGGATTAAGGTTTCGTTGGCATTGTGAACAATTACAAAGTGTTGCTTTTCCTTCTATGAAAGGTAGAGAAATAACTGTTTTGAAGAAATGACTGCTAAAGCAATCTGGGCCAAAAGGTTTCTTTGTGAAGTGTTCGAATTAGGGATTTAATTTATTTAATAATATTGGACTACTAAGATTTTATATCAATATGCTTTTGTTTCTATTAATACCATGCAACCCTTTGGGAATCCCTACCGAAAGACTGTTTATCAGAGCTTTTCCTTCTTGGCATATCCAGATCTCCAATTTTTGTTTGCCTCCTCTTCTGTGATTGTTAAGTGCTCTGCTCAACTTCTAAACTCCTCAGGAGCCATTTTAGAATCTGTAAAGGCCTTTGGTTAAAGTTGACTCAAATGTTAGGTTCACCTCTCTGCATTTATCATCTCCCTGTCTTAGCAATTCCTTCAAACAGTGATTTTACATCTTTTATTCATATTCTCTAGTCGTTTTTGGTAGAAGTTTGGTTTGGTATAAGCCAATCAATTGTAGCTAGAAATAGGCAATTCATGCTCAGTTTTCAATCCGCAGAAACAAGATTGCAACATATCTTACTTTCTGTCAGCATGGTACTACATAGCACCTTAAATACTACACAGTCTTTGTTATCCTTGCACAAAATCCCAGTAAATTATCTTTCTTTAGAGATATCTTGCTGCTTTGATACTCTTTCTTGAGCAATTGCACATTAAAAAAAATAAAATAAAAATAGCACTGCAGGATCCTGGTGCCATTTAAACCTGATCTGTCCTACAAGTATATTTTATATATCCTAAGTGAAATGTGTGGGCTATTTATTTTTCCTCAGGCAGACTACAAAACACACCAAAAGAATATTTTTATACACAAATAGAATGTGGATTCCTCCTGCATCTTTATCAAGGATTTTTTTCAAATAATTTTATATTTGCTTTTGAAAAGATCTAAATAGCTTTCAAAATTAGAAAGATTTGTCACATATCAGATTTCTCCTGCAAAACTAACTCACTTTTCTTTTCTTGCTGCCTTCCTATGTAAACCATTTAGTGCCAAAAAACTGATGATAGAATCAGCATTTTTGAAATGTGCTTTTATCCCCATGCCCACTCCTTTATTTATACAGTTGACCCTTGAACAACATGGTGATTAGGGATGTAGTCCCATGTAGTCAAAAATCAGTGTATAATTTCTGAGTCCCCTACAGCTTAACTACTGTTGTGGCAGACCAGCTTTCCATTAGCAACTAGAACAGGCAGTTTCTCCTAGCCCTTTACTATAACTCTGATGAATGTATAAGTTAAACATTAAAGAACTGCAGAAACTGGCACCTAAGTACAAGGATTGGAATGCAAAAACAAACCCATTGAGACCCCAGACCCTAGTTAAAGATTAGAAGTAGATTGAATGAAACACTCCTGTTTGTAGGTGCACACCCTCTCATAGACAGGGAGCTTAAAATGTATATAAGCACTAGAAAAAAATCTAACTTTGAGTTGGTCTGGTGAGTTACTCCGACCTTCTCCTTGTAACAGATTGCAGAAATAGACTCCCTTCTTTTGCAGTCTATTTGCATCTCGTTATTAGATCACCAGGACAAGCAGCCAGGCCTCCTTCTGTCCAGGAGCAAATCTGGTGACTCTCCTGGGAGAGCTCAGCAGCCAGCAGCCTGCAAGGAGGTGGTCTTTGGGAGACCCTCAGCAGCTGCCTGGTATGATTTGTCCTGGGGACTCTCCCAAAGACCTTTCTGGCTGCAAAGACTGCCCATCTCTCTATTACTGGGAAAGAACAGAGATTGGGAGCAGTTGCACTCAAAAGGTAAGTAAAATTGGATCCTGAGTCAGGAGTCTATTATTTCCTCTATTTGGGCTCATGTAGCCATTTGTTTGGGTACTACTGAGGAAATAATAAGACTCTTTGAGATACCCGCTTTGCATTTGTTTGAGGAATTTATTTACATTCGTTTTTGAAAATGTGTTCTGTTTGTCTGATATTTGTTAAGTTTAGAGTACTCAGTAGGGGAACACTGAACCAATACCTACAAATAGTCCTCTAGGGAGACTTGTATCAGATTGGAAGCACTTTGGTTATCTACCACCCATGACTGAAAGAAATTAATCTTCTATTTTGACACAGCCCAGCCAATGTGTGTTTTGGGGTCTGAGGAACAGTGGCTGGTATTTGGATCTTTACATTTTCATACTGTTTATCAATTAAAATTGCTCTGCCAGAGGTCAGGCAAGTGGGGCGAAATACCTTACATCCAGACATTTACGTTGCTGCATAATAAGGATGCGAAAGAAAAAGGAAATAAGTTAATGGTGCAAGGCATTGAGAAGGTCTGTCCTGACACCCCAGGGGAGGAAGAGAAAACCTCTGAAACCCAAGAGTTAACACCCTGAACCCCATAGTAGCTACTGCCTCAGCTCAGGAAAAAGAGGGAATGTCACCCTCAGAGTATGGGGAGGCAGTGGGGCTGTTGTCTCCTTCTTGGACTAGGCAAGATACTAATTTGGCCAGGGAGTCACCAAGTCTGGAGATGGGCAGTTCCACTAGGACAATATCCAGTAGGAGTCAATCAGCAAGGAGCTCCACTGGGATATCATTGGGCTAATACCACAATATTGGCTACACACTGTCCTACCTGGGCAGATGTGCGTGCAGGCTCTTCTAAACAGGCTTACAGCAGATGAGTGGTGGCTGGTTTTAAATGAAGCAAAGGAAGAGGCACGATACCTTCATGATGAACATCCAGATCATGATGGGGCAATTCCCCACACAGTTCTAAACTGGAATATTTTAGAGGACATACATCCCAGTGTAACTAACCCATATACTATGTTCATTTCTCTTCCTGGAGATCATAAATGGTTTATAGTATTGGATTTGAAATATGGTTTCTTGGCTGGGTGCAGTGGCTCACACCTGTAATCCGAACACTTTGGTAGGCTGAGGCGGGTGGATCACTTGAGATCAGGAGTTCGAGACCAGCCTGGCCAACATGGTGAAACCTTGTACTAAAAATATAAAAATTAGCTGGGCATGGTGGCCGGTCACCTGTAATCCCAGCTACTTGGGAGGCTGAGACAGGAGAATCATTCAAACCTGGGAGGTGGAGGTTGCAGTGAGCCGAGATCACGCCATTGCACTCCATCCTGGTCAACAAGAGTGAAATTCCGTTTCAAAAACAAACAAACAAAAAATACAGAAAAGAAATATGCTTTCTTTTGCATACCCATAGACAGAGAAAGTCAGTTGTCATTTGCCTCTGAATGAACAGATCCTGAAGCATCAGCAAGGTTTCAGTATTATTGTACTGTGCTCCCACAAAGATTTAACAATTCTCCAGCTGTATTTGGAGAAGCATTGGCTCAAAATTTAAGGAGTTTATAATTTAAAAATGGGGTATTGTTAAAATATGTGGATAATTTACTAACATCTAACCCTTGAAGATGGGAATGTCAGAATAATACCATTAAAACTCTCAACTGTCTAGCAACCTGTAGGTGTCAGGAAAAGACTCAAATATGCCAACAAACTGTGGAATATTTTGGTTTTCCCTTACAGAAGGGAACCAGAGTTTTAAAGGTGAAAAAGCGAAACACAATCATTTCCATCACAGCATTCACTACCAAAAGGTAGCTGAGAGGATTTGTAGGCATGGCAGGGCTTTGTTGGATCTGCATTCCTAACTGTGGGCTACTGGTAAAGTCGCTATGTGAACTGTTGAAGGGAGCTAACAACTCCTTTGGGAAACAAAACACCAGCTGGCATTTGAATAACTAAAACATAAGTTGACCTCCGCCCTAGCCCTGGGGCTCCCAAATGCTCACAAGCCCTTTCAACTTTACATGCATGAGAGATTGGGTCTATCACTAGGGATCCTTACACAAAAATTAGGAGAAATATTTCAGCCAGTGGTTTACTTTTCTCATCAACTGCATACTGTGGCTAAAGGCTGGCCCCCTGCTTAAGGGCAGTCGCTGCCACCTGCCGGCTATTCAAGGAAGCTGAAACGTTGACTGTGGGACAGCCTATCATGATCTATGTGCCTCACCAGGTGCTGGTGTTACTAGAGCAAAAGGGAGGCTATTGGTGGAGAGTAGGGCAGGCTGGGCAAATACCAGGCCACACTCTTAGATAATCCCACAGTGAGATTGCAGACTACTGGAGTCTTAAACCCAGCTACATTACTTCCCTCTACCAAAGAGCCAAAAGAACCTATAATTGTTTAGAAATTATTGACCAGGTATTTTCCAGTCACCCTACTTAAAGGACCCAGCCCTTCCACAAGCAGACTGGACATAGTGGATGGGAGCAGCCTGGTAACCAATGGAAGAAGGAATGCTGCATATGCTGTGGTAATAGAAGTAAGGACTTCACCAGTAGGAACCTCTGCACAGAAAGCAGAACTGATCATCTTTACTACAGCCCTGCAGCTGTCCCAAGTAAACAAGGCACTTGGAATAAATTGGAAACTCACGCAGCATGGAAACCACAACCTTCTGGACAGACTGAAAGGATGAATCCAACACAAAAATAGTGTCAAACTGTGCCAAGTAAAATGGATTCAGTTACTCAGCATTGTACTGCTTTGGGTAGGTGACCCCTAGAAGTGGGATGAGGTTAAATCCCTATAAAATGATAAATGGGAGACCCTTTGCTGCTAATCTGTCTTGGATTACTTGGGTACCTCTTAATAGAAAGTCAACTGTTAAACACTACATTGCTCACTTGGGACAAATACTTAATGTTTTGCATAAGCTCGCTTCCAGTAGGAGTATCGTAAACTCAGCAAAACTGTGTCACTCGTTCCGGCCTGGTGATTAAGAGCTGCTGAAAGAATGAAGAGAAATGAGCCCAAGTCAGCAACTACAGGAGAAACAGAAAAGGCCCCATGGCATGCTGCCAGTTTGGCAATGAAACTGGCTGGCATCAGGCCATGGATCCACCACATGTGGGTGAAGAAGTTCCTGCGGAGGAAACATTCATGACCTAGGACACCAAGGCTGCCAAATGGGAGACAGAACCCCTTGAAGGCCTAGGATTTCTGTTCAAAAGATGATGAACTATTGTTTTACATTGTTCCATTGCTGCTTTACATTGCTGCTGTTTTACATTGTTATTTCTGCGTACCTCTAACCTTTTCCTACAATGGGCACAAGATTATGCAGATAGCTTACAGCAAGACTCTTGCTGGGTCTGTGCTCTATTTCCCCTCTCTAGCACCATGGGGCTGCCTTGGTGGGTCTCCCCCATATAAGGAAAAAGTCAGGTTTATAACATCTTGATTTGATAGAAGACCTTCCTGGTGGCAGAAAATTCTTCTTGTCCTAGCTGCCTTCCTGGGCATAAGCATAATACTATGTTGTGCATTATATTGTTGTTATATGCTGTTCCAAAACATTCCCCAGGCTCATAAGATCGTGTTTTATCAGGCACTGCCTTTGAGTCTCTGAAGTCAGGAACATTACCAGCGCCAGATAGACATCTTCCACTCTAGCGCCCCCTGATGACGACTCTCTTCAGCAGGAAGTAGGTGGAGGGAATACGTACCCACTTTCCCTTAGTCAGCTATGTCATAGTTTACACTTTTGTCCTAATCTTTTAACAAACCAGTACTTGAAAAAATTAACTAACATGCCAGAAATCATATACAAATTGACAGTGGGGATTGTGGCAGGCCAGGTTTCCATTAGCAACCAGAACAGTCAGTTTTCACTATAACTCTGATGAATGTATAAGTTAAACATTAAAGAACTGAAGAAACTGGTACCTAAGTACAAGGACTGGAATGTAAAACAAACCCATTAAGACCCCAGACCCTAATGATTAGGTATAGATTGAAGGAAACACCCCTGCTTGTAGGTGCACTCCTACACACAGGCAGAGAGCTTAAAATGTATATATGCACTAGAAAAATTATTGTAACTGCGTTGGTCTGATGAGTCACTCTGACTTTCTTCTTGTAACTGGTTGCAGAAATAAACTCCCCTTTTCCCCCAGTCTGTCTGCATCTCGGTATCAGACTGCGAGAAAAAGCCACCAGACCTCTTTCTGTCTGGGAATACAGTGAACCCAAAATATCTGAGACAGATCTGTCAATGTAGAAAGTTTATTTTTCTAAGATTAAGAACACGCCCATGACACAGCCTCAGGAGGTCCTGACAACATGTACCCAAGTACACACAGCTTGCTTTTATATATTTTAGGGAGACATGAGACATCAATCAATATGTGTAAGATCTACATTGGTTTGGTCAGGTAAGGCAGAATAACTCGAAGTGGGGGCTTCTGGGTCAGAAGTACATAAGACACAAAATGCTGCATTCTTTTGAGTCCTAGATCAGCCTTCCACTGAATATGCAATTTAGTCTGGCTCAGTGAATATGCATTTTAATATAAATGATAGGGCAGAAGAAGCAATCAGATAGGCATTTGTCTTAGGTTAGCTTCAGAGGGATAACTTTGAGTTCTGTTCTTCGTCTGCAAGAAGTTTCTTTGTGGGCAGAGTGAGGGACGTATGTAGCTTCTTACCTTTGTAGCTATCTTGTTTTGGAATGAAATGGGAGGCAGGTTTGCCTGACATATTTCCCAGCTTGACTTTTTCCTTGGCTTAGTGATTTTAGGGTCCTGAGATTTATGTTCCTTTCACACTACTAATAGCCTACTGTTGACAGGAAGCCTGACTGATAACACAGTCAATTAACACATATGTTGTATGTTATATGTATTATATAGTATATTCTTACAATCAAGTAGTTTAGAGAAAAATGTTATTTAGAAAATCATAAGGATGAGAAAATATATTTACAATTTGTTAAGTGGAAATGGATCATCGTTAAGGTCTTGATTCTACTCGTCATATTGAGTAGGCTGAGGGAGAAGAGGAAGAGGAGGGAGGTTCTTTCTGTTTCAGGGGTGGCAGAGACAGAAGAAAAGCTCTATGTAAGCAGACCCTCACAGTTCACACTCATGTTTTTCAAGGGTCTACTATTCATCCTGGAATATTATCCACTTCTAAAGTTATTCATTAAAATGCTACACATTGGATAAGAATAAGTTTGAGTGGGACAACCCCTGTGATTGCTCCCATAATCATTTATGTCTACTTTGAAAGAATATGACCTAGAATTCTGCATAACACACATAAACTTCCTTAGCATAATGTCATACCTCACAGTTATTGTGCATCTATGTTATTTCACACATTATTGTAATCTCCTTGAAGACAGGAACCTGATCCTAAATAGTTTCTTATCAGTTAAGTGTTTTGTTTGTAGTAGCTATTCACTTATAATGAAGTAAAATGAGTTTGAGAGATATTTAAAGTTAGATGCTGTACATAGTGTGATTATATTGATTACTTTTATTTTGTATCTAGAATAGATTTCTACAGATTTGGGGGAATTCTTTTAAAGATTAAATGTAGTAATTCTATAACATAACAGAAATAAAACTAAGAACAGAAATACAACATGAATGTTGCACACATTAATAATTGGGTTGCCATCATTTTAATGAAAATACTGTGATATTCTCACTGTAAATTTATTCATAATCAATTGGAAAAGCCCCTTTCCTTGTTCTGATTATTTTGTTTTCATTATGATTTTTCAGTTCTCCTCACTCACATCAATCCATTGAAAAAGTGGTAACTAGGCTGGGCGTGGTGTCTCACACCTATAATCCCAGCACTTTGGGAGGCCGAGGCGGGGGGGATCCCCTGCAGTCAGGAGTTCGAGACCAGACTGACCAACATGGAGAAACCCCATCTCTACTAAAAATACCAAATTAGCTGGGCATGGTGGTGCACGCCTGTAATCCCGGCTACTCGGGAGGCTGAGGCAGGAGAATAGCTTGAACTTGGGAGGAGGAGGTTGTGGTGAACCAGGATTGTGCCATTACACTCCAGCCTGGGCAAAAATTGTGAAACTCTGTTTCAAAAAAAAAAAAAAAAAAAAAAAGGTAACTATAAGTTTCCCTGGAAATGCCTAAGCCTTAGCACTATTCTACAGAAAGAACTTATCTATGGATATAAAATCTGTGTGACATTTTACAAGAATGAGAACTTAAAGATTCAAGCTGTTGACTCTGAAATTTGTAATATGCATTAGAAAGTCGAAGTAGGCAAGTCTCTACAATATTTTGGCTTGACAATCATTTATTTTTCAATGACAACCCATTTTTATTTTTAATAGTACTTGTTTTTGTAAACAGAACAATCAGTCCTACCAAGGATATACACCAAGTATGGAAGAATTGTCCTCACAAAGCTAGCAAACAGCATCCATGTCATGCAAGTCATTTTCTACTGACATGATAATGGGTGCTAGAGTCTTGCTAAATATTACAGATCCTATTGATTTTTTACAAGTTTTCCCACCTGCCAGTACTCAGTCAGTATGGTATTTGTTTAAACATTTTGTGTGCTTTCTGTAACTTATAGTGATACCAGTTACAAAAATTCAGCAGTCAGAATTTTACTGACAATCTTTCCTTTGAAACATGATACAGAAACATGGTACCAGCTTGCTCTGCCCCAGGTGCATTTCCTCTGTCATGCCAAAAGCGCATAGCATAACATATGATTGTCAGTTAAGGGAGCAAATAGAATTCAGAGATACCCAGGGCAAAGAAAATGTTGACCATGGGAGTAAGACTATTTTAATAGTTACATTTTTAACTATAGCTATTCTTAATGGAAGGAAAGAACAGCTAGGGAAGTCACTGGACTACCAAAATGCAGATTTATTCACTACGTAAATAATGCAGTGGTTTATTAAAGACTGAGACCCTGTAAGTAGCCTTATGTGGGCTTAAGAAAATATTGTTCTTCTAGGCAACCTGGAAATACTTTTAAATTTTGTCTATTAGGTAATGAATACCACTTATGTTTATTATTATTAAATTATACTGATAGTATATTTGATCTCAGTTTACACACAGACTCTTTATCATATTTCTATCTCTTTTGACATTAAGTGTGTATTATTATTATTATTATTTTTAGATGGAGTCTTACTCTATTGTCCAGGCTGGAGTGCAGTGGCACAATCTTGGCTCACTGCAACTTCCGCCTCCTGGCTTTAAGTGATTCTCCTGCCTCAGCCTCCTGAGTAGCTGGGATTACAGGCACCAACCACCATGTCTGACTAATATTTGTATTTTTAGTAGAGATGGGGTTTCACCATGTTCGTCAGGCTGGTCTCAAACTCTTGACCTGAAGTGATCCACCTGCCTTGGCCTCCCAAAGTGATGGAATTACAGGCATAAGCCATTGTGCCTGGCCAAGTGTGTATTGTTTAGTATGTATACGTTCAATTTTTTAAAGAAAATATCAAATAGTTTTCCAAAGGTGTTGCACCATTTTATACTTTCTTCAAAAGTGTATGAAAGTTTCAGTGTCTTCACATCTTGACCAGAATTTAATATTGTGTTTGTATGTATGTGTTTAACTTTCAGCTAATGAGTGTGCAGTGTTATCTCATTAGAGTTTAATGGGCATTTCCCTGATGCCTAATGGTGTTGTGCATCTTTTCATGTGCTTATTTTGCCATCTGTAGATTTCCTTTTGTGAAAATTATCCAAATCTTCTGCTTATTTTTATTGGGTTGTTTGTCATCTTTTTAGTAAGTAGTAAGAGTTATTTTTATATTCTGGATGCAAACCCATTATCAGACAGATGCATTATGAATATTTCTTCCCAGTTGGGCTTACATTTTTATTTTCTTAATCAAGTATATCAAAGATTTAATCAAGTATATCAAATTTTATATTTTAAAATTTGACTAAACCAAAATTATATATTTTTCTGTCATAGTTTGTATTTTTAGTGTCCTATTTAAGAAATCTTTCCCTAATCCAAGGTCCCCATCAACCTGCTTTTATTTATTTTCAGAGTTCTCAGTTTGTTGCCTTTGAATTTTGTCTAGAATTTGGTGGCGATTATGGGTAGAGGAAGCCTAAGTTGTCTTTCTCCATCTTGAGTGCTTATCTTCTGATAGTATTAATATTTTTGAAACACCAGGAACAACTGAAAAAGAAATCTACTTGGGTAAAGGAAATCCCTGCCCTCACTTAATTGAGGCCATCTTTTTTGAGAGAATAGAACTTAAAGATGTTCTGGAAGTGTATGAAAAGAATTTGAGTATATAGGAAGCAGTGTATAATAAGAGTTCATATTTGGACTTTTTTTAAATAAAACCTCGCTTTACCTTGTTGCTTGAATTATTGCGTGGTAATATATGACACCTAAAGAGAGATTTTTGTTTAAGACACAATACTAGTATAAAATTCTATAATCCAGTCTAATTTGCAAGTTGTATATCTTAAAGTATTCTTTCTCTTGTATTGTCTAGTACTGAAACCATAACCTCTTATACCAAATGTTCACCGGGTGGGAGTGGCGGGGACAGGAGGAGATGGGTAATATGCTTCTCCCATTTAGGACAGCATTTCTGCACCAGGGATTACCACATATTCTAAATCATTTTGTTGAGGAAGGCAAAGCCATTACTCACCTCTTGCAATAGGATATTGGTGACATTTGGATGGGCACTCAGAAGTCTGTTCATGAATTTACTTCATTCCAGGGCTCCTCAGAAACTCTCGCTTCCTTTAAAACAGATAGAAGGATTTCATGTGGGTGGATACCAGTCCTAAGGGATTCTATTTGTGTTCCAAGGACATTAATCCATAGAAATATGTCTCTTGATTATAATTTTTGAGCAAGAGGTATGGATTTCACAAGAATATGTTTCTAAAAATGTAAATATTTAGAGTTTGCTCAGTTTTACTGTGTGTGGGTTGGGGAGGAAGCGACCTTTGAGGGAGACAGACACTTCTGCCATTATAGCACATGACGGAAGGACTATAAGGATAACAATACTAGCCTAATCAGTTTTCTAGTGTATAACTCTGTCCATTACACAAAATGTTCACAAGTTTCTGGAAAGCAAATTGCTGATCTCAGTCTAAACTACTTTTGATTGAAAGGGACTAGAATCTAGGCAACATAATGAGACCCTGTCTCTACAAAAAAAAATAATAAAAATAAAAAATTGGCTCAGTGTGGTGGCATATGCCTGTAGTCCCAGCTACTTGGGAAGCTGAGGTGGGAGGATTGTTTGAGCCCAGGAGTTCAAGGCTGCAGTGAGCCATGATTGCACCCCTGAACTCCAGCCTGGATGACAGAGCAAGACCCTGTCTCAAAAATAAATAAATAAATAAATAAATAAATAAAATAAAATAAAATAAAATAAAGGGATCACTAGTAAGTCTATTAAATCTTGCCAAATGTGTTTCAAAGGTTAAAATGAAAACATGAGTGTTTCACAATTTTATTTATTGTTTAGAGGTTTAAAGAAATATACTACAAATGGATTTTTTTTGCTTTTAAGTCATTTTTAAGTGAATGGGAATTCTATATATGATATTAACATAATTTCCAAATGGCATTTGATTAATTACTGCTGAAGGGTTTAGGGACTGGGAAGTATATAAAAATATAGATCTCTTATAATACTTTTCTTGGTTTTGAAAAATAATGAGGCTACTTTCTCTTGATCATGCTTCTCCTGAGTAATATCTCTCTCTCTTTTTTTTTTTTTTTTACCTTGATGAAGATCAGTGTAATAACCTAGACTGGCAGTTGTGTGTTTCATGATCTCTGTTTTTGACTTTTATCTTCACAAGTAAAAAGAGACAGTTTGTTTCCCAGATGGGAGAGCTCCATAAATGCCGCAGTGTAGTTGAGTTATATATACCTAATGAATTCTTTTTCAGTCATGACCAGTATTATTCCAGCTAAAGCAGGTATTCCATGTACTTATAATGGCAAGAAATTCTAAATCAGTGATGCTTAGAGATTCCAAGCCACTTTAACACTTTTCTGCTAAGTTTTCATTTTTAAAGTTGCCGAGGTTTTTGGTGCCTCCTATTATCTGTTTTGCAGTGCAGTAGGGAATATGTCTCACAAAACCCGTGCTTTTTATACACTGCATAATTGTCTGCCATACTTTTTCCTTACCTAGCACATAAGCAAAGGGAAAGAATGTCTTGGAATAATCCTGAAATGATATATTTCCTGCCCTTCCTCTTCTAAAGCCCTGTAGACAAGATGGACACCAGACCCAGAGGACTTCATTAGTGTCACATATATATATAATTAAGAAATAATTCTAATATGTACAAACTTGTCTAGAGAATAGCAAAAGAAATCATAATAGCAAAAGCTAGAAAGAATGGTATGAGGAAGATATATTTCCAAACAATTTTATGTGTGAATATAGAGGTAAAAAAATCCTTAACCAAATAGCCATAATAATCTTAGCAATTTTTCATTTCTCAGAACAGCTCAATGGAAGCCTAACATTAAAAATTTTTTTCTTCTGACCACAACCTCTGGGCTTTTCACTTCTGTTGGTCTTTTATGTCTTTTAAGTTTCATCTTGACTTGGTTTCATGATGGTCTCTTGATGTCTTCCCTTTTATGCCATTCTACATCCCTCTATCATGTCACTGGCCTCCCTAACGTAGACCACATGTTGAACTACTTCTGAATGTTTATCTTCTTACTTTTTGTAAGAACAAATGAGAAATCCTGTTAATTGATTCCATGAAAGATTCTTGCTATCTGGTTTTAAATTGGACTTCAAATATGCCTTATAATCATTTTTTAAAACCTCTATTTCCAGAAAGCCATCCATAATGGACTACAATGCATTCACTAAACTTTTGTCTCTAATATTTTTCTCCTTTTGTGTAAATTTTGGCCACTCTCCTGTGTTTAATTTATCCATATATGTAAATTCTCCTATCGCTATATTCATAAATTAGGCCTACAAATATTTAGAATCACATTTAGAGACCTAATAGTTATGCCTAACAAGACATCTGACACACGCTTTAAATGCAACATGTTTACAATAATATTCATTCAGTCCACTTTTTAACTTACTAATATCTGTTATTTCTTTTTTCTCCTTTTTCTCCCTGAGCCAAAGGACTGGCTGGGAGGCTATTGATTCTACATCTGGAATGGTTCTTCTCCTCCTTTCTGGTCTCACTCTGACAAGCCTGTGCAGGCCTGCTTTGTTTCTTTTCTAGACAATGTAATCGTCTTTCAGTGGATCTTCATTTCAATAGCTTTTCCACTTCCAAAAAAAATGTAACACCAGAACAATCTTCTAAAATGAATCTGATTATGCAGTTCCTCTCCTTGAAAGCCTTCAATTGTTCTTCATAGTCTGTCCAGTGATTTTTTAAAAATTCTTACCAAAAGCATTATTTTTTAAAAGGAAAACAAAAACTCATAATGAAAAGCCAGAGACATCCTCTTTTTTTCTATTTAAACCTCCAAGGGGTACATGTGCAGGTTTGTTACATGGGTAAATTTCCTGTCATTGAGGCTTGGTGTATGAATGATCCCATCACCAATGTAGCGAGCATAGTACCCTACAGGTAGCCTTCCAATTCACGACCCCTCCCCAACCTTCCCCCTCAAACAGTTCCCAGTGTCTATTGTTCCCTTCTTTGTGTCCATGTATATGCAATGTTTAACTCCCACTTATATGTGAGAACATATTTGGTTTTCTGTTCCTATATTAGTTCACTTAAAAAAATGACCTCCAGCTGTATCCATGTGGCTACAAAAGATACAATTTCATTCTTTTTTATGTCTGCATAGTATTCCATGGTGTATGTGCATGACATTTTCTCTATCCAGTCCACCATTGATGGGCATCTTTGTTGATTCCGTCTTTGCTATCGTGTATAGTCCTGTGACGGACATATGAGTGCATGTGGCTTTTCAGTAGAACTATTTCTTTACCTACACCCAATGGTGAGATTGCTAGGCTAAAAGGTAATTGTGTTTTAACTTCTTTGAGAAATAGCCAAACACTTTTCCACAGTGGTTGAACTAATTTATATTCCCATCAGCAATATATAACAATTTCCTTTTCTCCGAAGCCATACCAGTGGGCTATTCTGGGCATACACTTCTCTCTGTGATGACAGTGAATCAGTATGACAAGATAATAACCATTTTAATAATAATCATTCTGACTTTGTGTGAGATTGTATCTCATTGTAGTTTTGATTTGCGTTCCTCTGATAATTAGTGATGATGAGCATTTAAAAAATATATTTGCTGGTCACATATAATTCTTGTTTTGAGAAGCGCTTATTCATGTCCTTTGCCCATTTTTAATGGGGTTATTTGATTTTTGCTTGTTGAATTGTTTCAGTTTCTAATCGATTATGGACATTAGATCATTTTCAGATGCATACTTTGCATATATTTTCTCCCATTAGTCTGTTTCCTTTGATGATCATTTCTTTTGCTTTGCAGAAGCTGTTTAGTTCAGTTAGGTCCCGCTTGTCATATTTGTTTTTGTTGCAGTTGCTACTGGGGACTTAGTCATAATTTTTTTTTGCCAAGACTAGTGTCCAGAATGGTATTTACTAGGTTATCTTCTAGAGCTTTTGTTGTTTTTGGTCTTACTTTTAAATCTTTAATTCTTCTTGAGATAATTTTTGTATACAGTGTAAGGAAGTGATCCAGTTTCAATCTTCTGCATATGGCTAGCCAGGTATCCCCACACCATTTATTGAATAGCAACATTCCTGTTGCTTGTTTTTGTTGACTTTGTCCAAGATGAGATGATTTTAGGTTTGTAACATTATTTCTGGGTTCTCTATCCTGTTCTATTGATCTATGTGTCTGTTTCTGTACCAGTACCATGTTATTTTGGTAACTAAACATGTGTAGTATAGTTTGAAGTTGAGTAATGTGATGCATCCTGCTTTGTTCTTTATGTTTCGGATTGCCTTGGTGATTTGAGCTCTTTTTTGGTTCAATGTAAATAGTAGAATAGTTTTTTCTAATTCTATAAAAATGATGTTGGTAGTTTGATAGGAACAGTATTGAATCTGTAAATTGCTTTGGGCAGTATGGTCATTTTAACAATATTGATTCTTCCTATCCATGAGCCTGGAATGTTTTTTTCATTCGTTTGTGATTTCTCTGATTTCTTTCAGCTTTTGTAATTCAGTTTACAGTTCTCTGATTTCTTTCAGTTTTGTAATTCTCATTGTAGAGATCCTTCATGTTCTAGGTATTTTGTGTGTGTGTGTGTCAATTTTGAATGGGATTCTGTTTTTGATATGGCTCTCAGCTTGTCTGTTTTTGGTCTAAAAGAATGCTAGTGATTTTTGTACATCGATTTTGTACCCTGAAATTTTGCTGAAATTGTTTATCAGCTGAAGGAGCTTTTGTACCAAGACTATAGGGTTTTCTATGTATAGAATCATATCGTTTACAATCAGAGACAGTTCGACTTCTCTTCCTATTTGGGTATATTGTCTTTCTTTCTTTTACCTGATTGCTCTGGCTAGGACTTGCAGTACTATGTTGAATAGGAGTTATAAGAGTGGGCATCATTGTCTTGTTTTGGTTCTTAAGGGGAATGCTTTCAGCTTTTGCCTGTTCTGTATGATGGAGGCTGTTGGTTTGTTGTAGATGACTCTTGTTATTTTGAGATATGTTCCTTCAATGCCTAATTTGTTGAAGGTTTTCAACATGAAGGACTGTTAAATTGTATCAAAAGCCTTTTCTGTGTTATTAAGATAATCATGTGGTTTTGTTTTTCGTTCTGTTTATGTTGTTAATCTCATTTGTTGATTTGCATATGTTGAACCAACCTTATGCCTAGCGATAAAGCGTACTTGATTGTGATGAATTAGCTTTTGGATGTGCTAATGGATTTGATTAGCTAGTATTTTTTGAGGATTTTTGAATCTATGTTCATCAAGAACATTGGCCCGAAGTTTTCTTTTATTGTCATGTCCTTCTCAGGTTTTGGTATCAGGTATGATTCTCGCCTCATAGAATCAGTTAGGGAGGTTTCCCTCCTCCTCAATTTTTTGGAATAGTTTCAGTAGGAATGGTACCAGCTCTTCTTTGTACAGCTGGTAAAATTCAGCTATGAAGTTGACTGGTCCTGGGCTTTTTCTCTTTGGTAGGCTTTTTATTGGAATCATTATTTTATTACTGATTCAGTTTTGGATTCATTATTTGTAAGTAAGAACTTGGGGTTGCAAGTTCTTCCTGGTTCAATCTTGGAAGATTATAAATTTCTAACAATATATCAATTTCTTCTAGGTTTTCTAGTTTGTGTACATAAAAGTATTTGTAATAATATCTGAGTGATATTTGTGTTTCTGTGAGGTTGGTGGTAATGTCCTCTATGTCATTTCTGGTTGTGCTTATTTAGATCTCTCTCTTTTTCTTTACTAGTCTAGCTAGTGATATATTAATCTTATTTATTATTTCAAAGAAAAAATTCCCAGATTTATTGATCTTTTGCATAGCTTTTCATGTCTCAGTTTCCTTTAGTTCAGCTATAATTTTGGTTAGTTTTTGTCTTCTGCCCTCTTGAGGATTGGTTTGCTCTTTTATCTCTAGTTTGATGAAGTGTGATATTAGGTTGTTAATTTGAGATATTTCTAAGTGTATTTATGAGGGCATTCAGTTCTTAATCTTCCCTCTTAACAATTTACCTACTTTATCTGTGTCCCATAGATTCTGGTATGTTGTATCTTTGTTTTCATAAGTTTCAAAGAATTTCTTGATTTCTGCCTTAATTTCATTGTTGACCCAAAAGTGATTCAGGAGCAGGTTGTATAATTTCTATGTAATTGTATGGTTTGGAGTGTTTTCTTTTCTTTCTTTTAGTATTGATTTCTATTTTTATTGCACTGTATTTTGAGAGTGTTGTTTGTATGTTTTTTAAAAATTTTCTGAGAATGGTTTTATAGCCAATTGTTTGGTCAATTTTAGAGTATGTGCCAAGTGCAGATGAGATGGATCTGTATTTTGCTGTTTTGAGGTGAAGTGTTATGTAGATATCTGTTAGGTTCATTGAGTCAAGTGTCAAGTTCAGGTCCCAAATATGTTTGTTAGTTTCCTGCCTCCATGATCTGTCTAATACTGTCAGTGGGAGTCTCCCACTGTATTATGTGGTTATCTAATTTTTTTCAAAGGTCTCTAAGAACATGCTTTATGAATCAGAGTGCTCCTGTGTTGGGTGCATATATATTTAGAATTGTTAGGCATTCCTGTTAAATTGAATGCTTTACCATTATGTAATGTCTTTCTTTGTCTTTTTAAAAAAATAATTGTTGGTTTAAAGTCTGTTTTGTCTTAAATTGGAATTGCAATCTCTGCTTTTTCTGTTTTCAGTTTGCTTGGTTTATTTTTCTCCATCCCTTGACTTTAGGCCTATGATGTCATTGCTGTGAGATGGGTCTCTCAAAGACCTCATACAGTTGGGCATACAGTTGGGCATACACTTGGGTCTTGCTTTTGTATCCAACTTACCACTCTGTGCCTTTCAATTGGGGCATTTCACCTGTTTTTTTTTTTTTTTTTTTTACATTCAAGGTTAATATTGATATGTGCAGATTTGATCCTGTCATTCTGTTGTTAGCTGGCTATGATGCAGACTTCATTATGTAGTTGCTTTATAGTGTCAATGGTCTTTGTATTTAGGTGTTTTTGTGGTGACTTATAATGGCCTTTCCTTTCCATGTTTACCACCCCATTCAGGACCTCTTGTAAGGTCTGAATTTATTACCATCAGGTAATAAATTCCCTTAGCATCTGCTTTACTGAAAACGATCTTATTTGTCCTTCACTTATGAATCATTGTTTGGCTGGATATGAAACTTGTTTGAAACATCTTTTCTTTAATGGTGCTAAATACGGGTCCCCAATGTCTTCTGGCTTGTGGGATTTCTAGTGAAAGGTCTGCTGTTAACCTGATGGGGTTCCCTTTTTAGGTGACCTTCCCCTTCTCTTTAGTTGACTTTAACATTTTTTCTTTCATGTTGACCTTGGAGAATCTGATGACTATGTGTTTTGGGGATTGCCATCTTGTATAGTATAGTAATACAAGGGTTCTCTGAATTTGCTAAAATAGAATGTCAACCTCCCTAGCAAAGTTGGGGAGAAGTTTGTAGATGGTATCCTCCAGTATGTTTTCTAAGTTGTTTTCTCTCCTTGTCTTTCAGGGATGGCAATGAGTCATAAATCTGGTCCCGTTACATAATCCCATATTTCTTGGAGGTTTTGTTTATTCTCCTTCATTCATTTTTTAAAGATTTTCATCTTACTGGGTTAATTTGGAGAGCAGTCTTCCAGCTCTCAGATTCTTTCCTCAGGTTGGTCTCTTCTTCTGTTAATATTGCAATTGTATTATGAAATTACTGAAGTGAGTTTTTCATCTCTATCACATCAGCTTGGTTCTTTCTTAAATTGACCATTTTGTCTTTCAGCTCCTGTACACATACGAGTATAATTGCTCAGTCACATGCAATTCTGTTTAACTTTGTGAGGATCCATCAAACTGTGTTTCTCAGTAGTTGCATTATTCTACATTTCCACCAACAATGTGTGAGGGTTCCAATTTCTCCCCTTTCTTGCAAACACTTGTTATATTCTGCTTATTATCCTTATTATTATATAGCCATCACAGTAGCTGTGAAGTTGTATCTCTTTTTCTTTTTTTTTTATGTTTTTTACATTTTTATTTGTGTGTTTTTTTTTTTTTTTTTTTTTGGTCTAGGGTACATGTGCACAACATGCAGGTTTGTTACATATTTATACCTGTGCCATTTTGGTGTGCTGCACCCATCAACTCGTCATTTACATCAGATATAACTCTCAATGCCATCCCTCCCCCCTCCACCCTCCCCATAATAGGCACCAGTGTGTGATGTTCCCCTTCCCGAGTCCAAGTGATCTCATTGTTCAATTCCCACCTATGAGTGAGAACATGCGGTGTTTGGTTTTCTGTTCTTGCGATAGTTTGCTGAGAATGATGGTTTCCAGCTGCATCCATGTCCCTACAAAGACACGAACTCATCCTTTGTTATGGCTGCATAGTATTCCATGGTGTATATGTGCCACATTTTCTTAATCCAATCTGTCACTGATGGACATTTGGGTTGATTCCAAGTCTGTGCTATTGTGAATAGTGCCGCAATAAACATACATGTGCATGTGTCTTTATAGCAGCATGATTTATATTCCTTTGGGTATATACCCAGTAATGGGATGGCTGAGTCATATGGTATTTCTAGTTCTAGATTCTCAAGGAATCGCCATACTGTTTTCCACAATGGTTGAACTAGTTTACAATCCCATCAACAGTGTAAAAGTGTTCCTATTTCTCCACATCCTCTCCAGCACCTGTTGTTTCCTGACTTTTGAATGATCGCCATTCTAACTGGTGTGAGATGGTATCTCATTGTGGTTTTAATTTGCATTTCTCTGATAGCCAGTGATGATGAGCATTTTTTCACGTGTCTGTTGGCTGTATGCATGTCTTCTTTTGAGAAATGTCTGTTCATATCCTTTGCCCACTTTTTCATGGGGTTGTTTGTTTTTTTTCTTGTAAATTTGTTTGAGTTCTTTGTAGGTTCTGGATATTGGCCCTTTGTCAGATGAGTAGATTGCAAAAATTTTCTCCCATTCTGTAGGTTGCCTGTTCACTCTGATGGTAGTTTCTTTTGCTGTGCAGAAGCTCTTTAGTTTAATGAGATCCCATTTGTCAATTTTGGCTTTTGTTGCTGTTGCTTTTGGTGTTGTAGACATGAAGTCCTTGCCCATGCCTATGTCCTGAATGGTATCTCCTAGGTTTTCTTCTACGGTTTTTATGGTATTAGTTCTAACATTTAAGTCTCTAATCCATCTTGAATTAATTTTCATATAAGGAGTAAGGAAAGGATCCAGTTTCAGCTTTCTACATATGGCTAGCCAGTTTTCCCAGCACCACTTATTAAATAGAGAATCCTTTCCCCATTTCTTGTTTTTCTCAGGTTTGTCAAAGATTAGATAGCTGTAGATGTGTGGTATTATTTCTGAGGGCTCTGTTCTGTTCCATTGGTCTATATCTCTGTTTTGGTACCAGTACCATGCTGTTTTGGTTACTGTAGCCTTGTAGTATAGTTTGAAGTCAGGTAGCGTGATGCCTTCAGCTTTGTTCTTTTGACTTAGGATTGTCTTGGCAATGTGGGCTCTTTTATGGTTCCATATGAACTCTAAAGCAGTTTTTTCCAATTCTGTGAAGAAACTCATTGGTAGCTTGATGGGGATGGCATTGAATCTATAAATTACCTTGGGCAGTATGACCATTTTCACGATATTGATTCTTCCTATCCATGAGCATGGTACTTTCTTCCATTTGTTTGTGTCCTCTTTTATTTCACTGAGCAGTGGTTTGTAGTTCTCCTTGAAGAGGTCCTTTACATCCCTTGTAAGTTGGATTCCTAGGTATTTTGTTCTCTTTGAAGCAATTGTGAATGGAAGTTCATTCATGATTTGGCTCTCTGTTTGTCTGTTACTGGTGTATACGAATGTTTGTGATTTTTGCACATTAATTTTGTATCCTGAGACTTTGCTGAAGTTGCTTATCAGCTTAAGGAGATTTTGGGCTGAGATGATGGGGTTTTCTAAATATACGATCATGTCATCTGCAAACAGGGACAATTTGATTTCTTCTTTTCCTAACTGAATGCCCTTTATTTTTTTCTCTTGCCTGATTGCCTAGCCAGAACTTCCAACACTATATTGAATAGGAGTAGTGAGAGAGGGCATCCCTGTCTTGTGCCAGTTTTCAAAGGGAATTTTTCCAGTTTTTCCCATTCAGTATGATATTGGCTGTGGGTTTGTCATAAATAGCTCTTATTATTTTGTGATTCATTCCATCAATACCGAATTTATTGAGAGTTTTTAGCATGAAGGACTGCTGAATTTTGTCAGAGGCCTTTTCTGCGTCTATTGAGATAACCATGTGGTTTTTGTCTTTGGTTCTGTTTATATGCTGGATTACATTTATTGATTTGCGTATGTTGAGCCAGCCTTTCATCCCAGGGATGAAGCCCACTTGATCATGGTGGATAAGCTTTTTGATGTGCTGCTGGATTCGGTTTGCCAGTATTTTATTGAGGATTTTTGCATCAATGTTTATCAGAGATATTGGTCTAAAAATTCTCTCTTTTTGTTGTGTCTCTGCCAGGCTTTGGTATCAGGATGATGTTGACTTCATAAAATGAGTTAGGGAGGATTCCCTCTTTTTCTATTGATTGGAATAGTTTCAGAAGTAATGATACCAGCTCCTCCTTTTACCTTTGGTAGAATTCAGCTGTGAATCCATCTGGTACTGAACTTTTTTTGGTTGGGATCTCATAGTGGTTTTGATTTGCATTTCCCCAAAGACTAATGCATTTTGGCATTCTTTCATGTGCTTTTTGACCATTTATATAACTGCTTTGGAGAAATATCTATTCAAGTTCTTTACCCATTTTCTAATTGGATTCTCTGTCTTTTTTTAGTTGAGTGGTAATTCTTTATATAGTCTTCATTCTAAACTCTTATCATATATGAGTTACAAATATTTGCTCCCATTCTGTGGGTTGTCTTTTTACTGTCAATAGTATCATTTGTTGCAAAAATGGTTTGAATTTTAGTGAATTTCATTTAATTATATTTTCTTTGATTGCTTGTGCTTTTGGTGTCATATCTAGGAAATCATTACCAAACCAAAGTCAAGAAGATTTGCTTCTGTGATTTTTAAAAGAGTTTTATAGTGTAAGGTATTAAATGTAGATCTTTTATCCATTCTAAGTTCATTTTTGTATGTGGTGTGAGGTGATGATCTAAGTTCATTTTTGTATGTAGATATACAGTTTTCTCAGCACCATTTGTTGAAGAGTCTGTACTTTTCCTATTTAGTAATCTTAGCACCTTGTCAAAAATCAATTGACCGTATGTGTGAAGAGTTATTTCTGGATTCTTAACTCTGTCCCATTGATTTATCAATCTATCCTTATGTCAGTACCACACTGTTTTGATCACTGTAGTGTTGTAGGACATTTTGAAATCAGAAAGTGTGAGAGTTCTTCAACTTTGTTCTGTTTCTTCAAGGTTGTTTTCGGCTATTCTGTGTCCCTTGAAATTATGTACGAATCTTAGAATGGGATTTTTTATTTCTCAAAAATTACCATTGTGATTTTGAAAAGAATTATTTTGACTATGTAGATTTCTTTGGGTAGTATTGTTGCCTTGACAATGTTAAGTCTTCCAATTCATGAACATAGGATATCTTTCCATTTATTTGTGTCTTCTTTAATTTTGTTTTGCAATGTTTGCTGGTTTGGTGTACACATTTTGTACCTTCTTGAATGAATTCATTTCCAAGTATTTTATTAGGCTATTGTCAATGAATTGTTTTCCTTAATTTTTTTCTGGAATGTTCATTGCTATTATATAGAAATACAACTGATTTTGGTGTGTAAATTTTGTAGCCTCCAACTTTGCTGAATTTATGTCTTAACTCTAACCATTTTGTATGTGTGTGTGCATGCTTTAAGGTTTGCTACATGTAAGATCATATCATCTGAAAACACAGATGAATTAAATCTTTTTATTTTTGATGCCATTTACTTATTTTTCTTGGCTAATTGTTTTGGCTAGAACTTCCAGTACTATGTTGACTAGAAGTGGCAAACATAAGCATCCTTATCTCTAAGGGGAAAAGCTTTTAGTCTGTCACCACTGAATATGATGTTTTCTATGGGTTTTTAATTTATGGTCTTTTTATGTTTAGAAAGCTCACTTCTATTCCTAGTTTATTGAGTATTTGTATTATGAAAGGGTATTGAATTTCACCAATGCTTTTTCTACGTCTATTTTTTCTTTTCGTTTGTTCTATAATATGATATACTAAACTGAGTTTTTTTCATGAATTGAATTACCCTTGCATTCTTAAGACCACTGTGAATTTCTCAGTACAATAAAAAAATTCTATCACTCACTTTTGGATAAAAATAAAATTGAATTAACAAATTAATTTTTCATACCAAAAAATTAAGAATAATGGACATGGGCTTTCATTATAAACTGCCAGAATGACTTGAAAAAGTTCACCAGCAAATAGTTGGAGACACACTCCTTTTTTTCCCTCTTTGCTTGATTGACTTTATTCCTTTATCTTTTGGGAAAATACCAAATGAAAATGTCAGCAATACATAGACATTGTCCCAGCTGTGCCATATGTAAATTTGTTAATCTTCAAAAAGTTAAAATTGTCCTGGTGGTGTGACCAATGTAGTATTATACCTAAGACCTTAGGAGAAGATCACAGCCTAAGAGTACAGTAAGAACTGATTAAGACAAGAGAATAAGCTGGGACATCTGTGGAAACGAACAACCACAGAGATTGTTTTTACCTATGCTGCTTAAATTAGCTGAACAGTGGTCAAATGCAATCAGGAGAAGGTGTGGTATTCTTCAGGGAGGTTTTCTGCTCTAGCATGAACTGTGTATAGGTGCAGGGCTGTCAATAGTATGTATGTTGCCTAGAATAATATGTTTCCTAAGGTCAAAGTTTGTCCCGCATCATATAAGAAAGAGGCTGCCTTAGGGCAAAGATTTGGTTTCATAGTTCAGTTTCACCAAACTATAGTGTGATTTCATAATTCCATGCTTATAAAATAAATTTGTAATTATAATTTGGCTTCCCCATTTCTATAGATATATGTATATATTATATATATACATATATGTATATTTTTTATATATGCATATATGTATACACGTGTGTGTGTATATATACATATATACACATATATATGTATACGTGTGTGTGTGTATATATATATACACACACACACTTTTTAATAAGCAAGATAATCAATGGGTGCTGGAGCTGGTGAATACATGCTTGGGAGAGCCTATTGGTAAATATTTAAGAATTTTATAAGTCAGTTGATGTTGGCAGTTTGGTATTTGACACGGTTAGAAGTAATTTACATGTAAAAATTAGCAAATGCTACAAATCAGTTTTCCTTTTCCCCAAGAAAATCCAGCTGTTAAACATTTATCAGCATGCCACTGCTAAGATAAAACAAGCTAAAATTTTTTGTAACCTATTGGATCTTTCTGAGGGCACTAAAATTGGGTTTCTTGTATCTGCAAAGCTGAGGCCCCAACATTAATGTATGAAGAGTCTAATAAAGTAGTACAATAACATAGCTATTGGCTATTGGGTACTACTGTACTCTAGGCACTTAAAACATATTTTCTTTTAGTATTCACCAAAACAAAGCAGTTAGATGTTATATTACTTGTATTTTACACATGAGAGAACAGAGATCTAGAGTTTAAGCAATAGGCTAAAGCTCATGTATTGTCTTCATGAGTGGCCATGCCTCAGCTATCAACCAACCACCATCTTTGACAATTCTGTCCTTTTTAAATTAAAAGAGTAAATAAATAGGCTTAATAGTAAGCTGTAGTGACTATTATTTAATCTTTTATCTAATGTTTCATAGATATTTTGTTTCTTGGAATGTTGCTAGGTTAACATTAGGAGTATCATTTATCCTTTCTGGTTCTTATTTTCCCTATCAAATAAATATTTGGCATAAAATGGCACTTTAGCTCCAAGGCAGTATGGTTTCATGACAGTATTATGTATACACAAGAATGTCAAAACTAGAATGACTCTATGAATGGAAACATCCATACTAGATTTTTTATTTAACCTTAGTTATAGAACTTAATTATTATGAAAATGAATTTTGAGGTTAGCCTTGGGTTTAAAATCTATATATGCTCATTTCTAACTATATGGTTACTGGGCACGTTGCTTAAGCCCAAAGATCTTTAGTTATTTCACTGAAAAAATAACAATCATAACACCCCAACTGTACCCCCAAATTGTAAGGTTTAAATGTATTACAGTAATGTATGAGCATTGTTCAACACAGTATATGGCACAGAGTATGTGCTACATGAAAGATAGTTACTGTTCTTATTAGCATGGTGATTTGGGGAGATATCACCATTTTCAGTAATAAAACAGAAAATAATTATGTTTGTCACTTACACTTTATCATCATTGCATAACTAATTCGTATATTCAGTAACAGCATTGGAGAAAAACAAGATATAATTTTTAAATAATTTGGAAATTATCAGCTGAAAAATACAATGTTTGTATATACAAATAAAAAAACTGTAATGTGTCCAATGTATTTAAATAATGCTACAAAAACAAAGATATTTCGTGGTTTCTTTTGATTACTTGACTGCTTCAGTTAAATGGGCTTGAACTGAAATGACTTAACTTCACCAAGAAAGTAATTCACTACAATTATCTTAAAATATACTGCATGTATCAGAGGTTCTCAATTATTCTGTTTTCTTTCATTGCAATTTAATTGCTTTGGAACATATAGCCTTATTTAAACTATAGAAAATGCTGAACTAAATATGTATCTTGAAGAGAAGGTTCAGAGGATATATCTCTATATTTGAGGCCTGCACCTTGATGGGTTTGACAGTTTTACAAGTGAATTCAGAAACTCCTTGAAAGGATATGCTTTACTGAATTTTCTCTTTGAACTACTATATAAACCTAAGTGAGGGTTTGGCAAATTGTCAGAGTAGCACCCGCCCCTCTCAACGGCTTTATTTAAATAGTCGCTATGCAAGCTGAAGAACTGTTTCAGTGTGAGACTGCTGCTTTAGTGAAAGTATGATAATAGGAACAATTGGATGACTACTCTTGTGAGCCATATGGTCTGAAAATGGTATGGACCAGTCTGCTGGAGAAGAGGGGTGGGGTAATGAAGTAGTTTTATTTTTCTTTTTTTTAAAGGCTTATGCTTGGCACATTTCTGTAAAATCAGGCATAGATACTTAAAGCATCTCCCAATCCAAAATGTGAGAGTCAACCAAGTATAATGATTAAGCACATAGATTTTGGAGTCAGACACATCTGAGTTTAAATCAGAGATCTATCACTTACTAGCTTTGTGATCTTTTGCAAATAATTTTAGTACTCCAAGCTTCAGGTTTTCATCCATAGAATGTGTATAAATAATACACCCTACCTCATAGGGTATTTGTGAGAGTTAAAGGAGACAATGAACAGATAGTATACAGCAAAATGCTTGCCAGAAAAATGGACTCATAAATAACAGCTATTATCGTCTTTGAAATATTCTTTTTCTACCAACAATAAATTAGTTTGAACCAATGCCATTTTTTAAAGAAATACCCCTTAAAGGGGTCAATATCGAAGTTTTCACTACATAACACTTTATCTAATAACAACTTAGTAAGAGTTTTATGGCAACTGAGAGTGTGGACCCGTGCACCCAAAAGACACATAGCAGACAGAGGTGATAAAGATAGATGGGGCACTGCAAGAAATGGTAGGAATCAGTGACAGTTCTGGAATATTTTGCAATTTTGCTTGAGGCAAACCTTGACAACACCATTAAAATTTTCCTCATTTCTTATATCTGGTCCACAAAAAAGGTATCCACATCTAAAGGCCTTATATCTTGGACTATCTGCAGAATCTAAAAACTTGCTGCATCCTTCAGTTGCAGCCAGAAACAAGAAGATGATATTCCCATCTACACGGATATAAATCAAGACAAAGAGGAGAGAGAGGTGCAACATGGACCACCACACACTCTTCTCCATTTTGAGATATTCCAGATACAGATGAAATAATAACATTTCATACATATCAACTGATACAGTGACAGAACAGAACACCATTAATGTTCAAATATATTTTAAAAAATATATAAACATAAAACAGTAAGTGTCAATATAAACCAATGACAAATGTAGTTTTAGAAAACCAGTTGTCTCTAGTTATCTCATTGGAGATTACTAAATTTCAAACTAAAGCACATTTCTGTTCATTTTCATTTAAAAAATAAATATACCTTGTGGGATATTGCAAGTGAGTGTGTGATGTATAGCCAGCAAAGCTGGTTATAATGGCTCTATGCAAACAACTCTTAAAGAGTAGAGCATTTGCATTCACTCACTGGTTAAATGCTAGACATAAATCCATCATCATAATTCATGTTAAATGAAATGAGACAGACCCATAATTATAATTTTCCCTATTGCAGAATATGATCTTGATGAACACTTAAACCCAGATGCCTCTTTGCCCAATAGTACTCAACCCCGGCTGCACATTAGAGTCATTTGAGGATCTTTTAAAAAAGTTAACATACTCAGAGATCCTGATTTAATATTTAATATTGTGTGATAGGCATCAATTTGTTTTATGCTTTTTATTTTGAAATAATTTCAAACTTACAAAATAAAATTGTAAGAAAAATACAAAGAAATTTCATATGCCCTTCATCCAGAGACACCATTTTTTCAACTGTCCCAAAATGTCATTTATGGCAAAATAATCCAATCCAGGGTGTCATGTGGCTATTGGTCGTTATATCTCTTCAGTTTCCTTAAATCTGGAAAAGTTCCACAGTTCTTTCTTGACCTTACTAACTTTAATATTTTTGAATATATGCCAGTTGTTTTGTAGAACGTTCTTCAAGTTAGATTTGTCTGTTTTCTTATAACTAGATTTTAGCTATTTTCGCAGAAATGGCACCAACTGAGCCTCCCTCTTCTCACTGCATTCCTTCAGGTGGCACACGATCACCCTGATGACATTAACTTTGATCACTTGGTTGAGGTCTTGATCATAGTCTGCTTAAGTTATTCTACTCTAAAGTAATTCTTTTCCCCATTGTATTTGTAAGTATTTTGAGAGGACATTTTTGAGATTCTGTAAAAATTGGTTTTTTTCCATTGACATACATTGATGTTCTTTGTTGACTGAATTATTACTACCATAATTGAAAATTACACTTTTCCAATTCCACTATTCTTTCTACATTTAATGTTTAGCATTCTACTGTAAATAAGAGCTTTTTCTTCTCCACATTAATGTGCTCACTGTGGATTCCTAGATTTCTCTTTATGTATTCCTCTTTTATTTAATAGGATGTATTCCAACAGTACCCATTACTATCAGTATTTTATATTAATAACCCATATTATTCTAGATATTGCAGTGGGAGTCCTTTCAAGCTGCCATCTGTCCTTTTGACATGGCACAGTCATTATTTGAACACTTCCTGATTTATACTGTAGCAAGTTACTAGAATTGGAAATATAGACAAAGACACACATACTCTTACACAACATACTTTTGTATGTAATTTATCTCTGTATATATATACATAGATATGTAAAACCATGAGTTCACACCCATATAATTCCAATTGAATATGACAGTGTTTATTCTTCCATTTCATATTTGTAATTTTATTATCTCACAGTGAGAAAGCCAGCTTCTGGTGTCATCAGTATGTTTACTCTTTGGTTCAATCTCTTATAGACTCCAGACCCTCTAAGGCTGCTGTTCTGAGTCAGGCTTTCATAATGACTTGTGGACTACAGCATAGGAGAAAAGTAGGGTGAGAGAAAGAGAAAGAGGGAATGAAGGAAGGGGAGGGAGGGGGTATTCATATTTTTTAAGTTCCTATGTTAGCCCATTTTTGCATTGCTATATCTTAGGCTGGGTAATTTATAAAGAGATTTAATTGGTTCTTGGTTCTGCAGACTATATGGGAAGCATGGTGCTGGCATCTGGTGAAGGCCTTAAGAAGCTTTTACTCACAGTGTAAAGCAAAGCTTGGGGAGGCATCACGTGGAGAGAGGAAGCAAAAAGAGAAGGGGGAAGTCCCAGACTCTTTTAAACTGCCAAATCTCACATGAACTCATACAGCAAGAATTTACTTGTTACCGCTAGGATTGTCCCAAGCCATTCATGAGGGATCTGCCTCCATAATCAAAATACCTCCCACTAGGCCCCACCTCCAGCACTGGAGAGCACATTTCAATATGAGATTTGGAGGGGACAAATATCCAAACCATATCAGATTCTCGGGTGAAATTAACAACCAACGTTGAAATCATTCATACTACTTACTTTGCAAACAATCCTACCTGTATTTGGCTAGTGGTATTATTATCTTCCTAGAACTACATAGGGGAATGAGACTACATTTCAATAACTTTTACCTGTTTTCACTACCCCATTCATGCCTCACTATAGTTTTCATTGTCAATGTAATATGTGAGTCAGTGTTTAAAAAAGTTTCTTTTTGCAAATAAGCATGCCCATTTAAAAATAAACAGATCAGTGCTTCACAATTGCAGAGAAAACTTTCTCTCTATATCTGGGCAAATCAATATGCAAATGACTACATCTCAAATGAGCCCTATCCCATGTACTAAGCGGTAGCACAAATCTCTAAATGCAGATCAGGGACTTCTACTTTTCCCAATATAGTTCACAAATGCCTCATTCCTTTCCTTCTTTCCTTTTTTTAGATAATCTGGATATAATTTTTTATTGTTCTGCTTCCAGAAGAACATAGAGAGCAAATTTTGGCTTTGAGTCTAATCAGTATATTTTCCATATTTTTGCTCTTAAAAAACACTGAAAGGTTAGACTTGAATTTTTGATCCAACAAGGAATACACTGAATTTAAAAAGCTTTCCAATTTATTTCATTAGAGAAATAAAACCTGAAAGACTCTGACATAACACCAAAAAATCTCTCTCCAAGGAAACCTATGTCTAGGAAGAAAAAAAAAAAAAAACATTATAGCATATTTCAACCTACTGACTCAGTGTAGAATGGAACAGATGTTAAACCACATTTTGCTTATTATAATCCACAAGGGTGATGGAGAACACTAATTTGCATTTGCAGCTAAACACATTTCAAGAGTTGTATCAACAGAATATCCTGGTAGATGTTACAAGCACTGTGGGTTTATCAGCACGGTACAGCATCATCACCCAATAGAAGCTGATGCTGATGTTAGGGTACCATTTTCTTCTTTTCTTCCTGCCTAACTGGACTACCCAGTACTCAGATATTTCCAGAAATTTTGTCACTTTATGCTCCAAGCAGAATTTTTTTTTTAGTTTTGTTTTTTAGACAGAGTCTCCCTCTGTTGCTGTGTCGTCCACGCTGGAGTGCAGTGGCACGACATCTGCTCACTGCAACTTCTGCCTCTCAGGTTCAAGCTGTTCTTCTGCTCAGCCTCCCGAATAGCTGGAACTACAGGCATGTGCCACCACGCCTGTCTAATTTTTGTATTTTTAGTAGAGATGGGGTTTCACCATGTTGGCCAGGCTGGTCTCGAACTCCTGAACTCAAGTGATCCACCCTCTTCAGCCTCCCAACAAGCCAAATTCTTGACTAAAAATTTTATCTATTGTTAATGGCACAAATCAATTACTATATATTCTTCCTTGACTCTCCCCACACTCCTTCCCTGGAGAGGTGATTTCTCTTTACTGTTACCTTTTTATCCTCAGTTACTTTATTTGCTCATTTATGAACTTGTTTAGAAACAGGTCCATTGTTCTGAATGTTAGCAGCCATTCCTTATTTTTTCTCATTTTTATATTCAACCATGTTGAACATGGTGAAAGATCAATAGCTAGTGAGGAATAAAGGTGAATACAAATGCTAACATGACATCTCATTCAATGATCTGGTTGGTTCATTGAACCCAATCACTCCTGCTAATTAAAGCAAAGTTTCATGGTGTTGTTATAATTTTTTTAAAATGTAAAAGTGTAAGAAAAATTTTGGTGAAGAGAAATTTGGTCAAGTAATTTTCAAAAGAGATAGGTAAGTTAGATAATATTAAGATCACTGTAACTTTTCTATTTTATCATCCAACAAAGCATGAAATGCTATGTAATAGGCAGTTTGAATCATCTCCGATAACAAATACCTACACAAGGAAGGCAAACCAGCAAATACATTGCCCAAGTAAAAAGATTTGAAAATGCCGTGTAATCACCTAAAAGCTAAATCATTAGGCCCAAAACATTCCCTGAAATGTACATAGTAGAAAAAACATAAGAGGCTCCCACAACACTTTCTTCTCTATGAAGCCTTTACCAAATGATGAGACAAAAAAGATAATTACCTCCTAACCTATTCTGATTGAACATGCAACTCTCTCCACTCACCCCCCTCTACTATATAAATATAGTACTATCTTTGGGTAGCTCCTTTACTATACATATGCATATAACTCCAGTCTCTGCAACTTGGAATTATGCCTAGGGATCATGTATATTTTATAAAGAATGATAAAGAATGCCCATCCTCTCTCTGTCTCTGTCTCTCTCTCTGACACACACACACACACAGACACACACACAGAGGAGAGTGTTCCATTATACAGAATTACTATGTGACACTATGTATGGGTTCAGTGCTCTATCTGGGAAGGTGGACTAGACTATTTAACTTTCTTCTGGTGGATATAAGATGGATCTTTTGAACGTGTAGATACTTCCCTTGGATACTTCTTAACAAAAAGAACAAGTAAATGTTGACGTGAATTGCCCAGATTCTCTAAGAAGGTAAGAGGAATATATTGTGAGGAATAAAAATTGTAGGGTAAGGAGAGGTCTAAGGAGTTCATGTATCCTATTAGTTTCCTATTATTCCTACACTTCCTGCCAATTCTTTTCTGCCCCTCTTTGATATCTGGAGTTCAGATTATTAGTTGTATAAATATGAAACACATAAATTACATAATGCATAGATTTTAAAAATTGGATATCTATAAATTATAAAATTATCTATATTTATAGTATGCTTAAGCACATATAAAATAGATATACTACATACATTTATAAAATATATAAAATATATTCAATGTATAACGTGTACATATACACACAAAATATATTCATTATATATACATATATACACACACACATATATACTTCACTTTCATTTGAAAAATAATTATATCCCATGCTGAATCTTATACATGAAAAATACTACAGTGGACGTTATGCCTAAAATAGATATTTAATGTATAAATCAGGAAAATATCAGAAAACAATGTGAATGGAAGCATTGACACACTATTGAGACCGAAAAGCCTGATATTTACCGTGAACTTGGCCATTACACAGGATTACATTTAGGAAAATGAGACTCAGAGAAATAAATAGTGCAAACCCAGGGAAATAGTTGGGAATAGATCAGGCTTCGCTATGACATACTCTATTTTTCTTTTCCTATAATGATTATTTAAATAAATATATGTAGTATCTATCCAACCCAATCATCTGCTTGATACTATTTGTAGGCACACAAATGAAATAAAGGTAACAGTTATGTATGTAAAGAAGAATTTACTCGAAACATTTCTTCAGTAGTGCACTTAGGAGAAGCACTTACTTTTTGATTTTCAAGAAGTGAAAATAACTAAGCTTTTGAGTGATACAAGAAGAAATAAAGTTTCTCTCTTCTTTGCAAAATTGTATTGAAGGAGGAGACAAGCAAAGAGGAAGGATATGATGAAACTTATCAAGGTCACCTTTAGACAAAGACCACTTCACAATTTACTGTTGTACCTTCTCTGAGATTAGAAGATTATTTTCATATAAACTAATATTTCAGACCATCGTTAGTTATTTCATTGTTATTTTCTTAGATCTTTGTTCATAAAAAAGCCATTACCACAAGAACAACCTATTTTTCAAAGTGCATAAAGCAATTATACCACATAATAAAGAATAGGTTGGGGGATGTTAATTTCTCAGTATGATATTTAGTCATTTATTCCACCTAACCTAGTCATGTGTGCAATTTTGGCAGCCTTGTGATCTCAGGTGACCCTATTTCCTCTCCAATTCCACCTAAATCTCTCTCTGGTGCTAAGAAGCGTATGTCCCTTTCAAATTCACGTTTGTGTCTAAATGCATGAGATGACAAACATAAAAACTGATCATAGCACACAGGTAAATAGCCAATGGATAAATAGCCAATGGATAGTTCAGAACAAAGTATTAATAATAGATACATAAAATAGGAAGTAGCAGGATTTTTTCTGGTTGCTTAATAAAAGTTATTTTATTATGCATGTTTTAGCTTTAAGGAAAATACAAGTGAGCAGTTAAAATGCATTCCCTACACTTACAAGGTACTTATGTATTACATTATATGATTAAACAAATAAAAATAATTAAGAATTTAAGGAGCCATATAGGATTTTTACCAGGAGCACAATTATGAAATGATACATGCACATACATTAGGGAAAAGAATCATGATGTAAACACGTGATTGCAGTAGAAACTTTCTATGACTGGGGCATATTTCCCTTTTCTTTGTTATATGTAAGCACATACACATGCATACATCCATATTTTAATCCAGACTAAGTCTTTTAATATGCTTACATTGAAATATATGTGCCACTGAAATTTGGTCTTCACTAATACTCTTTTTAGATATACTTCCCTAAGACTAACATTTACACAACTAGGGAAACAATAGAGAAATTGAAAGGGTAGAAACCTATTCACTTCCTGCTGAGGTAGAAAGTAGTAGGCGGAATGTCTGCAGATGCAGGGGTAGTCCCTCAGGAGAGGAGCAGGCACAGTGGAGGTGGAGTTCCCTAAATGACTGTGATCCCCTGAGGCAGAGTTGTCTATCTCTGGCACTTGTCACAAGACAGCAAGTATCTCCATTTATAACCCAAATCTCTAGTTGTTTCACTTTCTCTGTCTCTATTGCTTATCAGCACTCTGCATTTAACTTTTTTTTTTTTTTTTTTTAAATCCCAAGCATCCATTAAAATATACTCTGAAACACAGGTTCACTTCAACAAAATCAGCCTGGGTCTAGTAAACACCAGAGAGCAGATTTGAGATATTTATTGTACTCAGCAATAAGAATCTTATAGGGGAAAACATTGAAGTTTTAGCAAACCTCATTCTGAATGTGTGGCTTTCTACAAATCACATTTCTAGTGAACACCACCACAATCATTTGTTGATTATTTTTTACTAGAAAAGGTGCTAACCATTGACATGCTCATTTCATTCCAGCCACAACCCTATTGGGGTAGGTAACATTTTCACTTCCAGTTTTATATAAGATGAAAATGAGTTGAAAGGTTAAAAAAAAAATCTTCTCAGGACGACATAGTTATTAAGTAGCAAAATTTAAATTCCAACCTTCTTATGCCTGCCTGATAGGAAAGTCAGTGCCCTTACCCACCATGCTCACTGAGGTACAATATTAAGCATACCAAAGTCACTGGGTTATAAGATGCAAATGGAAAATCACATCAAGATGACTGTAAAATATTAATTACTCGATAAATGGCCATTTGTTTATTATTCTCTCTCATGTTCCTGATATTCTTGGTAATATGTTTTGCATCCCAATTATTTGGTGAAGGTTTGCATATACCCTCTTGTCCTAATGACATAGCAGTCAGTAGAAAAACATGGGGCCAAGGAAGCAGTGGATGGGGTGACATGGATAACTATAAGCAAGGTCAAAACATTCTACAGACTTGTCAGAATTTTTGACAAACCACTGATTTTTGGAATCTATCTACAAAAACTGCCCTGAAGCTTGGACTAGACTAATGACTGTTTTTCTGAAATCTACACATGAGGTCACATAACAGAGCGATTTAGGCTCAAATATAAATGAATTATTTCAGCCACAAATATGACACTCAGATTAAACACTAGTCAAAAGCAGAATAAAACAAAATAAGAAATGGGAGATAAACATTGTGAAGTTATTATTTTTTCTCTCAGGATTCAATCATCTTTATTTTTGTAATAGAAAATTTCCTACTCAGCCTTCAATGATAAAATCAGTTTAGACACTATCTCTAAAATATACATTTCTTGCTATAACACCGCAGTGACATGTTGATATAGTTTGAAGCACTTAAAGACACCTTTAAAAAGTACCTGTGAAAGTATAAAGAGTCAATGTGTATTTGTATTTGTAATTGTTTTTGTGTAAATCACAGAGCTTTAAGGAGTGTTTCGTCTCTTGCTCTACATATATAGAAGTGTTTCCAACAGATACCCTTTTTCTTTTGTGTGAGAATTGAGAACTGATTTCAGTTTCTGTGACAGACACCACTCCCCCCCCAAAAAAATTAAAATGTGCAATGTCTGTTCATATCCTTTGCCCACTTTTTGATGGGGTTGTTTGTTTTTTTCTTGTAAATTTGTTTAAGTTCTTTGTAGGTTCTAGATATTAGCCCTTTGTCAGATGAGTAGATTGCAAAAATTTTCTCCCATTCTGTAGGTTGCCTGTTCACTCTGATGGTAGTTTCTTTTGCTGTACGGAAGCTCTTTAGTTTAATTAGATCCCATTTGTCAATTTTTGCTTTTGCTGCCGTTGCTTTTGGTGTTTTAGACATGAAGTCTTTGCCCATGCCTATGTCCTGAATGCTACTACCTAGGTTTTCCTCTAGGGTTTTTATGGTATTAGTTCTAACATTTAAGTCTCTAATCCATCTTGAATTAATTTTCGTATAAGGAGTAAGGAAAGGATCCAGTTTCAGCTTTCTACTTATGGCTAGCCAATTTTCCCAGCCCATTTATTAAACAGGGAATCCTTTCCCCGTTTCTTGTTTCTCTCAGGTTTGTCAAAGATCAGATAGCTGTAGATGTGTGGTATTATTTCTGAGGACTCTGTTCTGTTCATTCATACAGCCAACAGACACACGAAAAAATGCTCATCATCACTGGCCATCAGAGAAATGGCAATCAAAACCACAATAAGATACCATCTCACACCAGTTAGAATGGCGATCATTAAAAAGTCAGGAAACAACAGGTGCTGGAGAGGATGTGGAGAAATAGGAACACTTTTACACTGTTGGTGGGATTGTAAACTAGTTCAAACATTATGGAAAACAGTATGGCGATTCCTCAAGGATCTAGAACTAGATGTACCATATGACCCAGCCATCCCATTACTGGTTATATACCCAAAGGATTATAAATCATGCTGCTATAAAGACACATGCACACGTATGTTTATTGCGGCACTATTCACAATAGCACAGACTTGGAAGCAACCCAAATGTCCATCAGTGACAGACTGGATTAAGAAAATGTTGCACATATACACCATGGAATACTATGCAGCCATAAAAAAGGATGAGTTTGCGTCCTTTGTAGGGACATGGATGCAGTTGGAAACCATCACTCTTAGCAAACTATCACAAGAACAGAAAACCAAACACCGCATGTTCTCACTCATAGGTGGGAACTGAACAATGAGATCACTTGGACTCGGGAAGGGGAACATCACACACCGGGGCCTATCATGGGGAGGGGGGAGGGGGGAGGGGGGAGGGATTGCTTTGGGAGTTATCCCTGATGTAAATGACGAGTTGATGGGTGCTGACGAGTTGATGGGTGCAGCACAGCAACATGGCACAAGTATACATATGTAACAAACCTGCACGTTATGCACATGTACCCTAGAACTTAAAGTATAATAATAATTTAAAAAAAAATTAAAATGTGCAGAATCAAAGCACAAGGATTTAGGCATTGTGTATGGTGATTTTTACCTGGAAGCACTCTGTAGGTTTTAGTAGCAATACTGCAGTGAAATGTAACTTTCTTTTTATAATATATTTAAAGTGTGTCTGTATTAGACTTCTGTAATATTCTTGAGAATGAACTATGTTTTATAAATTTTTGTATTCCCAATTTAAGGTTTACCCCTTTCAGTATCACTATCCTTCGTCTGTGCTATTCTATGCCATCTGTCTGTTTTCCCCACATTCATAAAGGATTTGGGTTACTGGCTTTCAGTAATCAAGGCCAGTGACTGGCTTGCATCATGAGATTAACAGTAAAGAGTGTGACTTCTGTAGTCTATCTGGGTTCAATTTCAGGTCTCACTCTGAAGGCTGGATTGCATCCTACTCAAATTTATATGTTGAATCCTTAACCCTCAATGTGACTACATTTGGAGATAGGGCTTTTAGGAGGTAATTAAGTTTAAATGAGGTAATAAGGGTGGATTCTAAACCAATACGGTTGGTGGCCTTATCAGGAGGGGAAGAAAGGGAGATATCTCTTTCCCTCCCTCCACTCAGGAAAGACTGTGTGAGTACAATGAGAAGAGGCCCATCTGTAAGCCAAGAAAAGAGGCCTCACCAGAGTCTGGCCATGGTAGCACCCCAATCTCAGACTTGCAGTCTCCAGAACTGGGAGAAAATAACTTTCTGTTGTTTAAGTCACTCAGTCTATGGCATTTTGTTATGACAGCCTGAACAGACTCACCCACCATGGTATTGTTAGAAAAAGTAGTCAACATCTGTGTACTATAGTTTTTCACTTAAAATTAAGAATAAGATAGTTCCTTCCACATAAGATAGTTGTGAAGATAAAATAGAATAATACATGTTAAACATTTAGAGGAATTTTGTTTTTCAGTCAACATGCAACTCATGTTACAGTGATTTTTGGATCTGTATCTCTAGCTAATAACTCTTCTCTGAGCTCTAATTTCATATTTTCGGCCTCCCAAAGTTATCATCCTCCAAAAAATTATAAGTATGTCAACCTTAACTTTAACCAAATCAAACTTTTTTTTTCTTAAGCTCTACCAAAACATCCCTCATTCTTCCTTTACCTACCTTTCCCTTTTCAATTTATAGGATCAGCTGTCATCACAGCTGTTTTGGCCAAAATATTAGAGACAACCTTCAACTCTTTATTTTTTCCAATTGTTTAAAGCGACTGTTCAAGGTATACAGTCATACACCTATATTCTTCTCTCCTATAGATATTGCTCTAGAGGAGGCCCTCATCATCCTTCTCCTGTCCTGTTACAGAAAGCCTCTTAATTGCTTATTGCTCTATAGCCCCATGACTCCACTTTCACATCTCCACTTTCATTTTTTTTTTTTTTTCTGAAACTTCAATCCAGGATTTAGAATATCAAATAGCTAGTCATCAATGATACAAGTGATTTTCAACTTGCCAAATTTAAGAACACAACAAAGTTACACCACCTTTAGCAAGCTGAAATTTAAGATTGCCAAAAAACCCGTCCCCAGAATCCAAGGGAAAAATTACTAAGTATAAGGTTAAAGAAGCTGAAATAGTTTCCAGCCCCTGAGAAAAAATGATAGGAAGACACATTCTCTTTCCTCCATTATCTGCCCCTGAATCAGAGTCCTTGGCTCTGTGCTAAGCAGAAAACTATTCTTAGAATGGTACTCAGAAGCTCCAGTAAAAAAGCTTCATCCTGTCTCAGAGAGACTTCACATAATACAGGAATTAAAAGATCAAATTGAATTGACCCTCATGGCTCTTATCTTCCAATAAGTCCTGGATTCAGGTCAATAGCATTGGCAAGAACTGAAAAAGTGACCATCCATTCATTTCTTGTTCAATTGCCAAAGCACACTAATGTACACAGCTAAACTGTTCCATTTTATGTGCTACTTGGAACTTATTTTACCAAGTGACAGAAAAGATCTACTTTTCTATTTCTTTGAAGAGATGTAATTTATGCCTTATTTCCATGTTAAATTACCTAAACAGACATTATTATTGGTGGGAATGCTTTTCACTTTCATTTGTAGTATGCAAATATTGGGGTTACAAATAGCTCAAGTAAAAAAAATCCAAATTTGAGAGAAATTCTTTTCAGATATGTGTTCTGATACATGAGCAAAATGTGTGCAAAAACAGGTAAGTTTTGCTTTTCTTCCACTGCCCAAAGAAATAATTATCCAGTAGGGGCTGAAATAACATGCAAAATTTTGAAACAAACAGAATGGGTGAAATAACACAAGTACCTGATTTATGTTTATTTTAGATGCAAATGTACAATGAGGAAAGCAGAAAGAACTAGATTTGGAGTTACAGAGACAGAGATTGAAAAAAGCTTGTGATGTAGACAAGTGTTTTTCATTAATTCATCCATGCATTCATTTGTGCATTCGTTTAATACTGTCTGCTCAGTGTTAGAAACAGAAATTAAAGGAATCAGAAAGAAAGCCAGACCTCAGGAATGTAAAGGGTGATAAGATACATACATGAGGAAATCATCTAGGATGGAAAATTAAGAATGCTGTATTAAAAACAGATCATGTTTGTTAGGAACTCAGAAAAAGAATAGTTATGATGCTTTACCAGCCTAAGTATAGTGACTTCAAGGTATCTTTGATAATTTTCATTTAATAAAGTTTTCTGAAGGTCAAATAAATATTTTATAATATTCTAGGAATAGAAAATAAGCCTATACCAAGTCCCATCAAACAGTACCTTGAATATTATTTTCTTCTGCAATATAGGAATATCACATGTAATGCCCTGTTACCAACATGGATGACTACTGTATTTGCAATGCTTCATAACCCCTGAAGGAGTGTGTTGGTTCAGTGTTACACTGCTTATCCTACTTTACTTCCTCCTTCAATTCATTCGCTCATTGTACCTTTAACATCCTCTCTGGGAAAAGACTGCAAAGATTTAGATATTGACAGGCAGTCCATTAGTTTTAGGGTCCTCAGGAGAGCTGTTGGTTTGAATGTTGTTCCTCTCCTGGCTTGAAAATTGCATTGTTACCAATACCCTCATTCACATCAAATAGGCCAGTTAATATAAGGGAAGGGGAGATTCGCTTCAGAATTAAGTGACACACACTGGGTGTTATTGTTATTTGTGGCATTGTCTTGTCTCAATTTTTAATACCAATTTTGTATTGTCTTATGTTCCAACAATATACAAAACTAAGTTAAAACCCTTCCGTATACATTGGTCTTCCTTTCTTTGTCAAGTAAAAATGCAGTTTGAGAGAGTGTGTAGTGTGGATATTACTTAATGTATATATCTTGTAATTTAAAATTTGCAAGCCAATAGCATTTTCTAGAATCCACCAAGCCAAACAGTAGCAGCTATAGTCCAGGACAAAGTACATGTGAGAAAAAGAGAAAAGAACTACCTATAGTGGGGTGACAGAAAGGATCTAACAATACATCCAAGAGAAGCCAATTTTAATTGTTCAAATATTTCCCAGTTAATGAATGAGTGGTGAGTCTTTGATTTACTGGATCTCTCATTATTAAGCAGGACATACCCATGCATATCCAGAGAGATGAAACAAACACACAGAACAGGTACTGAGGAAAATGTAGATGAAATGGCTTTACATATATAGACTCTTCATATCAGAAGCTTTGTCTCAATTTCTGTTGCCTGATAAATCATAATATACTACTCAACAGGATATGCTGAAATTCTCCCTTCTATTGTCTCCTTACTTTAATATACCCATAAGCCTAATCTTAACCAAAAGGCTAAAATTAAATTCTTTCAGCAAGACAAACAGCTGATGCCACTCATTGACTATTTCCTATATACAAGAAGTTGTGCATATAGGACTTTGCATATAGGACTTTCATTCTTCATAGCAATCCTACAGGCCAGTACACATGATAAAACAGAGAATTCAAGTGCCTTGGCCAAAGTCATAAAAGATTAAAATTGCATCTTTCTGATGCTAAAGCTTAAGCTTTTTATCAGGCCATGTTACCTATTAGCATTTAAACAGTTAATTAACATTGCTTCAAAACAAGTAATTAATTATACTGGATGATTCTAATTTAATAAGCTTATACTAGGATCCTATTAAGACTATATTATAGATATAACCTATAAATTAAAGTCACTATCCTTCAAGAACCCACAACTCAGTATGTGAACAAAAAAATAAACTAAATTTCATTTAATCCATTAAATAAATAAGATACATAACTAGATGGGTAGAAGGATGGATAGATATGTGATAAAGTATGTTTAGTAAAAACTTTTTGTAGTTAGGTGGTAGGTATTGAGAAATTTTCTGTAAAGATCTTTCTGAATTATATAGTACCTAAGCCAGAAAGACATTATTAATAAGACAAATGAATAACAGAACTTGCCTAATATTTACATTCAGGGACTAGGATAACATATATAGAAATAGATCTTGATGGTATGGTACTAGTTAGGCAGTAGAACATAATGGTGCCTGGGGAGAATTTATTGACATGAGTTTTTTACAGTTGATATGGGACTTAATGCCCTGGCAAGGACACCTGGAGCCAGTTCTAACAGTTTTCTAAAATCACTTGTTTAAGCGTGGACATCATGATTTACAGTAAATTAGGTGGAAACGTTCAAATCTATGTAGAATATTATTTAGGAAATGTCACAACGCTTAAGGAGAATAAATGTTAGAATAGATTGACTATATAAGATCTGAGAAGCCACTACTTGACAATGATTCTCAGAAAGTCCCAGAGGTTATTCTTTAAGCCAAGAAGAAAATAGTAAAAGGAGAGATGTTGGCAAATTTAAGATTGGAGGTGGCTGTGCTTTGTAGGCAGAGTTTGATGAGAAAGATGCTGCCATGGGATTGGATTTCCCACTATCAGTGGAAATGGGAGGATCCTCAAATTGAATAAATTAGGAATAAGAAATTGGAGGTAGCTAGGTGAACAAAATTAGCATGATGATCAAGGACTAGGATGGTCATCTGGCAACCTTGCCTTGCAGGAATCAGGTGATGAATAATAAATCATGATGTTCTTAGAGGCAAGACTGAAGAGCCTCTTAGGGTGTTGCTTGACTGATGTAACTTAAAAAAAAATCAAGATCTGTCAAGCAAAAGATTCATATCAGCCACTACAATGAAGTATCATGCTCCCCTACCCAGGTTCCATGTCAGGGTCAGTTCACAGACCCAGTGCACATTGATTGAAAGAGAAACCAGACTAGGGCCCCTTAATGAAGGTCCTTGCAAATGCACCACTTTTACTTAAAGTATATATTCCCGATTCTTTCCAAAATGAACCTGTATAAATGTGTGCTGGAGAAAGTGGCATAAGCAGACTTTTTAAGAAATGATAGATGAATTGAGTTGACTGGCACTGATACTAGCAGACCTGACATGCTATCTTATCCCTATAATGAAATAAGAGATATGTTCAAATTGCATCTCAATGGGACATTTGATGCCTCCATAGGAACTCCTTATTTCCATGTTCCTGAGTATATAACTGGGGTAGATATGTTTAGTAGCTGGCAGAAAACTCCTATTGGTTTCCAGAGCTATGGGAAAAGGACCTTTCTGATTTAGAAGACTGCCAATTTCAAGTGAGGCTTAGAGTAAGAGAAGTCTATGGATGAAGACTCCTAGACTTTAAGGTATAAGATTCAGTAGTGCCAGAGAGGACAATGATATCATGTGGAATTTCTAAGAGGCCCCAGTAATAGAATCACAATTTAGACCAGTAATGTCCTGGAAAAAATTCATGCCATCTACAGTAGAAAACTACCTTGCTTGAAAAAAAAAATGTTTAGGTATGCAAGTGAATATACTAGAGACAGAGCACCTGATTGCAGGGACCAAGTGATAATGTTATCAGAGGTGCCCATCATGAGCTGGGTATTACTAGATCTCTCATATCAAAGAGTCAGGTAGCAATCCATTCCATCCATTCAGGAACCTGTTCAAGGAAGTTCGGAAGGCATGGATAAATTACATATACAGACTGCTCAGAATTCCATATCACCTTACATTTGTTGCTCTAAAGTCCCTTGCTAAGTCCATAGCTTAGAACTAGAGTGTTTATTTATTCCCAACTAACAGGAGGAAAGAACTCAAGGACTGTTTTCCAGATAAGTTGATTCTGATTATTGTCATGCTGTAAGTCTGTTATTACTCAAAAGTGGCAATAACCTAGCAGAGTCACTGTAACCCACTAAGGGGAAATTAGAAACCAGCCAACAAGCTGACTGAGAGTGAGAGAAATCTGTAATTGGAACCCCTAATATAGGTGAATCATCTCTGTAGTCAGGACCAGCAGCAGCAGAAGCGACTCCATCTTGTTTCACTAAGTCACTTGTATTAAATCTTTACAAAGATTGCATGTGGCCATTATCTTAAAGGGAATATGTATCTCCTCTTTCAGATGAAAAGTAAGGGCATCTTGATTTGACAGGGTGAAGACCATTGTTCAAAGGAAATAATTTTTAAAAATTATACTTATCAGGCAAAGCCCTAAGACCGTTTATCAATCATACATATTGTATGATGGGTGCCAGCTATAATGGGAAGACATAATACAGGTCTAAGTGGTACAAAGTATGCAAGATGCATACTTCTTCGGCTGACTTCAGATTATCTCATTCTCACCTGACACCAGGGTCTTGTTTTCATCGTTTTATGTTTTGCTAGGTGGGTCTAGTTGACTTCAGGTGGCCATGAGCCTGTGGTCCCACACTCTACCAAGTTCTTCTCACCTATCACCCCGGGGCTTTCCTCAGGACAGAATTTACTGAGTAATTGCAGACATACTTTTCACTCATGCATATGAAATCAATGCCTGTAAGGGAGTTCACTCACAGTAGAATACAGGAGTGTGCAGATACATTTTTTTCTCTATTCCTTTTTTCAGTTCAGGCATCCCCCAACCCTGGGCCACAGACTGGTACCAGTCTCGGAACTGGGCCATAGAGCAGGAGCTGAGCGGCAGATGAGTAGCATTATCACATGAGCTCTGTCTCCTGTCAGATCAGCAGTGGAATTAGATTCTCATAAGAGCAGAAACCCTATTGTGAACTGTGCATGTGAGGGATCTAGGTTGTGCACTTTGTATGAGAATCTAATGCCTGATGATCCGAGTGGGAAGAGTTTCATCATGAAGCCATCTCCCTGCCTCCCTCCTTTTTGGGAAAACTGTCTTCCATGAAAGTGCCAAAAAGGTTGGGGACCACTATTTTAGTGGATAGCCCTGAGATGTAGACTAAAAACTTCCATATGATTAAGCAATCCATTGCCCTGGATTATCAACCTTGTATTTGCGCTTCCTCCTGCCCCATATAACTCTTCTATTCCTTTACTGGGACTGTGTTCCTCAACAAGATATTAGCAAATATGCTTTTATTTCAAGCTCTGTTTTCTAGAAATCTGAGCTAGAGGAAACAAGAATGAATGGAAAGTGTCACAGAGACTAGAATTTTAAAGCACTAAATTACAGGCAACTACACCAAAGCTACTTGCTAGTCTTCCCAGTGGCTTTGGTGTAGTAGCCCATACAAAAGTTACCATGGATGATACGGTTTGGCCCTGTGCCCCCACCCAAATCTCATGTTCAATTGTGATCCCCAGTGTTGGAGGAGGGGCCCAGTGGGAGGTGATTGAATCATGGGGGTGGACTTCCTCCTTGCTGTTCTCATGATAGTGAGTGAGTTTCCACAAGAACTGGTTGTTTGAAAGTGTGTAGCCCTTCCTCTTTTCCTCTGTCTTCCACCTGCTTCAGATACGTGGGATGTGCCTGCTTTCCCTTTGCCTTCTGTCATTATTGTAAATTTCCTAAGGCCTCCGCAGCCATGCTTCCTGTACAAACTGTGGAACTATGAGACAATCAAACCTCTCTGTAAATTACCCATTCTCAGGTAGTGTTTTATAGCAATGTGAGAACAGACTAATACAATGGCCATTGCCTGGCCTCTTCAGCCCAAATATCACACTCCATGCCAGTGGTACTAAAAGTTGGGTTCCTTAGTCAGCAGCATCAATATCTCTTGGGAACTTGCTAAAAATGAAAATCCTCAGGCCTCACTTCAGATCTACTAAATCAGGCATTCAAAGAGGGAGAGAGAGAGAGAGAGAGATTTTTGACATCTCCCACAGGCAATTCCAATGTATGCCAAGGTTTGAGAAACACTATTTCAAGCGTTGGGTTAACTGCTCTTGCTCCTCCATGCGAGTCAGAGTGGCGGGAAGAGGTCATAAATTTAGCTACTCCCATGCTGCACATCTGCAATCAGCTCCAATTCCTCAGGTTCCATTAATTATGAGCACTCACTCCTGTTATCAGAAACTGCAACCTCCTGGAAGCAAACAGTGATTTTTTATTTTCAAACATGAAAAGGGAATATTTTATCATAATAATTAAGATTCCCTTTAAATACTAATTTCAATTTTTTTCATTTAATGAATGATATTGAATTTAGTCAAAAGCTGTTTGTTTCATTAATATTATTCTAAATTTCCTCTTTAATCTCCTAATATAGTGAATCACAATAATTGATAGTCTAATGTGAAACAAACATACAAACTTTCCTTTCCTATAATAAAGCCAAATTGGTTACAACCTATGACAGTGACATGATAGAGGCATGGAGGATGGCATAAAAAGGAAGACATCAAAAGATCATCTTGAGATATCAAGATGAGATTTAAAAACATGAAAGACCAAGAGAACTGAAAAGCCCAGAGGCTGTGGTCAGCAAGAAACATTTTAAAATGTTAGGTTTCAGTTGAGCTGTTCTAAGTGTTGACAAAATCTAGCTGTAGTCATACTTCTGATGATTGGAAGACATTTGGGAAGAGAAAGTTGTAGAGGTATAGAGCAAAATCCCTTAGACCAGTGTTAGTAGGTGATAAAGAAAATAGCCAGTAACTCTAAGTTGATTGGAGAAAAGGGAAGTGATATCATAATTGGGGAGTTAGATGAAAAATATATGAAGTTAGAAGTTTGGTTGGGAGAGAAAATACAGTAGAAATGAGACAAAGGGTGAAGGATGATAATGAGGCTTGCTGTGGAGATGTACGGAGTGAAACACTTCAGAGGTTTCCCACTCCCTGTTTACAAAATCTCATTCTGCCTTTATTTTTGATGCCTAATTTATTCTCTATTGCTCATAGAACCTACATGGCTTCTGTGGCCTCTTTAAGATAGAAATATTGACATGACGACAGGGAAGAAAATCACTGATCAGTTACCTGATACTGTTGTATGGCTATTACCGATATAGGAACAGTGAAGTAAATTGCTTTACAGTCTCAGATATTCAGTTCTCTTTGCACTAGCGTCTATTTTCATGTGACTTGGTGATTTGGGCATTAGGTTTAGGGTTTAGTGTTTAAGTGGCTTTAGTGTTTTCTTGTCATATGAATCACTGCCATCACAGAGAGAAGAGTATACCCAGAAAGGAGCACTGGTGCCAAAAGGAAAACAAGTGATACATGGAGCAGAGTTGCCACAGCTGAAAGTCACCAGCCACACTCAGTCTAGGGCAGACCCCAGTCCGCCTGCAAATGCATGGTGGAACCAAATTGAGATCAATAGAGTCCAGTTTAGATTACAGATCCCCAGCCAATGCATAGGTAAGTAAGTTATAATAACACATGATTGTCCTTTTAAGCTACAGAGCTTTTGATTGCTCTGTGATATAAAAATAGCTAACTGATACAGATAGCATGTGAATAAATCTATACATGGTGAAACATATGTTCCCAAAAAGAAACAATTTTGTCTAACTTGGGTTTTGATATAACCAGCAGTGGTGGTGAGAGATGAGGCTGTAGAGATATGTTATTATCCATTGATTGAATATATTAATATGTATCTATGGACATTATCATCAAAACGATTTTTGATCTAATTGCCAAACCAGATCAGGCAAAAGAAAAATCAGAGAGAAAGGATTTGCTGCTTAGCCCATCCTTATCTCCAATAACTTCTCTTTAATCTACTTTCTGCAAGAGTTTATATTTCCAATTTAGCAATTAATGTGTGCCAGCATGCCTGTTCTATCCCAAGGCCATTATCATTAGTCAATGAGGCACTCATCTCTGCTGAGTCAAGAAGTCTTCCCAACAGAAGTCTCTTAATTTTCTCTCCTTGAGATCATCTTTCCCCTATCTCAGAGTTCCAAATTCTACCCATCAATGATGAGCTCAGATGTTACCTCCTCCATAGAGCCCTCCATGATTTGTTTTCCAAGATATACTATTTCTTTCTTTTATTCGGGTATACTGTTTCATTTATCAATTTTTGAAATATCTCATGGCATTTACTTTACCTTTATTTCCCATACTAACCCTAGGCCTCTTGAAGTTAGAGAGCCTGTCTTAAGTTTGTTTTTTTTTTTGAAACTCCTGCAGCACCTAGATTAGCACTTTGAATGTATTAGATAACCAATAAATGTCTGTTGAAAGCATAAATTACAAACCTGAAAATTTTTCTTAACTCTTGCAACTGTTTCTTAATTCTTGCTTTTGGCAAGAAAAGTTTAAGAGACTTTTTGAATGGTATGCAAATATGTGATTCTGCCTATTTTAGATGTTTTCTAACTGGTGACTAATTAATTTCTCTTTTAAAATGTACCTGACAAGAATATAAAAGGGGAAGAAAAAGCATGGGGAAATTCCCTACTTTCAGCAAGTGAAAAGTGGATACTAAAATTTGCAGGCAGATAGTCCTCTTCCACATTGGTCCAAGAAACTGAAAGAGACGATTTCCCCTCCAAATTTTGGGATCCATCTTCTTTTTATTTAGGGCTGTAGAGATGCATTAGCTCTAGAATCCTGAATGTGAGTCTTCTATGAATTTGATTATTCTTATTTGTTCAGCTGCTAATAAAGGAACCATTAACCTCTCCTCTTTCTGACTCACTCAGACTATTTTTGTGAGTCATTAAAAAAAGAGAAAATTCAACACTTATAATTCTAACACACAGATCATTTTGCTCCAATAAATTAGATAGGGAGCCTGAACTACTGAGTAATAATTTTATTATTGAATACCTCATTTATGCAAAAAAACAAGAATTAATCTTACATTGCAGGAAAGGAGAAAGGAAGAAAGGGAGAAACAGAGGGCGGGAGGGAGGAAAGAAGGAAGGAAGGAAGGAAGGAAAGAAGGAAGGAAGGAAGGAAGGAAGGAAGGAAGGAAGGAAGGAAGGAAAGGAGGTAGGGAGGGAAGGAAGGAGGATGGAAGGAAATGGTTCCTGTTGATGAGTGCTTTATTTTTTTGAATGAGCCTTGACTTGAAACCTTAAAACAATTGTATTTGATTTTGAAATTCCTTCAGATATTTCTAATAATTCATTAAGTATCTTAGTTCCTTATAGTCAAGTCGACCCTAACAATAAACGTGGGTCTAAATGAAAATGTCTATGATAAGAATAGTGTTCCACTGTGAAAGTACCACCCATCTTCACTGACTATATACATACACCCACTTGATATAGCTTTCTCCTGTGACTTTTCAGGAATGTAATTTGTATTATATAAGTTTATAATTTCTAATATATAATAATTTCACATTAATAAGGTGTTCTATAGAGTAGGTTAGGAATATTAACTGAATATTAAATTCATATAAACTCTTTTATTGTTGTTATTTTTTGTTGTTGCTTTTTTAAGACAGGGTCTCACTCTGTCACCCAGGCTAGAGTGTAGTGGGGCTATCATAGCTCACTGCAGCCTAGATTTCCCAGGCTCAAGTAATTCTCCCACCTAAGCCTCCTGAGTAGCTGGGACTTCAGGTGCATACCATCATGTCTGGCTAATTTTCTTGATTTTGTTTTGTTAGTAAAAATAAGGTCTCATTATGTTGCCCAGGTTGATCTTGAACTCCTGAACTCAAGCAATCCTCATGCCTCAGCTTCCCAAAGTTCTGGGATTACAGGAATGAGCTACTGCACCCAGCCCTCATTGTTGTTGTTATTTTAACAAATAATATTTAAGTTTATAAAGAAAGCAATGAATTTTCCCTTGGGGATACCTCATAAACTCAAAGTGTGCTTCATCAAATATTTAAATTTCTCTTTGTGTCACTTTTTTTAAACTGCCTGGATTACCACATTATTGAGCAAACTATCAAAACATTAACCAAACTTTTCCTAGTTTTAAAATCATACAGTTCTCTAAGATGTCCCACAGGAATGATAGATTTGAAGCCTGGCTTAGGCTGAAATATTCACCTTGGACATTTTCTCTTTTTTAAATTTCAACATGGCATCTTAATTGTCTTGAGCATTTTCAATTTCAAATACTAACAGTTTTATGTAAAGAATGATGTATCATTTATATACACTGAAGAATCTAATACTGTAACTTATTTCCACATGCAGGAGAACAGTTGGTAGACTATAAAAAAGGGAGAAATATTTTTGACGTAGTACTGAAACAGTTGGAGAGTTCACATAAGAAAGTGAAGACAAACTGTAGCTTTTGAAATATCCACCAGAGAGTCCTGTTCTGGAAAGGAATGCTAGAGTAACTTTTTTTTTTTTTTTTTTTTTTTTTTTTTTTAGTAGATATAGATTGCATTTAATTAAAATTAAAATAATGTATTTTACATATTAAATAATCCAAATATATTAACGAAAATTTTCCAACAAAGATAATAATCAATATTTTTAAATAAACAATATTTATACTGAAAATTATAGTTAGTTGATTTTACAATCTTTAAATAACTTTTACATATTTAACCTGAAAATGAACAGTTTCAAGCTTTTTCTGGTATTAATATATAAGAGTTAAAGTAAGTCTGTTGAAACTCTATTAACTGCTAACTATAAAAATTAACCAATCATTAAATAAAATATCACTTTGCATTAATACAATTTTGACATAATGAAGAGGCAATTTTTTTAACTTTTTTTAACTCCCTAGAAAACAAAGTATATATATGGCTATATGTCCTATATTGCAGCTCAACAACAAGGATATAAAACCCATTTGGTAAAGTTTAATGTGAGAAGTTATTGTTTCCATCCTTATGTTTTTCTCCTGTTTCCAAAGACTGAGCCTTCCCTATGAATCTAAGAGTGTAGTTAATGTCTGAGGCCTCTTTAACTGTCACAAGTCTCTCTCCTAAAAAAATACCTAAAGTATAATTAAAAATATAAAATAAAACATACCAAGAGTAACCCCTCACATTTAAGGGGTAAATGTGTGTTATCTTACAAGCTAAACATTTCCTACTAAGATCTTTGAATCCAAAGAAATCCTTATTTTTCCTCCCCACAAAAATCTTTGTAGTACTATGTTTACATTTCAGAATATTAGTCAAAACTGTTGCCCATCTCTCTAATATAAGAGCCAGGCTATGAAAAAAGGATTTAGTGTATTGTGTAGGGTAACAAGAATGCCTTTAGCCTGAAATAACCAAGACCAGAGTTCTCAATGGTGACATGATATATTGCAAAGAGTTTGACCAATGCCAACATAGTTTGTCTGAGGCCAGCGGGCGAAGATGCTGTTTGCCTGAGACTGCTGAAACATATCGGGATGGAGGGCATGATACTTTGCCAACAGTTATATGGTTCCCTAGACAGATATTCTCAAATTCGTCTGTTTCTATCAGAACTGAACCAATGGAAGAAAGAAAGAGGTTTACAAATGACCTAAAGTCAGATGTGTATCTTCACTCACCCTCTCCCTGTCTTCAGCAACTCCCTTGTCTGATTTGACTTTTCGTCCATTGCCTGTCTCCAGGTTTCTTTCTTTCACATTATTTCTGTTTATTTTTTAAGACATTTCTCCCATTACTAGGTATATACCCAAAGGATTATAAATTATGCTGCTATAAAGACACATGCACACGTATGTTTATTGCAGCACTATTCACAATAGCAAAGACTTGGAATCAACCCAAATGTCCATCAGTGACAGATTGGATTAAGAAAATGTGGCACATATACACCATGGAATACTATGCAGCCATAAAAAAGGATGAGTTTGTGTCCTTTGTAGGGACATGGATGCAGCTGGAAACCATCATTCTCAGCAAACTATCACAAGAACAGAAAACCAAACACCGCATGTTCTCACTCATAGGCGGGAACTGAACAATGAGATCACTTGGACTCGGGAAGGGGAACATCACACACCGGGGCCTATCGTGGGGAGCGGGGAGGGGGGAGGGATTGCATTGGGAGTTATACCTGATGTAAATGACGAGTTGATGGGTGCAGCACACCAACATGGCACAAGTATACATATGTAGCAAACTTGCACGTTGTGCACATGTACCCTACAACTTGAAGTTTCATAATAATAAATAAATTTAAAAAAAAAAAAGACATTTCTCAATTCTTATTTTAATCTCTGCATCTTTTCTACTCATATTGATTCAAAATTTCTGACGTTTTTCTAGCATGACTTTTATTATTTTCCTTTTTAAGTGCTGTCACGTATTGGTTTGTAACTTTTTTCTCTTGCAAAATCCCCTTTTTCCACCACCCCAGTAAAACAAGTGAACTATCTGCACATGCAGTTTGTGGCTCTGGTGGTGATGAGGTGTGACTACAACTTGTATACATGAAAAATTTTGCAAATTTGCTTTTTTCCAATAAAATGGAAGAACATCTGCAAGTGATACCTAACTCGGAATAGTGTGTTTATTAGCAATAGTATGGCAATGTGAATGATTTTTTCCTAAGAGTGCAAAAATTCTAAATCATGCTCAAAAAAGCAAAGGTTCACTTTGTTGTTATTTTTTACCATGTCGTGATTTTGTTTTACTTTTAAATCAACTTTATTAAGGTAAAGCTTACATATGATAAGATTCACTAAACTTATTCCAACACAGTCTTTTTAACAGCACAATTGAAGTATAATTGAGATCCAATTAGTTGTACATATTTAAAATATATATCTGAATAAGTATATACCTCTGAACCCATTACCGCAATCAAGATAATAAATATGTAAATTACCACCAAAAGTTTCTTCATCTCTTTTATAATCACAACTCTAGACTTCCTCCCTTTCCCAGTGACCTTCCAATATGATTTCTGTCACTATAGATAGGTTTGTACTTCTAAAATTTAAAATAGATGAAATCATATAATATTTAGTCTTATTTTATCTGGCTTCTTTCACAGTGTAGTTGCTTTGAGATTTATCCACATAGTATCATGAATCAATAGTTCATTTCTTTTAATTGCCAGGAGTATCTCATTGTATGAATATATCATCATCTGTTCATACATTCACCCGGATGCACTTGTGGGCTCTTTTAAGGTTTTGAATATTACAGATAAAGCTACTATACCATTTTTTAAAAAAGAAAATTTATGTGTCTGAGGAAATGATTGTTTTTTGTTTGTTTGTTTGTTTTTGTTTTTGTTTTTAGATTGAAATTCATTTTATTAGCACTCATGAAATTTTTAGGGAAGTCATGTTTTAAGCTCTCTGGGGAAGATATTGTAAAGTACCTTATCCAAACTACAACAGTTTACATGCAGACAATTTTTTTTTTTAGAAAATGAATATGATGAGCACTTATGTACTACCTAATTAAGTACAGTAGAAGTACAGCTGTAGGAATAAAATAAAACCACTACGTAACAGATTAGCAATATGATAAAACTCAACAGTGCACTGCTGGCTTCCCATCCTGTCTTTTTCTATTTTGTTTTGTTTTGTTTTTGGTCTTTTGACATGGAGTTTCATCCAGGCTGGAGAGGAATGGTACAATCTCGGTTCACTGTAGCCTCCGCCTCCCTGGTTCAAGCGATTCTCCTGCCTCAGCCTCCCGAGTAGCTCAGATTACAAGTGCATGCCACCACACCTGGCTAATTTTTGTATTTTTAGTAGAGATGGGGTTTCACCATGTTGGCCAGGCTAGTCTCAAACTCCTGGCCTCAGGTGATCCACCCACCTTGGCCTCCCAAAGTGCTGGGATTACAGGCATGAGCCACTGCGTCTGGCCTGTTTTTGTTTTGAGGGTCCCTGTCTAAGAGTAAATGATTCATTGGAGGTTAAAAAGAAGTGACTAATACAGTAGTTGAGGGAAAGAAGGAGAATCAATCTTCTTTGCTGGCTCTAGAAGAGGAATATCAGAGAATGAAGTAAAATTTGAAAACTAGCACTTGCCTCTTTAGAAAAAAAAAGAAAGAAAGAAATGCTTATTTTTGTTGAGGATGTAAATTAGTAAAAACCTCTATGGAAACTAGAATGCAAATTTCTCAAAAAACTAAAAACTACCATTTAATCCAGTAGATACTCCCTACTGGGTATCTGCCCAAAGGAAAAGAAAACATTATTGCAAAAAGATACCTGCACTTGTATATTAATCACAGCATTATTCATAATAGCAAAGATATGGAATCAACCTATATATAGATACATACCACATTTTCTTTATCCAATTATGCATTGGTATATATACATATATATGTGTGTATATATACACCACATTTTCATATATATAAAATGTACACAAATATATATACACTTAAATACTATTCAGCCCTAATAAAGAATGAAATTGTGTACTTTGCTGCAACAAAGTTAGAACTGGAAGCCATTATATCAAGTACAATAACTCAGAAACAGTCAAATACCACATCTTTTCACTCAGAAGTGGGAGCTAAATAATGTGAACACATGAAAATAAAGTGTGGAATAATAGACATTGGAGACCTGGAAGAATGGGAGGGTGGGAGGGAGTGAGGGAGAAGAAATTACTTAATGGGCACAATGTACATTATTTGGGTGATGATTGCACTAGTAGCCCAGACTTCACCACTATGCAATATAGCTATATAATAAAACTATACTTGAACTTCTTAAATTTATAGAAAAGTTATCTTTATACTAATTGAACAATGCCCCATTTTCTCCTCAATTAGTACAAACACCAAAATCAAGGTAATAGACATATGCATCACCTCCAAAAGTCTCTCTCTCTCTAGATATTAAGAACACTTAATATCTAGCTTCTTAAAGTTTTAAGTGAACACTAAGATATTGTTATCTACAGGTGCTATATTTTAGAGCAGACTTCTAGAACTTATTTATGTTTTGTAACTAAAATTTAAAACTCTAGAAGTTTTCAGAAAAAGGAATGGCATCGGATATTTTAGTTTGTGCAGTGAGGTTTGAAGCTAACCTTACCTTGATCATAGATAAAAGAAGAAACCCTGAGAACCATCTGGATTTACACCAAATGGTGCCCACTACATTGTCACCTCTTTCATATGATAAAATATTCTTATTGAGCAATTCTGTATGAGGCATTTAAGTGATGATCAGGGTCTGAAAAGATAGTTCCTAGTATCCATAAGGTCTGGATACATAATAGGACTTTGACACAAATTTTTGAACAATGAATAGACTGATGGAAACATCCTAAAATTTACACCTTTTCAGTATACAGGGGCTTAAAAATCTCAAATTTATATATATATATATATAAACTTTGGTTCATAAGGGTGGCTTAGGCACCTTTTTGGCTTCTAGTATTTCATGTTGGTGAAAATATATTAGTAAGTAATCATTTTGAGCAACCTCTGACAAAAATGTGAAGCTTTGATTTTTCACTTCGATAAGATCAGAAGTGAGTACATGAGATGAATGTCTCTAGCCTCTCAGTAAGCAAAGATGCTTTACAAGTCATCACTCTTCACAACAGAAATGGAGGAGAAAGTCTTCACAAATTCACCATTTTTAGAAATGTTCTCTGAGGTGAAATTTATCTTAAAATGATTTGTAGAGCTTTTAGGTAATATCCCTATACATGATTTAACTTTTCACCGGGCAAAAGAATTTCAAGTAAGCAAGATTTCACTGACTATCATCGTCATTTATTAACCCATGAAAATCAGTGGATTTTATTTTCTGAGAGTCTGGGCTTACATGTCTTCAGGCTGGTCTGGGAAGAATGAACATCCTTTAGAAGTATAGGATAACTACACTTCTTAAGTATAACATAACTAATATTTAACATCCTTCAGAAGTATCATCACTGTTAATTAACACTAACACTACTAGTACTAATCAGAAACTTGCTTCATTATTACTAACACTACTAGTATTCTCTTTTTTCTTTTTTTAAATTTAATTTTATGTAATTTTAAGTTCCAGGATACATATGCAGGACATGCAGGATTGTTTCATAGGTAAATGTGTGCCATGGTTATTTGCTGCACTCATCAACCTATCACCCAGGCATTAGCTACTTATCCTGATGCTCTCCCTCCCTCCATCCCGCCCCCGATAGGCCCAGGTGTGTGTTGTTCCCCTTCCTGTGTCCGTGTGTTCTCATTGTTCAGCTCCCATTTATAAATGAGAACATGTGTTGTTTGGTTTTCTGTTCCTGTGTTAGTTTGCTGACGATAATGGCTTCTCATACTTTTTAAAATCAACCTTTGACTCTTTGGTATCTATTCATCCAGTCTATAGATTAACTACCTCCTTTGTTGTCTTATTTTTCTGCCCCAGCCCACCTTCCAGGATTTTTGTATTCCTAGTATTTGAGGGTTGAGGAAAGGAAATTCACACACCAAATGGCATTATTAAAACTGTGGTACACAATCGCAACTATACATAAAAATCGGAACAAATAGTAATCTTTGTATAACTATACAGAAAAAGAATTCAAAGCTCTAGGAGAGAATATACCATTGTAGGTATGCATATGTGATTTACTTTTTAATTAGAAATGAAACAGTATTACCAAAGCTTTTTGTCAATATATTTGTAATAGCATTTGTACCTCTTCTGGCCAAGTTTCTCAGGTTCATCTGCAGATTTATTTTATTAATGCTCTTTGGTTTGCATTGGTATAATCAATTAGGATACATCATTACATATATTATGGCTAAACACATGCAGAGAACCATACATGCTGTAGTTTTTATTTAATTTCTAATATAGGTTTTGTTCAATATGTTTTAATATGAAGAACCACTTTTTTGTTGATAGATGTTCTTTGATATAATTATTGAGGTATTTGGTATTTTAATCAATATTGAGTTAAAGCTTACAATAAAAATAAAACACACACTGCCTTATGCACACACTGAAGGTTGAACCATATGAAATTGCCAATATTCAACTGTTTTTGACCTAAAAAAAGATCGAATCATATGAAAGACCATAATATCCACTAAATGAAACAGTTTACTTGTTTAGACATAGCTTAAGAGATCTACTTTGAAGAAAACTAAGCATTTCTCAAACAGGGAGTGTGTTAATTAAAGTCTTCAAAAACTAATCTTAGAAAAAAGCCTTCTAATAATTTATTGAAATACCACAATGATACAATGTGCCTAAGAAAAAACAGAGGCAATTATAAGAATTTTTTTAAAAATGATATTGAAAAAAAAAGTGCAGTTGACTTTAAAATCCTTGTGAGTATTCCTTGAGGATTGCTTTTAAAATCCTGCTCCATGGAAGCAACTGCTTATTAGTGGGCTCCGTCCCAGTTCAATGCTGAACTGAAAGGCAGCATCTCATTACTGTGCTCACTGGTAACTTTTCAAAACTTCCTTCTGAAGCCTTTTCCAAAAAGCATCATTAAAAATACAATACACAAATAAGTCATCTCATTTGTCCCCAAGTGTGGTATGTGCATGTGAAGTTCTGAATAAAGTACAGTATGATAGTACTTCAAAAAGCAAATGGAATAAACATAGGATCAATTGACCAATCTAAAATGTTCAGCTTCAGTTTAAAGAGATAAGAGAAAAACAAATACCTTTCTTTCCTTTAAGTAATTCATGTTCAGATTGTGATAATATGTACAGAGTAGTTGAAAATAGAATGAGGCATTAAAACATCCATCAATAAATCCTCTTTTTTCTTTCTTTTCAAAGGCAATTTCTCATTCTTGATCTGGCTTTGTAAGTAGGTTGATTATAATAATTCCTATGTGTCCTTCTGGACTGCAGTGATGAGCCTGTGAATTTTTCCTCATAAAATTATGAAAAAAATAGGGAATTGGAAAGTAAATATGAAATAGGGGAAAAACACCCATACATACAGGGAAATGAGGATAAGGAGAAATGGCTAAACACATACACAAAACTAAATCCCTTCTCAGCTGGTGTGTTCAAAAACCATCCTTATCATTTGAAAATCAGTACAATAGATGCTGATGAAAGAGCTTTGGTTTGTGCTAAATGACTACTGTGAATGTCAAAGATAATTTTGCTTACCACATGAAATGGAACACTTTTGAGCTCTTGTGTGAATAATTTAGCCCAGTATGTCTCAGGATAGTCCTGTTCCCAGCTGAACACTATGGCAGGAGCATTGAGTTATTAGGAAAAAGGAAGTGATGAATTCAAAATAAAATCTGATTTTGGAAAGTAAGAGCTTAATGAGAAGTATTATAATGAAAAAAAGAAAAAAAGAAAACAAACTAATGAATTTTTATGGTTTTTCTCAATTTGAAAGTCTATCCTATAAACTTCTACCAGAAAGTAGAATTCAGTAAATATGTATGTGGTCATATTCTATTATAGGCATAGGTTCAGTTGGTAGTTTCTACTCAAAGGACCTCACCATCTAATGAGGAGACAGAGAAGTAAGCCAATCATTATAATATACTGTAATAAACATAAGGATATAAATATGAAAGTACTGGAGAGTATAAAATGGGGAAAATCAAAGCTGTTGAGAGAATGAGTCAAGGCAGGCTCTTCGAGGTTGTCATATTTGGCAAGATTCAAAATGAATTTGGAAATGCACACTGGAATTTACCAGAAGCAAAACATGATGGGAAAAGGCAAAAAAGAAAGTATATTGAAAGCCATAAAGTAGAAAAGCATGTAGTGTTTGGTGAATTACATGCAGTTTGTAAAACTGGATTGTAGAGTATGGATTGGGCAGTAAAATTGAACCTTTTCTAGGTAACAACAGCCATACAATCATGCCACATAGGCACCCAGCTAAAACGTCTGTCTAGAACCATGTCTTTCCCTCCTCTATGGAGGCCTAAAGAGACTCATTTTCTGGTAAGCCCCCTGTAGAGCTAAGGATGCTTGCCAAGGAGAAGACACATTGACTGCATTCAGAATGTGGCAAGCTGGCAACCTTGACTTTTATAGGCAATATAGATATTTATATTTTATTCTCACATCTCAAGGTTCTTCCTTCCTTTCTAGGAGGAGGAACTGGAAAAAAAATTTTTTTCTGGGATGGTCTCATTACAATGCTTTTTCCTGTTGCATATGTGAATGCTTCTCTAAATATAGAATATTTTCAGGAAGACATAGCAGGAGATATCTGGCTAAGGGTTTTTAAGTGAAAACAGCTTCTTCAGTCACCCAAATTCTCTCCAGGTGTGCATATTTTGGTAGTATCAATGGCAGTCCTCCTGTATCTAGTGAGGCACTCCCAGGTTGGTAAAGCCATGGTTGCTTACTAAACCTCTTAATCCCAAAAGACCTCACCTTAAAATCTCAGAGAGACTGCTTTACGTAGTCACTAAATTTGTCTTTTGCAAACTTCTCTCCTGGCTTTAGTATTTGTGTTTTAAGTAACAATTTTATGTTTCCAATATCATTTTGCATTACATACTTTACTTAATCATCTGTAAAATAGTATTTGTTGTAAAATATTTTATCTACTGCTTAGAAGAAATACTGCCAGCTAAATCAATACACTGTTCTTATCACTTAGAATCTTTACATTATACCGTAAGAAAAAACTTATTTAAAACAAATGTAATCACAGACTGCTCATGTGAATACATAAAAAGAAAACATAGTGCTCTGATTAAGATAATTCCAAAACTTTTTCATATTTCAAATTTGCAATCTTTATGCTGTAAGAAAAAACTTATTTAAAACAAATGTAATCATAGACTGCTCATGTGAATATATAAAAAGAAAACATAGTACTCTGATTAAGATAACTCCAAAATTTTTTACATTTCAAATTTGCCATCTTTGAGTACGTGATCAACTGAGTCAATAATGACGTTTTTCCACACAGAATCACCCTCTGTGCTACCAAGAACATAGAAGACAGCATTTTTAAAAAGGTGTTCCACTAGACTGCTGTCTGTTAAAAAGCAGCAAATTTCAGACACATTCTGAATTATAGATATTAAAATGTGAGGTAAAATGATATTATTTGAATTGATGAAATACTACGTATACTATTGATGGAGCATAACACGTAGACAGTCTCATAACTTTGTAAAATGACCAGTCTATGGGAATGTCCAATCAGCCATCTATGAGGCTAGAAACAAATGGAGCAGAGCATTAAGACCAGAGTCTACCTCAGATAAGAACATTTCATGGCACAAAGTAGATGCTGAATAAATCATGTTTGAATGAACAAGCTGCATTTCTACAGCAGAATTTAGCATTGTCTCATACTAATTTATTGGTGTCAGTAGTTGCTTCAACAACCCATGTATTAACTAGAGAAAACTTTCACTTGCCCTGGATATACATTCTATATTCTCTTCATTTTAAATAAGCAATATATCTGGCTATTCACAAATACTATAAAGAGTTTGAATACGCAAAAGCAATGGCAATGACCAAGTGAGCTTTTGCAATGTGTGAAGGTCGTGCAGCAATACAACATGGATATGTGCATATGCTTGGATTAAAATGTTATACACAGACTCTTACGCTCTACCAACCTAACTAGCCTATGAATCAGTAGCAAAACAAACTAACTAAATAACTAATAATCTGACTAAAGTGAACGAAGGACTTGAATAGACATTTCTCCAAGGAGACATATAAATAGTCATCAGGTATGTAAAAAGATGCTCAACATCACTAATCAGGGAAATGCAAATTTAAACCACAATGACATATAATCTTGAACCTGTTAGGATGGCTATTGTTTTAAAAAATAGAAAAAAATAATGTTGGTGAGTATGTGGAGAAATCAGCACCCTCGTACACTGTTGGTGATAATGCAAAATGATGTAGTATATATACACAGTGGAATATTATTCAACTTTAAAAAAATAGGACATTTTGCTGTATGATACACATGTATAAACCTGAAGGACATAATGCTAAATGAAATGTTAGGCAAAGAAAGACAAATACTGTCTGATTCCACTTATATGAGGAAGCTAAAATAGTCAAACTTATAGAAACAGAGAGTAAAATGGTGGTTGCCAGAGGCGGCTGGGACAAGGAGGAGGAAATGGTGAGTTGGCAATCAGTAGGTAACAATGTACAGTTATGCAAGATGAATCAGTTCTGGAGATCTGCTATACATCATTTTATCTATAATTAATAATACTGTATTTCTACATCTGCTAAGACGGTAGATCTCACATTAAGTGTCCTTGCCATAGCAAAAAAGGTTCGTTAAATAAAAAGGGAAATAAGAGCCGGCTTTAAGCTGATAACACTAAAATACTTGACATATATCTGTATGTGAAGAATTTACTTGATTGTATGTTTTTTTGAGAATGGCTTACTTGTTTCATCAGATAGTATAACAATTCTTTCATAATTAAGAACAGAAACATCTTTGTGATTCTTTGTCTTCCTTTGAGCTTTATTGATTGTTATAGCCTCTGAGATTTTATACTGGTGTGCAACAATAATCCTTAGGCTATCTGCTAGCAGTATGATTTGATTTTGAGTACAATCAAAGCCCATATGTTGAGTTGCTAATGTAACAAAAGTTACCCTGGTACTTTTGTATTAGTCTGTTTACATGCTGCTGATAAAGACATAACCAAGACTGGGTAATTTATAAAGAAAAAGAGGTTAAGTGAACTTAGTTCCATGTGGCTGGGGAGGCCTCATGATTATGGTGGAAGGTGAAGGCGCGTCTTTCATGGCAGCAGGCAAGAAAGAATGAGAACCAAGTGAAAAGAGTTTCCCCTCAAAAAACCATCGGATCTCATGAGACTTATTCACTACTGTGAGAACAGTATGGGGGAAACCACCCCCATGATTCAGTTATTTCCTACCAGGTCCATTCCACAACATGTGGGAATTAGGGGAGCTACAATTCAAGATGAGATTTGGGTGGGGACACAGCCAAACCATATCAACTGCCCAGACTAGATGTCAGACACTGTAGACCTGCCTTTTTTTGTTGTTGTTTTTAAACAGATGTGTTTAGAGAAGAATTACTTGTAATACAGAGGATTAAAAATGTCACATGAAGAATATCAGGGACACAGAGCAGAGATGTTTAGTCTTTAAAAGAAAGAGTAGAGAGGAAATACGAAGATCTGGTAGTTTATAGTGTACAGTGAAGCCTGCACATGTACTTTTGAGTGGTTTCAATAATTAGAATTAAGGGTGGAGAAAGATTTAGATTTAGACTAAGAGCACATATTCAGTGGTCATTGCTACCCAAAGATAGAGTGAGCTGCATCATGCAGCTCCTGTCCTAGGATGGACAATTGTTAAGAATGCTATGAAAGTGTCTCAAGCATCACCAGGTGAATTAACTAAAGGATTTGTATAATCCCTGAAAATCTAGAGCTTTTATGACACTCAGAAGATAAGAGTCATGGTGGTCTCTATATAATGAAGATAATACAGACATACCTCATTTTATTGCACCTCACTTTGCTGTGCTTCACTGATATTGCACTTTTTACAAACTGAAAGTTAGTGGTAACCCTTTATAGCACAAGTCTACTTGTGCCATTTTTTCCAACAGCATGGGGTCACTTTGTGTCTCTGTGTCACATTTTGCTAATTTTCACATTTAAAGCATTTTCATTATGATTATGTTCATTAGGTAACTTGTGATTGGTGGTCTTTGATGTTGCCACAGTAATTATTTTGGGGCACCATGGACCATATCCATGTAAGACAGGGAACTTAACCAGTGTGCTGTGTGTGTTGTGTCTGCTCCACCAACCGGTCATTCCTCCATTTATCTCTCTCTCCTCAGGCCTCCCTATTTCCTGAAATATGACAATATTGACAATATTGAATATTGTAGGTAAAAACCCTACAATAGCCTCTAAGTTTTCAAGTGAAAGGAATACTCATACATATCTCACCTTAAATCAAGTTATCAATGATTAAGCTTAGTGAGGAAAGTATATCCAAAGCCCTGGCAGTTTGAAAGCTAGACCTCTTGTGCCAAACAGTTAGCCAAGTTGTGAATACAAAGAAAAAGCTCCTGAAGGAAATTAAAAGTTCTATTCCAGTATCATAAAAGTGCAAGGTGAAATATCAAGTGCTGATGTAGAAGCTGCAGCAAGTTATTCAGAAGATCTAGCTAAGAGAATTAATGAAGGTGGCTAAATAAACAACAGCTTTTTCAATGTAAACAAAACAGCCTTCTATTGGAAGAAGAGGCCAGCTAGGACTTTCCTAGCTAGAGAGAAGAAGTCAATGCCTGGCTTCAAATCTTCAAAAAGCAGGTTGAATCTATTTTTAGGAGCAAATGTGACTGATGACTTTAAGTTGAAGCTAATACTCATTTACCATTCCCAAAATCTTAAGACCTTAAAGAATCATGCTAAGTCTACTCTGACTGTGCTCTAATAAATGGATTGGATGATATCACACACGTTAGAGCATGGTTTATTGAATATTTTAAACCCATTACTGACACCTACTTCTCAGAAAAAAATATTCTTTTCAAAATATTACTGCTCATTGACAATGCACCTGTTCACCCAAGAGCTTTAATGGAGATGTACAAGGATATTTATGTTGTTTTCATGACTACTAACACAACATCCATTTGGTAGACCATTAATCAAGGAGTAAAATTTGACTTTGAAGTCTTATTATTTAAAAAAATACATTTTATAAGGCTGTTGCTGCCATGGATAATGATTCTTCTGATGAATATGGGCAAAGTAAATTGAAAACCTTCTGGAAAGAATTCACCATTCTAGATGCCATTAAGAATATTCACAATTTATAGGAAGAGATCAAAATATCAACAACTCTCCTAGATGACTTTGAGGGGTTTAAGGCTTCTATAGAGGAAGTAACCGCAGATGTGGTGAAAATAAAATGAGAACTAGAATTGGAAGTGGAGCCTGAAGATGTGACTGAATTGCTACAATCTCATGATAAAACCTGAATAGACGAGGAGTTACTTCTTATGGATGAGCAAAGAAAGTAGTTTCTTGAGACAGAATCTACTCCTGGAGAAGATGCTGTTAACGTTGTTGAAATGACCACAAAGGGTTTAGAATATTACCTAAGCTTAGTTGATCAAACAGCAGCAGAGTTTTTAAGGACTGACTCCAATTTTGAAAGTTCTGTGGGTAAAATGCTATCAAACAATATTGCATACTACAGAAAAATCTTTTGTAAAAGGAAGATTCAATTGATGTGACAAACTTCATTGTTGCCTTATTTTTAAAAATTGCCACAGCCACCCTAAACTTCAGCAACCACTACCCCGATCAGTCAGCGGCCATCAACAGTGAGGCAAGACCCTATACCAGCAAATAGATTACAACTCTCTGAAGGCTGAGATGATCATTAGCATTTCTTAGCAATAAAATATTTTAAAATTCAGGTATATATGTTTTTAGACATAATGCTATTGCACACTTAACAGGCCACAGTATAGTGTAAATATAACTTTTATATGCCCTGAGAAGCTAAAAAGTTTGTGTGACTCATTTTATTGTGATTTTGCTCTATTGATGTGATCTGGAACAGAACCTGCTATATCTCCAAGGTATGCCTATACATCTAGGCTTATGGGCTAGAAATAAGTAATGATATCTGCAATGTACAAATGCTTTGTGATACGTATTAAGATAAAGTTTCTGAGAAACATTGCTATTTTAATTATACTCCATCTCCCCTGAATCTTCATGCTCTGCATTTTTTTCCCGTATTTCTGTTTGAATATCTAATCACTTTTTACAGGCCAGTCTAAATAAGTAGCCCTTTCTCCAACACTATCTGTTTTTAGACTATTCCCAGTAGATTGAATTACTTCCTCATCTCATTTCTATAGTGTTCTATGCATAATTTGAGTAGAATAGTTTTATGACCTTTGTGTACATTTTTTTCTAATTCCCTCTGAAATGTGACTTCCTTAAAAGGGTGTTCATTCACTCAAAGATTAATTTAATTTATCACATGCCAGACAACTCATGGATCATGACTGTTGTGGGAAATTTCTTCATAGATTTCTTGTGTTCTTCCTACACAGTCCAGGCCTTTTAACTAAAAGAAGTTTATCAATAGCAAACAGCTTTAGAGTCTAAAGGTAGAGTATCCTACTAGAAAGATGTACAATCATCTTCCTCCTGTGGAGACCCTTCATAATTTCTTTTCTTTTTCTTTTTTCTGAGACAAGATTTTGGTCTATTACCCTGGCTGGAGTGCAGTGGTACAACCACGGCTGACTGCAGTCTCGACTTCCCATGCTCAAGCAATCCTCCTATCTCAGCACCTCCATCTTCCATAGCTTGGACTACAGGTTCATGCCACCACACCTGGCTAATTTTTTAATTTCGTCGAGATGTGGTTTCACCATGTTGCCCAGTCTGCCTTCATAATTTCTGGCTCAACACTGTTTTGCATGTATGTATGCATGAATATGTGTATGTATGCACACATGAATATGTGAATGAATGTAGTGGAGCAAAAGGAGAAAGGGAGGAAGAGATGAATATTAAATAGATAAATATACTCTAAAATGTGCTAATTTCTGAAGTACAGCAAAGTGCTATAGGAGTATAGAAGGGAACTAGAAACTTCAAGACTAATGAATACCGAATATTTTCAAGTGATTGTTAAAATACTACTCAATCAGTTTTAAGATGAGGTGTGTGAAGAGTTCTCAGCAATTAAATCTGTTCAGTTATCTAGGGAGTTTCCCTTTCCATAATGTGAAATCACAGACTTCCTTGCGGCCCCTCACCCTCTTTGCAGTGAAAGATTTCTTCCTACGCTTTATTTCCAGGCATTATCTGATTCATTCAGCTTATATCTTTGTGAATAAAAAACACTCTCTTTCGTTTCTCCGTAGTTTCCTTCTCACTTCCTGGATGACATGGGACTTTCTGTGATCCTAGGACCTCCCCTATAATTTAAATAATAAAGCAATAGCATAATAGTGTACTTTTCTATAAGAACTATTTCCTTAAACAACAGATTGTCAGAATTAGGAAAACCAATAGAAAGAGCAAATAAAAGCTGAATCAACCATACTCTTCAACAGAAGAGCCTATCATCATTTTACCTTATCAGTGCCACAGGTACCAGCAGGGGCAGTGAGAAGGAAAGTTATTTTAGCCTTTCCTTTTAGCAGATCTGGCTATTAGATAACTAGTGTGTTTTACTTTTTCCTTTCCTCTGTCTTTTTTTAAGGTCCTGAGCACATTAGTGAGAAATCAATTTCCCAAACTATGTATGAGACATGCTTTTGCCCAGACCTAGCCAGGGTTCCTAGAATGAGTTCCCCTCCTAACTCCTTCCTATGAGAATAACAGGATGGAGCTGAGGTTGAGGTGGAGCAAAAATGATTTTCTTAGGAGGCAAGCGTGAAGCTGAAGATAGTTACTAGTGTATGGGAGGCTCAGTCCTAATAAAGCAAAGCCAGTCTGACGCCCACACTCTCTGCCCATGGTCACCCTTGAGGAGCACACATTCCTCCCATTCTTTGAAATGTTGCAGGAGGAATATAAGAGTGTGAAAAATACCCTGAAAGGCTGGCCTCTTCCTTTAGTGCATGGTCCCAGCCAGACCAATTAGCTTAGACCCAGAGACCGAGTGACCCACGCAGATCAGCTGTCACCTGAGTTTGGAGCTGAGATGTAATGGATTAGTAACAACCCAACAGCAAAGAAAATCTCAGGAAGCTTGAACACCCTGGACACACTGACCAGTCTATTCACAGCCATGAATCTTGCTACTCCAGGCCAGTGGTCAGGCATAACAGCTGACTATCTCAATACCCTGTAACTGTTCTAGACACATAGATGGACCGGAATAGAGCATTCCAAAGAGGCAATAGATTGCTGACCACCGATCATTTCCTGACCAGATCGCTCTCCCACCTGCACCCTGGGAACCCCCTGCAATCCCATACCAACTTCCTGTTGGGCTTTGAATATACGGGGAAGTAGAGCTGGGATGGTAAGTTGTGATGACCCCAAGGTCTCTGTGGCCTACCCTCTAACCTATGAAATATGTGGTTGTATTATTTTACCAAAATACAACTAGGCTTGGTTTTCAAAATTGTTATTACAGCCAATGAACACACAGCGTCTAGTGATAATTTGAATAATAGCTGTCACTGTTGAATACTTATTTTTTAACAAATGCTCTACTAAGCACTCTGTGTGTGTGTGTGTGTGTGTATACTTCTTTCATATATATACTTTTTCATGTTTAAAACAACCCCACGAGATAGATCCTTTTATTACCCCTATTTAATAGATGAGAAAACAAAGGCATGAGAAGTTAGCATCTTACTAGTTACAAAGCCAGTACTTACAAAGCCAGAAAGTGACCCTGCACAGTTGGACTCTAGAGATTCCTTTTTAACTACTGTTTCCTATTCTATGTTTGATTTGTAAATGTTGACATTGACAGGTGGGAGGTAGGAGTGATGTTTCCATAAAAATACTCTGTTTCTAAATATTCAATTACTCTTTTTCTTTTAATTAATCTTGAAGCTTCTGTGTAACATTTAACATGTGCTATATTGAACCAAAAATAATGATTAAATGGACATAACATTATTATGTATATCTCAGTCTGTAATAGAATAGGCTTTTGAAAGAATTTGATTATTCCTTCTGAAATCTAGAAAATCCATAGCACTTTTTCCCTAAAAAACAGAACACCCAGTTGATGAATAAAACTTCCCAAAGAATTAATTGAAGCTGATACTTTCAGAGTTAAAGATGAAATCTCACAGACAGAGGATGAAATCCATGTGTTAATATATAGATATAATGTAGTAATAGTTGGAGTAAAGAATTAAGTGACAGCAGAAGAATCCTTTGACTGTTCTGGAAGCCTTTGCCATCATGACATTTCTGCCTTCTTATTTATTTTGAAAGTATCAAGAGTATCAAGAAGAGTAAAAATCAGGAAGCTACCTCTATTTGTCACAGGTTACTGACACAGCTCCCCAGGTGAAGCTGACATGTACACGTTAAAAAACTTCTGACTCAACCTTTGGCTTTCAAAATACTGAGCTAAATCAAGCCTACTAGAGAAGGGCAATTCATAAGGAAAAAGATATTTAAAGAAAACTGGCAGAAATTATTCAGACAGGTAGAAGAACTTTCTAAAGTGTCCTTGGTGTACAACACTGGGATCTGATAGTATTGTCTTAAGTCAGAATGTTTGCAGATGACTTTCCCTGCATTCCCTCTGTTGTCCTCATCACTTTAGAAAAAGTGGTTCTCAGCCTTGACTGCACATTAAGGTTACTTGAGGGAACTTTAAAACATATACTTATCTCAGCCAGAGCTTCTGGTTTAATTGGTTTGGGATGTGGCCTGAGCATAGGGATTTGGAAAAGCTCCCCAAGTGATTCTATATACAGCAAAAGTTTAAAACCAGTGCTAGAATTCTGTTATTCTAACTAACCTCCATTCCCAACTTATACTCTCCTTTTTCCCCTCCCACTTCATGGCATTGCCCTACTGTTCATGTGTCTTCTGAAGTTTTGTTTCATCTAACCTCTGTATCCATACCATGTTCCCACTGACCTTACAAACAAATGCCACTTTGGGTAGTCTAGTGCAGTGCCACATGAAATAAGATATTGATTGTAGTCTAAATGAGACAAGCAAAATGCAGAAAGAAAAGAATTTAGAACCATAGACTCTTCATGAAATTATCCCACTCAACAAACACAAATGCACATTACATAAGTCAGGAACACAGTTGTTTATGTATTCCTCATAATTGAATATTTTAGATTACAGACAGCCAGTTGTCTCAGTTACTTGAGAAAACTGAAAACTTTTTTTTTTATTATTATACTTTAAGTTCTAAGGTACATGTGCACAACGTGCAGGTTTGTTACATATGTATACTTGTGCCATGTTGGTGTGCTGCACCCATTAACTCATTATTTACATTAGGTATATCTCCTAATGCTATCCCTCCCTCCTCCCCCCTCCCCACAATAGGACCCGGTGTGTGATGTTCCTCTTCCTGTGTCCAAGTGATCTCATTGTTCAGTTCCCACCTATGAGTGAGAACATGCGGTATTTGGTTTTCTGTTCTTGAGATAGTTTGCTGAGAATGATGGTTTTCAGCTGCATCCATGTCCCTACAAAGGACACAAACTCATCCTATTTTATGGCTGCATAGTATTCCATGGTGTATATGTGCCACATTTTCTTAATCCAGTCTGTCACGGATGGACATTTGGGTTGCTTCCAAGTCTTTGCTATGGTGAATAGTGCTGCAATAAACATACATGTGCATGTGTCTTTATAGCAGCATGACTTATAATCCTTTGGGTATATACCCAGTAATGGGATGGCTGGGTCAAATGATATTTCTAGTTCTAGATCCTTGAGGAATCACCACACTGTTTTCCACAATGGTTGAACTAGTTTACAATCCCACCAACAGTGTAAAAGTGTTCCTATTTCTCCACATCCTCTCCAGCACCTGTTGTTTCCTGACGTTTGAATGATTGCCATTCTAACTGGTGTGAGATGGTATTTCATTGTGGTTTTGATTTGCATTTCTCTCATGGCCAGTGATGACGAGCATTTTTTTCATGTGTCTGTTGGCTGTATGAATGTCTTCTTTTGAGAAGTGTCTGTTCATATCCTTTGCCCACTTTTTGATGGGGTTGTTTGGTTTTCTCTTGTAAATTTGATTGAGTTCTTTATAGGTTCTGGATATTAGCCCTTTGTCAGATGAGTAGATTGCAAAAATTTTCTCCCATTCTGTAGTTTGCCCATTCACTCTGATGGTACTTTCTTTTTTTTTTTTTTTTTTTTTTTTTTGAGACGCAGTTTTGCTCTGTCGCCCAGGCTGGAGTGCAATGGCGGGATCTCAGCTCACTGCAAGCTCCACCTCCTGGGTCTACGCCATTCTCCTGCCTCAGCCTCCAGAGTAGCTGGGACTACAGGCGCCCGCCACCTCGCCCGGCCAGTTTTTTTGTATTTTTTTTGGTAGAGACGGGGTTTCACCGTGTTAGCCAGGCTGGTCTCGATCTCCTGACCTCGTGATCCGCCCGTCTCGGCCTCCCAAAGTGCTGGGATTACAGGCTTGAGCCACCGAGTCGGGCGATGGTAGTTTCTTTTGCTGTGCAGAAGCTCTTTAGTTTAATTAGATCCCATTTGTCAGTTTTGGATTTTGTTGCCATTGCTTTTGGTGTTTTAGACATGAAGTCCTTGCCTATGCCTATATCCTGAATGGTATTACCTAGGTTTTCTTCTAGGGTTTTTATGGTATTAGGTCTAACATTTAAATCTCTAATCCATCTTAAATTAATTTTTTTATAAGGAGTAAGGTAAGGATCCAGTTTCAGCTTTCTACGTATGGCTAGCCAATTTTCCAGAAAACTTTAAAATAACTTTAACATCACAATTCCTTGTCAAAATATTTATACTCAGATATGCACATATACACACACATGCACACACACACGCACACACACACACAGAGCTCTATGCTCTGCAGCTCTTCAGTATTTACAAGTTAAACAGAGATTGCTCTTATCCTCTATTAATTTTTATTTAAGGTTATAATATTTTATTAGCCTAAGAATTTGTCACATCTAAAAGTTACTCTCACCTACACACACCAAATTTCATTTCACGACGATCGTGCTTGTGCTTAATCATGCTTTTATTCATTTGTAGTATTTGATAATTTCTCTGGGTGATGGATTATTTACTTTATTACAGTATTCTGTGCCATATTTGAGGTAAGGGACTCAGTGTTTTCATGATTCTGCCCTAGTTCTTGGCTTTTTAGATTTAAAAAAAAAAAATCTGAAGTCCCCTCCTTTGTTTAGATGCTTAAAAATAGTTTCAGTTCTGATATCAGGCTTTCATTTATAATAATAATATAAACAAAACAACCTTAACACAAAAATTATGCTAAACTTTTATTGAACACTTCATAGATGCCAGGCTCTCAAGCACCCTATAAGCATTCTATTATATAATCTTCAAAATAGCTCTATAAATTAGGTACAATTTTAATTCTCATTTTACAGATAAGGACACTGAGGTTCATTACCTATCTCACATCATCCAGCTAGTAGGAGCCATGAATTGAAACTGGGTCTGATGGCTCTGGAGTCCAGGCTCTTCATTACTACTCACAGTCCTCACCACAAAAGTTTTCAGTGTGGGCTCTGGCTTTATTCTCCTGCTCTTAATCTGTTAAGATGGGTTACAGAGGCTTCTATATTAGAGCTAATATTTAGAGAACATGTGTATCAGCTAATCCTTTGTGGCTGAAAACAAAAACATCTCCACCAACTTGTTCTGAGTAAATGGAGTTTATTACATTAACCAATAAGTATATAAAGCAGTAACAATAAAATATACACAGCAGGAAGCAGGTCAAGGCTCTCTCTCATTATTTACTGACTCTCTTCAAATCTTTGCCAAGTCTTATGAGTAGTAACCCGAGAACAAGTCATGGCTGATCTTTTTGAACATATTCTATGTGACATTAGCTAAACCTGCCATTATTGGGCCACAAAGACAGATCTTGAAATGGCTCTGACACCATTCTAATGATCCACTAAAACACAGCAGTATGGACCAGGCGTGGGGATTCATGACTGTAATCCCAGCACTTTGGGAGGCCAAGGCGGTCAGATCACCTGAGGTCAGGAGTTCGAGACCAACCTGACCAACATGGCGAAACCCTGTCTCTACTAAAAATACAAAAAATTAGCAGGGCGTGGTGGTGCACGTCTGTAATCCCAGGTACTCAGGAGGCTGAGGCAGGAGAATAGCTTGAACCTGAGAGGTAGAGGTTGCAGCGAGCCAAGATCATTCCATTTTTCCAGCCTGGGCAACAAGAGTGAAACTCCATCTTAAATTCAAAATAAAAAAAAAAATGTGCAAAATATAACTAAGCCACAAGTAAAGACCCAAGGTCAGGTACAAACTTGCAAAGTACCTATGAGACAGAATTTTAAAAAAAAAATCTGTATTATCACAACAATTGGAAAAGAGGCAACTTATCTTCCTGCTTTATACAGAAGAGGGAAGTTGTGCCTCTACCCAGGTCTGCATGTGCTGTATGTGCTTATACAGGGCAAATGAATATGATGCTTCCACATAAAGATGAATTTGAATGTTCATTTGGTTGGTTGTTCTTTCTTGTTCACTTGTGGTTTCAAATAAAGGAATGACATTATTTATTTGAGAAATGTCAGTGAGCATCAGCTGGGGAAGAGATACTGTAGTAAATACTGGGAAATAGACTCACATTATTTTGGAGAGATGATGAACAGATTGTCACCACACAAAATGATGGGAGATTTAATAGGGAACTTGTAAGTCCATATGTGAAGGTAAATTGAAAGAGTCTTATGAGTCTTTTTGACAGCTGTTCTCCTATGAGGGACAAATTCAGTTTCACTCTGAACAGATAATGAAATGTATAAATTTACTTATGCAGATTATTAAAATAAAGGATGCTGTGTGTTTATACTGATGAAGTTTGATAAAAGTTCTCTCTCTCTCTCTCTGTTTTTATGGAGAGAATATGTAATATATAAGAAATCCTAAGAGGTATTTCAATGAAAGTAAGGACACCTTGCATGAGAGGGAAGGGAAGACCTAATTTTAAGAAAACATCTGTAAAATATTCTTTTGTTTTACAGTGAACACAGTTAATGAAGTCGTTGGAAATATACATAGGCCTTAATAGGAGAAGCTACATGAAAATCTGGGCACACAACATTTTTTTCCCTCAGGATTTAGAGAAAATATGTGAAGAAATTAGACAGTGTACAATGATTGCAGTGAAGCGATAGAAACAAGGGAATTAAATCTTACAAAGCTAATTGTTTTCACTCACAGTACATGTTTATTGTGGGTTTCTGAGAGGTACCTTATAGATCATCCTCACTTCAGGACCTCAGATGACAGAGCAGCCACTCTCTGGGACATCGCATGTTGTTGTGGAAGAAAAAGAGAAAACAGTGAGCATGTACTGACTCTTAAAGTTTTTGTCCAGAAGTAACACATATCACTTCACTTGCATTTCACTGGCCAAAGGAAATCACATGGCCACAGCTGATTTCAGAATGGTGGTTAATTATGTTAAAAAGGTAAACTAAGGTGCAATCAAATTTTAAAGAATTTATGTGAGCAAACAGCAATTCATGAATTCAGTAGCTTCAAACCAGAAATGTTCTGAGGGCTCCATTGAGGAAGCATTATGGACAGGCTTTTAGAGTGAATGAAGACATAATAAAGAAGAAATTATTTGGTTGGTTACAGTTACAAAGTTGCCTTACTTGGTGTATCCTACTAGAAAGTCTATAGTTATATAAAGATGATTTTATTGGGTGCTTGTGATTGGTTGAGCTTGAGTTCTATTTTTAATATAGAGATTTATAAGAAACAGCTCAAGTTGAGTTTGGCTTGTGTTTGCAAATCAAGCAAGGTTAAGGTCACTTATGAAGTCTAACCGGCTTTGTCTGTTCAGGAATTCTATAGGTTTCATCTCTATTTTGATTTACTTGGACAATTATAATACTGTCATCTGGCTGAAAAATGAAACAGAACCAACGGCTTGTCAACTATCTTAATGGTTACCTCAATACATTTAGCATGAAGTTTCTGTTTTGCCTAACCTGACTTCACTCTTTGTAGTATACTATGCAAAACAGGTCTTATATTCTCAAAAATTAAACAAAAAGAAAGCTGTTATGCAATGACATGTTATTGTTACTTATCCAATCTACCACGATATTCTATGGTATCCAATCTACCAGTGTATTGTACACTTCTGCTTTTCCTCCTAATTCAAGAGGAGGAAATGAAGTGTCGTTGCTATTCATTATTGCTGAAAAGGAAGAATCATGCTGGGTGGCCTCCAGTGGAAGCCCGGATGGACCAGATGCTTCCTCGTTGGCACGCAGAGCAATGTGCTGCAGGACTCAACGTAGATACTGTACACAGCAAAGATGCTGAGAAGTAACTCTTTAGTGCTTTCAACTAATCAAGTGCTGTATGTGAGAAAAAGGTATAACAAATTAAAAATAATCCTAACATTCCACTGAAGAAGAAAGTAATGTGTATTTACCAGTGGGCATGGTGGGAAGAATGGAGGGAACAAGCAGAAAAGCCCACTGAGAAGTCTGCAAAAGCATTTACTACTGTCCTCAAGCCAGGTACATCACCTGTTTCCCACCAATTAGGAGATCCCACTTATGTAGAGCAATCATCACTGTACAGTCTTGGGATTTAAAAAGAAAAAAGATACATAACATTTTACATTTCCCTGACTTGTGTGTCAATTCCATTTGCTTTGGCAATGTGGGAATAAATGGTATGCAAGTCAGGGAAATGTAAAATGTTAATAATTCATAACAAAATATGAATTATATCTGGATTCAACAGGGTAAAAACTCACTGAAAGATAGGAATATGGAATGATATTTGAGTGAGAAAAACAAGAGAAATGCTCAGCTTCCTGGGGTTAGCCCTGATGTCAACACTGACAAAATAGAGCACATTCTACACATCGACAAGTACAAAAATGGCTTGCAGAATATGCAGGTTCTTGTTCCTAAACATGCTAGAGTCAAACTGTGCTGTGAGCCAGGCTCTGGGTGTTTTTGTATGGAGGAGTGTGGTTAGGGATGAGTGGTGGAGTAAGACATAGCTAAATAGTAAATTTTTGATCAGAAGTCAAAGGCGGTGTATAGGCGTTTATTCTCACCTCCCTATGTAATTTACAGCAAAACAATTCCAATGCAGCCACTCTAGATTTGGTGCTGCTTTCCATTGTAATGTTTTGAATCCATATTTGTCTATTAAATCCAACCCAATTTCTTAGGGAGCATCATCAACACAATGGTCTCAACCTGAGAAGACTCCGAGGGTGTCATTCAGAGACTGCTGTTTTTTAATGAGTTTAAAATGTGTCCAATCAGTCATTATGTTGCAGCATATATAGTTTTTCTAAAGAACACTGCCCAGGAGCTGAAACTCAAAGCAGTGAATGAAGAAATAGGTTGGGTAATTCACAAATGCTTTAAGATTCCCCTTGGCTTTCATAAAACAAAACAAAGACAAAACATCTTAACCCTTAAAACCCTTTAAATATCATAACTGGATTTTCAATATCAAACCACTTAGCAAAGTAATTGTGACCCAATTTACAAGATAACATTGGAAAATCATGTTAAAATGATAATTGAATTCAAATGTAATGGTTTTCTTGTATTAAGGTATTTGTATTGATCCTCTACCACATGCCTATGAAATGGTCTCTCTTGAAGGAGAGAAACTAAAGACTAAACAGTTAAGCCAATTGAGTCAAGGTCAGAGAGCCAGGCATCATGCCCTCTTAGCAAGAACCAATGACCCAACCTGGGGCCCCAAATTATTTTCACTAAGTGAAACTTTCATTTGCTCTGATACCTAATACCAGGTATTTAAGTTGCTCCCTTTCGAATCCCCTCTTCATGCAGTTCATTCGGTGTGTAAAGTCAATCACATTGACCAAGGGGACACTACTCACTGTGCTCTGACCTGGTCTATTTTATTGAACATAGTTCTTATTTAAAAGTCTTAGTGGGTCAATGTCTTTTTGTCAAGCAAATACATGTCATGAGTACAAAACTCTGATTTCATCATATCAAGATGTGGAAAACTAGAACGAATAGTAAAAAGTCCTTTGAGTTTGCTAATGATTTAGTTCATGTGACAAATCATCCTTGAATGACTGCTCTCCAACACACTCTATTCTAGGGAACAGAGGAATAGAAATACAACTTCTTGACACAGACAAGACAAAGATTCCCCGGCATGCTAGTAACTGGTAATTGTTTATTCACCCTGCAAATATTGATTGAGTATCATGTGAAGGACAATTGGATACACATGATTTGGGATGCAATATATTGTGGTGGAAAACAATAGATTAGAAGACACTGTCTCTGACCAGCCTTATCAGCTAATTTATTTCTCAGAAATACACAGAAAATTTTGTATGAGAATATCTAAGTTATAGCCTACTTTGTTTAAACAGCTTCATGAACATTATTTTGAGGGAAAATGGCCAGTCACAAAAGATGACTGTCTTCATATGGAGTTTAAGACCAGGCAAAGCTATTCTACAAAGATGGAAATCAGAAAAGAGGTTATCCCTTAAGCCCGGGAAAACATGAGGGATCTTTCTGGGGTGATGGAAAAGTTCTCAGTTTTGATCTGAACGATGGTTACATGGGTGTTTATGAAAAAGACATCAAGCTATTCAATTAAGATTTGTGCATTTTATTGTATGTAAAATATATCTCAATAAAAAGCACAATGATCAATCCAAACCAAACCAAAATCAGGAACAAGAAAGAGTCTTGATTCTCATAGTATTTCTCAAGGTTAACTATTCGACAATTGTTAAAAAGATTATTGTATTGAGACTTTATTATGGTTGTAAAGATATTTTTTAAGAATGAATGAACTTACCCTATTAAATAAGAAGTGTAATTACCTTAACAATAGACCTATTTATCAAGTTACCAAGTTATGACAACCCATTCTTTCTCTTTGAGCCTTTTCAGCCTACATGTTTTTGAAAAGCAGTATCTCTTTCATTTTGGTGAGAACAAAACTGTCTTTGGCTCTCGGAATCTCTTGCTTATTAAAGTTCAAGCCAAAAACAAACTCTCATAGGCAGAAACATGAATACTATGACATTTTCTGTGCAAAAGAAATATTAAAAATTCTACCTGACTTTAGGGTTAACTACTTTTCTGTGTGCTTAATGTAAATTATAAGCTGGAATTAGTTGGCAAGATCTAAAATAGTATTATTACAAATAAAATTTTAAAACAGGATTCCGCTTACATAAATTTACATAATACCTTATAGTTACATTGCTCTTTTGAAAATATTTTCATTTTTTTTCCTTAATTTTCACACTAACTCTGAAATACAAAGGTCCAAATCACTTAGTGACATTCTCGCTGAATATTATGAAGGAATTATCAATCTGTGCTATTCCTTTCCTTAGTGCAGTGATTTAAGCTAAAATTCTTACTAAAAAAAAAAAAAAAAAAAAAAAAAAATTAACAGAGTGAGACCCCTATAAACCTTTTATATTCTACATAAGGATACAAACAATACTAGTGGTTTATGTAATTTTTAAATTCAGAAATCAAATGATCAGAAGAAGTAACACATATTATAAACATTATGTAGTTAATGATAATTTCATTGAGAAATCTAGTTTCACTCCACAACATTCAATCTTCTGTGACTAATGCTTTGCAAGTCAAAACTCGTCAAAATAAAACTTCACTCTAATATGGTTGAAGTTGCTTTGATCTTTCAAAGTTGTATAAAGGATGCAAAAAATTGTAAAATAATGGAATTTGAAAGAAAAGTGGAATTCAAGTGTTCTGGATAAAATGTTCTTGAATTTTTCTGGGTATTTGCAGACCTCTGAGATTAAAATGTAAGTTCCAAACAAAGTTTCAAAAAACTGAGGATCTGTGGTAGTGTGAAAAGTTTATTGTAGGCATAGAAAATATGCTCCAATATCTGTTATCACACAAAAATAAAACCAGAAATTATTTTGTAAATAATAGGACAAGGAAAATACTTTGACTACCAGAAAATCTTTTCATAGTTAACATATTCTTCCCAATATAATTCTTTGAGAAACAACAAGGATAATATTGCAACCCATGTTGTAATAAGGGTTAAAAAGAAGATAATATCAGATTAAATAAAATCTTTGCTATTGAATAATTTTACTCATTTTAGTTTTATGATGCTGTAGAATTTCCAGGTTTAAAACCCCTGGTTAACAGTCTTTATTTTTCCATTTGCAATCTGATATTTGGCACTAACTGAACATCATATGCAACTGGATGTTAATTGCTCTGACTTGAAAAGTGCTAAGATTAAAATCAGCGAATCCTTCTAATTTACCTGAAAATTACAAGTGAATGTACTATCTCTTAAAGTTGAGATATGTGTGTTTATATTTCAAAAGAAATTTCCTGGTAAGAAGTTTATTGGATTGCTTTAACTATCTGAATTTATATTTTCTAAATTACACTGCAGTTTGAAAATCTGTGACTTCTTTGTTGGTCATTTAAAATAACTCCTCAACTACCATATCTCTCCCAAAGCCAAACCTTAATTAACATTGACACTTCATACAAGTGTCAGAAACTCATAACATCATTCAATTACTGTCTTATACAGTTCCCTATAGTTTCTTCCAAATTGTTTTTGTCTTCTCAATTAGTTTAAGCTCATGGAGATCAGGTATTGTTATTTCCTTTAGCCACATCTATCATGGTGTTAACTCTATCAACAGTATGCAAAATGTTTACTGAGTAATCATCTGTCAGAGAAAGATTGTTATATTTGTTCTGTTATTGTCATTGAATTTTATCTTGTTTTAACATTTTTCAAGTTGAAGAAACTTCTCTGTACTTAAGTGAACCAATAAGTCACTTATTCCTTCAATACACACTTATTAAATCCCTGTATTTCATATAATTTAAAATGACCATGATGAATCCAGTGATACCACTTCTACTTAACATCCTCTTCAGATAAAAGTACAAATGGAAATCTTAAGTATTTGGTTTGCTTACTTACACTCTACAATCCTAAGATAAGTTACAGAAATAAGTAACCAAACCTCCCCTGGCACCTGCTAGCATTTCAGTCATACACATTTGATTTATTTACTGGCTATTTTGATATTAAAGATGACAAAACTTTAACACAGAAACATTTTACACATTTTACATTGGCCATCGTCATTGTCTCAAAGACCAATAGCCCAATATGCATTTTGATGCAGAGTGACTTGACAGTGAAAAATGAATCTTTTCACCTTTATCCATTCAAATGAAGATTTATTAATTTGGTAAAAGTAATGCAATGGATATTGCTTTTAGGGCAAATGTTTAGGAAAAGCAAACATCAAAGTTCACCGTAACATCATTAATAAGCACACTTTTTAAAAAATCTAGCAATGCATGGAGACATTGACTGAAATTACTTCTCCCATCATTCTCATTTTTTATTTCCTTATTGTGTTTTATTTTTTTCACAGCACTTACTATTCTAATATTTTTGTTTTTTAATTATCTCTTTCTACCAGAATATGACTTCCAGAGGACAGAATTTGAATTTTTTATTGCTAAGCTTCCATTGCCTATTGACTGACTTATATTAAGTTTAGATCAACAAATATTTGCTGAGATGATGTGTTAAATAAATGTAATGATGTGAAAAAATGATTGATAATAAAAGCTTCATTCTTCTTATAACTAAGACAAATGTCAAAATTAAGAATATTATCGATATTTCTACAGAGATTTAAACAAATATTAAACATTTCCCAAGATAACATTTTGAAATGCTTGTGTTTTACACTAATGGTTTAAGTTTCTATTGTATATTGAGCTCATGAGAGATAATAGGATTTACCACACACATTACTTAGTTTTCAGAAAGGATACAGGACAGTCAGCAAGTTACCATGCTTGTATATACCAGAGCAATGCTTCTGATTACTCAGTCACTTGGGAGATATGTGGTCACAAGAGATGAAGTTGAGTGAGGGCACAGCTCTCAGTTCAGCTAAGTCTTCAACTCTAGGATCCCTTGACTTTTACACCTAGAGTATCACATAGCCCTCTTAGGTGTACATGACGATCAGCTGGTCATGCAGCCCTCCTAGAGATCTGTGTCTAGCTCCTATCTCTGGTACTAGTATATCCCATCAATATCAGTTATTCATTACTTTATAAATAAGCTCAACAAGGGATAGGTGCTTGGTCCAGTTGATAGTCCTTATTCAAATGCTCATTTATCTTAGTTCTCACATAAATGTTTTCATGAGAAAACATTAAATCTAAGAGAAGGTAAGAGAGTTGTAAGATAATTCAACTAAGATTCAAATTTTTTTTTTTTTTTTTTTTTTTTTTTAAGACAGTCACCCAGGCTGGAATGCAGTGGCTCAATCTTGGCTCACTGCAAGCTCTGCCTCCCGGGTTCACGCCGTTCTCCTGCCTCAGCCTCCTGAGTAGCTGGAACTACAGGAGCCCGCCACCATGCCCAGCTAATTTTTTGTACTTTTTTTTTTCTTCTTTTTTTTTTTAAGTAGAGACGGGTTTCACCGTGTTAGCTAGGATAGTCTTTATCTCCTGAAATCATGATCCGCCGGCCTCGGCCTCCCAAAGTTCTGGGATTACAGGCGTGAGCCCCCATGCCTGGCCTAAGATTCAAATCTTTAGCATCCCTTGGATTTAGATAAAAGTCATAGAACTAGCTGTTAACCCTGTCCTTTTATACTTTTATGTATGTGCAAAATTAGAAAAAAAAATAGATATTTAAAAAAAATTGCATTCAAAATTTTTCTAAGACTTCATATAGAAAACCATATTTTCAAAATTAGATTTTAAACTAAGATTATTATTTAATGTTTAAAAATTAAGTATTTAGAAGAGCTTAAAATGTCTTCAAAATTAAAGCTAAAGTACAGGTCTAGTGCCCGATAGTTTTTTTTTATTTTTAAATTTTTATTATACTTTATGTTCTAGGCTACATGTGTACAATGTGCAGATTTGTCACATATGTATACATGTGCCATGTTGGTGTGCTGCACCCATTAAGTCGTCATTTACATTAGGTATATCCCCTAATGCTATCCCTCCCCACTCCCCCCACCCCACAACAGGCCCCAGTGTGTGATGTTCCCCTTCCTGTGTCCAAGTGTTCTCATTGTTCAGTTCCCACCTATGAGTGAGAATGTGCGGTGTTTAGTTTTCTGTTCTTGCGATAGTTTGCTGAGAATGATGGTTTCCAGCTGCATCCATGTCCCTACAAAGGACTCATCCTTTTTTATGGCTGCATAGTATTCCATGGTGGATATGTGCCACATTTTCTTAATCCAGTCTATCATTGATGGACATTTGGGTTGATTCCAAGTCTTTGCTATTGTGAATAGTGCCACAATAAACATATGTGTGCATGCCCAAGAGTTTTTATAAGCAAAAATTAGAAGGAAATGCAAATATATATGGAAACAAAATTGAACAGAAACGTTTTTACCAAAAACTTTAAACAAATATTAATAGAAAAGAAAATGAATAATAAAAAACCAAAACAAGATTAGACTGTGTTGTTATTAGCAACAGAAAGTAACAAAACATAAGACAAACCTTAAAATGCTAGGAAGAATATTATGTTCCAGACAACTAAAGAGCTGAAAGAAACTATACCTGATAGCCAGAGTGAGATTATTAATCATAGGTATCGTTATGTTTGGTTATGTCTAAAAAGAAACTCATATATAATGATAACAATAAATTATGCCAGATTAACTGTCGATTAAAATGTCCTTGATAACAAAAGGGAAATTGGAAGTGAAATGATGATTGGAACAAAAAAAGAATCTGTGAAGGACTTTATAAAATGAGATGAACAATTTTAATTGGAATTTTAAAAAGTTTCTATAGTTTTCAGAGAGGAAGCATAAAATTCAAGGATCTTAACTAGATTTAATCTACAATCTTTCTCTAATGTGCTGGTTTCAATAATTCACATTAAGAGTTAGGTTTTGAAATGTGTGATATGTTTAAATTGGAATTCATTTTTTATTACTTTTTAGAAGGTCTGTATTTCTTTGAGAACTTTCATTTCATCACTATTTATTAATGTCATGAATATTTCACTATTTATTAATGTCATGAATATAACCTATGGCCTCTGAAAAGCCCAACACTTTTCTTTGTTTTTGAAAATCATATCCATATGTTTTCTGTATGGCCTATTGAGGTGAAGAAAATATTAAATACAAAAAGTCAGAATGACTGCTGTTCTCCATAGTACATAGAGGTATTTCCCATACCTGCCCTTTACTCTCCTGAATTTGTCATTAGAAACATCAGCTTTCACATTAATTTTGTATCCTGAGACTTTGCTGAAGTTGCTTATCAGCTTAAGGAGATTTTGGGCTGAGACAATGGGGTTTTCTAAATATACAATCATGTCATCTGCAAACAGGGACAATTTGACTTCTTCTTTTCCTAACTGAATCCCCTTGATTTCTTTCTCTTGCCTGATTGCCCTAGCCAGAACTTCCAACACTATGTTGAATAGGACTGGTGAGAGAGGGCATCCCTGTCTTGTGCCAGTTTTCAAAGGGAATTTTTCCAGTTTTTGCCCATTCAGTATGATATTGGCTGTGGGTTTGTCATAAATAGCTCTTATTATTTTGAGGTACGTTCCATCAATACCGAATTTATTGAGCGTTTTTAGCATGAAGGGCTGTTGAATTTTGTCAAAAGCCTTTTCTGCATCTATTGAGATAATGATGTGGTTCTTGTCTTTGGTTCTGTTTATATGCTGGATTATGTTTATTGATTTGCGAATGTTGAACCAGCCTTGCATCCCAGGGATGAAGCCCACTTGATCATGGTGGATAAGCTTTTTGATGTGTTGCTGAATCCGGTTTGCCAGTATTTTATTGAGGATTTTTGCATCGATGTTCATCAGGGATATTGGTCTAAAATTCTCTTTTTTTGTTGTGTCTCTGCCAGGCTTTGGTATCAGGATGATGTTGGCCTCATAAAATGAGTTAGGGAGGATTCCCTCTTTTTCTATTGATTGGAATAGTTTCAGAAGGAATGGTACCAACTCCTCCTTGTACCTCTGGTAGAATTCAGCTGTGAATCCATCTGGTCCTGGACTTTTTTTGGTTGGTAGGCTATTAATTATTGCCTCAATTTCAGAGCCTGCTATTGGTCTATTCAGGGATTCAACTTCTTCCTGGTTTAGTCTTGGAAGAGTGTAAGTGTCCAGGAAATTATCCATTTCTTCTAGATTTTCCAGTTTATTTGCGTAGAGGTGTTTATAGTATTCTCTGATGGTAGTTTGTATTTCTGTGGGGTCGGTGGTGATATCCCCTTTATCATTTTTAATTGCGTCAATTTGATTCTTCTCTCTTTTCTTCTTTATTAGTCTTGCTAGTGGTCTGTCAATTTTGTTGATGTTTTCAAAAAACCAACTCCTGGATTCATTGATTTTTTGGAGGGTTTTTTGTGTCTCTATCTCCTTCAGTTCTGCTCTGATCTTAGTTATTTCTTGCCTTCTGCTAGCTTTCGAATGTGTTTGCTCTTGCTTCTCTAGTTATTTTAATTGCGATGTTAGAGTGTCAATTTTAGATCTTTCCTGCTTTCTCTTGTGGGCATTTAGTGCTATAAATTTCCCTCTACACACTGCTTTAAATGTGTCCCAGAGATTCTGGTATGTTGTATCTTTGTTCTCATTGGTTTCAAAGAACATCTTTATTTCTGCCTTCATTTCGTTTTGTACCCAGTAGTCATTCAGGAGCAGGTTGTTAAGTTTCCATGTATTTGAGCGGTTTTGATTGAGTTTCTTAGTCCTGAGTACTAGTTTGATTGCACTGTGGTCTGAGAGACAGTTTGTTATAATTTCTGTTCTTGTACATTTGCTGAGGAGTGCTTTACTTCCAATTACGTGGTCAATTTTGGAGTAAGTACGATGTGGTGCTGAGAAGAATGTATATTCTGTTGATTTGGGGTGGAGAGTTCTATAGATGTCTATTAGGTCTGCTTGCTGCAGAGATGAGTTCAATTCCTGGATATCCTTGTTAACTTTCTGTCTCGTTGATCTGTCTAATGTTGACAGTGGAGTGTTGAAGTCTCCCATTATTATTGTATGGGAGTCTAAGTCTCTTTGTAAGTCTCTAAGGACTTGCTTTATGAATCTGGGTGCTCCTGTATTGGGTGCATATATATTTAGGATAGTTAGCTCTTCCTGTTGAATTGATCCCTTTACCATTATGTAATGGCCTTCTTTGTCTTTTTTGATCTTTGATGGTTTAAAGTCTGTTTTATCAGAGACTAGTATTGCAACCCCCGCTTTTTTTTGTTCTCCATTTGCTTGGTAAATCTTCCTCCATCCCTTTATTTTGAGCCTATGTATGTCTCTGCGTGTGAGATGGGTCTCCTGAATACAGCAGACTGATGGGTCTTGACTCTTTATCCAGTTTGCCAGTCTGTGTCTTTTAATTGGAGCATTTAGTCCATTTACATTTAAGGTTAAGATTGTTATGTGTGAACTTGATCCTGCCATTATGATATTAACTGGTTATTTTGCTCGTTAGTTGATGCAGTTTCTTCCTAGCCTTGATGGTCTTTACATTTTGGCATGTTTTTGCAATGGCTGGTACCGGTTGTTCCTTTCCATGTTTAGTGCTTCCTTCAGGGTCTCTTGTAAGGCAGGCCTAGTGGTGACAAAATCTCTAAACATTTGCTTATCTGTAAAGGATTTTATTTCTCCTTCACTTATGAAACTTAGTTTGGCTGGATATAAAATTCTGGGTTTAAAATTCTTTTCTTTAAGAATGTTGAATATTGGCCCCCACTCTCTTCTGGCTTGAAGAGTTTCTGCCGAGAGATCTGCTGTTAGTCTGATGGGCTTCCCTTTGTGGGTAACCCGACCTTTCTCTCTGGCTGCCCTTTAGATTTTTTCCTTCATTTCAACTTTGGTGAATCTGGCAACAAGCATTCTTATACACCAGTAACAGACAAACAGAGAGCCAAATCAGGAATGAACTTCCATTCACAATTGCTTCAAAGAGAATAAAATACCTAGGAATCTAACTTACAAGGGATGTAAAGGACCTCTTCAAGGAGAACTACAAACCACTGCTCAGTGAAATAAAAGAGGACACAAACAAATGGAAGAACATACCATGCTCATGGATAGGAAGAATCAATATCGTGAAAATGGCCATACTGCCCAAGGTAATTTATAGATTCAATGCCATCCCCATCAAGCTACCAATGAGCTTCTTCACAGAATTGGAAAAAACTGCTTTAAAGTTCATATGGAACCAAAAAAGAGCCCACATCTCCAAGACAATCGTAAGTCAAAAGAACAAAGCTGGAGGCATCACGCTACCTGACTTCAAACTATACTACAAGGCTACAGTAACCAAAACAGCATGGTACTGGTACCAAAACAGAGATATAGACCAATGGAACAGAACAGAGTCCTCAGAAATAATACCACACATCTACAGCCATCTGATCTTTGACAAACCTGAGAGAAACAAGAAATGGGGAAAGGATTCCCTATTTAATAAATGGTGCTGGGAAAACTGGCTAGCCATAAGTAGAAAGCTGAAACTGGATCCTTTCCTTACTCCTTATACGAAAATTAATTCAAGATGGATTAGAGACTTAAATGTTAGACCTAATACCATAAAAATCCTAGAGGAAAACCTAGGTAGTACCATTCAGGACATAGGCATGGGCGAAGACTTCATGTCTAAAACACCAAAAGCAACGGCAGCAAAAGCCAAAATTGACAAATGGGATCTCATTAAACTAAAGAGCTTCTGCACAGCAAAAGAAACTACCATCAGAGTGAACAGGCAACCTACAGAATGGGAGAAAATTTTTGCAATCTACTCATCTGACAAAGGGCTAATATCCAGAACCTACAAAGAACTCAAACAAATTTACAAGAAAAAAACAAACAACCCCATCAAAAAGTGGGCAAAGGATATGAACAGACATTTCTCAAAAGAAGACATTCATACAGCCAACAGACACATGAAAAAATGCTCATCATCACTGGCCATCAGAGAAATGCAAATCAAAACCACAATGAGATACCATCTCACACCAGTTAGAATGGCGATCATTCAAAAGTCAGGAAACAACAGGTGCTGGAGAGGATGTGGAGAAATAGGAACACTTTTACACCGTTGGTGGGATTGTAAACTAGTTCAACCATTATGGAAAACAGTATGGCGATTCCTCAAGGATCTAGAACTCGATGTACCATATGACCCAGCCATCCCATTACTGGGTATATACCCAAAGGATTATAAATTATGCTGCTATAAAGACACATGCACACGTATGTTTATTGCAGCACTATTCACAATAGCAAAGACTTGGAATCAACCCAAATGTCCATCAGTGACAGATTGGATTAAGAAAATGTGGCACATATACACCATGGAATACTATGCAGCCATAATAAAGGATGAGTTTGTGTCCTTTGTAGGGACATGGATGCAGCTGGAAACCATCATTCTTAGCAAACTATCACAAGAACAGAAAACCAAATACCGCATGTTCTCACTCATAGGTGGGAACTGAACAATGAGATCACTTGGACTCGGGAAGGGGAACATCACACACCGGGGCCTATCATGGGGAGGGGGGAGGGGGGAGGGATTGCATTGGGAGTTATACCTGATGTAAATGACGAGTTGATGGGTGCAGAACACCAACATGGCACAAGTATACATATGTAACAAACCTGCACGTTGTGCACATGTACCCTACAACTTAAAGTATAATAATAATAAATAAATTTTAAAAAAAACAAAAAAACCAAAATGCATTATATTATGTAAATCATCACAACTCTAAAAAAAAAAAAAAAAAAAAAAAAAAAGAAACATCAGCTTTCACAAGACTTGCTCCTGAGTTTTCTAACCTTGATAGACAATAGGTATGCAAAGAAGGAAAAGACTTTCAGATATCTACAATCTCACTACAGGCTACAGTCAAGTTTTGTTCACCATTAAAGATAACTCCACAGGACATAAAGAAAGCCTTAGGTAATGTAAATAATCTTATAAATTTACCATGGTTTTCTCAACCATGTGGATAATTGTCTCCAAAATTATTTGGAAAATATTTAATCGAAAAAAATGATATCTCCTGGAAGGCAAACAGACACTTTTGTTGCTGAAGCAAAGAGAAGGCAAATGCCAGAAATATAGAATTTCTCAGCATATTTTTTGCCTTAAAAAAAGTTAAGGGAACGTCTTATTTGACAACATTTAAGAAATGTTCACATGCATGATAAAGTTAAATATAAGAATAGAATGGAATTAATTGAATCTGAGGATGTTTAGTGAAGAATCTCAGCTTTGGGAGGAAAAGCTGGTAGCCTATAATGACTTCCATTCATTAAGGATAAAGAGATAATAATCACAAAAGCTTTTATATTTTACTGAATAGATACTTTTTGCCTCACACAGGGTTAGAAACTTTTTAGACTTCTATTAATTAACTCTTAGGAAATTTCTATGAACTATGAATTAGTATCTAAATATTATAGATGAGAAAATAAAAACATAGCTCAAGTAACATGCTCTGAATCACCTGATTAGAGAGTGATACACGCAGAATTTCTTTGACTTCTATTCAACTCAAAGACTACTCTCTCCACCACTTCATAAGAGCCTCTTACTCCAAGAGAATAAATAGAACTATTTTTTTCATAAAAGATGCACATAAAGTTTTGCCTCAGTGTTTCAATTTTGTGTGTGTGTGTGTCTCTCTCTCTCTGTGTGTGTGTATGTGTGTGTTTATAATGTCTAGTCTTAGTAAAAACAAACTATCCTTAGGAGAGTATTATTTAGAGATTTCTTAGTGAAGACAACATACGTCAATGTAATTTTCTTCTCTATTGAGACTCTTAAGGGAGAGACGAGCATTCCTCATTTTTGACTTATTTTGGTATGAATCAAGTTTCACAAACCTTTGGAAGATGATGTAAGCTGAATTTACCCTTTGACCTAAAAAATAATCTTGTATTTAAAAAATCCAAACTAATATTGCATCAATTTACTACCTGAAGAAAATTCCAGCCATACAACAGAGAAGGGCAATCCACAGAGAACTCAGAGTTCTCCCTGAATTAATGGGGTGGAGATTCATGAAGGCCAAGGCAGATCAAAATTACAGGACAGGGTAACAGTGAAGAAAAAGTTTCATAGAGAGAGAACTCTAGAGGCCATAGATCTCAGAGGGTCCCTCGCAGGTATTCTGCTGAGTTCTAATCAACATATACATGTGAAGAAACTACCTAAGGCTGAGGAAGAACATCCAAAACAACTGAAGAAAAAAAATCGCTTAAGCCTGAGAATAGTGTTATGTCCACCAGCAAGAGCAGAAACCCTCACAATACATAGAACATAAAGTAAAATACTGAGAAGAGCTTTGCCTCCTAAAATAGAACAAAATTAGCCTGAGGATAAATATTGCTCTCATTTTGCTTAAAATATTTTAAAAGCAAGACCTGAAAGGATGAAACTGTTTCCAGATAACTATATTCCAGACTGAAGCTCAGGAATATTTATATGAACAGCAAATATCCAGGACTCAACATGCTAAAACTAACAATCTCTGTACTAAATGAAAAAAAATATAGCAGGAATGCAAAGTAGCAGGAAAAAAAAAAAAACACCACCTGAAGTATCAAAAAAAATTAAAACTGGTACAGAAATGATATAGATAATAAAATGTGTAGGTAAGCCATTAAAAATAATTGAATAAATGATGTAGACACATTTAAGATATAAGAAAAGACCCAAATTGAAATTCTAGAGATGAAAACTCTGTCTAGGTTGAGATTAACAGCAAACTAGACACTGCAAAAGAAAATATTGGCAGACTTGAAGATATAACAATAGAAACTATTCAAAACGAAATATGGAGAGGGAAAAAGAGAACTAAAATGTTAACAAAGTTTACATGAACCTTAGGAAAACATATAATGGTGTAATAATTAATGTAATAAAAATTTCCAAGGAAGAAGAGAATAGAAAAAAATTAAGTTCCATGCAACTGACATGATTTCATTCTTTTTAATGGCTGAATAATATTTCACTGTGTACATGTACCACATTTTCTTTATTCATTCATCAGTTAGTGAACACTTAGTTTGATTCCACATTTTGGCTATTGTGCATAGTGCTGTAATAAACACCAGAGTGCAGATATCTCTCCAATATACTGATTTCTTTTCTTCTGCATACATACCCAGCAGTGAGACTGCTGGATCATATGGTAGTTCTATTTTTAGTTTTTTGAGGCACCTCCATACTGTTCTCCATAGAGGCTGTACTAACATTTGCACCAAAAATATGCAAAGGCTCCCCTTTTGCCATACCCTCGCCAGCATTTGTTATTGCTTGCCTTTTGGATAAATGCCATTTTTACTGGGGTGAAATAATATGTCATTGTAGTTTTAATTTGCATTTCCCTCAGTAGTAGTGATGTTGAGCATTTTTCCTATACCATATTGGCCATTTGTATGTCTCCTTTTGAGAAATGTCTATTCAGATCTTTGCCCACTTTTAAATCAAATTTTTTGTTTTTCTTCCTATTAGTTGTTTAACTCCATATATATTCTGGTTATTAATTGTTGTCAAATGGATAGTTTGCAAATATATGCTCCCATGGATGTAACTGGAAGAAATTATGTTAAGTGAAATAAGCCAGGCACCAAAAGATAAATATTACATGTTCTCACGAATAGGTGGGAGCTCAAAATAATTAAACTTATGGAAATAGAGAGTAGAATGGTTGTTATCAGAAGCTGGGAAGGGTGATGGGAAGGCAAGGAATAAAGAGGGGATGGTTAACGGGTACAAAAGTACATTTAGATAGAAGGAATAACGTCTAGTGTTTGGTAGCACAATAACGTGGCTATAGTTAACCACAATTTATTGTATGTATCAAAATAACTACAGGAGTGGAATTGGAATGTTTATAACACAAAGAAATAATAAATGCTTGAGGTGATAGATACACCAAATCCTGATTTGATTGTTACACATTGTATGCTTGTATCAAAATATTACCTGTACCCCATAAGTATGTAGAACTAGTATGTATCTATAATAATTAAAAGTTTTTAAACTAAAAAAATTAAGAACTGACACAAAAATAGTCAAAAATTTTCCAAATTTGATGAAATGTCTAAAGCCAGAGATCCAAAAAGCTCATGAACCACAAGCAAAATAAACATAAATAAAAAAATACATCAGAACATTAGCAAATTGTTTAACTAGTGGCAAACAGAAATGTAGAGCAACATCATTAAAGTTCTGAAAGAAAGAAAAAACCCTGTAATTCTAGAACACTTTGTGAAAATGTCTTTAACAAATACAGGCAAAGTAGTTTTTCTGATATTTGATAACTTAAGGAATGCAGTGTTCAATACCTGAAAGAATTTATCATAGACATGCACTACAAAAAATTTTACAGAAGTTTTACAAGCAGATGGGAAATGACACCAAATGAAAAGCTAGATCTGGATGCAGAATACAAAACTCCATTGATAGCCCCCACTGCAAAGACACCATGTTAACAACAATCTATACAGAAAAACAAACAAAAACATCTTCATAAGAACAAAAGTCAGGTGAGCACTCATAGTACTTGGTTTTAACTTTATATCCCTGAAAGAGGCACTGAAGACACAGGAAAAAAAAGTCCTGAATTGCTGACACCACTCCCTGCTACCCGCCCTGCCTGCTGTCCCCCTTCCCCACCAGCTCCCTCTCCCCGCCAGCCCCCCTCCCCACCTTACCCTGAGCCCCAGGCAGCAGCTGCAGGGTGCAGAGAGCATCTCTGAGTATTGGGAGAGGGAGAACACAGCAACTGGGAGGAACTGAACTTGGTGCTGTCCTGTTTGAGCAGAAAGAAAAATGGGACCAAGCTCAGCTGATGTTGCCCACAGAGGGAGCATTTACACCAATCCCAGCCAGAGGGAAATTGCAGATTCCAGAGGGTCAGAATTTGAGTTCCTGCAGACCTCGCCACAGAGGACTCAGTGCTCTGTGTCTCTAAGTAAACTGGAAAGGCAATCTAGGCCATAAGGACTGCAACTCTCAGGCAAAGTCTTAGTGCTGAACTAGGCCCATTGACAGTGGACATGGGACAGTGCTGAACTAGGCCCATTGACAGTGGATGTGACCTGCCAATGAAGCATGCCTATGGGAACTAGAAAATAGCCTCAAAAAAGCAAATCGAAAAGTTATTGGCCCTAAAGAGGAAGTAGAGAAAGAGATAGGACAGAAATAGGGCTATATACCATTACTGGGTATATACCCAAAGGAATATAATTATTCTACCATAAAGACACAGGCACGCATATGTTTTTCACAGCACTATTCACAGTAGAAAAGACGTGGAATTAACATAAATGCCCACCAGTGGTAGATTGGGTAAAGAAAATGTGGTACATACACACCATGAAAGAATGAGATTGTGTCTTTTGCAGCAACATGAATGGAGGTGGAGGTCATTATCCTAAGGAAACTAAACAGGAACAGAAAACCAAATACCACACGATCTCGTTTATAAGTGGGAGGTAAACATTGAGTACATATCGTCACAAAGAAAGGAACAAGAGACACCAGGACCTACTTGAGGGTGGAGGCTCGGTGGAGGGTGAGGAGAACCACTTGAACCCAGGAGTTGGAGGTTGTAGTGAGCCGAGATTGCGCCACTACACTCCAGCCTCCCAGCCTGCCAGCCTCCTAATGAATAGCATGAGCACTTTTCTCTAAATATATGAGCCGAAAGCCTAGTTCTTATGAATTTGTGATAACAGAATACTTTATTTACCTAAACTGTAATAGCATAAGGACATGAATCTCTATCAGTCTGAGTGCCAGAAAGTAGCCCTTATATTAATTTGTCTTTTAGTTATTTGTGGTGGTTCTAAAGGAAGTATATTGCAGTGTGCCCCCAAAGCAGACGTAACATGCCAAGAATGTCACATTGTGACTCAGAAAGCAGTATCTAACAGCCTACAGTGGCAAAATGTGAGAATTAAAATGGCAGGAGTGGTGTTAGCTCTTCTCTCTAAAACATTCTTTCATTAATAAACAACATAAACATGCTGTTTGTTATCTCTCAGAATGTGAACATATTATCCCATCATTATCAAAGAACAGCTTGTAAATTTTTAGGGGTATTTCTAAAAAGTGTGACTTATGGAACAAATTATTTCAGTAATTTCTCTCAACTGAGCAATTGGCAGCAGTACTATAAAATACTTTTAAGTGTAGAATTGGCATCTATTTAATGTCAGGAACTCGATTGCTCTAAAGCACATATGAAATCAGGCCATTATTTTCTAAATGTAATAAACCATCAGAGGGTTCTCAGAATTGAGTGTGGATATGGTGGCCAAACGAGCCAAAAATCACTGCTTCTGATGCTTCTTCTTATCTGTATATTATTGATTTCTACTTTTATTTTTAAAACTGTGTCTAACACAGATGTTACCAAAACGCAGTTATAATTACCCTTTCTTATTATTTTCAAGACACCTATACATCAGGAATGGCTTCATCTCTGTATGTGACTTGAACAGAGCTCGAAATGCACATGTGTGTGCATGGAGGACAGTTGCAGACAGAACGTGTAGGCTCTGGAGTCAAACATCTAGGACTTATCAGTTGTGTGGTCTTACCCAAGTTAATAATCTCCATATTTCAAATTTCTGATTTGACAAATAAATCTAAACATAGTATCTACTTTAAAAATTTCATTGAGGTGATAAACTATAAAATGACATCTTTTTGGTCAATATGTGTGAACATTTTTTTCAATGTGACATACCCTTATACATCATTAAGCTCTTCCTGACATTAATACAGGAAAGTTCATAATATCATTTATCATATTAATGATGTTACTATGATTATGATTTTATCATAAAATGAGTAAAACATGGGATACCTCATTGAGAATTCACATTTACTGTATCCACTCCCAACTTGACATCTCAACATAAGTCTTTTGACAATTTACTGAAGAGAAAAATTGTAGTTGTAGTTATACATAAATACCTACTAAAATCCTTTTACCCATTCACATGTCAAAGTCGTTATGACTCCCCAGAAGTCTCTCTTCTCTCACTCTTTGTTCCAGAACATTTTACAAAATCCTGATCTATTTTTTTGCTCCTGTATTCCTGTGACTTTTTCCCCCTTCCAACAACTGCTTCAGTGATATTTTGTTTAAGATTTTTGCATTTATGCTTATGAAAGCAATTGATCTGTGATTTTCCTTTCTTTAATATCCTTGTCAATTTTTAACATGAAGCTTATACTGTCTACATAAAGTGAGCTAATTGTTTCCACTTTATTCCCTGCAACAGTTTGTTTGAACTGTTTTCTTTCTTCAGTATTTGAAAGTTTTCACTGGAAGCCTTCCAAGCCAGTCATCTATTATGTGAAAAGTCTTTGATTACATAGTCAGCATTTTAATTTAGAATAATAATAATTTTAATTTCATTCCATTTTAAAAATTTATTGTTTTGTATCTTTTGGTAAATTGTGTGTGTGTTTGTAGGGATTTGTCCATTTCATCAAATTTTTCAAATTTAGTCATAAAGTTGTTCATTATCTTTGATTGTCTAGTGGAACCTCTTTTTATTTCCTATATGTGTAATTATTAAACTTCTTTTTATATCATGTAGTTTTTTGGGTTTTGTTTTGTTTTGTTTTAATCCATATCACAATCTCAGTTTCTTAATGAGATGGTTTTGTTCATTTATATTCAGTTATTAATACCTGGAACATATTTTAGAGAGATTAGAATGGTGGTATATTGGATTAGCAAATACTAAAAGAAAAGCATGCATTTTGGGAAAAACATAATTTCTTTTTTTTTTTTTCCCTCCATTTTCTGGGCTCCATTCTGTCCTATGGGCCCATTTTCTTTTTGTTTTTTTAAAATTTATTTATTATTATTATACTTTAAGTTGTAGGGTACATGTGCATAATGTGCAGGTGAAAAGGTAAACTAATCAAATTAAGTTTGCTTTAACATACTCATGTAAAAAAGAGGCAATCTTTAAAGAAAACTTATTAGAAAAATGCATCAACATGTTCTCAAATATTTATTTCAGATTCTCTAGAACAAAGAAGTGTAAGATAGTTAAGCTCCAAGACTATCAGGTATGACATGTCTCCTCAGTTTGAAATATATATATATTTTTTTTTCTCAGAAGTTCATTGTAGTCTTCAAGGTAGCTTTTGCATTTGGAACCCTATTGGTCAAATTATTTTAAACTAAGATATCTTCCTTATCATAAATAGTGCTATCTAGTTTATGTTAGTACTATAGAGCTTTGATGCATGGTAATATGAACTAATGAATACCAAGACCTTTTCCCTAGTCAAAACCTTGGCAATAAACTTCAGAAATTCTCTCAGTAAGAATCCTGTATTATCCTTTTTTTACCTTCTCCCATCACTCCACCTACCAACCAACAGACACACACACAGACACATTATGGCTTTTTTTCCCCATCTTTGAGTAAAACTATTCTTTCAAATTCTAAGAAAACATCTGTGGCTATGATTGACCCTTGCTGTTGCTTTGCTACATTAAAATCTTATGGTTAAACCTCTTTGTTCTCTTCAGTGCTTTAGTAATGTTATGAAAATTAACAATCTCATTTATAGATAACTCCTAGTACCCTTTATTTGTTATTTTCTTTTAAATTCAAAATTATTATTTTGTGGTGTATTTTTCATACTCTCAAAACATTTGCTGTTGAGCCCTGAATAAACTTACTATTGGCTCAAGACAATCGTCTGGAATGCATAGTCATTACATTTATTTAATATAATATCATTTATTCTAAATCTATACATATTTTTATTACATTGCATATGCTATTTTGGCCTTGATGGTCTTCTCATTAAAGAGTGAAACAAACCACTGAATATGCTGTATGCATGAAAACCGTATTTTGTAAAAGCTTTTCTTCGTGTGTGTGATCAAACTGTTTCTTGTTCGTGTCGGAACCAGAATGCTAGTGGGGTTTTCATAGCCTTTCAGTGTTGTTCACCCTCAAAACTATTATGTTATTTTATCTGAGTCAATAGGCACCATTTTAGTGTCTTACAATAAGCTATAGTTATACCAAACTACTGAATGGAAATTACAACAGAAGTAGAGTAAGCTTTGTGACCTCTTTTCCTCTACAATGAGCAACTACATTTTAGTATCTGCTGCTCTTTGCCTAACATATATCACAAGTACTAATCATTATCTAATGCTTCCAAAATTGCTTCAACACCATATATATTTTAATATTTATCATATAGTATCTTAGACTGTGTACAAATTTAATTAAAATGATTGTAGATTTTTGTTCCAATGTAAAATTAGCTACAATGTGATTGAACTTTATGAAATGAAAACAGAAATGATAGTTGATGCCACAACCTATTTTATATTTGCAAATTGCTAAGTCTTAGGAAAAGTGTAACTAATTTTTATTTTATATGCAATGAAAATATATTTTTATTGAGCTAACTGCATTCCTTTATAAACTTTTCTTTTTACTGCTCTTGCCTATGTTAATTGTCAAGGCTTAGCTAGAGTCCTGTGATTGCCAGCCTTGAACCTGAGTCAAAGAAGGCATGGAACTCTTACAGGAGAAGATTTTGATAAAGAGGAAACTGTGGAGTTGGAGTAGCATCTCCACCACCTTAAGTGGATGCTGAGACCAGCATCATTAATCAGCTTTCTACTAGCCATTGCCCCAATGTTTTCCTTGCCTGCAGAGCCTTGATGTTTAGAGAAATGCAATGTGTTTAACCACAGAAAAAGAGTCATAATTTGGTCTATTGAATTTTCAAGATAATATCATTTTATTTATTTATTTTTTTGGACGGAGTCTTGCTCTGTCACCCAGGCTGGAGTGCAGTGGCACGATCTCAGCTCACTGTAACCTCCGTCTCCCGGGTTTAAGCAGTTCTCTGCCTCAGCCTCCCTCGTAGCTGGGATTGCAGGTGCCCACCACCACGCCTGACTAGTTTTTGTATTTTTAGTATAGATGGGGTTTCATAATCTTGGCCAGAGTGGTCTTGAACTCTGCCTCCTGAGGCAGGTGGATCATGAGGACAAGTGCTGGGATCATGAGGACAAGTGCTGGGATTACAGGCATGAGCCACTGTGCTTGGCCTGATAATCTCATTTTAATTTCTATATTCTGCAGTCTCCCTTGCAGTAAGTGCTCTAAATATCAGTTACTCACATGGATGCATTTGCTTTTTTTTTTTTTCCACTGCAGTGCTCCAGCCTGTGTCGTAGTGGTCAAAGCAGTCTTTGTTATCTGATCCTGACTTCCTAATCACTGGATCACACCTCAGATGTGTCTTCCTAAACTCAGTAGTTAGTGTAGTATTCTCATGTAGCCCGATTTTCCTGATTCTGGCCACATCATGCCCTGGGTGCATACATTCAGCTAAGTACTTCTAGAAATCATTGAAGGTCTAGGTTGGAATTCACTCCACCGGTTGTTTCCAGGACTTTGTAAGCATCTAATTCCTATATTAAATCTTTTCTGCTTAAAGTAACTAGAGAGGCTTCTGTTTCTTACACTGAACTTGGACATAGTTACATACTTGTGTTTGAAGGTAGGCTTGGCTGTGTGACACAGGAGTTGCCAAGGTTATTGGAAGTTTGAACAAATTGTTTTCTGATTAAGAATATGGAAGTATGAAAAATAGTAGCTTAAACTGCCCTGCTCCTTCCTTCCTCCTCTTCTTTCCTCCCTTTGATCTTCATTAGAAGTTTTATAGTGTTAACAGCCATCCTGCAACCATGAGATGATTGGATGAATAAGAACCGAAGGCCTCAGTTTGCTGTGGTCCCAGCTGTGTTGGTGTGCTTTATTATGTTAGGGATAGTAGAGAAGGATGAGAAAAGCCTGAATCGTTGATGATATTAATGTTAGTAGGCTGCTAACAAAGCTCTGGACTGCCATTGTTAGTTAAGTTTCTTGTCACTTGCTGGAAAAATAATTTATAATTAATAAAATAGAACTGCCTACTCTCTGATGGTGATAGATCAAAAGTAAAGGCAGTCTGAACTTTTGTAATGGAGCAGATGCTGTCAACGCTCTGCCATATCTCTCAGACTGACATTCCACAATGCTCCACCAACCTCCTGTGGGCAGTATTAGGATCTCTGTGTGCTTGAGGGCTTTTCTTGGAATTTTACAAAACTTCTGTCTAACTCTTAGAAGTGGCAAGAAATTGATACTCCCTGAGAGTATCTCCCTACCAGTGACTCTCAGACATTGCTGTACATCAGCTTTCTTGTTCCTTTGGTAGAATGTTTTGAAGCATGTATTTTACACATTTCCCAGGCTTTCTCACTATATTAGCTAATTTAATATCTTATCTTTTACAGATTGTCTCCTTTCTCTGCAACTCCTAAATTAAATAATGGCACTTCATTTTTTGTCTTAGCATTTGCTTTTGAGGGGGATCCAAGCTGAGATACCTAACTTGAAATCATATGGTATATCAGACCAAAATCAGATATAAAAGACCAAATTAAAAAAAAGTCTTCTACTTCAGTCAAAATTAAGTGCACAGAATGTTGTGGAAGCCTCTGTGATTTCATCTGACTATAGCTTTACAAAGATATAGGCCCTTTAATTTTGTTGTATTATTCCAATAGTGATTATATATTGACTATAACCATCATATAAGTTCTGTTGGCTACTGTATTAGTCAGTACTCTCCAAAGAAATAGAAAATGCATATATATATGTGTGTGTGTGTGTGCGTGTGTGTGTGCCACACACACACTTATATAATCATAGATTATATACATGCCTAATTTATATGTAAATTACCAACACATATTACCTATACCAACACATATTATCTATCAGTCATATAACCTATTTTAAATATTTCATAAAATCCCAGTTTACCAAAAACTGAAAAAAACTTGAACAAAAGATTTACTTGAGGCAAAAGTGACAGTATTCCATTTTATTCTCTCTGTCCCTCTCTCTCTATATATGTATATATACGTATATATGTACATATCTATATATATGTATATATACACACACATATAAAGAGAAATTTATTTTTAAGGAATTGGCTCAAAGGATTGTGAAGGTTTGGTAAGTTTAAAATCTGATGAGGTAAGCCAGCAGGCTGGACATCCAGGGAATAGCTGCAGTTAAATTCCAAAGGCCATCTTTTGGAACAATCCCTTCTTGCTCAGGGAAGGTCAGTCTTTTTTCTATTAAGACCAGCTGATTAGATGAGGCCCACCTGCATTAAGATGGGCAATTGGCTTTACTCAGAGCCTACCAATTTATATGTTACTCTCATCCATAAAACAACCAAACAGAAACATCTAGAAAAATGATAGGGTAAATATTTTGGTATAGTGGCCCAGCTAAGTTGACACATAAAAATAACTATCACAGATACTTTTTTACTAGTTTTATATCTAGATGTTAACATTACAATCCACTGGCCTGACTCTACCACTGCTTCTAAAAGCAGCTTAATTTTATTTCAATTAGACTATTTTCCCATATGTTAAATTTCTTTAATCAAAGATATCTTCCATTTCCATGAGCTCAAACAACATGGCTTTTTACATCCGTATGTGCAGACAGAATGAGCAAATTTCTTTGTGGCATGTTTTAAAATTAAACTTTGGCATTCACCTCTATTTCCTCTTTAAAGAACTCATGAATTATGGGATAAGCATAAAACATTTTGCTCTTACAAGAAAAGTTACTTTTTTTTTTTTTTTTGACAGAAAGGCCCAAGGTAGAAAGTAAATTTAAAAATCCAATTTAGAGAGAGAAAATGCGGTAAATTCTGTGATTTTTTATTGGTGGAAACTGTTTCATAAACAACCAAGCAGGTTTCAATGCATGAATCTTTCATCAAAACAAAACCAATGGAACTAATTACCTTATTGCAGAGCAGTTTTTCACAAATAGCAATATCATGTCAGTGAGTTTTACTTCATGACAAGTGTCTGGTTTTCTACTAGTAAAATTTACAAGGAACTCCCCTTCAATTAGTAAAAAACAGAGACTGTAAGTTTTGGGAAAATAATTTTTCTGGGGGAAATTATATTTTAAATAACTATTCATTAAGTACTGCCAAGAATGTGATCTATACAACTTAGATTGCAAGAAGAATTATCAAGAAAAAATAGTTGATATTTGATTTCAAGAAGAATCATCAAGAAAAAATAGTTGATCACCAAATCAGAAGCTTATAGAGAATAAAACCCATTATTTAGTCATCTGAGGACTCCTACTTACCATAATGATACTTTGTAGGCATTAGGTTGTTAATAACCAAATATTTATTTTAAAAATTAATGCTCAATAAGTTTTTGTTTCTGTACTCACAGAATTTATAAGTCAGCTGAATTAGGGAGGCATACTGCTGTAAATTAGCTGAAACCACTATGCCTATGCATGACCAAAGGGTCCTTGTGGGCAGCTATTGATAGCTGTCAACAGTTTAAAATAAGTAAAAGTTAAAATAAAATTATGCCTCAGGACAAATTTGGCCACAGATACCAACACATGTTATCTATCAACCATATCACCTATTTAAAAATTTTGATAAAAATCACAGTTTACCAAAAAAGGGAAAAAAGACTTGAATGAAAGATTCACTTGAGACAAATGTGACACTATTCCATTATTATATCTGGCTAAACCTACTAAGTCAAGTCATTAGGAAAATTCTGAATCAATGCTGGAAAGGAAATACATAAGAATCAACCCTAGGGTGGCACGCTCAAAGGTGTAAGTGAAAGATACAGTGTTTGCTATATTCTTATTACTGTTTAGGGAAAGACTAGAATTCTCTCTCAAATATGTTAGCCAATCTGTACATCTTGAAAACCACTAATGAGAATCCATCACTAGTGAACACTTTACAGATGCTAATTTTTCCAACAAAATCCTATTTCTAGCATATTATGCTGATGAGTGAACTATTCTGATAGTCTCCAGTAAAAGTGATAACTGAAGAATCTATATATAACAGCTGCCTCAGGAATGTGTTTAGCTCATTTTCTGCTGAATTCCTGATAAGGGCAACTGAATGTTCCAAGTGTGGCTTCCACCTACATATATAATAACACATTGTCTATACTGAAGTATTTCAGATAAATTCAGGCATCATATATATTACATGAGTGCAGACAAATACAATTAGCTAATACATACTGAATGCTTCTTGTGTGCTGAGAGATTATTCTAAATAGTTCTCATGAGTTATCTCAAATAACTCCAAAGCAACAGTCAATTATTTCATTTCTAAAAAAGGAAATTGAGGCTCTAATAAATAAGATTACTTACTAAGGTAAGGAACCTGTAGTGTGGTGTTAGAACACAGAATGTTAGTCCTACCTCCATAGCCTCAGCTACTATACAATACTGACTCTAAAATGACTGAATACAGAATAGTAACATTACAGGCTAAATTGTGAATGCTACTAGGTCTAGATAAGAAGGCTCATGCAGAAGGACTGGGCAAGAGTGCTCTTCCTCCTGGATTCAAGTTCTGCTCAATAAATACACACAGTCAGTTACAAGTAAACTGAGATTACCTATACAGTACGTCCTTTTACATAGACCTATACTGCTACATACACTATTTATTCAAAACTTCCAAAAGGAGAACAATCCTCTTCATTATTACATAGTCAGGCTTGACTTACAAACCCAGCCTCCCAGGGCCTATGTAGTTTATAAAATATCTGGTCAAATACCATGATCTAAGCAACTTGAACCACTAGATTAATATTACAAATGGCAAGTTGAAAGAGGCATGAATGGTTTTAATGACAGTTGAATATGATTGGGTAGTGGAGAAAGCTCAGTAGGTTATATCAGGAAAGAGTAAGCTAAAGATAATTACTTTCATGAAACAGCAAATTTAGCTTTGAATAGCTTTGGAGCTAAGGCAAAAATAGAAATTCTATAAGATTATTAATAAGAATCATTCAAGCATATAGGGAAGTTACTTTTTCTCTAATGCCACTCACTAAGAGAGATTTGTTAACTGAATTCTTCTAAAAGGGACATCAAGCAGAATAATCCACAACAAATTCAAAATTATTAAAAAAAAATGGAAATAATACCAGGTCTATTTTCTTTACATTTTCCCATCTCTTTATTTAATTAGAGAGTGTGAATTCTGGATTAAGACATAGATTGCTCCTAGAATGTGGCTTAAATTAACCATAATGTCTGTTTCCATGGCCTCTAGTATATTACTTACATAACACCACAGCAAACCCTGGTACTCACTTGTTTACTGTCTTAGTAAAACAAGAATATGAGCTCCTGAAGGCAGTACCCAGCTCTGCCTTGTTTACCTGTATATCTTCAGCACCAGGAGTTCAACAAATTTTGAAGAATTGGAAGAAAATAATTTGTTTTACATAAAAGTATTACTTAAAACTCAGTGACTTTGGTTTATCTTATAGAACCTTAGAGACCAGAAATAGCGGAAGTGAACTTTCCAAAATCTAGAACAAGACCTTAATATACAAATGTGAGAACTGTATTAGTCAGAGTCCTCCAGCAGAACAGAACCAATAGCATATATATACATATAAAAACCAGTTTATTAGGTAGAATTTGTTCACACAATTACCAGGCAAAGTCCCACAATAGACCGTCTATAAGCTGGGGAAGAAAGGAGCCATTGGTGGCTCAGTCCAAGTTTGGAAACCTCAAAACAAAGAAAGCCAACAGTGCAGCCTTCAGTCTAAACCTGAAGGCCTCATGAGGCTTCTGGTACAAGTCCCAGAGTTCAAAATCCAAAGATCCAGGAGTCTGATGTCCACGGGCCTGAGGAGAGGAAGCAAGCATCTGGCACACGAAGAGACAGCAAGCAAGAAGACTCAACAAGCAAACAGCATATCCACCTTCTTCCAACTGCTTGGTTCTAACCTCGCTGGTGGCCAATTGGATGGTGCCCACCCACATTGAGGGTGGATCTTCCTCTCCCAGTCCATTGACTCAAATGTCAGTCTTCTCTGGCAACACCCTCACAAACACACCCAGAAACAATGTACTACCAGACATCTAGACATCCCTGAATCCAGTCAGGTTGACACCTAGTATTAACCATCACAGGAACCAATGTCTACAGAGGTCAATTGACTTGTGAAATGTGAATGTCTCCAGAAGATATCAAAAGCTCTTGAATAATCTTGTAATCTACCCTGATAAGAAATAAACTTGATAAGAATATTTAACTACTGGAGGGGGAAATATAAGATATTTAAATTTCTTTGTTAAAATATATCATATTGGGACCTGATGGGGGTGGGGTGGGGGGAAGGAGAGCATTAAGAAAAATAGTTAATGCATGCTGGACTTAATACCTATGTGATGGGTTTATAGGTGCAGCAAATCACCATGGAACATGTTTACCTATGTAATAAACCTGCACATCCTGCATGTGTACCCCGGAACTTTAAAATTAAATATACACACACACACACACACACGCGCGCGCGCGCGCACACACACACACACACATATATATAATATTGGAAAGTGTTATGGTTTTACTATTGGTGTAAAAGTGGAGGGGCATACACTTTTGTTTTCTAACATTAAAAAAATTAGACCTATTCCTCCTAATACTTTAAATGTGCCTCATTGCCTTTGGAGTAAAACAGTTTATTACAGAAAAAGGCAGGTTACCATGATGCTATCAATCTTTTTAAAGCCTTCAATGATACTGATATTAGTACTCACTCAGTATTGGTTAATTGAGGGGAGTAAACAATTATCTCCCTTTACTCTTTATCCCCTGGAAGACAAATGTAAACAGACAATATTGCATATATTATGGCAACTTTCCCACCTCTAGGAAACGAACTGGATTTTAATTAATTATATTATACTATTAAAAACATATGTGTGTGTGTTCACTGAAAACACATCTAGTTAATATCATATTTATGTTTCTCTGTTCTTTATTGTGTATGTATACCCAATGTGAGTATAGTGTCTTAGAGTTGTCAAGAAATTTGTTTTAATTTTATTAAAATTATATTTTGCCTGTGCTTTGACTAATAAGCTAATTTAATTGTAGGGTAATAGACCCTTAACTAAAGGTAGAAATAGAAGATATTTACTAGATATATTGGAGGGAAGTTATTAACATTCTTGATAAACTATACTTCTATGTTTATTAAAAATTAAGTATCCAATTAAATAGCTGAGAGCATAAACTGGTGATTCACAAACTAGAAATACAAATTAAATTAATGACAAAATAAAACGAAAATAAGATGTCAATGTTGGTCATCAAATTAATAATGAATTAAAAGTGATTTAAAATATAGTTTTTGCAAGGTAGGTGGAGGAGTTGGGCTGTTGGAGATGGGCATTACCAATTCACTCTTGATTACAGCCAACTGTAGTTCAATCTTTAGAAAGTCTTATTTGTTGGTGAGACAAAGGGGAAATGGGAAGAGTCGCTGCTGAGTGGGTATAAAGTTTCAGTTGTGTCAGATAAATACTTCCAGAGGTCCGCTATGCAACATTGTACCCATCCTTAACAATACTGTATTGTGTAATTAAAATTTAATGAATAGGGTAGGTCTCGAGTTAAGTGTTCTTACCACAATTTTTAAAATTATGTATACAAGTTCTTTGACTCACTTGCTATTTATGGGAGCATATTCAAAGGAAATAATCCAAATTATGAGCAAAGATGTGTATTTATTCATTCAGTAAATTGAATATCGAATCCTTGTTGTACAGCAGATGTCATTTGCTTGAGATAAAAGCTTCTCTGATACTCTGGAGTTTGAATAGTGGGAAGGAAAAAAAACTAACAGCAAAAGATAATGTAACTAATTAAGCCATTAGAGTCCTTAACCCAGACCCGAGAGGAAGATCAATATTTTAAGATGAAGTAACTAATGAAATAAAATGAAAAGGTTTAGATTATGTACTGGTTCTCAAACTTTGATAGTGCATTAGAATTAATTGGATATTATTTTTTAAAAGTCATAACTACATACTGTATTATTCCATTTATGTAAGATTCCTGAAATAACAAAATTAAAAAGATCTATGGCACATTGACTGCCAGGTGTTAGGAATAAGGGGAAGGAGTGGGTGTGGCTCCAAGGAGTAGCATAATGGATCATTGTGGTGAGGGAGCACTTCTGTATCTTGATTGTGGTGGTGTCTACATGAATATACATAGTTCATAAAATTGTATAGAACTAAACACAGACAGGCACATACAAATGAGTGCATGTTAAACAGATGAAATTTATATAAGCTTTGTGGATTACACCAGTGTCAATTCCCTGGTTTGGATAAAACACTATAGTGCTGTAAGATGTTACCGTTGGGGAAAACTGCATGAAAACTGCATATGACCTCCCTGTAATTTTTTTGCATCTTACTATGAATATACAATTATTTCAAAATAAAAAATTAAAAATAAAACTCTTGCTCCGACTGCAGCTTAAAATTTCTGGATAGAATATCAGACATACGTGATTTTTACTTTTTTTTTTAATTGAACATTACTTACATATAACAAAATTTACCCTTTATAGTGTATGATTCTGCAAGCTGTGCCAAGCATATACAGACATGTAACTGCCACCACAATCAATATATAAAACACTTCCATCACTTCAAGATGTCGCATCTTACCCTAGCTTTTCACCAACTCCAGTCCCTGAAAACCACTTATTCATTCACTCTTCATCACTTTTGTTCTGTCTTTTTGAGAATGTCATATAAATGGAGTCATACAATGTATAAATGTAGGAAACTGGGCTCCTTTCCAGTCTGGTTTGTGTCTTTTTATTGCTGAGTAGTACTACCTCGTTGTACAGAGGTATCATTGCAGGACATATGCAGCTACTATACGATAAAGCAATTGTACTCCTAGACATTTATCCTAAAGAAATGAAAGCACATGTGTGCATTAATGTTCATGGCAGTTTTATTTGCAATAAATGAAAACTAAAATCAACCCAGATATCCTTTAAAAAATGAACAATGAACCAAATTGGTATGTACATACCATAGACTATTATTCAGTAATGAAAATAAATAAACTATAGATACACACAATAGCTTGGAAGAATACCTAGGGAATTATACAGAATGAAAAAAAATTGATTCCAAAATATTATATATTCTGTGATTCTGTTTATCTTGACTGTAGCGATGGTCACACGATATACACATAAGATAAAACTGTATTGACAAATACACGAAGGAGTCCATGTAAGTGGTGAAATCTGAATAAAGTTGAAGGACTGCATCAACATTAATTTTATGGTTGTGATATATTACTATGGTAATATAGAATGTTATCATTTGGGCTAATTGAGTGAAAGATATGATGGGTTCTCTATGTGTTATTTCTTACAATTGCATGTTAATCTACAAATATATTAAATAAAAAGTGAAAAGTTAATTGAAAAAAGTATAACAATGGATATGATTAATTAAAATGCAGGTAAAAAAGAAAGGGAAAAGTGGCATAAATCACAAGGTCCAAATAAAATCAAATAGTAAGATAATAAGTGTAAATCATTTATATTAATAGTTACATAAAGTATAAGTAAAATAAATACTCCAAATAAAATACTAACGTTTTCCCTCTAGATTAAAAATAAAAACAGTCTAGCAAATGCTTTCTTCATGGAATATGCTTTAAATATAAGGCTATCTAAAGGTTGAAAATAAAAGCAAAGACAAAGAGAATCCAAGCAAACCTTATTCAAAATAATTCTAGTTTAGTAGACTTTAGCAGATAAAGCATTTATAGAGTTAAAGATAGAAAATTCATAGCGATAAAAGGGTCAATGTAAAAAGATATCACCACTGATATGGTTATGTTGCAGCTTTTGTTGTTTAGTGAGTGGGAGGGAATAGTGCCCAATGACATTTTTGCTCCCATTGGTTGGCGAACAGAAGGGAGGGTAACCGTGTTCCAGTATTCCTTTGATGCTGCTTCGCCAGCCTGAAATCTCTATGGCCTCTGTGCCCTCTGCCTGGGGCATAATTCAGGCTTGCTGGACTTGCTCTGACCACTTGGCCCAGCAGGTTGCGCTTGGCTTGGGCTACTGGCCTGGATTCCGTACCCGCCATGGTTTCATGTTCAGCCCACAGCTGGACCAGGCATACTGAAAGTGGCTTCCACATTGGGCATCAGCATCTAGACAAGGGGAATGCAGTGGCGCCTGAAAACTCAGAAATGCGAGCAACTGTGAAGCCCCAAAGGAAGCTGCAGCTCTTGCTTGGGGAGTCCCTAAGTCTGAGCTCCCAATAAATATGGCAGCTCTTCAATCCCATGGCTCAGTGAGCAGGAGCATGTTACAAGTCCTTTTATTCCCATCACTTACAGTTCGGTGAGCAGAAGCGTGTGGCACTCAGTGGCTTTTTTACCCCCACCATTCGGTGAGCAGGAGCATGCTGTGGCTCTCTTATTCCCATTGCCCACAGCTGGGTGGGCAGAAGGGAGAGTTACAGCTGTTCATTCCCACTACCCCCAGTTCGGCCGAGTTCCAGGTTCTTGTCCCGTGATCAAGAAGACTGAGGTATGCAGATACCAAAGAGTGAGTAGGGCAAATAACAGTTCTATTGAGTGGCAGAAGGAAAGCTGTCAGTGGAGCGGGACCCAAGAGGGGGTACTTGTCTCTGTGTCGGAGTCTGGGGTTTTTGTGGGCCCAGAATGGAGGAGTGTGTGCTTATTGGTCCATGAGAGGTCTGGGAAAAACCACAACTTGATTGGTTAAAAGGCATCAAGGAAGTTCTCACTCTGGTGTGGACTCTATCCAGAACCAACAGCTCATTATTCAGGCTTCTGGCTGTCTTTGGCTTGAAGACTGGGTTTCATCAGGCACCTGTCCTTGTCTTTCTAGGAACTTGTCTGTCTCCTGTCACTTTCTATCCCCCCTTTGAAGAGGGATATCTAACTGCTGTTTGGATAGGGACTGTGACCACTCTAACTGCTTCATGCTGACAGGGGGCACTGTTTTGGGAAAATGGCAGTCAGATCTTTCTCAGAAGCCTATCTAAGGGTCCCCAGTAAAAGGGAGCCATTGTCCTAGGCTTCATTTGCATGAACATTTGGAATTTGATGGCCTCTAGATGAGAAGAAACAAGCTTCACAATGTGGTTAAATATGCATGGGCCAAATGTGAGTATTATACAAAGAGGAGCTAAAAGGGAAAAATCTAGTACCAGAGATAACAAAAATAGGAAGTAAAATAGACTAATCATTCTGAAAACAATGTTGTGGCCAGAGCTGGTTCACCCTGGTGGAAGGAATTAAGTCTTGTATGGGGGAGGGAAGTTAAACTTTAGAAAATAGACAGCTGTTAAGGGGAGTGGATAATCCCATGGGTATTCAGGATTAAGGGATCCTTGGCAAAGACGTCTTATGGTGAGGAACAGAATGAAGGTGAGAACAGCAAGCATAGGTGAGATTATAAAGAGGATATCCATGGAAGGCTAATTATTGATACTTATCTTTTGTGATTTTTGGCTTATCGTCTCTGATTTCTTCACACTGATGCTTTGGTTGCTCTTCTGGATCAACAGAGGTAATTCTGTCAGTTTCCCAGGCCTTTACTCGAGTATAATGAATCCGATAACCTATTCCAGTGATCTTTACTGGAGTACAAAGAAGTACAGTGTAAGGTCCCTCTCAATCCAGGCCTAGAGCAGGAGAAAGGGGAGGATGTGCCTTTATCAGTAATAAGCCCCTCTGGGTTGAACAGAGTTTACGGTAGTTTATTGGGCTGAGACTCCAACAGTTGTTTCAGTTCCTGTTGGAAATGGGCCAAAGAAGTTATATGTTTAATCAAATCAGAGGATTCTTTGTCTAGCAAGAAATAATTGGGGTGAAAAGCCATCCATACATCATTTCAAAGGGTCTTAAACCCAGTTTAGGAGGAGTGTTTCTAACACGTGGAAGGGCTATGGGAAGAAGAGTAACCCAGGGGAGATGAATCTCTTGAGACAGTTTTCTGAGATGCCTTTTGACAATATCATTTGTCTTTTCTACCTTTCCTAAGGATAATGATCTCCAAGCACAACAAAGATGATATTGAATGCCTATAACCCCTGGGTGACAGTCACATTGAACTTGGAACTATTATCTCTCTGGAGGTACTTAGGGAGTCCAAAGCAAGGAGTTATCTCATTAATTAGTACTGTTATCACCTGAGAAACCTTCTCTGTTTAACATGGAAATGCTTCTACCCAGTTAGTGAAGATATCTACCCATACTAGGAGGTAGTAGATGCCCCTTATATTTGACATATGGGTTAAATGCAGTCTGAATATCAGACTTCCCCAGATAGCCTCCCATTCTTTGGGTTCCAGAGGAGAGAAGCCATCTATTAAGGGGATTATTTTTAAGGCAAGTCTCACAAGCATTAATGACATGTTGGACCATTTTTAGCAGATTTGATAGGTTTTATCCTTACCTTGGTAAAAGGCTTGGTGAAGGGTTTTAAGAACTTTCCATTGGCTGAAAGCTGGTAGATCAAGTTTTCTGTCCTCCAATTGTAGCCATCCTGAGGACTGAAAGGTATATTCCCAAAAGGTGGCCCATTCTATTTCTGCAGGAGAATATTGAGGTTTTATTTCTCTTATGGAGCCATCCCAGATCAGAGGGGCCTCAAGTGTGTCAGAAATCTGGGGCTCTCTCACTTTTGATTTAGCTGCTTGGTCTGCTAACTTACTTCTTGCAGCTATTCCATTCATCTCCTTTTAGTGGCCTTTACAATGTATTACTGCCACTTCCCGTGGAAGGAAGTCTTTCTCTTTATAGATAAGAACATGATTATGGAGGACTAGGAAAGCGTGGTTAGAATCAGTATAAATATTAACTGCCTTCCCTTTGCTTAATTCAACACCCTTGTGAGGGCAATTAGCTCAGCTAGTTGAGCACTTGTACCTGAGGAGAAAGGCCTGCTCTCAATAGTGTCATTCAAGGTGAATATTGCACACCCTGCTTTATGGATTTCTTGTTCTACAAAAGAACTTTCATTCATAAACAGAGTACAATCTGGGTTGTCTGAGGGGATTTCTTTGAGGTTCACTCTGGCCTCATAGGTTTGCACTTCTATCTGTTTTCAGTCATTTTCAAGCTCCACAGCCTCCTCTGGGAAGAAGGTGACTGGGTGTAGGGAGGGACAGATTCTCAACTGGACTGCATATCCCTCTAAGAGCAGAGCTTGATATTTGAAGGGGTGGTTTTCCATTAGCCAGAGACTCCCCTTAGAATGTAGCTGTCCTGCCACATTATGTGGGGGTATAAACAGTTAAGTTATTCCCCATGGTTAACTTAGTAGCCTCTGGTACCAGCAAGACTGCTGCTGCAGCTGCCCAGAGGCAGGGTGGCCATCCTTTACCTACCAAATCAAGTTCCTTGCTTAGGTACCCCACAGGTTGCTGGGTGGGCCCCCGGTCCTGTTTAGAACTCCCAGGGCCATTCCCTTCCTTTCTGATACATAAAGATTGAACGCCTTCCCTATGAGAAGGGCTGGTGCCTCCAGCAAGGCTTGTTTCAGTTGGACAAAGGCCCTTTTAGCCTCTGGTTCCCAAATTAGGGAGTGAGTCTTAGCTGCCTGAATCTCCTTTATTAGGTGATATAAGGGATGTGCTAGCTCGTCGTACCGAGGTATATATAAACTACAGAATCTTGTAATACCCGAGAATCCCCTCAGTTGCTTGAGCGTTTTGGGGAGGGGAAAAGAGGAGATGGGCTTAATCCTTTCTTTCCCCAGTGCCCTGGTCCCTTCTGATAAGAGCAGACCTAGGTACTTTACTGAAACCTGACAGAGCTGAGCCTTAGATTTTGAGATCTTACATCCTCTGTTAGAAAATTAAGAAGAGCCTTATTCCCTCCTAAGGGATTTCCTCAACTGAGGCCCAAAGGAGAATATCATCTACATATTGTAAAACTTTAACATGACGATAAAGGAACTCAGAGAGATATTTTGAGAATGCTTACCCAAACAGATGGGGTCTGTCTTGGAATCCCTGAGGTAACACCATCCTGGGTGGTCTGTTTGGAGGGATCCTTGAATGCAAACAAAGATTGGGAGTCAGGGAGTAGTGGCATGTAGAAAAAGGCATCCTTTAGGTCCAAGACTGTGAACCATTTAGATACCTCAGGTATTTGAGTTAGCAGCAGCATATATGGATTGGGAACCACTAGATGAATTGGAACCACAGTCTCATTAATGAGGCAGAGGTCCTGGACCAGTCTCAATTGCACCCCCAATATTAGGGTATTATCAGGGCTGTTTCAGGGTTTTAAGAGGTCCTGCAACCTCAAGTTATCAATGGTGGACTTCTAGCCCCTTTCTAACTTCTGGTTTTAGGAGATATTATTTCTGATTAGGAAGGAAGTATGATCTTTAGGGTGGATCCAGACCAGTATGACAGTCGTGGCTTGGCCAGTTTTCCCTAGAGTTAGTTACCTAAACTTCTGGATTCAGATTGGTCTCCATCAGGGGAGACAGACTGTGTCCTGGAGCCATGAAGACGGTGGTTCCCATATGAGCTAAGATATCCCTGCCTGGCAGAGGTGTTGGGCTTTCAGGCATTATTAAAAAGCCACAGGTAAACAAGAGGTCTCCCCAACTACAAGTAAGGGGTTGGGAAAAATATTTGGTTAGAGGCTTTCCTGAGGCCCAGACTGGAGAGGAGAACAGAAATGGACACTCTGGCATCGAGGCAGATGTCTACTTTCCTCCCTTCAACCTCCAGAATCAGCCAGGCTCCTGGATGGTAATGGCATTCTGAAACATTGGAGTCAGGGAGAGGAGTCACAGGACCCATCCATCCTGCTGGACCATTTGGGAGACTGGCTCTGGACCCAGTGACCTTCATCTCTAGGGACTGTCTACCCTCTAGTGGTCCCCATCACAGATTGGACAGGGTCAAGGTGGCTTCCTCAGGCTGCCTGGGCAGTCCTTCCTAAAGTGCCCTGACTTGCCACATTTATAGCAGTTAACAAGTACATCTCAGGGATTCTGGGGTTCATGAGCCTACAAGGCAGCCATTAGAGCCTCTGCCTTTTTCTTGTGTCTCCTCTCTCTCTCAGGCTTCCTCCCCATCCCTATTGTAAAGGGCCAAGGTGGTCACTTTCAGGAGGTTCTCTAAAGTACTATCTGGTCCCATGGCCAGTTTATGTAGCTTCCTCCTGATATTAGTGGCCATCCGAGTAATACACTTATTATTTAGGATTAGTTGTCCCTCAACTGAATCAGCAGATAGAGAGATGTGCTTTATCAAGGCCTCTCTTGGCCTTTCCAGGAAGGTATTGGGATTCTCATCTGATCCATGGCCTATCGTGGATAGTTTGGAGTAATTGAGAGGCTTAGTTCTAGTCCCTTGTAAGCGCTCCAATATGCACATCTAAAAGTGTTTCCTCTTCCATTCTCCTATTTCATCATCAGTATCCCATTTAGGGTCCTCCAATGGTACTGCTTTTCTTCCAGTTGGATAAGGCTCATCTCATTCCTTGCCACTGTATGAGATACAAAGCTCATCCCCAAAATTCTCAGTCACTTTTAGGGATGCCTGCTTCCCAGTGGTAGCCAGGGTTTGATTCCATAGTAACATAATATCCTTCCGTGAAACTTCAAATACGTAGGTTAAATTCTGAAAAGCATCTATATACCTGTCAGGGTCGTCTGAAAACTTGCCAAGGCTCCCCTTAATTTGCCTTCAGTCCCATAGAGAAAATGGGACCTAGACCTTAATGGGGCAATATTCAAAAGGCATCTCAGAAGTGAGACTGGGACCTGCCTAAAATGAGGATTTCTAGGATGTCAAAAGTTTGAGAAAAAACCTGGATAAGGAATATTGGATAGACCAGGAGAAGCAGGACTAGAGGGAGCCAACTCCCCTACTAGAGACACATCTGGGATTTGCTGCCCTTGTTCCTTGGGATTATCCTTTGCAGCCTCTCCTGAGATGGCCTCCAGGGAGGGCTGAAGCAATCCTACAATGTTGGCAAAGGCCCAGTTTATCCTTCAAGGAAAAGAAAGCCTGCACATGTGAGACCTTGGATCTTTGCCCTCGGGTTTACAGAAAAGGTCCTGCTGTAGGATAGTATTAAAACTAATGTTTCCTTCTGGGGGCCTTCCTTCCTGTAGTCCATAATCCATTCAAACCCTTGTGCAAAGGAATATGAGGTGGTTTCCGTTTTTCCAGAGTCTGAAGGTCAAAGGAGTCCCAGTGATTCAGGGTGCTCTCAAGAGGAGTGCAAGCTGAAGGTAATGTGTTATTCATCTGAAAGAGAGGAGAAGAGGCATCCCTTAATTCCTGTCTCCCAGCAAAAACCTGGAGTATGTGAGGGAAAGAAAAAAAGGTGTCTTTTTCTTTCTTCCTTCCTTTCCTTCCCTGAGTCCTGGTGGCTACTATAGGTACCACCCATGGATGTGAGTGTGACCTCTACCCATGAAATGGGAAGGCCTTGTCAGTAGGGATAGTTGCACTTACCTATGCCATGCCCTAGCCTTCCACTGTCCGTAATCTGTGTTTTGCCTAGGCTTCATCTATGCCATGGATGAGAGCAAATTCTCTAACCACAAAGCAGGAAGGCCTAGTTGGTAGGGATAGTCCTTCTTACCTGTGATGCACCCTAGCCTTGTGCTGTTGACTGCCTCTTGGTCACTCAGATCTAGCTTTTTTTTTTTTTTTTTTTTTTTTTTTTAGGGCTCCAAATCAAAGCTTGGAAAACACACTGGAGTAATACTAAAGTGTAACTGTGGAGCCAGATTCTCTTCAAACAAGGAAAAGAAAGGAAGTCCTAGAAATTGGGGACCTGTCCTTATAAGATGCCTCCCAAGAGGAAAAAAATAATCTCTTGCATGGAAAAGCTCCCTGTATTCCCAGGACTATGTTTACTCTTGACATGGTGGAAAGACAAAACAACAAACTTAAACACAGGGAGGGGAAGATGCCCAGGGAAAGTAGCCTCTTGCTCTATGCTAATGGGTTTCTTCAACAGGAGAAAGAAAGAAAACTCTTAATAGTTACATCCTCTTTGGTTCTTAGACAGAAACCACATTATTCTAAATTATATTCTTGATGACTGAGCCAAGAGCTCATTCTAACCAGTTATATCATCTCTGTGGCTTGAAACAACACCCTTAACAGTGTATATAAAGAAGAGATAGGAGCCATGACAGCTGCAAAAGAAAGAAAGAAAATGTGTTAGGAAAGGCTGGAGGTCCTAGTGCTGACACGCTAACAGGCTGTTGGAGACTGGAGTTAGTCTAGCGGCCTTTGGGTAACACTGAAGTGTAGCCTCAGCCAGACACCCTCATTTGCCGCAGGAACTCCTTCCAGTCCCACATGATGGCTAGACCTCTGTGAAGGGAAACTGCTTTGGAACGAAACCAACATTCCCAACATCCGAGGGCAATGGGGATTGTCCTGCCCAGGAAGTCTGTCCTCTGAATCTTGTAGAACTGGCAGCTGCGTTATTCGCTCTTAACCGGCTGACAGAGGTCCAGTGCCTCATCTGTTTTCAGAGAAAAATCTGAGGACAAGAAACCTCAGAAATGAAAATGAAAGCAGTACGCTCTTACTAACCCTTCTGACAATCCTGATGAGTCCCCAGAAATGTTGCAGCTTTTGTAGTTTAGCATGCATGAAGGAATGGCATCCCGCGGCTTTTTCTCCTGCGTTGCTTGACAGGCAGGAGGGAGGGTTACAGCATTACAGGATTCCTTTGGTGCCACTACATCAGCTGTAAATTTCTGTGTCTGATATTATGGGGCTTTGCTAGGGCTTGCCAGGTTCACTCTGCCCACTCAGCCAAGCAGGCTGTGCTTGGCTCACACTACTGGCCTGAATCCCACATTTGTTCTGGCTCTGTGTGCAGCCTGTGGCTGGACTGGGCATGCCTAAAGTGGCTTCTGCATTGGGTGCCAGCGTCTAGACAAAGTGAACGTGGTAGAACCCAAAATCTCAGAGATAAAAGCAACCCCAGAGTCCCAAGGGATGTTGCAGCTCTTACTCAGGGAGTCTCGAGATCTGAACTCCCAAGAAATGTTGCAGCTCTTCACTCCTGTAACTCGGTGAATTGGAGCATGTTACACTGCTTGCAGCTTGGTGAATAGAAGGGTGTGGCACTCAATGGCTTTTTCTCCCCCACAGTTCAGTGGGTGGGAGTGTGCTACAGCTCTTTTATTCCCATCACCTGCACCTCAGTTGGCAGAAGGGAGAGTTACAGCTCATTCATTCCCACCACCCTCATCTCAATGAATGGGAGGGGTACAGCTTGTTTGTTTCTGCTGCCTGCAGCTTGGCAAGTTCCAAGTTCTTGTCCTAGGACCAAGAAGAATAAGGTACATGGCCACTGGAGACTGAGTAGGTCAGAGAAGAATTTTATTGAACAACAGAAGGAAAGCTCCCAGTGGAGAGAGGACCCAAGAGCAGCTAGCCATCTGTGTGGCTGAGTTCAGGGTTTTTGTGGGCTTAGAATGGGGGAGTGTATGCTGGTTGGTACATGGGTGGTCTTGGAAAAAGTACCATTTGATTGTTTAAAATGCATCGAGAAAGTTCTCACTCTGATCGAGAAAGTTCTCACTCTGATAGTGGACTCTATCCAGAACTAGCAGCTTTGTTTTCAGGCTTCAGGCTGTCTATGACTTGAAGGTTGGGTTTCACCAGACACCTGTCCCTATCTGCCTAGGAATCTGTCTGTCTCCTGTCACTATCAGTTAGGCTTTGTGTCCCTACTCAAATCTCATCTTGAATTGTAATCCCCTTAATCCCCATGTGTCAAGGGAGAGACTAGGTGGAGGTAATTGAATCATGGGAGCAGTTTTACCCATGCTGCTCTCGTGATAGTAGATTGAGTTCTCATGAGATCTCATGGTTTTATAAGGTGCTCTTCCCCCTTTGCTCAGCACTTCTCCTTTCTGCCACCTTTTGAAGAAGGTGCCTTGCTTCCTCTTTGCCTTGCACCATGATTGTAAATTTCCTGAGGCCTCCCCAGCCATGCTGCACTGTGAGTCAATTAAACCTCTTTCCTTTTGAAATTACCCAGTCTCAGGCAGTTCTTTATAGCAGTATGAAATTGGACTAATAAAACCACCTTAAATATATCTGAATGAGTTCAATATATAGCTTAGCAGTGTACAAGGTCAAAGAGAGACAGAAAGAGAGAGAGAGACTGATTTAAAAAAGGAGAAATAATGTTCCCAAGGTGATTTCATAATGCAGCCAAAATTCAGAAACATTGGTTTAGGTTTAGTCTGGAAAGGCCTGATAAGTGAGAAGGAAAACAGGTAAAGATGGAGGCACACTATCTTCTGGTGGAATGGAATATAATATTTAAAAATATGAACAGAAGAAAAGTTGCTAGAAATTTACCAGGAGTTGTATGCTAAGACAGTGACAACATTCTATCGGGAGTAAATGGTTTTTCATAAATTTTCCCAAATTGAGGTAATGATAATGGCTTTACAACCATGAGTCATTAAACATTGGCTAACCAAGGGAAGTCCTCTGAAGACATTAGATGCGGGTCATTGGAAATGAAAGCACACCAAAGTTGAAGGAGGTATGTGCAGAAATGGGAAAAAATATTAAAGGAAATCTGGATGAGTCATGTCTATATCAATTATAGCATGATATTTATTAGTTTAAGACTAGTCCAGTGCAGTAGTGAGCATGGGGAAAGAGTAGAAAAGAGCTCAATATGTAATTGACTGAACAATCAATTGAGATAACTCACTACCATGGATTATCTTATTTAAAAAAAGATAAATAATTGTAGCTATTCACAGACCTCATTACTGTTATGAAATAAATGGAGTCCCAATTAGGCATACAGGTAACTTTACCAAGTATTGCTAGTAAATTATGCCAAATACTACTAACTATGCTTCTCATTGTTGTTGCTTAGAAGTTATTGACAGCAGAGATTCACAACAAAAGTGACACATCTAAAATCAAATGAATTCATTTTAAAACCTTATATTTAAGAGCAAATGGAAATGTTTTCAATGACTTCATTTAAGGCAGAGGTAATCCCTGCCAATATCTTCCCTTCAAAAAACAATGGATAAATATGTTTCTCAAAAGTACAGTATTAAATGACCCACATATGAAAACAGAGAGGCATAATTATACTTGACTTAAAAAAAATAAAGCTTCTATTTTGCAAGCTCTAATTTCCCTATGTTTCTTTGAGGACTCCATAGGGAGGTTGTTTACACACATTATGCCTAAACTAAATATCTACTCTCCATGAAGTGCAGTTTGCATGGAAGGACAAACAAGCCTCTATATCACTGTATCATTCCTGTTGCCTAATTTATATACTTAAAGACCCTTAAGAGCCTCTATTTTCAGCATAATGCCATATAACTGTGCCCCCTACATTAGCATTTATGAGAGCAGCCCACTTAACTCTTCACTTAGCACAGTGACTTGTGGCTCTATTCTGGGAAATGGCTCTACAACTAAAAATTTGACTAAACTGCAAGTTGTACAGCTGACAATAGGTAGCCCATCCAGAAATCACCAGGCCTAAGTGATTTTTTTCTGAATAATTCTGCTATATATTTAACAAATGCTATGGATACAGCTTTCTTATGTCTTCAAAACTGCCTGATAAGAGAATAAAAAATGAATGGCAAGCAACCTCTTTAGTCTAATTTAAGTCATACTAGATAGAGTATTTAAAAATAAGTAGAATATTTAGAATAAGCTTCCTTGTGCCTGAGAGGGCATAAGGAAGTGTGGGTCCAAGGCTTGGAGTTCAAAGAATGTCCATCTGTTGTTTGATGGGTAGTGTATATGGGAATCCTCATCTGATGGGGTAAATCTTCTAATGAACTTGTCTTTATTTCCAGTGAAAAATACTGTTTGCTAACATGACAAACAAGCAGGAAAGTTTCACGTGCACTTTCTTCAGTCAATGGGGACTATTTATACACAACCGTTGCATTCATATGTGTGTGTTTAAATTAATATCTTATATATATGTTATCTAAAAATATCATTGTTCTGCAAATAGAATGGATTTTAAAAGACCTGAATCCCTAAGTTCCTCATCTGTGACACAGCATGATAGAATGCTTCCATGTATGAGAGAAAAGGCAGGATTTCATAGAATCAATATCTCGGTAGATGTTGATATTATAATAATACATATGACAATATAAGGAATTGCCCAAGGGAGGAGTGCTTCCCTGCTAATGGGCAAGAACACAAACTATTTTAGAGTTTTAGATGTGATGGACGGTACTCAGATTTATAAGAATTAGCTAGGTTCTTGGTATTGCCCATTCAGAGTAGTGAAAATTTGATTCCTCTGAATAGTCCCACTTGCTTGATAGTAATGATTTTATTTCCCAGTTTATGGTGAGTTTGCCTCAGAGCCAGATGATTTCAAGTGTATAATTAAGTCAGATTTCCTCCTATTAATAAGAAAATATTTCTTGCCCCATCCTTTGTCGTTTCTCTTCTTCATTTTGCTTGTGTTTCTCAAGAAACATCTGAAGGAACAGTGAATGGGTGGTAAACTTTCGAGTCCTTTCATATCTAAAATACATTTTGTCCTCACATTTGAATACTAGTTTTGCTTGGTATAAAATTTCAGATTGAAAATAATTTTCTGTCAGAAATTTGAGGATACTTTCAATTGTCTTCTAATATCCAGTTTATTGTTGATAAATACGATGCTTTCCTGATTGTCATTCTTTTACGGTGTGCTGTTTTTGTTTTCTGGAAGCTTTTAGGATATTCTCTTTATTATTGAGGTTATAAAATATGATGAAAAGGTGTTTGAGATAGATCTTTTTAAAATCATTTCATTTATCTGAAGACCCATGTTTTTATTAGCCACAGGAAAGTATTAAATTATTTCTATGAAACATTTTTTCATTGAACTTCTTGCCACATAATGCAGAGTTCTAGTGAATACTCATTGTCCATTCATTTAACTACTTCTGTAAATACCAAGCACTGGCAGATAAATATGATTAAAATACTCTAAAATAGGTGGCCAATAAGTAGCAAAATTAACTGCTAACATCAACCATTGCTTGAAGGTAACGGGTCTAAATATGACTTTAAAAAGAGATTTTTAGAGCTGAATTTAAAAAGTGACTCAACTGTATTCTGCTTTAAAAGAAAACTCACTTCAAATGTAAACATATACGTATGTTGAAAATAAACTTATGAAAAAGATAAGATTAATTAAATCATTAATTAAAAAGGCAGTTTTATGTAAGTAGACATAAAAATAAATCAATAACAGGAATTTTATATAAAGATCAACCTACCAGAAGACTTAATCCTCCTAAATATTATACATACTAAGTATCAAAGCCTACAAATACATGAAGCAAAATTGATAAATTCACCATCATATAGTTGAAGACTTCAACAACCTACTATCTGTAGTTTCTGTAAGTGTTGAAAAAGATAGTGCTGGATTATATTTCTTTAAACTTATTTGTCAGCATTTGCAGTGACCCTTCTTAAGAATCTGATAATTTTGGGGGTTGCAAATAGAGAAGGATCAGTTTAGAATTGTAGAAGGCCATTCCTATTTGTTAAAAGTCTATATTAATATGTTATTTGTACTAAATTGTTATAAACGAAAATGAGACAAAAATAATTACTTTCAAGTAAATATTATTTTTAATATTAATTCTCACTGTCAGAATAAATTTATCTTAAAAATATTTGAGTGCAGATTAAATAGCGACTATTCAACAACTCCTTATCATTGCTTTCAAATTGTCTTTTCAATTTTCATGTGTATCAGAAAAGAGTACTAGTCCATAGAAATTTTATTATAGAATTTATATTTTAACTAAATGGAATGTTTTTAAAGTCAAATAACTTTTGAAAAGTGACTTCCAGAAAGTTTCTTTTTTTTTTTTTTTTAAATTTATTTATTATTATTATACTTTAAGTTGTAGGGTACATGTGCACAACGTGCAGGTTTGTTACATATGTATACTTGTGCCATGTTGGTGTGCTGCACCCATCAACTCGTCATTTACATCAGGTATAACTCCCAATGCAATCCCTCCCACCTCCCCCCTCCCCATGATAGGCCCCTGTGTGATGTTCCCCTTCCCGAGTCCAAGTGATCTCATTGTTCAGTTCCCACCTATGAGTGAGAACATGCGGTGTTTGGTTTTCTGTTCTTGTGATAGTTTGCTAAGAATGATGGTTTCCAGCTGCATCCATGTCCCTACAAAGGACACAAACTCATCCTTTTTTATGGCTGCATAGTATTCCATGGTGTATATGTGCCACATTTTCTTAATCCAATCTGTCACTGATGGACATTTGAGTTGATTCCAAGTCTTTGCTATTGTGAATAGTGCTGCAATAAACATACGTGTGCATGTGTCTTTATAGCAGCATAATTTATAATCCTTTGGGTATATACCCAGTAATGGGATGGCTGGGTCATATGGTACATCTAGTTCTAGATCCTTGAGGAATCGCCATACTGTTTTCCATAATGGTTGAACTAGTTTACAATCCCACCAACAGTGTAAAAGTGTTCCTATTTCTCCACATCCTCTCCAGCACCTGTTGTTTCCTGACTTTTGAATGATCGCCATTCTAACTGGTGTGAGATGGTATCTCATTGTGGTTTTGATTTGCATTTCTCTGATGGCCAGTGATGATGAGCATTTTTTCATGTGTCTGTTGGCTGTATGAATGTCTTCTTTTGAGAAATGTCTGTTCATATCCTTTGCCCACTTTTTGATGGGGTTGTTTCTAAAGAATGTAACTTTTGGAATAAGTGTGATTAAACTTTTGTTGTTGTTGTTGTTGTTGTTGTTATCTAGACATTTGAAATTTGTTCAATGTGACAGAGTAGGGAATTTTTTGAGAAAGAACTTGCTTGTTACCCAGGCTGGAGTACAGTGGCACAATTGTAGCTCACTGCAGCCTGGAACTGCTGGGCTAAATTGATCCTCCCACCTCAGCCTCCCAAGTAGTTGGGACTACAGGTGCACGTGACCATGCCTGGCTAATTATTTTTATTTTGTGGGGATGGGAGTCTGCTTTGTTGCATGAGCTTGTCTCAAACTGCTGACCTCAAGCCAACCGTAATCCTCTTGCCTCAACCTCCCAGAGTGCTGGGATTATAGCCATGAGTCGTCACTTTCGGCAGAGTAGGATTCTTTAAAGCTTTTTACAAGCGTATTTCCCAATGACTCCTAAAGCTATGGAGTCTTGGTGGCGAAAAAGCCAGAACAATCACATTACTTGCAGTAACTTAAAGCAGTCTCTTTGTTTTTAGGCATCCATATTTAGTAACAATCTTGCCTCAGTTATTTACTTGAAAATTAGAACCTAATACTAAACTACTATCTAGAGGATTCTTACTTATGTTTTTCGTTTCCTTCTTATTCACTTTAAACTTTTAAGGGGGTACGTTTTAGCCATGTCTTCAGTTAAGTAAACATTTCTCTCACTTTTGAATTTTATTATACTTTTAAAAACAAGAAACTTGTAGAACACAGGGAAATCTGAATATTATAAAAGAAAAGTATGAATGTATGCACATATACATACAAATTACTAATAAAAGTAGATTATATCTCTTTTTCAGGTATGAATTAATTTGATTATCTGGAGTCCAATTTAAATGATACAGAGTACTGCTATCTTTAGGATTTTGAAAGCTGCTTCTTCCACCAATCTAAGTGAATATGCAAATGAAAAAAGTCATTTATTTTGTGTGTGACATCCTTTATCATTGAAAATAGTAGGTCAGCTCATTATACCATTTTCATTTATACAAATGCAAGAGGATATTCCCAAATCAAACATGATTAAAGATAAAACGTGGTCTATGTAGTAAACAAAACAAAGACAAACTTCATTATAAAGTGCAGAGGAAAGGAAAGGCAAGAAAAAAAAGCAAGACTTCTAGGTTTTGTTAAAGATTTTCTTTTCATAAACCTACTTTTGGAAAATCATGTAATTTCATTTTCTTTTCCACTGAAATGGCAATTTCCAGAGATCATGAACTTATTTCTTTATTTAAAACATCAACAATGCCAAAGCAGAAATGAGTTAAAACCAGAACAACAACAAAAAAATCTTCCTTGTAAAGTGAAAACACAGGTGGTAGTTTAAATTTGTAGGCTGCTATATCTGCTTTATCAAGTCCCTTAATATTTAGTACCTTCTAAAGCTCAAATCTATATGTCTCTATGCTGTGCTCTTGTTCTTTTTTTTTTTTTTAGTTTATACATAAATTTATTTGACCAAAATGTAGAAAAAGTGATACTATTGCATATGACACTGTTGCAAGAATCTAAAGAAAAGTGTGGATTTGATTCCATTGCACAATTTGCTAGTGTATTTCATGGGTAGTGTGGTGCTGAATAAATAGGAGTGGGGTGGTGGGGTGGGGTGAGTAAGGGATTCAGATAAGCCAAACGCAGGGTGATTTTTAGTCGGAATTGTAAACTTTAGTCGGCCCCCACACACTGCCGGGGAATGTGGAATGTTCCAGTTCTGAGATGTTAACTGAGCAAAGAGAAGTCAAACAAAGCTGATACATGCAGCCCTGTCTACAGAATCCTTCATTGTGCAGTTTAACCAGGAGTTTCTTGGTGTTTTATTAACTTGGTCCCAAAGAAGGAATTCAAGTCCTAGATAAGGAAATCTTCAATTTGCTGTTCCCTGAAGTATGGAAATGAAGTTGGGCCAATTTTTAATCTCTGCCGCCAGAGATGCCCTTTCTGCTAATAGATAGAAACTCTTTTGCTAAACTTATGAATGACTTGTAGTCTTTTGGAGATGGCTGACCTGAATTGGACTGAATTCCACCATATTCCGTCTGAGTGGGTCATTATTGGAATGAGACATTTGCTCTTCAGAGAACAACTTTATTTTTATTTTATTTTTTTCTTGAGATGGGGTCTCACTCTGTTGACCAGGCTGGAGTGCAGTGCTGCGATCTCGGCTCACTGCAATCTCCACTTCCTGGGTTCAAGTGATCCTCCTGCCTCAGTCTCCCAAGTAGATGAGACTACAGGCAGGCGTCACCATAATTTTTGTATTTTTAGTAGAGACAGGGTTTCGCCATGTTAGCTACGCTGGTCTCGAACTCCTGACCTCACGTGATCTGGCCTCCCAGAGTGTTGGGATTACAGGCGAAAGCCATCGTGCCCAGCCAGAGAACAGGTTTAGAATGGAGGAAATACGCAAAAGAACGTCACATCAAGGATCTATTAATTACCATCTATTAATTACTATATGTGGGTAATTATGACTATTACCCAAGCATTCTACGTTGACTGCTTGAGAGGATGTTTGTTCTGCATGGTGGAGTGTGGAGAAGGGTCAGGATTCTTAGGTTAATCTATCTGTGGGTTATGACTTCCCACAATAGCCACCCCCGGCCCCCACTAGCGCTTTTATTGGCTCTGGATGGAAAATACCTACCCATGTGATGGTCCCTATAGTTTGACCAACAGTTGACCCAAAAGGTTATGGTCTTCAGCGTTTTAATTATATCCACGACTAGATATTGGGGTCTGTGTTCTTCAAAGTGTGGGGCTGCCTATTCTCCCAGGAGCCAAATGGCTTCTGTCTTAAGAAAGTATGCTTATGAGGAAATACCTTGCCTACCTTAGGAATAAATGCAACTCAAGGAAGAAATAAGAAAGCTGAAAAAGCTGGTGCCATTTGGGAAAAAAAAAAAAAAAGGAAGGAATGAGATTTAACTGGTGTTCATAGCTTCTCCGATACAAAATATTTGGTCATATATTCATAATTTGCTTGACATTTCCAGCAAAGCAAAGATGGCAATAACAAAAGGAACTTCATACAAGAGAAAAGAAAGACCCACGGAGCTCCGGAGTTTCTGTTTTGCTTGTATACAGTTAAGTTCGTTTAGTGTCTGATCCAGTGTCTGATGTAAACCCACGTTCTCTTCTGTGGCCTGGGCAAGTTTCTCTTCCAGGTCATCAATTGTCTTTTCCAGTTTTGCAACCGTTCTCTCTGCAAATTCAGCACGGGTCTCAGCCTCTTTCAGTTTGTCAGACAGAAGTTTAATTTCTTCTTCATATTTGTCCTCCTTTTCAGAATACTTTTCAGATGCAGCCTCCAGAGATTTCAGGTTGTTAGTAACATTTTTGAGTTCTTCTTCCAGGTCACCACATTTTAGTTCAGAAACCTCCGCACGCTCCTCTGCCCTCTCCACCTCACCCTCCAGGATGACCAGCTTACGAGCTACCTCCTCGTATTTGTGGTCAGCCTCTTCCGCAACATGCTTGGCCTCTTTGAGCTGCATCTCCTGAATTTCCATCTTCTCCTCATCCTTCATGGCCCGGTTTTCTATCACCTTCATTCCTCTCTCACTCTCATCTGCAGCCTTTTCCGCCTCCTCCAGCTTCTGCAGGGCCGTGGCCAGTCATTCCTGAGCCCTGTCCAACTCCTCCTCAACGAGCTGGATGCGTCGGTTGAGGGCGGCCACATCACCTTCAGCTTTCTCGCGCCGCTCGCGCTCTGCTCTTATTCTTTTTTTTTTTTTTTTTTTCAATCCATACAACATATAGATCATTTATTTTCCTTCTAGTCCTGGGTTCAGTACATAGATGGCTTCTCTTCACCCTTGGGTTGACAATTTTCTCCAGGTTGGGCCTTCTATGCCGAGATTTATCATATCATCTGCTCTTATTCTTAATGCTAACTCATTTGCTCACATTTGCAACAACCCGCTATATCAACAGTGGCAGCTCTGATAATAGTCTCCCCTCCACCTACAGCTCACATCCCTCACGCTGTTGGTACTTCATGTACTCTTTGATCTGCAACTCTGGAAGATTAATATTTTAAAATCAAAGCTCATCAAATGTTCCTCCTTACTGCTGCCTTTCCTTAATTTCCTTACGAGTGTACTATATTATTAACATCACCCAATTTCCCTATGACCACAAGTATTTTTGTGTGTTCTCCCCTTTGGCCAGAATTAATATTTTTGAAAGGGCAGCCTTTAGGCAGCATAGTCTGCCTTCTTACTGACTTTGGAAAAGTTATTCTACCCTATGGCTAACTACCAGATAGGGGAACAGTTAGTGACAGTGAATCTGTATGGGTCTGCAGCAACCTCAATTCTTGCCTCTTCAAGAAAAAGAATTCAACTGAGGGGCATAAGGCAGAAGGCGATATAGCAGCAAGTTTTAGAGCAGAAGTGAAAGTTTATTAAAAAGCTTTTGAGCAGGAATGAAAGGAAGTACACTTGGAAGAGGGCCAAGCAGGTGACTTGAGATATCAGGTATGTGGTTTGACCTCTGACTTGGAGTTTTATACATTGGCACACTTCCTGGGTTTTGCATCCCCTCTCCACTTATTCTCCCCTTGGGGTGGGCTGTCCGCATCACAGTGGCCTGCTAACACTTGGGAGGTGCTGCATAGGCAGTGTGTTTACTGGAGTTGTACTCATGCTGATTTTAGGTGTTCTTCCCTTACCAGTCTAGCATTTCTAGAGAAAGGTTAAACTCCACCATTTTGCTTCTTAGTGAGCATGCTTGAGCTCACCGATCCAACTCTTGAGATCTTATTGGGAACCTATGGATCACCAGTTTCAGAATTTTTGTAGTTGGAGACTGCCTTCCCTGGTGCCAGCTATGATTAATTATTATTTTTAGAGACACAGTTAACAACCACCTGGCCATCAGCTGAGGGGTGCGTGTGTGTGTGTACGTGTATGTGTGTGTGTGTCCGCTCCTGCTCTGCTCATGTCTACCTACTGTAACGGAACTACTGACATCAATTCTCTTAACACTTCTTATAGTAGCTTATATATGCCAGGCACTTGGTTAGTTTGGTTCATAGTAAAAGAAATATGATAAATCTAGGCACTGCTTCTCTTAGAATGTATACTATAGGGGATAGATAAATATATACATACATAATTACAACTTTGATCATGTTCTAACATGATCAAATACCATGGTATAGAACATATACCACAGGAGTACAAGTTAGAGTTGTATGTTAGTAAATAATCTTGTCTCCAATTCCTGTGGCTCTAGAGAGAGGAGGTGTGTGTGTGTGTGTGTGTGTGTGTGTGTGTGTATATATATAAATTATGTAATATGTAACAGTATATATTAGTGTGTAATTATTTTATATAATATATAAATAATGTATGTTATATATATCTGTACTTCTGATTTCCTTGTCAATTTCCTGAGACTGCTATTTTTCCAGTATGCCAAAAAAAAACTTGGCTTTCTATAATTGCAAACAAATAAAGACCAGTTGAATGGTTACTTAGTAAAGAACTTAATTCGTCAGAAAGCAATTTGACTACAGGGCTTTGTCAGCAAGACTGCAAATTAGGAACTGAGCATGTACTGAAGGAAGGTCAGTACATACATTACTATTTGACTCATATTATATTCATTCTAAAATTATTTCCACCTATCACTATTGAAACCATTTCTCCAGGCCACTAAATAATAGTGTACAACACCTTCTTTCCTTACTGATAATAGATTTTCTTCTGGCTGCCTAAGACTGGGCTGAGAATAGCATCTGGAATTTTATGAGGTATGGATTTTGTGGGAAGTACCAAATCACTTATATAATATAATGAGGACATTTTGGAACTCAGGAGAAGATGGACTTTGGTTTGATTAATATACTAAGGATTCTAACAAAAAAAGTAGACAACATGCAAGAACAGATGGGAAATATAGGCAGAGATAAAAATTCTAGGAAAAAAACAAAAACAAATGCTAGGCATAAAAAGTACTATTACAGAATTTCAGAATGCCTTTGATGAGTTCATTTATAGATGAGTCGCCTTCATGGAAATAATTAGTTAAAAAGAAATTAGCTATCAAGCCATGAAAGAACAGGGAGGAATTTAAAATGTACATTAATAAGTGAAAGAAACAAATCTGAAAAGCATATATGCTTTCCAATTCCAACCCCATGACATTCTGGGAAAGGCAAAACTATGCAGACAGTAAAAAATCAGTGGTTACCAGGAATTAGGGAAGGGTGAGGGATGAATAGATTGATCAAAGATAACTTTTAAGATGGCAAAACTATTCTGTATAAAACTATAATAGTAAATACTTGTCATTATATATTTGTTCAAACCCAGAGTGTACAATATCAAGAGTGAACCCTAATGTAAACTATGGACTTCAGTGATGATGATGCATCAATGTAGGTTCGTTGACTGTAACTAATGAATCATGCTTTGGGGGATGTGGTAATGGGAGAGTCTACGCATGTGTGGAGGCCAGAATGCAAGGGAATTCTATTTCTGCTCAATTTTGCCACACACCTAAAACTGCTCTAAAAAAAAATTAAGTTAGCCGGGTGTGGTGGCTCACAATTGTAATCCCAGCACTTTGGGAGGCCGAGGCAGGTGGATTACCTGAGGTCAGAAGTTCGAGACCAGCCTGGCCAACATGGTGAAACCCTATCTCTACTAAAAATACAAAAATTAGCCGGGCATGGTGGCACATGCCTATACTCCCAGCTACTCGGGAGGCTGAGGCAGGAGAATTGCTTGAGCCCAGGAGGCGGAGGTTGCAGTGAGCCGAGATCGTGCCACTGGACTCCAGCCTGGCCGACAGAGAGAGACTCTGCCTACAACAAAACAACAACAACAACAACAAAAACTGGAGCCAACGTGATGTATTTTGATGAAAGACTGATTTGTTTTCCTCCCTGATATGAGATTAAAACAAAGATGTCTGCTTTTACCACATTAACAAAACATTGTATTATAGATCCTTGAAACTGCAATAAGGGAAAAAAATAAAATGAATGAAGATCAAAATACAGAAGTAAGACTGTCTCTATTTAAAGGTGATATGATTATGCAGAAAATGACAGATAATCTATAAATCTACTACTAGAATTAAGATTTTGGCAAGGCTGTGGAACCCAAAATTTACATATAAAAATTGCTTGTAAACATGCATAAGAAACAAACAATTTGAAAATGAAAGTTAACTGTTCCATTTACAATACCACCAACAAATGTACACTACTTACAAATAAGCCAAACAAATACCATTCAAAACCTCCACACTGAAAATTATAAAACATGGCTAAGAAAAATTGAAGCAACACTAAATAAATATAAGCATGTACTACATTTATGGAATGGAAGATTCAATATTGTTAAATGACCTCATTTTGTTATTTAGATTTAACTCGATCCCAATAAATTCTCTAGAAGGATTTATGTATTTATTTTCAAGATGATTTTAAAATTTGCATGAAAATTAGGAGGATCTAGAATCGTCAAAGCAATTTTTAAAATGAAGTTAGAGAAATAAAGCTGAAGGGCTTAGTCTACCAGATTTCAAAAAACCGATTGAAAAGCTATAGATATGAAGACTATGTGGTACTGGCAAAATATAAAGATTAACTAAAATGAATATAATCTATAAAACAATACATGGGTGAAAGAAGCTGATTTTCTTAGGCAGATGAAAGGAGGTGGCTTTCTGCTAGAAATTGCACTATTTTAAACAGAGTAGAATGATTTATTATAAGCACATTTTAAAGTGCACTTCAGGGCTATGATAATGAAGTACATAATATGTTTTTATTATCAATTTATTTATATAATTATCAAAAATATTTCTCATTAAAGATAAGAATTATTAATCCTCAAATTTCAAGTTACAAAGTAGTCTCTTGTTTGAGTTCATTTAAGAGCTAACAGATCAGCAAAGTATGTTCTCATCAAAAAATAACATACAGGAATAATTTGAGATTTAAAATGCATTATCTGAATGTGCACCTGAATATTCCATTATATTCATAAGAGCTATATTATCATAGGAAAAATTCTTTGTACTATAAACACTTTTATCCTTAGAACTTCAAACAGTTGCTATTTAAAAGAATATTCATAGTGTCATGTAATTTTATTCATGCAAAACAAGAAAATGTGTTTTATTCTTTTTTATTGAATTTATGAAATTTCTGAAATAAGACAAACTTTTAAATATAATTTATGTTAAAATTTACAAATGTTTATGTATTTTTAGTTTATAATGTTGAATCATATTTCTCTCAAGATCTTATTTTAAAATGTGTTTATATTTTTACTTTTTTATATTTTACTAAAAACAAAATTAGTATAATTATTTCCCTGTCTCTATCTTGTGTGTGTGAGTGTGTGTGTGAGAGAAGGTGGGAGAGAAAGCTGAAGTTCTAAAGTTTCATTTCTTATTTCTGTAGATCAGGCAGATGTTCACATATATAGTCCATGAATTTAGCATGTCTATGACACGTTAAACTGAAAACCTCAAGCAGAGCTTATTTTTCCCACTTCAAATCCCATTTGAAAATAGAGCCCCTAAATTGTCACTGTCACTGTGCAGCTTCCTTTTCTTTGGATGGATTTTGGACCCACTAACCTTCAAGCTTTAAGATGCAGTATATAGGTTTTCTATGGTATCACCCAACTCTTGAATAAGATATATTCTTATTCTAGATTTATTTTACATATTTTCTAAGTAAACTGGAATGAATCATGGACATGAAATTTGATTCTGAAAATGAAAATCAAATATGTGAAATTACCTATAAGAGAGGAAGACCAAGGTGCATAAACTCAATTTCTCCACTCTTACTGTTTCTCTCCTTAATACCTGTAGCAATTATCATGGGGTTGAACTTTGATTCTTCTTCCTATGACTCTCACATTCAATTGATCCTCTTTATAACTAATAACTTCAAACATATACAGGAACACATGCATCACATGCACACACACACATATGTAAATTTTTTTAGAAGTCATAGGAAAAAAGTTATTTTTGTTCCTTTGAGCCTTTCTTTTTGCTTTGCGTGTAATCTAATTAATACTAACTGGTCTTTTGATTTGGCTTTCCAAGGGGGACTCGATGGATCTCTATCCATACTTTCTTTAATCTCCCTTGTTCCCTTAAGGCAGATTTTATACAAACTTTCTAGATCTATTCACTGCTGCTTGCCTCTGCTAATGACTATTTCAAATGGCCACTTTTTAATATATAATTTTCACATTAACAAGCTTTGTCAAGGAGATTTAAAAGCAGAAAACATCATTTGTTTTGTCAACAGATTAATACACTTGTAATTGCTGCTTGATAAGATATTGAACTGGAAGCTATCTTTGCATAGCATCTTCGAGTTTTATTCTGGACTGCACTACGAATTGCTTGGAAACAGAAGGTAGAATTAAGGAATTAAGGACCACTGGCGGACTTATAAAACTTAATTCATGTTCATCCAATTTGTTCTTTGCTTTAATTTAATTTTTTTAAATTTTAGAGTCCTCTTAAAAGTTAATTTTGTTTTCAAATTCTATTAAGGGGAAAATGGGAAGGAACTTGGTAAAGTCGTTTACCTTTTCTCAGAGTTGGAAATGATAAACTTTTTGTTTGTCAATCTTTTGTCTGTCAACTTATAAAAGTGATATCTATCAGAGCTTAGAAACCTTGACGACAGGAAGCAACGTATTTACCAATATAAACAAGCTGAAATTCTTACCAGGGTCAATTAAGTTTTTCCGAGAGCTATATAGAAACCATTTTGCAACTCCATTTTAGTTTCAGAATGAAGTGAAAATGTGTTGCTTATTTAATGAGCACCCCAGGCAATAACAGTAATTAATGAAACAAGGTTAGGGATGCATTGAGAAAAGGCAGTACAGTGGACTTTATATTGAAGTATCATTCTGTATTGCTAAATCATTCAATAAAAGCATTTTTCAAATTGAACATAGAAGGATACCAGATATTTATGGTTTTCTTCCAACAATTGTGTCCAAGAAACAATCATATTAAATGATTACACACAAAAGATGGGATATTGTCCAGTGAAGATATGTTTGGCCTATAAATCTAATCTGGATCCATATGTACTATTCTCAACCTCTCCTAATAATTAATTTTCCCAGCTTCTTGGAATGTCCCAATTGAGCATCTCACAGTCCTTCTAGGCACATAGTTTTTCTTATATTACCATTATGAACGGTAACAAAAATGCCAAGTTGCATTTTAGAGCAATTGAAGTAAAAAAAATGCTTTCACAAACATATAATTTAATTCTTACAAAAATCTCATGAGAAAACTAATTTAGGTATTAAATACTATTAGCCCTAGCCAAAGGATCAAGTTTAAAATTTTTGGCAATTTTTATGGGCTTAAGTTCTTTAAACTACTCACTAGCTATGTGTGAGCATAGCTATAAATCTATAATCTTCATTCAATAGTTATTAATATGGAGCCAATGTTTCAATGGAGGGAAATTTCCAAGGAGAGACATTAAGGAGGCTGAGAATTCCTGGAAACTGTGCACATAATGCTGTCTGTAGATACAGGGAGAAATCATGATTTCCATAAGGGTGTTCAGATCTAAATATGCTCACAATCCATAAATTTAACTGGTGTTTTGTTTTGTTTTGTTTTCTTACATGCTTTGGAGATCACCCTGATAGTAGACTCCTATACATAATTAATTTGTATGTTATATTAACTCATGTTGGGAATATACAAAAATATAAGAACAATTGTATTTGACCTATTGTTACTCATTATCTAGGCATGAGTACCACAGGCATTTGATTAACTCATTATTCTAGCAAAACAAACTGGTTTATTGTGAGGCTGTAATCTCTAGTCATACTGACAGACTTAGAGCATTTAAATTGAAAATAAATCAGTCACCAAATCCTGTTGATTTTCCTCTTATATATCATTTTTGGCTACTAATCTTTCACTTCTTATCATCACTGTTCTAGCTCAGATTCTACCATCTCTCACCTAGATTATAACAGCTTCCTAAGTAATATTTTTGTCTTACTTTTTTCATTTTTTACACTGCAACCAAAGTGTTGCAGTGTAAAAATTTCCTCCCTGTTCAAATGTGTAGTGTCAGATTACTGCTTTAAACCTTCAATGTCTTCTCATTGATCTTAGTACAAATTCTAGATTTTTAAATCCTGCTCATAATAGCTTGCAAGTCTTGACTCTTTCTTGATTCTGTAACCATTATGTTATTATTTATTTACACTTTGACTTCTCCATTTAAATAATACTGAGTCTCTTTTCCTGAAAGAAACCATGAACCTTATAGCTTCCAGGTTTTATTTTTATTTTTTTCCATAGGCAGTCTTCACTCTAGAACAGTGGTTCTCAAAGTGTGGTCCCCAAACCAGCAGCATTAGCATATTCTGGAAACTTGTTAGAAATGCAAACTCTAGTTTACATCCAAGACCCACTACATTCGTGATCTGTTTTTCTGTTTCTTTTTTTTTTTTTTAACAAGCTCTTTATGTGTTTCTCACGTGCACTCGAGTTGAAGAACCACTGTTAATACAGCATTTTTCTCCCGTCTTTGTCTTTTGCCCTGCTAAATCCTTCTTAGTCAGCTTATATCTTCTTTGAGAAATTTCTATTAATTTCTCATTTCCCAGAGAACCCCCTAATTCCCACGGGTTTAACATTATCCATATACTACATATACCTGTAGATTTCTAGACCCATGAAAAATTCTGATTCCGTTATTTAGGTGGAAATGTGACCCTTAAAATGCCCACACATAACATTTCTGGGAGAATCTGATGATTCAAATTTGTAACCACCTACATAAGTGGTTTTGTTCAGAAGACTAGCTCTGAAGAGGATTAGAGAAAGAGGCCTCAGTGGTACCACTAGGATGACTGCACTATGGGAGGAAGGTTTCTGTTATTGGTTTATTTGTTTTACAATGAGAGAGACCTGACTATGCTTATATTCTGAGGTATTAGAACTATCAGAGGTGGAGAGATTTAAGTGAAAGAAGAAGGAGAGTTGGATAGATTCAGAAAAATCTGTGATGAAATAGTAAGGGCTACAGAACACTGATGAAGTATAAAGCAGTAGAGTTATATACCAATTTTCAGGGCCAGGAGGGTAACAGGTTGAATGGAAGATATAACGTTTTACTGCCAGAATGAAGTCCAGAGATTCTTAGCTGTTTTTATACCTTGATTACAGCCTTCTCAGCATTAATATAGCATTCCTACCTTTCTTGGAGTGGAAAAAAATTGTAAAGATACAAATATTTTTCAAAACAGCTTCTAATACTTTCACAAATAGATTACCAGAAGAAAGAAAAAAAGGAAAGAAAGGAAGTGAAAGAAAAAAAGTGACAAAGTTGTAAAGAGTTGACTCAATTTTTCTAAAAACTTGTAAGTTCTTCTATGAGTGACATACTCTTGAAGAAAGAGTGAACATGATACTCGGCCAGAGAAAAGATCAATAGATTAGGCTGGAAAACGATTTTCAAAAATTGTACATCAAAAATTTCTCATTTAATTTAAAAGGCAAGCAATGAATTAGGAAAAAAAAGATATTTTCTACCTAAGTGGCCAGTATGGAGTTGTTATTCTAAATATATGGTGTGCTTTAAAAAAGAACATCAATAGTAAACAGATTAACATCTTTTATGGATGTCAGAGTCCTTCTAACAGACGTAGAATAGCATATTCAATATACATATTAAATGATCCCAGGGTTTGTGAGACTTTTATCTACTTCAAGACTTTCTATTTGATTCTTCTGCTTTGCCAGTCTATTCCTGTGTCAGTACCACTGAGCATTGCTTATATTTGCAATTTAATATTTGGAAGGGAATTACCTCCTTCATTTCTTCCCTTTTCAAAAATGTTTAGGGGATTTTTTCTGTTTATTTTTTCATATTAACTTGGGAATATTTTTGTGGATTAAAAATCTATTGGAATTTTAATTGATGAAATTTAAATGGAGTAAGGATGAAAATCAACTTAATGTTTATAAATAATTGACATATTGGCATTATTTAGCCATATTACTCAGGAGCATACACTATCTTATTCAACTTTGTATTCTTAAATAAGGTTTTATGCCTTTCTTCATTCAGGTATTGTATTTAGTTTCCTAGGTATTTAATTTAATTTTCCCATTTATCACTTTTTAAAATTACAGTGATTGATCTATAAGAAATACACCTATTCCAATATAAAGTCCTATTAGTAACAGCATATCTCATTAAATGGTTTTAATAGTTCTCATGGTAATAGTTCTTATAGTAATGTAATAGTTCTCAGTTATTCTGTTGATTTTAAATTCTGCAATTATAGTACATATAATACTAATTTATTTTCTTGTGTAACTAAACTGTGTGGATCTCATAACTAAAAGAAAAAGGGCAGAATTGACAAGGAGACACTTAACAGTATCTAAAACACATCTGTAGTGTTTCATCATTAAATATTTGTATTCTTCGTTTCACTTAAGATATATTTTCTAATACTATTAAAATAATATATTTCTATTCTTAGTTTTTAAATAATCTGGAATATTCAATTTTATGTAGTAGTTTCTGAGCATCTATTAAGATGATAATTTCTAAAACTCTTACCAATGAAGTGCTGAAGAAATTTTATAGATTTTCTACAAATTGTCATAGCACAGACTGAATACATCAGTATTATCTAGCCATGATGCATTGCCTTTAATATGCAACTGCATATGATTCTAACATTTTATTTGGGGTTATTATATGGTATGGAGATTTTTAAGGAATTTAATATCTAGTGTTATTGTGTTTTGTTTTCATTTTAAAAAAGCTAAAAATTGTACTAATTTAAACTCCCACCTGGACTACATAAGAATTTTCAGGTTCAATGCACTTGTATGATCATTACATATTTTACTAATATATTTTAAAGCTTTATGAAAAATTAAATAAAATATCATTAAATTTATTAAAAATTAATAAAGCTTTAAAAGATATTAGTAGAATATGATATTAGTAAACATTTAATGGGTATATATCTTTTAATTCACATTTTAAAAGTTCTAATGAGGTGAACCGTTTTCCTTACATTTCTTAAAAATGTACATTTCCCTTCAAATTCATTTCATTTAAAAATTATTTTGCTTGAATATTAAATATGTCATTCACTACGTGGTTCAAGTGATTGGGTGCTTGCTTATTTATTTTACTGAGTGGCAGTAGTACCACTATCACCAATAGAAAATTATTGAACAGGTAATTTCATTATTAGCAAGGCATTAGTGTATTTTAACCTGAATTTAGTGAGAAATGCAATTTTATTTTTTCTTAGAATATATTTGAAATATACACAGAGATATCTAAATATTTCATCAGTATACAGCTTGATAAATTTTCATAAATTGAACGTGGGCATGGAACCAGGAATCAGATTAAGAGCCTGAACATAACCAGCTCTGCGGAAGCCCTCTTGTGCTTCCGGTGAATAATCATTATTCTGCCTTCTAACAGGTTAGTTTAGTTTTGCCCATTTTTGTACTTATATTAAATCAAGCACTATTTTACTTTGTTGACATAAAAAGCAAAAATAACATAAAACAATAAACTCTTTGAGTAGCTCAAGAAGGCATTATGCTAAATTATAATCAGGCAGTTTTGTCTTCAGCCAGGCATTTTAACTAAATATTTAGAAGCACATCACTTTGCCACTGAGCCAGGCGAAGTCACAGCTATCAGAGCAAATGCTTAGTTTAAAATAGGGCTTCATACCATGTCTGTGCTCCTGAACTCAGTTAGTGACTTATAGGTGTAATTAACTGCGTACCTGCTCTGCTGCTATAAGTGGCCTCCTTGTGCATGCAGTAAAGCTCACTGGCAAATGGAGACAATCAAGGTTTATGAGGCTTGAATATTTGTCCCACCAAATTATGATTTGAGAAGATTATTAAGCATGTGGAATCACTGGGTTTGGACCAAATCTATCTGGGAGAGTGTTAGTGCTTATTGCTTAATCCATTCTTAGACCTTGAAATGTGACATTTTAATATGTAGCGGAAACTGTTTCTCTCTATAGTTTCTTACCTTTCTCTCTAGTTGAAGGAGTTGCATAAGAGTAGTTTCCCAGGGATATCTGGAGATAAACCTCTTATTTCTACATTCTTCACAGAAGCAGCACTTCTACTTCTACTGAAACCGAGGTGAAGTCTCTTCCCTTTATGGCGGGTCGAATATACTTATGGCAAACATGTCAGACTGGGAAGAAAATGGCATAAAAATTATTTGATCATTTTCAAAATGGGTGAATGCCTTGAAGTATCAGATAGTTTAGGAGACTTGAAAAGAAGGAGAAAAAGCCTGAATAATTAACAGATATTAAAGATAATCTGTTACTTAAAAATCTAAACTAAATCTAAAAGAAGAAAATGGCAAAGATCTACATTGCTTCATTAGTGAATACTTCCAAACATTGAAGGTAACTTTTGAGCAAACTTGCAGAATTAGAAAAAGAGGAAACATTTTCTAAATGTCTTACAAAGTCGATTCTAAATATATATATATATATATCTCATATATATATATCTTTCTCACATATGTATCATATATATGTGAGAAAGAAAAATTAGGGATCATCTCTTTTGATTATAGAGAACGCATGTAAGAAGTTGCATCTAGTGTGCTGCTCTAGCAAGGCAAGATTATGGAGTGGAGTGGTTAAGTGCAGAGACACTGGAGCTGGAGGGTCTGAGTTCAAATTCCAAACAGGTGCTTAAGCCTCTATATATCTCAATTACTCTATCTTTAAAATCCTAATAAAGTGATATTTTACTCACAAAACTTTCAGTAAGTTTAAATAGTTCAGAAATATAAATTTCTTAGAACAGTGCCTAGCAAATCATAAACTAATACAAATTTTTGCTATTAGTATTTTTTGTTCAAATCCTTTGTTAGACGACTCTGGAAAAGTCAGTGAAATAATCCCAGAGACTCTGTCGCTACCTCAATCAGGAGCATTTTTCTGCAGTCCATAAGTAGTTCTGGTAGAACCTCTGTTTCAGGGCGATCACATATGCTATCATAAGTTGCACATTGCACAGATCCACATGGACAAACTACTATGTGAGTGGCAATGCTGAGCCAGGCAATGCTGAAGCCCTTCTCTACTGTAAATCTTGACCACTCTCTCTATCCCAATACATCTTCATCTTACTTCCTGGAGTCTGCACTGCACCCACCAGCTTAGAAAAACAGATTGGAAAACAGACTGCTACCCCTGCCTGAATCGACCTTTTGGTCAGCTCTGTCCCATCTCAAGGATACCCTCCATTCCACTGAATGAAAATAAAAGCTTTCAGCATAAACTATCTCTTTAGGCTCTGTCATGTACAGAAACCTTCTTAAGTCGAGATCCCATGTCTGTCCCATGATAGACAAGGCTCTATTCCCTAAGTGAGGAAAAATAACTCTGATGATGAAGTAATGTGGAAAAGTAGAACGCAGGAAGTCACAAAACAAGAGACTGGGTTTGAATCCCAGTTTTGCTAACTTATTTTCTAATTTTGGCCTAGTCACTTAACTGATCTCTATAAATAGGGATGGTGATAGCTACTTCTTGAGTTGTTACTACAACAAAACAAAATCAAATTTTAAAGTTCTACAGGAAAAGTGTCCATTTAAATTATAAGAATAAATTATCTACAGGGTGGATTTTATAAAGATTTCGTGATAATATAGAATTAAAGCCTTTGATACAATATCTGGCTTAGAGAAAATTCTCTCTCAATTACCAATACCAAAGTTTTATTATAATAGGGCAGAATATGTGGCCCAAATCATAATAAGTAGCTCAAAAGTTTTGGAGGGTTCATATTTCCTTAATGTAGCTGTATTTATATTTATTTTTTGTATTTATATCCATAATAGGATGCAGTTATTTATATCAAACTGAATTTAAATGCATAGCTTTGTATTAAAATGAGGTAAAAACTGAAATATTAAAGCTCTGAGGGGAAATAGTAGATATTTCTGATTGCTATTCATACTCTTCCTATCCAGTAATAATTTTGATAAACTATATTTATGAGAGCCTAATATTTGTAACAGATTCTCTTCTAAGTATCTAAGTGCATGTGTGTATATATATGTGTTTGTGTGTGCATTCAGTTCATTTTCACAATAATCCTTAGAGTATTTATTACCACTTTGCCAATGAGAAAATTGAGGCACAGAGAGACTAGTCTGCCCAAGGTCACACAGCTCAAAGTTCTAAACAAATTCCGCGTCCATATATTTAACCATTTTAGTTCACTAAAGCATTGCTGTCAACCTTATCTATAAACTTCCAGCCATGGTTAATGCTCTACCTACCTCAGGACCCAGGCAAAACTCACCTAATTGATTCACAATCAGTGTTTTGCATTGAGAGTAAAATAGTGACTGCCTGTGAGGAGGATTTTGGCATTTTGATGAAAGATGCCAATGCCAGTCATAGCAAGGATTTTATTGGACTGGGGCAGCTTCTAACAGAACTTTAAAAATAAATTAATCCTGTTTTTGCATTGCATATATAAGTCATACAGTATATATTCTTTTTGTCTGGCTTCTTTCACTTAACATTATTTTTGTGGGATTTATTCACATTGTAGCTGAGATTCATTTGCTTTCATTGCTATGTAATATTCCATTGTATGAATATACCACATTTTTAAAATTTTTTTTATTATCACGAATAGCAGAGCTATAAACATTCTCGTACATTTATTTTGGTACATCAATGTGGACATTTTTTCATATACTTTTTTCTTCCCCTCGTTGTACCTAGGAAATCCAATACTTAAAAAAATATATTTAACACATTCAGGTGCTTCTGAGATTCCTGAAGAAGTAGCTGATGATGAAGAGTTTGGTTGGGAAATTGAGCAGACACCCTATGAAGAGGTATCAGAAAGTGTTTTGAATCTGCAGTGCCACTATGGATTTGGAAACTTACTATTAGGAGTATTTTGGCGGTTACAGGTATGTTGTCTTTCTGAAAGATCTTGATCTGTGGGGTTTTCCTATTTGGATATTTTAATTTCATTTGTGCTTGCACTTGGTGATTTTTAAAAATAATATCACTGGAGGTGACGTATTTAAAGCACTTAGCACAGCTAAAGTACGTAGATGTTCATTCCCTTCCATTTCATTGGCTGTTCTGCCCAGATGTACTGCTCTTACAGATATCCCCTGGCTTTCTGTTTTCTTCCCTTTATTCAGTATTCTAGGCATGAAGTTTCCAAAATATAAGACGGAATTCCTCTCTCATACTTCCTGCAAAGCTTTATGTTTTATACTTCTAAAAAGTGAGATGATGTACTTATGGCATGATGTCTCTTCTTTTCGGTATATGAATGAAATAGAATGCTCCTGGTGAGAATGAGATTGTGTGTTTTGATCAAATTGTTTAAATCTTGGTGTACAGTAGGCACCATTACAGTGGTTACCTTGGAGAGCGGGCAAAGTAATGGAAGAATACAGGATGGGGTTCCAGGGTGTTGGAAATGCTCCATTTCTTGACAGAGGTGGTGTTCGCTTTACATCAGTGGTCCCCAAACGTTTTGGCACCAGGGACCAGATTTGTGAAAGACAACTTTTCCACAGATCAAAGGGGTGAAAAGATGGTTTTGGGAGATGAAACTGTTCCACCTCAGATCATCAGTCTTTAGATTCTCATAAGGAGTACGCAACCTAGATCCTTCACAGGCACAGTTCACAATAAGCTTGTGCTCCTATGAGAATCTAATCTGATCTGACAAGAGGCGGAGCTCAGGCAATAATTCTCCTGGCCCTCCACTCACATCCTGCTGTGTGACCAGGCTCCTAACAGGCCATGGATCAGTACTGGTCTGCAACCTGAGGGTTGGAGACCCCTGTTTTATGTAACTCACTGAACTATACACATCTTGAGTTCTTAGCTCAAGATGCTAATATTTTGCCAATCGCAAAATGCTGTTTCAATTGGTCCAAAAATGTGACTGATCTGGTTCAATAGGATTTTTATGTCTTAATTATATCACCAAAGAAGCTATTTTCATATGACTTCACATGACCACCTTATATCTGAAGTATTTTCTTCAATTTCCAATTCACTGTATCCCATTTCCGCCTAGAAACACACAACATTCCAAATATTTCTGTTTATCTTAATTTCCTCCCAACTGCAATAAACATACCTATTTCTTCCAAAAAAAATTAAAAAAATAAGTTAATCCCCACTATACTTTAGAAAACTGGAGTAAGTATTCATTTTGGCCTCCTTAGATGAAAGGATGTGAAAGAGGAAAGAACATTGTAGGGCCACACTCCACTCTCACAAAGTGTCCACAGTGAGGTTGTGTAATGAAAATGATCATTAAGTATCGTACAGTGGATATCATATATAATAGTATGTATAAACTGTTAGAACTTGTTTTCAGCATTTTTATAATGGAACAATTATAGTCTAGACAGCTGAAACATTTATTCCAAGTAAGTAGCAGAACAAAGTTCAATGTACAATATAGTGCCTTGTTTTTGCCAGACTCCCACCTAGCTCACTCTATGATCTACATCTTGATTTTTACATAGATGCTCCTAAGCCAGTTCACATGGCTACACACACACACACACACACAAACACATATACACACATACCACACATACTACTTCTTGTCCTTGATCAAGTTGAAAATCATTCATATAGGACAGTGAGTATTCTCAGACAGTGGATTTCAAAATATTTTGACTGACCCAAATGCATTTCACACTGGGAGCATGGTAGAGGGGTGTGTGTGTGTGTGTGTGTGTGTGTGTGTGTGTGTGTATCTTATTCTCTGTTGTTGTTCTTCTTTAAAAAAAGTGATGGTTGAAACTCACCATTTGATAGATTTCAAAATCCATTAATGAGTCTTATCCTATAGTTTGGAACACATACACTTAGGAAGTAGTTACAAAGTATTCAAGTGAATATTTTGCCAAGAATGCTGTTTTGTATTATGTTCTGTAAGGCTACTTGGATTCCAGCCCTAGAAAAATCACATGGTTTGTTTGACAAAACTCTGCAAGTAGGAAATTCAACTAAAATATAAGGAACAAAGTTTCTGCTTGGTGAAAGTGGGTCAGTTCTGTCCTATATACATTAAAGTGGATCTTATTTCTGTATTTTCCAATACATGACTGATATGCTTAAAGTTTTATTTTTTAACTCAAAATAGGTTGCTCAAGAATGACAGATATATTAAAGAACATGCCTTGAAGTGCTTATGACTGCCAGCAACAGCATAAAAATAATTTACAGATTTTTGTTAGTGCAAAAGCTTTCAGGCACCCTGGGCTCTCTTGAATGGAAATATTATTATTATTATTATTATTATTATTATTATTATTATTTTGAGACAAAGTCTCGCTTTGTCGCCAGGCTGGAGTGCAGTGGCACGATCTCGGCTCACTGCAACCTCTGCCTCCTGGGTTCAAGCAGTTCTCCTGCCTCAGCCTCCTGAGTAGCTGGGATTACAGATATGCACTGCCACGTCCAGCTAATTTTTGTATTTTTAGAAAAGACAGGGTTTCACCATGTTGGCCAGGATGATCTCAATCTCCTGACCTCCTGATTTGCCCACTTTGGCCTCCCAAAGTGTTGGGATTACAGGAGTGAGCCAGCATGCCCGGCCTGCTTTTTAAATTTTTAAGAACAGTAAAACACAACTGTAGTAAAAGAACTCTGTTTAGACACAGATTACTTTTCTTTCAGCCTTCATTTACTGTACCTCTATGTTTTCCTGTTCTCTTCCCTTGATCTAGCCAGATAAGGATCCATATTTCATGACTTCCTATGTTTCCAGTGGTTTTCTGTGGCTATCCAAGTAAATGAGGCCATAACCCTAGTTGCTGTGAGGATTCTTCAATTTTGTGAGCTCTTTAAAAGTGTGTATCTTATTTGTATCTGATTCAGAGTTGATATTATAAAATCTTTTGCTGCTTATATAAAAGTCAAATTTTCTTCTACTATTTTTTTCTACATCTTATTTCCCACATTACCCTTTAATTCCACCTTGTGTATATCTTCGTATGTTGAATATGGGACAGTTTTAATTGACACCCCACCAATGAAAGCTGATTAATTTTTCCAGCATAATACTATGTATTGAATCAATCGATCTTTTTAAAAAGACTTATAATGCCTCCTTTATTACATATTAAGATTTTATATATACTACGATCTCTTATAAGGCTCTCTTTTGTATCAATCTTTATTTATTTTTGCACTAATATCAAACCATATTAATTATTGAAAATATGTTTAAATATTTGGTAGGGCAAATGTCTTTCTTGTTCTTCATTTTATGCTGGCAATATTTATAGGAAGAAAAACAAATTTGCAAACAACCAATTTTTCCTAATTAAACACCTAACTCAATTTCTTATTTTGTGCACTCATTCACTCAATAGACATTGCTCTTGCCCACAACTTTAGACTCTAGTTATTCTGTTGATAAAAAATTTTCTCTCAGTTATAGGTAATAGAAACAGACAATGCATTCAGTATATTCATGGTGTTTAGTAATGAGCATGATGAATTCTGGATTCACTCCTATATATGCAGTTGGAAAAAAATTAAACACATGAACATGCTGAAATCAGGATATTAATTGGTCATGGTTCAGAGAGAGAAAACAGAGAGGATTATCTAGCCTAAAGTGGGAAAACTTCGATTGAGCAAAAGCCAGGCTTTTATACTCCAGGGATAATTTTGGATCCAGAATAGACAGGAAAATACTTTGGTCAGCAAGAGATTGTCTCAGAACAGTCACACAATGGCAAAGAAATAAAACCTAAAGGAAAAAAAAGGCTTTAGCTAAAACACCAATCGTATAGTGCAGGCAGGGACAAATAACACTCTTGCTGAATTGATGATGCCTTACTAGACCAGAGAATTAACATACAGTTAAGATTCACATGGCAAGGCCCTATAGTAGAAGAGAGAGAAGAGAAGGAAAGCAGAGAGAAGAAATGAAAACAACAACAACAACAACAAACCAGCAGAGATGTGTTGTCACAGTGGTTTCTTGAATACAGGGTTCTTCAATAGTGGAACAGAAGATAGTGGGTGACAAAGAACAAAGACTGAACATTTCTGATTTCAGGGTAATTTGAAGTCAATCTTAATTTCTAAGAGTCTAAATTGAAACCACATAGTAAAATGAAGTAAATCCCTTAGCTCCAATACTTTATTTGGGACTACAAAAATATCACTATAAAAAAAAAATTCTACCAGTGTGTTATCATTTTCCACGTAAACATCCTGTACATATTTTGTTGCATTTATACCTAATTACTTTATTTTGTTGGATGCCATGGTAAATAATATGTATGTGATTTTTCCAAGTGTTCATTGCTGGTATATAGGAAAGCAATTGAATTTTTAAATATTGATATGTGACCTTGTTAAACTCAGTTATTAATTCCAATAGACTCTTCTAGATTCTTTTCGATTGTGTACATATATAATAATGTTTTCTTCTAATAGAGTCAGTTTTATTTTAACTCTTCTAATCCTTATGACTCTTACTTCTTCTGTTTCTTTTTTCTTTCCTTATTTCAATGACGATGGCATCCAGTACAACAATAAGTAGGTGTGTTAAGAACTCATATCCTTGCCTTATTCCTGATGTTAGAAGGAAAGCATTTACCCTTTCAATATCATTCCACAATGTTTACATATATGAAAACATCACATTTATCTCCAAATATATAGAATTATTATTTTCAAGCAAAAAAGTTTTAAAACTTTAATGTTAGCAATAGCTTTTTGTAGATGCATTTATCCAGTAAAGGAAGTTCTTTCTAGTTTTAGTTTGCTGAGGTTTTATCAACAATAATGTTCAACTTTGATAAAGACTTTTTCTCCATCTATTATGATGGTCATACGAAATTTCTTATTTTGTGCGCTGATACAGTAAATTGCATTGACTGATTGTTGAATGTTGAATGAACCTCGTATTCCTGACACAAACCCCACTTTTACATGATGTATTAGTTGTTCTATATATTGCTTGATATCAACTGCTAATATTTTTGAGAATTTCCTAAGTTCATACATCATATTGATCTCTGGTTTTCTTACAATATCTTTGTCTCTTTTTGGTGTTAGGGTACTTCTGACCTAATAAGATGGGTCGTATGGTGCTTCCTCCTTTTGTATATTCTTTGTATATCAAAGAGGATGAACAGAGTTTGCATGATTTCATTAATAGTTTGGGATAATATGCCACTGAGAACTCCTGGGTGCAGAGTTTTCTTCGTAGAAGGTGTTTAACTATAAGTGAGTTTCTTTAAGGGACATAAGCGTATTCAGATTACATATTTTTTCTTAAATGAGCTCTATTAGTTGGTGACTTTCAACAATTTGGTCTATTTTATGTAAGTTAAATTTATGGTCGGAGTGTTGTTCATAAGGCTCCCTTATTTTCCTATTAACATCTGTGAAAGCTGTAGTGATACCCACTCTTTCATTGATCATATTGACGAATTGTGTCTTATATCTTTTTTCTCCATCCATTTAGATAGAAGTTTATCAGTTAACCTTGTCAAATAAATTTTTAGTTTTATTAGTTTTGATTTTCTTTATTTTTTTACTGTTTTCAACTTCATTGATTTCTGCATTCACTCTGCTTTTTTTCTAAATTATTAAGATTGAAATTTAGAGTATTGATTTGGGAAGCTTTTGTTTTTGCTACCATCTGCATTTAATCCTGAAAATTTCCCATTAAGCCCTATTTTTGTTGTATCCCACATATTTGGTATACTTTATAATCCTTCTTATGCATTTCAAAATGTGTTTTCATTTTTCTTTAAACCAATGGGTTATTTAGAAATGTGTTACTTGATTTCCATATATTTAGGAATTTCTCACACATTTTTCTATGGTGGATTTCTAGTTTATGTCACTATTATCAGAGAAAATACTTCGTTTCATTTATGTTCCTCTACATCCATTCTGTACAATGAGGGAGACTTTCCTGTTATTCTGCCAAATTCTCTATGAACATCCAGTGGGGTTGGTGGAGTAAAAGCCTGTTGGAGGGCATGAACTCCATCTCTATTTGCTTTTCCAAGGAATTTATTCACCTTTACCCATGTACACTCAATTTCCACCAGTTCACCAATCACCCAGCTGAGCTTTTCTTACCAGTCTGGTTGTTTCTTGACCCAACAAACCAGTAATCATTAATCCCAGTAGATTCCTGTCTCTTATATTTTGAGCAAATTGATTGCTCTGAATCCTCAGCACTTTGATGGAGGTCAATAAAATCTATGAATTTGCAATTTGTCTGGCTTCGGTAGTTCTTATACATCATTTTGGAGTTAAGTTTACTGTCTCCTAGTTTCTTTGAGAATTTAGGTTTTTATTTTCATTCTCATATAATGTATGATTTCCAGAAGAATCAGAGAAGATTCAGAAGTAAGTTGCCTCCATATTTCTATAAGCTTAATATATCCATGAGTTTTTTTAGTGGCATATCATTACATAAACTATTTTCCCATAATCTCTTAAACATTATTTTTATAGTTTTAGTCATTTCTTTATTACATTGTCATTTATTTTCTTCAGGAGTTTTAAATCACTGTGTTTTTTTTTTCTTCATTAGCCTCAAAAACTTAGTCTGTTTGCTTTTACCAAAGAGGAATAACTTCAATAAAGTAGACAATCCTTGTGTTAATGAATGGGAAATGTATTAAAACATTTTGCACCACATGTTAATTATGACTACATTAATTTCAAATAAATATTTCAAATAGATTTCAGGCAATGTATTTAAAAAGTGTTCTGCACCTCAAATATCAGTTTCATTATTTTCTGGACCAGGAAATGTGATTAGTAGAAGACATTAAAAAGTCATAATATTTCAGAAATATAATATTTCTTTGTACATTTCTTTCTCTCTGATCAAAATATTTCCTGATTTCCAGTCCATGATGGAAGCTCTATTGTTAAGTTAAATGTAATTTTTATGGCTGATTTTTTTTTTCTTCCTTTGAAATAAAGAGTTCCTTTGAAACTCTTAATGGGGAATGTATCCTGGTAATCATAAGATTTTCTTTCTGTTTAAAAAAAGTCATTGGTTTTATTCTCTTCACTTCATCTTTTATTTGTTGGGAAGAAAATGTGTCATTACATCATTGTTACTTTTTACTCTCCCTTTTAAGGCAGCTAAAATATTATTTGCTGTCATATTTTATAATTTAGTGTTTTAATTTAAAATTTTCTTAGTTTCAGGAAAAGCTGGTCATGATAAAGGTTGTCACTTCTTTATGCTAAAAATATTTTTACCTTACATTTTCAAAGACTTTGGTAATAAAACAGCTATTTACTGATGTTTAAAGTTATGGTGACTTGTCATCTTAATGGCATTTTCACCTTGCTATTTCACTCCTGGAATTTGTATAGTCAGATGTATATATATTTGTGAAAAATCTGTACTTATTGCCATTTTCCATATACAATCCCACACTTCACTAAATGCTAGAATTAAAGACTGAACTATGAAAGAAAACCAGAGTTTGGAAAATTATCACCTGCCCTAGGTAATGGTTGCTGCTGGGTCACACCTGGACTCATAAGTAGCAGTTTATTTCATTGATCATTATGAAATAAAATTGTAGAAAAGGAGATGATAGTAGGATGGCAATGGCTATATATCAAAGAAAAGTAGAGACCGGGGGATAATTTAGAGATAACTTTCACTGGATATGAGAAATGAGATTTAAATAATTAAAGATAGTAATTTTGGTTTAGCTTATTTAGTTTTATCCCCCTCTATACTTTTACTTATTTTTCTTGCCATATTGTAGCGATTAGGACAATGAGTATAATGATGAGTAGGAGTGTTTGGAACTAACATCCTTGCCTTGTTCCTAGTTTTAGGAAGAAATCATTCAGCTTTTCAATAATAAGTTTGATGCTCACAACAGGTTTTTTGTAGAAGCACTTTATTCAGTAAAAGAAATTCCTTTCAATTCTTAGTTTGCTGAGGTTTTATCAACATTAATGCTAAATTTTAATAATTGTTTTTTCTGTATCTATTTTTATGAACATGTGTTTCTTTTCTTATTTTGTTGATTAATATAGTAAGTTATATTGGTTAATTTTCAAATGTTGAATGAAACTTATATTCCTGGCACAAACGTTGCTTGATCATGATGTATTATACTTTTTATGGGATAATAGGTGCTATAGAAGTAATATAGGACAATAGGTGTAGGAGTTATATAGGCCTTTAGGGTGAGAATTGATGCTAATTTGGCTAGAAGCTGGGATCTGTTTAATATTTGTTGTAGGTGTATTTGCAAAGGCTGCAAGTTCCTCCAGTGGACTTGTTTTATCCTCCAGCATTGGCTTTTGGAGCTACCTTGTGTTCTTGTTTTTGTCTTCCCTATTGTCTTTGAGTTTCCCTAGAGAACTATTCTCCAGTAAGGTCTGAGATGTGCAGCTCTTTCAGTTGTATTCTCCTGTTATTATACAGGAACTCTGTCGATGTGATGGTGTATTAGTCCATTTTCATGCTGCCATAAATATACTACCCGAGACTGGGTAATTTATAAAGGAAAGAGGTTTGTTTAATTGACTCACAGTATTGTGTGACTGGGGAGGCCTCGGGAAACTTATAATCATGGCAGAAGGGGAAGCAGGAATGTCTTACATGGTGGCAGGTGAGAGAGAGCATGTGAAGGAGGAACTGTCAAACACAAAACCATTGGAGCTCGTGAGAACTCACTCACTATCATGAGAACAGAATAGGGGAAACTACCCCCATGATCCAATCTCCCCCCTCCCTTGACACATGGGGATTACAATTTGAGATGAGATTTGGGCGGGGACACAGAGCCAAACAATATCAGATGGAATGTGAGAGATGGGGTGGAGGGGAAGCATTCTACAATCCTACGATTAGATATCAGTCTTTTAGTGAGCCAGTGACCCTGAGCTGTGACTTTCACAAGTCTTTATCAGTCAGCTCTCCTTCATAGATGATGAACAGAAAGGCTAGAGATGGCTTTCTCACAGGGAAAACTAGAGGAGGCTGGAGTTGTGCATTTTCCTTCCCCACATGGGTTTTTATATGATAAAACCCCAGTTAGTTAGGTTCTCATAGAATAGTTTCTTTTAAAGGCAGGCCTTGTTAAGAAGAAATTTTTCTAAGAGTATTTCAGATGGCTACTTTCCCCCATTTTCTTGCCAAAATTATAGTGCTACTTTTATTCTTATCCTTCCTGTGAGATCCTGACGTGGCTCCCAAAGGTAAAACAAAAGTGTGGCACCAAGACTGGCCACCCCTGGCATTCTTAAAACTTGACCTTGTTCACACTGAGCCTCCAGCAAATTATCAATTACAGTTTAAGTTTCCCTAACCTGGTGCTAACTTCCACAGGGGTTTCTGCTCCTGGGCCTCTTCCACCGTAACCCTGTTATTCTCTCTGTATTCCTCTATATATCTCCATTTTGGGGAGTAGAAGTTTGCCTGCCAACTTACCTCTCTGGCAAATATTAGAAGAATTGCTAATTTTCGATTTGTTCCACCTTTTTATTGTTGTGATGACTGGAGTGACAACTTCAAAGATCTTTACATGCCTAACCAGAAAATGAAATTCTATTTATTGCAATTTTGATATTTCACTACTTTTTCAAGCATTAAGAATTTTAATTTAGGTTTAAAAAGCAGGTTATAGGTTTAATAAACTTCAGTCATTGTGTTGAAATTTCTACTTCTCTTTCATTTACCACAGAAAGATTCTTATCCAGAATGTGTGATGATGTCTCTGAGTTTATTCCCATGTCTTTTTTGTCTTTTGCCAAAGGGATTATTCAAGTTCACATAAAAGAGATTTAAGTTCTGAATCCAATGCTTTGAGTCTTTGATATAAAACTTATAAGCATCAAATAGTCTGGTATTTGGTTGAAGTATCAAATGATTGCTGACATTCCATTTTACCAAGTTTAAGAGGCAAAGGGAAATAATTCTTCCAAGTTATTAGTGAATTATCCATAACCCATCATATAATGTTAAAGAGATTCTGAAGAGCCAGTTTCAGTAGACACTGTTGGTAGGGTACCTCTGGGGGTTGAAAACAATATCAAGAAACAAAGCTCAGAATATACAAATAAATCCAATAAGAGTATTGCAGGGTTACATATTTCATCATATAAGACAGTTGTGAAAGAGTAGTCATGTTGAGACAAAAATAAAAATAAGAACAACAACAAAAAAAGGGAAAGAGAGAGAAAAAATGGTGGAATATGTTCACGTTCACTAGATTTTCAGAATAAGTTGTCAGTTTTCCAGGTTTTTTTCCCCTGGCAGAGACTGTTTTAATCAATCTAAGAATGATTAATCTGAAGTAAATGGCATAACAAGGAAAAAATATTAGTAAATATTTTTAGAATTGGTATCACCTATATCAATGTAGTGCTGATTCACCTTCACCACCACTTCTAACCCCATCATAAATATTTGGGTTTTAGCACTAATTTCTGCCTTGCTGTGCCTACCATGATTTGGAGTGATGGTGGCTATGCAATGAGAATTTAGAGTCTCAACATATACCTGCTATTAATATCAACATCCAAGTTCATAAATTCCTCAGACATTTTACATAACATTTAAAAGTGTTAAGATTTTGAAAAAGATATTGTATTAGTCTGTTCTCACATTACTAGAAAGAACTACCTGAGACTGGGCAATTTATAAAGAAAAGAGATTTAATTGGCTCATAGTTCTGCAGGCTGTACAGGAATCATGGCTGGGGAGGCCTCGGGAAACTTACAGTCATGGCAGAAGGGGAAGCCAGCACACCCTGCTTGGCAGGAGCAGGAGGAAGAGAGTGAAGGGGGAGGTGTTACACATTTTTAAACATACAGATCTTTTGAGAACTCTATCGTGAGGCAGCACTACGGGGATGGTGGTAAACCATTGGAAGCCACCCTCATGATCCATTCACCTCCCACCTGGCCTCACTCTGGATCACAATTCAACATGAGATTTGGGTGGGGACACAGAGCCAAATCATATCAGATATATTTAGCTTTTTTGAAAAAACAAGCACCAGAAACAATGCTGTATACTCAGCAAGCCATTTTCATTTTTGTTCTGGAAACACCGAAAGACTGTATTTACCAGCCTCCCTTCCAGGTAGATTGGACTCATAGACTATGCTCTGGCAAAGGGAGGTGAAACAGAGCAAATTAGTATACCGCTTCTAGGCCTTTGAAATCCATGGGCTATCCTCTCTTTCCTACTCTTGTGATTCGAGTCAAAGGTCCCCAGTATGGCACACTTGTTGAAGTGCCACTAAGCAACATTGGACTGTGATGTGAGTGAAAAATAAACTTACATTGTACTAAACCACTAGGACTTGTTTGTAGAATAGCTGGTGAGCATGACTCCAACTGAAACAGAATTTTCAACTTTTTACCTTACAGAAAGCTGGGAATTTTAGGCTGTTTTATTCTCAAAGAAATAGTCCACCAATTTATAGCCATGCAGAACCGGGAGGCCATTTTGTCCATTATAATCCATGTTTACTAGCAAATTGCCCTGACCTTGGTGAAATGAATGTTTGTAGTGCTAGTTTAATACCAGAAAAAAAACGTTCCTGCAGCAATCAGTTACTTTGCAAGTCAGGAAGTAGATTAACCATGACAATGACTAATTTTGAAAGTTTTCTCTGCCTCATCTTTGGTCCTTAGTGTCCTTAGACACTACTTCGTGTCCTTAGAATTCATCTTCTGCTTTCAGAAAGGCTCAGCTTCTGTTGTTTCGTATGGGCACAACATTTATTCCTCACTTACGCATCCAAAACTCAAATAGTGCTGTTGCCAAATGCACCTGCAAGTAAGACAATGATTTTGAGGCTCTGAAATGTTTTTAGTCTTGTTTTTTTTCCTGAGAATAAACACTAATTTGAATACTTTGCATAAAACAGTTTGCTTTAAATACCTCTGTTTATCTATTTTACAATTCTAAAGCTTATTTTCAGATGCAACTCTGAAGTAACTAGAATTACATTGTTCAGTATTATTTAGTGATATATGTGACTATGCAGTAACAATAATTGTGGTAATAATGAATTCTATTAGCATTATTTGAACCACAGCAGTTAAACTTTAATCAGCATATTTTTTTGGCATACTGCTCAGCTTCAGTGTTTATAATTAATCCATTTTCCCCTGTTGGCTGATTTGCAAAAAGCACAAAATAATTCCTTGAGAAGACCTTTTTTCCTTTTTCTTTCTTAAATAAGTCTTATATTTAATCGCTTTTAAAATCCTGTGTCTGAAACATTACATTTAAATTATAGTAATGTGAAATGAAATCACAAAGGTTCTATTACTTTTCAATAAATTTTGCCTATCATTTTTCTCATGTTTATATTAGACTGTGCATTTCATATAACAACCTAACTATTGCTGCATCATTGACAATTTCTTTGGAAATAAATGAACAGATTTGGATAGAAAAAAAAAAAAACAAATACTACAGTGTGAAGTTTGCTTTTACTAACCTGTAAAAAGAAACACTAATTTGCATTTCCTTCCAATTCAAGCTGTATCCCAACAAACCATTTTGTTCGATCTGACCACTTTTGTCATGAATGTGAATTGCTAGACACATTATTTTGATGAACGTCGGTTCAGATGGGATTCTCACATGAATCTAACAATAAAAGCATTTTATTTTGCCTCTTTCACTTAGACCTAGGAAAGAATATGTGGAAAAATAGGAAAAGTCAATGAGATTATTTTTTTAAAAAGGATACTTAGGGGAAGGGAAGGATGTAGGAATCATCTTCAAGCCCAGGAATCATTGACCCCATATAACTATTGTAGATTACAACCTATTCTTGTGTCAATGCTTTTGATTTTAAAAGTATCTGTCTGAACACAGATTATATTATTTTGTGTCAAGGGGAATGGGGTGGGGTGGAATCTCAACTGCTTACTATCTCTCTATTAAGATATTGCTTCCTGTTTCTCTTAAACTTTCCTATTGCATACTCTTAAACTTCATAACTTCTATCAAGCCTTTGAACAAAATTACCTTTAGGTCCTTTAGCTCCCATTTTTTCCTTCTGGTTTGTTTGTTCATTCTTTTTTTTTTTTTTTTTTTTTTTTTTTTTTCCTATTTAGTTGAGAATCAAGCTCTTGGTCATGATTTAACAAGATTGATGTTTTAATGTGACTGCATTTTCATTTGCTGAATCATTACCATTGTAGAAAATCCTGTTAGCCCTCTAAATGTGGATATTCACCCAGGACAGAACATAACCACTATAAAGTTGGCAAAATGCATTAGCCTAGTGTATAGGCTTAGGCTAATCCTCTCTCTGGTTTGAACCTCACCTCTCCTCCCTACTGTTGAGTTGATTGTCCTCGTTTTGAAATTAGAAAATCATTTCCAGGAACAGCATTATATTGATAGTAGGGATCACATTTCCTAAGCTCTTGTCCTTGATTTTTAACAGCTTGCTGGACCTAGATGCCTATGGTTAGGTTTCAAAGACAGAATGTTTAAAATTAATCTCATCCATTTGCTTCGTGTATGGGTCTCTTTATCTTTGCTTGAAGACTTTCAGTGGTGCGGAACTCTGAACTTCTCAAACAATTCGTTTTTAAAATGATAGTATACTCTACCTGCAATAATATGCACATTTCTTCTGTCTTCTGTGTTTCAGTTTGGACAGTCATGTACACTCATGTAATTATCACTGAAAGAAGATTCAAAATATTTCCATCACCCTAGAAAATATGATCACACCATACCACTTTCCATGCAATACTCCACACCTGGAGCAGCCCCTTTACATCTTCCATCATCTTAGGACAATTTTACCTGCTCCAGAACTTCATATAAATGGAATAAAATGTATGTACTCTCTTATATCCAGCTTCTGTCACTCAGTTAAATAAGAGTCAGGCATGTTGTTGGGTATACAAGTAATTCATTCATTCATTTTTCTTACTGGGTAGCATTTGCTTGTATGAATATACCAAAATTTCTTTGTTTGTTCACTGCTGATTGACGTTTGATCTGTTCCCATTCTTTTATTATTATGAATAAAATTGCTAGAACATTTACATAAAAATCTTTTTGTAGATATATATTTTCATTTATTTTGGGAAATTGTTTAGGATTAGAATTGCTTGGTAATATGATGTATTTGCGCTGAACTTCATAAGAAACTACAAACAGTTTTCCAAAGTGATTGTACCATTTTTTACACTCACCAATGATTTATGACAGTTTCCACTGTTTCCCTCCGACATTTGGTGTTACCAATTTTTTTGTTTTAATCAATCTAATGGGTAAGAAATGGCATCTCACTTATGTTTCAATTTGAATTGTCATGATTTTAATAAATTTTAGTAACTTTTCATGTAGTTATATCTGAGTGTGTATGTGTATGCGTGTGTGCCTGTGTATGCTTTGAAATGTTTTCTCATGTATTTTGCCCATTTTTAAAATTTTACTTTAAGTTCTAGGATACATGTGTAGAATGTACAGGTTTGTTACATAGGTATACATGTGCCATGGTGGTTTGCTGCACCTATCAACCCATCATCTAGGTTTTAAACCCCACATGCATTAGATATTTGTCCTAAAGCTCTCTCTCCCCTGGCCTCCCACCCCACAACAGGCCCTGATGTGTGATGATCTCCTCTCTGTGACCGTGTGTTCTCATTGTTCAACTCCCACTTATGAGTGAGAACACATGTTGTTTGGTTTTCTGTTACTGTGTTACTTTGCTGAGAATGATGGCTGTCAGCTTCATCCATCTCCCTGCAAAGGACATGATCTCATTCTTTTATGGCTGCATTGTATTCCATGGTGTATATGTGCCACATTTTCTTTATCGAGTCTATCATTGATGGACATTTGGGTTGGATCCAAATCTTTGCTATTGTAAATAGTGCTGCAATAAACATATGTGTGCATGTGTCTTTATAGTAGAATGATTTATAATCCTTTGGGTATATACCCAGTAATGGTATTACTGGGTCAAATGGTATTCTCATTCTAGATCCTTGAGGAATCGTCACACTGTCTTCCACAATGGTTGAACTAATTTACACTCCAACCAATAGTGTAAGAATGTTCCTATTTCTCCACAGCCTTGCCAGCATTTGCTATTTTCTGACTTTTGAATGATCGCCATTCTAACTGGTGTGAGATGGTATCTCATTGTGGTTTTGATTTGCATTTTTCTAATGATCAGTAATGATGAGCTTTTTCATATGTTTGTTGGCTGCATATAAATGTCTTCTTTTGAGAATTGTCTGTTCATATCCTTTTCCCACTTTTTGATGGGCTTCTTTGTTTTTTTTTTTTTAACTTGACAATTTGTTTAAGTTATTTGTAGATTCTAGATATTAGACCTTTGTCAAATGGTTAGATTGCAAAAATTTTCTCCCATTCTCTAGGTTGCCTGTTCACTCTGATGGTAGTTTCTTTTGCTGTGCAGAAGATCTTTAGTTTAATTAGATCCCATTTGTCAATTTTGGCTTTTGTTGCCATTGCTTTTGGTGTTTTAGTCATGAAGTGCTTGCCCATGTCTATGTCCTGAAAGGTATTGCCTAGGTTTTCTTCTAGGGTTTTTATGGTTTTAGGTCTAACATTTAAGTCTTTGATTCATCTTGAGTTAATATTTGTATAAGGTGTAAGGAAGGAGTCCAGTTTCAATTTCTGCATATGGCTTCCCGGTTTTCCCAACACCATTTATTATTAAATAGGGAATCCTTTTCCCATTGCTTGTTTTTTTTCAGATTTGTCGAAGATCAGTTGGTTGTAGATGTGTGGTGTTATTTTTGAGGCCTCTGTTCTGTTCCATTGGTCTACATATCTGTTTTGGTACCAGTACCATGCTGTTTTGGTTACTGTAGACTTGTAGTATAGTTTGAAGTCAGTTACCAGGATGCCTCCAGCCTTGTTCTTTTTGCTTAGGATTGCCTTGCCTATATGGGCTCTTTTTTGTTTCCATATGAAATTTAAAGTAGGTTTTTCTAATTCTGTGAAGAAAGTCAGTGGTAGCTTAATGGGAATAGCAATGAATCTATAAAATACTTTTGGCAGTACAGCCATTTTTATGATATTTATTCTTCCTATCCATGAGCATGGAATGTTTTTCCCATTTGTTTGTGTCCTCTCTTATTTCCTTGAGCAGTGGTTTGTAGTTCTCCTTGAAGAGGTCCTTCACATCCCTTGTAAGTTTATTCCTAGGTAATTTATTCTCTTTGTAACCATTGTGAATGGGAGTTCACACATGATTTGGTCTCTGCTTATCCATTATTGGTGTATAGGAATGCTTGTGACTTTTGAACATTGATTTTGTATTCTGAGACTTTGCTGAGGTTGCTTTTCAGCTTAAGGAGATTTTGGGCTGAGACGATGGGGTATTCTATGTATACAATTATGTTGTCTGCAAACAGAGACAATTTGACTTCCTCTCTTCCTATTTGAATACTCTTTATTTCTTCCTCTTGCCTGATTGCCCTGGTCAGAACTTCCAATACTATGTTGAATAGGAGAGGTGAGAGAGAGCATCCTTTTCTTGTGCCAGTTTTCAAAGGGAATGCTTCCAGCTTTTGCCCATTCAGTATGATATTGGTTAGGGGCTTGTCATAAATAACTGTTATTATTTTGAGGTATGTTCCATCAATGCCTAGTTTGAGAGTTTTTAACGTGAAAGGATGTTAATTTTATTGAAGGCCTTTTCTACATCTATTGAGATAATTTCTACATCTATGTGATTTTTATCATTGGTTCTGTATATGTGATGGATTACATTTATTGATTTTTGTATGTTGAACAAGCCTTGCACGCCAGGTACAAAGCCGACCTGATTGTGGTAGATAAGCTTTCTGATGTGCTGCTGGATTTGGTTTACCCGTATTTTATTGAGGATTTTTGCATTGATGGTCATCAGGGATATTGGCCTGAAATTTTCTTTTTTTGTTATGTCTCAGCCAAGTTTTTGGTATCAGGATAATGCTGACCTCATAAAAAGAGTTAATGAGGAGTCCCTCTTTTTCTATTGTTTGAAATAGTTTCAGAAGGAATGGTACCAGCTCCTCTTTGTACCTCTGGTAGAATTTGGTGGTGAATCTATTTTGCCCATTTTTAAGTAGATTGTTGGTCTCAGTTTTGAGAGGCATGGATGTAGTACGTTAGTAATATATGGCACTTTTATATTTTATAAAATTGTTTTGTTGATTTTGTTGTTGTAGTTATTCTTCATCTTATCATGTAATGAAAATATATATTTAATATTAAATTCATGGATAGGGAAATTGAAGCAAAACATTATATAAATATTTTTCAAGGCACAAGAGGAAATCAATGTAATTAAATCAAAACTGGATGCATTAAAATCTGTTTGAAGACCACTTATAATTTACTGCCTCAAAAGAAGGAATATGTTCCCATCTCTATGCAAAGAATAATAATTTTTAAAAATTCCAATCAGCAATATTTGTATAATATTGACTGAATTTGACCAATTTGGGTTGCCTGTTTGCAAAATATCCTTGGGAGATTTAAACCAAGTTTCCTCTTTGTTTCAAAAAGCTAGAAGTGCATTTCTGGAGAGGCTGTATTTTTAGGTGGTGGAGGTGGGGGCGTGGTTCTGAGTGAGTGTTTGTTCAGTGGATCTCTTCTGTACTGATTTTTCAGAGTCCCTTTCTTGTAACTTCCCTAACACATAGTAGGGAATCATGCTTTTTAGCCATCCTGATTGATATAAAACTTGGCAGTCTTTGTTGTTTGAAATAAATAACTTACAGCATAAAAATCCAATTGGCTGACTTTGGGCATCACTCCAAAATTATCATGATTTTCATCTTCTAAATGTGGAATTCCCAGGGCAACTGTTCCCAGTATACACTCAGTTAATAATTTGAGCTTGCTTAAAGGCACCAAAATGTACTTAACCCCAGCCTCTAGCTTTTAATTTACTGTTCTCATTGATCGTTAACAAAGATTTTTCAATGTGCATTTATTGAAGATCTATTTTGTACACAGTACTTTAGGAAGCATTAATTTCCCAGTGGCCATCATGGTATAACATCTAGCACAATGCATATTAATCTGGCCAATTAACAGACATTGTGGACATGATTAAACTGGGACTCACTGACTTCCAGTTCTGAAAATATGGCAGCCTATCTACCATGGAAATTCTTCAGTACAACTTCTTAGAAATATTGGCTAAAGAAAATAACTGTTTTAAATTATTTTCAGTTCACTACTGGCTTCATTAGAAAAAAGGAAAATCACCAGATGTCAGAAACTAGAAGGAAATCATAACCATAGCAGCCAATTCGAAAGTGACACTGAATCTTCTGCCACAAAGGTAGCAGTAGCTGTGGTTGGTCTTGGTGATCAGAGTCTTAGCAAATGGGAATATTTACCCAGGGATAGAAAAGGAAGCCAGGCATCCACAGATTATAAGGGGTGAAAACTGAGACTCGACATGAGGTTAAGGTCTTTAAAGGATGGCTCATTTGGTAAAGTGTAGATTAGGCAAATTTCATTCCACAAATATAGGAATCATTAAGAAGCTTGATTCTCCCTCACAGTAGGCATAGGAGTTCTAAAACAAAACAAAACAAAAATAAACAAAACAAAAAGACTCACTAAATGCAATAAAGTGCTAGGTATTAAAAACATGAAGCCAAAATCAACTAGACACAAGTGTATTATAGTATTTAGGGGCATTGTTAAGCATTAAGAGCATTGCCTAGTATGTTGACTTATGTAACTTTATGGAAAAAAAGATATAGGGTCAGAGGTAGTGTGGGATGCAAAGGTGTTCTATGGTCAACATGGTCAACAGGACCCATGGTCTTAAGGACAGTTGGGTTTGGAGCAAGGAATAGTAAAAGCAAACCGAAACGTGTCTATATTCTGTCTCCTTCTTTCAGTAACTAAACAGTGACAATTTCAGTATGGTGGCTGATGCTTCATTTCTGCCTCCCAGATTTTGCCCAGCTTCACTTGTAGCCATATATAACCCTGAACCACACAGAGAAAGAGATTATAAGAAATTCAGTTTTCAATATATCCAAGTTTACAGTAAAACAGCTAAAAAACTTCGTATGTTCTAGAATTTTTTATTATAACACATCTATATTTATAAAAAGGAAATTTATAAAAAGGAAATATACACCAAAGAAGGAAACTGAAAGAAAGAAAATTGACAGAAAAACAATATATACAAAACTCTTTTATTATAGCACAAGAGAAAGATAAACAAAAATTCTGATGGTAGAAGTACTGAAGATAAGGAAGAGTTACAATTGCTAAGTAAATATAAATAATAAAATGACAATGGGAGAAATAAAGAAGATTTTTTAAAATGTGAACATTCTCAGCCAGGACCATAAAAATGGCTCTGGTTTGATGGACTATTGATGGAATGGAAAATAAATAATAAAGAAATACACCATTTGTACAGACGAAAGCAGCATTGTTCTAATGAGTTATTTGATTTCTCTTAGTTCTCAAAACTTTCATAATGGCTTGTTCAGGGGAGCAATAATTTTATTATTAATAAACATTCAGTAAGAGGCAGATTTTTTATAATATGAAACTTAATAATAGGGCCCTTAAAGAGGATATTGAGATTAAAATTGGGTTAATAAATATTATTTATTAAAAATGTATTTAGAACTAGTTATTACACAAGAAAAATGTTAAATATCCTAGGACTTCATTTCTGGTATATGAAATAAAGAGATACTGATTTCCCTAAATTCTACAACAATCTTAGCATCAAATGACATCCCAGTTACATATTGTAAAGCTGAAATAAGTTATTCTATATCTCAATAATTTTTTAAAAGAGTAACTGCCAGAAAAAAATATTACTTTAATACTACTTTAATTTTTTCTATAATATTTACAACATCATTAGATGTAGTTGATTAAAAAGTTAACAGCCAAAGGGAATAGAATAAAAGCATTGCAGAAGTGTATTAGACAGCTAAGTAGTAAATATATTTTTATTTTGTATCTTGTGATATGTAATTTTCTGTAATTTTTCATGCCTAGAAAATATTACTTTTCTTAGTTAATTTTGTATTTGTAATTGTTTTAATCCATTTTCTTAAATAAGTACCTCTAGAAGCACAAATTAAAGCATGAAAGAAAGCAAAATTAAACACGTTTGAAATTATTACATTCATATTATCTGAGAAAAAGGATTTGCTAGCTCTTCAGTTTCTGTTTTCCTTATGTAAGTAATTCTACTTCTCAATAGTGTTTGCCTGTGGAAGCAATATTTATCCCCATCCACAAGGTTTGGACAACCCACAACTATTTGGACCCAGTTACTCTTTCTTTCAAAGATCTATGCAAGAGATATGGAGATCCGTTTTGCTCAGGTCTGAGCTGTGTTAATCATAATAGGGTGTATTTAGAGATGTCGGTCATGTTCTGCTAGCTCTGAATGCCAAATATTGAATAACATTAGTGCCCATAGATTCTTTCATGAGCCCCTAAAGGTACAGGTCAAGTCTTCTTCTTTATTTAGGTGTGTATCAGTTTTCTAGGGCTGCTGAAACAAAATCCCACAAACTAGATGGCTGAAACAACAGAAATTTTTTGTCTCACAATTCTGGAGGATGGAAATCCAAGATGAAAGTATCAACAGGTTTGGTTCCTTCCTAAGACTGTCAGGGTAAAGTCTGGATTATTTGTCTGTCCTGTGTGTGATTTTCCAGCAATCTTTGGAGTTCATTGGCTTATAGAAGCATGACCTCGCTCTCTGCCTCCATCTGTATATCGTGTTCTCTCTGTGTGCTTGCCTGTCTTTAAATTGGTCCTTTTTATAAGGATACCAGTCATATTGGATTAAGAAGCTGTCCTACTCTAGTATGACCTCATCTTAATTAATTATATGTGCAACAAACCTTTTATTTAATAAGGTCACATTCTGAGGTTCTGGGAGCTTTGCAGGGTGTCAAAGAGCAGCACTATCTAGCAGCAGTAATCAGAGAGGGAAAAAAACACAATTGCACAGAAAGAACTTTCCTGCATTAAATCTGAGAATGGGAGATCTTCTTTTTGGACTTCTTATATTCAATTCTTGGATGAGTCAATGCAGGAGAAGAATCACAAGAAACTGATACTTAACTCAGTCAATCTTGGTGGAACAATGTTGGAGATACCAATTTAATTAGATTCAGGTAATTTAAGAATTGAGACTTCTACTTTAAGTGTCATGAAATTAAACATATAGGAAATAATAGCTTTGCAAACGAATATAAAGAGGAAATGAAAATGTATATAGTGGTTCAGGCAGAGTTTAACCAGAGAAGCAAAATAACATGGCAATGTGTAAACCATTCTAAAAATCAATGGTTGGTAGTTTTGGAAGAAGCATTCCAGGCATGGAAAGCAAATCTATATCTGGAGTAAATGTTTATTTCAGTTAAGAACAAAGTGCTTTTCCTTCCGTCATAGAAGATGATCAATGTAATCAACTTGCCAGGCTGATCACCTTGAGAAATGGTGCCATATCAGGGCTTCAGTGGTGGATTTTGCTGCTGGAAGGTTTGGCACTCAGCAGTGGCTGTGGTCAGGTTGGCCTAGGTGAGAGCTCCTTGTTGTGGAGCCCATGCATGATTTTATCCCTTCTGCATGACCATTTCGGGCATGAGAAATGATGTATGCATACTACAAAATATCATCTGCCTCTCTTTCATCTTCCAACTCTCTTCAAAGAGGCTATCCTCTATACCCTACTCTAAATGGAAGCATAGTAAAACAAAGGGAATTCTGAGGACTGTCATTTAGCCTAACCAACTTGGCACATCAAAAGCCATCACATGTAATAGTGTTATATTATTCTTGGGCAAAAGATTATAATTTTTGTGCTTATCTAAGTTATCCAGTTTTGAAATATTTGTACAAATATAAACGTCAAAAGTTGGAAACTACTCTTAAAACCTGTGTTAATATTAATGAGAAATTCCACAAACATAAGATGTATGTAAATAGCTAAAAGAAACTGAAAATAATTATTTGATCTTACTATTAATCACAGAAATACAAAAATATAGATGAAACTATAAATGATGTGCTATTTTTGTTTTTCAAAAAAGTAAATTTCAATATCCATTGTTGGAATTAGTGAGAAAATAACCACTTGTTCCTTTTATCATAGACTCCTGAAAAGACTATGAACTGAACTGTACAATATTTCTTAAAACTTGTATGTGCATGTGTGTGTGTGTAAATCAACATTCAGAAATAATAATGTTACCCTAAGTGAAGTAAAAAATTTTCACTGTTATCTGAATAGAAACAATGGACACATCTATCACATGGTAGATAATTGCCTTTGAAAATGTTGGGTTATTATTTGTATTTAAAATGCCAAAACAATGATTTCCTTAGAGTTTAGCTCCCATATAGTACTACGTTTTCCAGAGGCGATATCTAGGAAACAGTTCTACCATTAGTATAGGTTCAAAAAGAATTCATGAAATAGAGACAACTGCAAAGAACATCATGATTTTTAAAATACTAATATGAATGATGGCTTTCCAAATCCCATCTCACTTCAAAAGAGCTGCCTGAAAATAAATTCTTTCAAATTTATTGTTTAAAATACTATGATGTGAAATAAAAGAATAAATAGTATCTGAGTGATGAGTCTGTATTAGAAAGATCAGCAAAACTTAATGCCTTCTAGAATGTAGGAATGACAACTAGAATATTGAAAATAAGTTATTTAGGTGCTACTAAAATGAAGACAGCCAGTGCAGTGGCTCACGCCTGTAATCCCAGCACTTTGAGAGGCTGAAGTGGGAAGATCACCTGAGGTCAGGAGTTCGAGACTAGCCTGGTCAACAAGGTGAAACCCCATCTCTACTAAAAATAGAAAAATTATCCAGGCATGGTGGTGTGTGTTTGTAATCCCAGCTACTCAGGAGGCTGGGGCATGAGAATTGCTTGAATCCAGAAGGTGGAGGCATTGCAGTGATCGTGCCACTGCACTCCAGCCTGGGTGACAGAGCAAGACTCTGTCTTAAAACAAAACAAAACAAAGCAAAAAGCAATGTCACCATAGGGCTAATTGGATTTCACAAATAGAGAAAATAAGAAAAAAAAAATATGATCAATTCCCTGACCATAGATTTTGGTTACTGCTCAACTATTACTACATAAAAACCCACCCCAAAATTTAAAAGCCTGAAATAGTACTTTATTACATCTCATAGTTCTTTGTGTTGACTAGGGTCAGCTGGGTGATTCTTGTTTGGGATTTCTCATGTAGTTGTAGTGAGATATTGTTTTGGTCACAGTCATGTGATGGTTTCCAAAGGTTGGATGTCCATAATGGTGCATTCACAAGGCAGGCAAATGATGCTGTCAGGTTGGAGTTAAGCTACAGCTGTCCATTGACATACCTAATATGTCTATGTGGCTTGGGCTATTTACCTCAAGGGAGTTGAGATCTGATATAGTGTCATAAGGAAAGATGTCTTAAAAATCCAGAACATTACTTCCACTTCAATCTATTGTTTATCCAAGTCATTGAGGCAGCCCACGCTGAAGGGGAGAAAATTAGATTTTATATCCTGATTGGGGGATGGCAAGGTCACAATTCAGAAGGGCTTGCAGTTGCAGTGGTGAGCTCCTGTAGTCCCAGCTAGTTGGGAGGTTAAGTCAGGAGGATCACTTGAGCCCAGAAATTTGAGTGTAGCCTGGGCAACATAGTGAGACCCTATCTTCAAAAAGAAGAAGAAACAAGAAGGGTTTGGGTGATAGGAGGTATTGTTTTGACCATCTTTGTAGAATACAATCTGCAGGATAACCCTTTTCCTTGAAATCAAGTAATCTGAAGATACTTTGTGTGACATGTTTTATATATGTTGTGTTCATCTTTTAAATTCACTTGATATTAATCTAGGGCCACATAATGTGTACCCATATAATCAATAACAGACACTTGGGCTCCTAATGCATTAGGAGCTAAGTCTAGGGCTGTTTTTCTAGTTCAGACTATTTGAATTTTGTTCCTTATTTTCTTTTCACTTTATTTCACGTTCTAGTTGATTACAATGTTATAAAATTTTACTTTCTAGTTTATTATAACAAAGAGTTAAAGTAGAATAATTCATTTGCTTGCTAAGTTAGCTCATATTTCACTGACCTTTTGATTAAGAGAATTATTGACAAGGGTTTCAAATCTAGTGATAAAAGTTTAATTCAGATGTTTAATCTATATTATCACTGAAATTCTACAAATCTCAACAGTTGAAAGCTTCCTTTTGTCAAATACCTTCTTAGCAAATACCTCCAGTAATTATGCTGCTGTGCCCCATGAGATGTCATTACTCCTTAATTACCCTATGCTGAGGGATATGCAGAATGCCAGAGGGTGAGCAGAGGTAGAACTGCCAAGGGGAACAGCTCCAATTTTCTAGAAAGCTTAGTGACAAGACAGAGAATATTAAGTGACAATCAATGATAATTTTTTTATCTGTATCAGAAAAATAAAGTGAAATGCAATTGTTAGGAGTAAAATGGAGGTATTTGCATCACTATTCTTGGAACTATAATACACAATTCTGTCATGCATGTCATGAAATATTGTGTTTGTTAACAAGCAGCTAACCTGTGAAAATATAAAGACAGTAGTTATTCAAGGATTCTGGATGTGAACATATCCTAAATTTGTAAAAAAAAAAAAAAAAAAAAGTATTTCATTGAAGCTTCAGAAAAGTAGAGCAATTAAGTGGAACACTCATGGGTTCTTTCACATCTCTAATGCTAAAAGATGTCACTCAAGAGACTTGAACCCTTTGAGTTTAATTAGCTCAGGAGGTATTTAACAACTACTGAAGTTCAATCTTTCTGTGCAAGTATGTCAGTCACTGAAGATTTATTACCCTTTTATGTTTTTATGTTTATGTTAAGGAGATTGCTTGTCATCATACTAGTAGTTTCAAGCCTGAAGAATTACCAAGTATGTAGAAAGTAAAGTAGAATGGAGATGGAATAACAGTTGGAGATAGTTGTAAGGAGCCTAATTAGAAAGGTAACAAAGTAGAATGGCTTTTAATTCATTTTTAGATTTGCTGTTTTTTGTTTGTTCTATTCTCTCTTTTTTTTTTTTTTTACTTTTTTGCTCATCAAATCTTATTTCTTCATTTACTTTTCATCAGTTTCTGGTGCTAGATGTGCTCTTTAGCAGCTGTGTAGACATTCTGAGTAGGTACAAATTGTTGAAGAATCCAGCTCGAGCATTCCAGTGGGTTTTTGTAGGGTTTTGGGTTTATCGTTTTATTTTGTTTCATTTAGCATTGAAGGGGTGAAGGAAGAGAACATCAGTATTTAGAAGGAATCTCTGAATCTCACAAATATGCCTCATAAAAGGAAAAGTCAGCTTTGAACATCTCCAAGACACAGGCAATATCAGTGCCTGATAATAGTTGTATTAGTTAAATAAAATCTTTTAGTTTCATTCCTTCAAGTTCCCAAAATATTATTTTATATTGTTTCATTTTTAGGTTTTGAGGCTTTAAGTAAAACAGAGCAAGAGTGCCAATTTAGCATCCTGTTATATAGGTATTATTGTATACTTTAATGATGATTAATCAACATTGAAGTGACTTTCTCAAGGTCTCATAGTTTTGAAAGGGAGGAATTGGGATTCAAAACCATGTCTGTTTGATACTAAAACATATATTTTAAAAATTTACAGCACATTGATTCTGAGAAAAGGGGATTGAGATTTAAAAGAATCTTTCTTCTCATTTTCTTCCATGCTGTGTTTTCTCCATTTTGCATTTCTGAATCTGTTCTCTGCCAGTCTTTACCCTGATTTATGCTTAAGTAGTCTGACCACACCGGAAAGCATCAGTCAGCTTCCTTACTTCTAGGTTCTGGTTCACCTTGGCCAATGGGAGGCATCAGCAGGAGATGGGGAGGACAGGAGGACAATGAATTAGGGGAATTCATTCCTTTGGCTTCCTCCCTGTCAGGGCTATGGCTTGGCAGTAGTCACAATCTTTCAAAAGCCATTCTGTCTTGTGGACCCTTGCCTATGCTAAAGCCCTTTTCGTAATTTCAAGAACTGTGTCTTCTCCTTGCATAGTCAGATCTAATGATGATAATGGCCATTGTTGGTCTCTGGGCAATTTAGCATCCCTTTTTGTTTTCTCTGAATACTTTCAACAGCTACGTAAATAGTATTTTCATTAAACTCTTCTGAAGCATCTATTTGAGGGTGCCATCAGTTTCCTTTTGGGACCTTGACAAATGCATCTACAAATTGGTGATTCCAAGTCTAGTTTATACATGTTATATTTGTGCAAAGAAAAACTGTACTTTTCCAATTCTTCGTTTAATTGTTAGAACTGAGAAAGTGGGATGAGGATAGCGGTGAAGAGTTGTGCAAATAAATAAAATTGCATGAAAATGGAATATAGAAATTGTGGCATTAAATCTTACCACCCTTAAAGTATTACTATATAGGAGGCTGAAAATGCACTAAGATACGTGGAAAAACATAGTTCTTATAGTCTAAAAATTCTTACATCCTTCTTATGTACAACTTAACTTACTAACTGAAAGTATTTCACGCTTTTCCAGATAAAATGGTCTCTGTTAAGCTTAAACATTCACTTAATTTTACTTTGTCAAGATTCATTTATGCAGTCTCATTTGGATCACTCAGTCTATTAGCTGAATTGTCTACTTATCTGATTTTTATCTCCCCACCTACTTGACATGTGGTTGTCTAGCAGGGCTCACTGTGTCCTCATGCTAGCTAGGAAATAAAAAGCCCGGGATTCTATAAAAATGCAGACAATAACTTGACAAACTCCTTCAAGCTGAGGAGCAATTGTGGAGAAAAGAAAATCAGTAATCTAATAGGAAAGTCCTCTTCTGGAGGAAGCAGATAAAGACATTTGCCAATACATTAATTCATGGTCTACCATAACAATATAACTATTTGGATAAACCTGTTTACTCTTATGAATTCTATAACTGTAATGACAGAAATAAAAATAAATCATGTCTTTCAATAAAACAACAAAAATTAAACAATGACTATGTATCTATTATTTTATAACATATTGCATTTATTTATTTATTTATACTTTTAAGTTCTCGTGTACATGTGCAGAACACGCAGGTTTGTTACATAGGCATACACGTGACATGGTGGTTTGCTGCACCCATCAAACTGTCATCTACATTAGGTATTTCTCCTAATGCTATCCCTCCCCCAGGCCCCCAGCCCCGGACAGGCCCCTATGTGTGATATTCCCCTCTCTGTCCATGTGTTAACATTGTCCAACTCCCACTTATGAGTGAGAACATGTGGTGTTTGTTTTTCTGTTCCTGTGTTAGTTTGCTGAGAATGATGGTTTCCAGCTTCATCCATGTCCCTGCAAAGGACATGAACTCATCCTTTTTTATGGCTGCATAGTATTCCATGGTGTATATGTGCCACATTTTCTTCATCCAGCGTATCATCGACAAGCATTTGGGTTGGTTCCAAGTCTTTGCTATTGAGAACAGTGCCACAGTAAACATACATGTGCATCTGTTTTTATAGTAGAATGATTTATAATCTTTTGGGTATATACTTAGTAATGGGATTGCTGGGTCAAATGCTATTTCTCATTCTAGATCCTTGAGGAATTGCCACACTGTCTTCCACAATGGTTGAACTAATTTACATTCCCACCAACAGTGTAAAAGCGTTCCTATTTCTCAACACCCTCTCCAGCATCTGTTGTTTACTGACTTTTTAATGATGGCCTTCTAACTGGTGTGAGATGGTATCTCATTGTGGTTTTGATTTGCAGTTTTCTAATGATCAGTAATGATGAGCTTTTTCATATGTTTGTTGGCTGCAAATAAATGTCTGCTTTTGAGAAGTATGTGTTCATATCCTTTGCCCACTTTTTGATGGGGTGGTTTGTTTTTTTCTTGTAAAATTGTTTAAGTTCTTGGTAGATTCTGGATATTAGCCCTTCGTCAGATGGATAGATTGCAAAAATTTTCTCTCATTCTGTAGGTTGCCTGTTCACTCTGACAGTAGTTTCTTTTGCTGTGCAGAAGCTCTTTAGTTTGCTTAGATCCCATTTGTCAATTTTGACTTTTGTTGCCATTGCTTTTTGTGTTTTAGTCATGACGTCTTTGCCCATGCTTATGTCCTGAATGGTATTGCCTAGGTTTTTTTCTGGGGTTTTTATGGTTTTAGGTCTTACATCTAAGTCTTTAATCCATCTTGAGTTAATTTTTGTATAAGGTGTAAGAAAGGAATCCAGTTTCAGCTTTCTGCACTTGGCTAGCCAGTTTTCCCAACACCATTTATTAAATAGGGGATCTTTTCCCCATTGCTTATTTTTGTAAGGTTTATAAAATATCATATGGTTGTAGAAGTGTGGCATTATTTCTGAAGCCTGTGTTCTGTTCCATTGATCTATATCTCTGTGTTGGTACCAGTACCATTCTGTTTTGGTTACTGTAGCCTTGTAGTATTGTTTGAGGTCAGGTAGTGTGATGCCTCCAACTTTGTTCTTTTTGCTTAGGATTGTCTTGACTATGTGGGCTCCTTTTGGGTTCCATATGAAATTTAAAGTAATATTTTCCCATTCTGTGAAGTAAGTCAATGGTAACTTGATGGGGATAGAATTGCATCTATTAATTACTTTGGGCAGTATGGCCATTTTCATGATATTGATTCTTCCTATCCATGAGCATAGAATATTTTTCCATTTGTTTGTGTCCTCTTATTTCCTTGAGCAGTGGTTTATAGTTCTCCTTGAAGAGATCCTTCACATCCTTTGTTAAGTTGTATTTCTAGGTATTTTATTCTCTATGAAGCAATTGTGAATGAGAGTTCACTCATGATTGGCTCCCTGTTTGTCTGTTATTGGTATATAGGAATGCTTGTGATTCTTGCACATTGATTTTGTATCCTGAGACTTTGCTGAAGTTTCTTATCAGCTTAAGGAGATTTGGGGCTGAGATGATGGGGTTTTCTGAATATAAAATCATGTCATCTGCAAACTGAGACAATTTGACTTCCTCTTTTTCTAGTTGAATACCATTTATTTCTTTGACTTGCCTGATTGCCCTGGCCAGAACTTCCAATACGATGTTGAATAGGAGTAGTGAGAGAAGGCATCCTTGTCTTGTGCCGGTTTTCAAAGGGAATACTTCCAGTTTTTGCCCATTCAGTACGATATTGGCTATGGGTTTGTCATAAACAGCTCTTATTATTTTTAAATATGTTCTATCAATACCTAGTTTATTGAGAGTTTTTAGCCTGAAGGGCTGTTGAATATTGTTGAAGACCTTTTCTCCATCTATTGAGATAATCATATAGTTTTTGTCATCAGTTCTGTTTATTGATTTGTGTATGTTGAATCAGCCTTGCATCCCCAGGATGAAGCCAACTTGATCATGGTGGATAAACTTTTTGATGTGCTGCTGGATTCAGTTTGCCAGCATTTTACTGAGAATTTTCACATGTATGTTCATCAGGGATATTGGCCTGAAATTTTCTTTTTTTGTTGTGTCTCTGCCAGGTTTTGTTATTAGGATGACATTTTCCTCATAAATTGAGTTAGGAAGGATTCTCTCTTTTTCTGCTATTTGGAATAATTTCAGAAGGAATGGTACCAGCTCCTCTTTGTACTGCTGGTAGAATTTGGCTGTGAATCTGTCTGTCCCAGACTGTTTTTGGTTGGTAGGCTATTAATTGCTCCCTCTATTTCAGAACTTGTTATTGGTCTATTCAGGGATTCAGCTTCTCCCTGGTTTAGTCGTGGGAGGGTGTATGTGTCCAAGAACTTATCAATTTCTTCTAGATTTTCTAGTTTATATGCATAGAGGTGTTTACAGTATTCTCTCATGTTAGTTTGTATTTCTGTGGAATCGTTGGTTATATCCTCTTCATCATTTTTTATTGCATATATTTTATTCTTCTCTGTTTTTATTAGTCTTACTAGCAGTCTATCTATTTTGTTGATCTTTTTAAAAAACCGGCTCCTAGATTCATTGATTTTTTTAAGGGTTTTTCATGTCTCTTTCTCCTTCAGTTCTACTCTGATCTTAGTTATTTCTTGTCTTCTGCTAGCTTTTGAATTTGTTTGCTCTTGCTTCTCTAGTTCTTTTAATTGTGATGTTAAGGTGTCAATTTTAGATCTTTCCTGCTTTCTCTTGTGAGCATTTAGTGCAATAAATTTCCCTCTACACACTGCTTTCAGTGTGTCCCAGAGATTCTGGTACTTTGTGTCTTTGTTCTCATTTGTTTCAAAGAACATTTTTATTTCTGCTTTCATTTTGTTAGTTACCCAGTAATTATTCAGGAGCAGGTTCATCAGTTTCCATGCAGTTGTGCGGTTTTGGGTGAGTTTCTTAATCCTGAGTTCTAATTTGATTACACTGTGTTCTGAGAGACTGTTATGATTTCAGTTGTTTTGCATTTGCTGAGGAGTGTTTTACTTCCAATTATGTGGTCAGTTTTAGAATAAGTGTGATGTGGTGCTGAGAAGAATGTATATTCTGTTGATTTGGGGTGAAGAGTTCTGTAGATGTCTATTTGTTTTACTTGGTCTAGAGCTGTGTTCAAGTCCTGGATACCCTTGTTAATTTTCTGTCTCATTGATCTGTCTAATACTGACAGTGGGGTGTTAAAGTCTTCCACTCTTATTGTGTGGGAGTCTAAGTCTCTTTGTAGGTCTCTAAGAACTTGCTTTATGAATCTGGGTGCTCCTGTATTAGGTGCATATACATTTAGGATAGTTAACTCTTCTGGTTGCATGGATCCCTTTGCCATTATGTAATGGCCTTCTTTGTCTTTTTTGATCTTTGTTGGTTTAAAGTCTGTTTTGTCAGAGACTAGGATTGCTACCCCTGCTCTTTTTTTGCTTTCCATTTGCTTGGTAAATATTACTCCTTCTCTGTATTTTGAGCCTATGTGTTTCTTTGCATATGAGATGGGTCTCCTGAATACAGCACACTGATGGGTCTTGACTCTTTAACCAATTTGCCAGTCTGTGTCTTTTAATTGGAGCATTTAGCCTGTTTATATTTAAGATTAATATTGTTATGTGTGAATATGATCCTGCCATTTTGATGCTAGTTGGTTATTTTACCTGTTAGTTGATGCAGTTTCTCCATTGCATCGATGGACTTTACAATTTGGTATGTTTTTGCAGTGACTGGTACTAGTTGTTCCTTTCCTTGTTTAGTGCTTCCTTCAGGAGCTCTTGTAAGGCAGGCCTAGTGGTGACAAAATGTCTCAGCATTTGCTTTTCTGTAAAAGATTTTATTTCTCCTTCGCTTATGAAGCTTAGTTTGGCTGGATATGAAATTCTGGGTTGCAAATTATTTTCTTTAAGAATGCTGAATATTGGCCCCCACTCTCTTGCTTGTAGGGTTTCTGCCAAGAGATCTGCTGTTCATCTAATGGGGTTCCCTTTGTGGGCAACCCGGCCTTTCTCTCTGACTGCTCTTAATATTTTTTCCTTCATTTCAACCTTGGTGAATCTGACAATTTTGTGTCATGAGGTTGCTCTTCTCAAGGAGTGTCTTTGTGGGGTTCTCTGTATTTCCTGAATTTAAATGATGGCCTGCCTTGCTAGGTTGAGGAAGTTCTCCTGGATAATATCCTGCACAGTGTTTTCCAACTTAGTTCCATTCTCCCCGTCAGTTTCAGGGACACCAATCAAACGTGGATTTGGTCTTTTCATATAGTTCTGTATTTCTTGAAGGCTTTGTCCATTTCTTTTCACTCTTTTTCCCCTAATCTTGTCTTCTCAGTTTATTTCATTGAGTTCATCTTCAATGTCTGATATCCTTTCTTCCATTAGATCGATTTTGCTATTGATACTTGTGTATGCTTCATGAAAGTTCTCGTGCTGTGTTTTTCAGCTCCATCTGGTCATTTATGTTCTTCTCTATACTGGTTATTCTAGTTAGCAATTCCTCTGACCTTTGTTCGAGGTTCTTAGCCTCCTTGCATTGGGTTAGAATGTGCTCCTTTAGCTCGGAGGAGTTTGTTATTACCCACCTCCTGATGCCTACTTCTGTCAATTTATCAAACTCATTCTTTGTCCAGTTTCGTTCCCTTGCTGGTGAGGAGTTGTGATCCTTTAGAGGAGAAGAGATGTTCTGGTTTTTGGAATTTTCAGCCTTTTTGTGCTGGTTTCTCCTTATCTTTGTGGATTTAGCTACCTTTGGTCTTTGAAGTTGGTGACCTTTCACTGGGGTCTCTGAGTGGACGTCCTTTTTGTTGATGTTGATACTATTCCTTTCTATTTGTTAGTTTTCCTTCTAACAGTCAGGCCCCTCTGCTGCAGGTCTACTTGAGCTTACTGGAAGCCCACTCCAGACTCACCAGCAGAGGCTGTAGAACAGCAAAGATTGCTGCCTGTTCTTCCTCTGGAAGCTTAATCCCAGAGGAGCACCTGCCAGATGCCAGCCAGAGCTCTCCTGTTTGAGGTGTCTGTTGGCTCCTACTGGGAGCTGACTCCCAGTCAGGATATACGGGGGTCAGGGACCGACTTGAGGAGGTTTTCTGTCCCTTATCAGAGATCAAAGGCTGTGCTGGGAGATCTGCTGCTCTCTTCAGAGCTGCCAGGCAGGGACATTTAAGTCTGCTGAAACTGCACCCACAACTGCCCCTTTCCCCAGGTGCTCTATCCTAAGGGTTTGGGGGTTTTATGTATATGTCCCTGACTAGGGCTGCTGCCTTTTTTTTCCAGAGATGCCCTGTCCAGAGAGGAGGGAATCTAGAAAGAGGCAGTCTGGCTGCAGTGGCCTTGCTGAGGTGAGGTGGGCTCCACCCAGTTCAAAGTTCCCAGCAACTTTGTTTACACTGGGAGGGTTAAACCGCCTACTCAAGCCTCTGCAATGGTGGACGCCCCTCCCCCCACCAAACTTGAGTGTCCCAGCTACCAGCAAGAATTTCTAGCCAGTGGATCTTAGCTTGCTGGGCTCCATGGAGGTGGGACCCGCTGAGCCAGATTACTTGGCTCCCTGGCTTCAGCCCCCCTTTCCATGGAAGTGAACGGTTCTGTCTCGCTGGCATTCCTGGAGCCACTGGGGCAGGAAGAAAAATCTCCTGCGGCTAGCTCTGTGTCTGCCCAAATGGCTGCCCAGCTTTGTGCTGGAAACCTACGGCCCTGGTGTCATCTGCACCAGAGGGAATCTCCTGGTCTGCGGGTTGTGAGGACTGTGGGAAAAGCACAGTATCTGGGCCAGAATGCACTGTACAGTCCCAGTTGGCTTCCCTTGGCTAAGACAGGGAGTTCCCTGACCCCTTGCACTTCCCACTTCCCGGGTGAGGTGATGCCTCACCTTGCTTCACCTTGCCCTCCTTGGTCTGCACCCACTGTCCAACCTGTCCCGATGAGATGAACCGGGTACCTCAGTTAGAAATGCAGAAATCACACACCTTCTCTGTCGATCTTACTGACAGCTGCAGACTGGAGCTATTCCTATTCAGCCATCTTGCCTGCAGTACTCCCTGCATTTATTTTTATACCAGTACCCCCTGCATTTATTTTCCTTGACATATTACATGCCTGAATTCCTGAGGAAAATATTTTACATGAACTCAAGGAAACTTTTGTTAAGACTATCCCATTATTAATGACTTTTTCACTCTTTATTAACTTGAAGAGAAGTTTGGTAGGAAAAATAGAAGATTGTTCTGAGTACTTATTGATTTTCTTTTCCTTATCCTTTGTGGAAAAGAACACATTATGAATTAAGCTGCTTGAGTTCAATATAAAATTCTAGTAAATAATGCTTGGATCTTGAATCTTATCACTAATCTAAAAGTCCAAGTTCCACAAAAATTGCCTACTTACCAACCAGATAATTCAAAATAATAAAATATAGGATGGTGTTCTTGCCTTCCCTACACACAATTTACTTTTATTCTTTTAGTTTAATGACCTTAAAATGATTTCAAGTAATCTATATGCTTGTTGATATTCTTTAAGTACTAGAAAATCTTGTTTCCTTAATTTAAAAAAGGTGATATTTTATTCTCAGAGAACAAAAATTGACTCAGTTAACTGTTTTCAAGACTAATTTATTATCAAAAAGGTCTAAGTAACAATGTTTCTAGAAGTCATTACTTTTGATAATAGACCTTTAAATTTTAATTGGTTGTTAGCTGAGGAAATAGCAGCTGCGTAACTCTGAATCTAACCACATACACTTCAAATATCATGCCTTGAGTATATATAGAAGAGAGAAACAAAATAAATGTCAAATTACCTCTATATAGAAAAGTAAACACCAATTTCCAGAAGAGCTATTTCCAGAGGCCTTGCTCCAAGACTTACAAAGGATTAGCTGGGTCCACGAAAGGAGTATGAGTGAAAAAAAAAAAGAGCTAAAATCACTCCCAGAAAGAGAAAACCCATCCTACATGCAAAAATGCTGAAGAAGAATCATTGTAGATCATATAACATTTATAGGTAAGGGACCTGCAAGTGAATGGGATTCAAAGTATTAATCTTAGAAACACAGTGCTTCTGAGAGAGGTAAGAGTAAAAAGAAAGTGAGTGGTGGGAGTGGTGGTATCCTTTAGAGACCAGGTGGTAAAAGAAAAAAAGGAGCAAGAGACTAAATTTAAGATCCTGAAAGACATGCACACAAAAGGTAGATACATAGATATATACTTTAAAAGGTCAATCTTATGTAAAATGAAGAGGAAAAAGAAGCATGATAGGAAAATTTAGAATCCTGAAAAACACAAAACATAAGACACAAGATACAAAAATATAATAACTTTTATACTCTGATGACAAAGAATATACATTTTCTTAAGAGGCACATGGAGGATTCATAAAACTTGATCAAATGTCAGATTATGTTGAAACTATAAATAAGCTTTAGAAAGTAGAAATATTGGCAAGAATCAAAATGCCCATAGAAAAGAGAGTCATTGAATAAACGTTCCTATATACACACAATGAATAACTGTGCAGCTATAAAAGGAATAATGTTAATCTCTATAAATATATAGTGATTTTTAAGTGAGAAGAAAAGCAAAAAGTAAACTATTATACATAAAATGGTACTTTTGTGAAAAAAAGGAGTAGAAATAAGAAAGTATATCTAGGCATGCTTATTTTTGCAAAAAGAAACATAGAAGGATATACTAAGAAACAATGTAAGTCATTCCCTTTTGAAGGAGGGCAGGAATGAGGTAGAAGTCTTCTAGTATGCTATTTCTACTTCTCTGACTCTACTTTTTGTATACAAGATTGATTTATTGACTCATGTTAACTTTTACATATTTAATAAAATAAAATACAATGGAAGAAATTCTAAAATAATAATTAAAAAAAAAAAAAAACCCAGAAACAAACAAACCCCTAAGGGCATCAAAGCAGATAAAGGCAAAAACAAACAAACAAACAAAAAACTGATCCAAAAGATAGAAACTTCAAAAATTAAAGGAACATCAGCCCACACAGATGAGAAAGAGCCAGTGAAGAACTCTGGCAACTCAAAAAGCCAGAGTGTTTTCTCATCTCCACACATTTGCACTTGTTCCCCAGCAATAGTTTTTAACCAGGCTGAAGTGGCTGAAATGACAGAAATAGAATTCAGGGTATGGATATGATTGGAGATCATTTGGATTCAGAAAGCTGAAACCCAGTCCCACTAATCTAAGGAATACAGTGAAACATACAGGAGACAAAAGACAGAATAATGATTTTAATAACAAACCAAACTGATCTGACAAACACACTTCAAAAATCTTATAATACAATTACAAGTTTTAATAGAAGAATAGACCAAGCTGAGGAAAGAATGTCAGAACTTGAAGGCTGGTTCTCCAAAATCAGAGTCAGGAAAAATATAAAGAAAAAAGAATAAAGAAGAATGAACAAAGCCTCCAAGAAATATGGTATTGTATAAAGAGACCAAATCTACAACTTATTGGCATCTCTGAAAGAAAGGAAGAGAATGTAAGCAACTTGGAAAATATATTTGAGGAGATCATCCATAAAAATTTCCCCAACCTTGCTATAGAGGCCAACATTCAAATTCAGAAATGCAGAGAATCCCTGCAAGACACTATACAAGATGATCATATCCAAGACACACAGCCATCAAATTCTCCAAAATCAAAATGAAAGAAAAAGTGTTAAAAGCAGCTAGAGAGAAGGGGCAGGTCACTTACAAAGGGAACCTCATCAGGGTGACAGCGGACCTTTCTGTAGGAACCCTCCAAGCCAGTTAAGATTGAGGACCTATATTCAGCATTGTTAAAGAGAAGAAATTTCAAACACGTATTTCATATGTAGACAAGTTAAGCTGCATAAATGAAGGAGAAATAAGATCTCTTTCAGACAAGCAACTGCTAAGGGAATTCATTATCACAATACCTGACTTAAGGGAATGCTAAATATGGAAAGGAAAGATTGTTCCTTTTCTTATATAGAACCATAAAACCACACTTAAGTACATAGACCACTGCCACTATAAAGCAATGATACAATGAAGTCTACATAGTAACCAGCTACCAACACAATGACTGGATCAAATCTGCACATATCAGTATTAACCTTGAATGTAAGTAAGCAGGCTAAATGCTCCAATTAAAAGGCACACAGTGGCAAGTTGGATAAAGAATAAAGACTTAACTATATGTTGTCTTCAAGAGACCCAACTCATATGCAGTGACACTCATAGGCTCAAAGTAAAAGGATGGAGAAAAATCTACCAAGCAAATGGAAAAAGGAAAAATGCAGGGATTGCTATTCTAATTACAGACAAACCAGACTTTAAACCAACAAAGATCAAAAAAGACAAAGAATGGTATTACATAATGTTAAAGGGTTCAACTCAGCAAGAAGACTTAACTATTGTAAATATATTTGCACCCAGGACAGAAACACCCAGATTCATAAAGCAAGTTCTTAGGAGACCTATGACAAGACTTAGATAACCACACAATAATAGTGGGAGACTTCAACACCCCTCTGACAGCATTAGACAGATCATAGAGGAAGAAAACTAACAAAGATATTCAGGACCTGAACTTGACACTTGACCAAAGAAACCTAACAGACACCTTCAGAACACTCCATGTGAAAACGACAGAATATAGATTATTCTCATCTGAACATACTCTAGAATCGACCACACAATTTGCCATAAAACAATCCTTAGCAAATTCAAAAAACCCCAAATCATACCAACCACAATCTTGAAATACAGTACAATAAAAATAGAAGTCAATACTAAGAAAATCACTTAAAAGCATACAATTACATGAAAATTAAAGAACCTGCTCCTGAATGATTTTGGAGAAAATAATAAAATTTAGGCAGAAATCAAGAAATTATTTGAAACTAATGAGAACAAATATACAACATACCATAATCTCTGGGATACAGATAAAACAGTGTTAAGAGGAATGTTTATAGTGCTAAATGCCCACATCAAAAAGTTAGGAACATCTCAAATTAACAACCTCACATCACACATAAACTGGAGAAACAAGAGCAAACCAACCCTAAAGATGGCAGAAGACAGAAAATAATCAAAATCAGAGCTGAACTAAAGGAAGTTGAGGTACAGTAAAACTATATAAAAGATTAACAAATCCAGGAGATGGTTCTTTCAAAGAATAGGTAAGATTGATAAATACTAGCTAGACTAATAAAGAATCAAAGAGAGAAGATTCAATACACATAATCAGAAATGACAAAGGGACATTATCAGTGACCTGACAAAAACACAAAAACCTTCAGAGACTACTGTTAACACCTCTATGCACAAGTGAGAAAATCTAGAAGAAATAGAAAAATTCCTGGAAACATTCCACCTCCCAAGACTGAACCAGGAAGCAATTGAATCCTTGAAAAGAATAACAAGTTCTGAAATTGAATCAGTAATAAAATATCTACCAACCACTAAAAGCCCAGGACCAGAAAGATTCACAACCAAATTCTACCAGATGCATACAGAAAAGCTGGTACCATTTCTACTAAAACTGTACTAAGAAATTGAGGAGGAAGGACTTCTCCCTCTCTCATTCTATGAGGCCAACATTATTCTGACATCAAAACCTGGCAGAAACACTACCAAAAAAACAGAAAAGAAAAGAAGACTTTAGGCCAATATCTTTGATGAACGTATATGCAAAAATCCTCAACAAAATGCTAGCAAATTAAATCCAGCAGCATATCAAAAAAGATATCCAACATTATCAAATAGACTTTATCCTTGGGATGCAAGGTTGGTTCACATATACAAATCAATAAATGTGATGCATTACATAAACAGAAAAAATAAAAATCTCATGATAATCTTAATAGAGAAAACACTTTCAGTAATATTCAATATAATTTCAATAATATTCAACATCCCTTTATGATAAAAAAAATTCAACAAACTAGGTCTGAAGGAACATACTTCAAAATAGTAATAGCCATCTATGACAAACCAACAGCCAACATCACAATAAATGAGCAAAAGTTAGAAGAATTCTCCTTGAGAACAGAAAGAAGACAAGGATGCCCATTCTTACCACTCCTATTCAACAAGTTCTGGAAATACTAGCCAGAGCAATCATGCAAAAGAAACAAATGAAAAGCATCCAAATAGAAAGAGAGGAAATCAAATTATCTATCTCTGTTTGCAGATGATACGATTCTACAGCTAGAAAATACCATAGTCTCTGCCCAAAAGCTCCTAGATGTGATACACAACCTCGACAAAGTTTCAGGACAAAAAGTCAATGTACAAAATTCAACAGCTTTTATATACACCAACAACACCCAAACTGAAAGCCAAATCAAAAACACAATCCCGTTCACAATAGCCACAAAAGAATAAAACACCTAGAAATAAGTAGGGTGGTGAAAGATCTCTACAGTGAAAATTACAAAATACTTCTTAAAGAAATTAGAGATGACACAAAAAAAGGAAACAGCATTTCATGCTCATGGATAGGAAGAATTTACTATTGTTAAACTGTCTATATTTCCCAAAGCAATTTACAGATTTAATGCTATTCCTATTAAACTACCAATGACATTCTTCATGGAATTAGAAAAAAATACTATGCTGTAATTCAATAGGCAATTCTAAGTGAAAAGAATAAAGCTGGAGGCATTGTATTACGCAACTTCAAACTATGCTACAAGTCTCCAGTAACCAAAACAGCATGATACTGGCACAAAAACAGACACATTGACCAATGGAACAGACAAGAAAGTCCAGAAATAAGGCTGCAATACCTTCAACTATCTGACTTTTGGTGGGTGAAGATAGAAAAACTACCAGGTACTATGCTTGTTATCTAGGTGACAAAATAATATGTACACCAAATGCCCAAAGGCACACAATTTATGTATATGATGAACTTGCACATATACTCCTGAACTTAAAAGAAAAAAGAAATTAATAGCAGTTCTGTACACCAAGCTGAGAATAAAATCAGTAACACAATCTTCTTTACAATAGTCAACAAAAATTAAATACCAAGGACTACATTAACCAAGGAGGTGAAAGAACTCAAGAAAAACTACAAATGATCTCATAGTTTCACCTTGTGAAACTTTCTTTGTGCTTTGAAGGAAAACTCGTTATAGTTTTATCTCCTTACTGTAAGATCTCTACAAAGAGAACTACAAAACACAAATGAAAGAGATTGTAGATGACACAAACAAATGAAAAAACATCCTATGCTCATGGATTGGAAGAATCAATATCATTAAAATACCTTACTTCCCAAAGCAATCTACAGTTTCAATACCATTCCTATCAAATTGCCAGTGTCATTTTCACAGAATTAGAAGAAACTCTTCTAAAAGTCATATGACACACACACACACACACACACACACACACAAAAAAAGAGTACAAATAGCTAAAGCAATCAAGCAAAAACAACAATGCTAGAGGCATCGTCATATCACCTGACTTCAAATTGCACTACAGGACCATCTATGGTAACCAAAACGACATGGTACTGGCATAAAAATAGATATGTAATTCAGTGTAACAGAATAGAGACCCTATAAATAAAGTCATATACCTACAACCAACTGATCTTTGACCAAGTCCACAAAAGTAAACAATGGGGAAAGGACATTCTATTTGATAAATGATGCTGGGAAAATTGGATAGCCACATGCAGAAGAATGAAACTGAATGCCTATTTCTCAGAACATACAAAAATTAACTCAACATGGATTAAAGAGTTAAATGTAAAACCAAAATTATAAAAATCCTAGAGGAAAACCTGGGAAAAACTTTTATGACGTTGGTCTAGGCAACAAATTTATGACTAAGACATCAAAAGCAAATGCCACAAGATGAAAAGTGAACAAATGGGACCTAAACTAAAAATCTTTGTGTGTGTGTCAGAGTCTCACATTCTGTCACCCAGGCTCAAATGCAGTGACGTGATCTAGGGTCACTGCAACCGTTGACTCTCAAGTTGAAGCGATTCTCCTGCCTCAGCCTCCTGAGTAGCTGGGATTATAGGTGCACAACCACCACACCTGGCTAATTTTTTTGTATTTTTAGTAGAGAGAGGGTTTCACCATGTTGGCCAGGCTGGTCTCAAACTCTTGACCTCAAGTGATCCACTTGCCTAGGCCTCCCAGTGGTGGGATTACAGGCATGAGCCACCACGCCCAGCCTAAAAATCTTCTGAACAGTGAAAGAAATAATCAATAGAGTAAACAGACAACCTATATGATGGGAAAAAAATGTTTGCAATGTCTCTGACAAAGGACTAATACTCAGAAAATGACAATTTAGATGTGGACTGTACGTGACATAATTCCAAGTGTCAGTGTTAAATTATTTGATTTTGATAATTTCACTGTGTTATAAAAAGAATGTTCTTGTTATTAGTAAGTACCCCTGATGAATTTAGGGGTAAATGAGAGCAATGTTAGTAATTTATATTTAAATAATTCAGAAAAATACTTCCTTCTCTCTCTTTCTTTTTCTTTCTGTTGTATGTTTGTATATTTTCAGGAGAGAGATAATAATAAAGCCAATAAGGTAACATAAATATTCTAAATCTGGGTAAGTGGTATTCACTTGTTCTTTAAAATATTCTTGCAAAATTTCTGTAAACTTGGAATTATATTAAAATTTAAAATTAATAAAACATTAATTTGTTTGTATTCCCCAAATTAAAGAGCTCATTCTACTAAAATAATAAATAGTGTATTTTCAAGTAGTTTTTCCTGATTAGATGATTTAGGATGTACAGTTCCTCAAATCATGCATTCTTATTTCTATGTAGTAGAATAGCTGTGCTTATTCAGGGCTAGTTTCTATTTTGACTGATTAATTGAAGCATCTATTGTGATTGCTTGGTGTCCTTGATGTTTTATAAACATGTTAAATAACATGCTTCTATTTCTATGACCACAGTTATAAAGAGTAACTCTTGCATTAAAACTTTCCAGCCAAAATTATTTAGGACAAATTTCATGAAATAGAAACTAAAGGTTTTATTTATCTTTGTTGATCATATTTTAAGCCCAAATCTGTACTTTATTTAATTTTCTGGTGCTGTTTCTAATATATCAAGAACATTTTCCCTTGTCACTAAAAATGCTTTGTGAATATTATGAGAAGTAAATGGGCATATTTTATAATGTGGATAAGCTATACTTTTACAACCATTATCCAATTGTTTGACAATTAGATGGCTGATATCGATTTCTTTTTTATTTTCTAAAGCTTGGATTTGTGAATTTTTATGCTACTATTGTTTAGTTCAAACAGATTGATAGTATAATTTGTAACATATTATGCCTTTTATCGTAATTGTCTCTCTTTTTCTTTGTATATTTTTTTGATTTAATATAATCTTATCAGGTGTGTTTTCACATGTTTTTAATTTAAGCCACCATAAGTCACTTTGTTTTGGGTATGTTTTTTTGTAAATATTATATAATTAGGTTGTAGTTACTTATACCATTTGAAAAATCATCCTATACTCTATCTATCAATATTAGTTTCTTAATGCTTCCTTATTGTTCACTTTCCTTTCTATCATTTGCTCTATAGTTTTCATTTTTCTTTCTTTTTTAATATTTCTGTCTGTTTGAAAATAGGCAGTGTATTCCTCATTCTTCTAGTGGATACCTTATAAAATTGCTTTTTGCTAGTTTTAATACTACAATTTTCTCCTTCCTGAGTTGTTCATTTCTGATATATTTTGTATATCTTTTGATGTATGCATTTCTTAGCTGAAGTATTCTCCAAATCATGTATTGAGGAATGTAAAACTGGTGATTTTCCTAAATGTTAGTATATCTAAGAAAATTGGTTTCTTTATCTTACATATCACATTTTTTTAACTACAAAACCCTACAATCATTGCTCCTCTGCTCCTGAAACATAAGGTAACTGAGAATCTAAAGCCAACTATGTTTTTTCCATACGTAGAAAGTCTGATGTTTTTTCTTCATTGAGGGTATGATGTTTCTTTATGCTAAAATGTTACTTGAAAACCTGGATGTTTTCTTATTAAGGTTTTTATTATTGTAAACAGGTTCTTTATGGGTACATCCAATCAGAAGATACAAAAGAAAATACCCAGAGTTAGAAAGAATAAAATTATTTTATTGATTTTGTCTTATACCATCTGTGTGTATTTTACTTTTTATGAGAGTCTATTATTGTACTTTAGGACTCCTAAATTTGTTTTTAAAATACCTCATAATGTTCTTCTCTTTGTTCTTTCTCAAATTTATCTTCTTGCTAAGGAAGTATATATATTTCCTCTATTGTAGGTTATATTTCAGCATTTTTAATTTTGTTTTTGTCTGTTACAGAAAAATTCCTTCTCTCAAGATTTTCCTTTGTGTCATAAATTTTTTATTCACTTTAAAAATTAAAACATTTATTCAGTTTTATTGGGTTCAAGTCAAATAAAGTTTACTATATTTTCCATTTATTGCTGTGAATGTATTCAGTGAGAAGTGCTTATTTTGATTCTTCAAGATTGACCTTATTTTTTATCTGATTTTTATAGCAATTTATGTCTGTACTTATTTACAGATGACAAACAAGAACAAATAGCAAAATAAGAAAATATCTCATCTCAGTAGCAAATATATGTAAAGAATAGCAGCAAATTAATATTTTTTTCCATCAAATTGACATAGATTAAAAAGTAAAATTATATGTTAGTGAAAATGTAAATTGATAAAACTGTAAAGAAAAGTTATTTATCATACCTCTTAGTTCTGCTTTAACAGATAAAGAATTTAGAGGTCAAGACTACGATTCTTACAACAATAAAGAAGCTGAACAAACTAAAAATTAACCAGAGAATTGAGGTCACAACTGGAGTGAATACAGAGGATCAGAGCTTACAAGGAACAGGGACCCTCCACTCAAATTAGCAACTGGTAGAAACACTTAAATGGCAATTGACTAATGGCTAGAGCCTAAGCCATGGGCTAGCTTGGGAGTTAAAAATTCTAGAGGAATGTACTTTAGGGTGACCCTACATTTTTGTAAGATTTACCTCCGGGTACTCCATTACGTTCTTAAGTAAAGACTGAAGAAAAATCACCTCATGCTTCCAGCAGGGAAGAAGAAAAAGTAATCATTCTGAAATCTGCCCATAGAGTCCTATTCTTCCCGGAAACGGCCAGCCTTGGGGGAAACTACTTTGCTTGATTTTTGTCTGACTGAGGGAAGGGCAAATGGGACAAGTGAAGTCCCATCCAATCTTCCTGTCTTACATACAGTGAGAACAAAAGGTAGAAAACTGTTCTGAAGGTCATAGTCCAGGGAATGAGGTCTACTAAAAAAATGGAGATCTAACCATGAGATTATAGAATACTTCTCTTCAAAACTTTACCACCGTATCATCAGGGTTCTAGTATAATATCAGTGGATCACAACTGGAAGAGCTGCAAGGCATAGACTCTTATTTAAGAAGGAGTTTCGGCCGGGCGCGGTGGCTCAAGCCTGTAATCCCAGCACTTTGGGAGGCCGAGATGGGCGGATCACGAGGTCAGGAGATCGAGACCATCCTGGCTAATACGGTGAAACCCCATCTCTACTAAGAAATACAAAAAAAAAACTAGCCGGGCGAGGTAGTGGGCGCCTGTAGTCCCAGCTACTCGGGAGGCTGAGGCAGGAGAATGGCGTAAACCCGGGAGGCGGAGCTTGCAGTGAGCTGAGATCCGGCCACTGCACTCCAGCCTGGGTGACAGAGCAAGACTCCGTCTCAAAAAAAAAAAAAAAAAAAAAAAAAAAAAGAAGGAGTTTCAAAAAAAAAAAAAAAAAAAGAACCCTAAGAACTAAGAACAACAAAGAAGACAGAAACAAACACATTAGAGAAAATTTTAGCAATTAATGCCTAAAGCTAAGTCAAACAGTAAATGCAGCCATATTTCTAACAAGATAAATATAAAAACTCATAGTAAAAGCCTATTTACCTCAGTTTCTTTTATCCAATACATCATCTCGAACTTTCAACAAAAGTTACAAAGCACGCTAAAAGAAAGGAAGAAAATATAGTTTGAAAATATAAAGAAAGCATCAGAATGAGGCTTGGATATAGCAGAGATTTTGGAATTATCAGTTTGAAAATTTAAAATTACTACAGTTAATATGCTAGGAACTCAAATAGACAAAGTAGATTGCCTGTAAGAACAAATAGAAGACAATGTAATCAGAGACTAGATAGTCTAAGAAAGAATCAAAAGGAAATGCTAGATATTAAAAACACTGTAATATAAATAAAGAATGTCTTTGCTGGGCTTATCAATAGACTGGACATCTCTGTGGAAAAAAATGGTGATCTTGAAGATATGTCAGTAGAAACTACCAAAACTAAAATGCTAAAAGAAAAATAATTTAAAGAGAAAAAAGAATATACAAGAATTGTGGGTCAATTTCAAAAAGTATAGTGTACATGTAATGGGAATAAAAGAAGAAAAAGTCAGAAGCAAAAATATATGTGAGGTAATAATGGCAAGGGGTTTCTAAAATTAATGGCAGACATCAAACTACTGACTCAGGAAGCTCAGAGACAACAAAGCAGGATATATATATATAAAGATCTCACATACGATATTCAAACTGCAGCAAACCAAGACAAGGAGTAAACATTGAAAGAACTCAGAAAAAAAAAAGAAAAACTTACCTATAGAAGAACAAGGATAAGGATTACATCGGACTTTCCTTCAGAAATCATTTAAGCAAGAATAAATTGGAAGTTGCATTGGAATAAGAAAATATCAATTTAGAATTCTGTACACAGAGATATCATTCTTTAAAAGTAAAAGAGTAAAATATTTTCTTAAACAGAAACAGAGAATTTGCTACCAGTAGACCTACCTTGCAATAAATATTAAATTAGGAAAATGTTATAGGTTGGGAACTTGAGACTGCATAAAGAAAGAATAAGCATAAGGGAAAGAATAAATCAAGATAAAATAAAATATTTTATTTTTCTTAGTTTTTAATTTATCTATTTAATATAATTCTCAATAGCAACAACATATTGAGTGTAATTACAGTTACGAATAAGTGAAATTAATGATAGCAATATTATAAAGGACAAGAGGAAAGAATTGGGAATACTTCATTATAAGTTACCTGCACTATACCACTTGGTATAGTGTTATTTGAAAGTAGACTTGATTTCAAAATAAATATATGTTAATACTTGAGGGTAAACCACTAAAATAATTTTTAAGGAACAGAGTTCACGTGGTTACAAAAGAGAGCAATGTAATTATAAAATGCTCAGTTAAAACCAGAGAAGGCAGAGAAAGAGGGTAATAGGAAAAATAAATAAACAACAAATGTGATGAATAGAAAAGACTTACAAACATGATAGATATTAATCCAATTTACTTTAAACACCACTAGTCTAAAGACATCAATTAAAAGGTAGAGACTGACAGAGCAGACTTTAAAAAAAAGACAATTATATGTTGTCTATAAGAAACCACTTTAAATATTAAAGCACAGATCTTTCAAAATTAATGGAATAAAAACCACAGACTATACTAACACTAATCAAAAGAAAGCTGGAGCAATTTTAATTTTGGTCAAAGCCGAATTCAGAAAAAAGAAAACTATCAGGGATAAAGAGTTCATTTAAGTTAATACAATGCATTACCTCAGTGATCCTCAGCCTTTTTGGCACCAGTGATGGGTTTTACGGAAAACAATTTTTCCATGGACAGTGGGGAAAGGGGCATGGTTATGGTTTCAGGATGAAACTGTTCCACCTCATATCATCAGGCATTAGTTACATTCTCATAAGGAGCGCACAACCTAGATCCCTCACATGCACAGTTTGCAATAGGGTTCGCACTACTTTGAGAATCTAATGCCACTGCTGATCTGACAGGAGGCAGAGCTCAGGCAGTAATGCTCACCCTCGGGCTGCTCACCTCCTCCTGTGCAGCCCAGTGCCTAACAGGCCACAGACTGGTTAATGGCCTGGGGTTTGGGACCCCTGCATTACATGATGATAAAGAGGTAATTTTCCAAGAAGTTGTAAGAATACTTAATTTGCCTGTACTCAACAACAGGGCACCAAAAGAATTAGGAAAATACTGACAAAATTCCAAGGAGAAATAGATAATTCACTGTTGTAGTTGGAGATCTGAACATAATTCTCTCAGTAATAGGCAGATCCAGCAGGCAACATATAAATGAGGTATAATTGAATGGAATAAATCAACTGGATTTAATTGACATTTATCAAATATTTCATGTAACAACAATAGACTCAATATTCTTCCCAAACTTGCATGAATCATTCAACAAGGTAGACCATATACCGGGCCATAAAACACGCCTCAAAAAATGTGAAAGAATAGAAATTATACTTGTAGAGAATGTATATTCTAAGACCACATTGTGATAAAACTAGAAATCAATAAGAAAAAGTTAGGTGGAAACCCCTAAGATACATGGAGATTCAGCAGCACACTTCTAAGTAACCCAAGGGTTAGAGACATCTCAACACAAATTAAAGTCATTTTGAACTAAATGAAAATCACACTTGTCAAAATGTATCAGATACAGAGAAAGCAATGCTTAGATGGAAATTTATAGCATTGAAAGCACATATTGGAAAAGAAAAAAGATAAAAGATAAATAATCTAACTTTCCACATTAAGAATCTGGAGCAAGAAACAATTAAAACTTAAATCTAAAGAAAAGAAATAATAAAAAATAAAAATGTATACAATTTAATAACAGGAAACAATAGAGAAAAATAATAAAACCAAAGGATCAGTATAACTGATAAAACTCTAGCTAACCAGGAAAAAAGGGAGAAGGCACCCATTATAAAAATCATCAGTGAAAGTGAAACCATGTCTAATGATCCTATAAACATAAAAAAAACATTATAAAAAACTCTGTTTATGAATTTGATAGATAAAATGGACAAACTCCTTGAAAACCAGAAGTTACTAAAACTCACACAAGAATAAATAAATAATTTAAATAAGACTATAACTACACCTTACAACTAAAAGAACTATATCAACTATAAGAAATAACTGAGGTTGGGTAATTTATAAAGAAAATACATTTATTTGGCTCATAGTTCTACAGACTATTCATGAGGGGCCACCCCAATGACCCAAGCACCTCTCACCAGGTCCCACCTCCAACTTTGGGGATCAAATTTCAACATGAGATTTGGAGGGGATGAAAATCCAAACTATATGACTCTTCCAGAAAATAGAAGCAGAAATATTATAGACCTTCTCAGAAAAGCAATTTTTATTCAAATATTTGTTATAACAAATCATTGTTCTTTAATTTCTTGAATGTGATGCTCCATGATCAACAGATTTTTAAATATCTTCTGTGTGTTTTTTACTGGTTGGAGTTTACAGATAAAATTTAGGAACTTAGAAAAGAGAGTTCACCAAAAACTGGTGAAAGTTTGAAAAGTTTGAACGTAACCTGTCAAAATGGAAATAATTCAAAACTGGACTAAAATGAAATGTTGTATTTGAATATTAGGCCAATCATATTTGTGACTTTGTAAAGTTACTAAATCTCTTTCAAACTCTGCTAGATAAGTACAAATATGAATGCTTATATGGCATAATAGTGAAAACTAGAGATAATATACGAAATATTTAGTCCAATGTCTGACATGTAATAGGAGTATTGTAAGTAGTTACTACACTTGGTTAAGTAAATAATAAATTGTGAATAAAACAAGTTGAGATCACAGCTTGAACATAAATATTATGAACATTTTATTTTGTCATATGTAACAATATTTAGAATTTAATAACCCCTTTTTGTGATTTTTAGAAAAAAAGGATTAATGGAATGCTAACATTTTTGTGTAATTTTGTAGAAGACAAAAGTGGTCACATTACAAGAAATTATTCATTTCACTTTTTCTATTTTTCAAGGGCTTCTTTATTAGTTCCCTAACATCATTTTTATAAACTTAATGAAATCTTGCAATTTTTCTGTAAAACTTATTTTCATTTTTTTAAAGAGATTTTCCTTGTATTTTCTGAGTAAGAGAAAATTTTTCACACTGTGGTATGGGATTGATCTTATGCAAAGAGAATGTATTTAGGAGGATATCAATTTGATAAGTGGCTGTTTTATTTTGAGTACTTTTACATTATAATTTTATTTTTTCTTTCATACGTATAGGATTCAGATAAAAGGAGCTCACCATATTATCAACAAAACTGAATATGTTCTCTTGGGCAAAGTCTGGTGATGGTATTTGTTTCAAATGTATTACTAGGAACTAAGTAAAGAAACCCTTGCCATCACCATAAGGTCAATTTGTTAAAAATTCTCCAATCGTATCAGTTACAGATTATATCAAAGAACAAGCAATAGTAATGTAAATACAGTAATTTAATCAAACATGAAGTTATTTTTATCATTAGGAAATCTAGATGGCTGTCAGGACTAGTGCAGCAGATGTCATGAAACTCATACTATTTTTTCCATTCTTCCACTCTTAGATGTGGCTGATTTCATCTTTGTTGTGAGTCACAAGATGTATGCTACCTTCCAGCCTCTAGCCTATGTTCCAGGCAGGAGAACAAATGGAGTGACAAGGAGGAAAATGTGACACAAGTAAAGCTTCCATAATGTCTCATTGACTATCACTGTCTACCCTATCCACAGGGTAGGCTGGGAAATACAATTTTTAGCTGGGTAATTTTTTTTCTATCAAATAAAACCGGGACTCTTTTAAGGAAATGGATTGTGAGCTAACAACTAGCAGCGTCTGCTATATCAGGAAATTCAGGCTTGGTTATTTCCACCACTATGGGCTGGCTGCTCTAGCAGTCTATATAATAATTGATGTGGAAGTTCTCAGAGAGACCCTATTCAGTAAAGGTCATCTGGCCTTGAACACATTTAAGTATTCCTTTCATCTTAGAGTTATACGAATATTTTGACCAATGTATGAATCACTACCTTTCTACTGGTCTACTGCTCTACCAGATGTTCTATTAGTCCACTAACTGATCTTGTCTACAAACTACCACTGTCAACATCTCACTGCCATAACAGTCTACAAAAAATTCTATTATAACTACTGTTTACTGCATTATGTAAGTCATCAAATCAGACTAAGTAATTTAATTAAATGATCTTACCTTTTTGCTGCTAAAGAAGCATGAAATTGTACAATATTTCTAAACAAAATGGGAACCTACTTATTGTTCAAACTCGGATTGGTTATTCTCAAACTTAATGTGTATGAGAATGACCTGGGGATTTTGGTAAATATGGTGAGTCCAAACATTCACTTCCAGAAATATAGATTCAGTGGCTGTAAAACAGGACTCTGAAATAATTTAAATAAGTTTTATAAGTGCTACAGGTGAATTCTGATACTGAAAGCCCACACATTTTGTTTTGTGAAACATTACATCAGGCGATTTGACCAAAAAGTTCTTAAAACTATGTATTATCACCTCCTCCTGTAAGGGTATCAAGAATATACCTTTACTGGAAATATTTACTGATTAAAAATTAATTATTTTTAAGGCAATTGCCTCTTCTAATTAAGATGAACAATAAATGTCCAATTCATTTCTCTAAATTTTTATTATGATAAAATAATTAAAGTACATGGATATTTATCTTTTATTTTGGATTCTGCTCTACAGCTCTATCCCTTATACCATGACCCATAGCTCAAGCCCTTATTAGCTTTTAGCTAGATTTTTTGGCAGGGGCTAATTAAATACCTCTCTAACTGCATTATCATTAATAGGTGTCATAGATTCAACTAGTTGGAATAGACCTTAAAAGGCATAAATGTAAGTCATTTCATTTTATAAAAATAAAAACTGCAGAAACAGCAAATACAGAACTTTCCCAAAGTGAGAGCTTTAGTAAATAATAAAAAAAGAATTTGTAACATCGAAATAAAAAAATCTTATTGATTCCACTCAATGTTAAATATTTATTCTTGTGAATTCTACCAAATTTACAGCATAGTATAAAATAGGGAAGAAAAAGTATGTAGCAATTGGAAAAGAAGAAAAGGGAGGTAAAGTGGAGGTTTAGTCAGAGAGGCATGGTAGAATTTTTTTTTTTTTTCGGGGGGGAGATGGAATCTCACTCTGTCACCCAGGCTGGAGTGCAGTGGTGTAATCTTGACTCATTGCAACGTCTCTTTCCTGGGTTCAAGCAATTCTCCTGCCTCAGCCTCCAGAGCAGCTGGGATTACAAGTGTGCACCACCATGTCCAGCTAATTTTTGTATTTTCAGTAGTTATGGGGTTTCATCATGTTGGCCAGGCTGGTCTTGAACTCCTGACCTCAAATTATCTGCCTGCCTCGGCCTCCCAAAATGCTGAGATTACAGGTGTGAGCCACCACACATGGCCAGTAGAAAGATTATGCTAATGAAACACCAGGGCTTCCATCTAGGTTCTGCTACTTACTGCACAGAAGGACAATCACTGAAACTATGAGCACTGCCACGGAAGAAGAGTTCAATTAGGTTCTCCAGCCAAGGAGAAGAGAAATTAGTCTCAAATGTATCTGTGTAACCAACTGAAATTAGGGGATTATACAGCAGGGAAGAAATATGATGGCATGTGCAAAAACATAAATGAGGGAGCTGTGAAGAAGAGACATGGTTCAACAGGAGGCAGGCCGTTGGTTAGGCAACCATGATGGGTGAGGGATCTGGCATTTCATTGTCCAGATGCAGTGATCCAGTAGGTTTCGGATCCTCATACTATCTGGGAGAGCTGATGGTTGGTTCCTGAGAAAGGAACTCAGACAAGATAAATGTATCTTTCTTAAGTTTTAAGACTGGGAGGGTCAATTTCTATGTTCGTTCAAGAGAAACCATAAACATCAGTTCTATGGGACAATTGGGCTGGCTTCAATTAAAGCCTTTTGGATAAAACTCATCCTAGTTAAGCCTGTTTTGATTGCAAGTGAAAGAATCCTAATCAAAATACCTTAAGCACAAATGAGAGAATGTATAGGAATTGTGAAAAGATATCTCAGAAATCCCAGGTTAGGAAACACAGGTTATCTCTCAAATGCCTTGGTTCCAGGAACTAGAAAAGTGTCTACAGCCAAAATCCAGTTTAGATTACAAGGATCTGTAGAGAGAGAAAGAAGTTTCAATCATTGATGGACATTTGAGTTGGTTTCAATTCTTTGCTATCGTGAATAGTGCCGCAATAAACATTCGTGTGCATGTCTCTTTAGAGCAGCATGATTTATAATCCTTTGGGTATATCCCCAGTAATGGGATGGCTGGGTCAAATGGTATTTCTAGTTCTAGATCCTTGAGGAATTGCCACACTGTCTTCCACAATGGTTGAAGTAGTTTACAGTCCCACCAACAGTGTAAAAGTGTTCCTATTTCTCCACATCCTCTCCAGCACCTGTTGTTTCCTGATTTTTTAATGATCACCATTCTAACAGGTGTGAGATGGTATCTCATTGTGGTTTTGATTTCCATTTCTCTGATGGCCAATGATGATGAGCATTTTTTCATGTGTCTGTTGATTGCATAAATGTCTTTTAAAAAAATTTTTTTTTTATACTTTAAGTTCTAGGGTACATGTGCACAACGTGCAGGTTTGTTACATATGTATACATGTGCCATGTTTGTGCGCTGCACCCATCAATTCATCGGCACCCATCAACTCATCATTTACATCAGGTATAACTCCCAATGCCATCCTTTCCCCCTCCCCCATCCCCACAATAGGCCCTGGTGTGTGATGTTCCCCTTCCTGTGTCCAAGTGATCTCATTGTTCAATTCCCACCTATTTGAGAAGTGTCTGTTCATATTCTTCGCTCACTTTTTGATGGGGTTGTTTGATTTTTTTCTTGTAAATTTGTTTGAGTTCTTTGTAGATTCTGGATATTAGCCCTCTGTCAAATGGGTAGATGGCAAAAATTTTCTCCCATTCTGTAGGTTGCCTGTTCACTCTGATGGTAGTTTCTTTTGCTGTGCAGAAGCTCTTTAGTTTAATTAGATTCCATTTGTCTATTTTGGCTTTTGTCGCCATTGCTTTTGGTGTTTTAGACATGAAGTCCTCACCCATGCCAATGTCCTGAATGGTATTGCCTAGGTTTTCTTCTAGGGTTTTTATGGTTTTAGGTCTGACATTTAAGTCATTAATCCATCTTGAATTAATTTTTGTATAAGGTGTAAGGAAGGGATCCAGTTTCAGCTTTCTCCAATGGCCAGCCAGTTTTCCCAGAACCATTTATTAAAAAGGGAATCCTTCCCCCATTTCTTGTTTTTGTCAGGTTTGTTGAAGATCAGATGATTGTAGATGTGTGGTATTATTTCTGAGGGCTCTTTTCTGTTCCATTGATCTATATCTCTGGTATCTCATGGTACCAGTACCATGCTGTTTTGGTTACTATAGCCTTGCAGTATAGTTTGAAGTCAGGTAGTGTGATGCCTCCAGCTTTGTTCTTTTGGCTTAGGATTGTCTTGGCAATGTGGGCTCTTTTTTGATTTCATATGAAGTTTAAAGTAGTTTTTTCCAATTCTATGAAGAAAGTCACTGGTAGCTTGATGGGGTTGGCATTGAATCTCTAAATTACCTTGGGAAGTATGGCCATTTTCACGATATTGATTCTTCCTATCCATGAGCATGGAATGTTCTTCCATTTGTTTGTGTCCTCTTTTATTTCATTGAGCAGTGGTTTGTAATTCTCCTTGAAGAGGTCCTTCACATCCCTTGTAAGTTGGATTCCCAGGTATTTTATTCTCTTTGAAACAACTGTGAATGTGCGTTCACTCATGATTTGGCTCTCTGTTTGTCCGTTATTGGTGTATAGGAATGCTTGTGATTTTTGCAGATTGATTTTGTATCCTGAGACTTTCCTGAAATTGCTTATCAGCCTAAGGAGATTTTGGGCTGAGACAATGGGGTTTTCTAAATAAACAATCATGTCATCTGCAAACAGGGACAATTTGACTTCCTCTTTTCCTAATTGAATATGCTTTATTTCTTTCTTCTGCCTGGGTGCCCTGGTCAGAACTTCCAACAGTATGTTGAATAGAAGTGGTAAGATAGAGGGCATACCAATCTTGTGCCAGTTTTCAAAGGGAATGCTTCCAGTTTTTGTCTATTCAGTATGATATTGGCTGTGGGGTTGTCATAAATAGCTCTTATTATTTTGAGATACATCCCATCAATACCTAATTTTTTGAGCGTTTCTAGCATGAAGCGACATTGAATTTTGTCGAAGGCCTTTTCTGCATCTATTGAGATAATCATATGGTTTTTGTCTTTGGTTCTGTTTATATGCTGGATTATGTTTATTGATTTGCATATGTTGAACCAGCCTTGCATCCCTGGGATGAAGCCCACTTGATTATGTTGGATAAGCTTTTTGATGTGCTGCTGGATTCAGGATGAGTTCATGTCCTTTGTAGGGACATGGGTGAAGCTGGAAACCATCATTCTGAGCAAACTGTCACAAGAACAGAAAACCAAATACCGCATGTTCTCACTCATAGGTGGGAATTTAACAGTGAGAACACTTGGACACAGGATGGGGGACACCACATACCAGGGCCTGTTGTGGGATGGGAGGATGGGGGAGGGATAGCATTAGGAGATATACCTAATGTAAATGACGAGTTGATGGGTGCAGCACACCAACATGGCACATGTATACATATGTAACAAACCTGCACGTTGTACATATGTACCTTAGAACTTAAAGTATAATAATAAAGAAAAGAAGAAGAAGAAGTTCAGAAGAAAGAGAAGAAGCTATGCTACCCGGCTTTGAATATGGAGGTAGGAAATAAAGCCAATGCATACAGACTGCATACAGGCAGTCTCAGGAACCTGGAAAAGGCAAGGAAACAGATTCTTTCCCAGATCTCCCAGCAGGGATGCAGGCCTGCCAACACAATAATTTTAGAGTTCTGACCTCCAGAAATGTAAGAAAATAAATTGGTGTTGTTTTAAGCCATGAAGTTTGTGATAAATTGTTGCAGCAGCAATAAAATCTAATGCAGTTTTTTCTTTTTAAATTTCAGTTGATGTACATTAGAGTTTATGCTTTTAGCTATTATGCATAATGCTTCTGTAAACATTCATTTGTAAGTTTTTATGTGGAAATGTAGTTTTAATTATTCTGGATATATACCTAGAAGTAAAATTGCTAGGTCATGTGGTAACTCTATGTTAGCATTTCAGAAATTGCCAAAATGTTTTCCAGAGTTGTTTCCCTTCTTCACTATCCCACCAGCTATGCCTAAGGGCTCCGAATTCTCCACATTTCTGTCAATACTTGTTATTGTCTGTCTTTTATTTTAGCGAGCCTAATGGGTGTAATATATTGTGGTTTTGAATTGCATTTACATGGTAATGATGATGAGCATTTTTTCCTGTGTATGTTTACCTTTTGTATGTCTTCTTTGGAGAAATATCCACTAAATACCTTTATACACATCTTAATTGTGTTATTTATATTTTTATTGTGGGGTTCTAAGAGTTGTTTATATTTTGGGTACAGGAATTATCAGGTAGATGAATTGTCAACATTTCCTCCTATTCCGTGGCTTGACTTTGCTTTCTTGATGGCATCCTCTGAAGAAGAAACTTTTTTGTTTTATTTTTTGATGAATTCCAATATATCTATTTTTCTCCTGTGTCTCTCTTGCTTTGGGTGCCATACATTGAAAATACTGCATAATCTAAATCACAAAGACTTAATCTTATATTTTCTATGTGAGTTTTCTATTTTGGCTATTGCTTATAAGCCTGTGAAACACTTTGAGGGTTTCGTTGTTGTTGTTTTTATAATAGTGTGGGATAAAAGTTCAACCTCATTTTTTTTTTTTTTTTTTGCATGTGTCTAGCCAGTTGCCCAGCATCGTTTTGTTAAAAAGACCCTTTGTTCCTCCATTGAATTGTCTCGACACCCTTGTTGAAAAGCAGCTGACCATAAATATAAGGATTTATTTTCGTTTCCTCAATTCTATTTTATTGAAGTATGTCTAGTCTTATGCCAATACCACACTCTCTTCATCACTGCAGCTTCATTACAAGCTTTGGAATAGGGAAGAGTCCTCCAACTTTGTTCTTTTTCAAGATTGGCATATTTTAGGTACTTTGTTTTTCATACGAATTAACTTGACAACTTCTGCAACAACACAACAGCAACAACAACAACAAATCCCTGGGATTTTGATAGGAAGACCAAAGAATCTGTAGATTAATTTGGGAAGAATCATCATCTTTACAATGTTTAGTCTTCTGACACACTGATGTGAGATGTGTTGCCATTTATTTAAGTCTTCATTAAATTCTTTCAATATTTTATAGTCATCAACGTGTGTGTCTTGCACTCTTTTGGTTAAGTGTGTCTACGTGTTGTAGAATTGTTCTCTAAATTTTGTTTTTGGATTTTTCATTGCTAATGTATAGAAATGCAATTGTTATTTATATATTGATGTTGTATACTATTACCTTGCTTAATTAGTTTATTAGTTCTAAAGTTCTTTTGTCTATTTCTTAGAATTGTCTATATACAAGATTATGTCATCTGCTAATAAGAGGTATCTTTCCTTCTTCTTTTCCAAACTGGGTACCATTAATTAATTAATTTTATTTGCTTAATTGACCTGGTTAGAGTCTACAGTATAATGCTGAATATAAATAGTGAGAGACAATATCCTTTTCAGTTCCTGAATTTAGAGAAAAAAACATTCAGTCACAGTTATCTGTAAGATTTCATAGATATTTTTAATCAAGTTGAGAAAGTTTCTTCATTTTAATAGTTTGTTGAGTGTTTTAATTATAAATTAGTGTTAAATTTTCTTGTGTTTTTAAATGCACCTAGTGAGTTGAATGTGTATAGTGGAGTGAGTTTTTTTTCCCTCTTTTTCTCTTAATGTGATATATCATATTGATTGAATTGTGTAAGTTAAACCAACCTTACCTTCTGGGATATTTCCCACTTGGTGATGGTAAATAATGCTTTTATATGAACTTTGATTCAGTGTGCTAGTATTTATTTATTTATTTATTTATTTATTTATTTATTTATTTATTGAGATAGAGTCTCACTCTGTCAACAGGCTGGATTGCAGTGGCGCGATCTCAGCAGCTTACTGCAAGCTCCATCTCCCCGGTTCAAGTGATTCTCCTGCCTCAGCCTCCCTAGTAGCTGGGACTACAGATGCATACCACCACGCCCAGCTAATTTTTGTATTTTTAGTGGAGACAGTGTTTCACCATGTTGGCCAGGATGGTCTTGATCTCTTGACCTTGAGATCTGCCCACCTCAGCCTCCCAATAGTATTTTTTAAATTATCATGTATATATTTATAAGAGATATTGATATCCAGCATTATTTTTTCCCATGTCTTTATCTGATTTGGGTGTCATGGTCATAATGGTCCTATTGAGTAAGTTGGGAAGTGTTCCCTCCTCTTTTATTTTTGGAAGATGTTATGAAGAATTAAGGTTCATTCTTTATACTTGCTAGAAATTAACAGTGAAATCATCTGGGCCTGGACTTTTCTTTGTGAGGTTTTAGTTGTTACTTTTTCAATCTCTTCAAATGTTATAGGACTGTTCAGTTTTTCTAATCTTTCTTGAATCAGTTTTGCAATATATGTCTTTATAAAAATTGTTCATTCTATCTAAGTTATTGAATTTTTGTGGTAACGCCACCACTTTCATTCCCAATTTTGTAATCTGAATCATCTTACTATGTTATTTTTCAAAAAATCTGGTTTGGATTACTACCAATTTAATTTCATTAGTATACATAAATTTTGCTCCAATATAATTTGATTCCCTTTACCCTCCTTTGTCCTACCATTTGTCATACAAATGGGATCTTTATATTTCATAAGCCCATTCACAAAGTTTTATGATGATTGTTTTATTCAATTGTCTTTGCATCAAAAATTTTTGCAGTTAAAAATCTATTATCCTATCTTTGATATATATTCATGTAGCTACCTTTACTAGTGCTCTTCACTTCTTTGTGTGGATTTGAGTTACTGCCTAAGATTCTTTCATTGCAGCCTGAAGGATTCACTTTATTATTTACTGTAAGGAAGGTCTATAAATATTAAATAATTTTAGCATTGTTTGTTTGTTTTTTATCTAGATATGTCCTAATATCTTTTTCATTTTTAAAAATAGTTTTGCTGGATTTAAAATTCTTGTTGATCATCTTTTCATTTCAAAATTTATTATGTTGTTTCAATCTCTTTTAGCCTCCATAGTTTCTGATAAGGAGTCAGCTGTTAATTACATTGAGAATCTTTTGCATGAAGAAATTATTTTTCTCTTATTGCTTTCGAGATTATTATTTTTTCCCTTTGGCTTTTCATCTTTCACTACTGTACGTATAGGTTTACATATCTTTAAATTTGTACTATTTAGAGTTCCTTTAGCAAATAAGGTGTGTACATTAATGCTTTTATCCATTTTAGGAAGTTTATGGCCATTAATTCTTCATTCTTTATGTTTCCCTTTCCCTTCTTCTTGTACTCACAGTATTTATGATATGACATATTTGATATGGTTCTATAGATTCTGATGTTCTGTTCATTTTTCATTGTATTACTTAGAGTACATACTCTCACTTGACCTCTTTTCAAGTTTACTGATGTTTTTCTTTTCTAGTTCAAATATGCTGTTGAGTCTCCCTAGGGATGAGCAAAATAAAAAAATTAGTAAAGTTGTTCCTTTTTATTTACTGTACATTTTTATTTCAAAATTTCTATTTTCTAAAAGTATCATTTTTATATATTTATTCATATTTTATACTGGTGATTCATTATTCTCAAATATTATTTTAATTCTTTAGACGTGTTTTCCTTTAGTTTAAAAAATGTATTTATAATTACTGATTTAAAGTCTTTGTCTAGTAAGTCCATCATCTGGGCTTGTGAGGAGCAATTAGTATTGACCATTTTATTCGTGTATTAGAGTTATAATTTCCCTTGTATTGGCCTGTCTTGCAAATTTTAATTGGATACTATCCATGTTTTTAAAATGTGGAGTAGCAACTCTAGGAATCAGATTACTCCCCACAACCCCACCTCCCGGCGTTTGTTTCATTTCTATTTGTTTGTTTAGTGACTTTCATGGAAAAATTCTATAAAAGTTTGCATTCTTCGTGGTGTATGGCTGATGCTAAAGTCTCACCTCTATAGCTTAGTGAACAGCTAATATTTGGGAAGAGATGTCCTTAAATACCTTAACCTAGTAATTGTTTCAGATTTTCTCTATGTGTTTTTGGATCATTCCTTCCAAAATGTTCTGTGGGTTTAAAAGTGTTACTAAATTTTTACTTTCTCTTCACACAAAGCCTCAAGGTCTGCCAGTATTGAGAAATGAGGATCTTCTTAGATCTTTTCTAGGATGTACATAGCCGTGTGTGTGTGTGTGTGTGTGTGTGTGTGTGATTTTAAAGTTGCAAGAATATGTCCTAGCTTGTAAAGTCTCCCATGGACATCTTAATTCTTATATTTTCCTTTCTTTTTTCTTTTTTATTGAGACGGAGTTTCACTCTTGTTGCCCAGGCTGGAGTGCAATGGCACTATCTCGGCTCACCACAACTTTCACTTCCCAGGTTCAAGCGATTCTCCTGCCTTAGCCTCCTCGGTAGCTGGGATTACAGGCACCCTCAGCCATGCCTGCCTAATTTTGTATTTTTTGTAGAGATGGGGTTTCTTCATGTTTGTCAGGCTGGTCTCAAACTCCTAACCTCAGGTGATCCTTCCGCCTTGGCCTCCCAAAATGCTGGGATTAATGGCGTGAGTCACCATTCCCAGCCTATTTTCCTTTTAAATATATTTTGGTCATCCTCTTGTTTGGGCCAACTGGTGTCACCATCTCAGGCAAGTATGATGTTAAACATTTGCTTCTAATTCTTTTTGACAAATACACTGAGCATAGACTTCTTCCTATTATGAACTTTAAGCCAAGCCAAATAAAGACAAGTTTTCTGATGGGATTTTCCATGGAGTTTTCAGACACGCATGACAATTCTCAGAAATGTGACATTTTGGGGCACTCCAAACTCATTCTGCCCCTCCAGTGATTAGTTGGTTGCTGATCTTAATGGTTCTTAACAGTGTTCATTTGCAAAGCTACCATGGAGCTAGAGAGAAGGAACAGAAACAGGGCATTTTAACATGCCATAAAACTCAATGTTTTACCAAAAGCCATACTTTTTTTCCCCCTTAAATAAATGCTTCTTAGAAAGCGTTTGATAATTTGTAAAGTTCTGAAAAAGTTGATTTTAACAATTTTGCCAGCATTCTTATTGCTTTTATGGAAAAGTATATTTTTAGAGTCCAATACCCCATCACTCTAGAAATACTTCCTATGGCATTTGTTTTTAAGATATGCGTTAGCTTTTCTTTAAAAAGCTTATTCTGGCTGGGCACGGTGGCTCATTTCTGTAATCCTAGCACTTTGGGAGGCCAAGGTGGGCAAGTCATGAGGTTACATCAAGACCAACCTGGCCAACATGGCCTTTACTAAAAATACAAAAATTAGCTGGGTGTGGTCTCGCATGCCTGTAATCCCAGCTACTCAAGAGGCTAAGGCAAGAGAATCACTTGAACCAGGGAATTGGAGGTTGCAGTGAGCCAAGATCAGGCCACTGCATTCCAACCTGGTGACAGAGCGAGACTCCATCTCAAAAAAAAAAAAAAAGAAAAAAAAAGAAAAAGAAAAAAGAAAGGCTTTTTATTTGCTCAGTCTTATTCCTTGATCTTCTTCAAGTGCTTCTCCTTCATAACCCTCTTCTTTCTTGCATAAGGGCATGGAGGAGTTCTACATTTTTAAAGTATAATAGAATTGTCCATGATTTCATTTCTGTTTTTCAACTATCCAAATATATTTATTACTGAGATGTGCACTTCTTAACGAAGTTGAATGCAGGGTCATTTTTTTCCTAGTGATACATTGGATGATGAAGTCTTTATAACAGCCAACATCTATGATGAGATTAAATTATAACACATTATGAAACTCTACCCTCTATCAGTTGGATTACTGTTTATATGTGCACATACATATTTTTGTCATTTCAGACCACCTCCTACATTATCATGAGTATTTTATTGCCATAGTGAGACCAAGTCAAACTTAAAATGGCATGGAAATTAAACTCCACATTTAACTGAGGCAATAACAATTCTAGAAGACACAGAGTTTTTAAACATCACTTCTAGTAGTTTTCAATCCTTTCTATTAGAGGAATCTGATTTTCATATCAATAAAAACCCAGAAACATTTGAAATATATATTTACTAATGACTGTGGTTGTAATACACATTTGAAATACAGAGGAGCACTTATGTCTGAGATATTACTTATCCTGCTTATAAAATATAAACGTGGTGGGCATATGGTTTGATAAAAACTTTACTGTAAATCTTTATTCCAAGTTTTTTTTTTTTCTCACAGATTGAAAACTGATATAATTAATTTGACAAGTCAGGAAAGAATACTATAGTCAGAGGATTTGACCCAGGCATTTTTAGATTTGGAGAAGGACATTAGAAATCATTGACTCAAGTGTGTCTTAGTTTGAGATGCATGCAATGGTAGGTGCACATAAAGTCAGATAGAGGCTTTTGTAAGCATTAAACACTGACATGTTGTACTCAAAAACATAATTTATAATAAAATAAGACTTACTTATTAAAAACTTGAAAAGAAGCTTAAATATATTTCCCCTAAATATGCTTCAAGTTGGCTACTTGAAAGATATTTGAATGTTTTCCGTAATGACTACTTAAAAATAAAATACATAGAAATGAGTCCTATTTTCCCATGACCATTTGAAAGGTTTTTCTATAATGATATGTCCTAAATTCAGTATAATGATTTTTGTGCCTCTGAAATGTCTAAGCTACCCATCATCACATTCAGCATTGTATATAATTAGTTTCTATCATCAACTATTATGACACTTTCTTTTAAACTGTATGTAAGTAAAACTGAGTATACTTTTTAAAATTCAAATCTACTTTAAAAATTAGTGCTGAAAATTAGAGTACTGGAATTAGGGAATATCTTAAATAATATTTTATTTTATATAAATCAGCGGTTTGACAAACTTTCTTATAAAAAGTTCCAGATAGTAAATATTTTGGGTTTCACAAACTCTACAATCTTCGTGGCAACTGGTCTACTCTACATTGACGTGAGAAAGCAGCCATAAACAATTTGTAAATGGGTGTCATTTTTATTCCAATAAAACGTTATTTTTGGAATTTTATTCCCAAATTCAGGCTAAATTTTGTTCTTTAGTTTGCTGCTCTCTATTATAAATGAGGGAATGGAGGATCAAAGAAGATGCGCTACCTTCAAAGTGAAACAAATAGTCAGAGGCAGAACTGGCCTCGTATTCCCCAAAAAACATTTTATTTTATGATACACTACACCAGAAAACATCTTCTAGGATTTCCTAAGTTTAAGAAGTTTTACTAAAGCAGTAATCACTATTCTTTTGTGTTTTCCTTTCTTTTTCTCTCTCTCTCTTTTTTTTTTTTTTTTTTTTTTTTGTGAGAGGTGGGTGGGAGGGGGTAGATTTTTGGCTTGCATGTTGTTATTATTCATATCATACTTTTTGTATACACACATACATATGTATCATATTCTTACATATGTTATTCATTCTAAGTTTAGTGACAATCATCTCATCACAAATTAATGGTAAATATAGAAATGGAAACTGAAATTACTTGAATCAGGCATTTACCAAAGACTATCTAGATAGATAGTTTAAATAGATTAATATAATAAAATATAACCAAAAACATAAGGCATTGAAAATACTTGTGTCTCTGGAAATGCTACACTAGGAAACTTTTCTAATATCCTAACCCTGGAAGAGTAATTTATGTTTTTGTTTTGTTTTGTTTTTGCAGAAATTGTTGTTAGTCATTCATTAATGCCATAGGAAATAGATTAACAACATATTAAGTTTGGTTAGTAATTTATATTGAAATCCCCCAATGACTTGACTTCAAATTGAAGGTTGAAAATATTGTTTTTTATCTATTAGTTGCTGAAGTTGGTATCATTTATAAGAAGCAAACAAGCTCAGTTTAATTATTATTTTTCTCAACCAAAATTTTTCTACATACTTCGCAGCAGGCTAATATAGCCATTCATTTCCATCTCTGAGGAGTACTTACTTATTTACTCTTAATTTCAAAGCAAGTATATTATATATTTTTAAATGTTTTAAATCAATTCTTAGCTTTTAGGCTAAGAACAAGTACAGTATTATTTTTCTTCTTAAGAAAAAGTTCCAGTGATTACCATAGAGTATGAATTGAAGTTCTCAACTCTCTTTATGAACATTAAGGAAATGTGCTTAACATATTTAAGAAGAGAAAGCCTACATTTTGTTAATAAATACTTGGTCTTTGAGCTCTATGGTACCATAGTCTCATTTAATGTATACTTCTGTTGGTTTGATGAAAGCATGTAAATTACTTTTAAAATTATGAATTAATACACTCACTCTGTGGTTTGTCTATAAATGGATATTGATAAAAAATGACTCATCCCTCTTGCAGTGAAGTTTTAGTAGCTTGTTTGGAATAATGATGTGTAAATTTAGATTTCCTCTGTATTCAAGTACAAGAAAACTCCTGAGATTTTTGCATATCACTGGGAACTTTATCAAATACATCACAGATAATGAAGGCAGTTTCAAACTTATGATAATTTGTTTTTAAATATTTATTTATAAGTTTATGATTTGTAATGCATATTCCCATAGAAAAGTGTTATGATACAACATAAATGTACAAAGCTAATCCAAAAGTTGTCTAATCAATAACATTGCTTACTCATAGTATAATAGTACTATAAAAACTAACCTCTGTATGCTATATATTTCCCTTTAAGAAGTTCTACCAAAGGAATGTGCTTCAGTTTTCAATTATGCATTATGTGAAGTCATGTGCCTAAAAGCACAGTCTCAGCCACATACAATAAAGAGTAGTCAAAGTCCCTGGTCCTGCTCCTCCTCAGAGGGAGGCAGAATATCACACTCTGTAAGAAGATGTATTTCATAGTCTAATGCATTCCAGTTTCATGCTGACTCTTTTGTTTGCTAATTATATTACTTTGGCTATATTCCTTTTTCTCTCCAAACCTTTCCTAGTTTGTGAAGTGGAAATAATATCTAATTTATGATATTGTTGGAAAGAGGAGTTAAGCTGTTGAAAACATGAGACAACTACTCATTATATGATAGATTCTTTAATTATTAAAAAGAGATGGGAGGGCATGGGGAGTTCAATAGTGTAGATGCCGTAAAATTTACTGTTAAGCCTGTGTCATTTTTTATTGTGAACAGGGGTGTAATGAATAATTACAGTGAAAAATAAGCATATATAGAGACTGCCTTGAGCATATAATCACATATGATCACCATACTTACTATTATTCCCTGCTGCAGAAGAGGTGATTGCTGTGGTATAGAGGAAATAGCACAGATTTTGCCAGAATTAGGGATTACAAAGGACTTAGAAAGGAAGCAATATCAAAGATATGGACTCCCCCCAGGGAATCAGCTACTCAATTCCCTGGTAATAGGAAATAGTGCTTTGTTGAGAGAAGCATCATATATATATATATATATATATATATATATATATATATATATATATGCTCTCTCTATATATACTATATATGTGCTATATATATAATGAATACGGGGTCAATGTATGCAAAAGGCATTTTTATAAATGTTCATGAGTAAAATATATTTTGTCCTGCTAAATGTCAAGTTTTCTACATATGAGCATTTAATATACTAACAACGAAAATGCACTCTCAAATTTTTATAAATATAAATTATAATTTATTGACATTGTAGACATTTAATAATTTGGCTTATGAGATTTTTAACTAAACAGCTCTGGAAAAAAGAGTTCAAGGAGGGTTATTTTTATCTGGAAATTCTTTCTCATTTTCTTCCCTGCTCTCTCCCATTCCTGCTCCTTTTCTTTCTCTTCCTTCTTATGCAAGAAGTGTGTGTGCATGTGCGTGTGTGCATATTTTACAATCTGACAAAATTTGTAGTTACCCTTTTATCAGATGTACTTTACAGCTACATAAGCTTCGGGGCAAAAAAAGTAAGGTCCACATTACTAAAGTCAAATAAACATTGAACAAGGTAATCTTTTTTTTTTTTAATTAATTTATTATTATTATACTTTAAGTTGTAGGGTACATGTGCATAACGTGCAGGTTTGTTACATATGTATACTTGTGTCATGTTGGTGTGCTGCACCCATCAACTCGTCATTTACATTCGGTATAACTCCCAATGCAATCCCTCCCCCCTCCCCCCTCCCCATGATAGGCCCCGGTGTGTGATGTTCCCCTTCTCGAGTCCAAGTGATCTCATTGTTCAGTTCCCACCTATGAGTGAGAACATGCGGTGTTTGGTTTTCTGTTCTTGTGATAGTTTGCTAAGAATGATGGTTTCCAGCTGCATCCATGTCCCTACAAAGGACACAAACTCATCCTTTTTTATGGCTGCATAGTATTCCATGGTGTATATGTGCCACATTTTCTTAATCCAATCGGTCACTGATGGACATTTGGGTTGATTCCAAGTCTTTGCTATTGTGAATAGTGCTGCGATAAACATACGTGTGCATGTGTCTTTATAGCAGCATAATTTATAATCCTTTGGGTATATACCCAGTAATGGGATGGCTGGGTCATATGGTACATCTAGTTCTAGGTCCTTGAGGAATCGCCATACTGTTTTCCATAATGGTTGAACTAGTTTACAATCCCACCAACAGTGTAAAAGTGTTCCTATTTCTCCACATCCTCTCCAGCACCTGTTGTTTCCTGACTTTTGAATGATTGCCATTCTAACTGGCGTGAGATGGTATCTCATTGTGGTTTTGATATGCATTTCTCTGATGGCCAGTGATGATGAGCATTTTTTCATGTGTCTGTTGGCTGTATGAATGTGTTCTTTTGAGAAATGTCTGTTCATATCCTTTGCCCACTTTTTGATGGGGTTGTTTGTTTTTTTCTTGTAAATTTGTTTGAGTTCTTTGTAGGTTCTGGATATTAGCCCTTTGTCAGATGAGTAGATTGCAAAAATTTTCTCCCATTCTGTAGGTTGCCTGTTCACTCTGATGGTAGTTTCTTTTGCTGTGCAGAAGCTCTTTAGTTTAATGAGATCCCATTTGTCAATTTTGGCTTTTGCTGCTGTTGCTTTTGGTGTTTTAGACATGAAGTCTTTGCCCATGCCTATGTCCTGAATGGTACTACCTAGGTTTTCCTCTAGGATTTTTATGGTATTAGGTCTAACATTTAAGTCTCTAATCCATCTTGAATTAATTTTCGTATAAGGAGTAAGGAAAGGATACAGTTTCAGCTTTCTACTTATGGCTAGCCAATTTTCCCAGCACCATTTATTAAATAGGGAATCCTTTCCCCATTTCTTGTTTCTCTCAGGTTTGTCGAAGATCAGATGGCTGTAGATGTGTGGTATTATTTCTGAGGACTCTGTTCTGTTCCATTGGTCTATATCTCTGTTTTGGTACCAGTACCATGCTGTTTTGGTTACTGTAGCCTTGTAGTATAGTTTGAAGTCAGGTAGCGTGATGCCTCCAGCTTTGTTCTTTTGACTTACGATTGTCTTGGCAATGCAGGCTCTTTTTTGGTTCCATATGAACTTTAAAGCAGTTTTTTCAAATTCTGTGAAGAAGCTCATTGGTAGCTTGATGGGGATGGCATTGAATCTATAAATTACCTTGGGCAGTATGGCCATTTTCACGATATTGATTCTTCCTATCCATGAGCATGGTATGTTCTTCCATTTGTTTGTGTCCTCTTTGATTTCACTGAGCAGTGGTTTGTAGTTCTCCTTGAAGAGGTCCTTTACATCCCTTGTAAGTTGGATTCCTAGGTATTTTATTTTCTTTGAAGCAATTGTGAATGGAAGTTCATTCCTGATTTGGCTCTCTGTTTGTCTGTTACAGGTGTATAAGAATGCTTGTGATTTCTGCACATTAATTTTGTATCCTGAGACTTTGCTGAAGTTGCTTATCAGCTTAAGGAGATTTTGGGCTGAGACAATGGGGTTTTCTAAATAAACAATCATGTCATCTGCAAACAGGGACAATTTGACTTCTTCTTTTCCTAACTGAATCCCCTTGATTTCTTTCTCTTGCCTGATTGCCCTAGCCAGAACTTCCAACACTATGTTGAATAGGAGTGGTGAGAGAGGGCATCCCTGTTTTGTGCGAGTTTTCAAAGGGAATTTTTCCAGTTTTTGCCCATTCAGTATGATATTGGCTGTGGGTTTGTCATAAATAGCTCTTATTATTTTGAGGTACGTTCCATCAATACCGAATTTATTGAGCGTTTTTAGCATGAAGGGCTGTTGAATTTTGTCAAAAGCCTTTTCTGCATCTATTGAGATAATCATGTGGTTCTTGTCTTTGGTTCTGTTTATATGCTGGATTATGTTTATTGATTTGCGAATGTTGAACCAGCCTTGCATCCCAGGGATGAAGCCCACTTGATCATGGTGGATAAGCTTTTTGATGTGTTGCTGAATCCGGTTTGCCAGTATTTTATTGAGGATTTTTGTATCGATGTTCATCAGGGATATTGGTCTAAAATTCTCTTTTCTTGTTGTGTCTCTGCCAGGCTTTGGTATCAGGATGATGTTGGCCTCATAAAATGAGTTAGGGAGGATTCCCTCTTTTTCTATTGATTGGAATAGTTTCAGAAGGAATGGTACCAACTCCTCCTTGTATCTCTGGTAGAATTCAGCTGTGAATCCATCTGGTCCTGGACTTTTTTTGGTTGGTAGGCTATTAATTATTGCCTCAATTTCAGAGCCTGCTATTGGTCTATTCAGGGATTCAACTTCTTCCTGGTTTAGTCTTGGAAGAGTGTAAGTGTCCAGGAAATTATCCATTTCTTCTAGATTTTCCAGTTTATTTGCATAGAGGTGTTTATAGTATTCTCTGATGGTAGTTTGTATTTCTGTGGGGTCGGTGGTGATATCCCCTTTATCATTTTTAATTGCGTCGATTTGATTCTTCTCTCTTTTCTTCTTTATTAGTCTTGCTAGTGGTCTGTCAATTTTGTTGATCTTTTCAAAAAACCAACTCCTGGATTCATTGATTTTTTGGAGGGTTTTTTGTGTCTCTATCTCCTTCAGTTCTGCTCTGATCTTAGTTATTTCTTGCCTTCTGCTAGCTTTCGAATGTGTTTGCTCTTGCTTCTCTAGTTCTTTTAATTGCCATATTAGAGTGTCAATTTTAGATCTCTCCTGCTTTCTCTTGTGTGTATTTAGTGCTATAAATTTCCCTCTACACACTGCTTTAAATGTGTCCCAGAGATTCTGGTATGTTGTATCTGTGTTTGTATTGGTTTCAAAGAACATCTTTATTTCTGCCTTCATTTCGTTATGTATCCAGTAGTCATTCAGGAGCAGGTTGTTCAGTTTCCATGTAGTTGAGCGGTTTTGATTGAGTTTCTTAGTCCTGAGTTCTAGTTTGATTGCACTGTGGTCTGAGAGACAGTTTGTTATCATTTCTGTTCTTGTACATTTGCTGAGGAGTGCTTTACTTCCAATTACGTGGTCAATTTTGGAGTAAGTACGATGTGGTGCTGAGAAGAATGTATGTTCTGTTGATTTGGGGTGGAGAGTTCTATAGATGTCTATTAGGTCTGCTTGCTGCAGAGATGAGTTCAATTCCTGGATATCCTTGTTAACTTTCTGTCTTGTTGATCTGTCTAATGTTGACAGTGGAGTGTTGAAGTCTCCCATTATTATTGTATGGGAGTCTAAGTCTCTTTGTAAGTCTCTAAGGACTTGCTTTATGAATCTGGGTGCTCCTGTATTGGGTGCATATATATTTAGGATAGTTAGCTCTTCCTGTTGAATTGATCCCTTTACCATTATGTAATGGCCTTCTTTGTCTCCTTTGATCTTTGATGGTTTAAAGTCTGTTTTATCAGAGACTAGTATTGCAACCCCTGCTTTTTTTTGTTCTCCATTTGCTTGGTAAATCTTCCTCCATCCCTTTATTTTGAGCCTATGTATGTCTCTACGTGTGAGATGGGTCTCCTGAATACAGCAGACTGATGGGTCTTGACTCTTTATCCAGCTTGCCAGTCTGTGTCTTTTAATTGGAGCATTTAGTCCATTTACATTTAAGGTTAAGATTGTTATGTGTGAACTTGATCCTGCCATTATGATATTAACTGGTTATTTTGCTCATTAGTTGATGCAGTTTCTTCCTAGCCTTGATGGTCTTTACATTTTGGCATGTTTTTGCAATGGCTGGTACCGGTTGTTCCTTTCCATGTTTAGTGCTTCCTTCAGGGTCTCTTGTAAGGCAGGCCTAGTGGTGACAAAATCTCTAAGCATTTGCTTATCTGTAAAGGATTTTATTTCTCCTTCACTTATGAAACTTAGTTTGGCTGGATATGAAATTCTGGGTTTAAAATTCTTTTCTTTAAGAATGTTGAATATTGGCCCCCACTCTCTTCTGGCTTGAAGAGTTTCTGCCGAGAGATCTGCTGTTAGTTTGATGGGCTTCCCTTTGTGGGTAACCCGACCTTTCTCTCTGGCTGCCCTTAAGATTTTTTCCTTCATTTCAACTTTGGTGAATCTCGCAATTATGTGTCTTGGAGTTGCTCTTCTCGAGGAGTATCTTTGTGGCGTTTTCTGTATTTCCTGGATTTGAATGTTGGCCTGCCCTACTAGGTTGGGGAAGTTCTCCTGGATGATATCCTGAAGAGTGTTTTCCAACTTGGTTCCATTTTCCCCCTCACTTTCAGGCACCCCAATCAGACGTAGATTTGGTCTTTTTACATAATCCCATACTTCTTGCAGGCTTTGTTCATTTCTTTTTCTTCTTTTTTCTTTTGGTTTCTCTTCTCGCTTCATTTCATTCATATGATCCTCAATCGCTGACATTCTTTCTTCCAGTTGATCGAGTCGGTTACTGAAGCTTGTGCATTTGTCACGTATTTCTCGTGTCATGGTTTTTGTCTCTTTCATTTCGTTTATGACCTTCTCTGCATTAATTACTCTAGCCATCAATTCTTCCACTTTTTTTTCAAGATTTTTAGTTTCTTTGCACTGGGTACGTAATTCCTCCTTTAGCTCTGAGAAATTTGATGGACTGAAGCCTTCTTCTCTCTTCTCGTCGAAGTCATTCTCCGTCCAGCTTTGATCCGTTGCTGGCGATGAGCTGCGCTCCTTTGCCGGGGGAGATGCGCTCTTATTTTTTGAATTTCCAGCTTTTCTGGCCTGCTTTTTCCCCATCTTTGTGGTTTTATCTGCCTCTGGTCTTTGATGATGGTGATGTACTGATGGGGTTTTGGTGTAGGTGTCCTTCCTGTTTGATAGTTTTCCTTCTAACAGTCAGGACCCTCAGCTGTAGGTCTGTTGGAGATTGCTTGAGGTCCACTCCAGACCCTGTTTGCCTGGGTATCAGCAGCAGAGGCTGCAGAAGATAGAATATTTCTGAACAGCGAGTGTACCTGTCTGATTCTTGCTTTGGAAGCTTCCTCTCAGGGCTGTACTCAACCCTGTGAGGTGTGGGGTGTCAGACTGCCCCTAGTGGGGAATGTCTCCCAGTTAGGCTACTCAGGGGTCAGGGACCCACTTGAGCAGGGAGTCTGTCCCTTCTCAGATCTCAACCTCCATGTTGGGAGATCCACTGCTCTCTTCAAAGCTGTCAGACAGAGTCGTTTGCGTCTGCAGAGCTTTCTGCTGTGTTTGTTATTGTTTACTGTGCCCTGTCCCCAGAGGTGGAGTCTACAGAGACAAGCAGGTTTCCTTGAGCTGCTGTGAGCTCCACCCAGTTCGAGCTTCCCAGCAGCTTTGTTTACCTACTTAAGCCTCAGCAATGGCAGGCGCCCCTCCCCCAGCCTCACTGCTGCCTTGCCGGTAGATCACAGACTGCTGTGCTAGCAATGAGGGAGGCTCCGTGGGTGTGGGACCCTCCCGGCCAGGTGTGGGATATAATCTCCTGGTGTGCCTGTTTGCTTAAAGCGCAGTATTGGGGTGGGAGTTACCTGATTTTCCAGGTGTTGTGTGTCTCAGTTCCCCTGGCTAGGAAAAGGGATTCCCTTCCCCCTTGCGCTTCCCAGGTGAGGCAATGCCTCACCCTGCTTCAGCTCTCGCTGGTCGGGCTGCAGCAGCTGACCAGCACTGATCCTCCGGCACTCCCCAGTGAGATGAACCCAGTACCTCAGTTGAAAATGCAGAAATCACCGGTCTTCTGTGTCGCTCGCGCTGGGAGTTGGAGACTGGAGCTGTTCCTATTCGGCCATCTTGCTCCGAACAAGGTAATCTTTACCTTAAGTTTTATTTCTGAGCAACCCAACATAGGCAATACTTAAATTAACATCATAAAAACCAAAAATATCTCCGCTTCTTATATGTATATGTTTATACAAATATATATATATATGTGTGTGTGTGTGTGTGTGTGTGTATCTACTTCCAAACAGATATTTTCATGTGTTTGGATTTATATTGTTGTTTTTAAACTGGATTATGACCCATGAGTGGGTCAGAAAATCAATCAAAAGCTTTGTAGTGGGCTTCCACCATTTTCAAAAAATGAAATGAAGAATCAGATAGGATAAAATATGTCAGAGTGTATCCCATAAAATAAGCATATGCAAAAGTTTTGTTTCAGTTATATGCATAAAGAAATCTGTTTATATGTGCTAAAAATATAAAACAAAGTTCTTTCTGTGGATAACAAAAAAAATGAAAAACACTAAAGTATTCAAGATGACTGATTGGATTTTTCACTTTCTTTCCAGATGCATTTTGCTATTGAAAGACATGGACAATGTGCACATGAAATCTTTTCAAGACACTGAATAAATAGTAATAAATGGATTCAGGTCCTAGTAGATGTTTACCAAATTAATGCACAGGCTATTAGAGAGACTGAAATATACAATTTATCTATTCATTTAGTTGGAAACTATTTTAAGAAATACAATTTGGTATTCTGAATTGTCCATATTGAGAATCTTCTTTGAAGAAACCCACTGAAGAATTATTGAGTAGGTGGGAAAGTTTGGGATAGACTGAGATACCTCTGAGATGTTGGTAAAGGTGATGAATTTTACTAGAGCTTTTATAGGTCTCTATTAACTTGATGTGTCATATGAGTACATTCATGCATTCAACAAACATTAATTTTGTTCCTACCATGTGACAGTGCTATCCTGGGTTCAGGAGATGGCATATTGAGCAAGACAAAGGAAGTTCTGATCTTCTAAAGGAAGTTCTGATCTTCATAGAACTTATTTTGCAATGGACAAATACAAACAGATAATATGCTTAAAGAAGTAAGTTTTAGGAAGAAATTTAAAAGAATATTGCACAGAGAGTTCCTGGGAAGTGGGATAGTAATTATTTTAGATACTTCTGTTAAGAATGAGATCTTTGTGGACACAATATTGACTTGAGCTCTGAATAATTAAGGACCACTATTTCAAAGATCTGGGGCAGGACAAACAAGTGTAAGAGCCCTGAAGGGGAATGAGTAGGGCAGGTTCCAAGATGAAGGGCAAGTTACTCAGAGCCAATTGTGTGAAGAGGAGAGTGATAAAAGATGAGAACATCAGGCTCCAGATCAATCAGTCAGGGTATTGTAGTGAGTTTGGATTTTATTTTTATTCATTGGGAAGCTATTGAAGCATTACAATAAGGGAAATAATATAAGCACTTTTTCATTTTGAAAAGTTCACCTTAACATTTATTCTTTTGGACATGAAAAAACCAAGAGCACATGCCACAAAGATGAAGATAAAGATGTATGTGGCTCTCAAGACAAGAACATGAATGACATGAGTTAATAAAGATAGAAAATTTAAAAAATAATTCCAGATTATCTTAATTATTTCTATATTTCTGTATTTATTTGTATGAGATAGGGTCTCACTCTGTCACCCAGGCTGGAGTTCTGTGAAGCAATCACAGCTCACTACACCCTCAAACTCCTGGGCTCAAGTAATCCTCCCACATGATCCTCCCAAGTAGGTGGGAACTACAAGCATGCACCACCATGCCTGGCTAATTTTTGTTTATTTGTTTGTTTATAAAGAGAGGGTCTTGCTATATCGCCCAGGCTGGTCTCCAACTCCTAGCCTTAAGCAATCTCCTGCCTTGGCCTCCCAACCTGCTGGGATTACTGGCATGGGCCATCATGCCTGGCCTCCCAGATTACTTTATATTTAGGGGAAAATGTTAACTTTCAAAGTGTTAACAACAACAACAAAAACCATATAACTCTTCTGCTCATAACCTTCAGTGATTTCCAATCTTACAGAATAAAGATTTGCATAAACTGCCCCTTCACTCCTTTCAGATCTTACTTCCTAACACTTTATCCTGTGCCTGTGTCATCCCAGCTATGCTGGTTTCCTTGCCCTTAGTCAGTCCTGCAGACAATTCCCATCCAGGGCTTTTGCGTTTACTCTTCTCTTTCTGGAAAATTCTTTCCTTAGACATCTGTCTGATCCCTCATTTTACTCTGTTCTGCGCTCTTAGAAAGACCATATCTGACATGTCTCCTCCCGAGCCAGCTTAGGAATTCCCTTTTTTAATCTCTCTCTATTAACTTACCCTGCTTTGTTTTCCTTTGGTGTTGCACATATATTTACGTGTTTACGCACTGTAGCTTACCACAAGAATATAAGCGTGATGAAAACAGAGGCTTTCTGCTTTGGTCATTGTTGTATCTCCATTGCCTAGACCAGTACTAGGCACATAGTAGGCAGTCCATAAATGTCTTTGAATAAATGAATGAATTAATGAACAGATAGATGCTGCAAAATGAATCACTTGATGGACAAACAGTATTTCTGGAACAAGGAAGAATGACTGAATGGTAGCTTCCCAATTTGACCCCTTGTAGGAGTGCGAAGGACAATCTAGTTGTAAGATGTTCTTGTACACCCCACTCCTGTCTCCTCCCGATGGCTGGAAATCTAGAGGAGATCACCGCCTCATTCTCCCGAGAGAATGTCTTGACTAAGAATGTCTTGACCTTAGTTCCTCACCTTGGTATTACCACTCCTATTTTTATTTTCTTATCCTTCCTTGATGGAAACTAAATAGATTTCTCTATTTTTCAAACCCTGCCAAATGCTAAAATTTAAAATTATGGCACATTAAAGGCAGTCAGTTGTTTGAGATTTCATAATACCACTTAAACTTAATAACTGAGCCTCTAAATCTGTTCTTAGGTTTCTGCCATATGCCCTGTAAAAATCTCTTCTGAAACCAATTTCCCATCACCATAAGAATTATACATTCTATAATACGATAGACTGTAACTGAACTATAATATATTGAACTGTAATATATTTTTATTTTGCCTAGAAGTTAATGCTGATGACCTATGTTTACTTTTGTAATAAATTAAATTAAATTAAATTACTTTTGTAATAAATACAAGGGGAATAAAACAAAAATAAACTATTTAAAGACAGGTAGGAAAAGAGTTTGGAACATCTGCCCTATGTACAGAAAGCTTTGTTACAGAACAGAGGAAACCCTAGGCAAAAGAGGTTTTCGAAGCATGCTTGGGTTTAATGACCTCAAAGGTTTTATAACAAAAATCATATATAAAAAGACTTTATTTCTACATTCTGGAGGAGAAGCTTATAAAATATTTTGAAAGCTCTTATTACAGGTTTATACACGGTGAACATTTTTTAAGCTGAATAAATTATAAGCAATAATATGTCACAGAAATAAAATGTCCACTAATATTGAAATGTTTGGACTTTGTCCAGATGACATGACCTCACAATACTTTTCACTTATTCAACACATATCTAGTGACTATATATTAAGAATGTATGTATTTTGTGTTGACTTAACCATATTCCATTATATTTTTCCGAAGATAGAATAAAAACAAAAATTATATTGCTCACTGTGTTAGCCTGCTCAGGCTTTCGTAACAAAATGTCAAGACTGATATTAAAACTGCATGGTTTAAACAGCAGACATTTATTTTCTCACAGTTCTGGAGGCTTGAAGTTTGAGATCTGAGTGTTAGCATGGTCAGTTTTGTTGAGGCCCCTCTCTCTAGCTTGTAGGCAGCTGCCAGCTCGCTGGGTGCTCACATGACATCCTTTGTGTGCCTGCTTAATCAAAATAGGAAGGCAACTTGCATGCTAAAGCAGAGTTAGCATTTTCCATAAAGCTTTCAGCATTTTACTAGCTCAATTAATCCATCCTAGGGACAAACATCATTTCCTCATTCAAACTGAATCCTCTAGGGAAGTAGGTTATTTATTCATCAGTTTTCATAAAGAAGTGGTATGATTGATAATGGGAAATTAAACCCATTAACCATGAATGTGTTCAGAGCTTCAGTCCCACACTTGTCTCATTCTGTCATCCAACAAATACACATGTATAAAATATCTATCTAGCAAACCAGATATTCTTCAACAGAAACTTCAAAATAATTATGAGGAGCCATGAACACCCATCCTCAATATGTTGATATCAGAGTTTCAAGGCCCAAAATTGTATTGAATCCAATTCAAGCATTACAGAACTTTAAGCAAAATTTGGTGAAAGATGCCTTCATTCTTTGCCTTAAGATTGGCAAATGGCAAACAAAGGAGGCATTAAAAGGATCCAAACTCAAAAATAAGATTTTTCAACTCAGCCATCTTTAATAAACTACTTCCTCTTTAAGCCAATCACAGTATTTGATTTGCTTTTCCCATTTCTCAAAGATCTGCCTCTTTGAAGCTTCTATAAATTCTGAGAAGTAAATAAGAGAAAAGCATTACCATCCGCATATGCAATAATGAAACAGAAGAACGTAGATAGAGTCCATGAAGCCATGATACTACTGGCTGGATCACTCATGGTGATCCCTGTGGTACATATAAGACTTAAAGAATAGGGAGGATTATATGTGTGGAGGAAAGAAAAAAGGCAGGCAACATGGTGCCACCAGATGAGATCATGTATTAAGAATCTTGTCATAGAAAATAAAATCGTGAATGGCTATCTTAATTGTACTAAGATAATATTTTCAAAAATAACATATAATTTACTCTTTTGCACATCCATACATACAACTGCCCTCTTAGGTAAACATCTATAAGGCTTTGTGGGGACTTGGGGAATGGAAGTGAGTTTGGGATATTACAGAAGAAATACAAAGAGAAATAATGATTTTTGATGTTAAATGGAGCACTTTGCTGAAGACCGTCTGGCTTGAAAATGAGGCGACTTTTAAAGACAAGATATTTTCTATTTCCTCTCCCTCATTTAATACATTAAAACCAGAATGAAATAGGGTTTTGAGTCAGGGAAATCCTGGGTGGACAGAGGTGATAAGTCAAAGGAAAGCCTACCTCTTTGGGTTTGGAAGATTGTGGAGAGAAAAGGCTGAGAGAAGTTTAGCACTAGATAAAAAGTGATAGACTGTCAACCATCTGCCCTGATGTATTAATCCGTTTTCAAACTGCTATATAGAACAGCCCAATACTGGGTAATTTATAAAGAAAAGAGGTTTAATTGACTCACAGTTCTGCATGACTGGTGAGACCTCAGGAAACTTACAATCATGGCGGAAGGGGAAGCCAGCATGTTTTATATGGCGGCAGGTGAGAGAAGAGAGTGAGGAAACAACCACCTACAAAACCATCAGATCTCGTGAGAACTCACTCACTGTCACAAGAGAAGCATAGGGGAAACTCTCCATAATCCAATCACTTTCCTCCCTTGACACGTCGGGATTACAGGTACCCCTCTGGACTCGTGGAAATTACAATTTGAGATGAGATTTGGGTGGGGATAAAGAGCCAAACCATATCACTGTTCTGAGGAATAAGTGGACATAGAACCAAAGGATAGAGGAAGTTTTTCTTTCCTGGAAAACTGACCTCTGCTTTCTACTGAAGGCTCTAATTCAATGTCTTATATTTTGAATTCTTATATGCCTCGACACCTCCTTCCATCTGATTTCTTCCTAAATATACACTACTATTTAGCATATCTTATTTATATTTAGGTGCCAATCAATGTGTTGCATTAAGGTCTGAGCAAGCCAGCAACTGATCAGCAAGTTACAGGTAATATCTTACAACCCAACTGCTCATCTCACTTTTATGATGCCATAGAACCTGTGGAAAATTCTAGCATCTGTTCCCAAAGTGCCACATCATTATTGAAGTTTCGTGGGATTGTGGAAATATTATGTAATTTAAATAAAACCTGTTAAACAGAACTAGGTTCCTATTGTGCCTCAGCTTCTTATTAAATGGTTAGAGAGAATAAGTAACACCTAAATCTCCATTTCTTCTACAGTAGTAAGAGGATATTATTAACTTTGCATGATTGATAAGATTAAAGGTAATAAACACAAAGAGCTTGAACATGGTAGTCATTCAATAAATAGAAAAATTATTTTACATTTACAGCAGCCTTAATATTATGTTAGCAGCCTTAGCTTATACTCATTTCATTTCATTTACATCCACAGACTAGGAAAAGGAAGTTATCAGTAGAATTTTAAAAATTCAATAGTTAGGAAGCATAAATACTTTATGCCATGATTTTATTGAAATCACAGAAAAAAAAACACTTATAGCCCACTTACTCTAATAGCTAACGTATTTTATGACACTCTCATTAACAATATGTCATTAAATACAATAATTAAATTGAACTGTGTCTCACACAAGAAGTTGGATTTTAAAAGCACTATTTTATAATAAAAAACGCTCACACAATATCTTACTAATTCCTTTATGTTAAGACTTCTTACTGCGAATTAATTGCTACCCTAGAGGATTAAAATAGTTGAGGGCTTTTCCCTGCCCTAAGTTAAGCCACATCACTTAGAATCAAGTTATGTAGTAATGGTAATGTTCGAAGGAATGAAAAAGGCCTTGAATTTTAGTGTAATAATATTTTAATGGCAGATATTCTTCAGTATGATACTAATTTTATTACTGCTGATATTTGGTTTACTAAAAGATGATTCATTTTTTAACTTTTAATTTATGCTCGGGGTACCTGTACAGGTTTGGAACATAGGTAAACTCATGTCAGGGTGGTGTTGTACAGATTATTTCATCACCTAGGATTTAAGCCCAGTACCCAGTTATATTTTCTGCTCCTTTCTCTTCTTCCAGTCTACACCCTAAAGTAGCCTAAATGATCTGTTGTTTCCTTCTTTGTGTTCCTAAGTTCTTATCATTTAGCTCTGACTTATAGGTGGGAACATGAGGTATTTGGTTTTCTGTTCTTGTGTTATTTTGCTAAGGATAATAGCCTTCAGCTCCATCCATATACCGGCAAAATACATGATTGTGTTACTTTTTATGGCTGCGTAGTATACCATGGTGTATATGTACCACATTTTTTATGCAATCTGTCATTGATGGGTATTTAGGTTGATTTCATGTCTTTGCTATTGTAAATAGTGCTGCAATGAAAATTCATGTGCATGTGTCTTTATGGTAGAATGATTTGAATTCCTCTGGGTATGTACCAAGTAGTGGTATTGCTGGTTCAAATGGTAGTTCTGCTTTTAGCTTTTTGAGGAATAGCCATACTGATTTCCACTATGAACTAATTTACAGTACCATCAACGGTGTGTAAGTGTTCCCTTTACTCCACAACCTTGCCAGCATCTGTTATTTTTGACTTTTTAATAATAGCCATTCTCACTGGTGTGAGATGTATTGGCAGTTCCTTAAAATATTTAAGCATAGGATTATATGACCCAACAATACCCTTTAGGTGTATATACCCAAAAGAACTGAGAGCAGGGACTCAAACACCCTTGTGCTTTTGATTTGCATTTTTCTAATGATCAGTAATAATGACCTCTTTTTATATGCTTTTTGGCTCCATGTGTGTCTTCTTTTGAAAAGTGTCTGTTCATGTCTGTTGGCCACTTTTTAATGAGATTGTTTATTTTCTTCTTGTAAATTTGTTTAAGTTCCTTATAGATGCTGGATATTAGACCTTTTCTAATGTATAGTTTGCAAGTATTTTCTCTCATTCTGTGGGTTATCTGTTTACTCTGTTGGTAGTTTCTTTGGCAGTGCAGAAGCTCTTAAGTTTAATTGGATCCAACTGTCAATTTTTACTTTTGTTGCTATTGCTCTTCATGTGTTTGTCATAAAATTTTTACCTGTTCCTATGTCCAGGATGGTTGATTGGATTGTCTTCCAGGGTTTTCATAGTTTTGGGTCTTACATTTAAGTCTTTAATCCATCTTGAGTTGATTTTTATGTATGGTGTAAGGAAGGAGTTCAGCTTTATTCTTCTGCATATGGTTAGCCAGTTATCCTTGCACTGTTTACTGAGTCTGGAGTCTTTTTTCCATTGCTTGTTTTTGTCAGCTTTTTTGACGATCAGATGGGTGTAGGCATGTGGCCTTATTTCTGGGCTCTCTGTTCTGTTCCATTGATCTATGTGTCTGTTTTTGTACCAGTACCATGTTATTTTGGCTACTATAGCCCTGTAGTATAGTTTGAAGTCAGGTAATGTGATACCTCCAACTTCGTTATTTTTCAGTAGTCTTGCCTCTGCTATTCGGGCTCTTTTTGGATTCCATATTAATTTTAAAATAGTTTTTTCTAGTTCTGTGAATAAAATCATTGGTAGTTTGATAGGAATAGCATTGAATCTGAAAAATTGCTTTTGGAAGTATGGTGATTTTAATGATATTGATTCTTCCTATCCATGAGCATGGAATGTTTTTCTATGTGTTTGTGTCTTCTCTGATTTATTTGAGCAGTGTTTTCTAATTCTCGCTAGAGTTCTTCCACCTCCCTGTTAGCTGTATTCCTGGGTATTTTATTCTTTTTATGGCAATTGGGAATGAAATTGCCTTTCTGATTTGGCTCTCAGTTTGGTTGTTGTTGATGTGTAGGAATGCTAGTGATTTTTGTACATTGATGTTGTATTCTGAAACTTTGCTGAAGTTGTTTATCAGCTGAAGGACCTTTGGCCTGCAACTATGGGGTTTTCTATATATAAAATCATGTCATCTGCAAACAGATATGGTTTGACTCCCTCTCTTCCTATTTGGATGCTGTATTTCTCTCTCTTGCCTGATTGCTCTGGTTAGGACTTCCAATGCTATGTTGAATAGGAGTGGTGAGAGACCACAACATTGTCTTGTGCCAGTTTACAGGGGAACCCTTCCAGCTTTTGCCCATTTTATATAATGTTGGCTGTGGGTTTGTCATAGATGACTCATTATTTCACAGTATGTTACTTCAATACCTTGTTTATTGAGAGTGTTTAGCATGAAGTGGTGTAAAATTTTATCAAAATCCTTTTCTCCATCTATTGAGATAATCATGTGGATTTTGTCTTTAGTTCTATTTATGTGATGAATTAAACTTACTGATTTGGTTATGTTGGACCAACCTTGCATACCAGGGATGAAGCCTACTTGATTGTGGTGGATTAGCTTTTTAGTGTGCTGCTGGATTCAGTTTCCAGTATTTTGTTGAGGATTTTTGCATTGATGTTTATGAAGGATATTGGCATGAAGTTTACTTTTTTTGTTTTGCCTGCCAGGTTTTGGTATCAGGATGATGCTGGTCTCCTACAATGAATTGTGGAGGAGTCCCTCTTCCTCAGTGTTTTGGAATAGTTTCTGTAGGAATGGTATCAGCTCTTCTTTGTACATCTGGTAGAATTTGGCTGTGAATCCATCAGGTCCTGGGCTTTTATTGGTTGGTAGGCTATGTAATACTGATTCAATTTTGGAATTCATTATTGGTCTGTTTGGGGAATCAATTTCTTCCTTGTTCCGTCTTGGGAGTGTGTATGTGTCCAGGAATGTAGCCATCTCTTCTAGGATTTCTACTTCATGTGTATAGCAGTGTTTGCAGTTGTTTCTGATGATTATTTTTATTTCTGTGGGGTTGGTAGTTACATTGCCATTGTCATTTTTAATTTTGTTTATTTGGATCATGTCTTCTTTATTAGTCTAACTATGGCCTATCTATCTTATTAGTTTTAAAAAATAATAATAACTCAGATTTATTGATCTTTTGAATGGTTTCTCATGTCTTCATTTCCTTCTCTTCATGTCTGATTTTGGTTATTTCTTGTCTTCTGCTAGCTTTGGGGTTGATTCATTTTTGCTTCTCTAATTTTTTCCATTGTCATGTTAAGTTGTCAGTATGACATCTTCCTAACTTGTTGATGTGAACATTTAGTGCTATAAATTCACTTATTAACACTGCCTTAAGTTTTAACAACTATGTTTGTTCTCATTAGTTTCAAATATCTTCTTGATTTCTGTCTTAACTTAATTATTTACCCAAAAGTTATTCAGGAGCATGTTGTTTAATGTCCATGTGATTGCGTGGTTTTGAGTGATTTTCTTAGTCTTGACTTCTATTTTTATTGCACTTTGATCCAAGACGTGTTTAGTATGATTTTGGTTCTTTTGCATTTGCTGAGGTTTGTTTTATGTCCAATTATATGGTCAGTTTCAGAGTATGTGTCATGTGGTAATGAGACTAATGTATACTCTATTGTTTGGGGGTGAGGAGTTACGTAGAGGTCTATTAGATCCATTTGGTCCAATGTTGAGTTTAGGTCCTGAATATCTTTCTCAATTTTCTGCCTCAATGATCTGTCTTAACTGTCAGTGGAGTGTTAAAGTCTCCTTGTATTATTGTGTAGAGTTCACTTCGTAGGACCCTAAGAACTTGCTTTACAAATCCGGCTATTCCTATGTTGAGTATATACACATTTAGGAGTTAGGTCTTCTTGTTGAATTGAACCCTTTATCATTATGTAATGCCCTTCTTTTTTTTTCCATCATTGTTAGTTTGAGGTCTGCTGTGTCTGAAATTGGGATTGCAACCCCTACTTGTTTCTGCTTTCCATTTGCTTGGCAGACTTTCCTCCATCCCTTTATTTTGATCCTATTGATGTCATTACATGTGAGATGGGTCTGTTGAAGTCAGCACACCATTGGATCTTGCTTTTTTATCCAGCTTACCACTCTCCATTTTTAGTGGGGCATTTAGCCCATTTACATTAAAAGTTAACATCGATATGTGTGGATTTGATCCTGTCATTGTGGTGTTTGCTAGTTACTATGTTGACTTGTGTGGTTGCTTTATATTATAGTAACATTAGTCTATGTGTATAACTGTGCTTTTGCATTGGCTGGTAGCAGTCTTTCCTGTCTCATTCTGTTGCCCAAGCTGGAATGCAGTAGTGTGATCTCAGCTCACTGCAACATCTGCCTCCCAGGTTCATGTGATTCTCATGCCTGAGTCTCCCGAGTAGCTGGGACTACAGGCGCACACCACTATGTTCAGCTATTTTTTGTATTTTTAATAGAGACAGGGTTTTGCCACATTGGCCAGGCTGGTCTCAAACTCCTGACCCCAAGTGACCACCCACCTCAGCTTCCCAAAGTCCTGAGATTACAGGCATGAACCATGGCACCCAGCCTAGTGCTCCTTTCCAGATGTCTTATAAGGCAGGTGTGGTGGTAACAAACTCCCTTAACATTTGCTTATATGAAAAGCATCTTATTTCCCCTTTGCTTAGGAAGCTTAGTTTGGCTGGATATGAAATACTTTGTTGAAGATTTTTTTCTTTAACAATGTTGAATATAGACCCCCAATCTCTACTGGCTTATATGGTTTCAGCTGAGAGCTCAGCCATTAACCTGATGTTATTCCCTTTGTAGGTGATGTACCCTTTCTCTCCAGTTGCCTTCAACATTCTTTCTTTCATTCTGACCTTGGAAAATCTGATGATTATGTGTCTTCATGATGGTCTTCTTCTGTAGAATCTTGCAGGTATTCTCTGTATTTTCTGAATTTGGCTGTTGGCCTCTTTAGCAAGGTTAGGGAAGATATTTGTGGATGATATCCTGAAATATGTGTTCCAGTTGTTTGCTTTCTCTTCCTCCCTTTCAGGGATGCCAGTGATTGGCTTCTTTGTATAATCCCATAATTCTCAGGGGCTTCATTCATTCTTTTTTTAAATTATTTTTCTTTATTTTTGTCTGTCTTGTTTCATAGAACCAGTCTTCAAGTTCAAGTTCCAAGATTATTTCCTCAGCTTGATTTATTCTGCTATTAATACTTACTTGTGATTGCATTGTTAAATTCTTGTATTTTGTTATTTAGCTCTATCAGACCCATTAGGTTCTTTTTTATACCAGTGATTTCATACTTCAGTTACTGTACCACTCTATTGTGATTCTTTTTTCTTGGATTGGGTTTTGCTATCCTCCTGAATCCCTATGATCTTCATTCTTATCCATATTCTGAATTGTATTTCTGTCATTCTAGCCAGTTCAGCCTGGAGAGAATTAAGAACTCTTGTTGGAGAACTGGTGCACTCATTTGGAGGACATATGACACTGGCCATTTGGGTTACTGGAGTTCTTTCATTGCTTCTTTCTCATCTCTGTATGTGGGTATTCCTTTAACTGCAGTGTAGATTGAGTACAGTCAATAAACTTATTATCTGGATGTTTTCACTAAGCTGAGGTTTTGTGCAGGATCTTTATTTGAAACCGCCTTATTGTCTCTGATTTCAGATAGGGGTATTTTAGAGAGGTATTTTTGGTGTTGAAGCTTTGGGCTGTGATCCAGTAGGTGGCACTTAGGCTTATATTGGGCAGTGGGTAGACTTGCTCAGTTGTGTGGCTCCCCTGTGTTACCTTACGGTTGCAGCTGTGTTCCCTGTCAATGCCCTGAAAGTGTGGGTTCCTCTCTTCATTGAGTGCTGGCTGTAGATTACAGCTTGGCACTCCTGGGTTGCCCACTGTAGCTCTGTAGCAATCTCAGTATTTATGTTCCTTCCCCAGCTTGGAGGCAGCCAAAGGAAAGGACCATAGTAGTCACTGTGGCCAAGGGTCTTTTGCTTATCTCCTCAGTGCTCCACCCAAGATTGATTCAGGTCAGCAATCGCTCAGTGCAATTAACCCAGGATGAAGGGTCTGTGCTTTAGGCCCAAGCCAGAGATTTCTTGTCTGATGACAAGCAGTGGGGGTGAAGGGGTGGGACCCATGGGAGATGGACTGGCCTCCTTTCCTTGGGTCGATTGAAGCTTGTTGGAGGTGTGGATAAAGCACTTAGAGTCTTTGTTCCTTCATTATTCTGAGGGTAGCAAGGCCAGTTCCATTGAAGAAGCAGTGGCAAAGAAGCTTTCAATTTCCCCCAGAGACTCCATCCAGTCAGTTTCCAAGTTGCTACTGACTTGATAGCTCTGGCAGCAGGTGGCTGGAGGCCCAGGCCTGAAGGACTTGCCCAGGGAGGAGACATGGGAACAGGCACCTATGTAACAGTCTGGCCACTTTCCCAAAGGGCTGCTGCAGTATGCTGGGGACTTGCTCTAGTCCCTAGTCACCTCAAATTTTCTAGTACCTGGAGGTATCACCAGTGAAGCCTACAAAAAAGCAAAGACAGCAGCCTGGCCCTCTCTCTGGGAGCTTCACCCCAAGGAGGTACAGACCTACTTCCGGCCCTAATGCACCTGTAGGACAGGGCTGAAAATCACAGTTTGGAGGTCCTGCCCAATGAGAAGGAATGGGTTCTGGGACCCAATTTAAAAAGGATTCTGGCCACATTTTCTTATAGCAACTGTGCTGTGCTGGGGTTCCTCATCACCTCGGACACTCCAAACCCCAATGGCCAGGATAGTTAAATCACTCAAACAGCAAAGATGGCAGCCAGCCCCTCTCCTGGGAGCTCTATACCAGGGAAGTTTTCAGTCTATGTGATTGGAGTGCACTGGCATGGGTGGCTGAAGACCCCATTTTGGAGGTCCTGCCCAGTGAGGAGGAGTGGGATTGGTGACTCACTTTACCACTTCACAATGCCATCTGGCTACATCTTTCCAGAGCAGCTGTGCTGTGCTCAGAGACTGCCTCTACCCCAAGTCAGCTCAGGTTCTCCAGACCCAAAGACTGGAACAGCTAAGTTACCCAAACAGCAGAGATGGTGGCCTGCCCCTCACTCCAGGAGCTCCATCCGGGGAGGTGCAACATTGCTACCAGTGGCTAGCTGAATTTCCAAGCTAGTGGGTGTTATTCTGTGAGGTGTTGTGGAAGTGCGACCTACAGATTATCACTGCTCAGCCCCCTAGATTCAGCCTCTTTCCTAGAAGTACATACAATGGTCTAACCTCCCACTTTGCCAGAGTTGCAGCTACTTTTGCTGAGAAACCCAGAGAGCTTGAGTATCTAAGGTTCCTGGGTTTCTGTGCATGCCTGACCGGCTGCTTTGACGAGATTCTAAGTAGCTTTGTGTGTCAGACTGGTGGAGTGGGTTCATGAAGAGGCCTCCTGACCTAAGGGTTGCAAAGATCCATGGGAGAGGCATGGGTTCCTGGGGTCAAACATTCACTCGCCACTTGTCTGAGTGGGGGAAGTTCCGTTGGCCACATGTCATTCTCAGGTGGGTCATCATCCTACCTTGCTTTTCTCCATTCTCCATGGGTTGTTTCCTTTATTAGGCTCAATGTGAGTAGCTGGATGTTTCAGTTGAAGGTGCTATATTTATTCACCCCTTCCATTCCTCTTCATGAGAGCCATGCACACTAGCTGCTTCTAGTCCTGATTAATTTTTAAAAGGTTCAAGACTGGAGCATACTATTACAGTATTGTATAGGGCTTACCTTTGTATCTTTACTTAGCACATAGCATTAGATATATTCTAGGTGTCTGAAAAAGCTTTGCTAAGTTCAATCACTACAGGAGCCTAAACAGGACATTTGGAGGAACTGCCTAGCAAAATTAAGTAACTTGGAGAAAACACAGACAGTTAATGATAAATGGGTTTCTCCAAAGCATCACGCTATTTGAAGATGATAATTTACAACAAAACAAGGCTAATGATGACAGCTTTGTTATATGTACTATCTTAAATTGTTACCACAAGCCTAACAAGCTTGATATCACTACCATATACAAGAGTAAAGAAAAAATGCTTAGTCATAAAAAAAGCAAAAGTAGGAAGTGGGCAAATTGGGAAGTGGGGTTTTATCCCAAACTTGTCTGTCTCCAGATTCTGTATTCTTTTACTCCGTGTTTTTATAGTTTTATTAATTGGGAGCCTAAGTAAATGTGAAGAGACTTAAAACTAGTATATATATTTGTTATTTGCCTTTAGCTGTATATTTTATTTCTATGGGAAACAGACAATAGCAACACAGGCTAGATAGTTATTTAATTACTTGGTCTATTCAGTTGGCCTAAAAGGATCTTCAAAATTGTAATTCATTTCCTCACTTGACTGGTGGGAAAACTAAGGTAGGCTTATAGAAGAGAATTAAAATTCCCGTGCTTAATAAATGATAGAGCTGTTTTAGCCCAGTCTTCTGGCTCCAAGTCCAATATTTTTCCTAGATGCTAGATGATTTAGAAATCGAGTATTTTAAAAAAACAAACAACCCCATCAAAAAGTGGGGAAAGGATATGAACAGACATTTCTCAAAAGAACACATTCATACAGCCAACAGACACATGAAAAAATGCTCATCATCACTGGCCATCAGAGAAATGCACATCAAAACCACAATGAGATACCATCTCACACCAGTTAGAATGGCGATCATTAAAAACTCAGGAAACAACAGGTGCTGGAGAGGATGTGGAGAAATAGGAACACTTTTACACTGTTGGTGGGATTGTCAACTAGTTCAACCATTATGGAAAACAGTATGGCGATTCCTCAAGGATCTAGAACTAGATGTACCATATGACCCAGCCATCCATTACTAGGTATATACCCAAAGGATTATAAATTATGCTACTATAAAGACACATGCACACGTATGTTTATTGCGGCACTATTCACAATAACAAAGACTTGGAATCAACCCAAATGTCCATCAGTGACAGACTGGATTAAGAAAATGTGGCACATATACACCATGGAATACTATGCGGCCATAAAAAAGGATGAGTTTGTATCCTTTGTAGGGACATGGATGCAGCTGGAAACCATCATTCTTAGCAAACTATCACAAGAACAGAAAACCAAACACCGCATGTTCCCACTCATAGGTGGGAACTGAACAATGAGATCACTTGGACCCGGGAAGGGGAACATCACACACCGGGGCCTATCATGGGGAGGGGGAAGGGGGGAGGGATTGCATTGGGAGTTATACCTGATGTAAATGACGAGTTGATGGGTGCTGACGATTGATGGGTGCAGCACAGCAAGATGGCACAAGTATACATATGTAACAAACCTGCACGTTATGCACATGTACCCTAGAACTTAAAGTATAATTTTTAAAAAAAGTAAAAATAAATAAATAAATAAATAAAAATAAAATAAAATACAAATTTAAAAAAAAATTATCCTCATATGAATAATATTACTTTTTTTTACTTTGGTTCTTCATATTGAAGTAGTACCCTCTATTTGCATGTTCGGTAATTGTTATTATACATAAATTGGCTTCTGATGATTTAAAGGATTTTATCTTAAACAGGACTACATTTTTCTTTTGCTTGAATTTGCAATTTTATCTATGAAATATAGCATATATAGAGAAAGATATAGAAAAATTACAAGCAATTTCTGTGTACTTACCACAGAGAACAAATAAATACTAACACGTCTGTGTTGGTTCTTTCTGGTTAAACTGAGTGAACTGTTACAGAATTAAAACCACACCTTAACCCTTTAACTTACTTTCCTAACCCAACTGGGATCACTATCCTAAAGCTGATACACAATTTAAATTCATACCACATCATGGAATTCATAGCAACATTTAGGTCAATGACAGACTGCATTTATGATGGTGGTTCCATCAGATTATAATACAGCTGAAAAATTCCTATCACCTAGTGATGTTTTAGCCATAGTCATTGCAATGGCTAGCATAACTCATTGCTCACACCTTTGTGGTGATGCTAGTGTAAACAAACCTACTGTGCTGCCAATTGTGTGAAACTATAACACATAGTATTATATATAATACTTAATATAATACATAATACTTGATAATGATAACATACGACTATGTTACTGTTTTATGTATTTACTACACTGTACATTCTATCATTATTTTAAAGCGTACTCCTTCTACTTATTAAAAAAATGTTAACTATAAAATAGCCTCAGACAGGCCCTATAGGAGGTATTCGAGAAGAAGGCATTGTTATCAAAGACGCTGACAGCCCAATGAGTGTTATTTTCCCTGATGACCTTCCAGTAATACAAGAAGTGGGGTGGAAGACAGGGATATTGATAATCTTGACCCTGTGTAGGCCCGGGCTATTTTTTGTACTTGTATCTTAGTTTTTAAGAAAAAAATGTTAAAAATAGAAAAAAAGTTGGCCAGGCTCAGTGGCCCATGCTTGTAATCCTAGTGTTTTGAGAGGCTGAGTCTAGAGGATTACTTGAGGCCAGGAGTACAAGACCAGCCTAGGCAACATAGGAGACCTCCATCTCTACAAAAAGAAAAAAATATTTAAAGAATTAGCCAGGCATAGTGGCATGCACTTACAGCCCTATTTACTCAGGAGGCTGAGACAGCAGGATCTTTCAGTGTTCTATGATCGCACCACTGCATTCCATCCTGGCAACAGAGCAAGTCCCTGTCTTAAAAAAATAAAAAAATAAAATAAATGAAAAATTTTTGTACAGCTGGACAATGTGTTTGTGTTTTAAGATGAGTGTTATTACAAGAGTCAAAATTTAAAAAATAAAAAGTTTGTAAAGTCAAAAGTTACAGTGAACCAAGATTAATTTATTTTTGAAGAAATAAAAAAATATAAATCCAGTGTAGCCTAAGTGTACAGTGGTTATAAAGTCTACAGCACATTTGTTAAAACAATATTCTCAAAAATGTTCTTGCTTCTCCATGTGATTTACTTCAATCAACTGCAAATTACTAAAATCCCTTATTTTCTAGAAAAGCATCTTTCTCTAAAGGCAATTTTGTGTACGTTGAGCACCTTACACTTCTGTGAGACCATGTCCACAACCTTTCTAATTACCTACAATTTCAGTTGAAATGATCATTTGAATGCCATCGTAATCCTTTGAGAGGTCTTTTAAAAATTCCTGACTGTCACACCCTGGATTTGATCTTCACACTGAGACATTTTTTGGTGACACCCTGGATTTAAACTGTTTAAACACAACTAAGGTTGTATTTTAATGGCCACATTTTTTATTGGAAAAAATTATATTTTTTTCTAAAATTTCTTGGCTTTCTACAGGTTTTCTAAATATTCATTACAACCTAAACTTATTTCTGAGCTTATTTCTTTTTTTAATATATCCTGTCAAATGCAGCTAGTAATTACAAGCCTACACTTCTAGCATTTTTTTCTTGAAATCTTCTTCTATAATTCTAGGAGTTCACTAAATAAAATTATTTGCCTTCTGGACTACCACAAATGAGTTACACCAAAATATGTAGCCATTACATAGCGTGAGCCATACTTTTCCAGCCTCCTTAAAAAAATGTACTCTTCCTCACCACCTAGTCCCAAAACAAATTCAACATATTTTAGGTTTTAGTTAGGGAAGCACTACAGTTGTAAATATCAGTTGCTGTATTGGTTAGCCAGTGTCACAATAATGCTACATAAAATCTTCTCAAAATTCAGTGGCTTAAAATGATTATTGATTCTTACTCACATGTCTGAGGTCAGCTAGGAGTTTGCTGATCTAGGTTGATTTAGGCTGGTCTTAGCTCTAGCCTGCAGGTTAAGTACCAGTCTGCTCCTCACTCATATCTCTTATCTTTCTTGGGCTGGTGGGCCAGCTATAGCAGGTTCTTGTTGTGATGATGGACTAGTGGGCCAGCTATAGTAGGTTCTTGTTGTGATGATGGACTAGTGGGCCAGCTATAGCAGGTTCTTGTTGTGGTAATGGAAGAAGCATAAAAGACATGTTTCAACTTCCCACTTGTATCACATCTGTTAGTATTCATTGGACACAGCAAGTCACAGGGCCAACCCCAAAGTCAAAAGATAAGAAATTACACTCGATCACTAATGAGAGGAGCTGCAGATTCCATAGGATTTGAATGGATCTGAGGGGTGACAGTAGGTAGAAGAACCAAATATTGGAGCCTATAATTCAATATTCACAGTAATCTAATACAGCAGAAAGCAAAATCAGGTTATACAATACAAACAGATCAGCAAAAGTATTCTAATGTTTCCACATCCCAAGTTTATAATTAGGGCACAGCCAGATAAAGAAGCTAATATCTAGGTGAATATGGGTCATAGCAGAACTTATGACAACTGAAATGCTCTCTTTCAAGCCAAGTCTTATGTATAAAAAGTCAGATGGCATGTAGAGTCATAAGGAAAGGAATGCTAGACTACCTCATTTGGGCCAGGTTTACTTCTGAATCTCAATACAATTATAAATTATGAGAGGAGCATCTACTGTGTTAGGCTCAGGCATTGACACTGTCCCATTACCACTTTCCATTTTTCTGGCCTAAACAAATGCTTTGTGAAGAAGTTTTACATTGTCTATCAATTTTTCTTTTTAGGAAAATTATAGTTTTAGTTCTACTAAAGATTAAAGATGTATATTTTAAACTCTGGGAAACCAATTTTTTTTTTTTGTGTGTGTGTGTGTGATGAAGTCTCACTCTTGTTCCCCAGGCTGGAGTGTGATGGTGAGATGTTGGCTCACAGCAACCTCTGCCACCCAGGTTATAGCAATCCTCCTGCCTCAGTCTCCCGACTAGCTGGGATTACAGGCACCTGCCACCATGCCCAGCTAATTTTTGTATTTTTAGTAGAGGTGGGGGTTTCACCATTTTGGCCAGGCTGGTCTTGAACTCCTGACCTTAGGTAATTCACCCACCTCAGCCTCCCAAAGTGCTGGGATTACAGGCATAAACCACCATGCCTGGCTGGGAAACCAGTATTTTTTTAAATGAGGCACAAATAAAAAGCTAATAGTGAAAGTAAAATAGAATAATAATATTCAACTAATTTTTAAAAAGAATAAGAAAAAAGTCAAAGAAAAAATTGAATAAATAGGAAACAACTGACAAGATGATACATTTTAAGCAAACCACCAATAATTACACCAAGAAAAAAAGTCTAAATATACCTATTAAAAGACACAGCTTTTGGCCGGGCGCGGTGGCTCAAGCCTGTAATCCCAGCACTTTGGGAGGCCGAGACGGGTGGATCACGAGGTCAGGAGATCGAGACCATCCTGGCTAACACGGTGAAACCCCGTCTCTACTAAAAATACAAAAAACTAGCCGGGCGAGGTGGCGGGCGCCTGTAGTCCCAGCTACTCCGGAGGCTGAGGCAGGAGAATGGCGTAAACCCGGGAGGCGGAGCTTGCAGTGAGCTGAGATCCGGCCACTGCACTCCAGTCCGGGCTACAGAGCAAGACTCCGTCTCAAAAAAAAAAAAAAAAAAAAAAAAGAAGACACAGCTTTTTATATTGGATTTAAAAAAGTGAAACCTAATTACGTACTTTATGAAAAATTTACTTTAAATATCAAAATATGTATGTGGTAAAAGTAGAAGGATTTTAAAAAACTATAAAATGTAAACACTAACCTAACACATATGAGAACAGCTGCTTCAAAACAATATTATCTGAGACAGAGAAATATTACATAAAAAGAGAGGTCATTTATCAAAAAGACGTGACATTTCTAAGTGTGCATGGACTTTACAACACAACATCAAAGCATATGAAGCAAAAACTAATAAAACTAATTACAAAAAATTCATAATTTTAGATAACATTTCTCTGGTGATTGATAAATGGACAGAAAATCAATGAGTGTATGGAAGACTTAAACACTATCAAGAAACACAACCTACCCAATATTCATATAACATTCAAATAAGGGAATATACAATCTTTCCAAGGGCAAATGAAATAGTCACCAAACTGAACCATATCTGGCCCATACAACAAAATTTGACAAATTGAAAGGAATTTAATGATGCAAGGTATGTTCTCAGCCAATAACGGTGTTAAATCAAAAGCCAATACCAAAACAATGTTTGGAAAACCCTCACATATTTGAAAATCAAACAGTCTATTTTAAAATAATGTATAAGGAAAAATAGAAAACACAAGAAAATAGAATTACTACGTGTGTGTGAGAGATATATATATGTATGTGTATATGTATATATATGTGTGTGTGTGTGTGTGTGTATAGAGAGAGAGAGAGAGAGAAAGGAAGAGTCTCACTCTGTCACCCAGGTTGGCGTGTAGTGGGGCAGTTTCAGCTTACTGCAGCCTCTGGCTCCCAGACCTAAGCAATCCTTCCACCTCAGCCTCCCAAATAGCCAGGACTACAGGCACACCCCACCACACACGGATATTTTTTATATTTTTAGTGGACATTGGGTTTTACCATGTTAGCCAGGCTGCTCTTGAACTCCTGAGCTCAGGCAATCTACCTGCCTCGGACTCCTAAAGTGCTGGGATTACAGGCGGGAGCCACCATGTCTGGCACAAAATAGAATATATTTTTAATTTAATGAAGTTAAAACATACATTAGAATTTATGGGATGCAGTTAAAGTAGTGTTGACAAACACATGGAACTCACATATATTGGAAATGGAAATGCAAATAGTATGGTTATTTTGGTAAACAATTTGGTGGTTTCCCATAAAGTTAAATATAAACTTACCGTAAGACCCAGCTGTCACATTCCCTATTATTTACCCAAGAGAAACAAAAATGCTGACGTGTAATAATGTGCCTCCGTTTGTTTTAAAAACTGTTAATGAGATTCTTTAATGTCTAATTGCTACTGTGGGTTTTTAGTGAGAGCTGTTTAAATAAGGTATTTTTATTAGAATTTAGGGCTTGGATTATTCATATCTCTATGTATTTGGAGCATATCTGAAATCATTTGCTAAAAATAATATTATTCTGACCATGAGACATTTCTCCCAACAGAGATATGATGACTTTCTATTAAGTCACTTAGTTTTTGTGGATGTCAATCTTATCCACATTTTGACCAATCCTTAAAGTATATAGATCTCTGCCTAACTATTGATATTAGCACTGTGCCACATTATTTCAGGGAGAATATACAATTTACTATGGCTTAAGTGGGGAAAATAATGTTAATAAAAAACAATTCTTAAAAGCATGCAATTCAAAACTTTGTAATTTGAGACAACTATTAGAGAAGAGTTACACAGGAATTAGATTTACCATTTATTTTAAATTGGTGTGATTTAAACTTTATTAGACTTGTTTTTTATCAAGTCTCTACTCTAATTATGGGAAAGTATACATATACGTATAGATATACATGTTCTAAAATGTCCTAAATATCACCTTTCTACATACATACATGTGGTAGAGAAGCCACGAAGTACATTGTTTAATAATAAATGGTTTTTGACTAGGTTAGACTTTTTTCACTCACCTTCTAGAACTAGGTCTACTTTTGCACATCCCTCTCATGTCACCTCTGTAGTAAAACTAGCATTACTTTTTTAAAATTTTTTTATACTTTAAGTTCTAGGGTACATGTGCATAACGTGCAGGTTTGTTACATATGTATACTTGTGCCATGTTGCTGTGCTGCACCCATCAACTCGTCAGCACCCATCAACTCGTCATTTACATCAAGTATAACTCCTAATGTAATCCCTCCTCCCTCCCCCTTCCCCGTGATAGGCCCCGGTGTGTGATGTTCCCCTTCCCGAGTCCAAGTGATCTCATTGTTCAGTTCCCACCTATGAGTGAGAACATGCGGTGTTTGGTTTTCTGTTCTTGTGATAGTTTGCTGAGAATGATGGTTTCCAGCTGCATCCATGTCCCTACAAAGGACACAAACTCATCCTTTTTTATGGCTGCATAGTATTCCATGGTATATATGTGCCACATTTTCTTAATCCAGTCTGTCACTGATGGACATTTGGGTTGATTCCAAGTCTTTGCTATTGTGAATAGTGCCACAATAAACATACATGTCATGTGTCTTTATAGCAGCATGATTTATAATCCTTTGGGTATATACCCAGTAATGGGATGGCTGGGTCATATGGTACTTCTAGTTCTAGATCCTTGAGGAATCGCCATACTGTTTTCCATAATGGTTGAACTAGTTTACAATCCCACCAACAGTGTAAATGTATTCCTATTTCTCCACATCCTCTCCAGCACCTGTTGTTTCCTGACTTTTGAATGATTGCCATTCTAACTGGTGTGAGATGGTATCTCATTGTGGTTTTGATTTGCATTTCTCTGATGGCCAGTGATGATGAGCATTTTTTCATGTGTCTGTTGGCTGTATGAATGTGTTCTTTTGAGAAATGTCTGTTCATATCCTTTGCCCACTTTTCTATGGGGTTGTTTGTTTTTTTCTTGTAAATTTGTTTGAGTTCTTTGTAGGTTCTGGATATTAGCCCCTTGTAAGATGAAGTAGATTGCAAAAATGTTCTCCCATTCTGTAGGTTGCCTGTTCACTCTGATGGTAGTATCTTTTGCTGTGCAGAAGCTCTTTAGTTTAATTAGATCCCATTTGTCAATTTTGGCTTTTGTTGCCGTTGATTTTGGTGTTTTAGACATGAAGTCCTTGCCCATGCCTATGTCCTGAATGGTACTACCTAGGTTTTCTTCTAGGATTTTTATGGTATTAGGTCTAACATTTAAGTCTCTAATCCATCTTGAATTAATTTTCATATGAGGAGTAAGGAAAGGACCCAGTTTCAGCTTTCTACTTATGGCTAGCCAATTTTCCCAGCACCATTTATTAAATAGGGAATCCTTTCCCCATTTCTTGTTTCTCTCAGGTTTATCAAAGATCAGATGGCTGTAGATGTGTGGTATTATTTCTGAGGACTCTGTTCTGTTCCATTGGTCTATATCTCTGTTTTGGTACCAGTACCATGCTGTTTTGGTTACTGTAGCCTTGTAGTATAGTTTGAAGTCAGGTAACGTAATGCCTCCAGCTTTGTTCTTTTAACTTAGGATTGCCTTGGAGATGCGGGCTCTTTTTTGGTTCCATATGAACTTTAAAGCAGTTTTTTCCAATTCTGTGAAGAAACTCATTGGTAACTTGATGGGGATGGCATTGAATCTATAAATTATCTTGGGCAGTATGACCATTTTCACGATATTGATTCTTCCTATCCATGAGCATAGTATGTTCTTCCATTTGTTTATGTCCTCTTTTATTTCACTGAGCAGTGGTTTACAGTTCTCCTTGAAGAGGTCCTTTACATCCCTTGTAAGTTGGATTCCTAGGTATTTTATTCTCTTTGAAGCAATTGTGAATGGAAGTTCATTCATGATTTGGCTCTCTGTTTGTCTGTCACTGGTGTATAAGAATGCTTGTGATTTTTGCACATTTATTTTGTATCCTGAGACTTTGCTGAAGTTTCTTATCAACTTAAGGAGATTTTGGACTGAAACAATGGGGTTTTCTATATACACAATCATGTCATCTGCAAACAGGGACAATTTGACTTCTTCTTTTCCTAACTAAATACCTTTATTTCTTTATCTTGCCTGATTGCCCTAGCCAGAACTTCCAACACTATGTTGAATAGGAGTGGTGAGAGAGGGCATCCCTGTCTTGTGCCAGTTTTCAAAGGGAATTTTTCCAGTTGTTACCCATTCAGTATTATATTGTCTGTGGGTTTGTCATAAATAGCTCTTATTATTTTGAGATACGTTCCATCAATACCGAATTTATTGAGTGTTTTTAGCATGAAGGGCTGTTGAATTTTGTCAAAGGCCTTTTCTGCATCTATTGAAATAATCATGTGGTTTTTGTCTTTGGTTCTGTTTATATGGTGGATTACGTTTGTTGATTTGCATATGCTGAAACAGCCTTGCATCCCAGGAATGAAGCCTACTTGATCATGGTGGATAAGCTTTTTGATGTGCTGCTGAATTCGGTTTGCCAGTATTTTATTGAGGATTTTTGCATCGATGTTCATCAGGGATATTGGTCTACAATTCTCTTTTTCTGTTGTGTCTCTGCCAGGCTTTGGTATCAGGATGATGTTGGCTTCATAAAATGAGTTAGGGAGGATTCCCTCTTTTTCTCTTGACTGGAATAGTTTCAGAAGGAATGGTACCAACTCCTCCTTGTACCTCTGGTCGAATTCAGCTGTGAATCCATCTGGTCCCAGACTTTTTTTGGTTAGTAGGCTATTAATTATTGCCTCAATTTCAGAGCCTGCTAGTGGTCTATTCAGGGATTCAGCTTCTTCCTGGTTTAGTCCTGGGAGAGTGTAAGTGTCCAGGAAATTATCCATTTTTTCTAGATTTTCCAGTTTATTTGTGTAGAGGTGTGTATAGTATTCTCTGATGGTAGTTTGTATTTCTGTGGGATCGGTGGTGATATCCCCTTTATCATTTTTTATTGTGTCTATTTGATTCTTCTCTCTTTACTTCTTTATTAGTCTTGCTAGCAGTCTATCAATTTTTCGATCTTTTCAAAAAACCAACTCCTGGATTCATTGATTTTTTGGAGGGTTTTCTGTGTCTCTATCTCCTTCAGTTCTGCTCTGATCTTAGTTATTTCTTGCCTTCTGCTAGCTTTTGAATGTGTTTGCTCTTGCTTCTCTAGTTCTTTTAATTGTGATGTTAGAATGTCAATTTTAGATCTTTCCTGCTTTCTCTTGTGGGCATTTAGTGCTATAAATTTCCCTCTACACACTGCTTTAAATGTGTCCCAGAGATTCTGGTATGTTGTTCTCATTGGTTTGTTTGTTCTCATATGTTTGTTCTCATTGGTTTCAAAGAACATCGTTATTTCTGCCTTCATTTCGTTGTGTACCCAGTAGTTCAGGAGCAGGTTATTCAGTTTCCATGTAGTTGAGCGATTTTGATTGAGTTTCTTAGTCCTGAGTTCTAGTTTGATTGCACTGTGGTCTGAGAGACAGTTTGTTATCATTTCTGTTCTTGTACATTTGCTGAGGAGTGCTTTACTTCCAATTATGTGGTCAATTTTGGAATAAGTGTGATGTGGTGCTGAGAAGAATGTATATTCTGTTGATTTGGGGTGGAGAGTTCTATAGATGTCTATTAGGTCTGCTTGCTGCAGAGATGAGTTCAATTTCTGGATATCCTTGGTAACTTTCTGTCTCGTTGATCTGTGTAATGTTGACAGTGGGGTGATGAAGTCTCCCATTATTATTGTATGGGAGTCTAAGTCTCTTTGTAAGTCTCTAAGGACTTGCTTTATGAATCTGGGTGCTCCTGTAATGGGTGTCTATATATTCAGGATAGTTAGCTCTTACTGTTTAATTGATCCCTTTACCATTATGTAATGGCCTTCTTTGTCTCTTTTGATCTTTGATGGTTTAAAGTCTGTTTTATCAGAGACTAGTATTGCAACCCCTGCTTTTTTTTGTTCTCCATTTGCTTGGTAGATCTTCCTCCATCCCTTTATTTTGAGCCTATGTGTGTCTCTGCGTGTGAGATGGGTCTCCTGAATACAGCAGACTGATGGGTCTTGACTCTTTATCCAGTTTGCCAGTCTATGTCTTTTAATTGGAGCATTTAGTCCATTTACATTTAAGGTTAATATTGTTATGTGTGAACTTGATCCTGCCATTATGATATTAAGTGGTTATTTTGCTCGTTAGTTGATGCAGTTTCTTCCTAGCTTCGATGGTCTTTACATTTTGTCATGTTTTTGCAATGGCTGGTACTGGTTGTTCCTTTCCATGTTTAGTGCTTCCTTCAGGGTCTCTTGTAAGGCAGGCCTGGTGGTGACAAAATCTCTAAGCGTTTGCTTATCTCTAAAGGATTTTATTTCTCCTTCACTTATGAAACTTAGTTTGGCTGGATATGAAATTCTGGGTTTAGAATTCTTTTCTTTGAGAATGTTGAATATTGGCCCCCACTCTCTTCTGGCTTGTAGAGTTTCTGCAGAGAGATCTGCTGTTAGTCTGATGGGCTTCCCTTTGTGAATAACCCGACCTTTCTCTCTGGCTGACCTTAAGATTTTTTCCTTCATTTTAACTTTAGTGAATCTGGCAATTATGTGTCTTGGAGTTGCTCTTCTCAAGGAGTATCTTTGTGGCGTTCTCTGTATTTCCTGGATTTGAATGTTGGCCTGCCCTACTAGGTTGGGGAAGTTCTCCTGGATGATATCCTGAAGAGTGTTTTCCAACTTGGTTCCATTTTCCCCCTCACTTTCAGGCACCCCAATCAGACGTAGATTTGGTCTTTTTACATAATCCCATACTTCTTGCAAGCTTTGTTCATTTCTTTTTCTTCTTTTTTCTTTAGATTTCTCTTCTCACTTCATTTCATTCATTTGATCCTCAATCGCTGATACTCTTTCTTCTGTTGATCAAGTCGGTTACTGAAGCTTGTGCATTTGTCACGTATTTCTTGTGTCAGGGTTTTCATCTCTGTCCATTCGTTTATGGCCTTCTCTGCATTACTTATTCTGGTTATCAATTCTTCCACTCTTTTTTCAAGATTTTTAGTTTCTTTGTGCTGGGTACGTAATTCCTCCTTTAGCTCTGAGAAGTTTGATGGACTGAAGCCTTCTTCTCTCATCTCGTCAAAGTCATTCTCCGTCCAGCTTTGATCCGTTGCTGGCGATGAGCTGTGTTCCTTTGGAGAGGGAGATGTGCTCTTATTTTTTGAATTTCCAGGTTTTCTGCCCTGCTTTTTCCCCATCTTTGTGGTTTTATCTGCCTCTGGTCTTTGATGGTGGTGACGTACTGATGGGGTTTTGGTGTGGGTGTCCTTCCTGTTTGTTAGTTTTCCTTCTAACAGTGAGGACCCTCAGCTGTAGGTCTGTTGGAGATTGCTTGAGGTCCACTCCAGACCCTGTTTGCCTGAGTGTCAGCAGCAGAAGCTGCAGAAGATAGAATACTGCTGAACAGCGAGTGTACCTGTCTGAATCTTGCTTTGGAAGCTTCCTCTCAGGGGCATACTCCACCATGTGAGGTGTGGGGTGTTGGTCTTCCCCTAGTGGAGGATGTCTCCCAGTTATGCTACTCAGAGGTCAGGGACCCACTTGAGCAGGCAGTCTGTCCATTCTCAGATCTCAACCTCCGTGTCGGGAGATCCACCACTCTCTTCAAAGCTGTCAGACAGAGTCGCTTGCATCTGCATAGGTTTCTGCTGCTTTTGGTTGTTGTTGTTGTTGTTGTTTAACTGTGCCCTGTCCCCAGAGGTGGAGTCTACAGAGACTGGCAGGCCTCCTTGAGCTGCTGTGAGCTCCACCCAGTTCGATCTTCCCAGGGCTTTATTTACCTACTTATGCCTCAGCAATGGCGGGCGCCCCTCTCCCAGCCTCGCTGCTGCCTTGGGGTTAGATAGGCAGACTGCTGTTCTAGCAATGAGGAAGGCTCCGTGGGCGTGGGACTCTCCCGGCCAGGTGTGGGATATAATCTCCTGGTGTGCCCGTTTGCTTAAAGCACAATATTGGGGTGGGAGTTACCCAATTTTCCAGGTGTTGTGTGTCTCTGTTCCCCTGGCTAGGAAAAGGGATTCCCTTCCCCCTTGTGCTTCCCAGGTGAGGGGATGTCTCGCCCTGCTTGAGCTCTGGCTGGTTGGGCTGCAACAGCTGACCAGCACTGATTATCCGGCACTCCCCAGTGAGATGAACCCAGTACCTCAGTTGATAATGCAGAAATCACCTGTCTTCTGTGTTGCTAGCGCTGAGAGCTGGAGACTGGAGCTCTTCCTATTCGGCCATCTTGCTCCGCCCTCAGCATTACATTTTTAAAAATTAAAATTTAATCTCATAATTGAAAACCCTCCTTTTAAATAACAAATATTTGTTCAATGATTCCTATTCATATGCTAAAACAAAATTTAAGTGAGCCAAATTCAACTGCCAAAAATAGTCTGTATATTCAGATTCTTAGAAAGTGCCATGACATATTATAATTCCTTATATTGATGTTTTGAATCAATAAATCTTGACCTCATACCAAAATTTTTATTGAATTGTTATAAAACAGGTGAAACAAGTACCCACTAAATACTTACTCCTTGGCTTTTCTCACTAGTAATGAAGTTGTTGAACACTGTGTAACCAAAACTAGAATTCCTTCTCTATTCGTAGTTACACATGTAATCCATTAAGAAAAAAAAAAAAATCTTCTTTTATAATTAGTGAATGCATAAATATCAGAGACCCTTTGTGAAATAAGCCATTTCCAAAAATTAGTGCATTTATATAATCTTGCCCTACAACTGTTTAGATAATATGAAAACCCAACAAGTGATTTATTCAGGCTGAAATTAATTATGTATGCTGATGCCCTACTCCATGATTGCACAAGGATGCTGATAAGTGCCAATGCAGCAAAATGTTAAATAAATAATTTAACATTCATTTAAATGTTAAATAAATAATTTAACACTTATTATAAATAAGTCCCTCTTTTAAAATATACTGATTTTGGCATGCGGTTCACTGATACCTACAAATATAGTCTATGTACTAGTTATCAAAAGTGATGGCATGATGATGACATTTTTAAAATGACATTGCAGTTATGAATCATTACATGTATTGTAAATAATAACAGAATATAGGTATTTCTGGCAGCTCTATTTTCTGGGTTCCAATTGAACTCGGGGGGGGAAATATAAACTGAAGTTTAATCATAAGATGACCCATAGAAATGTGTTTGCCAACCAATAAACAGTTACTGTAATGACTAAATATTGAATGCTTAAATGTTTAATGAGATGAATCTTGCTGATATTATTTTAATTTATATAAAGTGTCATATCCAACATATGGTGAAAATAATATTTTATTTCATATCAAGCATGTATTCTTATAGCACTTTGGGTCTGAGCAAGGTGTTGAAATTTTTAAATTGTTGTCTCACCAAACAGAACTTCCTTTTCCTAAAAAGCCTTGGTAGAAAACAATGATAACCTTACCATTTGATAAGTCCACTTATGCCTAGCATATAGTATGCCTCTACATGAAGGGACACAAAGATGCTAGACACATTGGCTCATATTCTTATGACTCTGGTCTCAATTCTAGGTATATGCTGGAGGATAGCAGCAAAAGATGGCAACCAGGATGCCAGAAACTTGATGTAAGTCACCAGGGCATATAGAAGTAAGAAATGCCCTTTGAATGTTCATCCAAAGCAGGATATTCAGACTGTTAACATCCACTTTGAATATCAAAACAGGACAGGGAACAAGGGGTGAAGAAAGGTTACACACTGAGAGTTTCAGCATATATCAATGAGAAAAATAAGCTCTAGCCAATAGAATTGTATCAAACCCAAAAATGCCAATGTTTTACATAAAATTACACTCACAGATTCACTGTCTGATGAGCAGGAATATATATATATTTTTTTTCACTCATTATTTCTGAGGATAACATTTACATTTTAGAAAGTAGAATGTGAATTAAAACTAAAAATCTATCAAAACAATTTTTAAAACTCTTGAGAATGTACACTTTTTTGTACACTTGACAATTCCATCAGAGTTGTCTTGGATTGCTAATCAGATATACAAGGAAGTCATTGGTTTTTATATTGAAATTATAATAAAACTTGGAATATGAAATATGAAAGAACAAAAGTACATATTTTGCAGTTCACTATACTATCTGTTTATTCTAAATTGGTTCTAATGATTTGAAAAATAGCAAATTTATAAATATTTAAGTAATGATTCTTCAGAGAATTTTACCACCAGCTTCGTACACATTCACAGCCGGGACTAGTCAGCAGCTCTTTGCTCAGCAGGTGATGGTTCAAGGTTTAGCTGTGTCTCAAGATTTTTACCTGCTCTGCATACTATCTAGATAAAATTATTCTTCTCATTTGCCATTGCTTTTTTAAAGTAGCAGGAAGAGCTGAATAGAAATTTAATTTGTCTTCTATGTTTAATTGACTTTCATGAGCTCTCCAGGTTTCCTTATGTTGGAGTTGTATAATAATGAAAATTTTTATTTTAAAAATTATCAAAACACATAAAAATAATTCTAATTTTGAGTGAGTTTTTTGGAATATTTAAATTCACTGTAAAACACTTTTTGTTAGATAGACTTTATCTGACTACTACTTTTTTTCTACTGAAAGACAATATTTTCCTATTTGGCTCTTAGCCTTTTGTCCTTTAAAAAATATGAAGGCCACTAGATGAGCGTTTCAATGCTTCCCCATGAATAGATGTGTTCAAATTCTTACTAAGAACATATTTCAGATGCCCTTTATCCACACCTTAACACATTTCACCCTTTCTAGAAAAGGAGTTCAGCACCGTCATGCTCCTAAGAAACTTTCTTAATTCAATCAGAAATACAGATAAGTTTTGTAAGGGTAAAATAACAGTGGCTGTATGTTTAAGTTTCTTGGCCAGAGATTATACAAAATAATAAAATTTTGCAAAAAAAAAAAAAAAAAAAAAAAGGATAATGAAATGATAGGGAGCTGGATAAAAACTGCACACATACAGGCCTGTTATGTATGTGGACATACACAGTAATATCTGGCACTAGAGTTTCCCTTAGGGATGGCTCTTTCCTTAGGGAAACCCTTAGTAATCTGAGGGGGGAGTCTGGGAAGTTTAGTCCTTAGGAATACAGTGCTTAGAGATAAGGAAAAAGATATCATCAAATTTTTCTTTATTTGAAATTAAAAGAATCTTGGAGATAGGAGAAAAGCAGGAAAGACTTAACTGGTAAGTGAAAAAGAAGCTAGCAATATAGCCTAGACCTTGAGCCCATTAATAAACCACAATAACATTTGGCCAGCGAAAACTTTTTAGGAACTGGGATGTCAAAGTAATTCAATATTAGAAACTTTAACTTTTAAATAAATTACTGGTATACTTATATGTCTTTTTTCTATTCAAAATTTAAGCAAAGAGTGATATATTACTAAAAAGATTAATTTTGTTGGCATAGACTATGAACCAGGTGCTATACTAGGCACTCTATTGTCTCATTTGTTAATACAAAGCCGCATTAGTAAGTTTACTTATTATTCCTATTTTAGACAAAGAGATTAAGTAGAGGCTCAGTGGTGGTACTGCAGAGAACAAAGGGACAGGAAATAAAGTAATATGAATTGCTCCAAAGTCACCCCTCTGTAGTCATTTATGCAGAGATATGAGCACAACCGGAAGCAGATAGTGATGCAGAAATCCCATATTGTTATCAAGCATCAGAAACATACATGAAGTGTGGTACTGACTCAAGAATGATCATAAAATATCCTTATTTTCCCACCAAAAACCTAGAAAGACATGATCTTTAAAAAGTGAAGGTAGAAATGGACGATGTCTGAGATAAAACTATAATACTGCTCCAAATGTAAAATAGTAAGGTCGAACTAAAAGGCATTCACAGGAATTAAGTTCATTCTTTTAAAATTATATCACATTTTATTCTGATTTCTAAAGCAAAGATTTGGACAGTGCATTACACATTGCGTGGAAGTGACAAAGGTAACTCTGTACTCTTGGAGGGCAATTGGGATATCTATCAGAGATAGAAGATGAAGCCGAAAATGACATTCACCAAGACTGATGTTGTTGTTTTGTTGTCTTTGTTGTTATTGTTATTGCTAAACTTGTTGATGTGTATTTCTATTAATAAATAAACCAGGGTTGAAATTGCAGTACTGACTTATTTCAATTGGCTAACTTTGGGCAAGATTTTTCATAAGGTTGTACTTAACACGTGTCATTTTCAAAGTATGGTTAATGAGAGGACTCCAACGAGAATTGAAAAAATAGAATATATGTAAGTAAAGTGCCGAGAGCACTGTAGACATTCAAGAAATAGCAACTCTTTTCTAGCTCTCAGTTTCCGTTTTTTCTTATCTGTTATGAAGGTTAAACGTACAAAAGAACATTTTGCAAAGCACTTCAGTTTAATAAATAATGCTGTGCTTAAAAAATGCCAGTTCACTTTCTCTTTCTCTGTTGCATTAGTAATCTAAATGAACATTCAGGTGACTGAAGCACAAAGGGACGATCCAGATTGATAGTCAGTCAGGAGGAGAGTAGCACTAACCTGGAAGAAAAATCTTAAATTAAAAGGCTGATGAATAGTTAGTATAGGTTCATGGCAATTTTTTTTTTTAAGAACAAAAGAATATAGCTAAAAGCAATTACTATCACTAGGGCTCAGCCTTACTAAAAACCTTCCCAAAGGCAAAAATTGTCATTTCTTATGTAGATAATTTTGTATTCATTTTTAAGAGTTGATAGCACAATACGCATTTATTCTATAACTTGACTTTTTCAATTAACAATATGTATTGGAAAAATTATATATTTTTAATTATTAATACTGTCTAGTACTACATTGAATGCATGTGTTAATCATTTGTTACCTATGTACTATTATAATCTGTTAATCATTCACCTTATAATGGGATTTCTAAACTCTATTACAGAAATTTCTGATACGCACAAATTTTTGTAGCAATGAAATCACATTGGTATAAAATATATTTGCTGGATAAAAAGCAGATAAACATTAATGTTATCAATATATGTTGAAAATTATATCCATAGAAGTTCTATCATTTTATTTTTCATCAGCAATTTTGAGAGGAAAGTTCTTCAAAACTTTGTCAAAGCATATCAAAGTCCTTATACCCTTGCCAATCTTTTAAAATTTGTGGTTCTATTATAAGCGAAGGGGATTGGACTTTTGTTCTCAGAGGCTTAAGACTCATTGTTAACATTTCCTTTCCTGTGACCTTTCTGTTTATTTCACTTGCATATTGAGTGATTGGCCATTTTGTCATTGACATGTTGAGATTGCTGATATTAAGAAAAATGATCTGTTAGTTTATATTATGATAGACAAATAATTGTCTTGGGTTGTTATCTGTCATTTTGACATAGTCTTTTCTCCTATATTGTCAGTATTTTCCTCTATGAATTCTTATTTTTGTATCATATTAGGAAAGTAGCCACATTCTGCAATTATAAAAATAAAATTCTTATGTGTTTTCTTCTAGTCAAACAGGCACACCTTGTTGGGAGGCTAAAAAGTGCAGTCTTCATTCTGGGTGACCTAAAATTTGGCAATATTTTTATTGAAGGAAGAAGAGAATGGCCAGTCAGCATCAAAAGTGTGTGTGTGTGTGTGTGTGTGTGTGTGTGTGTGTGTGTGTTGAGGTTGGGGGTATAGCACAAATGTATATAGCATAGACATATAGAAGCATATATATGTTAGTTATTAAGCTTCACAAATACAACATGTTATGTATGATCTCTCTGTATTCAAAAACAGAGCTTCAGATAACATCATTCAGGATTCTAGAATCTTTCTTATAAATTAGTAGTCAGGCAAGATTGGGGTAGGTTTTCTTGAAATAGGAGAGGGGATAAAGGTATGTGTAAATGACTTAATTTCTCCACCTCATTGTGGGTTTGGAATTTCCTTCCACAAACAGGTTAATGGTTTCCTTCAAACATCAGTGCCTATAAGAAACACCACTGAATGGGATCATCTGATTCCCAAACTTTAAACCATAAGGAGCAGTTTTGATCGAAGGAGCAATGCAGAGTGGAAAACACAATATAAAGGTTTATGAGCTGAGGAAGTACTTATTTGGGAAGAACTTCCAGGGCAAGTACTGATGATGTGAGGCAAAGCAATAATTTAAGTCTTGTAATCTGGGAAATAGCATGTCAAACTCCGCTATTTTGGATGGGATATTAAAATTTAAGTCCCAAACCAAACTAGTTCCTCTTTCCCCAGAACATCCATGTTTCTGTCACTTGAAAAAAAATAGTAATCCCTCCCTAGATTTGCAAAAGTGTTTTTTATAAACATTTTAGTGAAATAAATTAGAGGCTTTATGACATGCTTTCACTCCTTGTGAGCTCCCGGGGAAGATGGAGAGCGAGGAGAAAGGAAAGAAATGGTAGAAAACTAAAATACTGTGTAAGTGGTTAGCACTAAAGTCCCATTAATATTTTCTCTCTGACATTCTTCTAACTCTAATGGCCTTAGAATATAACTGATGTTAAAAAGATGAAGAATAATATCTAACAACATCAGTAACCTGAAAGGGCCTAAGGTCATTATTTATAGTTTATGTCAGGAATTCATTGGCTGAAATAATATGTTGCTGCGTTGGAAAGATGAAGCTAATGTTAAAGAAAACTGGGATATTAGCCATAGCTCCAAACTATTTAATTCTACCATGTGCATGTGTGTTTTATGTTTAAAACATCCCGAAGGATGGCATGACTCTAGGAGAGAGATGCTCTACATCATTGTTACCAAAAGAGACAGTCTGACCCTGCGTCCATTCTCTGTTCCACTGGGTCACTTTCTTACTGTGGCAGTCCTCTTCTGATTCGACTGTTTTCAGAGTTCTCATGATCAGGATTTTAGGTCTTCTTCACATCAGTTACCAGGGCCATGCTCTCTTTACTCCTGCCCCCATGACCCCCTGCCAATTCGTAATGCTTACATAATGAAATTCTAGTTTTCAAAAATGCTTTACAAAGAACACATAGGATAGAATGGTTGGCTCTCTGGTGTGGCTGATTTCTTTCAGGTTGTTTAATGGGGTAGTATGAGGTTAGGAAGAAGATAAATATTGGCTCCCTTTGTACATAACAACAGCCTGCGTATTTGTGACAGAAGCTAGAATGTCCATTTGCAAATCCCAATATCATGGGTTATGGCAATGAATAGATGAACAAAAGGTAGAGTGAAATCAGTGAACACAGAATCCTCTCCAGAGCCTGCTGGCATATCTATTGAGTTAAACAGGATGTGACTCCACAAGCCACCATAGGGATAAAGTCATCTACATTTGTTTTTTGTTCGTTCCTTTGTTTTTGAGATGGAGTCTCGCTCTGTCACTCAGGCTGGAGTGCAGTGGCACGAACTCAGCTTACTGCAACCTCCACCTCCTGGGTTTAAGCAATTCTTCTGCCTAAGCCCCCCCCAGTAGCTGGGATTACAGGTGTGTGCCATCACGTCTGTCTAATTTTTGTATTTTTAGTAGAGACAAGGTTTTGCCATGTTGGCCAGGCTGGTCTCGAATTTCTGACCTCCGGTGATCTGCCCACCTCAGCCTCCCAAAGTGCTGGGATTACAGATGTGAACCACTGCACCTGGACTTTTTTTTCTATATTATTTTCCTAATCAACCCCCTGCAATCTAGCTTTTATTCCCATTGCACAACTGAAAACGCTCTCTGAATCTAAGACCAATGACTTATTTCTTTCCTATTCCATATCTTTCTTGACATTTCTGTAGCCATTGAACCTATTGCTGATTACCTTGTCAATTTTGCCACATAAAAGAGAATCTTACTACTATAATAATCTGGATGGTGTTAAATTGGAAACTGACTGGTTACTGTGTGTTTACATGAAGATACTATAGGTAAGGCAATCTAAAATAAGGTGCCTGAGCAAGATACACATTTTCAAAAATAGTTTAAAAACAAAATAAATAACTTTAAAGTCTCTTCATTAAGAGTTTCAATGGTTCTGGTTGCTGAATATTATAAAAAGATTTGAGAAACGTAATTGTGGGGAGAGATGCTTGTATTTTTTTTTTTTTTTTTGAATTCAGTCTGCCATATGGGCGAATAGAATTTAGCAGAAAAGGGTTAAAGAACCGCCTAATTCCCAGAGATTGAGAATAGACACTAGAGATGAGAAATCCCCAGTAAAAGAAATTATCCAAGGCTGACAACCAGCAAGGAGATAAGGATATCAATCCTAAAGTCTTAAGGAATGCACTTCTGCTAACAACTTGAACAATATTCTAAGCAGATTTCTCCCTAGAGCTTCCAGATAAGAGACTAGCCTGGCCAACACCTTGATGCTGGCATTGTGACATCCTAAGCAGAGAACCCAATTAAACGTTGTCCAGATTTCTAATCACAAAACTGTGCGCTCACAAATAAGTTTTGTTTCAATTTGCTGATTTTGTAGTATTTTTTTACATAGTAATAGGAAACTAATATACTCTCCCTGCAAAGTTGATTGTAAATTCCTTAAAAGAGAGACTATATTGTTCGTGTTCATAATCCCAGCACCCCAAGGGCAGTGCTTGACAAAATGTTGAAACTTGAATTAATGAATGAACTTTATAGACTTGTGGTGGAATTAAAAGAGATAGTATGAGAGTGTTTAACTATAAAGCACATAAATGTGAAAGATTACTTCATCTATTTCAAGGATAACACCTAGCTGTGTCCTGGTACACTGTAGCCTGACTCTGACCTGACTCAATGAAAAAGAAGCCACGATATGTATGAGAAGTGTCTGGGATGGAAGAGCTAGAAGTGACAGCCCTCTGGTGAGTGTGTATTGGGACTGAATCCCTGCATACTGTATGTGAGATCCACGTAGCTTTTTAAAATTAGGCTCTTACAAAGGGTGAAAAATAGATAGCAGGGTTGCATTTATTTCTCATCTAAAGTTGCGATGAGATAAATATAGGTGGAGTAAGAGTAGTGTGGGGGCAATTTTTCAGGCCCAGAATGCCAATATGCAAGGTTTATTAGATATAGACATTGCAAAGTTTGATGTTTTTTATGCATGTACTTACATTAAGTATGATTTTTTAAGGAAAATGAAAGTTACAAATATGTATAACATTGTGTGTTTTTTTTTTTTCTTTATTATTATTATTATTATACTTTAAGTTCTAGGGTACATGTGCATACGTGCAGGTTTGTTATATACGTATACTTGTGCCATGTTGCTGTGCTGCACCCATCAACTCATCAGCACCCATCAACTCATCATTTACATAAGGTATAACTCCCAGTGCAATCCCTCCCCCCTCCCCCCTCCCTATGATAGGCCCCGGTGTGTGATGTTCCCCTTCCTGAGTCCAAGTGATCTCATTGTTCAGTTCCCACCTGTGAGTGGGAACATGCGGTGTTTGGTTTTCTGTTCTTGCGATAGTTTGCTGAGAATGATGGTTTCCAACTGCATCCATGTCCCTACAAAGGACACAAACTCATCCTTTGTTATGGCTGCATAGTATTCCATGGTATATATGTGCCACATTTTCTTAATCCAGTTTGTCACTGATGGACATTTAGGTTGATTCCAAGTCTTTGCTATTGTGAATAGTGCCTTTTTCAATCATGACTACAATATTTAACAGACTGAGTGATTTGACTGGAAATAAGTTGTTAAGCATTGTTCAATTGTGCCTTGATACTGTTCTCATAAATGAAAATCTTTATATTTTAATGATTTATATTTAATTATAATTCAAAAATACCCAGATGCACCTTTTTGTTAATTTTGGCCTTGATATTTTCCAAAGGACTTAAGATTATTTTATTCAGATTGTTTGCAGATCTCAGTGAATACTCCATTTTATCTGGAACTGGTGAACACAATAGAAGGAAAAGTTTACATCAAAGATTTCTCATTTCTTCAAAGCAGTTCCCAAATACAACTAACAAATTAAATTAACCAATAAGAATGAACAGAGTATGATTGACAGTTTGACTTTCTAGAGAGAATGTTATTGCTTTTTATCTATAACTTGGAATGCACTTCTAAATTCTACTTCAAATCAGAGAATGAAATGAACATAACTGAAGAAAAATGTTTCCAAATCTCATTGATACTATGCCTCTATCACTTGCATTACTTTTCCTGTTTTCTTTGAATTTATAATTATATGAAGTATATCATTGGTGATACAGTTAGAAACAGATATGCTATTAAATCCTAAGACCTAGAGAGCAACAATTTAGATTACACTATCTGGTTCTAATGGAACACATAGTGAGAATTCAAAAGGTATGGAGATAGACGTTTACTGATAGCTGAATGAGGATGCATTAATAGGCAGTTGTATTTTCCTCTAATTTTGTCTTGAGGTCTCCCTCTGGAGAGTGGCTATAAACTCTAGCCCTTTCCTAACAGAGCTCCAGGGGATTTGGTCATGGATGTTTACGATGTGCCATTTCAGGGGATACTTGTTTATGCTGATGGGCAGCCCTAATGCCTAATGGCCCAACCCCTGACCAGGTGTCCCTTTCAAAGGAAATTTGCTTATACTGGCAAATGCCCTTGTGGCTCTGGACTGACCCAGGTTCAGTTTATGCCTGCCAAGACAGCCACTGTGTAGGAGAGCCCTGACCAGGAAAGAAGTTAGGTATTTAGGTTCAGATGTGCCACTCAGGTAAGAATCAGAAGAGGCAACTAAACAAAACTCATGAAATAACAGAAGCAGTGGATCATTCACGGATCACAGAGAGAAGAGGGTGGCACACCTTGCAGGGCCAACAGGAAGTGGAGAGCCATGTGGGACATGCATCTTCAACCAACAGGAGGGGGTCAAGGGAGAGTCTAAGAGACCAAAGCCTTTATTGGGAACCAGGGCATTACCCAAGCAGGGTTCCCTTGGTGAATTCTAATCAGTGGGTTGAGTTCCATGGCAGGGGTCAGGGGGGGTGGGTCACACTGTTACTGAGAGGTAGTTGCTACAGCATATTTGCATGGCTTATGTGAGGTGTGGGGGTCAATGGGTGAATGAAGTCGGTTGTATCTAGCACTCCCCTAGGGAGGTGGTCACTAGGAGGTGATTATACAAGGCAGATAACTGGATCAACTACACTGACGAACTAGAAGGAAACAGAGAACCTAGACACTATGTTCGAAGGTTACTGAGCCCAGCTTCTGGTTTAAGAAAGTTAAACCCAGATTCAGAATGGATGCTATAGAAACACAAAATTTCAGGAATTCACTACAGCAATGCTTTACTTTTATATTTAATTAATGATTAATATACTACCTTCTTCTGAAAAAGAAAAATATGTACTGAATAATTACTGTGTGCAAGACGTTTTATTGCATCATACCATTTGATTTTTTAAAAATCACTCAGACGTAAAGTATTATTTTTCCATCTATAAAATTAATATGAGATTCAGAGACACTAAGTAATTTGTTCTTTTCCTCCATCTTTAACTTTTCATAAAGGAGATCACCTTCCATGATGGGAGAAGGTAGAGTAAAAACATGTAACTCATTGGTTCCCTAACTTTGCTCCAGGCTGGACTAATCTGGAAGCCTGGCTCCCACTTCCAGAAGTTCTTGTTTAACTAGACCTGAGTACATCCTGTACATCAGAATTGTGGACATCAGAATCTTTAAAAGCTCCCCAGGTGCTTCTAATCTTGCCCCTTTGTCGCTCCCTAGTTAATATGATTGTTGAGAGCCTGTCATCTATTGACTAAGTAAAAGGCAATGGCTCACTAGTGATTGACTTTCTCTTTCACCATCTGCTTCAAGAATTTTAAGGACTTCTAGGTACTATGCGGGAAGCTATCCTGCAGAAACTGCCCGGCTAGATCTTTATTCTCTCCTATTCAATGTCTCCAGCCTACACTAAATAAGTGAATCAGGCAAGCCTTGCCTTTAGGCCTGGCTGCTTTTAGATTTCTGCTGGAATCAGTAGATACAAACCCCATTCTCCCAGAAATCTCTGTGTTTTGAGACGCTGTGTGGCCTCCCCAACAAAACAAACTACTAAGAGAAATCTTCAAGAGATAAGAAAAGAGATCACTCACAAAAGTAATCCACACAAAAATTATTGAAGACATTGAGCACTCACATACTATTTGGTATATGGAAAAGAGAAAAGCTGAGAAGTTGAATGATAATATCACACTTCTGACATAACTAACTGAATTTTAAGGCTATATATTTACTATAGATTGAGTTGCCATTATGGCACATGTTAAGAAGGACTAAGAAATGTTTAGAGGTGAATCCCTAAAAATATATATATAGTGAGAAGTATCAACGGAGTGTCAGATAGGAGGATAGCTCAAGGTCAGACATATATTTCATCTTAGACTTATGCAAGAGTACCTTCCAGGTTGATTATCTGGAAGTGGTGATAATGAACATTTAGTGGTGAAGGCATGAACATTTGTTTGAACAGTGACTAACTTGCTATTGGCTATGGACAAAGTTTTTAGAAATATAAATGTCTAGGCCCAAAATAGAAAAATGATGTAGATGATACAATCCTTCAAAAATTTTTGTTCTACATGTTACAGAGAAAGACCTGGAGCAGATTAAATTTGTATAAGTCAGCTGAGCTGTTTTGAAAGGTGTAAGGAAACAACAGAGCAAAATAATCACATGTGTTTCTAATATGCAATCCAATCACATGGCCCGCAGTTTTAGCAATATCATGTTACAGAAATAAATTTCTATGTTTGCCACTCAAATATCTCAAGTCACAAGACATCAAAAAATCAAATTTCTAAAAAAAGGCAATGTTTTGAGAGAGTTGCTTGATATAGGATAAAATAGTTTCCTCTGGGTATATAAAAGCAAGGACAGGGTTTGGAAGCCTCAACAGCTGCTTCAGATCAACATTCACTGAGGCTGATTCTCCAGAGGAGACAAACGCTCTTGCCAGAAGGTAGGAACTCAAAATTTCTTGAAATGTTTCAGTGAATATAATGTATCTGTAGGAATGCCTAGGCTTTTTGAAACTTAGAATTGTATGGGGGAGGCAGGCAAAAGATTTTTCTTTTTGTTATTTTCTAACACATTTACATTTTATATATTTCACAGTAGGACCATATAAATGGTTAACAGTTATATTAGTAAGAGCACTAAAATGTACAAAAGCATGAAATTTATTGTCATTCTAATAAAATTTATATTTTTCCTCATGAGGCAGCCATGTGTCTGTTAGAAATGCCTGCAGATATTTTTTCTTAGCCTGGTAATGAATGCTCAGTCTATGAACTTTCCTGCTGACCCTTCAGTGCAGGTTGGCTTCTGAATGGATAATAATTTTGTAACAACCATAGAGCTCAGATTGTGGAGAATTCTTAATCTCTCTGCCTACAGTTAAACATCAACCTTTAATATTAAACACAAAGTAATAATCACATTGATACAGCTTAGAGCCTGAAATGATCTTAAACTTAGTACTGGCTATCCACAGTGCATTAAAGTGGAATTTCTAAAATTTAAGGAATTGCATTGTACCTCAAAGTGTTCCCTATGGAATGCCCATCTCCACAAATGGCTTTGCTTCATACAAGGACTCAAATTCAAATGTTTTAAAAATTCCCTTTAGTCCTCTGATCCCATGTCTATGGGAGAGATTCGGATTTCCTCCCATTTGAGCAAGTAAGCTTAATTTTATTTGAAATAGCCTTTTCCTGAAAACCAAATAATTCATACATTCTGATGTGCCTATATTTCAACATCAAACATCCACCCCACTCTACTCCTACCAGTTGTTGGCAGCTTGGGAGTTGCTATTTAACCACTTCAAGCTCATTTTCCTATAAACTAAACTTTGTAACTGAAATTTCTTTAAAACTTTGGATCAAATTGACTCCTCAACTAATTCCATAACTTGTCAGTGGCTGAACAGTTCCACCCAAATTCTGAAAGTGCTTTGGAGCGATAGAAATGGAAATAAATCAAGTATACACCAGGGAAATGTGATATGTTTCATAAAACACCAGATTTTTATATTCTTAATCAAATTAAAAGGGCATTTTACCCTTGTTGCAAGCTAAGCAACCTATCTCATTTAATTCCATATATCTGGATTTTTCTACAACGAGTATCAGGTCTTAGCAATTAAAACTTGGGCTACCCTCATGAGCCGACGAACTCCAGAGCAGGTGCTAACCCTGAACGCTAACAGTTGCTTCATCTTTACTATGTCTCAAGATTTCTCATTTAGTACCAAAACATGGAAGAAGAGGCCAATTACTGAAAATAGAATTAATCCCTGTATAATTCATTACTTTGGCCATATAGTTGGTCATCTCTACTCAATAATAACTTAAGACAACTTGATAGGCTTCATCTGTAGGGAAGAGACTTAGCCATGAGAGAAATGCAAAGATGACTTTCTGAAATTTCCTTTTGGACTTGATTCAACATGCATTAGTGTCAAACTTTACAAGTGTTTATACTATGTAGTATACTAAACTCATTGAGCATAATGATTGCAAACACCAAAAATATTAATATAACAAAGGACAAATGGAAAGCTTGATTTATTTTCAAGTTTGATAAACAGTCCTCAGATAATGGGGAATAAACTAACATTCAGATTGCTCCACTAGGTTAATCTTAAGTGTTCCTAATATGCAATATTCTCTATAAGGGTGTTAAGTAGGGAAAAAAGGTTATAAGTATGAAAGAATTCAAAACTTTTTAGAATTCAATTTGAAAGAAAGTCTAACAAATGTATTAACAACTCTGAGAACAGTTTGCCATTATTAACTATATTTTTTAAGATTGATATGCAATTTGCTTCAAAATTCAACTTCAAATCATTATACCAAAAAAATACTTGCACCCCCATGTCTATTGCAGCACTATTCACAATAGCCAAGATGTAGAATCAACCTGTGTTCACCAACAGATAAATGGATTTTTAAAATGTGATTTATATACAAAATGGAATATTATTCAGCCATAAAATAGAATGAAATCCTGTCATTTGCAGCAATATGGATGGAATTGAAAATCTTAAAGTGAAATAAGTCATGCACAGAAAGATATTGTATGTTCTTTCTCAAATATGGCAGCTAAAAAGGTGATCTCATGGAGGTAAACAATAGAGTGATGGTTACTAGAGACTGGAAAAGGGAGATGAAGAGAGGTTGGTTAACAGGTACAAATATACAGTTAGATAGAAGGAATAAGTTCTGCTGTTCAATAGCATAGCAAGTTGACCATAGTTAATACTTTATTGTATATTTCAAAATAGCTGGAAGTTCTAAAATATTTCCTATACAAAGAAATGATGTTTGAGGTGATGAATGTCCTAATTGATTTGATCATTACACATTGCATGAATGTCCTAATCTGATTTGATCATTACACATTGTATACTTGTATCAAAATATCACATGTACCCCATAAATACATACTATTATGTCAATTAAAAACATTAAAAACAAAATTCAACTTCTAAAAATGTATAGATTAATAGTTAATGCATAATATTAATGATCACAAACATCTGATTATAAGGATGCCAATTGAATTTTTATTTATAATAGCAAAAATTTGGAAACAACTCAATTGTTCAAAAATAGAAAATCAAGAAAATAAAGTATATTACTTTCACATATGTGAATACTACATGAGTATTAAAAAATAATGTGATAATAAGTAGATAAATGATTGACAGATATATAGATAAGATAGATAGTTGACTGGACATGGTGACTCACACCTGTAATTCCAGCATTTTGGGCAGCCAAGGTGGGCAGATCACTGGAGGTCAAGAGTTCGAGACCAGACTGGCCAACGTGATGAAACCCCATCTCTATTAAAAATACAAAAATTATCTTAGAGTGATGGCAGGTGCCTTTAGTCCCAGCTAGTTGGGAGACTGGGGCAGGAGAATCAATTAAACCCAGGAGGCAGAGGTTGCAATGAGCAGAGACAGCACCACTGTACTCCAGCCTGGGTGACAAAAGTGAGACTCCATCTCAAAAAAAAAAAAAAAAAAAAAAAAAAAAAAAAGGATAGATGATAGATAGATAGTAAAATATTTATGATAAGTTATTTCTAAGAAAAACTAACACCTTGTCCTTCTGCTGTTATGAGTATGGGTACATCACATTCTACAATCAGAGGGGAGGGGAAGAACTTTAAAACCTGAGATAGATAAAAAATATGAACAAAACTGAACAAAAGCAAATGGAAGAAGCAAGTTCATCCTGTCTAGTTCTAGACCCCAACATAAAAATAACATTAAACCTTTTTTGTTAATTACTGATTTCCTAATAATTTTGCAAGACTGATGTCTGCTTGTATATAAAAAATGAAAAACCCTTCAGATAGGATGAATATGTGAGAAAATTACTACTTTTCTCTAGGAACAAAATAACGATAAAATCTAGGACTTTGTCATAAGACATATTTGTTTTCTGTAAATACCTGCCTTTTGTTTGTTTAGTTAGTCCTCATAAAGCCTGAACTATCTTATAAACATTTATTTTAAATTTTATTTCCTTCTTAATGCTTTTGTATCTCAGTCCTTTTATGGTGATTGTTAAGTGTTCGTTTTGGAGGTAGGAAGTCCTAAAATCAAGGTGTAAGCATGGATTTTTTCTGGACACTATGGGAGAGAATCCCTTTCCTCATGTTTTCAGCTTCTAAACCATATCTACATTTCTTGGTTCATGGCCCCACATCACTCTGACCTCTGTTTCTATCATCTTATCTTCTCCTTATCTGAATCTGATCTTCCTTAAAAGGACTCCTGTGATTACACTGGTCTAACCCAGATAATTCAGTATATTCTCCCTGTCTCAAGTAACGTAAGAGAATCACAATTTTAAAATCCTTTTTTCATGTAAGATAACATATTCAGAGATTCCAAAGACTAAAATATGAACATTAGGTAATAATTATTGTGTCTACCACCATCCACCCTCTGGCCCCCAAGGATTCATGTCTGTCTCATGTGCAAAATTCATTAAGCCCATTCCCACATGCTCCAAAACCTCAAACAATTCCAGCACTCAATTTTATCTATCCTAATATTTTAAGTTAGATGGGTTAGTCTCTACATATAATTGATTCTGGTACAAAATTCCTCTTCATCTGTCTGCCGGAAAACTACAAAAGAAGTCATCTGCTTTAAAAATATAATAAGACAGGTATGAAATAACAGTTCTAGACATTCCATTCAAAGTATATGAAAATGAAAAAAGGAATTACTGCAGTGAGAATGCAAAATAGTACAGCCACTTTGGAAGACAAATTTGGCAGTTTCTTACAAAACCAAGCACACTTTTATCATAAGATCCAGCAATTGTGCTGCATGGTATTTACCCAAAGGGGCCAAAACCTTATGACCACACAAAAACTTGGACACTGGTGTTTATAGTAGCTTCATTCATAATTTCCAAAACAAGAAGCAACCAAGATGGCCTTTAATAATTGAATGGATAAACTGTGGTACATCCAGACAATAGAATATTACCAGGCACTAAAAATAAATTATCTGTCAAGCCCTGAAGAAACAAGAAGGAAATTTAAATGCATATTGCTAAGTGAGAGAGGCCAGTCTGAAAGGCTACATAGTGTGTAATTCCAATTAAAAGACATTCTAGAAAAGGCAACAGAAAGAAGAAAGTAAAAATCTCAGTGGTTGTCTAGGATTAGGGGGAAGGCAGGGGTAAATACCCATAGTCCAGAGAACTTGAGAGCGCTCTGTAGGATACTATAATGGTGGATACATGACATTGTATGCTTGTCCAAACTTATAGAATGTAGAATAGCAAGTGAACCCTAATATAAACTATAGATTGTAGGTGGTGATGACATGTCAGTATAAGTTTATCAATTGTAGCAAATTGTCCCCACTTTATCTGGGGATGTGGGGGACACTGGATATGTAGAAAATATCTGTACCTTCTGCACAATATTGCTATGAACCTACAACTGCTCTAAAAAATAAAAGTCTGTTTTTTTTTTTTAAATAAAGTCTGTTTTTTGTTTGTTTGTTTGTTTTAAAAAAAAAAAAGAGAGTCACCAGTGCAAAGCAATTTTGAAATCTAGCTAGGAAAACAGTATTAGATTTCAAGGTCTGAGAATAATTCTTGTAGTTTTTGTCTCCATCCTCTGAGTTAAGGACTCTCCTCTCTGGACTCAAGCCCTCCTCGTTAGAATTATCCTTCTTTTTTTGTGAAGTTTAGCACAAATTTAAGTTGAATAGTTTAATCAGCCTGTTTCCTGCCTGTAGAATTTTGGGACGCTAACAGCCTTCTTTAGTTTTATTCTATTCCTGGCTCTTTAAGTCCAAATTGGCAGTTTTCTGCTGGTATAAAATTCTGAAGAGCCTTGTGGGCCTCCTATGCCTGTCCTGGGATTCATTACATTAGACGAGAGATTCCACCTTACCCGCCCTCATCCCAGTATACTTCCTGGATAATATTATATGTATTCCTCATTCTGCTTAAATGGTCGTTGAGGGGATCCATGAGTCACATCCCTCATCCCTTCAGAGATCCCTTTGTGCAATTGAATACTGTGACATTTTGTGCCTTCAAAGGCACTAGCAAAAGATTTTCCAGCCACATCTGGGTTTACTTACCAGAGCACACTTTTTCTGACTGTGAATCTCCTAATTTTATTGTCTTTTACAATCTGGATAAATTTGAGGATTTCCCCAAACTAAGTCCTGGTTCGTTTTTGCTTAACAGGTTTTCTTTCTATGTGTTTCTTTCCTTTGCATTTTACTATAAACAGCAAGAAAACACCAGGCTTCACTTTCAGTGCGTTGCTTGGAAACAAGCTCATCACCTACAAGTTGGACTTTCTACATAACCATAGGACACAATTCCACTAGACTTTCTGTCACTATATAAGAAAGATTTCCTTTCCTCAAGCTTCTAATAAAATGTTCCTTATTTCCTTCTTAAGGCTCTCCAGCTGTACCTGTAAGATTCATATTTCTAAGTCTGTTTTTGATAATTTAAGTATTCTCCATGATAACAAGGGTTTCCTTTATCATGTTCTTCACATAAATTCCAAGTCTTCCCTAGCAGAGTTGTGAACATCCATATTTCTAACTGTCCATTTAAGAAAATCTAAGCTTTGTCTATCTTTCTTCTGAAAACTTTTCCAATCTTTTCCCATTGTCCAATTCCAAAGTCTGACAAATTTTTAGGTATTTGTCACAACAGCACTTCACATTTAGTATAAATAAAGTTTGTATTAGCCGTCTGTTGCTGCCGTAGCTAATTTCACATTTGCATTTTAAAACAAGAAAAATGCGTTACTGTTCAGGTTGGAGGTCTCAAGTTCTAAAATCAAGGTATAAACAGGGTTATGTTTTTTCTAGAGTCTCAAGTGAAAGTTTTCCTTGCCTTTTCCAGCTTTTAGAGAATGTCTGCATTCCTTGGCTTGTGGTCCCTTTCTCTCTTCACTCTGACCTCTGCTTCCATCATCACATCTCCTTCTCCAACTCGAATCTGTCTGTCTCTCTCTTATAAAGTCCCCTATGATTATATTTGACTCACTCAGATAATCTATTATAATCTCCCTGTCTCAAAATTCTTAATCACATCTGCAAAATTCCTTTTATCACATAAGGTCCTAGATACAGTTTCCAGAGATTAGGACACAAGCATCTTCAAGAAGCGACTATTTTGGCTCAAAAAGGTTAATCAGAAACATCTTAAATATTTTTTCTATGTCTGTTTTTAAAAGATGTTATCAATCTCAATTTCTATCCCCTTAAAGATAGCTCAAGTCGATCTCATTTTTTTCTGGTCGTTATCAAGTATCAGACCAATTTTATTTTTTGTAATGTATTGAGTATTTAAAAGTCTAAGCCATGCTAATTGAGAACTTAAAATCTTACATCCAACTTGAAGGTTCCGAATTCTTTCAATGAAGGTCTACACTACAGCTTGAAAACCACAGTATGGAAAGAAAAATGTAGTCTGCCATTTACTATACTTTTTTTCCCCCTCCCTGAATCCCTTAGCCCTTTCAGAATCAGTGTAGCAATCGGGTGTGGGAGAGTGGTTAAGGAAGAAAGCTATAAATCTGTTTTGGTAGCTGATGTTATCTGTAGATTTTCTTGGTTGATACAGGTAATTCACCAAATTTTCTAATATGGCAATGACTCTTTTATTAGAAGCATTTGCAAGGCCTCTCAAGATCCTATGGGGACCTTTCCCCACACTGTTTTCTGACTCCAGTGATGCCCTGTCTGCTTGAATTCTATTCTCGTCCCTCAGCGCTGGACCACAGGCAGGAACAGTTGCTTATTATTAGGTTCACCTCAACTCAGTAGACTGTTCCCTTGCATTAAACCCATGTAAAATTATTAGTCTAATTAATTTTGTTATTCATTGTATCCATAAGGACTTATGTACCATTGCTCTCCCAATTGGTGAGTGTGTAACTTGCCCAATTTCTTTTTGGTCTTTCATCAAACTATACCTTTTTTTGTTCTTAGAAGTCTCCTCTCTTTTTATTTTTATGAGCAAGAAAGAGGTATCAGATTCTAAGGTGCTGAACTGGCTGAACTCAAATAACTACCTTGGGATATGTTAATTTATTCCAAGAATTCTTTGGTAACAATATAATGTGGGCCTATAAGCTTCTGCCAATCAGCAATACTCAGCAGGAACTGAATGCTAATCTTTATTCTCATAGGCATCCTAATCTCTAGGAATGGTTATCTTGGAGGCAACTCAAAATACTGCTGCTTTGATCAATCCCTCTAAACCAATAGTATCCGGTGTAATATTCCTAAAATTGAATTGTGCCTGCTTTTTTGTGTCCAACATTACTCTTTTATCTCTATGGATATATGCCTATCTTTACTCTCCAAATTTCGTTCACCTTTTCAGAAAAATCATTCTTTTTTATATTTTAGGAAATGATATGACATATGAAACTATTGATGAATATTTATAACTCCTCAAAATAAGTTTTATATCCTGAGTTTTTGAAACCACAAATGTTATATCAAAGGACTGCTTTATCTTCTTAGAAAGATCTAAATAAATAGTCTGGGTGCTCCTATAAAGTACTAACTAAACTGAAGTTAGAATAGAAAGATGACTATGAGCCTCATTTCTCACCATTCTCTTAAATCTATGTTGTTTCCTGGCCCAGTCTTGGAGTAGTAAGACATTTTGCATTATGTGCATTCTGTCTTATAGTTGTTATTGTTCCTACTATTGTTCTTCATGTTCTTATTAGAGTAGCAAATAGCTAGACATGAGCAGCAGAGGGAGTCCCGAGAAAAGGGAGGTCTGGAAAATATCACATCCCAGAGACGACCTAAAACATGCATGCTAAATAACCTGCTCCTGAGTCGTCATTGGATCAACAATAAAATCAAGATGAAAATCAAAAAATAATTAGTTGAATTGAACAATAATAGTGACACAACCTATCAAAACATCTGGGACACATCAAAAATGGTGCTAAGAGGAAAGTTAATAGCATTAAATGCCTACATCAAAAAGTCTGAAAAAGCACAAACAGACAATCTAAGGTCACACTGCATGGAACTGGAGAAACAAGAATAAACCAAACCCACACACAGCAGAAGAAATGAAATAAGAGCAGAGCAGAACTAAATGAATTTGAAACAAAAAATATAATAGATAAATGAAACAAAAAGCTGTTTCTTTGAAAAGATAAAATTGATAGACCATTAGCGAGAGAAAACCAAGATTTTTATTTTGAAAAAGAAAACTAACAAAACCAAGAAAAGAAGAGAGAAGACCCAAATAAGCTCAATTAGAAACAAAACAAGAGATAGTACACTAGTAACACAAAAATACAAAAGATTATTCAGGGCGACTGTGAATACCTTTACATGCATGAACTAGAAAACCTAGAGAAGATGGATAAATTTATAGAAATATACAATCCTCATAGATTAAACTGGGAAGATATAGAAGCTATGAACATACCAACAGCAAGCAGTGAAATTGAAATGGTAATAAAAGATTGCCAACAAAAAAGAAAGTCCAGGACCAGATGGATTCACAGCCGAATTCTATCAGACTTTCAAAGAATTGGTGCCAATCCTATTGACATTATTCCAAAAGACAGAGAAAGAGGGAATCCTCCCAAAGTCATTCTATGTAGCCAATGTCACCCTAATACCAAAACCAGAAAAATAAATAACAAAAGAAAATCTACAGACTAACATCCCTGATGAACATAGATGCAAATCCTTAACAAAATTCTAGCAAAAAAAATCCAACGGCATAGCAAAAAGATAATCCACCCTTGTCAAGTGGGTTTCATGCCAAGAATGCAAGGATGGTTTAACATACACAGGTCAACAAATGTGATACATCACATAAACAGAATTAAAAACAAAAATCACATGATCATCTCAATAGATGCAGAAAAAGCATTTGACAAAACCAAGCATCCCTTTATGATTAAAACCTTTAGCAAAATTGTCATAGAAAGGACATACCTGAATGTAATAAAAGCCATCTATGGTCCAGGCAGAGTGGCTTATGCCTGTAATCCCAGCATTTTGAGAGGCTAAGGCAAGTGGATCACTGAGGTCATGAGTTCAAGACCTGCCTGGCCAACATGGGGAAACCCCATCTCTACTAAAAATACAAAAAAAAAAAAAAAAGAAAAAAAAAGAAAAAATAGCCAGGCATTGTGGTGGGCACCTGTAATCCCAGCTACTTGGGAGGCTGAGGCAGGAGAATTGCTTGAACCTGGGAGGCAGAGGTTGCAATGAGGACCAACTATGACAAACCCACAGCCAACATTATACTGAATGGGGAAAAGTTGAAAGCATTGCCCCTGAGAACTGGAACAAGACAAGGGTGTTCACTTGCACCACCTCTATTCAACAGAGGACCGAAAGTCCTAGCCAGAGCAATCAGACAAGAAAAAGAAAGAAATGGCATCCAAATTGCTAACGAGGAAGTCAAACCATTGCTATTTGCCAATGATATTATCGTAAACTTAGAAAACCCTAAAGACTCATCCAAAAAGCTCCTAGAACTGGTAAATGAATTCAGCGAAGTTTCAGGATACAAAATTAATATACACAAAGCAGTAGCTCTGCTTTATACCAACAGCGAACAAGCTGAGAATCAAATAAACAACTCAACCCCTTTTACAATAGCTGCAAAATATAAAAAATAAGAGTACTTAGGAAAATACCTAACCAAGGAGGTGAAAGACCTCTACAAGCAAAACTACAAAACACTGCTAAAAGAAATCATAGATGACATGCACAAATGGAAACACATCCCATGCTCATGGATGGGTAGAATCAGTATTGTGAAAATGACCATACTGCCAAAAGCAATCTACAAATTCAATGCAATTCCCATCAAAATACCACCATAATTCTTGACAGAGCTAGAAAAAAATCCTAAAATTTATATGAAACCAAAAAAGAGTGCACATAGCCAAAGCAAGACTAAGCAGAAAGAACAAGTCTGGAGGTATCACATTACATGACTTCAAACTATACTACAGGTCATAATCACTAAAGCAGCATGATACTGGTATAAAAATAGGCACAGAGACCAATGGAACAGAATAACAAACCTAGAAATCAAGCCAAACACTTACAGCCAACTGATCTTTGACAAAGCAAACACCATGAAGTGGGGAAAGGACACTCTATTCAACAAATGGTGCTGGAATAATTGGCAAGCCACTTGTAGAAGAATGAAACTGGATCCTCATCTCTCACCCTTTACAAAAATCAACTCAAGATGGATCAAAAACTTAAATCTAAGACCTGAAACCATAAAAATTCTAGAAGATAACATCAGAAAAATCCTTCGAGGCATTGACTTAAGCAAAGACCTCATGACCAAGAACCCAAAAGCAAATGCAACAGAAACAAAGATAAATAGATGGGACTTAATTAACTAAAAAGCTTCTGCACAGCAAAAAAAAATAATAATTAACAGAGCATACAGACAACTCACAGAATGGGAGAAAATCTTCACAGTCTATATGTCTGACAAAGGACTATGATTCAGAATCTACAAATAAATCATCAAGAAATAAATAATCCCATCAAAATGTGAGCTAAGGACATGAATAGACAATTTTTCAAAGAGAGTATACAAATGGCCGACAAGCATATGTTAAAATGCTCAGCATTACTAATTATGAGGGAAATGCAAATAAAAAACCACAATATGATACCACCTTACTCTTGCGAGAATGGCCATAATCAAAAAATCAAAAACTAATAGATGTTGGTGCGAATGTGGTGAAAGAGAACACTTTTACCCTCTTGGTGGGAATGTAAACTAGTACAACCACCATGGAAAACAATATGAAGATTCCTTAATGAACTAAAAGTAGATCTCCCATTTGATCCAGCAATCCCACTACTGGGTATCTACCCAGAATACCAAAAAAGATACTTGCACACTCACGTTTATAGCAGCACAATTTTCAATTACAAAAATATGGAACCAACCCAAATGCCTATCAGTCAACAAGTGGATAAAGAAAATGTGGGGTGTGTGTGTGTGTGTGTATATGTATGTGTGTGTATATATATATACACACACATTATATATACACATTTTATATATATGGACATTATACACACATTTTATACACACATACACACACACACACACACACACCACGGAATACTACTCAGCCATAAAAAGGAATGAAATAATGGCATTCACAGCAGCCTTGATGGAATTGGAGACTATTATTCTAAGTGAAGTAACTCAGGAATGGAAAATCAAATATAGAATGTTCTAACTCATAAGCAGGAGCTAAGCTATGAGAATGCAAAGGCATAAGAATGATACATTGAACTTTTGGAACTCAGGGGAAAGGATGGGAGGTGGGTGAGAAATAAAAATGTACACATTGGTTACAGTGTACACTGCTCTGGTGATGCATGCACTAAAATCACAGAAATTACCACTAAAGGACTTATTCATGTAACCAAACACCACCTGCTCCCTAAAAAACCTATTAAAATAAAAAATAAATATATGTATGTATATATTTATATAAAAATATATATGCATATGGAAACACACACATATATATATGTGTATATATATGCAGAGAGGGTTGGAAATATCTCTGTAGGAAGAAATGCCCTTTAAGATGCCCAGTAATTTTTCACTCTGCAGTTAACCTGTCAGAATGTAGCTAGCTGCATGCTGATAAGGATGAAAAGAAGGCAAAGGAGAAATTACTAAGAGACACAAAGGTGCAATGAGTACACATTTCACTGCTAAATGACCTTCCTGGTGTGGTGGTAATGAGCAATGCCCCCATTAGGTAGAATTCCAGAATTCATATCCAACACTGGGCTCACACCTGTTGATTAGCAGCAAGGGAGGGTCCCACAAGCCTGAGCAGGTCCCACAAGCCAGGTGGGAATAAAGATTGGGGACTTAAGGTTAAGGCAGAAGTGGGGCAACCAGACCAAGCAAAATGGCAGAGACTTAAGACAGAGGTGGAAACTTAAAGAAAGACTCCAACATAATAAAACCCCCAACTCAGAACTGTCGAGTCTGTTGCTTGCTCATTCTCTTTCAGCAGCCTGCTCTTCTCATCTTTCAGAGTGTAGTTTGTTTCTAAATAAACTCTCTGCTGTCTATTTTCCTTCAATAAATTCTGTTTTGTGGCTAAATTGTCTCTTGACCAAGAAAGGCAAAGGATCAAGGATTTTCACACTTCTGGTAATATTCTGACCCAGCTAACCTTTGTATGAAGGAAAAATAAAAACAGAAAAACGGAGAGTTTTTCTCTGCTTCTACTTAAAAGTTAAAATTTGCTACATTTCCCACAGTATGTTGATTTGTATGACAAAAATTTGTATATTTTTAGTAATCTTTGAGATTGACTTTAGTTTAGAAACATGGTTCTCATTAATTAAATGAATTTTAATTTATTTCTAGGTACACTTCCCTCTGCTTTCCAAATGTATAACCTCCTCATTTCATTAACAAAATCGATTAATATAATAAACTATCTGATTCTACAAACATTGACGTGACGCAGTAGAAAAGTGAAGGGTTTGAGGCATAATCTGATCCTTCCTATTAGCCCTGGATTATGAAAATATTTCAAACTGTCCATTTTCAAATTGTTCAATGTGAGTAGAATGGTCTCATAACTACCAAAACTCATCCCATGAAGAAAAGCCTGGAATTTCTTTGTAGAGTTATAGCATAATCAAACACTACAAGAACATTCACCACTCATATCAAATGAGCCCACTAATTGTTTCTACATTTTAATTATTTTTCAAAAACTGGTAATGGGAGGGGCAAATTCAACACATGGAGATGATTTATAGGGCCAGTACATTTTTTGTGTGTGTAAGCTTTAATAGTGTTAGGTGAGACTTGCATCCTCTAATTTATCAAAAAGAAGATATTAAATATTTGTTATTTTGCCTAATGTCTGAAAACTTTGCCTGTGTTTTCTCTGGTTTTAACTTCCCAGCTAGTCATTCTTCTTCTCCACTATTATGCACAGAGATCTGTGCATGTTAACTTCTCCAGTGTAAGAAAACTGACAAATTGCAAGCTGGAGGAATAGGGTAAAAAAGGGAAGAGAGAGTCAAGAATAAAATAGAGAATAAGTTTTTATAAATAGTGAATAGTTGATGTCACATAAAAATAATCAAGTGTCAGTCATTTGTTTAACAAATAATAATAAGCAACTTCTATGTTCCAATATTTTTTCGAGATGTATTTATACAGTAATGAAGAAGAAAGACAGTTTCTGCCCTCATACAGCTTGTATATTAGCGAGACAATGAAGAAATAAACTAAATAATTTCAACATCATTTCAGTTATTAATAATATGAAAAAATAAGTTATTAAATAATGTTGGGTTTAGTAATTATCATTTTACAAGAAGTGGTTAGAAGACATCTCTCTAAGGAGGTGACAATTGAGCAGAAACTTGTATAAAGTGTAATAATAAGATAAAGACTTAAAAATTTAGAAAAGATTTTGAAGTTTACTGGTCATTTATAATACTTGTAGCAGTTACAGGGCAGTAGGGGGGAAAGTCAGATTTTAATAGTTGACAGGTACAATAATATGCGTATGCTAAAGAAATATTTTTCAAGAATATTGTCTTTACAGGGAATGAGAAAAATATAAATATTTGTATCTAATAAATATTATAATGATAGGAAAACACCGGGCAAATACAAAGAAAGCAAGAAAATGAAGCGATATTAGCTTCAGGCAAAATAGACTTAATAGTGATTTGTTTTGTGTCAGCTGAGCTAAGCTGGAACTATGTTCCCCAGAATTCCCTTTCCATTATGCTTCCGGGTTAAGTCAGACCATAAGAAATTTTGGCTTCAGATTTCAGGATGGGGAGTGAAGTAATGCAGTAGCCATTACACTCTGAACATCTTTGTTAGAGGTAATGAGGGACGAGTACAGAGGTGTCAGAGGTTCCGGCTGTTTTTTCAGTTCCCCTGTTCTGTGCCCAGTTCTGCTTCTGGACTGTCAGTCCTGCTGACAAAAAGCGACCCTATCCCAACCACAAGATTCTTCACTGTTAACTCACAGAGGTAGAACCAATGAAGAGCCAGTAACTTTCTATAGGCTTCCACACCACCCACTTGAAGATGTACTGCAAAAACTGACATAACTCATTTTCCTCAAGCTCTAAACTCATTCACCCATGCCAGGCGTGATTAGCTGCTCCTACATATTTGCAAAGTCTAATTCATATTACAAAGTCTTTATTCAACTATATTCATAGTGGTTCTTCCTCCCCGCCTGAAACTTAGATGATACAATAATGTAAAATAAACAAATATTAATAGAATTAAAGAGACCAAATAACATTTAAACAGATGCACACAAGAAACAATTATGAAACAGTACTGGAAACTACGCCTAGAATATATATATATATTTTATATATATATATATATTTTATATATATATATATATATACACACACAAACAAACAAAAAAACATTATAAGAAGAAATTGACAAGATTTATAAACTCTCATCCCTCTGGGAATTTTAAAAATCACAACGGATATAGAATATGTGTCAGTGTAACTAACAAGCTTGATCTGATATTCAGAGCTCAGTTTCCAAAATTTAGAGAACAGATACTTTTTTCTTAATCACTCAAAATGTGACATATGAAATCACAAAGAAAGTGTCAACAGATTTCAAAGAATACCAGAAAGGTCTGTTTTCTGAAAAGAGTAAAATAAAATAAAATAAAAAATATATGTCAAAATTATTTATGTTTTAATTTTTTATTAAGAAAAATCATTATGATTGAAATTATCTATTGCTGACAATTGATTGGTAATAATAGTGCTATATTATTTATAAAATATTGTGAAATGCAATAGTAGCAGCATTAAAAATAATTGTTTGGATTTGAAAGCATTTCTGTACGAATAGGATGACTTAAATTACACTGTTTACGTCCAAAAGGCAGAAAAGAGTAAGACAAAAGTGAGCCAAGGGAGTACAAACTATTGAAAAGAAGCAGAAAAGTAAAAGAAAACAGCATTAAAAATAAAAGTCTTAGATACATTTTAAAAGACGATTCAGTTGAAAAGATAATAAAATTTATAGATCTCTAGCACAAATAAGAGAAAGAAAAAGAAAAAGAGCGAAGTGAAAGAAAAAAACTTAGGAAGAGAGAAAGAATATAAACAGAAGCAAATATTTTCAAAAAATTGTAGTGCTTGAGGTGCACAAATTAGGAAAAAATGGAAAAAATATAATTTTAACATTTTTATGACAACTGATTCAAAAAATATAAAACATAACAAATGTATGCTTATTAAAAACAAAAATGCAGTTTAAAAACATCTTCTTGTTTTTCCCCTATCCCAACAGAAGACATCAGACTCCATGATTTCATGAGACAAATTTTGCGGTGATATTACAAGCAAATCACAACCCCATATAAATTACCTAAATGCTCAGCCAAAAACTAAAACAAAAACAAAAACAAAAAAGAAGAGAGGAGCTATTCAATTCATTTTAAAGCTAACTATAATCTTTATTAAAACAAATGAAAACGAAAAACCCTACAGGACAAAAATAGAAAAAAAAAGAAAATTAAAAATGTAGGTAGATAGATCGGCTACATGTAGAATAGCCGGGGAGTCTAAAATAATTATTTGAATTAATAATTATATTTAATAAATTTATAAGTGCAAATATTATGTTTCTATATGCTAGCAATAAATAATTGGGAAGTATTTTTAAGTCAATTTACAATAACACTGGAAGTCACAAATACTTAGGCACAAACTTAATAACTGAAATATATACAAAGTCTATAGAAACTCCAAAACAGTGTAGAGAATTAGCAATGATAGATTAAAAGAAATCTGGGCCTGGCGCGGTGGCTCAGGCCTGTAATCCCCGCACTTTAGGAGGCCGAGGCAGGTGGATCACAAGGTCAGGAGATCCAGACCATTCTGCTCTAACATGGTGAAACCCCGTCTCTACAAAAAATACAAAAAATTAGCTGGGTGTTGTGGCGGGCGCCTGTAGTCCCAGCTACTCCGGAGGCTGAGGTGGGAGAATGGTGTAAACTAGGGAGATGTAGCTTGCAGTGAGCTGAGATCATGTCACTGCACTCCAACCTGAGCGACAAAGCGAGACTCTGTCCCAAAAAATTAAATTAAATTTAAAAATAAATGAAAATCTAAAAAGTAGTGAAATAAACTTTGTTCAAAATATTTGTGGTGTAATTTCTTTATAGATTCAACAAATTTATAGCCATACTCCCAGCAGCTGGAAACCATCATTCTTAGCAAACTATCACAAGAACAGAAAACCAAACACCGCATGTTCTCACTCATAGGTGGGAACTGAACAATGAGATCACCTGGACTCGGGAAGGGGAACATCACACACCGGGGCCTATCATGGGGAGGGGGAAGGGGGGAGGGATTGCATTGGGAGTTATACCTGATGTAAATGACGAGTTGATGGGTGCTGACGAGTTGATGGGTGCAGCACAGCAAGATGGCACAAGTATACATATGTAACAAACCTGCACGTTATGCACATGTACCCTAGAACTTAAAGTATAATAATAATAAAATAAAATAAAATAAAAAGAAAGCACTAGTATAGAAGTTGTAATGATAATTTTAAATTTATATAGAAATTTAAGAGATCTGTAGGAGCCAAAAATCATTTTTAAAAGGAACAGAGTTAGAGAACTTGCAGCACATGAAAAAAAAATGTATCATAAGACTACAGCCATCCAGGCAGTGTTATATTGCTTTATTATAGACAAAAGAACAAAAGTATTTTTCAAGAATATCATTTCATTTACATAGTCAATTTTTCTAATTTATTAATATATAATTTGCATACCATAAAATTCACTCTCTTTCAGTGTACAATTCAGTAGATTTTAGTACATTCACAAAGTTGTGCAAATATTCCCATTATCTACTTCCAGAACATTTTCACCATCATAAAATGAAACCTCAAATCTATTTGCAGTCATTACCAAATCTTCTCTCCCAGCCCTTCAGCTACAAATCTACTTTTTGTCTGTGTGGATTTGCCTCTTCTGGACATTTCACGTCAATGGAATCATACAACATGTAGCCTTTTATTACTGGCTTATTTCACTTAGCATAATGTTTTCAAGGTTTATGTGTCAGCATATGTCAGTATTTATTTTTATGACTCAATATCATTCCACTACGTGGATATTTCACATTTTATGTATTCACTCACCAATTGATAGACTTTTAGATTAGTTCCACTTTTTGGTCATTATGAATAACTACACACGTATATGTGCATGTGTGTGTGCGTGCGTATATATATTTGTATATATATATACACACATATACATGTTTTTGTATAGACATATATTTTTAATTATCTTGGGTATATCCTAAGAGTAAAATTAGTGATTCAAATGGTAACTTCAAGCTTAATTTTTAGAACTTCTCAAAGTGGCTGTATCATTTATATTCCCACCAGTGATGTACAAGGTTTCCATTTTTTCACATCCTTCCCAAAACTTGCTACTGTCCATCATTTTTATAATATCCATTGCAGTGAACTAGTATCTCATTGTGGTCTTGATTTGCATTTTCCTTGGTTAACAATGTTCAATATATTTAAGCATACTTATTGGCCATTTTAAAATTCTTTTTGAAGAGCAATCTCAATGAATTCAGATCATTTGCTTATTTTTTCAATTGGGAATTTGTCTTTATATATTCCAGATACTATGCTTTAACAGATATATAATTTTCAAATATTTTCTCTGAAGTATGTTTCTTGTAAATAACATAGTTATTTATATTGTAAATATATAGTTAAATATATAGTTATTTATATTGTAAATAACTATATGTTATTTACAAGAAACAAAGGATTTTGTCCATACTGCCAATCTCTGCCTTTGGATTGAGGTTTTAGCCTGTTTACATTTAACGTAAGTATTGGTAACAGAATCATTACTGTAATTTTGTCATTCCATTTTCTTCTGGCTACCTTACTTTCTTATGAGACATCACCTATTGTTTTTGGAGATCCCTTGGGTATAATGAGTTGTTTATTTCTTGCTATTTTCCATATTTTTTCTTTGTCTTTTTTGAGTTTAATTATGATAGTACTTGGAATTTATTGAGTTTCTAAGATGTATAAAGCTTCTCTTTCAATTTGGAAGTGTGGGTCATTATTTCTTCAAATATTTTTTCTTCTATTTTGTCTACTTCCTCTCCTGCAACTCTTAGAAATAAACTTGATAGTATCCCATGGGTCTCTGAGATTTTATTTATTTTCATTAGTTCTTTTTTCTTTCAGCTCCTCAAAATGGATAACAATAATTGGCCTGTCTTTCACTGATTATTTATTCTTTCCTTAATATCTGATGTTGAGCTCATCTAGTAATTTTTTTTCATTTTAGTCATTGTACTTTCAACTCCAAAATTTCTGTTCTTTAAAAAATATAATTTCTCTATCTTTACTCATTTTTTAATGAGATATCACTTTCATACTTTCTTTTAAAATAGTTGATTTAAATTCCTTGTCTAGTAAGTCTAATCTCAGGACTTCTTCAGAGATGATTCCTATTGACCTCTCATTTTATGTTTATGGATCATACTGTCTTGTTTCTTTCAATGTCTCATTTTTTGTTAACTGATTTTTTTTAAAAAAAGTGTAGCAGTATGCTGGAAATCATAATCCTCTCACCTAAGGATTTGATGTTGTTGTTGTTCCTGTCACTTTTAGTAATTTATCTGAACCAATTCTGTAAAGCCTATATTATTTGCCATGTATGACCAGTGATATTTCTTCTCAGCTAGCTTAGGGGTTAGCTAGTGATTCAACATAGATACACTCAAATAAATTGAATGCATAATCTTCCAGCCTTTGGCAGTAATTCTTTGTGCATTTTGGGGTACACTTTTAATGCTCACACTGCAGTTTACAACTTCACTTTACTTCTCACTTTCTACCTGTACAGAACCTCAAGTTCAGCCAGAGGTAAGAACTTTGGACATTCTCAGGCCTTTCCTGAGCAGGTGCACAGCTGTCAGAAATTACTTATAGCAGATTACAAATCATATTATCCTAAGAATTTATCCTTAATGTATAAATTTTAACTTTAGCAAGATTAAGTACAGTCTTAATAATGGTGAGCTGGAAGATAACTCATGAAGCATCAGATGTGAGTTTATCTAGGCAGTACAGCTACTGAGACTCTGATACAAAGTGCAAATGCCGTCGCTGAATGGTTGTTAAAGGTGACCAAGTCATACATCTGCTCTCAAGATACCAAATAGAGAAAAATCAATCATTTCTACTGGTAATAATAACATTGTATCCTTTATAATTTGAACTAAAATTATAGGAACAGTATTAGGCAAAGATTCAAAAATTAAAATGTAAGCAAATGTAATGCACTTGTACTGACTTTCTTATAAAAGAAGACTCCAAAATGGTTCTAATGGTAAAAAAAAAAAAAAAAAAATACTGATGTTAAAGAGACAAGAGGGAAGTTTGAATAAAAATGTTATCAAATGTGGGCATTAAAAAAGTGATCTTTCCATAGTAATACATGACTTTTCATAACAGATTTTAGAAATATTTGTGTAAGTAGATTGAAAATCAAAATGTATAGCCAGATTTCTCCTCCTTCATAGCATGCTTATTCATGTAGGCCAAAAAATTTTTTAAGTATTAGAAAATGGGAGTGCTGTTTTAGTTTACCTTGTATTTCATTAGATGTATTTCAAATAGTCTAGAATAATGACCTAACAGAATGAGGTTTACTTCTTATATGATTCTTACCGGGACTTAATAATGGATTTGGAAACATTTCCTATTCTTGAATTATTTCTTAATAAATTTGTTCCTTTTCTTCACCTACCAAGAAACTGAAATTCTATAATTGAATTCTTAATACCCATCTTCCAATTGATAATCTTAAAAATTCCATGTGGGATGGTCCCCTATGGAAGGCTTGTCAGATTACCATGTGGATTCATACCCTATGTGTAGCCTGAACTTAGTTTAGTAACAGTTGCCCTTTCCTTACCCAGGCTGATCTTTTAATTTCAGAGTCTTTGGAGAGACTGTTCATATCACTGCCTCCCATTTTTTTGAAAAAAAAAACAACTTTTTGTTGTAATTGGTCTCATGTTCTATTATATCAGCCCTGTGTAGGATCCCTGGAACAAACTGAGTTTCATTTTATCCTGTCAAATGTGCACACACCTTGGTATATTCATTATGACAAAATGCAGTATTCTTTCTGTGCCACTATTGCTCAGAATTTGAGATTATGTATTTGTAGCTGTGACCTCAAAAAAAAAAAACACATGTTCTCTCTCTATGTCTTCTTTCAATATCTACCTGATTACAAATGGCAAATAGCAAATAGAGTATTTAAAGCCCCCTCAGTTCTAGATTTCTGTCTGATCCCAAGATTCCAGCCAGGTAGTGGCCAAGTTCATCACTCAGTTATGACTTCAGTTGTAACAGTCCTTCTTAACTTGAGAATGTTTTGATCTCACCCGAATACTATGAAATATTTAACTCTCGTTTAGTACCCAATCTTTATTCCTAGTTTATCAGTGCTTAATGTCCTTCCTTAGTTCTTCAAATATCAGATCTCTTTAGGGTCTTAGCTACTAGAGAATTCTTTCCCTTTTTTGCAGTTTAGGACACTTCCCCCTTCTTCTGGCATTTTAATAGCACATTTATACTTTTATCTATGGCCTCTGAAATTTCGGCTTCTATAAATGACCCATGAAGCCAATTAGCACATTCAAGCACATTCACCATCCACCTTTGTTTGCTATTACTTTTGTAAACTTCTTAGTCTGTGCCAGGCACTGACTACTTCACCAGAAGTAACATGATTACCAGAAGGCCCTGCCAGACTAGTTGATATAAAGAACAGGAACTGAGTTGAACAGTGAGAATAGAAAATAATTTTTAATTTCTTCCTCCATTATATGATATTCCAGGGGACAAGTTCAAAGAAAAGGCAGAGGCAGATTCATAAAAATTCATGAAACTGGCCAACTCCTTTCATACCTAGAGCTCATTGCTATATATCATATGCTATTAAAGTTTATGCCAAAAAGAAATGTGCTTTCTGAAAATGTGTCAGGTGTATTTTCCAAAGCACAAACCCAGTGTTATTAACAACCAGGAATTCATTGTGAATCCCATTCTGCACAGATAGGAGAATAATATAGCTTAGCAAAATTTTGAGTTTGACAGCTTTTGGGAGTTCAAGTTAATTTAAAAAAAAAAAAAAAAAAAAAAAAAAAAAAAAAAAAAAAACCCTTACTTGATACGAGTTAGAATATTGTATTTCAAGCCCTAGTGAGTCAACATGCCTGAGGGATCAATATGACTGGTGACATGCAACTTAGGAACCACACGAGTGTTAATAAAAGATCATGAAGTCGTGGAGAAAAAGAAAATGAGAGCTTTATTTTCTATTTAAAAAAAATCTGTAGTTGGGGAGTTGCAGCATAGTCAGCAGAACAAAGAGGGAGTCTGACTTAAATAGGGAAAGTTCTAGCCCCAGTCCCCAATCACCTATGTACGTGCAAATCAGGGGTTCAAACTCATCTAGTCCCAACTAGTTGAAAACAGCCAAGTCCTGATTGGGTAGTTTCCAAGTCCAAAACCAGAAGTCTCTGTAGGATGTCCCTTTCAGGTAGCTGGTAGGAGGAGTTTTCCAGCCACAATGTCTCAGCTCTAGCTGTAGAAACTCTTAGCTCAGAGGTGCAAACAGGATGTTTGTCTGAAGCTGCCCTTTTAGGCAACCAAGGGGTGCATGTCCACCTTTCTCTCTCTAGCCATGGCCACTGGGTTCTATTATCTTAATTTGGGTATGTTTATCCGCCACAGGGAATCCATCTTGTCTGGCGAGCTTGGGGTCATATTTAGTTTCATTTCACACCAAAGCATCAATACTTTATTGTGTGTTCGCAAGTATTAGTCTTTGGGCATGAATGATGCGTCTCAACCCAGACTGCCCCGCTGCTGGCACTGCACAGACAGAAGCTAGCCTTGTGGTTAAATAGCTTTGAGAATTCATAAACCTACATAGTTATTCAAGTAGTTAAGGAGTAGAGTAGGCTCTAGAGATACAATGGTGAACAAGACAGGATGCATAGTGATTTAATGGACTCCAGTAGCAAAAGAAATCAGTATCTAAGTAAACAAACATGCAAAAAAATACTGCTAAATGGCAATAAGGCTACAGAGTTAAGAAACAATGGTCTGAGAGTGCAAACAATGGGCTATATGAATTAGGTAGTCACGGAAAACTTCTCAGGGCAGGACACTTAAAAAAAAAAAAAGGAAGAACAAAAGGAAGAGAGTTGCAGATGGAAGAAACAGTATGTGCATGACTTGGGGTTATTCCAAGAGGGAAATGATCCCAAAAGATGATGCACTTGTTAAGCACAGTGCCTACAGTACCACAATTGGAGTTTCAGCTTTTTTCTTTTTCTTGCCTAACTCACTGGAAATAAAAACCTATAAAACCATTTCAAATAATATTTGAAACTATAAGACAGTTTTAAAAATTAATATAGAATTAAGATGGAAATGTGGCTCTGATGTTTTGAAAAGAGGACAGGGCTTAGAGTCAAGTTCAGGGTTTTTATTAAACTGTGATAGTTCATATGTTGACAATACCAATTAATACATATAATTAATGACAAATCACTTGTCTCAAAGACAATATCCTCAACTATAAATAAAGGTAATTACATAATCCAATGAGGTAATGATTATAAAGTACTTTATAAATTCTAAAGTTATTGCTGTTGTTTTTAAAGAATAGGTAGAAGAAGACAAGAACACCTTAAAACATTGATGATTTTTCCAACACTGACATCTAGCTCCAGTTATGCCTATTGTGAACAGACAGGATATTAAGGAAACTACATTGAGAACTTCATTCATAGGTTCTGGCTGACAGTTTCTCTGTAGGGACTAGTCACTAGTCATTTTCTTTCAAGATTTGTCTAACCAAGGTACTAATATCTAGTAGCAGTCTATTTGTACTGGAGAGTTTTTCCTTAGTCACCTAAACACAAGACAAAATTCCTGTTGATGAATTGAGAATCAGAGGTGACATTTGTACAAAGTACCTTTTTTTCTTAGACCTGTCTACAACAATGGTCTCTACAGTCTGAAAGAATTTATCAAGTTTCAGAACATGTAACTATTTTCTATTGCTGTTGATGGTATCACAGAGAGGTTGATAAATTTGAGGAATGTGCATAGAACAGCAACTAAGCTAATATCAGTGCTTAGTCAACTTGTGAATCTGGGAGGTTTGTATAGAGTTAATGGTTTTATAGTTCCAGCTTTCAGAATCCCTATGGTCTTTCTATGGATAAAAGTATCATTAAGAAGAATCCAAAACTCACACTGATGTGTGAAAGTCTAACAAGTTATACTTGAGTGGAAGTCTAGAAAATGAGGCTCTTCTCTTGGTTTTGAGATGACTTACTCACCAAGCTTCCTGCTCCTCTGAATCTCTCTTCCCTCAAATATAAAATGAAGGGACTAGCTATCAGGGTGATTCCCAAACTCACTTACACATAAGAAATACCTGGAGAGGTTTGGGACAGATATATAGATGCCAAAATTTCAACCACAGAAATTATTATTTAATAGAACTGAGTTGGAGCCTAGGTAATTCAAATTTAAAATTAAATTGGAAATTGCTGGACTTTGCAAGAAGAATTCTAAGGCTCCTTCTAGTATGAAAATTCTAGAATACAATTATTTAACTGAGAATAATTATCCTATTGAACTACAATCATAGATTAATGATTTTATGATCCCTTAACTAGCCAACTGTGACAATAATAATACCTAAAATTATTGTGACAATAATAATACCTAAAATTTTTGTGACAATAATAATAACCTAAAATTTTCTCAAGAACCTACTCTGTGCCTGACACTCTAAACACATTAAATGTATTTTTGTATATTTTTAACAATCCCACGAGGTAGGGACTATTGTTATCCTCATTACAGAGATAAGAAAATTGAGAAATAAATGATAATGTGGCAAACACTACCAGAACACTTATTTTGTGCCAGGCATTATTCTAATATTCTAAGATTCAAATACTTGAATATTGTTAGCCAGGTATAGTGGCTCACATCTGTAATCCCAGAACTTTGAGAGGCTGAGGCAAGTAGATCACTTGAGGCCAGAGGTTCGAGACCAGGTTGGCCAACATGGCAAAACCCTGTCTCTAGTAAAAAATACAAAAAAAAAAAAAAAAAAAAAGAAAAAATAGCCAGTCTTGATGGTATGCTCCTATATTCCCAGCTACTAGGGAGGCTGAGACATGAGAATCACTCTAACCCGGGAGGCAGAGGTTTCAGTGAGTGGAAATTGAACCACTGCGCTCCAGCCTAGGTAATAGAGTGAGACTCTGTCTCATAAAAAATAAATCTTCAAAGACTATCTATTGTTAGAATTTAGTCTTATATTCTATATGTTACATATAGAATATATAAAGTATATTTTATATATCTTATATATTATATAATTTACATATAATAGATAATATATATTTTATATATTATGTATATAAAAATCTCACAACAACACTATGAGGATGGACTATTATTTTCATTTTTACAGATGAGGAATCCAAGGAACAGAGACATTAAATAGCATGCATTAAGGTTACCTAGTAATTGGCAGATCTAGGATTAAAACCCCAGCAATCTAGCTCCAGAAACTGTGCTCATAAACACTATCACAATACAGATATGCATACCATCTCTCAGAAATGTTGGGTAACCAGTTCAAGTTCATGTAGTTAGTAAGAGTACAACACTGAAAGGAAGTATACATATCATTTGATTCCATAGCTCATGTTCATCATTATTACTCTATTAAAAATGCCTGGAAGCAACTGGTTCTACCTGATTGGTGGTAGCATGTGGGAAACTCAAGGGCATGAGGTAGGAATGCCAGGTTTAGTCAAGCTATATGTCAGAAACATAAACATAGGATGGAAAAGTATTATGTTCTCCTTTAAGTTCTCACATATCATCTCTTGAATTCTTTCACTCTTTTGTGCAGTTCTTCTAACTATGCAGCAATGAAGAATATGGCACAGGTGAATAAATTCATCTACAATCATCCTCTAATATTGAATGGGAGCTGCATTATAAAATGAAAAATTGGCTTTTATTGAGTGTCTACTATATGCCCAGTGTCACATCTGTCTGTGGCAAATTTTTTTTAAAATGCATTAATTCATGTCAAATAACAACAAACCTATTACATTACCCATAACATATTTTTATGAAAAGTGGCAATATTTTCCAAAAAATTATTTATATTCATGAGAAAACTGGCATTGTTTTACATTTTTACAAATATTTTTAATGTCTAGCTTAGGTAAATTCAACTGGATTCTCATGTCTGCCTCTATATTTAATCTGTTATACTGTCAAACGTGTAGTAGCTGGAAAACTCAGTGTACACATGGTGGAGTGGAAATTATTTTGATGCTGTTAGACCTCCTGAAAGAGGCTCAGAGGCCACCAGGGGCCCTCGGGCTACACTTTGAGAGCCACTGTGAAAAATAAGAGATGTCAGTTATTCTCAAAAGAGATGCACTGCAACCACCATACAAAAGAAGTTTAAAACTCAGTCATTAAGCCAAAAAAAGTTTTTATCGGGCAAAGGATTTTAGTGGACCTTTCTCCAAAGAATATATACAATAGGAGCATGAAAAGATATTCAACATTAGTTATTAGGCAAGTACAATTTTAAAACCACCATGAAATACCACTTCACACACACTAAGATAACTAAAATGGACAAGACAGACAACAAATGTTGGTGAGGATGTGACAGGAACCTTTATACATTGCTGGTAAGTTCGTAAAATTGTAAAGCTGCTTTAGAAAACTATTTAGCAGGTCCTAAAAAGATTAAACATAAAGACCAAACATCACATTCCTTGGTGTATATTCAATAGAAACATATATTCATACAAAACCTTATACACAGTATTTATGACGCATTATTTATAGGAGCCAAAAACTAGAAACTATCCACATGTCTGTCTCCTAATGAATAAAAATATGTGTCATATCCAAACACTGCAATATTGTTCAGTCATAAAAATGAATGAAGTGCTGGTGCCTGCTACTACATGGATGAACCTTGAAAACATTATTGTAAGTGAAATAATCCAATCGCAAAAGTTTATATATTATATGATCCCATTCATATGAAATATCCACAGAATCGGCAAATCCATAGATATAGATTTGTGATTGTCAGGAACTGGGAGAAGGGGGAGGAAGGGAGAGCAAGTGCTAATGTTTATTTCTTGGCTGACGAAAATGTTCTGGAATTGGTAGTAATGGTTGCACAACTTGTGAATGTGCTAGAAACAACTGAATTTTATAGTATGTGAATCATATCTTAATAATGCTTTTACAAAAACAACTACTGTTCTCACTTCTCCCATCTTCCCGATATTCTAATATGTTCCCCAGGTTTACCAGCTTACTATGTATCTTGCCTCCCTATCCTCCAGACTGTCATACCATTGAAGGTTCTTACTTTAGTGAGCAACTCATAAAAGTGAGGGGAAAGTTCTCATCCCTCCAGTACACTGAAGTGAACTAGGGAAAAAATTGAAAGCTTTAACTTTACATGCATATTGTTGTATAAAGACTATATCAAACAGAAGTAGTTATACCTATGCCCATTCTACAGGTCAGCAACTTAGGCCATTAAAATTTAATAAGCAAAGAATGATAGCAGATGTGTAAGTTTTGATTTTGATTAAAATCATGAAATTATAACTCATAATATAAAATGAGTTGAATTTAAATAAAGGATAGTTATACGCCTGATCACCACCTCTGTCTCTCCTAATTATACTAAGTAGACTCCAGTGTTTGAAACAAATAATGTCTGCCTAGACTAATTCCTACGTATCTCTTCTCTTGACATCCATGTCTTTAATGTCAAACCTCTCTCTATTTCATGTTCTCTTCCTGTCCAGAACAGTACTGACATAGTGATTGGCAGGGGGGACCTTTAGTCAATAACTGTGACTCTATTAACAATTGACATAAAGAATCAACTTTACTTAGTCATCATTTTTTACCGGCAGGATGCAGAGTCTAGTCCTTACATTTTCTGGGCTCCAGGGCTGTCAACACCATTGTAAATAAATCTTTTGTTTTTCATCAGCAACAGAAGTAATGTCTCCTGCTCTGCTTTTAAAGACTTCTGATCTGACAGCCACTTTGTGGAACTCTGTCTACCTCAACACATTATTTGGAGTCTAATACTACCTTCCCCACCAAAAGCAATACAATATTGTTAATAAATGTATGGACACAAATTTCACATGCCTGCATTAAATCCCACTTACCTTCTAACTCTGTGGTTTCAAACAGGTTACTTAACCAGTTTAAAAGGTCAACTATAGAGTTTAATAATAATTTAAGAGATTAATAATATAATTTACTTTATCAATTTGTTATAAAGATATAATCCATGAACAGTACTAAGAAGAGTTCCTGACATTTGCTAAGAGGTCATGGGATGCTAATAACATGTAAGATGCCCTGCCTTTGGCCACCTAGAGAAAGAATGTATGAGAAAAGGTGGGATTTAAAAGCAGGTCATTTGTTTCAAGTATCCAGTCATGGTTTATTAATTTGAACAGCTTCATTGTGATATAAATGACATATAGCACAGTGTATAAACTTGAAGTGTAAAATTTTGTGAACTTAACATATGTGCATACCTGTAAACCCATCACTACAATCAAGGAAATAAACATATCCATCACTCCAAGAAGTATTTTCATGCCACTTTGTAATACAGCTATTCTTCCCTGTCATCACCTGTCTTTTGTCTCCAGCAACCACTGATATTCTTACAGTTATGACACATAAGCTTGCATTTTCTAGAATGTTATGGAATTGAATCATAGTTTTCTTCTCTGTTTTATTCCATTCACATTTCTTTGTGTGGGCATGTGTTTTCATTTATCTTCATTAAGTAGCTACCTAAGAGTGGAAGAAACGTGTTATATGGTAGGTGTATATTTAACTTTTTAAAGGGTGACAAACTGTTTTCCAAAGTTGTATGATTTTATATTTCAATCAGCATTACCTAAGAGTTAAAATTGTTCCACACCCTCACCAGCATTTGATATGGTCAGGCTTTTTAATTCTATCCATTACAAAGAATGTACAGTGGTATCTCATTTTGGATTTAATTTGTATTTCTCTAATGACTAGTGAATTTGTGATATTTTTATGTATTTATTAACTATCTGTATATCTTATTTGATAAATGTGTTAAAATCATTTGCAAATTCCTTTTATTATCTTATTGAAGTTTGAGAGTCCTTGATATAATACAGCATAAGTTATTTATCAGATATGTTTTGCAAATATTTTCTCATTTGCCTTTTTCATTTTCTAAAAAGAAAGTTTATTTGGAAGAGAAAATGTTTCTAATTTTGACAAAGTAAAAATTATGCTTTTACTTTTTAAATTCATAGGTTTGCCAAAATTTGGAGATTTTTGCATCTTAGTTAATGAGCAGATGAAGCTCTGTATTCTTTTCTTCTGATTTTTTTTTTTTTTTAAATCAGGGCAATATTGGTCTCATAAAATTAGTCAGAAAGTATTCCCTTGTCTCCTACTTTCTGGAAAGGTTTGTGTGGGAGTACTATTTTTTCCCTTCCTAAAAAGTTTTAAAAAGTATGTTTTAAAAAGAGATTATAGTTTTGATGTCCTATTAAGGAAATATCTTTCCAAGCCCATGGTCACCAAAATTTCTCCTAGTTTTCCTTCTGGGCATTTTATAATTGTCCTCTTTAGGAATATGATCCAATGTGAATACATTTATGCATACAGTATAAGGTAGAATTTGGGGGTTTGGTTTTGGTTTGATTTTGCATTTTTTCCCAGCACCATTTATTAAAAATATTTTTCTGTTGAATTTTCTTGAAAACTGTAGAAAATAAATTGACCATGTACGTGTGGGTCTGCTTCTAAAATATTCTGTTTCATTGGTCTATATAATGTCTCTATATTTATACTAATATGAATGTATTCTCATAGCTTTATGGCTAAGTTTTGGTATCAGGTTATGTAAGTCCTATAACTTTGTTTTTCTATTTTAAAGTTTTTGGGGTAAGCTAGCTATTCTGAATTTCTATGTTAATTTTAAAATTTGTTTATTAATCTCTGTAGAAAGAACATGGTGCTCTTTTGTTTAAGATTGATTTGAACGTAGACAACAGTTTGGGAAGATTGACAAAATAATATTGTTGAGTCTTCTAATTCATAAACATAGTTTATATTTCACTTTATTTCTTCTTTAATTTCACTTAGAAATGTTTACATAGTTTTCAGCATATAGGTCCTGAAAGGTTTTAATCAAACTTATCCCTAATTATTTCATATTTGATACATTTATAAATTATGATTTTTCTCATTTCAACTTGTAAATTTTTCATTAGTAGTACATAGAAATGCAATTGATTTTTGTATATTGGCTTTTCATCTTGCAAACATTCTAAATTCACTTATTAGGTTTACAGCATTTTTATAACTTACCTAGATTTTCTACATAGACTATTACATCATCTCTGATAATTTTATATCTCTCTTATAATTCTGTATGTATTTGATTTATCTTTTTCTTTCTTGCTCTCTCTCTTTCTCCTCCCCCTACCCTCACCCCCTCTCTTTCTTCCTTCCTTGTTTTTGTCTTATTGCACTGGGTAATGTCTCTAGTATAATCTAGTGAATTAGAAATGGTAACAGCAGTTATTCTTGTTTCTTCCCTAATATTAGGGGGGAAAGCATTGTCTTTCACCATTAAAGATGGTGTTAATTGTATGCTTTGGATAGATATCCTTTATCTGATTGAGCAAGTTCACTTTTATTTCTAGTCCCTTGAGAGTTTTTATCATAAACAGATATTAGACTTTGTCACTTGTTTTTTCTGAATCTGTTATGAGGGTCATATGATTTTTCATGTTTAATCTGTGAATATAGTGAAATATATTAAATTGTATATGTTAAGTCAAATTACCCTTACTGGGATAAATCCCACTTGATCAGGAAATATTGTTCTTTTTATATATTGCTAGATGAGACTTGCTAAAATCTTGAGATTTTTACATCTTAGTTAATGAGCAGATGAAACTCTGTAGTTTTCTTTTCTTCTGATTTTCTTTTTTTTTAATCAGGGCAATATTGGTCTCATAAAATTGGTCAGGAAGTATTCCCTTGTCTCCTACTTTCTGGAAAGGTTTGTGTGGAGGTAGTATTTTTTTCTCTTCCTAAAATATTTTGTTAACTTCACCAGTGAATATTTTTGTAACTAAAGTTTCCTTTGTAGGAATATTCTCAAATACATGTGTTCTATTACTTTAATAGATATAGGAATATTTAGCTTTAATAGTTTGTGTCTTTCAAGGAATTTATTTCATTTGTTAGTTTTTATTGGCAAGAGTTATTCATAAAATCCCTCAGTATCAATTTAATGTCTGTAAAGTATGTTGTGATTACCCTCTTTCATTTCTCCTCTTTCATTTCTAATATTGATAATTTTTTCCTAATTCATATGTATAGAGTCTTCCAAAAAGCTAGCTTTTGGTTTATTGATTTTATCTATTTTTTTCTGTTTTCTATTGCATGTTTTCTGCTCTTTCAGTGGACTTTGCTGCTATTTTATTAATTACTCTTACATGCCTTATGTTTAATTTGTGCTTCTTTTTCTTGGTTCTTAAATTAGAAGTTTAGGTCATTTCTTTTAAGCTTTGCTAATTTAATTGAAGAATTCTGCAACATTTTCTCTAAACATTCCTTTAGCTACCTACCATAAAATGTGGTTTGTTGTGTTTTCATTTACTTTCAGTTCAAAATACTGTCTCATTCCCTTTTGATTCTTTTTTTTTTTTTTGATCCACCAGTTTTTAAGACATTTTATTTAACGTTAAAATATTTTAGATTTCCCATTCTTTTTAGTTATTGGTTTCTAGTTTATATTCTTTTTATTGTAGTCAAAGAATATACTTTGCTATATTTGGATTCTTTTATATTTATGCAAACTCATTTTTTGACAGATTATGGTCTATCTTGCTACATGTTCTATGTGTACTTGAAAGTAATGTGTACTTTATTGTTATTTGGTTGAGCATTCTAGGTCATTTTGGTTGATGGTGCTTGAAATTACTGTATCATTGTCCAATCAATTATTTAGAGAAAGGTATTGAAATCTGTTTCTGTAATGGTGATTTGTCTATTTCTGCTTTCAGTTCTTTCAGGTTTTGCTTCATGTATTTTGAAGCACTGTTATTAGCAGCATAAATGTTTAGAACTATTATGTCCTTCTGATCAATTGATACCTTTATCATTATCAAATTATCTTCTTTATCCCTGGTAATATTCTTTACTGGTATAATTCCTCTGGTATAAAATAATTAATTCTATTCTTCTTTGATTGATAGCTTGGTATATTCATTTCCATTATTTACTTTTAATTTGTTTGTATTTTTGTGTTTAAATTTTATTTCTTGAAGAAGGGCATAATTGAATCTTACTTTTACATTAAATTTAAAACTTCTGTCTTTTAATCAGGGAATGTTGAAAACCATTTAATTTGATTAGTGATATGATTAGGTTAAATCAACCATATTGCTGTTCATTTTCCATTTTCACACTTTATTCTTTTTTTTCTTCTTTCTGCCTTATTTTAAATTAATTAACTTTTAAATTTTGTTCTACATCCTTGACTGGCTAATTAGCTTTAACTGTTTGTTTTGTGTTTTAGTGTTTGCTTTAGTGTTTCTAACATGCATGTTTATCATTGTCTAGCTTAAAGTAATGTTGCTTCACTTCACATATAAGGAAAAATCTTATTACTGTATACTCTTCATTTCCCTTTCCCAAAAAAATCTTTGGGCTATTGTTATCATCCATTTTGCTTCTACACACCTATATGATAAACTTCAAACTGTTATTATTTTTATTTTTAAAAATCAATTATCTTTCAAAGAAACTTATAAATAGGAAAATTTTATCTTATTTTCACACCCATACTTTTTTCTGTTGATCTTCATTCCTTGAATAGATAGAGATTTTCGTCTTCCTGAAGAATTTCTTTTAACATTTCTTTGCAGTGCCGGTGGTGACTTTTGTTAGCCTTTGTATGTGCCAAAAAAAAAAAAAAAAAAAGCTTTTTTTTTCTTCATTTTCCTCAAAAGATATTTTTGTAGAATATGGAATTCTAGTTTGATAGGTCCTTTTTTTTCTTTCTTTCTTGACTTTAAAATCAATTACCACAGTAATCCTGACTTGTATTCTTATCTCCATTTTCCTATACATAATATATCTTTTTGCTCTTGCTGTTTTTAAGATTTTTTTTTTTCCTTATCACTGGTTTTAAGCAATGTGATTGTGATGTCCCTTCTTTCAGTTTTTTTTCATGTTTCTTAAGGTTGGGGTTTGTAAGCTTCTTGAATCTGTGGTTTATAGTTCTGTGGTTTATAATTCTCATCAATTTGAGAAAAAACTGAAGTCATTATTTTTCATATATTTCTTTGCCCTCTTCTACTTTGGAGTTCTATAATTTGAATGTATTTTAGGTTATTTGATACTTCACAACTTCACTGACACTGTTTTTTTTTTTTCATTCATTTTTCTCTCTTCACTTCATCTAGGATAGTTTAATTGATATATCTTCAAGTTCACTAATGTATTCTTCTTCCATTTCTAACCTCTTGGCAATCCCATGCAATGCCTTTTTCCTCTCAGACATTGTATTTTTCATCTTTAAAAGTCCAGTAATCTTCCATGCCTCTCCTTAACATGTTTGTGTTTTTCTATCATCTTGAGTATATATAGAGTATATCAAAACTGTTTTTCTTGTTTAATAATTGTATCATTTTTGACATTTCATTTTTTTTCTCTTTATTAAGAATATTTTCCTACTTCTTTGAATACCTGCTCATTTTTTTATTAGATGCCAGGTATTTTGAAATTTATTTTGTTAGGTTCTACATATTCCATCTCAGTGAAGTATACTTAAAATTTATTGTGAGACACAATTACATCTTTTGAAAACAGTTTGATCACTTCAATTCCTGCTTTTTGCTTTGTTAGGTGGATACAGAGTAGCCACTAGTCCAGAAAATAGAAATTCCAGTGCATTAGTTCAGAGCTAATTTTTCCTCTTTAAGAGAAATGTTTCTTGAGCACTCTTATTGATGTCTTGTCTATTAACAAGATTTTTTTTTTTTCCATTGGAATTAGTGAAAACACAAACTATTCCTGGCTCTGAGTGATCTATAGGAATTGTTCTGATTATTCCTTTCTGATGATTTTTATTTCCCCTATCTTCAGATAATTCCCTTATGTGAATGTGCTGACCAGCACTCAGCTGAAGACTTTACAGGAGCCATCTGCAGACATTTGGATGTCTGTGCGTGTCTCTTCTCTCCAGTAACCTGCCCTGCAAATTCTAACCACTTTGATTTCTCAGAATGTTCCACTCTGTCCCTTCAACTTAGGCAGATAGCCAGTTGAGCCGTGATATTTGAGTTGTGCTGTGGCCTGGAAACTCTCCAAGCAGTAAGCAGAGCAATCTTAAAGCTCATTTCATTAGTTCTTCTCTCCTAGGTGTTACTATCTACACTGATTGTTCTCTGATACCGGAAACATCATTATTTTCATATAGTTTTCTGATGGTTCAGTTGTTTAACGTGAGAAACCAAATCTGTGCTCTGTTATTCTATCATGGCTGGAAATAGAAATTCCAGTGCATTAATATTTAAGATAATTATCTTAAATACATATCTTAATATGTATTCATAATACTGATGTTTTAATTTTACAAATTAATTAAACATTATAATTTTCATCAGGTTTTCATAATTTTTGCCAAATTCAAATATTTCTTATAATTCATCTTTTAATCTATACATTCTAAAAAATTTTAATAGACATGGCCTATGTCTTTGAAAATATTCTGAGTTTGGGTAATACAGAAGTGAGCAAACATATGCAGTCTCTGATCTTATGGAACTTATATTGTAGCTGTAAGATATAGATAGTAATTAGATATGCAAACACAGAAATAATATAATGATATATGCAACAAAGTAATAGAAGAGTGCGTAAAGTCAGAAGTGGCATTGAGGTGGGTGCCATATTAGCCAGGATGAGGAGTGAAAGCCTCTGTGATGAGGTGATATTTAAATAAGGTGATAGTTCACCTAAGAACTAAAAGGGTGTGGGGTGAGCTTTGTTAATAACTTAGGAAAGCATGTCCAGGAAGAAAGAACAGCAAGTCAAAAAGGGTGCTTTTGTAAAACAAACAAATATATATGTATATAATTATATAATATATAAATTACATATTGTATATAGAGAGAGTGAAATGGAGTTAACAATTTTCAGAATAAAATAAAATGGTACTGGAGAGGTAGGCAGATACTAAATTGCAGAGCCTTATAGGTTGTGATTTATGCTTTCAGGGAAGCAATCTAACATATGGAATGGATTCTAGGGGCAAAAATGGAAGCAAACGTACTAGTTAGGAAGCAGAGGCAGTAGTCCAGATAAGCAGCCATGTTGGCTTAGTCTTGATGATAAATAGATTTTAAAAATACCTTGGAGACATCAGCAATCAGATTTGCAGATAAAGTCTACATGTAGGGAAGAGAAGGGTGATTTGAGGTAAAGAGATGAATTAAGGAAGAGTTGAAGATTTCTGCGTCTTTGACTTTGAAAGACTGGGTACGTGGCATAACTTGTTACTGAAATGCGGAAAGTAAGAGAAACAGGTATAGAAGAAAAGTAATAAATGTTCTGTTTTCAGTGTGTTAAATTTGCAAGTGGAAATGTCAAGTAGGTTGTTGTGAATGTATGTTTGGACCTCAGGGAAATGTCAAGACTGAAAATAAAAAAACTATTCATTTGGCATTGTATAATTTCATTTGCTTTTACCTGGTGACATTGTTCTATTTGAGAAATATTTGGCCTGCTTCACTTAGGACCCCAATTACTCACCTTTCAGAGGCCTAATGGTATCTCGATCTTCCAGGCTACAGTTAAACACAGGCGGGGCTGGAGTGCCCTCTGGTGGACAAACTGACAAGGCTTAGTTTAGGACACTGGAGTATGGACAAGCTAAAATAGGAAATAGGGACTTAGCACACAAGCGATAGAAGAGACAACTGTAAGAGCATAACTACATGAATTGGGTTAGCTGTTAAGAAGATACATCCAGTAGCTGAGTACAAGTAGAAAAGGGAGAATGCGTGTTGTGTAATCGAACTGCTATTCAATTCTAGCTTGATTTTATGTATAGAATGCGGTCCCAGTTTTGAGAAATAGGATTTTTTTAAGCAAAGTCAGAAATCTATACCATTATTTAAATGTTTTTGATTTGTAACCATTAGCTGCTATTCAGATTGAAAGCACTACATACGGCAAAATTATGCAATAAAAGATGTGTAGATAAGATTGGTGGATTGTAGCCATGTCAGTATCATGGTGGCCATACTCTACAATTGCTTTGCAAGATGTGACTACTGGAGGAAACTAGGTAAAGGGTCCATTGGATGTCTCTGTGGTATTTCCTACAACTGAATATGAATCTGTAATTAGCCCAAAATAGTTTAATTTTTAAAATTAAATTTTCCATGGGTCAAATTAAGCCCAGGGACCACTAGTTTGCAACTTTTATCTCAAGGAGAGAAGACATACACAGTGGTGCAGTTTAAAAACGGAGCCCCTAAAATTCTATAGAAAACAATGAAGTAGTTATTTGTCAGCATAACAACCAAATCTTAGGCACATCTATGATGAGTAAATGGAGCTCCTGCCCTTTGCCCTCGAACACTACAGGAAGAATGGACAAGATGGCAAAATATGGGCAATTGTTTGGGGAATCCAGAGAGGTTGTAAAACCAAATTCCAAGAAAGTAAATACTGCTCTCTGGTTCTCACCTGCCAATCTTTGAAGTGATGCCTTATGTAAGAGGAAAGTTCATAATCTAGAAGGCATGAATGCACCACCCTCTTTGTGGATGACTTACTTATTTGACTAGTTAACAAAATGGGAGAGCATGGTTTAAATGGATTATCAGTTTATAGATGAGACAACTGGGAGGGAGACCTTTCAGAGCTTGAGAAAACATAGAGACATACATTTATTTTATTGTAATTTACTCATAAAGAGGTGTTGCCTCTGTGTTTAATTTAGAGAATACACACGGTCTTTTCTTTTAACCTAACGATGATACAAAAGCAATACACATCCAGGAGAAATTGTACTTCACATTTTGAATTTTGATCTTTCCTTGGGCTAACCATATGTGGTACAGTATTCTTTCTAGATCCTGGGCGGTGGCAGTGAGCCACAGCTCCCAGGCAGCCACATAATCACAAGGGTCAACACCAGTACTCCACAGTGTACTGTGTTGCCAGATGATTTGTCTAACTGTAGATAAGGTAAGTGTTCTGAGCATATTTAAGGTGGGCTGGGCTATGCTAGGACATTTGGAGGGTTAAGTGTATTAAGTACATTTTCAACTTACAATATTTGAAAACTTCAATGGGCTTATTGAGTTTGTCAGGCTGTAGCCCCTTTGTAAGTCAAAGGGCATCTGTACATGATACAGTTTTTTTTTTTAAATGGACCTAGTTTCTTATCTTTAAAATTATAGTATTGCAATCAACTTCAAAAAACATCAAATGTTTTGCAGGAATTGCATTTCTTGATTCAAGAAATTTATCCTGTTGCTCATTATACAAGTTCTGTGCTACACATTGCTCAGACAGCTTATACTCTTTACCGCATTCCTAAGATCGGTAATTCTGCCCATCTAAATGATTAGTGCAGAAGGAAAGGAGAGGAAGGGAGGAAGAACAATTTGCAGAGGAGTCAGCAAGAGGTCTTGGTAATGGAAGCTAATGAACTAGAAAACTTTATTTGAAATTGTCATCCTCAATAGCACACCTTCCAACCCAGCAACATCATCATAGATATGGGATTGGGGTTTGATAATTATCCACACTTTTTCTTCTACCCCATGATTTGACATAGGCCAATGGAAAAGTAGACATTTGTAACAGACATATGGAAACCAAATATCCGCACTACCACTTAAAAGGCTAAATTATAAATTAGATGAGAGACCATATACTTTCTCCCAAGTCTGGCTATTGGAATTATCTGTTGGATAGCAAATGTGGGTCTGCAGAGTTGATGCAAGAAACTAGAAGTGTTTATCCAGTTATAATCCAGTGGCAGAGAGAAGATAATGGGGGAGGGGGAAGGTAGAGAGGGGAAGAGAGAGAATGACACCTCCATTCCAGGACATAAAAGACAAGACAACCCGAAGTAAAACTGTAAATATACAATATCTGTCTTAGAATAGCCTCATTTAAAAATATTTTAAATTATTCTATATATGTTAATCCAGAATTGTGCTTGGCTTTGAAATACGATCATAAACAAGATATAGTTCTTGTACATAAAAATTCTACAGTCTAGAAGAGCTAGAAATAGACAAGGTAAAGATATACTTACGATCTGAAATAACTATATAAATTATGTCATAATGACATAATAACATGCATAATATAGCATGAAAGTAAATATATTAAATATTGAAATAAACATAATTATGTTCTTTAGTAAATATGTACTTATATATACAGGTGTATGTAGTACAAAATAGGTCTGAAAAGTACTGAATTTTAAAAACAATAATATGATTTTCAGTTGGCCAGATATGTTTTGTTGTATTTCTTTATTTTTTATTTATTTATTTTTTTATTTTTTGAGATGGAGTCTCGCTCTGTTGCCCAGGTTGGAGTGCAGTGGCACGATCTTGGCTCACTGCAACCTCCGCCTCTTGGGTTCAAGTGATTCTCCTGCCTCAGTCTCCTGAGTAGCTGAATTATAGGTGCGTGCCACCATACCCAGCTGATTTTTTGTATTTTAGTACAATAGACTCTCTCTGGAGAGTAATAAACCCTAGCCATGTCCTAACGGGGTTCCAGGGGATTTTGTCGTGGATGTTTACAACATTCCTTTTATTTATTTATTTATTTATTTATTTTTTATTATTATACTTTAAGTTCTAGGGTACATGTGCATAACGTGCAGGTTTGTTACATATGTATACTTGTGCCATGTTGCTGTGCTGCACCCATCAACTTGTCAGCACCCATCAACTCGTCATTTACATCAGGTATAACTCACATTCCTTTCATGGGCTACTTTTTTATCTTGGTGAATTGCCTGAAGCCTAAGTGTCCAACCCCTGACCAGGTGTCCCTCTCACTTGTTTATCCTAAAAGACACCCTGTGGCTTTTGTCTGACTTGTGTCTTATTCATTCCTGACAAGATAGCCACTCTCTAGGAGAGCCCTGACTAGGAGAGAAGTTAAATCAGTATGTGTCAGTCAAGTAAGAAGAGGCCATACAACAAAAACACATAACATAACAGAAAGTGTATTATTCTCAGATCCATGAGAGTAGAGGGATGCCTCTGGGAGTCAATCAGAGGTCACAGGGCAACGTGTTCGACCAGCAGGTGGTGGCGGGGCGGGGGGCGGGTGAGAGAGAGAAACAAACAAACAGACAGACAGACAGACAGACCTACAGGCTGAGGCCTTACTGGGATCCAGGATGTTACCCCAGCAAGTTTCCCACATGGAGTTCTAATTGGTGGGTGTAGAGCAAGCAGGTGTGAGTCGCATGTGGTGACTGATCGGGAATGCTCACTGAAGCATACCTGCACACTGAGTGGGGAGAGGAGTCAGTGAGGTGAGTCAAAGAGGTTATGTCTGCATGGGAGAGTTGGACACCAAGAGGTGGTTACTTAAATGAAAACTCTGTCAAGAGTGACTAAGCCCTTCTTCTGGTATGCGAAGTTAAACCTAGGTTCAGAATAGATGCTGAGACAGCATAAAACTGTAAGAATTGACTGAACATCTCATTCTATGGAGGAAGACACTGGCTTCTTTCTTTGAAGTAGATTCTTCCTTTATTCTGATAGGGGAAACTTTGTTGATGTCTTTTACCCATAAAAGAGAGGTAAAAAACCAGCAGTTTATAAGCTAAATCAAAATGTCAATATTCTGTTCACAACAGTGTGAAGACAGTTGTCTCTGAACGTATAATCCGGGTAGTCACAGTTCCCAACACTCCATATTGTCATACATTTGTTGCTCGACATATCATTTTGTTTATGTGATCTCAGCAGACACTTGAGTTTTGCCTGTGTTACTGTTATTGCCTCTCTCCGTTCTTGGGGAGGCCCTGAGAAAGTGACAGAATCCAAGTACAGGCCCTTCAGTCTTCAAGTATGTGCTCTATTTAGTAATAAAAATGAATATATGTTTAGAACAAATCTTCCCCTACAAGGTTACTTTTTTGTTCCTAAATCTAGATTCCTGTCATTTTTCTTAGGTTATTGAGTATTCATAGGTCTAAACAGTTGTTTAAATTCAAACCCCTGTCTTTTCAATTGTGAGTTTGAGAAGGCTTCTATCAGAAACCCAGTCTATCCACTTTGATTTTTTGTTATTTATCTTCAGAAATTTCTCATTTTAAAAGGAAAATCTCCTTCCCCACTGTCTGTATGCCTTTTTTAAAAGTGTATTTTTCCTTCAGTGGCAAAATCTAGTCCTAAAATGCTCTGTGAACTTAAGCATATGAATTGTTATCATTTTCTTTTTGGCAACAAATATGTAAGCTTAAACTCCCATCCTGAACCGTAAGTCACTGGTAACTAAAGCTAGTAAAGCCACAGTCTAAATTGTAAATCTGGGAAATATTGATACGTACCTACATTTTACATAATTTTCTCCTGGCAAATCTCCATCTAAAGTATCATGGGGGTCACTACTTGTCACTTGTATAGTTGGGTCACTTACTTTCTTTTTTTTTTTTTTTTTTTTTTTTTTTTTTTTTTGAGACGGAGTCTTTGCTCTGTCGCCCAGGCTGGAGTGCAGTGGCACGAACTCGGCTCACTACAAGCTCCGCCTCCCGGGTTTACGCCATTCTCCTGCCTCAGCCTCCCGAGTAGCTGGGACTACAGGCGCCCGCCACCTCGCCCGGCTAGTTTTTTGTATTTTTTAGTAGAGACGGGGTTTCACCGGGTTAGCCAGGATGGTCTCGATCTCCTGACCTCGTGATCCGCCCGTCTCGGCCTCCCAAAGTGCTGGGATTACAGGCTTGAGCCACCGCGCCCGGCCGGGTCACTTACTTTCTAAGTAGCTTAGAGACCCCAATGTGACATATCCCATGGAATGAATTGTGTTTAACAAGAGAGGCTGCCGTTTTTGAGTTCCTCTGACGTTTGGTTATTTGCATGTCTTCAGGCTGTGAGCTGAAAAAACAGACTTCAGTGATGTGATGAGTTCAATGATCATTCCAGCTAAAGGAATAAAATTCTAAATCAGCAGCAGCCAAGCTCAGTCTTTAGTAGAAAGACTCCTCTACTATGTTCAATTTATTAAGATATCTAACACAATCAGGCCCCCAAAAATTATTTCTCCCATCAAACTGCAAACTGCAAAGTCCATCCTCTACTTCTTTCCCTGGTATGGAGATTGAGTGTGCCCTCAACAAAGGTTACCCAAGTAAGTACATTACAAAAAGAAAAATGGGAGAAACAAAATCTGTATGGTCTATAGTAATTTTTCTCCTTTCTTATCTTTCATCTTTGTAACTTTGTTAATCTTTCTATAGTAGAGATTTTTTAAGTAAAGTAACAATTCTGTATGTTAAGTAAACATTTTAATTGCTAAATATACTTTAAATCTATTATTTGGTTGATTCAATAATCATTCAATAGAAATACTTACTATGAGTCAGGGATATCAGGGAATAAAATAAATAAAAATTACTATCCTTGTGAAGCTTAAATTCCAGAGTAGGGAATAATAAAAAACAAACATAATACATAAAACATTTTTATTGTTTATTAAAATAAGTATGCTGAAAAAAACAGTAATGAAGGAAGCTAGCTTGAAATTTTAAATGTGTTCATGGAAGGCTTTGTGGAGAAGAGGCTATACGCGCAAAAACTTGAGGAGATTGAACACGTTAGCAAAGTGGACATTTGGAGGAAGTTACTCCAAGCAAAGGTAACAGCTACTACAAACACGATGAGGCCTGACATCAGTGGGGAAGTAGGGAGAATAGGTCTTAGCATCCTTTTTGACTGTCTTACTGAACATTAGCAACTACACCAAGAATATGAAGAGAAAAAGTGATGTAACCAGAACTCACAGTTGGACTGCCATGTTCCATTCTTATTTTGCTCTTTTTGTTAATTAGACAATGCCCTAATAGATTCCTTTGGCTCACCTGTATTGTAATTTCCTGAATGAAGAAAAGACAAAGCAAACAAAATCATGTCAATTTATTTATCTCTATTAGCAATTCAGGAGACAATTGGGAGCAGACAAAATAGTTACAGAAATTGTGATACAGATGCAACTGTAGAGCTCAGGAGGTTGGTTCCACATTCCAAGTTCAATTGGAGACAACCCTTCTATCCAAATCTGACACGAGAGCCAGGTACTATATTTTCTGTATCCCACTAGATGATACCATTACAATGTCAGTTTCTCACTAGAAATATGTTATTTATCTTGGTGCTAAAGATTACATAAAGACTTGGAGTTAATAATTTACCATTGAAGGAATGTTACTTGGTCAGCACTGTGCTGTGTTAAAGGACAAAAATGAACATTAGTGATTATTAAAAGATTGAGGCTCACAGGTATGTACAAACTCCAACTTCAATATAGAAGTCCTACCACATGATTGGGATACTTGTGTTATTACAGTGAGGCCAGTGGGGAAAAGTCCCCTCTGACCAGGTCAAAATTTGTTAAAAACGCAAGGAGTACTGACTTACATTCTTAGTTTATAGAGCAACTTTTAATGTTAGACAAGAAGAGGGTTTTCAATGACATATTTAATCTAGTATCCTCTCTTTCCTTTGAACTTTACAAAAAAATTCCTTTAAAGTCTGTGCCAGAACACTATATGGGTGGCATTGAACTCCAAGCTACTCCTCTAATAACATTCAACCTCCCCACTAACCCCCAAGATGAAGCAGACATCCTCTCTTTACATGGGTAAACCTTATCTGATACATACCCAATTAGGCTAATAAGTAGACTGTCTCTGTGCTCATATGTATTCCTGAAGATCAGCTTTACCTCTAAACTGTCTGAGCATTATTCTTCCCTTAACCGTGTATGAATATAACTGCTAGTATCTATGTAAGTCCATCCGAATTTTTAGTGATTCATTCCCACTCTTATACCCTAGGTATCAATATTAAGTAATTTTGCTAGAAAGAATTTATAGTTGGATACACATTGAAGCCACAAGCTAATGTAACCCTCTTAAGAGTGAAACATTTTACTTTCTTTTTATCCTCCTTTTTCCTCTTGCTGAAGGAAGAACAGAGAGGCAAAAAGAAAACAAAACCTTTTAAGCTTCCTGTCAATTATCTTTTATCTGCATCTCTTTCCATTGGCTATCTTTCTTTCCTCTAGCTTGAGATTATTACATTTTTGAGAGAGAGAAAGAGAGTATTTGGAACTGATTCCATGCAATTTACTGTTAGAGTTGGAGTTTATGAGAAAGAAAATAGAGTGAAGGGAAATATTCTTTTTTTTTAGAATTTCTATCTTATATAGGAAAAAATGAAGAACAAATTCTATTTCTTCATGTTTGTAAACATGAAGAAATATTTCTGAAGTTGCTCTGTGATATTTTTTTGGGAATGGGAGTTTTACTTTTATATACTCAATATAATCACCAATATTTCTTCAAGGTATCATCTCATATATGCAGGAGTCTGAAAATTCTCAGTCCACCTACCACATTCACATTGTTTTCAAAGCAGTTTTTAGATTGCTTTTAAACAATACAGTTCTTAATGTTTATAGCCACCTTTTCCAAATGCATTCAGTAACCGAGTTCAGGAACACTTAATTATGCCATTGGGAGTTTTATCTTGGCCGAATATTAGTATGCAAATTTGAAAGGATACCCACCTCAGCAGAGAGTTTAATTTTGAAGCTGTGAAGTAACATTCTAACTTCTGTTTTATTCCTGTTGTGTTCCCAAATCACTATGACTACAGAAATGTGTAAATCTTAGTTCCAATAAATTCAGAGAATAGACATTTGAGCCTTTAAGTCCTTGGGGAATAATAGTAAATGCATTAACTGCTGCTACAACAAGTAATTATATCCACACAATTCCATTTCTTTTGGTCTGACATCAAAAGCTGCTGAGAGGCAAATGTCGATAGAGGAAAACTGCTTTCTTGAGTGGTAGATCTATTATTTACACAGTGATGGGATAGTCAGTGTCAAAGAGTTCTTGCAAACTAACATAAAGGCTTTAACTGAAAGAGAATGTTGTGCCTGTTTAATAACTTGATATTAATGACATTGAATCCTATTGAGTTTTCGTTTTTAAAGGTAGACAATGACAGATTTTGAAAGGTATCAAGAATAGCACAAAATCCTAAGCAATGAGAAGGACTGTCTGACTTTTCCATCAACACATTAAAACTGTGTCATGTGAATCTACAAAGCAAATCATCCACCTCTTGGTTTCTTAGTGTTGTGACTTAAATAGTGGTAAGGCAGAGACCAGGATGACTTTCAGAATCTTAGGCAATGTTAGTGGGCTCATATTCTATGGATGTTGCTATCATAGAGATAGTTTATGTTTAACCTTAAAGCAACATGTGTATTTTGTTATCATGATTGCTGTTGTTTTGGATTTTGCATTTGCTGTTCTCTCTGCCTGGAACACAAGTCTCTCAGGCCTTTGCATGGGTGGCTCCTTTTCAGCATTCAACTCTTTGCTTGAATGATACTTTTTTAGAAAAGCACATCTCCTCTAACATATGAGGTACATTCAGTAACTTGCTTTATTTTGTGCTTTATATATGTATTAAATTATCAGTGATATTTGGTTACCTGATTATTGCTTATTTTCTCCCATTATTTCCCCTATTATCAGTTTTATTTACTGTTATATCTCTATAACTCATTCAGTGATTGCTCAACAGTGGTGTTGAATGAAAGGAAAAATAAAAGAAACCAAACATGCCAATATGTGTTCAAATCCAGTAATCTTTAGGGTACAGTTGTTTAACACTTGGCTTACATAAAATGGCACAGGAAGAATATGTTCAAAAGCTTTCTGTTTTATGTGAGACACTGACTCTTTAAAGTGGCTTATAATGATTCTCCCAAATATAACATTTTAGAATGAATTGTCTATCTTATATAAGTTTTCATTTGTTCAGAAATGGCCAAATTACCAAGTGACTTTGCAACTATTGACCAGTTTTTGGTTAGGGTGTTGTTAACGCTTCAAGGCTCAGTGCATAAATGAGAGCCTTTTTTGACTTGTACATGAATTCAGGCTTGAGCTGCAGAAACTCAGGTCTGAAGGACTGTATGTGGAAAACAATGACCATAGAAATTACAGGTTTGTCTGAAACTCTCTGAAGCTGAAGGTTTTAAACAGATAATAAAATATTTAAAAAGAAAATAAAGCCTTTCTAAAAGAACTATTATTGGGCAGCTCTTTCATCTGGGAGATGATGATTTTCTCTATTTATGAGCAGTTTACTACTTTTTTGGTTTTGCATTGTCTTATTTTTTCATAAAAAGACAGTGACTTGAGAAGTTTTGAGGGAATTTTCCCTCTTATCTGACAAATAAGAAGGCCTGAACTAAGGTAGAAATGTCAGAATTGCCATTCCAGAATTCTTAATTATTCATTAATCTTCTTGGGTTCTATATTACTAAACAAGTATGTGTACATACAGAATTACATCCATAATTTTAGCCCCTTGTTTGGGCAATCTGGGAACTCATTAAGAAAGCACAACGAAATTGAATTATTTCTCCCTCAAAGACAATGCAGTAGTTGTGCTGAAGACGTATTTACTCTCTGTAGTGCAGGATTAGCGATAGTGCCAATGTAACACGTTAATCATCAACTTATGGCACCAGTTCCAGGTACTTCTATCATTTGTGACTATAATATTTTTGAGCAACTTCCGAAGAATATCATAATCACAAAATGAATTCCATGTTTCAGATTGCTCTCATGAATAAAACTGGTTCTTTCCTAAGCTAAATGCACTCCTGAGATAGGTACATCCGAAGCCACAATGATCTTTTCCATGCTTGAAACTGCCATTCGATATTTCAAGATCATTCATTTGGCAAGAAACTGATAAAGGATGAAAATGGATAAAGCAGGAGACTTTTGGCCTATAAAAAGTAAAAGCAGGATTCTCAGTTCTCGCCTGGCATTTTCAGTAATGCTAGGAATAGTTGGCAACAATGCAACACAGTACCTTATTATATTATTGCCATTATTCTTTTAGCTTTGTAAAAAGGTAACCATTTTGGTTGCTGCAATTACAGAGAACATTCTTATTTCACTGCACAGTGTTGAACTGAGTTTTCTGCTCCATTGCGAGCTGATAGGAGTGTGATATTTACATTTTCTTCTTTAAATAATAGTGCAAAGAAGTTATCAGACTGTGACTCTCACAGTACAGGGCATAGGTGATTATTTTGGGGTCTATGATTGGAATTCCAAACAGTAGGATCCAGGCACAGGACATGGCACCTACCAAACCACTTGCTTATTTGCCCTAAATTACTAGAATTGTATCATTTTTTATAAGTATTTTTGCCTTAGTATACGTTATCTATATTTTTGCCATATTGAATTGAAAGCATTTCCATTTTAGTTTGCAATTATAAGATGAACTCTTGAAAAATGTACCCAGGGATTATATAATATTAATATAATTCTCTTTTAGTTTAAGAACTGATATGCATTCATTTTAATAATAGTAGCAATACTTCAAGAAACTTTCATACAAGGAAAAGAGATTCACTTTAAAAACTCATTAAAGTAAGACAAATTCATGTCAAGTGAGTGTTTTTTCCCAATTAAAATTGACTTTTGTTAAACAGTAATTATTTTTCCTGATACCTTAAATGTTTTATTTTTCAGTAGAATAAGCTAACTTTACATATAGTATGAACAAATTAAGTTTTTAAGTTTTAGACACATATTTGGGAAAACCTCAGCAAACTCTGAATCTAGATTGGTGATTGTTTACAGTAGATATATTCCATAATTACAGTGAAGTTTTTCCATTGCTAAGGCTGATAAAATATACTAAACTTCTAAAATCCTGACTGAATGCAAGAATCAGCTGATTCTGAACTTCCACTCTGCTTTCTAGTTTCTCTAGGGGATAATAGCAACCAGGAAATGATAGACTTTGTGCGTTGCAGTGCCAATGTAAAACTTTCTAATTCTGACTTAACTCTCTTGCAGAAACCAGGGAACAGCAAATGGTTTTCAGTAGTGATAGCTAGGGAAGGGACAAAGAAAAAGCAAACACTTTTTTTTTTTAATTTTATTTTTTAAACTAGTTAATAGGAAAAAAAGAAAGTGGACAAAGAATCAAACAATAATTTAAAATACAACACTAGTTGCAGTCAATTTTTCTCCTCCAAGATGATCAAATAAAATGAAATTGAGTCAAAAAAGGAAATTCTACCAAATACACTTGGAACTACACATGAGCTTAGAAGATAACACTTAAATGCCTGCACGTGTTGTGGCCTCTTCACTGAGTTACAGATTGTTGATCCTGGAACAGCAAGTTAATAGACTGTGAAAGGAAAGAATAACCATGAGATGAGATGGCTAATACATCAGCAACCATTGGGATCAAAACAAGGAATAACTATTACTTCTTACTTCCTAGGACACTATCATCTTCCAAATTTCAAAACAGAACACATTTACTGTGGCAATCGAGATGGAAAAAGATACACGTCTAAGAGCAATTTTTATGACACCCTTCATTTAAATAGAGATTTGGGGAGAACAGAAACAAATACTAGAGGTGAAGAGTATTTTGGCTTCTGTTTTCTAATGTGTTGGGAACAACTTTGTTCCTCTTTGAAGTAGTAATAAATCTTGCCATTCTAAATACAGTGGAATTCAGTTTAGGGAAAAAAAATATTGTCAGAATTTGATGATAAATCCTTGACAGTAAGAGTTGTTTAAAACCAAATAAACCTGATGACTTACATGAATTTTATTTGAGATACATGGCTATTAGGAAAAAGGCAGAGGATTATCTCCCAATTTTTCCTTTATTCAGCAATCAAGTAATCTACAGACTCTGCTTTTATAATAGGAAGAACTGTGACCAGTCTATTCCAAGATTTCTCCCAACTCTATTTGGAGAAATAGCTTGGGTCCTGGCCTGAAGCTCTCAGAGTACTTATGTTTTTATGTTTTTATTTATTTATTTATTTATTTATTTATTTATTTATTTATGTTTATGAGTAGTACAGTGATTGAAAATGCTAGGTAGGTCTTTCATTTTAGCAATTCTGAATGCTAGGAAATAATGGTACAATATCTATTAATTCTTCAAGAAAAAAATATGTACTCCATAACATTTATTCCCAGAGGGAATACAATTTTTTATGTACCCTTCTTGACAAAAGTATTAAGAGAATCAACTTCAGAGAAGCAAGAAGTGAAACCTCAGGAACAGAAAAGAATGGAAATGTCTCAAACCCTGATAGTGTTGGTAGCAGGAGGATGAGAGATGATAGAGGATGAATTTATCACAGTTTCAAATTTTCAAATTTCCCTGGATCTGTGTCTTTTGCTGTGTAACTTTTCAGTGCTCTTACATTGTGGCTGGGTCATTCAGCCCTACCTCTTCAATCTAAACTCGGCTATGTTACATGTTTTTGGGCAAAAGCGTTATATACATGTTTGTATATATGATTTTTCTTCCCATTCTTTCTCTACCTATACCAACCATATTTGCCTATACCCTCTGGGAAAATTGTTATGAGCAATAAACTTTTAAAGTATATGTGTATACACATACACACATATATACATACATACATACATACATACTGTGTGTGTAGAGACTGAGCGAGAGATAGACAGACAACAGATAGATAGAAATTGTGTTAGGAGGTGGGCAAATTTGCATAAGTATAGGCAGAATATAGAATGAAATTCATAGAATTTTATTTATTTGTTGATTTGTTATATATACTCAAGTTCAAGGACTAAGTCAGTTCTCTTGAATTTCTTTATTTTTTAAATTCTAATTTTAAAGAAAAATATTTATAACTTACATGACCTAGTTGAAATTTAGGCTGGTATCTCTGAAATAAGGAAATGCCTATAGCACTAATCTCTTTTCTGAAGAACTACACAGCCTCCATTTGCAGTTACAAAGTTAACAGATTATTTTTTTCTCAATTAACGATGGCATCAACAAAGCTTATCTCCTCCTAATACCCTTTTAAAGAAGATTAAAAGTTGTGTAGAGGAAATCTAAATACCGGCGAAATCTTAGCAAGTCAAGCATATTAGCATTACTAAAAAAATTTAATTGTAGGAAATATTTATAAACAGAATTTGTTTTATAAGTTTATAAACAGAAATATCAATAATAATTAGAGTTTAAACAAGATCATAATTTTGAGTTCATAAAATAGAGTTTGCCTTCAACTTGAGTCTATTTTTTCTCCCCATTCTTTCTCTGCCTACGCCAGCAATATTTGCCTATACCCTCTGGGAAAATTTTTGTGAGCAATAAACTTTACAGTTATTAATGATTGATGAAGAGTAAAGTATTGACGGTAGAGCAAGTTAACTTTTAAAAGTAAACATATATGTTATTTACTTTATAGGTTAGTAACACAATATATTATTTGCTATATCACCATCTCCTTAGTGGATTTCAGCCTAATCCAGAAAATTTGCCATACAATAGTGTATAATTACTCTAGAGGCTTGGAAATAGTATATGAAGGTGCCAAATCTAAAAGTGGCATAAGCTGTTATGATGAAGAGATCTATCAATACAATTTCTTGATCAAGATAGATAGGTATCGTGCTTGGTAGTGGGCAAATTAGGGTAGGTACAGGCAGAGTATAGAATGGAATGCATACATTATTCTTATCTTATGAAACAATTCCAAGATACAAAGCTCAGGGGTAGTAGAGAGAGACTCCGCTGTCATTAAAATGGGGCTCCTGGCAGTGTGTGGTGGCTCACGCCTGTAATCCCAGCACTTTGGGAGGCCAAGACAGGTGGATCATGAGGTTATGAGTTCAAGACCAGCCTGGCCAAGATGGTGAAACCCCGTCTCTATTAAAAATACAAAAATTAACCCGGTGTAGTAGCAGACGCCTATAATCCTAGCTATTCAGGAAGCTGAGGCAGAGGATTGCTTGAACCCAGGAGGTGGAGGTTGCAGTGAGCTGAGATCATGCCATACTGTACTCCAGCCTGGGTGACAAAGTGAGACTCTGCCTCAAAAAGAAAAAAAAGGGGGCAGGCTCCTATGATTGCTCTGATCTTCATCATTTATAAGCTAGTAGAAACAGGGTGAGAAAAGTCAATGACAGGCAACCAACTTCACTTTAAGAAAGGATCTGGAAAATGTGCGTATCACTTCCATTCACATTCCTTGGCTGGAACTTAGTCTCATGGCTACAATTAACTTAAAAAGAAAAAGAGCTAGAAAATGAAGTTTTTAGTGAAATAGCTATGGACCCAGTTATAACTCTGAGAAGTATTCTTTAAAGGAATGAGAGAATCTATATTACAAAACAATGAGCACTCTCACCACAGAGGATATGGAGGATTATCTTTTCCAGAGATAGCCTAAAAATATATCTCATCTCAAATGTTCTTAATGTGATCTTGCTACTCCCACATCAAAAGATACAGTCTAATAACCTGTCTTGCATATGGGCTATTTGACCAATAGAATGTGGCAGAAGTGAAATTTTGTGACTTCTGGGGCTAAATTACAAGAAGCTTCATTGCTTCTTTCTGTATCTCCTGGAATACTTATTTTTGGGATCCTCCTTTTGCAACCAAACCGTTCTAAGAAAATCCAATACACATGGAGATTTCTTCAGACATATGTAGGTTCTTTAGTCAGCAAACTTACCTGGGCTTCCAGTGGACAGTCACCATTAATCACCAGCTATATTAGTAACCCGTTTTTAATATGCAGCCAAGATAAGCTTTTAGACGACTCCAGGCTCAGCCCCCATCTGATTATGACTGCATGAGAGTCCCCAGAACAGATCACCCAGGTGTCAACCACAGAATCATCAGAAATCATAAGTTGTTTTAAACATCTACATTTGAAATTTGTTACACACAAAAATAAACACCTGTAAAAGATAAGTATTTATTGTGGACATTGAGTAAAATCTCTGTCTTCATTCCTCTCTTGAGTTGAATAATGAATATTATGCTATCAAAAGGTAACCTCTTCCTTTCATATTTTAAGTGGTTATTTAAAACTAGATGTAGTGGGGCTACTTCAAGGTTCTTGGCTGGAATACCTTTCTTCCATTTCACTCTAGACCTTAGTCATTATTAAAATTCAACTTCTGCAAGGAGAGGAAGATTTTAGATGTTATCAGTCATTTTTGCCTTCATAGAAATAAAGGATTTAAGTTCGCGTGTTAAAAATGGGTTTGAGAGATGACTGAGCATGGTGGCTCATGCCTGTAATTTCAGCAACTTGGGAGGCTTAGGCAGATGAATCACTTGAGGTGAGGAGTTTGAGAACAGCCTGGCCAACATGGTGAAACCCTGTCTCTACCAAAAATACAAAAATTAGCTGGGCATAATGGCGGGCACTAGTAGTCCCAGCTACTCGAGAGACTGGCAGGGAGAATTGCTTGAACCCGGGAGGCAGAGGTTGCAGTGAGCCAAGATAGCACCACTGCACCCCATCCTGGGTGACAGAGTGAGACTCTGTCTTTAAAAAAAAACAAAACAAAACAAAAACAGATGGATATGGGATAGATTAGATTGCAGGCTTTGAATATGTGAGGGAAGCAGAAAATGAGACAGCAGGAATAAATGGGGACAAACTAGGAGCAATCAATGCAAATTTTACTTCATAATTTTGTCTACAGCCTATTTCATATTCAGTAATCACTTACAGTAATGCAGAACCCCTAGGAGGACATAAGAATCAACAAATTGCTTTATTGTGTATCTTACAGATTTTTGTACTTCCATCATAGTGTTTATTGTTCTTTTGATTTTTTTTTATTTGTATTTACATGGGTGCCTGTAGTTATCAATAGGACGTAAGGTGAAATGTGCCATTGTTTACAAGTGATTACTTCCTCTAGTAGGCTTAGGTTCCAGAGACTGGTCATTCAAAGAGGCTGTATTATCTAGTTGGTTATACTTACTTATCATTAATATACCAATGATTTTTCAGTAACTGCTTGACTAGAGCATTCTTCGAAAATTGAATGAAGATTTTTCATTCATAATTCTTAAAAGGAAATTCATATGAAGATCATCTCCAAATTACATAGATATTTAATGATTCATATACTTGCATGATCCATACTATAATTAATTTTACATTTAAAGGTGTAATTCAGTAACAAAATGAATAGTAGTGTTTTTATTTATCAATTCTTATTACATTATAAGGAAACAAACCTTTTATATAGTGTGTATGTATCTATATCCATCTAGCTATCTGTCTGTCTATCTATATATGTCTCCCTGTGTTTTTGACAAAGAGTTATTAGTCTGAGTTGCTGAAACTGGAAAAGTCAACAGTCTATTATTACCTCTTTCTTTTTTTGTCTCCCTCTTTCTTCTCTTTTACACTCTTGAATTTATCAAGATGAATCTCTCTGAGGATTCAGTTATAGACAAAGCATAACTTGGGCTATGCAGAGAAAGAAGCCCAACATACCTTGTTAATATCATGCTGAAAGTGGATAGACCTGAAGATATCTACGTTATCAAAATTAAGATGTCAGATTTTTGTAACATGTTCAATCACAGAAAAGAAGAGGAAATCAGACCTAATTTCCTTATATGAAGAATTTTTAGCAATCCAAAGTCTGCAAGTTATAATTCTGAAAATATAGTATTTTAATCTTGAAGGTGATTGGTTGAAAAAGTCATTGCCCTTTCTGACACAATATATCATTACAAAGCCTAGCTATTCTGGAATAGTTGCACCTACACTCTAGATCTGTGAACCCCTTTAGGATGGCATTCATCTTTGTGAGGCAGAAAAACTAGACACCAGTGACTTTAAGTGTAACAAGGAACAAATTTTCTCAAGAAGTTCAGAGATAACCAGAGCTAGTAATTTGGCTCCTATACCTAAAAGACCTAGTCATTAGCAGCCTTGCTGGCTAGTTTCATCCTTATTTTCACAGAATTTTATTCCAATATCATATAGAGTGATCACACACCAGAGGAAAAAAAAGCAGGACCAGAGAAGGGCAAGGTAAATGCTAGATGGTTTGTACCTTTTTATGAGAAAAAACACTAATTTCCTATAAGCTCCAGTCAGTGAAAAACTGCTTATATTATTTTGGTCAGTTAGATCACAAAGCAACTAAACCTGGGAAATTAAATATGAAGGTGGGTACACTGCACCCCAAAACTAAATAGGGGTTTCCTTTGTAATAAGGGAGACAAAAATGGAGATTGGGCACCAAAAGCATCCTCTGCCACAGTCCTGGATGCCCTTTGTTCCTTTGAAAGTAAAGATTTTCTCAGGGAAAGACTAAAGGGGACTTTTAATTTCCAAAGCTTTGTCGAGAACTTTGCTATAACACGGTAACAAGCAAAAGCTTTGGGTGGCAAAAGTGATCAATCATGGAAAAGGAGTTGGACAGGTCAATAAATATAACACTGGCAAGCAGACTTTGATATATGAGGGAATAACACACTCTAACTTCCAATACTGCTGTGCCAGGTACCTTGATGGGAAACAAATGCATCATTCAATATACTGCTTAGCTTGGAATTGCCATACATAAATGGGCAGCCACTTTTCATTACTGATAACAATCAGAAGTGCTAAGATGGGCCTATCATCAGTGATGTGAGTGTCCTCATGGGACAAGATATGACTTCTATGATTTTATTTATAACCACAGAATAATTTCAGGGACCAGCAATCATTAGCTACTATAACTGGCTCTGTCATTCTGCTAGAGATAATCACCTTTTTAAAATAATGATGGTGGGATAGCAGGTATATGTGAATCTATTGTTTACTCCCTATGTCAAAAAAATTAAATGAAGAGGTGCCACCACTGAAGCCGCATAGGAAGTAATATGCACCATAAATAGTTGAACGAAGGAACTGACTTTATCTCTAGAACTCTTATCATCATATTAATAGTTTTTATTTTCCATAAAATACCCAAGTAGATGGGAAAATTTAAAAGTTATTTTCTTTATATTTGTGAATCTGTCTTCCTGTGTATTGTTATTCTTAAATTATTGCTGTTTTTTTCTTTTTTATTGTTATAGTGTAGTAGTTATATATTTAAACAGAAATTGATATGGAACTGCTTTAGCTGTTGAGTCATGTTCAAAATATTGCAATTGGTCAATATTGTTTAGTAAACATCCCATACGCTCTGACCTCGTATGAAAATGATAATAAAATGAAATCTAAGGACATTCTGTCTCCTCAGGATACTTGTAATCTAATGGAGGTTACAGGACATTTTGCAAAGAATGAATAATAGCAAGAAAGCATTATGGTACTGGCTCCTAAATAATACTTTCATACTTTTCCTCTTTTCCTGACCTCCAATTTGAGGAAGAAGCTTTCCTCATATTTACTTTTTATTTTATTTTTATTTTTATTTTTATTTCTATTTCATTTTATTTTTAGATGGAGTTTTGCTATTGTTGCCCAGGCTGGAGTGCAATGGTGCCATCTCAGCTCATTGCAATGTCCACCTCCCAGGTTCAAGCAATTCTCCTGCCTCAGCCTCCTGAGTAACTGGGACTACAGGCATGTGATAAAATGCCCGGCTAATTTGTTTGTATCTTTGGTAGAAATGGGGTTTCACCATGTTGGCCAAACTGGTCTCGAACTCCTGATCTCAGTTGATCCACCCGCCTCAGCCTCTCAAAGTGCTGGGATTAGGTGTGAGTTACTGCGCCCAACCTATATATATATATTTTAAGTCCAATCCTAAGCTCTAATTCTCAGCCTTCAACCCACGTTAGAAATGTGCTCTGTCATAAATCTTCCCTCCTCTTCACCCACCCACACACACCTTTCATCTTCAGCTTCTTCCTATTCTTTGGTTATTTTCCTCAGACTAGAGACTGGCATAGAATCTTTCATCTGCCTGAGTGTGCTAGGACTGCCATAACAATGCACCACAAACTGGGCGACTTAAGCAACAGTCTTACAGTTCTGGAAGCTAGAAGGCTAAAATCAAGGTATTGGCAGGGTTGGTTTCTTCCAAGGGCTATGAGGAAAAGACCTGTTCCAGGCTTCTCACCTTGGCTTGTAGATGGCCGTATTCTCTCTATGCCCCTTCGTAATGTTTACCTTCTATATGTGTCTGTGTCTGTGTCTGGATTTCCCCCTTTTTATAAGGACAACAGTCATATTGGATTAGGGCCCACCCTACTTTAGTATGACCTCATCTTAACAGTAATTACAGCTACAATTACCCTATTTGCAAATAAGGTCAGATTTGGAAGTACTGGTGGTTACGACTTCAAAGTATAAATTTTAGGAGGACGTAATTCAATCCCTAGCTCCATCCCAGAAGATCTTCCCATCTTTTGAAATTCTGTGCCAGCTCTCATTTTCCCATTAGTGCCAAACTTCTTGAACATATAAATAATTACTAGTTCTGTGAAATTTCCCTACACACGTTCCCATCCAATTATATCCTTCCTGAAGCAGCCTTGTGAGATAGTATACAGGGAATGGTGTCACACTTTCATAAATAGGTGAAGTAACAAAGGCTTACAGATTTTAGGTGATTAGATCATTAGGCAAATAGGTGACTAATCCAGGACACAAATTCATGTTTTCTGAGCCGCAAATTCCAAGATATTTTCAAAATCTTATTCTTCTTCTGCTTCTTTACCACCTATGCATATCTTCATTTCAGATCTTATGTTCTTTTTTTCTGCCTGACCTTTTGGTTCACAAATTTTGTTCAAAATATTTGGTTTTACAATGCTGTGTCATAAAACATAATGAAAGTTAAAGAAGTTAAAAATCTTTTTTTTTTATATACTTTAAGTTCTGGGGTACGTGTGCAGAACGTGCAGGTTTGTTACATAGGTACAAACGTGCCATGATGGTTTGCTGCACCCATCAACCCGTTTTCTACATTCGGTATTTCTTCTAATGCTATGCCTCCCCTAGCTCCCCACTCCCCAACAGGCTCCTATGTGTGATGTTCCCCTTCCTGTGTCCATGTGTTCTCATTGTTCAACTCCTACTTATGAGTGACAACATGTGGTGTTTGGATTTCTGTTCTTGTGTTAATTTGCTGAGAATGATGGTTTCCAGCTTCATCCATGTCCCTGCAAAGGACAGCAACTAATTCTTTTACATGGCTACATAGTATTCCATGGTGTATATGTACCACATTTTCTTTATCCAGTCTATCATTGATGGGCATTTGGGTTGGTACCTAGTCTTTGCTATTGTGAACAGTGCCACAGTAAACATAAGTGTCCATGTGTCTTTATAATAGAATGATTTATAATCCTTTGGGTATATACCCAGTAATGGGATTGCTGGGCCAAATGGTATTTCTAGTTCTAGCTCCGTTAGGAATTGCTACACTGTTCTCCACAATGGTGGAACTAATTTACCCTCCCACCAACAGTGCAAAAGTGCATCTTTGTTTCTGTCTTCATTTCATTATTTACCCAGTAGTCATTCAGGAGCAGTTTATTTGGTTTCCATGTACTTGTGCAGTTTTCAGTGAGTTTCTTAATCCTGAGTTCTAATTTGATTGCACTGTGGTCTGAGAGACTATTTGTTATGATTTCTGTTCTTTTGCATTTGCTGAGGAGTGTTTTACCTCCAATTATGGGGTTGTTTTTTAGAATAAGTGCAATGCAGTGCTGATAAGAATGTATATTCTGTTGATTTCGGGTGGAGAGTTCTGTAGATGCCTATTAGGTCTGTTTGGTGCAGAGGTGAGTTCAAGTCCTGGATATCCTTGTTAATTTTCTGTCTCATTGATCCGTCTAGTGTTGACATTGATGTGTTAAAGTCTCCTACTATTATTGTGTAGGAGTCTAAGTCTCTTTGTAGGTCTCTAAGAACTTCTTTTATGAATCTGGGTCCTCCTGTATTGGGTACATATATATTTAGGATAGTTAGCTCTTCTTGTTGCATTGATCCCTTTACCATTATGTAATGGCTTTGTCTCTTTTGATCCTTGTTGGTTTAAAGTCTGTTTTATCAGAGACTAGGATTACAACTCCTGCGTTTTTTTTTTTTTTTTGCTTTTCATTTGCTTGGTAAATATTTCTCCATCCCTTTATTTTGAGCCTATGTGTGTCTTTGCACATGAGATGGGTCTCCTGAATACAGCACACTGATGGGTCTTGACTCTTTATCCAACTTGCCAGTATGTGTCTTTTAATTGTGGCATTTAGCCCATTTCCATTTAAGGTTAATATTATGTGTGAATTTGATCCTGTCATTACGATGCTAGCTAATTATTTTGCCCGTTAGTTGATGCAGTTTCTTCATAGCGTCGATGGTCTTTACAATTTGTCATGTTTTTGCAGTGGCTGGTACTAGTTGTTCCTTTCTATGTTTAGTGCTTCCCTCAGGAGCTACTGTAGGGCAGGCCTGGTGGTGACAAAATCTCTCAGCATTTTCTTGCCTGTAAAGGATTTTTTTCTTTCTCCTTCACCTATGAAGCTTAGTTTGGCTGGATATGAAATTCTGCATTGAACATTCTTTTCTTTAAAAATGTTGAATATTGGCCCCCACTCTCTTCTGGCTTGTAGGGTTTCTGCAGAGGGATCCACTGTTAGTCTGATGGGCTTCCCTTTGTGGATAACCCAACCTTTCTCTCTGGCTGCCCTTAACATTTTTTCCTGCATTTCAACCTTGGGTGAATCTGACGATTATGTGTCTTGGGGTTGCTCTTCTCGAGGAATATCTGTGTGGTGTTCTCCGTATTACCTGAATTTGAAAGTTGGCCTGACTTGCCAGGTTGGGGAAGGGGAAGTTCTCCTGGATAATATCCTGATGAGTGTTTTCCAACTTGGTTCCATTTTCCCCATCACTTTCAGTACACCAATCAAACATAGGTTTGGTCTTTTCACATAGTCCTATACATCCTGGAGGCTTTGTTCATTTCTTTTTATTCTTTTCTGTAATCTTGGCTCCTCACTTTATTTCATTAAGTTGATCTTCAGTCTCTGATATCCTTCCTTCTGCTTGATTGATTCAGGCATTGACACTTGTGTATGTTTCACAAAGTTCTCATGCTGTGTTTTTCATCTATATCAGTTCATTTATGTTCTTCTCTAAACTGGTTATTCTAGTTAGCAATTTGTCCAACCTTTTTTCAAGGTTCTCAGCTTTCTTACATTGGCTTAGAACATGCTCCTTTAGCTCAGAGGAGTTTGTTATTGCCCACCTTCTGAAGCCTACTTCTGTCAATTTGTCAAACTCATTCTCTGTCCAGTTTTGTTCTCTTGCTGGTGAGGAGTTGTGGTCCTTTGGAGGAGAAGAGGTGTTCTGGTTTTTGGAGTTTTCAGCCTTTTTGTACTGGTTTTTCTTGATCTTTGATGTTGGTGACCTTTGGATGGGGTCTCTGAGTGGTTGTCTTTTTTGTTGATATTGATCCTATTCCTTTCTGTTTTTAGTTTTCCTTCTAACAGTCAAGCCTCTCTTCTGCTGGTCTGCTGGAGTTTGCTGGAAGTCCACTCCAGACCCTGTTTGCCTGGTTATCACCAGCGGAGGCTGCAGAACAGCAAAGACGGCTGTCTGTTCCTTCCTCTGGATGGTTCATTCCAGAGGGGCACCCACCAGATGCCAGCAAGAGCTCTCCTGTATGAGTTGTCTGTCAGTCCCTACTGGGAGGTGTCCCCCAGTCAGCATACATGGGGGTCAAGGACCCACTTGAAAAAGCAGTCTGTCCCTTATCAGAGGTCAAATGCTATGCTGGGAGATCTACTGCTCTCTTCAGAGCTGTCAGGCAGGGACATTTAAGTCTGCTGAAGCTGTGCCCACAGCCACCCCTTCCCCCAGGTTTCTGTGTCCCAGGGAGATGAGGATTTTATCTATAAGTCCCTGACTGGGGTTGCTGCCTTTTTTTTTTTTTCCCCAGAGATGCCCTGCCCAGAAAGGAGGAAATCTGAAGAGGCAGTCTGGCCACAGAGGCTTTGCTGAGCTGCCATGGGCTCTGCCCAGTTTGAAATTCCCTGTGGCTTTATTTATACTGTGAGGTTAAAACCCTCTACTCAAGTCTCAGCAATGGCAAATGCCCCTCCCACTCACCAAGCTCTAGCATCCCACATTGACTTCAGACTGCTGTGCTATCAGTGAGAATTTCAAGCCAGTGGATCCTAGCTTGCTGGGCTCCATGGGGGTGGGACCCGCTAAGCCAGGCACCAGAGGTCTGCCAGTTGTGAAGACCGTGAGAAAAGTGTAGTATCTGGGACGGAGTGCACTGCTCCTCCCGGTACAGTCTCTAATGGCTTCCCTCGGCTAGGAAAGGGAAATCCCCCAAACCCTTGTGCCGTTTTTAATTTTACTATCATATTCCCAATATTTAGTAGAGTACCATGGATATAGTAGATACTCAAAAATGTTTTTTGAATGAATAAATGAATATTAATGTTATAGAATGATTTTAAATATCAGTTTAAAGAAAGGGAACTTTTACATTAATCTACCTGCCATGAAAATACCAGACTAGTTCCCGTCTTCCAGCAGGCTAGAATTTTGCTTAAGAATTTCACTCATTTTATCTAGGCATCCATATAATCATTAATGCTTTCATTCATCTGAAACAAATTTGCTTTCTAGTATAAATGAGGGGCTGAGATACTACAGAAAGATAAGTAAGGACTTCTAAGGTGATAGCAGAGGTGAAGGTTGTTAGCCTGTATTTATACTACAGTATATATACAATATCACATATTGGATATACATACATAAATATATGTGTGTGTATGTGTATACATGATATATGCAAACACACAGGTATGTTACAATGGCCATGGGAAGTACCAAGAGAAACACACTAACATGATGCTATAGGAGGAGATATACAGCAGAATATAATTCCTCTAACTGAAAGCATCAATCCAGGAGCTTTATGCTGTTTTCACTGACCTCTGATTCCTATTTAAATAATGCTGCTGATTCAAATAAATGAACAGGTCAATGTGAAAGATGCTGTTCAACTGAGACCTTTGCCTTTCTCTTTGGACAGCCTCCAGAGGGGGCAGAAATCAGAATTGATCTTCTGCTCAAGAGACATCAACCACAAAGCCTCAGGCATGTCTTGACCATCCCGGCATTGAGAAGAATAAATAAGTTCGAAAAAGAGATACTATCTTTGCTACCACATTCTTTAGTTGGTGCTAAACTAGTCATCAGCATTATGTCAAAAAAGAATGCCCAGGTCAAATTTCAGGTTGTTATATTTTCTTTGTTATTGTTTGTGTGTAAACATACACACACATATTTGTATAAGTTAGTATATAACTATATAATTAATACATAAATATATATAGTATGTTATATGTGATTATCAATTATTACCAATAAAGTGTTTAGAACAATCAAAATCAATCTAATACTAAAAAGACTCTACTTAGGTATGACATCATGTTAAGTAATACACAAGGAGATTTAAAAGGCACAGCTACAATGCCTCTTAAGAATTTAACTTCCACCAAAGGCATTTTTTTTTTCAAGCATTATCTCTTTTGACCCTCATAAGAACTTTATAGAGAAAGTATCATTGACCTATTTTACGGTTAAAAAAATATCTTTGCGTGGTTTGATGACTTCACTGAGGTCACACAGTTGAAGCCAAGTCTCCAATCCCAGTGTGTTCCCTACTACACTATGACTACAGCATTCTTTAATGAATGACCCATAGCCTGGTGGAGAAGTTTATGGGTTCTTTTAGTGTACTAAAGATTGTCTAAAAAGCTCTTTCTTCAGAGATTATAGTTGGATAACAATCAAAGTTTTCTGTTGGCTTGTTTTTCCAGTTCCCAAACCAGGAATCATCTTTTCTCTATCTCCTATATTAAATTCATTAGCAATTTATCATGGCCCTAATATGTATCTTAAATCCACAACACTTTAGTTCTGGTGACTATCATCTCTTGCCTGGCTTCCTGTCTCCCTGTTTTCACTGTGGTGCTCATTTCCATAAAGGGCAAAGTATGTGGAAGTTATAAAAAATTATCACCCTAATTTTTTTTTTTTTTTCCTTAGGCAGAGTTTCTCTCTTGTCACCCAGGCTGGAGTACAATGGCGTGATCTCGGCTCATTGCAACCTCCGCCTCCTGGGTTCAAGCAATTCTCCTGTCTCAGCTTCCCCAGTAGCCGGGATTACAGGTCCCCAACACCACGCCCAGCTAATTTTTGTATTTTTAGTAGAGACAGGGTTTCACCATGTTGGCCAGACTGGTCTTAAACTCCTGACTTCAGGTGATCTGCCTGCCTTGGCCTCCCAAAGTGCTGGGATTACCTGTGCCCGGCCAGGTGAATTATTTTAAAATCTAAATGTATACTTCATTTGATAACAAACACATTTTCAAAATACTAATGTCTTCTATATAAGTTTTTAACAGGAATAGGAGTAAAAGAGTTGATATACCCTCTGAGTCTATTTAAAGTATTACTATACCCCCAAAATAATTATGTTTTCAGGCAGATTACCTTGGATATGCTCAAGAATTTTCAACGGGGAGGAAATGGCCTAAGTGATAAATTCCAATGATATGATTTAATTTACTGCATATAAATTTTACTTTGTAATTTTGATTAATAGCTCTGCAAGGCAATTCAAAATGAAGTGCAGTAGTAGACTGGTATCGTTTCTGTGGTTGTCTTCTGCACTTCCTAATAAATGAATAAAAAAAGGAAAAATGAGATTTGCATTGCACTTACATGATAGCTGCTGTGCAGACACTGACCATCTTGAGCATCATTGCTTCCCTGTATATTAAATAAGCAGAATTCTCCTTAGAGATACAATTAGTCAGTTATCTCAGTCTGGTAAATTTCAGCAAAAGCAGGCCCTGTGTCCACACTTTGAAGTTGCTGGGAAATAAATTAGGGTTGTCACCAATGTATTATTCTCAGTCTCTCCACTTCCAAATATTTCTCCATGCTCTTCCTTCTTTATGTGGCAAAGTTCAGTTCAGTGATCAGTGATCCTCACATGTTTTTGAGATTGAAGGGCATTAGCCTATAAGTCTGTCGCAACTTACAATACAGACATCTCAGGAGATAAAGAAACCAAGGGAAGGAGAAAGCAGATTTGGCATCAGTGAATGAAATAAGTTTTTGGTTAAGTTTGAACTGTACTTTATAAAATTGTCCTTGCCATTAATTGCCATCAAGAAATGGGGAAAATAGTTTGTAAAGTACAATGAAACAACTATGCTCTGGAATATCTCTGTAAGAAATCTAGGCTGGGTAATTACTAGCTTAACCATAAAATGTGCCTGAAAGATTACAAAACCAGGCAAAAGCCGTAAGAAACCAGCAACAAGCACCTTAATCAACAGCATTTGTCTTTCAGAGAATGGTTGCTGGCAACACTTACATTTGAAATGCATTACAGCTGCCTGCAAGAATTAACTAGCATATCCAGAGAACTAGTGCCTCAGATTGTGAAGATTCCAGCCACCTTCTTCCCATCTAAGTAGCATAGACTTGAGTAAGGAAGTCGTATCTTTTATTACTAACAACAGCCATATCTTTGTATTATATATTTTATTAATTACTAACTACTGGAATTTCTTAGCAGTTACCAGAAAAATATGGTAAACAATAATGCATTTTTCCATTCCAAGTGTATTTTTTTTTCTTCCATGTAAAGAATAACAAGAAGTTCTAGGGCCCATAAAAATGTAAGAAGCTAAAAATATATGTCATTCCTTTTAAAGTAGGATCCAGCTGGAAACTGAGGAAACATTCCAAACTAAGATACCTGTATATATTCTAAAATATTTAAATGCTTATTAAATATAAATATTGGATGTAAACCAGCAGTTCTCTCCTCTGAGAAGCCTCATAAGAATTTGCTAGTTTATCTGTGTGTCTTTTATCTGCTTATACGTGATGTTTTGTTAAGATGAATTACCAAGAATTTTTATGTAGTATTACAGTTATAATAAGAGTCTCTTGATTGACAAAGAATAATCATCAAATAATTAACTTAAATTACCAGGGCTAGACACCAAATATTTCAAGAAAATCCATCCCAAATTGGACTTTATGTATACTCATAACAAAGTTTCAGATAAGAACCTGGGAATGGAGTATCTTGGAACACCTCCAGAATCTGCAACCACCATTCTCATTTATCTCCCTGAGTTTGTGACAAACATTATGGTCTGACACTTACTTCTAGTGACACTAAAAGTGTCACTCTTTAGATATCAAATGGTGATTACTTCTAGATCTTATTTTTGGTTTATACTAGTAGTATTTTGTTGAGCTATAATTTGTAGTAAGTAAAATGCACAAATCAAGTGTAAAACTTGAAGAATTTTAAGAAAGGTAGACACAGTGCAACCATTAGCCAAAACAAGAAAAGGAATATTTCTGGCACCCCAGAAGGCACCCTTGTTACCTCGTTCAATACATCCTAATATCTGTTGGCATAGATTTAGCTTTGCCTATTTCTGAACTTACATACAAATGAAATCATACAATAAGTACTCTTCTATATGTGTCCTTTCATAAAAAAATGTTTTTGAGATTCATCTGTGTATTCGTGTATGTTAGTAGTTTGTTCTTTTGTATTACTCAGTCCTGTTCCTTTGCTGTGAATATTTCAGTTTGTTTACACTTTCTCCTATTGATAGGCTTGGGTCGTTTCCAATTATAGGCTATTACAAATTGAGCTGCTATGAATATTCTTGTACATGTCTTACTATAGACATATGGGTTTATTTCTCCAGTTCCTAGGAATGGAATTGCTGGGTCATAGAGCATATTTATGTGTAAACATTTAAGAAACTGACAGTTTATCGAAGTGACAATAGCATTTTATAATCCTACAAGTAGTTTGTAAACATTGGCTTTGTTCTACATTCTTACCCACACGTAGTCTCATCAAAATTTTTAATATTACACATTGTAGAGGATGTGAAATGATGTCTCATTGTGACTTTTAGTTTCTTTATTCCATATTGAGTAATAATGTTCATCAAATTTTCTTTTTTCTTTTCTTTTTTTTTTTTTTTTTTTTTTTTTTTGAGACGGAGTCTCACTGTGTCACAATCTTGGTTCACTGAAACCTTTGCCTCCAAGGTTCAAGTGATTCTCCTGTCTCAGCCTCCCAAGTAGCTGGAACTACAGGCACCTGCCACCACGCCCGGCTAATTTTTTTGTTTCACCATGTTGGCCATGATGGTCTCGATCTCTTGACCTCGTGATGCACCTGCCTCGACCTCCCAAAGTGCTGGAATTACAGGCGTGAGCTGTTCATCAAATTTTTATATGCTTATTGACCATTTGGAAATCTCCTTTTGCAAATTGCCTGTGTGAATTACTTTTGTCTCTCTTTTTTTTTTTTTAAGATAGGATGTTTGTTTTCTCCTAATTATTATGTAGAAGTTGTTATATATTCTGTATATCAGTTCTTTCTTTCATATCTCATATTTTGTATGATGCCCAGCCTGTGGCTTGCATTTTCCCCTTTGTTTCCCGACAGAAGTTTTTAATTTTGATAAATTACAATTTATATATTTTTTCTTTTATGATTCTTATCTTTTTTCATCTGTGTTAGAAAACATTGCCTGAGAGTCACAAAAATATTCATCTGTTTTATTTCTAGAAAATAATAATTTTTGCTTTCAGATGTAGGTAAATTATTCATTTCAGTTTAATTTTTACATATGGTATGAACTGAAAGTCAAAGTTTACTTTCCATTCTCATTTGAATATAGGGTTGTTCTGGAACCATTTATTGGAAACACTTTGCTTTCTCTGTTGAATCATTTTGCTATGTTAAAAATGAATTGAGTAAAGATGTGTGGTCTATGTTTTAGAGTCAGTTCTGTTAGTTGATCTATATAAGTATCATCATGCCAACTATACGATATTTTTTGTTTGTTTGTTTGTTTTAGTTTTTGGTTTTTTGAGATGGAATCTCACTCTTGTTGCCCAGGCTGGAGTGCAATGGCATGATCTCGGCTCACTGTAAACTCTGCCTCCCGAGTTCAAGTGATTCTCCTACCTCAGCCTCCCGAGTAGCTGCAATTACAGGCACCTGCCACCACATCTGGCTAATTTTTGTACTTTTAGTAGAGATGAGGTTTCACCATGTTGGCCAGGCTGGTTTCAAACTCCTGACCTCAGGTGATCTGGCCCCCTTGGCCTCCCAAAGTCCTGGGATTACAGGCATGAGCCACCGCGCCCAGCCCAACTATATGATATTAATACTTGTGGCTTTGTATACAATGTCTTGAAGTCACATAGTGTAAGACCTTCAATTATTTCCTTCTCCTTTTAAAACATTTTTTTGTTAAGTCCTTTACATTTTTATATAAATTTTTGAGTTTTTTTCCAATATTTATGAAAAGAAAATCCTTCAAGGATTTTGAGTGAGATTACATTAAATATCTAAATCAACTTTAAGAGAATAAACATCTTAAAATTATTAGTCTTCTGACCTATAAACATAAAATCTATCTCCATTTCTTTGAATTTTATCTAATTTCTGTCAGCATTTTTTTTTAGTTTTAAGTGTAGGAATTTTATATTTCCCAAAGTAAACCTATGTCCATGTAATTGATGAAATAGTTGATGCTATTGTAAATAATATCTTTTTTCAGTTTCCAAATTTCTTGGTAGTATATAGAAATACAATTCGTTTTTGGTTTACCATCCTTACACTCAGCTATCTTCATGAATGCACTTATTACTATATGTTTGTTTGCAGATACATATTTTATATGTACAAAATTATGTCATCAGTGTATAATGACAATTATTAATGTAATTGTTAATATAGATAAGTTTGTGTTTACAATCAACTTATTTGTTTTATATAGTTTTCAGTAGTATTATATTTATGTTTGCTATGAGGATTGCAAATGCATCTGTAGCTTATGACAGTTTATCTTCAACTAAGGTTTTACCATCTAATATATAAGGACCTTAAACCAGCAAAAATGCATCTATCCTCTTTGCTATCCTTTGTTGTGTTGTTATCTACATTTCATTTTTACATGTTAGAAACTCTAGCTTTGTTGTTAGTTGGTTTTAAACAATTTTCTGTGTATATAGGGACATATATGCTATTTCTAATAATATTCATCTGTCTCTGAAGATCCAGGTTTTTATCTGGAATAGTTGCTCTTCAGCTGAAAGAACATTAGTATTTCTTGTACTGCTAAGAGCTAATCAAAAATTTTTGCACATTTTCCTAAAATTGTCTTTATTTTATCTTCATTTTTTAGAATGAATGTTTACTTAGTATAGAATTCTGGGGTTTCCTCCAGCGTTTTAAAGATATTATTCTTTTTTGTTTGTTTGTTTTGTTTTAAACCACCCAGTTTTATTATGGCAGCCCTAGAAAATGAACATGCCTAGAAATAAAAATTTAGGGATAAATCCCACCGCTGGCTGGATTGACTCTCCTAGGCAACCCATTTAATCCACAGAAAATGAATGAGTAAACAAAGAAGGAAGGACACATCTATCTGTAGATCCCTGTGTCCAGTGTGCTGAAAGAAGGGTCACCGCTGAGCAATATTCCGAGGCTGAGAAACTGGAGATCACAGAGTGTAACACAGTCTTCTCCAGGAGTGGAACTCATTGCTGCCAGCCCACTAGAGTTTGTTCCCATAATAGCCTCTCCATCTTTGGCCAAATACCAGATCTCTATACATATTTGTCCATGTTTGATACTATCCTCCCTGCCCACTCACTTGCCAACTTGCTCCAGTCGGGTTTCAACCTCCATCATGCCTCCAACTCATTCAAGTCGTTATTCCAAAGCACGTTTCTGGTCATCTTACTTGACGTTTTAACATCATTAATCACAACCACCTTCTCGAAGCCCTCTCTTTCCTGGGCTTTCTTACCTGTCTGAGCATTCTTCTGTGATGTCTTCAGATCTTCTTTTATTTATTTATTTATTAAAATTATTATTATACTTTAAGTTCTAGGGTACATGTGCACAATGTGCAGGTTTGTTACCTATGTATACTTGTGCCATGTTGGTGTGCTGCACCTATCAACTCGTCAGCACCCATCAACTCATCATTTACATCAGATATAACTCCCAGTGCAATCCCTCCCCCCTCCTTCCTCCCCATGATAGGCCCCGGTGTGTGATGTTCCCCTTCCTGAGTCCAAGTGATCTCATTGTTCAGTTCCCACCTATGAGTGAGAACATGCGGTGTTTGGTTTTCTGTTCTTGAGATAGTTTGTTGAGAATGATGATTCCCTATTTAATAAATGGTGCTGGGAAAATTGGCTAGCCATAAGTAGAAAGCTGAAACTGGATCCTTTCCTTACTCCTTATACGAAAATTAATTCAAGATGGATTAGAGACTTAAATGTTAGACCTAATACCATAAAAACCCTAGAAGAAAACCTAGGTAATACCATTTAGGACATAGGCATGGGCAAGGACTTCATGTCTAAAACACCAAAAGCAACGACAACAAAAGCCAAAATTGACAAATGGGATCTAATTAAAGAGCTTCTGCACAGCAAAAGAAACTACCATCAGAGTGAACAGGCAACCTACAGAATGGAAGAACATTTTTGCAATCTACTCATCTGACAAAGGGCTAATATCCAGAACCTACAAAGAACTCAAACAAATTTACAAGAAAAAATCAAACAACCCCATCAAAAAGTGGGCAAAGGATATGAACAGACATTTCTCAAAAGAACACATTCATACAGCCAACAGACACATGAAAAAAAATGCTCATCATCACTGGCCATCAGAAAATGCAAATCAAAACCACAATGAGATACCATCTCACATGAATTAGAATGGCAATCATTAAAAAGTCAGGAAACAACAGGTGCTGGAGAGGATGTGGAGAAATAGGAACACTTTTACACTGTTGGTGGGATTGTAAACTAGTTCAACCATTATGGAAAACAGTATGGTGATTCCTCAAGGATCTAGAACTAGAAGTACCATATGACCCAGCCATCTCATTACTGGGTATATACCCAAAGGATTATAAATTATGCTGCTATAAAGACACATGCACACGTATGTTTATTGCGGCACTATTCACAATAGCAAAGACTTGGAATCAACCCAAATGTCCATCAGTGACAGACTGGCTTAAGAAAATGTGGCACATATCCACCATGGAATACTATGCAGCCATAAAAAAGGATGAGTTCGTGTCCTTTGCAGGGACATGGATGCGGCTGGAAACCATCATTCTCAGTAAAGATATTATTCTGTTGACTTCTGGTTTTGTTGCTTATGATGAAAAGTCAGCTGTAATTATTGTTCCTCTGAATATATGACTTTTTCCTCTGGCTACACTTATATTTTCCATTTAATTTTGATTGTAAACCTTTTTTTAATCTATGGTATGTGTTTAGTAATCTTTACCTTTATCCTGCTTGAGGTTTAACAAACTCAATCCATGCACTAATGTCTTTTACTAATTGAGGACCAACATTTCATTCGCAATTAGGAAAGATCATTAGTGCTTGGACTGAGTTTGCACCAATTTTGGATGAAATTATATCTTCCAATATTTTTTCTGTCCCTTTTGATCATCAATCTCCTCTCGTGTCTTGGATTACATGTATATTTTAGACCATCTGTTACTGTCCTACAATTCTCAACTGCTCTGTTCTGTATTTTATCTTTTTTTTCTCTCTGAGCTCTATCACTTACATTGTATAACTTTGTTACAGTTGTTCTCAATGGAAGAAGAGGGCAAGTTTGCCCCTAAGAGGATGTTTAGCAATGTCTAGAATCATTTTTTGATGTCATAACCGGGTTTAGTGGGACAAAGGGATGTTCTACTGGCTAAAGATCTTGTAATGAACAGGACAGCTCCTCACAACAAATAATTATCATATACAAAGTGTCTGTTGTGCTGATATTGAGAAACCCTAGAATAGAGAGACCACTTTTATGAATTAGAAAACTCAATATACAATATTTCAGTGAATCTCAATTTGAGAGATATAGTGCGATCCCAATCAAAATTCCAGCCAGATTCCTTTATAAAAATTAATAAGCTAATTCTAAATTTTATGGAAAATGTTATATTTGGACCATGGATTTTTATACTTTTTTTTTAACTTAAAAATCATAAATTTGGAAGGGTAAATACTCTGTGTTGTACGAAATGCTCTTTTTGAAGACATTCCTCTGAATGTCTCTTTGAATTCCTCTTTTTGAAGACATTTCTCTTTATCATTGCAGTCATATGCTACGTAACAACAGTTTTGGTCAATGACAGACCACACATATGACAATATTCCCATAAAGATTTAATAGAGCTGTGTAATAGAGTAGGCTATACCATCTAAGTTGGTGTAAGTATTCTATGATGTTCATACAACATCTAAATCTCCTAATGACACATTTCTCAGAATGTATCCCCTTTGTTAAGCAATGTTTGACTGTAGCTATAAATTGTTTGATTACATTTCTGACATCTCTCAAGTAATTTTTTTCAGAAAAGATGTATGGACAATGACGTTTCGGGGTTCTGGGGAAATCTATATTTTTTCTCTCTTCTAAAAAGTTTGACTACCCAGCTTCTCGGGAGGCTGAGGCTGGAGAATGGCGTAAACCTGGGAGGCGGAGCTTGCAGTGAGCTGAGATCTGGCCACTGCACTCCAGCCTGGGTGACAGAGCGAGACTCCATCTCAAAAAAAAAAAAAAAAAAAAAAAAAAAAAAAGTTTGACTAGATATAGAATTTTCCATAAATCTTTGAAATAGTTGTTTTATTTAATTCCAACTAGAATTCTCAGTTGTGAGATATTATTTAATCTATTAGTATTAGAAAGCTATTAAAGCTTCAAATCTAACACTTCCAATAAGAAAGCTTCTCTGTTTCAGATCAGAAAATAGAAAAGGTCTCACAGATAAAAAAAACTATAGATGATACAATTTAAAAACAAAAAATCTTCAGAAGAATGGGAAGAAATTTGTTGAAAATTTTTCCAGAATACAGAGCAGAAAGACAAAAGAAGCAAATATAAGAGAAAACTGAAAAAGATCTAGAATGTTGCTGGGGTGAAATTTTAAACAAAATGGTTAAGTTAGATATATTGAAAAGTAGCTTTCAAGAAAAAGAGTTCGGGAAAAGAGGCCATTGGATATCTGAGAACAATCACCACAGACGAAAACAACAGCATTCCAGGTATGTTCAAGGAACAGCATGGAGGCCAGTAATTAATTCAGCTAAAAAGAGAAAGCAAGATGGAAACTAATAGTGATGAAATCTTGAAAGTAATAGAGGACATGGTTCTGTAACATTTAGAGATATGTGGACTGTGATAATAATTTGTATCTTACCTTGGGTGAAATGGGGAGTCATTGCTAGGTTTGGGGAAATAACATAATATGTATTGCATATTTTAACAGATCACTGCAATGAGACAAAATTGGATATGGGATATAAAAAAATGAACCCATGGAGAGTCCAATTTGTTTGGTTTTAGGGTTTTTAAAGTACTATTATTTATTCATTCTGAGCAACTGAACGATAAATAAGACTAGGGTGCAACAGGTCTAAGAGCTACACCAAGGGTTCAGTTGTAGATATACTGCTTGAGATGCCTACCATACATCGTCTTTTTTAAATTTAATTTTAAGTTCCATGATACATATGGAAGATGTGCAGGTTTGTTTCATAGGTAAACGTGTGCCACAGTGGTTTGCTGCCTCAAACTGTCTCTGTTTGTAGATGACATAAGCCTATATCTAGAAAAACCCCATCATCTCAGCCCAAAACCTTCTTAAGCTGATAAGCAACTTTAGCAAAGTCTTAGGAAACAAAATCAGTGTGCAAATATCACAAGCATTCGTATACACCATCAATAGACAATCAGAGAGCAAAATCGTGAATGAACTCCCATTCACAATTGCTCCAAAGAGAATAAAGTACCTAAGAATACAGCCAACAAGGGAAATGAAGGACCTCTTCAAAAACTACAAACCACTGCTCAAGGAAATAAGAGAGGACACAACTACATGGAAAAACATTCCATGCTCATGGATAGGAATAATCAACATCATAAAAATGGCCATACTGCCCAACGTAATATATATATTCAATGATATTCTCATTAAGTTACCATTGACATTCTTCATGGAATTAGAGAAAAAAAAAAAAAAAAAACTACTTTAAAAATTTCATATGGAACCAAAAAAGAGCCCAAACAGCCAAGACAATTCTAAACAAAAAGAACAAAGGTTGAAGCATTACGCTGCCAAACTTCAAACTACACTACAAGGCAACAGTAACCAAAACAGCATAATCCTAGTACAAAAACGGACACATAGACCAATGGAACAGAATAGAGATATCAGACATAAGACTGTACATCGACATCCATCTGATCTTCAACAAACCTAACAAAAACAAGCAATGGGGAAAGGATTCCATATTTAGTAAACGATGCTGAAAAAAACCGGCTAGCCATATGCATAAATATTATTTAAGTAGCTGTTTATATGATTCTGGAGTGTGATTTTCTCTTCAGGAGAGTTCTGTGCTGCAGATTTAAATTTGGGAGACATAAGCATGGATAAGGCATGAAATCGGTTAATTTGCCCACATTAAAGAATAACACTATTTATTCTCCTTAAAAGAATATTGTTATTGTTTTAAAACTTAACAATACTTAAACTTTTTTTGTTTTTGAGATGGAGTCTCACTCTGTCATCAGGCTGGAGTGCAATAGTGCTATCTGGGTTCACTGCAACCTCCACCTCCCGGTTTCAAGCAATTCTCCTGCCTCAGTCTCCCGAGTAGCTGGGACTACAGGCCGTGCCACCACACCCAGCTACTTTTTGTATTTTTAGTAGAGACGGGGTTTCACCATGTTGGCCAGGATGATCTTGATCTCTTGACCTCGTGATCCACCCGCCTTGGCCTCCCAAGGTGCTGAGATTACAGGCATGACCCACCACACCTAGCCTACAATATTTAAACTTAAAAATCATAACAATATTTTAGTAAACTTAATATTTAAAACTTAACAATAGTATTTAACATTAAAAATAATATTTTGTATTTAAAACAAGATTCTTAATAAAACAATGAAACAATTCTTAACCATAAAACAATTGCTATTGTTTTAAACTTAGTGAAGTTTAAAATTTTGCTAATTTGTATAATATTTAAATTTAAAGAAATACATAAATAGGTTTACAATTAGACACTTAAAATATTTTAGATAGTATTTTAACATGCTGATACATAGAACTGGAATCAACAGAAGGGGAATTTACTTCTCTTTAGCCTACATAAAATCAAAAAGAACAAATCAGTAATGATAGCCAAGTAATTCTGTATCTAATTGATGGCCTCGGTGTCTATGATACATTATATAAATTTGAACTACAAAAGTCATACAAGTTTGTGCACTTACACAAATGTGGATGATATAGCTTCATTATATAACTTCATTATAATCTTATGGAGACACTATAAGATTTGCACTCTGTCATTGACTAAAATGTCCTTTATCATCGAAATAATAAACTTCAAAGAGGAATATCTTCAAAAACACAGGATCCAAACCCAAGGAATAGTATTTACCTCAAACTGTGCATATTTCTTTCTTCTGTAACTCTTGTGTAACTAATTATGTTTCATGACTTGAATGCTTTAGATGAATTCACTTTTTAAATTTCTGCAGTACATTTTTTTCATTCAACTTTCAAATATCAATGGCTAATTAATGAGTGCACATCTATATAAAAATATATTAAAACACAATAACTGAGTTAAATTTTATACAGTGAAGTCCAAAGAAAAAGAAGACAATTGTATGTGCATGATGATGCTGATATCAGCTAACCTAGTATAGTTCTATGTTTCTCAAAATGTTTGAACACTCTTCACCCTGGGTGCTTGTGAAAATGCATTTCCCTAATCCACTATACTTACTGAATGGAAATATGTGGAGCTTGGGGGCAGGAAGCCTGGGAGTCTACATTTTAATGTACTTTTTTTCATTTTGGGAGCCCCTATTTGAGTGTTTTATAGTTTATCAATTATTTCTCTATTCATTTGATCATCATAATACATACATATATATATATATATAATATTCTGGGCAGTTGCTATTATCCCCCAGTATAAATGCTCTTTAACTTATGATGCAGTTATATCCCAATAAACCCACTGTAAGTTAAAAATAGCATAAGCCAAACATGTGTTTCTGATATGATAATTTCAGTTGAGGATGGATTTATCCAGACAAAACACCCTCATAAGTCAAGGACCATACTGAATGTGTATTGCTTTCAGCACCATCATAAAGTTGAAAAATCTCAAGTTGAACCACTCTAAATCAGTTCTGTGTGTATATAGATTAAAAAACGAGGTTAAGTGAATTTGTGGCAAGGTAAAAACTTGAACATAAATGTATATCTCTAGTAAAAAGACCTCATGAACTAATAGAACAAAGAAGTAATAGTGGTTTAGTTAGGTTTACTATCTCCTGCATTTACGAAAACTATGCTCTTAGAAAAAAATATTTACTTTTCATTTATCATTTTTCTTAATTTCTTAGACTGGATTCCTGAAACACCAATCCTGAAATGAGGAATTCTGTGCAAGTGATTTACTTATTTATTTATACTTTAAGTTCTGGGGTACATGTGCAGAACATGCAGGTTTGTTACATAGGTATACACATGCCATGGTGGTTTGCTGCACCCATCATCTACATTAGGTATTTCTCCCAGTGCTATCCCTCTCATAGCCCCCCACTCCCTGACAGGCCCACTATGTGGTATTCTCCTTCCTGTGTCCATGTCTTCTCATTGTTCAACTCCTACTTCTGAGCGAGAACATGCAGTGTTTGCTTTTCTGTTCTTGTGTTGGTTTGCTAAGAATGACGGTTTCCAGCTTCATTCATGTCCCTACATAGTACATGAACTCATCCTTTTTTATGGCTGCATAGTATTCCATGGTGTATATGTGCCACATTTTCTTTATCCAGTCTATCATTGATGGACATTTGTGTTGGTTCCAAGTCTTTGCTATCGTGAACAGTGCCACAATAAACATACGTGTGCATGTGTCTTTTTGTAGAATGATTTATAATGTTTTGGGTATATGCCCAGTAATGGAATTGCCGGGCTAAATGGTATTTCTGGTTCTAGATCCTTGAGGAATTGCTACACTGTCTTCCACAATGGTTGAACCAATTTACACTCCCACCAACATTGTAAAAGCTGTTCTTCATTAGTCTGTCTAGTAGTCTATTTTGTTGATCTTTTCAAAACACAAGCTCCTGGATTCACTGATTTTTTTTTGAAGGGGTTTTTGTGTCTCTATCTCCTTCAGTTCTGCTATGATCTTAGTTATTTCTTGTCTTCTGCTAGCTTTTGAATTTGTTTGTTCTTGCTTCTCTAGTTATTTTAATTGTGATGTTAACATGTCGGTTTTAGATCTTTCCTGCTTTCTGTTGTGGGCATTTAGTGCTATAAATTTCCCCCTAAACACTGCTCTAGCTGTGTCCCAGAGATTCTGATACATTGTATCTTTGTTCTCATTGATTTCAAAGAACTTATTTATTTCTGCCTTCATTTTATTATGTACCCAGTAGTCATTCAGGAGCAGGTTGTTCAATTTCCTTGTAGTTGTGCAGTACTGAATGACTTTCTTGATCCTGAGTTCTAATTTGATTGCACTGTGGTCTGAGAGACTGTTATGATTTGCATTCTTTTGCATTTGCTGAGGAGTGTTTTACTTCCAATTACGTGGTCAATTTTGGAATAAATATGATATGGTGCTGAGAAGAATGTGTAATCTGTTGATTTGGGGTGGAGAGTTCTGTAGATATCTATTAGATCTGCTTTGTCCAGAGGCAAGTTCAAGTCCTGAATATCCTTGTTAATTTTCTGTCTTATTGATCAGTCTAATCTTGACAGTGGAGTGCTAAAGTCTCGCAGTATTATTGTGTGGGAGTCTAAGTCTCTTTGTAGGTTTCTAAGAACTTGCTTTATGAATCTGGGTGTTCCTGTATTGGGTGCATATATATTTAGGATAGTTAGCTCTTGTTGTATTGATCCCTTTACCATTATGTAATGCCCTTCTTTGTCTCTTTTGGTCTTTGTTGGTTTAAAGTCTGTTTTATCAGGGACAAGGGAAAAGCCCTCTGCAGCTCAGCAAAGCTGCTGTAAACAGAATGCCTATCTAGATTTCTCCTTTCTGGCAGGGAATCCTGAGAAAAAGGGAGCAGCCCCAATCAGGGGCTTATAGATAAAACCCCCATCTCCCTGAGACAGAGCACCAGGGGGAAGAGGCAACTGTGGGCGCAGGTTTAGCAGACTTAAATGTCCCTGCCAGCCGGCTCTGAAGAGAGCAGCAGATCTCCCAGCACAGCCTTTGAGCTCTGCTAAGGGTCACACTGCTTCCTCAAGTTGGTCCCTGACTCCTATGTCTCCTGACTGGGAGACACCTCCTAGTAGGGGCTGACAGACACCTCATACAGGAGAGCTCCAGCTGGCATCTGGTGGGTGCCCCATGGGACAAAGCTTCCAGAGGAAGAACAGGCAGCACTCTTTGCTGTTCTGCAGCCTCTGCTGGTGATACTCAGGCAAACAGGGTCTGGAGTGTATCTCCAGCAAACTCCAGTAGATCTTCAACAGAGGGGCCTGACTGTTAGAAGGAAAACTAACAAACAGTAAGGAATAGCATCAACATCAACAAAAAGGACATCCACTCAGAAACTTCATCTGAAGGTCACCAACATCAAAGACCAAAGGTAGATTAATCCATGAAGATGGGGATAAACCAGTACAAAAAGGCTGAAAGTTTAAAAAACCAGAATGCCTCTTCTTTTCCAAAGGAGCACAACTCCTCACCAGCAAGGGAACAAAACTGGACAGAAAATGAGTTTGATGAATTGACAGAAGTAGGCTTCAGAAGGTGAGTAATAACATCCTCCGAGCTAAAGAAGCATGTTCTAACCCAATGCAAGAAAGCTGAGAACCTTGAAAAAAGGTTAGATGAATTGCTAACTAGAATAACCAGTTTAGAGAGGAACATAAATGAACTGATATAGATGAAAAACACAGCATGAGAACTTCGTGAAACATACACAAGTATCAATGCCTGAATCAATCAAGCAGAAGGAAGGATATCAGAGACTGAAGATCAACTTAATGAAATAAAGCGTGAAGACAAGATTAGAGAAAAAATAATGAAAAGGGCCGGGCGCGGTGGCTCAAGCCTGTAATCCCAGCACTTTGGGAGGCCGAGACGGGCGGATCACGAGGTCAGGAGATCGAGACCATCCTGGCTAACTCGGTGAAACCCCGTCTCTACCAAAAAAAATACAAAAAAAAAAAAACTAGCCGGGCGAGGTGGCGGGCGCCTGTAGTCCCAGCTACTCGGGAGGCTGAGGCAGGAGAATGGCGTAAACCCGGGAGGCGGAGCTTGCAGTGAGCTGAGATCCGGCCACTGCACTCCAGCCTGGGCGACAAAGCAAGACTCCGTCTCAAAAAAAAAAAAAAAAAAAAGAAAAAATAATGAAAAGGAATGAACAAAGGCCCCGAGAAATATGGGACTATGTGAAAAGACCAAACCTACATTTGATTGACGTACCTGAAAGTGATGGGGAGAATGGAACAAAATTGGAAAACACCCTTCAAGACAATTATTCAGGAGAACCTCTCCAACCTAGCAAGGCAGGCCAACATTCAAATTCAGGAAATACAGAGAACACCACAAAGATACTCCTTGAGAATAGCAACCCCAAGACTCATAATCATCAGATTCACCAAGGTTGAAATGCAGGAAAAAAATGGTAAGGGCAGCCAGAGAAAAAGCTTGGGTTACCCACAGACTAGCAGTGTATCTCTTTGCAGAAACCCTACAAAACAGAAGAGAGTGAGGGCCAATATTCAAATTCTTAAAGAAAAGAATTTTCAACGCAGAATTTCATATCCAGCCAAACTAAGCTTCATAAGTGAAAGAGAAATAAAATCCTTTACAGAAAAGCAAATGCTGAGAGATTTTGTCACCACCACGCCTGCCTTACAAGAGCTCCTGAAGAAAGTACTAAACATGGAAAGGAACAACTGGCGACACTGTGAAGAAACTGCATCAACTAATGGGCAAAAAACCCAGCTAGCATCACAATGACAGGATCAAATTCGTACATAACAATATTAACCTTAAATGTAAACAGGCTAAATGCCCCAATTAAAAGACACAGACGGGCAAATTGGATAGTCAAGACCTATTGGTGTGCCATATTCCGGAGACCCATCTTACATGCAAAGACACACATAGGCTCAAAATAAAGGGATGGAGGAATATTTACCAAGTGAATGGAAAGCAAAAAAAAATGTGCAAGTGATTTGTTAAAGAAGAGTTCCCAAAAATAAACTGTAAGGGCTGGGAGATGGAGAACTTGAAAGTGAAAGAAGTCAAACAAGGTTGTAATTATAGAAATACTGCAAGCATCAACTTGGTCTCACAAGGAGCTCTGGGGTATAAATGTGTATCAGTTTGTCCTGACCCAGGCAAGCGAGCTGGGCTGGACTGCCTGCCTTAGTCGCTGATTATGAACCATACTTGGAGAGACATAAAATCCAAATATTTCCAGCTCTCTGTGCATGCAAGCAAAGTAGCTCCAGTAGCCCTTGGGCAGGCCTCCAAAGAGTTGCAGGTGCAAGCTATTATGTATAAGAGAAAACAGAAGCTAAGGAAATATGAAATACTTAAAAATAAACATGTTTTTAAAAAGAAAACATTACAGATTCTAGTACCAGTAATACAGCTTACTAGTAATTAGAAATTTGTCCTACAGTAAAATATTTTACCTCTTTCAACTGATTTTAATCTTTTTTAATATAGAAGGTTAATTATAACCCCTGCCCTGCTTCATGTAGCATTGTTGATTAGATAAAAGAGAATAATGAATATTCTGCAATATTTTGTAAATGATATAAAATTACATTCTCATACAAAATTTTCTTTTATTACTGAAAAAACAGATGTTGTTGGAAAACCTGTTTCCTAAGGTTTATTTTGCTGAGAGCCCTTTGTTCTTTCTGCAAGCCTGCAAGATAAGAATTCTTGAATATAGCTGTTATATAATACTGATAGTATATGTGGTCCTAAATTTATTATTGCACACAATATTTCACTTAAGACTAGGATGTTTAAACAATGTGAAGATTATTTAAAGTACATTTCTTACCAATAACAACAGTCAATGTTTGGTGATTTATCAGTTAAAAATTGGCTCAAGGAATTCCATTTTCTAGTCTGGTATGTAAGAAGCTAGAACTTGCCACTGAATCCTAACAGCAAATAAAATCCCAGACAAACTGAAAAATCAATAACTCTTCTTAGATGCATCAGAGAGATGGAACCACAAGGCAAACCACTGCCCCCAAAACTGGAGAAACTGACAGAAAAATGCAGACAATTGTGACTTGCTCTAGCAGAAACCCCTAGCACAGACCTCCATGGGAAGCAGTGCTGAGGTAGGGAAACCTGAACTATAACTGACCAGTTGCTAGAGGCTCAGGGTAGACCAGTCTGAGAGAGAAAAACTCTGGAGGGACCTAGTCATTGTGAGTCCACATACTTTTGTGAGTTTTATCTCTGGGAGTTCAACCAGATTCTCACAGTAAATATTAGAGAAAAATCCTATTGTGCTTCCATCAGGAGGAAGGGAAAAGGAGCCATTTTGAAGTATGCCAGAACATTCTTTTCTTCTTAATGATGTCTGCCCTCAAGAGAAATTCCTTACCTGGAATCTAACCTGCTGGAGTTTTATCAGTCAAACTGACTTGGGGGTAGGGAAATAAACAACTCTAATCCTCCCTAACCTTCCATGTGGAAGAAGGGAGATACCCAGCTCCAACCCACTCTAGCCATTTTGTTGCACTGAAGTGGGCAGGGGAGACTGAGAAGCAGTTGTGAAGTTCCCAAACCAGACGTACAGTCTCATTAAATGCCTGACACTTACTTATAGGACTATAATTGGTTTCTTTCACCCTGTTCACACACATCTTGCCACCACTTTATCAAAGACCTTTTTATAGCAGTTTCTTTCACCCAGTATATCATGTCCAGCTATCAGGAAAAAAGTACAAGATATACTAAAAGGAAAAAATACAGAGTTAAAAGAGACAGAGCAAGCATCAGAACCAGACTCAAATATAGCAGAGATGTTTGAGTATAAGACTGGGAATTTAGAACAGCTATGATTAATATGCTAAGGACTCTAACGGAGAAAGTAGACAGCATGGCATGAAACAACAAGTGGCCAATGTAAGCAGAGAGATGAAACTCTAAGAATAATACAAGAAGAAATTCTAGAGATCAAAAACACTGTAACAGAAATAAAAAAAAAAAAAACAAAACACAAAAACAAACAAAAAAAAAACACCTCTGATGGGCTCATTGGAAGAGTGGATACAGCTGAGGAAAGAATCTCTGAACTTCACACACACCAAAAAAACCCACACCAAAACTGAAAATCAAAGAGAAAAAAAAAATGACTGACAAAAAGAAAAATAGGATCAAATACCCAAGAACTGAGGGACAACTACATAAAGGTATAATATACACGATAGGAATACCAGGAGAGAGAGAGAAAAAAAGAAAGGAATAGAAGCAATATTTGATGCAATAATGACTGAGAACTTCTCCAAATTAATGTCAGATGCCAAACCACAGATCTAGAAAACTCAGAGAACAAGTATAATAAATGCCGAAAGTCCTACATATAGGCATATCATTAGGTTGATGCAAATATAATTGCGGTTTCTACCACAGAATTCCAAGTCCAATATTTCAGTTTTTGAAAATAAGCTGTGATTTTCTTTTGGATGGCTGAAAGATAGAAGTACTATTTGCATTGTTTGTCTTTTCTTTGAATAACTAGCTATTTGAGCCTAAGCAAAATACTTATTTTTTTCTCAAAAAAAAAAAAAAAAAAAAGCAATTGTGGTTTTTGCCATTGCTTTCAATGGCAAAATCTGTAATGGCAAAAACCACAATTACCTTTGCACCAACCAAATATTTTTAAACTACAAAAAATCAAAGATAAATATAAAAAAAAAAATCCTGAAAGAAGCCAAAGGTGTCTATCTTACCTACAAAGGAATAAAGATAAAAATTATGCTCTACTTCTCCTCAGAAGCCATGCAAACAAGAGAGTGGAGTGAAATGTCAAGAGTCTTGATAGAAAAGACCCACCAGCCTAGAATTCTGTACCCTGTGAAATTAATCTTCAAAAATGAAGGAGGCTACGCACAGTGACTCATGCCTATAATTGCAGCACTTTGGGAGGCAGAGGCGGGTGAATCACCTGAGGTCAGGAGTTCAAGACCAGCCTAGCCAACATGGTGAAACCCTGTCTCTACTAGAAATACAAAAGTTAGCTGTGCATGGTGGCAAGTGCCTGTAATCCCAGCTACTCAGGAGGCTGAGGCAGGAGAATAGCTTAAACCCAGTAGGTGGAGGTTGCATTGAGCTGAGATGGTGCCATCGCACTCTAGCCTGGGGGACAGAGCGAGACTCTGTCTCAAAGGAAAGAAAATAAAAAGTGAGAGAAATAAAGGCTTTCTCAGATAAAATGCAGGGAATTTGTTTTCAGGAAACCTGCATTACATGGAATGTTGAAAAAAATTATTTAGAAAAAAGGAAAACAATAAAGGTCAGAGAATCAGATTTAAATGAAAAGCACTGGAGACAATAAAATAAAAATATGCAAAGAACTCTTAAACTCAAAAATAAGAATATCAACAACCCAATTTAAAAACTGGGCCAAAGATCTTAGCAGACACCTCACCAAAGAAGATACATGAATGACAAATAAACATATGAAATAATGCTTCACATCATAAAGTCATTAGAGAAATGCAAATTAAAACAACAAGAGATAAATACAACCACACAGGTATTAGAATGGCCAAAGTCCAAAACACTAACAAAGACTAACAAGAATGTGGAGGATGTGGAGCATCAGGAACTCTCATCTATCGCTGGTGAGAATGAACAAGGGTACAGCCTTTTGGAAGACCACTTGGTGATTTCTTACAAAATAAACATACTGTTACCATACAATCCAACATTCATTGCTCCTTGATATTTACCCAAAGGAACTGAAAAGTTATATCCACACAAAAACCTGCGCACAGATGTTCATAGCAACTTCATTAAAAATATCCAAAATGTAGAGGTAACCAAAATGTCTGTCATCGGTAGGACAGTAGATAAATAAACTGGTACATCCAGACAATGGAATAAAAAGGAATAAGCTATCAAGTCATAAAAAGATATGGAGGAAACTTAAATGCATATTGCTGGTTAAATAAGCCAATCTGAAAAGGCTACATCATGCATGATTCTACTACATGATACTCTGGAAAAGGCAAAACTAATGAGAAAGCAAAAAGATCAGTGGTCGCCTGGGGTTGAGGGAAGGGAGGGATGAATAAGCGGATCACAGGGCATATCAGGGCAGTGAAAAAATGTATACAATATTTTTATACTACAATAGTGGATACATGTCGTTATATACTTGTCCAAACTTGTTGAATGTACAATCCTAATGTAAACTATAGACTCTGGGTGACAATGATGTGTCAATGTAAGTTCTTCAGTGGTAACAAATGTGCCACTCTGGTGGCGGATATTAATAATGGGAGACGCTATGCATGTGTTGGGGCAGTTGGTATATAGAACATCTCTTCACCTTCCACTCAGTTTCACTGTGAACCTAAAACCACTCTAAAAGTAGTCTATTCAGTTGAGAAATAATTAAATCATAAAAGCTTCTGAAGGAATTCTGTTTGTCACAATATTGTTCTATATTTTGACAATAGGCTTAGGAATTCCTTAGATATTTTGAACTCTGGACTTCATAAATGAATAGACTGCTTGTGTCAAACTTCTCTTACCCAAACTTAACATTTGTAATAGTTCAAAAATAGACCATACCCATATACGTCTTTGGATAAAGGAATATGTTCTAATATAAACAGCCCCTGAAATGTTCGAATAAGCTCATGGCGACAAGAATTGCACACTGTAGAATACTTATAGATCCATTTAGAAACGCCTTTCCCTGATCAAGATGTGGAGGTTTACATCCAGGAATTGGTTTCAAAGTGAGCATTGCATAATATAAATTCTGCAATAGGCAGTGATGTTTGAAGTAAGGGTATATTTTATAAGGCATTAGAATGGAATTCACAAGTTGGCAAGGCAGTTTTTGTTACATAGACTCTAGTGATCTCAATTTTTTACATAATCAAAAAGAGAATCATATTTACAAGCATCTGGGCAAAATATCTCTAAATAAAACCACACTTTCAACTTCATTCAAAAGGATTAAAACCTGAAATTTGGAAATCAACTCTCATTTTTATTCAATATTATTAATGAAGAAATCTTAATACATATTGTTTCACATGGTCTTTTACCAGAGCTGTTGGAACCATGTGACGTTTTGTCTCGTGACTATAATTTTTGGAGTTTCATGAATGACTGCAATGGTATTGTTAGAAGTTCTGCTATGAATATGCAGAATGACAAAGGCCAATTTGGAAGAAATATTCTCATGACCATATTTGTCAATGGCCTTCATCCTATTAGGAAGTCGTGAGCAGAAGAAATTGTCAAATTAAGAAAAGGCCTAATTTGTTCCATTAGGTTCTGGGTTTATCTTAATTCACCTGAAACTAGAATTAAAATTTTAGCCGTAAGGGATACAGAGAAACATAAAACACGTGGCCAGTTAGTGCTTCAATTGACTGTCTTTGCATCTATCTTTTCTCTTTCCTTTAAATGATAGGGGCAATATGGCATGATTTGTATTTTATAATATTATCTGGCTGCTGATAGAAAGTAGTATTAATCAGGCTTGGAGTCTTTGTTCATGCTTCTAAAATGGCTTTTGGTCCCAACTTTCACCTTTCAAAATCCTCTAAAGTTACACTTAAATGCTACCTCCTTAATTAAGGTTCCCCAAGTTTCTTATAGCAGTTACTCATTTTCTCACAAATTTTATTTTTGTATATTGCTCACTATTCTTATTATGGTTTATTGCTTTAAACATTTTTGAGGAGAAACAACTATATAATGTGCATTTTTATATTCATGTCCTTGATACCTTCCACAAAAGTGATGCTCAACAAGTGCCTGCTGAGGAAAATTAAAAATATAATTAGACCAATTATACTTTGTCAATCAACTCCACAAGTTCTGACATTTAATATTTAAGATCCTAAATCCTAGAATATGCTAGGAATAAAAACCACCCTTATCTAGGTGGACACTAAGTCCATACATTCTTTGGTGTCCTTGTTGAGAACCTGTTGACCTTCCCCAGTCTCACAAAGAGCTACTAAAGGAACCAAACAGACCTTATATTGTAAGGTAAAGCTTCTGTGTTCAGAATTTCTGTTGCTGTAGAGATTTTTTTCCAGTGATTTCTGAAGGTTGTCTTTTTAGTATTCTAGGTGTAGAGGAGATGTTTAGTATTTCCTTGCTGTGGGATGAACACACTACTCACTCATAGAAAGATTTCAGGATACTCATCACCTGAATGAGACATGAAAAATTAAGAAGTAAAATCCCATGTCACCACTTCAACATCACTGATATTTTTCCTTCATCCATACAAAAGGACATTCAATCCATCACACACTTACTCCAGCCAACAAGCAATAAGGTTAAGCTTCCTTAAATTCCTCACTGCTATCAAGACTTTTGAGAAGAGACAATATTCCTGAACAACATGATGATCTACTAAAAAGAGGATATGAAAATGTAATTCTAAGATGTAAAGCAGCCAAGCACTTCTTAGGCGATGCTAATGCATAAAAGTAAAAACAAACTACTGCCCCTGATTACCAATATCCTTTGATGTGTGAATCGTCCATAATAATAATAAGCTCAGAGGAGTCAGATAGTATCTTCTATTAAAGCTACCACAGGCATTGTAAAATTCAACATATCCACAAATAAACATATTTCCCCCAAATTTAAGATTTTTTTTTTCTGTATTTGCTACCTCAGTGAATGTCATATCAAGTCCTATGGCCAATTAAATAAGAGATCTGCATATAATCATTGATTCTTATCCTCCTTCAGCATATGCATAAAATTAATTTCCAAGTCTTGTTGACAAAATGTTCTCAATATTCTCCACTACTCAGCCTCTTTCCGTGCTTGTGGCTATTGACTTTTTCTCATTGGATGACTGCAACAACTTCCTGCAAGTGCTGCCTTTCAATTTATTTTCCACATTGCTGTTAGTGATCTTTCAAATACACAATTTGAATTGTGTTGTACTACAGATTGAAAGCTTTTCTTGGATTTTTTATTTCTTTCATGATAAAGTTCAAATTGAAAAGGCATGCATGTAAAAGATAGGACCTTTTATCCTCCTTAATCTCTGCCTCCTGACACTTTCCTACTATCACATCTGCTTTCAGGCTAAGCAACTTACATATTCTTTTAGTGTACCTTGCTTCCTCTCAACTTTTGCTTTTGTAGGTGTGACTCTGTCTTCCTGTAATACCACCATGAATATAATCCTCCCTTTTTGCAGATGACCCCCTTTATTTAGTTTTTCATGACTTAGTTCATTTACTACCTTCTCACCCAGAGGCTTCCCTAGCTCATCCCATTGAGTGCAAATTAGGTATGATTCTCATTGCACATTACACGTATTCCTAATTAATGCTATTTTAATTGTCAAGGCACTTGATCTCGTTTCTACCTGATAAGATCCTTGAGAGTAGCAATCATTTCATATATGTTTCCAGCACACAGACCAATGCCTAAAGATTTACAGGCATTTAATATACAATCTTACGAATCAATATTGTTTAGGTGGGCATATTTTTGTTTGAAAGGCAGACACAAATAATTCTTTCTGGTTAATCCTAGAATCAAGATATCTACAGTAAGACAATGTCCCTTAATTTGTACTGATCTCAAACTTTTTCTAAGGAAAATTTCATGACATTAATTACTCAAGACTTCTGACTACTCAACTATTCAAGTCAGGGAAAAGCAACAAGTGATTCAAATATCTAAAGCCACCTGCCTCTGCAAATGGTTGCTGTTTTACCAACCTCACTAAACTTTTGTCAAGTTTACTAAAGTATACAATCAATTTTGCATCCAAAATTTTGCACTTAACAATGGGATGTCGGCAAGGTGGTAGTAGACAAATTGTCTAAAAATTGTACGTTATTAGTGTTGGTATGTCATCTGATTATAAAATTATCAAAAATGGTTGTTATTTCAAAAGACAGGTTACTGTTGTCTCATCACACTACATGGAGAAAGTTTATGGTTTGTTCACATAAATACAGTCTCTAAAATGCATTTGCTGACTCATAATTGGTTCTGACATATACATGACTAATATAGCCAATGAAAATCCATGCCAAAATTTACCATAGACATCTGCATTTACTACTCCTCGAGAAGTGTTTAGGGAGCACTGATCAAGAATTCATATCAATTCCTGGACCACGAATAGAAATTTTTATTTGTGGGAGAATCATTTACAAAAGGACTCCAATTGCTTGTAGGTGTTTCAGAAAACCTGTTTCAGATCTGTTTCCATTATATCTAACATGTAGATATCTAAATACCATTTTTATGTGGAGTCTCAATATAAGAACAGATTGAACTGAGGCTTTATATGTGTTGCTGTTATTCCACCTCCTTACTGTCAAGGATATTGTCAGGATGGAAGAACAGCACCAATTAAAAATAATATTCTCATTTTTAAATATGATTGACTTGCAAGAATTTGGTAAGGAAAAGGAAAACTTAGGACTCCTTCTAAAGGAGGCTGAAAACATAATTGTTTGTATCAGATATCAGGGGTTCTTTCAAAACATGGCAGGTTAACGCCACTTAGAACTGGGAATGACCAATTCAAAATTCTCCTAGGGAAAAGGGAAATCATGCAACACAGTATAATAAGCTGTCAATCCAAGCCACTCAAGTGACTCCTGATATATGATCATGTTGTTTTCCAATCTCAGTCACTTCCCTAATTGCAGTTTTTCCAATTTCGTTGACATGATACTTGCAATACCTGAATCCATGCACTTTTGATGCATTCTGCTAATGGTTTCTCTTATACTCATCCTAAAAATGTTTCTTTTTCCATCCTTGCCTTGCCTCGATATCATAGTATGCGCATATTTTTGGTTAAGAATGTATTATGTTCACTTGAAATTTCCATTAGTACTTAGAAAATTTTCCAATGTGTACAAGTATTAGTCAGAAGGGAAGATATTTAAAATCAATTATCTTGTGGTTGACAGCTCACCAAAACAAGAGCATTATTTGTGTATTAGCAAAATCAGGAAAAAGGAAGCCACATGAATAAATCTTAAGTGGTATAATAAATCATCTTCAAAGTTTAAAATAACAACGAATCCCCAAATAAATATAATCATCAATTAGACTTTAGAAACAAAAGCATACACTGCCAAAAGATATTTCTAAAAATATGTAACAAGACAATAAGGCCAGGCGCAGTTGCTCACTCCTGTAATCCAAGCACTTTGGGGGGCTGAGGTAGGCAGATGACCTGAGGTCAGGAGTTTGAGACCAGCCTGGTCAAACCTCATCTACTATAAATACAAAAATTAGCCAAGCATGATGCCATGCACCTGTAGTCCCAGCAACTGGGAACGAGAATCACTTGAACCTGGGAGGCAGAGGCTGCAGTGAGTCAAAATTGAGCCACTGCACTCTAGCCTAGGCAACAGAGCAAGACTCCATCTCAAGAAAAAGAAAAAAAAGACTGTAAGTAAGAGAACTTATACTAATTAATTCAAGAAACTTTAAGAAAAATTATGGGTGCTCTGAAAGTTCAAATTCAGTGGGCATTATCCTTAACAGAAATGTCTTTTCTTTTTTCTAGTGATTAACTGCATGTGGAAACATAGATGGTGTGGGCTCTGACATATAATTCTCTAATTAAGATGGTATCATAATTTGTTTCCATCGTGTTAGTGTGGTATTCAGAAGCAAGAAATAAATAGAAATGCTTCTGTGAAGTTCATCAGTTTTATTCAGAAGTCTGAGGTAACAAACCTGGAGGGCCTAGACAATGACATTACACCTGGGGCCTAGAAAAATGGAGTTTCAAGCACTCAAGCAAAAGACTAAAACAATTTAACAAATAAGAAACATTGTTTTTATGGGGGGAAGCCTCAATTGAATACATACCAGATTATTGCTAAGCAATCACCAGACTGTTTTCCTGAGCAGAGACCTACTAAATAGTCAATAAATTTGAAGTAAATCTAGCTCTTCTATAACAAATCTCTGTTTAAAGAACCATATTTTGGGAAAAAAAAAAAAACAACAGGTACTTGGAAAAAGTGACGAAAGGTAAATGTCTGAAAAATAAGACATATCTATAGGTATCTACATCAAGGCCACAATGGTATTAAAAATTAGTATATTCACAGAGAAAGATGTGTCCAGTTCTCTTGGAGTTGAATGTAAATTGAAGGTACTCTTTTTCATATTTCTAAGGTCCTTATAAATATGTTATAATGAAAAAAGGAGATCATACTGAAGAACATTAAAATGAATCCTATATTTCATTATATATATCTACAGAAAAAGATATATTAAAGCTGCTGTTGTAGGGCCAGTAGTCTAGAAAACAACACAAAGAGAAGAGCAATTCATATTACTAAAGAATACAAATTAAGCAATGCACCATATGACTAGAAAGTTAAATAAAATCAAATACCATATCTGAAACTTAGACATGTTGAAGTTTATTGAAGATGGCCTTTTTGTCATGTCCAAAAAGAGAATTTAAGCATTATTAAAGGTGACACCCGTAATTAGGCAGCCATTTAATACTTACTTAGAGCTAACAGTCATTGATTATTTACCTTGAAAGAGGCATCTGTTTTATATTCATCTGATCCTTAAAGCAACCCAGTGAAAAATTATTAATATGATCCCCAGTTTAGAGCACGGAAGTCTGATGTTCACAGAGGTTGAGCAAATTGCTCAATGTCACACAGATAGTATTAAGTATTGGTAACAGATGTCTAACACAGGCAAGGTGATGTCATTACTTATGCTGTCAACCACTGTCTGATTTTGTAATCCAGGAAGTGACCATAAAGCAAACCATAAGGAACTTGAATGTGGAAAACTTATTTTGATATGATTGGGCTGCCAAACAAAAAGAGATGCAGACAAATTTAAGAGAAAACTTGAAGAAATTGTGAGATTTTCCCTAAACTCCTGTGATACTTATCACATATATCAGTGGCTTTCAGATTATTAAAATATATTTTATGTATAACCTCATTGAGTAAAACATGAAACTGAAGCTGTTCTACTTAAAGTAGTAATTAGAGAACCTACAATACTATCCCCAAATCTGTTCCCTGGTCCCCTTGCAACTTCTGACACACCTCAAAAGAATCCTAGGATTCTGAAGAACACAAATTGGAACCCTCTGGGAACTGGACTATCAGGCTTTGGCAGGACCTTAAGGTGATCCAATCCAACTATTCACGTGATGCTCGAAAACCAAGAGCTGTTTACAGTTGTTTCTTATTTTGAATCAGGATTATATCATGAATCATCTTTAAAAGAGGAACATTGAGACAAGTGCTCTACAGACAATAAACATGGCTTTTTCATTCAGTTTGTTTCACACATCTTAGGTGCTTATTGTTAATTAAATGAAACTGTGAATTGCTGTGTTTGGAAATAAAAAATATCAATAACTGCATAATTACAAAGGTGGGAGAAGTAGTCCTCAATTCTCATATAAGTAAAATGGTATGATAATCATACAAAACTCACAGGGTGTCTTAGTTTTGTGTTGCTATAATGGAATAGCCAAAAGTGGGTAATTTATAAAGAAAAGGGTTTAGGCTGGGCACAGTGGCTCATGCCTATAATCCCAGCACTTTGGGAGGCCAACGCAGGCGCGGATCACCTGAGGTCAGGAGTTTAAGTCCAGCCTGGCCAACATGGCAAAACCCTGTCTCTACTAAAAATACAAAAAAAAAAAAAAAAAAAAAAAAAAAAAAGAAAGAAAAAGAAAAAATAGCCAGGTGTGGTGGTGAGCACCTGTAATCCCAGCTACTTGGGAGTCTAATGCAAAAGAATCACTTGAGCCTGGGAGGCGGAGGTTGCAGTGAGTGGAGATCAGGCTACTGCACTCCAACCTGGGTGACAGGGTAAGGCTCTGCCCCCCCCCAAAAAAAAAGGGTGGGGGTGTTTTATTTATCTCATAGTCCTGAAAGCTGTGCCGTTCAAGGACATGGTGCTGACTTCTGATAAGGGCCTTGGTCCTGCAACACAACATGGCGGAAGGTCAAATGGGAAGCAGACATGTGCAAAAACGGAACCAAACCAAAGGAGGAATCTTACTTTATAACTACCTTCTCTAATTGAGACTGCATTTATCTATGAGGAAGCCACCCCCGTAACCCAAACATTTCTCACTGGACCACACCTCCCAACACTGTCACGCTGATGATCAAACTGCAACATGAGTTTTAGAGGGAAACATCCAAATCCTAGCACAAGGTAACTATAAAGATGAGAAGCAGTGCACCTAAAGTGCCTATCAATGCACAGCACAAAGGAGGTTTCACAAAGGGTAGCTCTTTTTGTTGTAATTTCTATTGGCTTTTATTTCATAAAAATTACAATGTACTGAACTGAAAATGCACTATACATTTTGTTCATTTTTTTTTTTTTTGGATGAGTGACCAAGTGTTATTTTTCTATTTTTCTCTTCTATTACTTTTAAGATGAATACAAAAATTCAGTTGGACTTCTGTAGGAGGGCATGGATGAAAAGAGAAAGCCAAATGTATTAAAGTAGAATCAATCTGGCATAGGTTATCTTTGAGTTAAGAATATATTTTTATCACTGTGCTCAGAGATGTAATCAGTTAGTAAATGCTCTGATAATTCTGGTTTAAAAGAATAGGGCTGCTTAGAAGAAGAAATAAAATGCCACACTGGATATTAGAGGATATCAGTTTCCTGGAACAGTAACTATAGGTGTTCATTCAGAGTGACATATATAACAGAGGTTTCTGCTTGAGCCTGTCCACCACTGGGATTGAAACATGTCACAGAGCATGGCTAGCAAACTGGTAGGATGAGCCAGCAATTACATGTTTGCAAAAGGAATTGAGGAGTCTCCTAGGGGAGAAGTCTTCCTCAGAAAAGAGGCAGTCAGGCAAACCATGTTGACTTGATAAGAGCCGGTCATCAAAGGGAAAATAAATCATGAGGACAGCATGGTGTGTTTCCCAAAGATTTTTCCTCTGACATAAGGAAAATGTTGTAATTTCAAATGAACTCATATCTCCATCTAATAGAGAAAGGAATGATACAAAGTTCTGATAAAAGCTTGTTCACTAAAATGTCTATAAAATTTGGATAGCGCAGGAATAATATCTTACCTTTTCTTTTTGGTACCTGTAATTAATATGTACATATTCAATTCTAAACAGACAGAGATAGTCTCTTCCTTTCTACACAAATACAACGTGGCTTTATTTCACTAAAGAACTTACACTTTCAGGAGAGTTTAATACATTTAGAACCCCAACAAAACAGCTGTCAAAAACAGCTCTTGGCGGTGTCTAGTGCAAGAAGACTAGAATGGAAGAAGTTTAAAAATCAGATGCTTCATAATAGTTGACAGGATTTGGTTTTGAAGTTGAGGGACATTCCCAGAAGAATTTAGGAAACAGTATAGCAAAAGGAAATTTGTGGGGAGGCAAAAAGTACTTCAACAGCAAGTACGGCAAGGCAAGTAAGTAAGGCAAGTGCCAGTAAAACTTAGGTAGTATGAAATGCCAGATGCTGCAGATACAGGAATAAACCTCATGAGAGCAGCTCCTAGGTGCTTTCTATTCTGGGATCCAAGTTGTTCCAGATGCTTCTTAGAGTTAATCTGGGCAGTTTTGCAAGTTGGCAGTTGTTCCAGTTTGTGCTTCCACAGGAGGAAACTTGTGTTCTCTTTAGGATGAGTACAACACTCTCACTTCTAGGTAGATTTTGAGTAGTCTTCCAGAAATACTGGAATGGACCTTCTTCCACCTACTCTATTATAAGAAAATTATGGAGAGCTGTTACCTTATTTTTGATTCAAAAGAGTGCTCTCTGATTTATCAAAAGATAATTGTGGTGAAGATGAAAGTGTCCCTCTCAGCTCTCCCAGTGCAGAGTGTGTAAGTAACTGGCCTGCTGCTGCACTCAGAAATTCATCAGTGAGTTGGTGCCAAAGCCACTGCTGACAGTCTGATAACTCAGCATGGTAGGCTACTGAGGCAGGCTCTTTCCTGAGAGGTACTAGACTATACTGATGGGCACCTTGGCTTGAAGGCTCATCAACTTTCCCAAACCTACCTTAGAACTCTGCTATAGTTTTGTGGTCTTTTCTACCCAAGCATCCTTCCTTCCCCTCTCCTCCACAGGAGGATCTGCATCATGGACTTACGGCTTTTCCAACCTCTGGCCCTTTTTTTTTTTTTTTTTTTTTAATAAATTATTTATTATTATTATACTTTAAGTTGTAGGGTACATGTGCATAACGTGCAGCTTTGTTACATATGTATACTTGTGCCATGTTGGTGTGCTGCACCCATCAACTCGTCATTTACATCAGGCATAACTCCCAATGCAATCCCTCCCACCTGACCCCTCCCCATGATAGGCCCCGGTGTGTGATGTTCCCCTTAACGAGTCCAAGTGATCTCATTGCTCAGTTCCCACCTATGAGTGAGAACATGCGGTGTTTGGTTTTCTGTTCTTGTGATAGTTTGCTAAGAATGATGGTTTCCAGCTGCATCCATGTCCCTACAAAGGACACAAACTCATCCTTTTTTATGGCTGCATAGTATTCCATGGTGTATATGTGCCACATTTTCTTAATCCAATTGGTCACTGATGGACATTTGGGTTGATTCCAAGTCTTTGCTATTGTGAATAGTGCTGCGATAAACATACGTGTGCATGTGTCTTTATAGCAGCATGATTTATAATCCTTTGGGTATATACCCAGTAATGGGATGGCTGGGTCATATGGTACATCTAGTTCTAGATCCTTGAGGAATCGCCATACTGTTTTCCATAATGGTTGAACTAGTTTACAGTCCCACCAACAGTGTAAAAGTGTTCCTATTTCTCCACATCCTCTCCAGCACCTGTTGTTTCCTGACTTTTTAATGATCGCCATTCTAACTGGTGTGAGATGGTATCTCATTGTGGTTTTGATTTGCATTTCTCTGATGGTCAGTGATGATGAGCATTTTTTCATGTGTCTGTTGGCTGTATGAGTGTCTTCTTTTGAGAACTGTCTGTTCATATCCTTTGCCCACTTTTTGATGGGGTTGTTTGTTTTTTTCTTGTAAATTTGTTTGAGTTCTTTGTAGGTTCTGGATATTAGCCCTTTGTCAGATGAGTAGATTGCAAAAATTTTCTCCTATTCTGTAGCTTGCCTGTTCACTCTGATGGTAGTTTCTTTTGCTGTGCAGAAGCTCTTTAGTTTAATGAGATCCCATTTGTCAATTTTGGCTTTTGCTGCTGTTGCTTTTGGTGTTTTAGACATGAAGTCTTTGCCCATGCCTATGTCCTGAATGGTACTACCTAGGTTTTTCTCTAGGATTTTTATGGTATTAGGTCTAACATTTAAGTCTCTAATCCATCTTGAATTAATTTTCGTATAAGGAGTAAGGAAAGGATCCAGTTTCAGCTTTCTACTTATGGCTAGCCAATTTTCCAAGCACCATTTATTAAATAGGGAATCTTTTCCCCATTTCTTGTTTCTCTCAGGTTTGTCAAAGATCAGATGGCTGTAGATGTGTGGTATTATTTCTGAGGACTCTGTTCTGTTCCATTGGTCTATATCTCTGTTTTGGTACCAGTACCATGCTGTTTTGGTTACTGTAGCCTTGTAGTATAGTTTGAAGTCAGGTAGCGTGATGCCTCCAGCTTTGTTCTTTTGACTTAGGATTGTCTTAGAGATGCGGGCTCTTTTTTGGTTCCATATGAACTTTAAAGCAGTTTTTTCCAATTCTGTGAAGAAACTCATTGGTAGCTTGATGCAGATGGCATTGAATCTATAAATTACCTTGGGCAGTATGGCCATTTTCATGATATTGATTCTTCCTATCCATCAGCGTGGTATGTTCTTCCATTTGTTTGTGTCCTCTTTGATTTCACTGAGCAGTGGTTTGTAGTTCTCCTTGAAGAGGTCCTTTACATCCCTTGTAAGTTGGATTCCTAGGTATTTTATTCTCTTTGAAGCAATTGTGAATGGAAGTTCATTCCTGATTTGGCTCTCTGTTTGTCTGTTACTGGTGTATAAGAATGCTTGTGATTTTTGCACATTAATTTTGTATCCTGAGACTTTGCTGAAGTTTCTTATCAGCTTAAGGAGATTTTGGGCTGAGACAATGGGGTTTTCTAAATATACAATCATGTCATCTGCAAATAGGGACAATTTGACTTCTTCTTTTCCTAACTGAATACCCTTGATTTCTTTCTCTTGCCTAATTGCCCCAGCCAGAACTTCCAACACTATGTTGAATAGGAGTGGTGAGAGAGGGCATCCCTGTCTTGTGCCAGTTTTCAAAGGGAATTTTTCCAGTTTTTGCCCATTCAGTATGATATTTGCTGTGGGTTTGTCATAAATAGCTCCTATTATTTTGAGGTACGTTCCATCAATACCAAATTTATTGAGCGCTTTTAGCATGAAGGGCTGTTGAATTTCATCAAAAGCCTTTTCTGCATCTATTGAGATAATCATGTGGTTCTTGTCTTTGGTTCTGTTTATATGCTGGATTATGTTTATTGATTTGTGAATGTTGAACCAGCCTTGCTTCCCAGGGATGAAGCCCACTTGATCATGGTGGAAAAACTTTTTGATGTGTTGCTGAATCCGGTTTGCCAGTATTTTATTGAGGATTTTTGCATCGATGTTCATCAGGGATATTGGTCTAAAATTCTCTTTTTTTGTTGTGTCTCTGCCAGGCTTTGGTATCAGGATGATGTTGGCCTCATAAAATGAGTTAGGGAGGATTCCCTCTTTTTCTATTGATTGGAATAATTTCAGAAGGAATGGTACCAACTCCTCCTTGTACCTCTGGTAGAATTCAGCTGTGAATCCATCTGGTCCTGGACTTTTTTTGGTTGGTAGGCTATTAATTATTGCCTCAATTTCAGAGCCTGCTATTGGTCTATTCAAGGATTCAACTTCCTCCTGGTTTAGTCGTGGAAGAGTGTAAGTGTCCAGGAAATTATCCATTTCTTCTAGATTTTCCAGTTTATTTGCATAGAGGTGTTTATAGTATTCTCTGATGGTAGTCTGTATTTCTGTGGGGTTGGTGGTGATATCCCCTTTATCATTTTTAATTGCGTCGATTTGATTCTTCTCTCTTTTCTTCTTTATTAGTCTTGCTAGCGGTCTGTCAATGTTGTTGATCTTTTCAAAAAACCAACTCCTGGATTCATTGATTTTTTGGAGGGTTTTTTGTGTCTCTATCTCCTTCCGTTCAGCTCTGATCTTAGTTATTTCTTGCCTTCTGCTAGCTTTCGAATGTGTTTGCTCTTGCTTCTCTAATTCTTTTAATTGCAATGTTAGAGTGTCAATTTTAGATCTTTCCTGCTTTCTCTTGTGGGCATTTAGTGCTATAAATTTCCCTCTACACACAGCTTTAAATGTGTCCCACAGATTCTGGTATGTTGTATCTTTGTTCTCATTGGTTTCAAAGAACATCTTTATTTCTGCCTTCATTTCGTTATGTACCCAGTAGTCATTCAGGAGCAGGTTGTTCAGTTTCCATGTAGTTGAGCGGTTTTGATTGAGTTTCTTAGTCCTGAGTTCTAGTTTGATTGCACTGTGGTCTGAGAGACAGTTTGTTATAATTTCTGTTCTTGTACATTTGCTGAGGAGTGCTTTACTTCCAATTACGTGGTCAATTTTGGAGTAAGTATGATGTGGTGCTGAGAAGAATGTATATTCTGTTGATTTGGGGTGGAGAGTTCTATAGATGTCTATTAGGTCTGCTTGCTGCAGAGATGAGTTCAATTCCTGGATATCCTTGTTAACTTTCTGTCTCGTTGATCTGTCTAATGTTGACAGTGGAGTGTTGAAGTCTCCCATTATTATTGTATGGGAGTCTAAGTCTCTTTGTAAGTCTCTAAGGACTTGCTTTATGAATCTGGGTGCTCCTGTATTGGGTGCATATATATTTAGGATAGTTAGCTCTTCCTGTTGAATTGATCCCTTTACCATTATGTAATGGCCTTCTTTGTCTCTTTTGATCTTTGATGGTTTAAAGTCTGTTTTATCAGAGACTAGTATTGCAACCCCCGCTTTTTTGTGTTCTCCATTTGCTTGGTAAATCTTCCTCCATCCCTTTATTTTGAGCCTATGTATGTCTCTGCATGTGAGATGGGTCTCCTGAATACAGCAGACTGATGGGTCTTGACTCTTTATCCAGTTTGCCAGTCTGTGTCTTTTAATTGGAGCATTTAGTCCATTTACATTTAAGGTTAAGATTGTTATGTGTGAACTTGATCCTGCCATTATGATATTAACTGGTTATTTTGCTCGTTAGTTGATGCAGTTTCTTCCTAGCCTCGATGGTCTTTACATTTTGGCATGTTTTTGCAATGGCTGGTACCGGTTGTTCCTTTCCATGTTTAGTGCTTCCTTCAGGGTCTCTTGTATGGCAGGCCTAGTGGTGACGAAATCTCTAAGCATTTGCTTATCTGTAAAGGATTTTATTTCTCCTTCACTTATGAAACTTAGTTTGGCTGGATATGAAATTCTGGGTTTAAAATTCTTTTCTTTAAGAATGTTGAATATTGGCCCCCACTCTCTTCTGGCTTGGAGAGTTTCTGCCGAGAGATCTGCTGTTAGTCTGATGGGCTTCCCTTTGTGGGTAACCCGACCTTTCTCTCTGGCTGCCCTTAAGATTTTTTCCTTCATTTCAACTTTGGTGAATCTGGCAATTATGTGTCTTGGAGTTGCTCTTCTCGAGGAGTATCTTTGTGGCATTCTCTGTATTTCCTGGATTTGAATGTTGGCCTGCCCTACTAGGTTGGGGAAGTTCTCCTGGATGATATCCTGAAGAGTGTTTTCCAACTTGGTTCCATTTTCCCCCTCACTTTCAGGCACCCCAATCAGACGTAGATTTGGTCTTTTTACATAATCCCATACTTGTTGCTGGATTTGTTCATTTCTTTTTCTTCTTTTTTCTTTTGGTTTCTCTTCTCGCTTCATTTCATTCATTTGATCCTCAATCGCTGATACTCTTTCTTCCAGTTGATGGAGTAGGTTACTGAAGCTTGTGCGTTTTTCACGTATTTCTCGTGTCATGGTTTTCATCTCTTTCATTTCATTTATGACCTTCTCTGCATTAATTACTCTAGCCATCAATTCTTCCACTTTTTTTTCAAGATTTTTAGTTTATTGCGCTGGGTACGTAATTCCTCCTTTAGCTCTGAGAAATTTGATGGACTGAAGCCTTCTTCTCTCATCTCGTCAAAGTCATTCTCTGTCCAGCTTTGATCTGTTTCTGGCGATGAGCTGCGCTCCTTTGCCGGGGGAGATGCGATCTTATTTTTTGAATTTCCAGCTTTTCTGGCCTGCTTTTTCCCCATCTTTGTGGTTTTATCTGCCTCTGGTCTTTGAAAATGGTGATGTACTGATGGGGTTTTGGTGTAGGTGTCCTTCCTGTTTGATAGTTTTCCTTCTAACAGTCAGGACCCTTAGCTGTAGGTCTGTTGGAGATTGCTTGAGGTCCACTCCAGACCCTGTTTGTCTGGGTATCAGCAGCAGAGGCTGCAGAAGATAGAATATTTCTGAACAGCGAGTGTACCTGTCTGATTCTTGCTTTGGAATCTTCCTCTCAGGGGTGTACTCCACCCTGTGAGGTGTGGGGTGTCAGTCTGCCCCTAGTGGGGGATGTCTCCCAGTTAGGCTACTCAGGGGTCAGGGACCCACTTGAGCAGGGAGTCTGTCCCTTCTCAGATCTCAACCTCCGTGTTGGGAGATCCACTGCTCTCTTCAAAGCTGTCAGACAGAGTCGTTTGCGTCTGCAGAGGTTTCTGCTTCGGTTGTTATTGTTTACTGTGCCCTGTCCCCAGAGGTGGAGTCTACAGAGACAGGCAGGTTTCCTTGAGCTGCTGTGAGCTCCACCCAGTTCGAGCTTCCCAGCAGCTTTGTTTACCTACTTAAGCCTCAGCAATGGCGGGCGCCCCTCCCCCAGCCTCACTGCTGCCTTGCTGATAGATCACAGACTGCTGTGCTAGCAATGAGGGAGGCTCCGTGGGCGTGGGACCTTCCCGGCCAGGTGTGGGATATAATCTCCTGGTGTGCCTGTTTGCTTAAAGCGCAGTATTGGGGTAGGAGTTACCTGATTTTCCAGGTGTTGTGTGTCTCAGTTCCCCTGGCTAGGAAAAGGGATTCCCTTCCCCCTTGCACTTCCCAGGTGAGGCAATGCCTCACCCTGCTTCAGCTCTCGCTGGTCGGGCTGCAGCAGCTGACCAGCGCCGATCGTCCGGCACTCCCCAGTGAGATGAACCCAGTACCTCAGTTGAAAATGCAGAAATCACCGGTCTTCTGTGTTGCTTGCGCTGGGAGTTGGAGACTGGAGCTGTTCCTATTCGGCCATCTTGCTCCGCCCTCCACCTCTGGCTTTTTTTTTGCAAAGGAAAAGAAATCATTATGACAGCATAGTATTTCTCCTAAAGATTTTTCCTTTGATGTAATTCCAAAGGAACTCATATCTCCATCTAATAGAGAGGGAAAAGACTTACGAAGTTTTACAAAAGCTTGTTCACAAAGTCTCTATAAAATTTGGATAGCACAAGAATAATATTTCACCTTTTCTTTTTAGTATGTGTAATTAATGTGTAAATATTCAACTCTTAAACCAACAGAAGTGTCTTTTTTTGTCTCACATGCATTTTCTTTAATTACGCTCTTGCATACTTAATCCCAACTTGGTGTACACTTTCCAGATAACCCAAATTAATACAATGAATAAATGAAAATATGTTCCATAATTGTCTTCACTATAGCTGGAAAGCAAGTGGAGATCTGATGAGCAAGTTAGATCTTGTGATCAGACCCCATGGTAGTGTGCAGTATAGCTGAGACCTAGGCTCCAATCCTACCTCTGTTTTTTATCGGTAGCAAATGGTTTTTATTCTCCTTAGATTCCAGTCATAGCTGTGACAGACAGTTACAAGCTACGTATGTCCACGCTCTCTTAAAACCCTCAACCAATGGAATCATGTATCAATGGATAAGTGGCCTAGCACCCACCCCCTACTGCCCCTGGCTTTAGATAGATAGCTCCGGAAGGCATTCCATGTGTTTCTCAGAGGTCCCTGCAGGGTTGACTCCTCTTGTCTACAGCAGCAGCAGCAGCCACACACCCATTTTTGGCTTTTTTCCCTCTCCCACTCTCCATCTCTTTCTTCTACCTCCTGGGATAACTTCCAAATAAACTACCTGCATCTGTCTTTGTCTCAGGTTCCACTTTGGGGGAACTTATACATGGCACCGTTCCTATAAAATGAGGAAAATAGCTTTGAAGATGATGATCTACTTCCATCATGAACATTCTACCAAGCGTGAGTAGGGCATCTGTGGCACCCTCAGCTACATTTAATCATTCAACTCTTCTGCACACACTGGGCCCCAGCCATACCAAACAAACCAAACCAAAAGATCTGGGTTACCCACATCACTATACCTTTCATATGCTCATCTTACCTTCTTTGTTCATCTAACTGAAGAAACAAGGAAAACTCATTTACCAGTTCTGACCCTTCAACTCTTCTCCTCCCATTCCCAACCCAGCAACAAATCTGTGGTAGGTCCATGGGCCTCTGCAACAGAACCTATTATCTTGCATTACAATTGTTAGTTCCTATGCCTGATTTCCTTATTCGAATAGAGGATAAGGGAAAAAAATCTTGTCTTCTAGAATGGCTTGCACATTTTCTGGTCCTTGGAAGTTTCTCAATACATTTTTTTTTTGTCCATAAATGAGTGAAACAATTAACAAACTAATATTTTAAGCAGGGTTAAAATATTAAAATATGATTTAGTGTATGAATATAAAGGCTTTCATGTTACCTATCTTGTTCTGAATATACGTATATGATAATAATGACTTTTAGTTAATGATTAAGCCTTTTAATCACTAAGTTTGATGCCATAATTAGAGCAAATATTTATTTTAGTAATTAAAGAACTGATGCATCCCAGTAGTTTTCTTCCTTGTCTGTTCTGATCAGAGAATCTCATTTACCATGTAGAGGTTTAAAACGAGAAAAAGAAAATCACTACCATAGACTCACACCGTAGTGCCAGCGAAAAGTCTAAAGAAATTTTAAAAGAAAAATTAATTATTATTATTATTTTTTTGAGACAGAGTCTCGGTCTGTCACCCAGGCTGGAGTGCAGTGGCGCAATCTCGGCTCACTGCAAGCTCCGCTTTCCAGGTTCATGGCATTCTCCTGCCTCAGCCTCCCGAGTAGCTGGGACTACAGGCACCCACCACCATGCCCAGCTAATTTTTTTGTATTTTTCGTAGAGACGGGTTTCACTGTATTAGCCAGGATGGTCTTGATCACCTGACCTCGTGATCCACCCACTTCGGCCTCCCAAAGTGCTGGAATTACAGGCATGAGCCACCATGCCCAACAAAGAAAAATTAAATCTTTAGCAGTAGAATTAATTAAATGAAATGTTTTTGAATGGCCATGATCAACTACAACAAAAATGAACTTTAGAAAAAAATAAAACAAGCACATCTTCCATAAGAGTATTCAAGAAATGAGAGAAGGAATAAATGAACACTATGAAACAGAAAATAGTATATATAAACTATATATTTTTTATATTAGAAGTGGATTATTCAAATATCTTTATAGCAATATATTTTATATCAATATATTTTAAAACAAATGTTAAAAACATTGTTAAATATATTTTTAAAAATTTATTTAAAAATTAAAGTGAAAGAGTATGAAATACAATGTTACATGTATTTTACAAAATGTTTATTTCAGAGAATAGCAAAAAGGAATGTTGTTCTATACATTTTCTAAATCTATCAGAAATATTGTTATTAAATCTAATCAAGAAATATTTTTAAAAAATAAAATTATAGACCAATCTCACTTATAGATACAAAAGTCCCAAATAACATATTACCAGATCTAATCAGTTTTCAAATGTAACAATCAGATCCAATTTACTTTCAGAATTCAAAACTATTTCAATTTCAAAAAACTAAGTATTAAAATTAACCACATTAATAAATCAAATTTCCAGAATTATAATATCTAATCATATTTAGTACTTGTTCATGCGTTTTTAAAAATCTCTTAGAAAACTAGAAGTAGGAAAAAATGTTTTATATCACAAAAGATGTGTTCTAAAAAATAACAGTAAGCATTAGAATACAAATTTAAAAGTATTTTCTTGACAGGAAAGAGAAAATCAATGATACAATTCCTTTCATTCATTATTTTATTAGAGTTATCAACAACGCAGAAAATGGAATGGCAATAGATAGTGAAAAAGAGGAGATTAAACCTCTCATTTTTTAAAGACAATGTGATTATCTAGAAGTTTCAAGAAAAACAGCAAATTATGAGAACAACAAAATACTCATTTTTAGCTGCAAGATTAGGCTTCAAAGATATACAACATTTTATATACCAAAAATAATCCAAAAATGTAGAAAACATACGATGTACAACAGCAATAATAAAATAATTTTTTATTATAATGTAATAAGGAAAGAAACAACCTAATTAAAACAAACATATATTTTGATTATACACTTCACCAAGAAGAGATGATAAGTAAGCACATGAATAAATACTCATAAAAGGATGTTCAACATTATTATTCATTAGTAAATGAATGTAAATTAAAACATAAATAAGATGTCATTACATCTCGCTGAGAATGGCCAAAATTAATTATATAAAAGTGAAAGTACCAAGTGCTGGTGATACTACATAGCAACTAGAACTCTCATATAAGAGAGAAGGTAAGAATATAAGAAGGTAAGAATATAAGGTAAGAATGCAAAATGCTAAAGTCATTTTGGAAAATAAATAGGCTGCTTTTTTATAAAGTTAAAAATATTCTTACCATATGACCCAGCAAGCAAACACTTAGGTGTTTGTTCAAGAGAAGTAAAAGTGTTTGTTCACACAAAACCTGTGAAGGACTGTTTATCCGTAATCACTACAAAGTTGAAATAAAAAAAAATGTTCACCAGTAAGTAAATGGATAAGTTATGGTACATCCATTCAATGGAATACTACTTAGAACTAAAAAGGAGCAAATTACTCTTTCATAGAATAATATGACTGTATCTTAAAGCATTTTTGTGAGTAAAGAAAATCATACATGCTGTATGATTCATTGATATAATACTCTGGAAAAGGTAGAACTATAGGAACAGAAATCAGATCAGTGGTTACCAAGGGCTACTGATAGGAGAGTGGGTTAACTACAGAGAGATACAAGAAAACTTTTTGGAACTGTCTTAATCCATTTCATCTGCCGTAATAAAATACCACAACCTTTGTGGCTTATAAACAACACTCATTTCTCATGGTTCTGGATTCTAAGAACTCCAAGATCCAGGCACCAGCAAATTTAATGTCTGGTGAGGACACCTCCCTCATAGATGGTGGCTTATTCCTGTGTCCTCACATGGTAGAAAGGATAAGGCAGCTCTCTCTGGCCCTTTTTACAAGGGCACTAATATCATTCATGAGGATGGAACCCTAATGACCTGATCACCTCCCCAAAAGCCCTATCTCTAATACCATCCATGACCTTGGGGGTTAGAATTTCAACACATGCGTTAGGATTGGGAGGACACAAACATTCAAACCACAGAAGGAGTGATAGAAATTCTATATTCTGAGGTAATGGTTACATGACTTTATACATTTGTCAAAACTCATTGAACTGTATACATTAAAACAGTTTATTTTAATATATAGTTAATATACTGAAATCATTATAATTTCTCTATAAATTATGGCTCAATACACCCAACTTCAAAAATAGAAGGCATATGGGGACCTAGAGAATGCATGAATAAAAGGGAAAATATATTTACAATCTTTAGATTTGAAAAGAATTATTAAAGATATAAATATTTTAAATCACAAAATTTAATGCAATTACAATTCAAACACCTTGTAATTTCAAAAGCAATTTCTAACATTTACACCAAAGAGCTAAAGGACTATTAGTAAGCACAATATTTTGAAGGAGCATAGGTTAGGGTAACTTGCTTTAATTAGATATCAAAACTTATTGTACAACTATAGTAGTTAAGATCTGTAATAGTTGTTCAGGAAAAGATAGATCAATAGGAAACAGATGAACAATTAAGAAAAGACTAAATGTTTTCTGGGACCTTTTTATACACTACAGGAGGATTTAAAAATCAGAGGGGAAACTGTAGTTACTCCATAAACAATGCCAGAGCAATACATGTCCATAATAAAATTTAATACCTGAGTCAAACCGTACATAAAATAATGTATAAGATACAGACATAAACACATGAAAAAAGAAAGTTTTAAAACTATACTTAAGACTAATATAACATTTTGGCAGAGATTTTTCTTGAAAAAGACATAAATCATAAAGTAAGAAATTAGCAATTCCTAACTATAATAACATTTAAAATTTCTATATTAAAAGGGGACTATAACATTAAAAGAAAAGCAATAAGCTGGAAAATGTAACCAGTATATATTACAGACAATACAAAAATTCAAGTAATTCTTATCAGTCAATAAGAATATGATAAAAGATAATCCAATAGAAACTAGGCAAAGGACATGTATCATTTATTCAAAAAACAGGTAACAGTTGAATAAGTATAAAACAAATAGTGGTTGGGGAAAAGAATGCGAAACAAAATGAGATACCATTTCAAATTCATTATAATGGCAAAAGTTATAACTATTCCAAATGATAGGAGGATGTGAGAATAGGTCGCTGACACACAGCAGGTGGAGATGTAAATCAATACCAATTTGTTTTAGACGGCAACTCTTGAAGTGGAAAATAAGCATATCCTACAATCCAACAGTTCCGTTCTCCCCATACTCTCACATATGCATGTAAAGATAAATGCACAGGGATATCCACTAGCCTTTTTGTGTAATGGGGAGAAATGGAAACAACTCAAAAACCTATCAATAAAGGGATGGAGAATTAAATGATAGTTCATCTATACAATGGAATACTTACTATATAGCATGAAAATAAATTATATTCACTATAAATGGTTTAATTTACATGAGGTTATTCAAAAAGGTAATGTTGAGTAGACAAAAACATGTTATAGGATAATATGCAGAATATAATACTATTGGATATATATTAAAAACATAGTATTTTGGTATCTTTTCAGGGATATATGTGTATGTAATAACAATTTTAAAATCTGGACAAATGAGGTACTAAAATTAATAATAGTGATTTTCTTTTGAGGGGTGGGGTGAAGAAAATCTACCTTGTAGAAGAACATAGGAAACTTGAACTTTATTTGTTTATGAAAAATAAACAAACTATAGCTAATACATCAGGCTAACCCCAAATGTGATTAGTAGAGACAATGTTTAGTCATTTGTCATGGTACTTTTCACAGTACTGATTGACAGTTTACAGGGATCACAATGGGACCTATCAATCATTAGAACAGAGTTTTCAGCATGGCAGGCCATAAAATGTTGAATCTCATCTGATAATTGGATATTTACCATTTTGCATTAAAACAAGTCTGATAATGTCCAAGTTGATTGCTATGTTGAAGGTCTTACCTCTTCCAGCCATGGCCCTGGCCCATCACAGCCACCTTTGTATAGGAAACTGGAATTCCAAACAGGAGAAGGACTACAACAGAGTGTGGTTAATGACCCTTCTCCTGAGTCTTCTGGGGTTATGTTGTCAGGTGCCTTCAAATACTTTCTCAACATCTGAGGAAATTAGAAATAAAATAAACTATTTTACAAAATATTGGCGACTCAAATGTTAGGACTATTAATCAAATGGATTTATTCTATTCTTGGATTTTTATATCAAGCAGACTACTTTGGAGACAGTATTAACTAATTCCTTGAGTAAATTGTGTAGTCAAAATTCAATAGAATTAAATATATTTAACTCACTGAATAATAAAGAAGTCAGGAAATGTGACTCTCATTTTTACAAATCTAAGTCAATACATTGTTGAATATTCTGCCTCTCCAAATATGAATTGTGATGGTCACATTTGTACCATGAATTTTTATTATGGTCTTCTTCATTATCTTCTTCTGTATGTCAGTACAGATATTGATTCCATAAAATATATTTACAGATGGCATGAGTATTAAAGCTCATGGTTGGCTTTGAGAACAAGTTGAGCAGATCTTTGAGTATTATGGTTTAGGGAAAGAGCTGGATACATATATATTCTGTAATGCTGATTGTGTGTAGGTATTCCATATTATAAGAGTATATAAAATATTTTGAGAATAGTCATCTCTTTACCTTGAGATTTGTCAAAGAAGAGCCATGAAATATGAAGCAATGAATGATTAAGGGCATAACACCTGACAAAATGGCCATAATTATTTCAAAATGCTTATTAACCATCAATAGCAATTGCCTTAGAAAACAATATTGCACTCAAAATCGCTTAATACTTTACCTTATTAGTGAACACACTATAGATTTTTTCAAAACTTTTTAACAAAAACTGATACAAATGATGCTACTTTCTATAAAAAGTTGCAGAATTTAAGCCAAATACATTTTGGAGACTCTTTACAAAATTATGATTTTAATTTTATAGTAGTCATTTGTTTTAGCATTTGTTGGAAAGTAGAGTCACTACCTATTGATTTCACATCTAGTTGATAAAATAAATTAGCATAAATGAGCATAGTATGTATATTCCTAACCTCTGTAAAAGAAGGATCTGCATTAACATATTCTAAAAGTAGGTTCAAAATATATAAAGATACTGTTCTGAGCCATAGTTCAGAGTACAATACAGCCTTTCTATCACTCCCACAAACAGCCTACAAATGTAAACTTTCTGCTTGAGGAAGATATAACTGGTGCAAAGAGTAAACTTGATATCAATTAATTTATTATTTGTAGTTATGAGTGGCTGTGCTTTGGAAATGAGATATATTTTATTCTCTACTCATCTACATTTGATTACACTTGACCCTTAAATAACACAGAATTTAGGGGCAGTTAAAAATCCATGTATAACTTTTGACTCCCCAAAAACTTAACTATGTACTAATAGCCTACTATTGACCAGGTGTCTTATTGATAACAGCAATAGTCAATTAAAACATATTATATACTGAATTCTTACAATAAAGCTAGAGAAAAGAAAATTATAATAAGGAAGAGAAAATACATTTACAGTACTGTATTTGTCAATACTGTAAGTTTATACCATCTGTTTACAAGATGAATTGTCAGTCTGAAATGGTGGGCAACCTCAGCAGCAGACCTCAATCTATGGTACACATCAAGCAATTCAACTTTTTCTTGTAATGTCATGACTTTTCTCTGATTCTTGTGAGCACTTCCAGCATCACTACTGGCACTTTGTATGGGTCCCATGGTATTACTCAAGGTTTACGATATAGTACTAAATGCGATTAAAGATATAGGAGAACCACAATAAATCACTTTGTATTGTGATATGCAATGTATTGGAGAGATGAGCTACTCCCAGGATGATTAACGTCACTGTTTTAAACAGATATTCAACACTTGAGCTCACTGCAATAGCAACAGAAAGAAGCTACAAGATTATTACAGTAGTAAAGCATTTACTACAGGTTATTTTATGCAGTCAAAAGTTCATAGCACACATCTGCCTTTCTTTAGATTTCTCTCAACTGAAAATGGCCCCATGTATGTTCTACAAAAGTTTGTATGCATAACTTTTGATAAATGTGAAATTTTTATAATAGATTTGCATGTATTTTATGGTAGCAAATGATCAAATGGAATGCTATCTACATTTATTTTATGCATTCATAACACATCTTTTTCTTGATCTTTTTACTATTTCTAGGCTATGTAGTTTACATCTTTTTCAAATTGTCACAAATCTAAAAACAATTCCAATATGTTTATTGAAAAAAATTAAGTGGAATTGTATAGCTCAAACTGTGTTATTCAAAGGTCAACTGAATATGAGTAAGATTATTGTTGATAAATAGAGTGGATAAGCATCAAAATCCAATAAAATTTTCCAATTATCTACTGAACCCAAGCTTCTCAACTCTCAGATTTATATCAGTAGTAACTCTTTTAAAATCTGGGTGGAGCAAGATGGCCGAATAGGAACAGCTCCAGTCTCCAACTCCCAGCGCCAGGGACACAGAAGACCGGTGATTTCTGCATTTTCAACTGAGGTACTGGGTTCATCTCACTAGGGAGTGCCGGACAATTGGTGCTGGTCAGCTGCTGCAGCCTGACCACCGAGAGCTGAAGCAGGGCAAGGCATCGCCTCACCTGGGAAGCGCAAGGGGGAAGGGAATCCCTTTTCCTAGCCAGGGGAACTAAGACACATAACACCTGGAAAATCGGGTAACTCCCACCCCAATACTGCGCACGCGGACACACCAGGAGATTATATCAAACACGTGGCTGGGAGGGTCCCACGCCCACGGAGCCTCCCTCATTGCTAGCACAGCAGTCTGCGATCTAACCACAAGGCAGCAGCGAGGCTGGGGGAGGGGCGCCCGCCATTGCTGAGGCTTAAGTAGGTAAACAAAGCCACTGGGAAGCTCGAACTGGGTGGAGCTCACAGCAGCTCAAGGAAACCTGCCTGTCTCTGTAGACTCCACCTCTGGGGACAGGGCACAGATAAACAAAAGCAGCAGAAACCTCTGCAGATGCAAACGACACTGCCTGACAGCTTTGAAGAGAGCAGTGGATCTCCCAAAACGGAGGTTGAGATCTGAGAATGAACAGACTGTCTGCTCAAGTGGGTCCCTGACCCCTGAGTAGCCTAACTGGGAGACATCCCCCACTAGGGGCAGTCTGACACCCCACACCTCACAGGGTGGAGTACACCCCTGAGAGGAAGCTTCCAAAGCAAGATTCAGACAGGTGTACTTGCTGTTCAGCAATATTCTAGCTTCTGCAGCCTCTGCTGCTGACACCCAGGCAAACAGGGTCTGGAGTGGACCTCAAGCAATCTCCAACAGACCTACAGCTAAGGGTCCTGACTGTTAGAAGGAAAACTATCAAACAGGAAGGACACCTACACCAAAACCCCATCAGTACGTCACCATCATCAAAGACCAGAGGCAGATAAAACCACAAAGATGGGGAAAAAGCAGGGCGGAAAAGCTGGAAATTCAAAAAATAAGAGCGCATCTCCCCCGGCAAAGGAGTGCAGCTCATCGCCAGCAACAGATCAAAGCTGGACAGAGAATGACTTTGACGAGATGAGAGAAGAAGGCTTCAGTCCATCAAACTTCTCAGAGCTAAAGGAGGAATTACGTACCCAGTGAAAAGAAACTAAAAATCTTGAAAAAAGAGTGGAAGAATTGATGGCTAGAGTAATTAATGCAGAGAAGGTCATAAACGAAATGAAAGAGATGAAAACCATGACACGAGAAATACGTGACAAATGCACAAGCTTCAGTAACCGACTCAATCAACTGGAAGAAAGAGTATCAGCGATTGAGGATCAAATGAATGAAATGAAGCGAGAAGAGAAACCAAAAGAAAAAAGAAGAAAAAGAAATGAACAAATCCAGCAACAAGTATAGGATTATGTAAAAAGACCAAATCTACGTCTGATTGGGGTGCCTGAAAGTGAGGGGGAAAATAGAACCCAGTTGGAAAACACTCTTCAGGATATCATCCAGGAGAACTTCCCCAACCTAGTAGGGCAGGCCAACATTCAAATCCAGGAAATACAGACACCACCACAAAGATACTCCTCGAGAAGAGCAACTCCAAGACACATAATTGCCAGATTCACCAAAGTTGAAATGAAGGAAAAAATCTTAAGGGCAGCCAGAGAGAAAGGTTGGGTTACCACAAAGGGAAGCCCATCAGACTAACAGCAGATCTCTCGGCAGAAACTCTTCAAGCCAGAAGACAGTGGGGGCCGATATTCAACAATCTTAAAGAAAAGAATTTTCAACCCAGAATTTCATATCCAGCCTAACTAAGTTTCATAAGTGAGGAGAAATAAAATTCTTTACAGATAAGCAAATGCTTAGAGATTTTGTCACCACTAGGCCTGCCTTACAAGAGACCCTGAAGGAAGCACTAAACATGGAAAGGAACAACCGGTACCAGCCATTGCAAACACATGCCAAAATGTAAAGACCATCGAGGCTAGGAAGAAACTGCATCAACTAACGAGCAAAATAACCAGTTAATATCATAATGGCAGGATCAAGTTCACACATAACAATCTTAACCTTAAATGTAAATGGACTAAATGCTCCAATTAAAAGACACAGACTGGCAAACTGGATAAAGAGTCAAGACCCATCAGTCTGCTGTATTCAGGAGACCCATCTCACATGCAGAGACATATATAGGCTCAAAATAAAGGGATGGAGGAAGATTTACCAAGCAAATGGAGAACAAAAAAAAGCAGGGGTTGCAATCCTAGTCTCTGATAAAACAGACTTTAAACCATCAAAGATCAAAAGAGACAAAGAAGGCCATTACATAATGGTAAAGGGATCAATTCAACAGGAAGAGCTAACAATCCTAAATATATATGCACCCAATACAGGAGCACCCAGATTCATAAAGCAAGTCCTTAGAGACTTACAAAGAGACTTAGACTCCCATACAATAGTAATGGGAGACTTCAACACTCCACTGTCAACATTAGACAGATCAACGATACAGAAAGTTAACAAGGATATCCAGGAATTGAACTCATCTCTGCAGCAAGCAGACCTAATAGACATCTATAGAACTCTCCACCCCAAATCAACAGAATATACATTCTTCTCAGCACCACATCGCACTTATTCCAAAATTGACCACATAATTGGAAGTAAAGCAAAAAACCCTCCAAAAAATCAATGAATCCAGGAGTTGGTTTTTTGAAAAGATCAACAACATTGACAGACCGCTAGCGAGACTAATAAGAAGAAAAGAGAGAAGAATCAAATCGACGCAATAAAAAATGATAAAGGGGATATCACCACCAAACCCACAGAAATACAAACTACCATCAGAATACTATAAACACCTCTATGCAAATAAACTAGAAAATCTAGAAGAAATGGTTAATTTCCTGGACACGTACACTCTTCCAAGACTAAACCAGGAAGAAGTTGAATCCCTGAATAGACCAATAGCAGGCTCTGAAATTGAGGCAATAATTAATAGCCTACCAACCAAAAAAAGTCCAGGACCAGATGGATTCACAGCTGAATTCTACCAGAGGTACAAGGAGGAGTTGGTACCATTCCTTCTGAAACTATTCCAATCAATAGAAAAAGAGGGAATCCTCCCTAACTCATTTTATGAGACCAACATCATCCTGATACCAAAGCCTGGCAGAGACACAACAAAAAAAGAGAATTTTAGACCAATATCCCTGATGAACATCGATGTAAAAATCCTCAATAAAATACTGGCAAACCGGATTCAGCAGCACATCAAAAAGCTTATCCACTATGATCAAGTGGGCTTCATCCCTGGGATGCAAGGCTGGTTCAACATTCGCAAATCAATAAACATAATCCAGCATATAAACAGAACCAAAGACAAGAACCACATGATTATCTCAATAGATGCAGAAAAGGCTTTTGACAAAATTCAACAGCCCTTCATGCTAAAAACGCTCAATAAATTCGGTATTGATGGAACGTACCTCAAAATCATAAGAGCTATTTATGACAAGCCCACAGCCAATATCATACTGAATGGGCAAAAACTGGAAAAATTCCCTTTGAAAACTGGCACAAGACAGGGATGCCCTCTCTCACCACTCCTATTCAACGTAGTGTTGGAAGTTCTGGCTAGGGCAATCAGGCAAGAGAAAGAAATCAAGGGTATTCAGTTAGGAAAAGAAGAAGTCAAACTGTCCCTGTTTGCAGATGACATGATTGTATATTTAGAAAACACCATTGTCTCAGCCCAAAATTTCCTTAAGCTGATAAGTAACTTCAGCAAAGTCTCAGGATACAAAATTAATGTGCAAAAATCACAAGCATTCGTATACACCAGTACCAGACAAACAGCCAAATCATGAATGAACTTCCATTCACAATTGCTTCAAAGAGAATAAAATACCTAGGAATCCAACTTACAAGGGATGTAAAGGACCTCTTCAAGGAGAACTACAAACCACTGCTCAGTGAAATAAAAGAGGACACAAACAAATGGAAGAACATACCATGCTCATGGATAGGAAGAATCAATATCATGAAAATGGCCATACTGCCCAAGGTAATTTATAGATTCAATGCCATCCCCATCAAGCTACCTATGAGTTTCTTCACAGAATTGGAAAAAACTACCTTAAAGTTCATATGGAACCAAAAAAGAGCTCGCATCTCCATGACAATCTTAAGTCAAAAGAACAAAGCTGGAGGCATCACGCTACCTGACTTCAAACTATACTACAAGGCTACAGTAACCAAAACAGCATGGTACTGATACTAAAACAGAGATATAGATCTATGGAACAGAATAGAGTCCTCAGAAATAATACCACACATCTACAGCCATCTGATCTTTGACAAACCTGAGAGAAACAAGAAATAGGGAAAAGATTCCCTATTTAATAAATGGTGCTGGGAAAATTGGCTAGCCATAAGTAGAAAGCTGAAACTGGATCCTTTCCTTACTCCTTATACGAAAATTAATTCAAGATGGATTAGAGACTTAAATGTTAGACCTAATACCATAAAAACCATAGAGTAAATCCTAGGTAGTACCATTCAGGACATAGGCATGGGCAAAGACTTCATGTCTAAAACACCAAAAGCAACGGCAGCAAAAGCCAAAATTGACAAATGGGATCTCATTAAACTAAAGAGCTTCTGCACAGCAAAAGAAACTACCATCAGAGTGAACAGGCAAGCTACAGAATGGGAGAAAATTTTTGCAATCTACTCATCTGACAAAGGGCTAGTATCCAGAACCTACAAAGAACTCAAACAAATTTACAAGAAAAAAACAAACAACCCCATCAAAAAGTGGGCAAAGGATATGAACAGACAGTTCTCAAAAGAAGACATTCATACAGCCAACAGACACATGAAAAAATGCTCATCATCACTGGCCATCAGAGAAATGCAAATCAAAACCACAATGAGATACCATCTCACACCAGTTAGAATGGCAATCATTAAAAAGTCAGGAAACAACAGGTGCTGGAGAGGATGTGGAGAAATAGGAACACTTTTACACTATTGGTGGGATTGTAAGCTAGTTCAACCATTATGGAAAACAGTATGGCGATTCCTCAAGGATCTAGAACTAGATGTACCATATGACCCAGCCATCCCATTACTGGGTATATACCCAAAGGATTATAAATCATGCTGCTATAAAGACACATGCACACATATGTTTATTGCGGCACTATTCACAATAGCAAAGACTTGTAATCAACCCAAATGTCCATCAGTGACAGACTGGATTAACAAAATGTGGCACATATACACCATGGAATACTATGCAGCCATAAAAAAGGATGAGTTTGTGTCCTTTGTAGGGACATGGATGTAGCTGGAAACCATCATTCTTAGCAAACTATCACAAGAACAGAAAACCAAGCACTGCATGTTCTCACTCATAGGTAGGAACTGAACAATGAGATCAATTGGACCCGGGAAGGGGAACGTCACACACAGGGGCCTATCATGGGGAGGGGGGAGGGGGGAGGGATTGCATTGGGAGTTATACCTGATGTAAATGACGAATTGATGGGTGATGATGAGTTGATGGGTGCTGACGAGTTGATGGGTGCAGCACACCAACATGGCACAAGTATACATATGTAACAAACCTGCACGCTATGTACACGTACCCTAGAACTTAAAGTATAATAAAAAAAATAAAATAAAATAAAAAAATAAAAAAATTTAAAAAAAATCTGACATCATTATTCTTTCTAATGTCCAAACTTCTTAGGATGTTACTCACATATAAAAAATTGTTAGGAAGAAATTTCCACATATTTGGTTTTACATAACAAAGAAATGGAACATAAGTGAAACACTTAAACAAAGCTTTACCCATGATGCTTTCTTTATACAGCTTTTACTATGCATAAAGACATTTAGATGCTAAAGCAACTACAATTTTACAACTCTTGGAAGAAAGACAATTGAAAGGAAAGGAGTCAAAACAAATGTATTAGAAGGAAATCAGTATTGCCATCAATATATTTTTCTACTTTCTAAAGCACCTTTATGAAGGAAAAATAAAAATGCAAGTATTTAATAAAACAAGTTTAAATGATATTTTCCAATATTGACAGTACAGTACTCTTAATGATTAGCCTGAATTTTGAACTCACAGGTTTAACCTCTAAGGCTCTTCATGTAAATAAATTACCTTCATGCTTTCAAGGCACAGAAGGAAATTTATGTTCACAATACTGGACTCTACTATCGCCCCTGCATGTCAAAGGAATTATTGGGATTATTAGACCAATTTTTGTTCTTTGTGTTTCCCAAAGATACCTTGCACAGTGTATAAACTTGTGCTATCTATTTCTCACTTCATATTATGATATTATTCAGAAATTTACAAGATGATGCAATGGAGTTCATTCAATTATTGAGTGTTGAATTTTGTACATATTCTAACTGTAAACCTCAACTCCTAATTTAACAACAATTTCAGAAACTATATACTTACTGATAGATAATTAGAGGAGCCCAATAATAGCTTTACATTCCTGCTTTTCTCCTTTTTATAATAAATGTATTTTAAAGGTAATGTGGCTTAATAAAAAATGCATATGCTTAGGAATGAAAAAGACTTATTTATAATCCTTGTTATAGCCCTTGACACCTGAGTGACCTTGGGGAACTTGCTATTTCTGAGCTTCCCTTACTTCATTTTTTAAGTTGAGCTAAAGATACTTACCTTATACAAACCATACTCTCAGACCAAAGTGGAATAAAAATAGATATCAACAAGATGTCTCAAAACCACACGATAGCATGAAAATTAAACAACTTGCTCCTGAAAGACTTTTGAGTAAACAATGAAGTCAAAGTAGAGATGAAACAATTCTTTGAAATAAATGAAAACAGAAACAAAACATATCAAAATCTCTGGAATGCAGCAAGAGTAGTGTTAAGAGTAAAGTTTACAGTGCTAAATGCCTATCTCAAAAAGCTGGAAAGATTCATTATCTTTATGCAAAAAAAATTAAAAATTTAATTAATCTCAAACTAGTGATCTAACATCACACCTTGAAGAACTAGAAAAAGAAGAACAAACTAACCCCAAGCTAGCAGAAGAGAAGAAATAACTAAAATCAGAGTAGAACAGAATAAAATTGAGATCCCAAAATCCATATGAAGGACCAACAAAACCAAAAGGTGGTTAATTGAAAGGATAAACACAATGGATAGGCTGCCAGTCAAATTAAAGAAAAAGACAGTCCAAATGAACATAATCAGAAATGACAAAAGTGACATCGTAAACAATCCCACAGAAACACAAAAACTCCTCAGAGATTGTTACAAACACCTCTGGATGCATATGAGAAGGTCTAAAAAAATCAATAAATTCTTAAAAATACGCAATCTCCAAAGCTTGAATCAGGAAGAAATTGAAACACTTAACAGACTAATATTGAGCTCTGAAATTGAATTAATAATAATAAAAAAAAAAAACCCTGCCAACCACATAAAAATAAAACCCAGACCAGAGGGATTTATGGCCAAATTCTACCAAACATACACAGAAGAGCTGGTATCAATTCTACTGAAACGATCTCAAAAAATTGAGGAGGGACTCTTCCCTTACTCATTCTACAAAGCCAGCAATACCCTGATACCAAAACCTGACAAAGACAAAATAATAAAACTACAGTCCAATATCTGTGATGAAAATAGACGTGAAATTCCTCAACAAAATGCTAGCAAACCAAATTCAATAGCATATCAAAAAGTTAGTTCACTATGATCATGTAGACTTTATTACTGGGATACAAGGTTGGTTCAACATATGCAAATCAATAAATGTGATTCACCACATAAACAGAATCAAAATCAAAAACCATATGTTTTTCTCAATAGATTCAGAACAAGCTTTCAATAAAATCCAACATCCCTATAATAAAAACCATCAAGAAAGTAGGCATCAAAGGAACATACTTCTACAGCACACTGATGGGTCTTGACTCTTTATCCAATTTGTCGGACTGTGTTTTTTAATGGGGGGAATTTAGCCCATTTACATTTCAGGTTAATATTGTTATATGTGAATTTGATCCTGTCATTTTGATGTTAGTAGTTATTTTGCCCATTAATTGATGCAGTTTCTTCATAGCATCAGTGATCTTTATGATTTGGCATGTTTTTGCAGTGGTAGGTACCAGTTGTTCCTTTCCAGTTTAGTGCTTCCTTCAGGAGTTCTTGTAAGGCAGGCCCGGTGGTGACAAAATCTCTCAGCATTTGCTTGTCTGTAAAGGATTTTATTGTGAAAATCCTCAATAAAATACCGGCAAACCGAATCCAGCAGCACATTAAAAAGCTTATCCACCATGATCAAGTTGGCTTCATCCCTGGGATGCAAGACTGCTTCAACATATGCAAATCAATAAATGTAATCTATCATATAAATAGAACCAAAAAGAAAATCCACCTGATTATCTCAATAGATGAAGAAAAGGCCTTTGACAAAATTCAAGTCTTTCATGCTAAAAACTCTCAGTAAACTAGATATTGATGCAACATATCTCAAAATAATAAGAGCAATTTATGACAAACCCATAGCCAATATCATATGGAATGTGCAAAAACTGGAAGCATTCCCTCTGAAAACCAGCACAAGATAAGGATGCCCTCTCTCACCACTCCTGTTCAATGTATTGTTGGAAGTTCTGGCCAGGGTAATCAGGCAAGAGAAGGAAATAAAGGGTATTCAATTAGGAAAAGAGGAAGTCAAATTGTCTCTGTTTGCAGATGACATGATTGTATATTTAGAAAACCCCATTGTCTCAGCCCAAAATCTCCTTAAGCGGGTAAGCAACGTCAGCAAAAAGTAAAGAACAGGAACAAGACAAGGATGTCCACTCTCACCACTTCTCTTCAGCATAGTACTGGAAGTCCTAGACAGAGCAATCAGGTAAGAGAAAAAATAAATAAATAATCCAAATAGGAAAAAAAGGAGTCCAACTATCTCTTCATGGACAATTTGATTCTATATCTTGAAAATCCTAAAACCTCCACCAAAAGGCTCCTGGAACTGATATATGACTTTGGCAAAGTTTCAGGATACAAAAGCACTGTATAAAATTTAGTAGCATTTCTATACACCAATAACATTCAGGCTAAGAGCTAAATCAAGAATTAAATCCCATTTACAATAGCCACACACAAAAAATAGAATACCTAGGAATATATCTACAAAAGAAGGTGAAAGAGCTCCACAAGGGGAACTAAACTACAAAACACTGCTAAAGGAAATGATAGATGACACAAACAAATGTAACATTCCATGCCATGGATTGAAAAAACCAATACTGTTTAAATGGCCATACTGCCCACAGATTTAATGCTATCCTTATTAAACCACATTTAAAATTAAATTTTAAATTAAATTAAAATTTTAAATTTAAATTAAATTTTAAGTTAAATTAAAATTTACATTAAAATCCAGTGTCATTTTTTACATAATTGGAAAACCTATTCTAAAACTCATATCAAACCAAAAATGAGCCCAAATAGCCAAAGCAGTCCTAAGGAAAAAGAACAAATCTGGAGGCATCACGTTACCCAACTTCAAACTATACTGTAAGGCTAAAGTAACCAAAACAGCATGGTACTGGTACATAAACAGACATATAGACCAATCGAATAGCATAGAGAACACAGACATAAAGCCACACACCTACAGCCATCTAATCTTCCACAAAGTTGATAAAAATAAGCAATGAGGAAAGGACTCCCTATTTAATAAATGGTGCTGGGATAGCTGGCTAGTCATAAGCAAAAGAACTAAATTGGACCCCTACCTCTCACCATATACAAAATTGACTCACGTTAGATTAAATATTTAACGGTAAGACCTCAAACTGTAAGAATCCTAGAAGAAAACCCAGGAAACACCATTCTAGACATGGACCTTGGAAAAGAATTTATGAATAAGTCCTCAAAAGCAATTGCAAGAAAATCAAAAATTGACAAGTAGAACCTAATTAAACTAAAAAGTTTTTGCACAGCAAAAGAAATTATCAATGCAGGAAACAGACAACCTATAGAATGGGAGAAAATATTCACAAACTATGGATTCAGCAAAGGTCAAGATCCAAAATCTATAGAGAACTTAATAAGCAAAAACCAAATAACCCCATTAACAAATGGACAAAAGACAAGAAGAGACATTTCTCAAAAGAAGGCACCAAGTGGCTAATAAATATATGGAACAAAAGCTCATTATCATGGATCATCAGAGAAATGCAAATGAAAACCACAATAAGATACCATTTCACAGCAGTCAGAATGGCCACTATTAAAAAGTTAAAAAAAAAAAAAAAAAAAAAAAAAAAAAAAAAAGCAGATGTTGGCAAGCCTGTGAGGAAAAGGAACACTTATATTCTGTTGGTAGAAACGTAAAATCAGTTCAGCCATTGTAGAAAGCAGATTGGAGATTTCTCAAAGAACTGAAAGCAGAAATACCAGTTGATCACCTTAGTGGGTATATATCGAAAAGGAAATAAATTGTTCTACCAAAAGACACCTGCATTTGTACATTTATCACAGTACTAGTCACAATAGCAAAGACATGGAGACAGCCTAGGTGCCCATCAGTAGTGGATAGGATAAAGAAAATATGCTACATATATACCACAGAATAATATGCAACAATAAAAAGAACAAAATCATGTATTTTGCAGCAACATGGATGCAGTTGAAGGCCACTATCCTAAGCAAATTAGTTCAGGAACAGAAAATCAAATACCACATGTTCTCATTTATGAGTGGGAGTTAAATATCAGGTATTCATGGACATAACAATAGCAACAGTAGACACTAGGAACTCCTGGAGAAGGCAGTGAGGGAGGGAGGCAAGTGTTGAAAAACTAACTATTGGAAACCATTCTCAGTACCCGGATGATGGGATCATTTGTACCACAAACCTTAGCATCACACAATATGCCCAGGTAACAAACCTGCACATGTACCCTTTGATTATCTAAAATAAAATTTGAAAAAGAAAAATAAAAAGGATTCTTACTTTATAGCAACGTTTCTTAAACTTGAGTTGTACTGAAGCCACCTGGAGACCTTGTTAAAACACAAATTGTTTGGCCCCACCTTTGCAATGTCTGATTCTGTAGGTTTCTAAAATTTCATTTCTAACAAGTTCTCAGATGCTGCTGATGCTGGTGTTGGTTTAAAGACCACCACTGCCTTGCAAGATGACGGGATTTGAAATAAAATTCTCAAACTATAAACACTCAGTGAATGACTACTTTTGTCATTGTTGATTTATTCTTATAGAAATAATGCAGGTCATTTTGAATCTTTACAAAATCAAGAAAATATTAAAAATTAAAATAATCCATAATCCTACCATCAGCCTTTATAAGATAACTCAGTCTCTTCACTGTTTTCCAGCTTAACTAGCATTTCTACCTGTTTATATTAGTTCTATCCATCTATTCCTGACTGAAGGGTTGTACATTTATATCTCTGACCATTCTTTACACATTCTTCAATACTGAGCAGAGATTATATCTTCTCTATATTTCCTAGTATGTATTGATATAATTTATATTTTTCTCCTCTGAACTCCTGAACAAATTGGAAGTTAGACAAAAAACCTCAGAGATTAAAGTTCACTATTTGTAAAATATATACTTAAGAAAATCAAATCCACAGAGATTAACTAAGAGGACAAAAAACTAATGTTCCCATGACCGGGAGATCTTTGTTTCTGTAGATTGCCACCAAACTCTTGGCCATTGAATATTTACATCCATTCAGTTCAGTTGCTGGACCATCTCTGTGTGAAAATTTCACATCTGGCAAGAAGAGATGTTTCATTTTATTTTCTGCAAAATTCAAGTATACATCTTGATGGGTTAAGTGCAACAATAATTATAATTAACTTATAGATGTACATAAGTTAATTCAAAGTCCATTCTCAAAACCAAAAGGAAGGCACAGAATTCTGTTTACAAAAAAGTAACTTATGTTTTATTGGCTCACTATGAACATACTTTATTTAAAATTTGCTTTCAAGCTACAGCAAACCCTAAAATCACTGAAGCATTATTTCACAAAGACATGGGCATAGGTATTGATTTTTATTTTTAATCTGGAAGCATAAGTCTGCATTTTTTTTTCTTTTTCTGTTCATTACACTGATCCAGTTTATTTTAGCTCCTTCTGAGAAAACTGTGTAAAAATACAATTTCTCAGGTATGGATAAATTAGATTATATTATTAACCAATTGGCATGTGCTACCCACATGAAGGATCAGCAGTAAAAGTGCAAACTCAGCCTTCCTGAATGCAGGAGAGTTAAGAAGGTCATTTGATATATTATTTTATCATTGTTCATTACTTATGCTCTTATTCTAGTAAAATGTATGATCATGTTACTATAGTCAACATTTATTCCGAATGACATTATTAGACCATTGAGTCATGTTGCTTAAGCATTATTATTCCAATTATGAAAATCAGTACTAGAGTCCAATTGTTTTACTGTCAAAAACTTATATTCCATAAGCTACAGCAGTCTGCATATTCTCTCAGGAATTTATCCTGATCAACAGAAGCAAACCAAGGTTGCTAAATGTAGGTTTCCTATCTTGGTGGAAAACGTAAGTTATATAATGACCAAGGAAGTAAATTTGTTAAGCAAATAATGATACATCCTGAAAGGAAATACTTTTCAATATTAAAAAAAGGAATTGTTGTGGCCATGTGTGTTGTAATCCCAGCACTCTGGGAGGATGAGGTGGGTGGATCACTTGAGGTCTGGAGTTTGAGACCAACCTGGTCAACATGGTGAAAGCCCGTCTCTACCAAAATTACAACAATTAGCGAGGCATGATGGCACACACTTGTAATTCCAGCCACTTGGAAGGCTGAGGCAGGAAGATCTCCTGAACCCAGGAGGCAGAGGTAACAGTGATCTGAGATCACGCCACTGCACTCCAGCCTCGGTGACAGAGTGAGACTCCATCTCAAAAAAAAAAAAAAAAAAAAAAAAGAAAAAAAAAAGTTGAATAAATAGATAATTGACTTCAAAAAGTGTTTCCCAGAATGTGTTCTATAAAACAGTAGTCCTGCAAGATGCTCTTAGGCATTTCATGAGGGAAAAGATATTTGTGATTAAATGTGCAGGAAAAGCTCAGAACATTTTCAATTGGGAGAAACAATATAGCTGTTTCAGTCTGCCTTACATTCTTAAGCAAATATCTTGGCTTATATAATTGAAAGTCTGAAGGAAGTCTATGCAGCAATACTCTAGCAAAGGCTCCATTTCTATCACTCTGTGAGGATGCTCACAGCTCTGTCTTTCTCCACATGTTGGCTTCATCTTCAAGTTGGCTTTTCTCATGGTTATAATTGTTGGGGAAATATAATTAAAAACAAAATCATCTCTCAACCTAGAAAAACTCTTCATAAAATTAGAAAGAAAAGAACATGTTACTGTTGAATAAGTATTAAATCAGAATGAGATGGGCATCGCAAGGCAATCCGCCAAGAAATTGCAAAACCAGAAAGAAATCTCACTCTTCTATGTAGCCAAACAGATACACCCATTACATACATGTTCTCAGAAAAAAATAACCAGTCCTCAACTAAGAAGACTTGACAGTAACATTCGCCACACACATAGTTGTTCATCCTAAATTCACTTAGTTATTGGGATAATCGTCTGTATTAGCTAATTGGCTTTCACATCTTTATAACAAAAGGTAATTGGCAAGTTGGAGTGAGGTGCCTTGTGAAATTAGGCACCTACCCTCTCACAGAACTTGGGGTGCTATCTTTCTTGATAATTACATCTCAGATGACTCTCAGATTCTTGAAAAAAGGCATTCCTGGGTCATAAGATGGGCAAAAGTCTTATTTAGTTTTTAGAAGAATTTACATATCAAGGAGAGAAAAAACTTAATGAGTTTTCTAAAGGAAGTACACTAAGAAAAGAAAGGAGGAAAGTAATTTCCTTATTTTCAGCACAGAGAATTAAGTCTCTCCTTTTTAATTTGTATTTGTCCTTATACAACAAAGCTGCCAGTCTCAATCTGGGCAACATGGTACGAACAATGGGTTCCTTTACCAGATGGGTAACAGAAGAGCCTCCACAAAACTGCAAGTTTTGATCAATAGGAGTTTTATTACGAACAATGGGTTCCTTTACCAGATGGGTAACAGAAGAGCCTCCACAAAACTGCAAGTTTTGATCAATAGGAGTTTTATTACGTATCACAGGTAAGGAGGGCACTAAGAGTGTTCTCCAAAGCAGCGCCTCTCTAAGGGTATGTGACAGGAGGGTTTTATGGGGCAACGGACATAGGGGAGGGAAGAGGGTGTGTCATCACATGTACATGAGGGGTCCTAGTTGCACAGGTGCAGTGAGTCAGCACGCCAGCATATAGGTCGCATGTAATGGAAATGAAGCTATAGCTCCTCCCACGATGGAGACTTTAGCATGGTAATGAGGCAATATCACTGGGGTTCATCTATAAGTTCATCTGCAAGTTGCCAGGAGTTGGTTCCAACCGAGTAGGTGACTATATTTATGGTATTTCATGAAAGGTGTGGGAAAAAACAGGCTGCAAGGCAGGAGGCTGTAAAACAAGCTGATTGTTCAAGTTGATTAAATCCCTACAGTTCCTGGAGACCTTCTCGGTCTGCTTACAAAAAAAATGACGAACTTGTTGGCTTAGAAGTGAACTCTCAATCTCTGAAACAATAACTCTGACAAGAGAAATTGGATTGACCTTACTGGTATCAGTTTTTCAGAACACACTCTTGGAGGTAGAGGTAAGTTAATTTAGCTTACACCACTCAGATATCAAACAATGCAGGAGCAGGAGGCATACTGTAAAAGGTAGGGCAGCGAACATCCATCCTGACAGGAAATCAGCAGCATAATTGGACATAGTATTTTCAGATTCTTATCCCAGCGTTCCTTCTTTTCTTCTACCTGCCATCCAGGTGGTGTTAAGGGGCTGCACATTTATTCATTGGTGCTGCCAATGCCCAGTGCTATCCGAGAACTCTTCTCTTGGATTGCCTTCTAAGCTTTGCTTCATTATTTTGATATCTTAAGTGAGGGCAAATCATTCTTTGTTGGTGAATTCTATATCAAGTAATGGCCAAAAGTAGTTACTAAAGCCAAGACAAGTAAAAAAGGAAATTGCATTTTAAAAATCTGTTAGCATCAGAAATGGGAGAAAATTGCTAATAGCTAGAAATATTTTCTTGCGCAGTTTGTGAGCTTCCCTTGAACAGCAGCATTAATGGGATGCATTTTCTCCAAAGGTACCATTTGAATGTGAATATGTATATTTAAATGTAACTAAGTTATAAAATCCCCATTTAAAAAATGGCTTGCCTTTACAGTAAAGGAAATCAGTATTTGGGGGGTACATTAATTATTAATATACAAATACTCCCAATTTGGATATTATAAACTTCTAGTCTATATTGCTAAATAGTCAAACCAATATTAAATATAATCTCTTGCAATCCTTTATAAATTTAAACCTCTCTCCCTTCTTGGCATCCTGGTTGAATCATGAAATACCACCTCTTGTGGATATCACAGCTATAAAATGTTACTTGGCTAGATTGTTGCATTTTACTTAGCTGTTAGAAGCAGCGTACAGATATTTTAGTGCATCCTGGTGCACTAATAATAAAGAGTCTAATTATTCATTTTAATACCACAAAATTATGTTGTAAGAAAGTTAGAATTAGAATATTAGTCATTTCCTTTATGTTCCTGTGGGTAAAGAGGTAATGATGGCTAATTGTATATGTCAACTTGACTGGGCCATGGGATGCTCAGCTCTTGGGTTAAACATTATTCTGAGTGTGAGTGTGAAGGTGTTTCTGGATGAGATTAACGTTTGAATTGGAGACTGAGTAAAGCAGATGGCCCTCTCCATGTGGATAGGCCTCATCCAATTTTTTGAAGGGCTGAACACAGCAAAAAGGCAAAGCAAGAGAGCATTTGCACTTGGTTGTATTTAAACTGGGACATCGCTCTTCTGCCTTCACACACACACTCAGCCTAGAACTTACACCATCAGCTTTCCTGGTTCTCCAGTTTGCTGACTGCAGATCTTGGGAATTCTCAGCCTCCATGGCCACATAAGCCAATTTCTTATAATATATATAATATATATGCCATATATATATAATATGGCATATATATTATATATATTATATTATTATATATATTATATATGTGGCATATATATTATATAATATGTAATAATAATAAAATATATATTATATATCCATTTTTTATAACAAACATGTGTTATTTAATAATCAGAAAAATTATTTTAATGGCCCAATTTTTCAGTCTATCCATATTATTTCAGATGTAAAACATTGTATTTATGTATTAATTCTTTAAATATATATATGTACACACACATATATACCTATATACCTCTCTATATATATGCATATATTCTATTGGTTCTGGTTTCTTAGAGAACCTTGACTAATATAGCTGTGGTGAGTGAGGGGGAAAATACATATGAAGAATTACTATTTTTCAACATTATTCATTTATAACCCACAGTATTCATACACACACACACACACACACACACACACATATACACATAAAAATCTGCTTTCATTAATTTTGTATTTATGTATCATTTAATCTTTGGGGTACAAATTTGAAATTAGTTTTCATACAACTTCATTTCTACTATTTTTTAATCTGGTAATTTAAGAGGCATTCCCTCTGTGGTAGGAATTAAAAGATTTCTTTACTAAATACTTCAGAGTATAGAATATATGTGCTCAACAGGGCTTTTTCTTTACTTAAAACTACATTCCAACTGACCCTACCAAGAATAGATTTCTGGTTGCTTCTCTCTCCTCTTAATCTGTATCCGAATCTTCTTTACCTTTTAAACAGGCCAGCTTCCTGCAACCATTGTCTACTAATGTACACATGGGCATGGCTCAAGACAGCTCTCTCCTATCCTCACATCGCTGGTGATGTGGGAGGGACCTGGCGGTATGTAATCAAATCATGGGGGTGGGTTTTCCCATGCTGTTCCCGTGATAGTGAATAAGTCCCACAAGATCTGATGGTTTTATAAAGGGCAGTTCCCCTGCACATCCTGTCAGGAGCAGTGATGGTCCTGGCTCTCTTCTGCCTGGACCTTTTAACTTGCCTTAGCAGCAGAGCACTGCCAGGACCTACATTTAATGGCCTTGAGGGTGAGACTCCACCTTTTCCCTCCCTGTCTCCCCAGCCAATATTCCCTTGCCTTATCACATACTACTAATTTATCCACTTATTCAATTAACATAGAGCCACTCTGCTGGCTACAAGGTGCAGAGTAATAAACAAAAAAGATACCCGATTCCATGGAACTTACAGTCCAAGAAGGATTCAGACATTAAACAGACAAATGATGATATAGTTGCAAATTAGAGCAGGTGCTACAAAGGAAAAACAAATAAATACAGCCAAGCTTTTTCCCTTTTGAACTCCTTTGTTACTGACCTGAGGGTCTATAGTAGGTGGACAAAATATTATAAATTAAAAATGAGTTAGGGTGATGGAATGGCTTTGTGTAACTCATTTCCCCAGGTTTCTCCTTCCGAGGATACCATAAACCCACAATGAAAGGAGAAAAATCCTTTTTCTTCTGGGTCCCAAAAGTAAAGCTGTGTATCACACCTGCCTGGAAAATCTGATTGCCAGTTTCTTTTACTTTAGGCCCATCTTTCCTAGTTCTGCTGAATTCATCTTGTATCTACCAGATTCTCTGATGATGTTGCTTATCACTTTATTATTAATAGCTCGGCCATCCCTCCTCCTGTGCTCTAACAGTCAGTTTGGGGGCATTAAAGCAGTGAGCCTGGGCATGTCTTGTCTTACAGAAATAGCAGATGTTCCATTTACTTATTTAACATACTTTATACACTTTATCTTCCCCATAGAGTTCTATAAAAATCTTCAGTGGGGAGAATGCCACATGGGAGAGATGCATTACACCCTATGCAAAATATTGTGCCCCTGCCCCTCTTGCTGCTCCCCTCACTCATCCTTGCTGACTCCAGGTAGCCCATGTACTTCAACTCTCTTCCTCCTTGAGTGTATTGTTTCTAACTAACATCTGCCTCTGGTAGGGATAAGTTTTAAGAGGGAGATCCTTTCAAAATTGGGAGTCAGTTATTACTCCCAAAGTGTCCTTTACTTGGCCTTTCCATAAAATCTCTTAAGTGGGTGTACATCTGCACGAATGCCTAACATATGTTCACTGCCAATGTCAGATTTTGCAGTAGACATGGCCAGGCCCAACAAATTGAAATACTCAATTATTGGTGCATACTATTGTATAGTTTATGAAATATTCTCACCAAGGTTATCTTACTGAAGCCTTCACCTCCCTTTATGCTCCATCCAATCCATGAGATAACTCAGACTAAAGAAAAAGCATTAACACAGGTTTTTAACCTGAAAAAAAATAAGAACAGAGTTGCTGAGAAATTGAGTAACAATTACCTTTCTAATTGTTTTTTAAAAGGCCTATTTATTGTAAAAAAGAAATTGTAGAAAAGTATAATGACAATAACCATATCATAATTTACTGAACCTTTACCCTATTGTTGAACATTTAGGGTAATTTTTAAATTTTTCTATGAAGGAAAAATGCTTTGGTAAACATTTTTGTCCATAAAAGCCTTGTGTAACTTAGGATTTTCTTTAGAATGGTTTCCCAGATGAAAAAGTATTAGGCAAAAGAGATAAGCATGTTTCAGACTCACGAGAACACAGTACAAATTATCATCTTAAGTGGTTGGATCTGTTTCTGCTTCTAAGCTCAGTGTTTAATAGTGTCTGTTTCACCATAAACATATAAGCTGGAAGGTTTTAGAAATAATGTGATTATTTAAAAGTAAAAACAGGGATGAAAACCTGATTGAGAAGGTAACTCAAAAAGATAAGCATACAAAAAGGCAGAGTTCATGCATCTGGGAAGACCATAAAAATCTGGATTTAGTGGCTATAAAGAGATATTCTGAACCTCGAAAAAAAAAAAAAAAAAAGACTTTCTCTGGAAATGAAGTAAGTCATGAAAAATGTTCAACTGTCCTGAACTTTATTCAGTTTTAATACCCAAATATCAGTGGCTCGTGTCAATGTCTTGCCTCTCTACTACTCTCATCCTGGTCCACCTTCCCACCATGTCTTTTCACTTTTGTAATAGATGTGTAACTAGTTTCTCAGATTTCATTTTTATTCTCTCCAATTCATTTTCCTTTTTATATGTATGGTATAATCTTTTTTTTTTAACTTTTATTTGAGGTGTGGGGGTTTATGTGGAGGTGGTGAACATGTGTCACAGGATTTTGTTGTACAGATTATTTCATCACCTGGTCATTAAGCCCAGTACCCAATAGTTATCTTTCCTGCTCCTCTCCCTCCTCCCACTCTTCCCCATTAAGCAGAACCCAGTGTCTTTTGTTTCCTTCTTTGTATTCATAATTTCTTGTTGTTTCGCTCCAACTTACAAGTGAGAACATGTGGTATTTGATTTTCTGTTCTGCATTAGTTTGCTAATGACAATAGCCTCCAGCTCCATCCATGTTCCTGGAAAAGACATGTTCTCATTCTTTTTTGTGGCTGCATAGTATGCCATGGTGTATATGTACCAAGTTTCTTTATCCAGTCCGTCACTAATGGGCATTTAGGTTGATTCCATGTGTTTGCTGGATAATAACTTTTTAGGTGAAATTCCAATTTGTTATTTTCTTTATTGTATCTATTCAGAAGTTTCCCATTACTCTTAGGATACTTCAGGAATAAAGTTGATGGATCAGAGACTTAAATGTTAGACCTAATACCATAAAAACCCTAGAGGAAAACCTAGGTAGTACCATTCAGGACATAGGCATGGGCAAAGACTTCGTGTCTAAAACACCAAAAGCAACGGCAGCAAAAGCCAAAATTGACAAATGGGATCTAATTAAACTAAAAAGCTTCTGCACAGCAAAAGAAACTACCATCAGAGTGAACAGGCAACCTACAGAATGGGAGAACATTTTTGCAATCTACTCATCTGACAAAGGGCTAATATCCAGAACCTACAAAGATCTCAAACAAATTTACAAGAAAAAAACAAACAACCCCATCCAAAAGTGGGCAAAGGATATGAACAGACATTTCTCAAAAGAAGACATTCATACAGCCAACAGACACATGAAAAAATGCTCATCATCACTGGCCATCAGAGAAATGCAAATCAAAACCACAATGAGATACCATCTCACACCACTTAGAATGGTGATCATTAAAAAGTCAGGAAACAACAGGTGCTGGAGAGGATGTGGAGAAATAGGAACACTTTTACACTGTTGGTGGGATTGTAAACTAGTTCAACCATTATGGATAACAGTATGGCGACTCCTCAAGGATCTAGAACTAGATGTACCATACGACCCAGCCATCCCATTACTGGGTATATACCCAAAGGATTATAAATCATGCTGCTATAAAGACACATGCACATGTATGTTTATTGCGGCATTATTCACAATAGCAAAGACTTGGAATCAACCCAAATGTCCATCAGTGACAGACTGGATTAACAAAATGTGGCACACATACACCATGGAATACTATGCAGCCATAAAAAAGGATGAGTTTGTGTCCTTTGTAGGGACATGGATGCAGCTGGAAACCATCATTCTTAGCAAACTATCACAAGAACAGAAAACCAAACACCGCATGTTCTCACTCATAGGTAGGAACTGAACAATGAGATCACTTGGACTCAGGAAGGGGAACATCACACACCGGGGCCTATCATGGGGAGGGGGGAGGGGGGAGTGATTGCATTGGGAGTTATACCTGATGTAGATGACGAGTTGATGGGTGCCGACGAGTTGATGGGTGCAGCACACCAACATGGCACAAGTATACATATGTAACACACCTGCACGTTATGCACATGTACCCTAGAACTTAAAGTATAATAATAATAACAAATAAATAAATAAAACAAAAAAAAAATCTCTAATACTGCCATCAGAGACTTGGATGTGCTGGTCTCTGCCTCTGTCTTCAGCTTCAATGCATTCCACTTTCTTGTCGTCTCTCTGCTTCTGACAGCTCTGCCTTTGTCCCACTGCTTGGATAATCCACGCTCTCTCCTATCTCTGGAGAGAGAATATTATGTTCCATCTGCTTAATATTACTTTCCTTCACCTTCTAACTCCTGTTTATTATTTTTCATATTTCAGTTATTATATCCCCAGCACAGAAAGAATCCGTATTTTCCCCCAAAATACTTATCACAACCATGAATTATTCTTTCATGAGGTTATTTGATTATCCACACCAGACTGCAATTCTTGGTTGTATCAGATCTCTTTTGCTCACCTTTGAATCCTCAGAATCTGGAAGAGTGTCTAGCATGTCACTGAAGTTTAATATTATTTATTTATAGAATAAAAATATTTATCTATATAATGATGAATAAACTTAGATCTGGTGGGGAAGTTGGGAGAACTGATAATAAAGGAGAGTGACTCCAGATTATAAGGCATGGAAAGTGCTTACATTTTCAAACTGAGCCAAGCCAACTGAGTAGCGTGTGATGCTATAACTGACTTTCAACAAGTTATCCAACCTCTTTATTACTGAAATGCCTCATCTCTATATTAATGAAACAATGTAATTTAAGTATTTTCTGATATCAAAACACCATATAACCTTTATGTTAAATTTGATTCGAACTGCTATAAATAATTGTGCACTTTGATACATATGCCTGTGTGGGTTATAATAAGTGAGCCAGGAAGGAAATTGTAAGAAAAAGAAAAGGGAGAATCTATATAAATCCCTGCAGAACGAACTTTGAAGGAAAAATTTCTGTTCTTTTTACTTATGAAGAAGCCTTGAGTCTGAGGCATTTGTTTTATAACAAACTGTATAAACTAATTCAATGGTAACTACACAGTCCTGAGTTCTCTACAATACTAGAGCTGTGTGAAGTAAATTATTAAAATAGTGTACAACTAGAGAGAGTTAGTGTTCAAAGGTGTGTTGTTGCTATTTTTTAATAAAAGAAGAATAAGTAAAAACTTAGATAAATAACTTGTGAGTTCTTATTCAGGCTAAAGTTCCTCTATAGACAATTCTAGTTTTTCTACAGCCCAATTATTGGCTTCTCTTTTCAGACAATTAGACTCTCCTACTTTATCTTCATTTTCTCTGTAAATAACTATACGCTATGACCATGATTCAAATGCATAACTTTGGCAGGGAAAGCAATGATCGCATGAGCAATGAGTGCCAATAGGAAATACAACCCTGCAATAAAACATATTTAGGGTTGAAGATAATCTGAGTTTTACATAATTTAGGCTAGGGAAATATTTAACTAGCAGTTATGAATCAACTAGGGAAAATTATTCAAACAATCTTTCAGCTTAAAGTGTGAAAAAATAGATCCACTGTGGTGCAATTTTCCCATGATATATCCTGGAAGTAGAGAGGATTTAAATGATGACAAAGCACCTCGGGGTAGGAATGTTCAGTACTTAAGAAAAGTTGTAGAAAACTGTGAGAATAAAGTGAAATCTAAGGAGCATGGTGTAATTGAAGAAGTCTTAACTGAGGCCATTCCCATTTCTCTTAATCATAAAGCCCTTCAGATGGAATCCAAAGGGTTAAAATCTGAGTCATATTATTAAGCAACTTCAAAGCAAGAACCAATTACAAAGGAGAAAGTCCATCCATGTCTTTCAAGTTCAATACTAAGTCATCTCTATAAAGTGCTTGCTTGGGACTCCTAGACTCCTCTACTCTTAGGTAAATTTTCACAGGGTCTTTATATAGAAAAAAAAAAAAATGAAGATCAGAATTGACAGAAATCACAATCAAGCTGAAATTAACTAACATTATAGCTGTTCTACTTTTGAAGAACTTTTTCTACAAATATTCTGACACACAGTAAGAAAAAATTCAGACATATGTTCTATGCAAATTAAAAGAACCTTAATTTTAGGATTTTTAAAGAAAAAAGCCAGATGATTGTTTGCTCTGCTTAAGAATATGCAATTTTTTAAAATGTTTGTTTACATAATAGAGATTGAAAATATGTATTTCAGCACATGTTTATGCTATTGTGAGATAAATGAAGAAAAGGAAAGCAAGAAAAGATTCAAGATTAAAGATTAAACCCTGAAGTACATTTTAGTATCAGTTAAGTACCCACCACACTAGAGGGGCCTCAATGTTCCACAGAAACTGGTATGTTCTCATCAGCTCTTTAGGAGTTACGATCCTTCTCTTTGTCTGAAGTAAAGCTTTTGTTGTCATTTTCGAGCTGCAAAGATCTCTTCAAAATAAAGATTTTTTTTAATCTCCTGAGATTTTGCAAAAGTATATTAAAATGATTTAGATATTTTTGAAATATAATTTCTCATCTTAGAACAATAAATAAATTTGTCTGTTATTTCTAGTTAAGTGCCTTTAACTTTCAAAACTTCCTGGATGAACTTAGGTCAGTCCCTTGTAGACTGAGTGCTGTTTACTTCTGTTTTCGGGCCAATCTCTAAACCCTTCTGGATATTGTTTTCCGCTTAGAAAATCACTGAATTGACTTGGATGATCTTCAGGGTCCATCCTATCTTTAATATTTAATCACAATTGTCACTGCAGTTACACTTTGAATCAGTATTTGCTTATAATTGTAAGCATTGCCTCCACACTTTTAAAGTTCAAAAATGTTTATTTATTTTTGGATCAGTTGTAATAGGAATAATCCATGTCTTATTTCCTAAGGTGAAAGTTTTTCTGAGAAAATATACATACTCTGTTGACTCTCATTTGATACTCCAATTTGAATGAAGAAATTGCCTCAACAGCCTCTTGGGTGGAGAGAGTGGTTTGGGTGCTACAGCTGCCTACTTTAGTCTCCACAGTCTTCCCTGACTTGTTTCCCTATGACCAATTTAAGCTACTCCTAATTGAACCATGGCTGCCTTTTGAGTCTCTCCATTAATTAACAATCAATCTTTTCTCATTATTTTTCTAAGATTAAAGAGAAAAGAATAAGACCCAATCTTTGCCCTCAATTAATTTAAAATTTAGAAGTAGAAGTTTGTAATCAACTGCCTATAATATAGAATACCCATGATGAAATAGAAGACAAAGAAACCCATTACAGGAACATAGAGAAATGACAGTTTAGATTTATTAAAGAAGGTGTTATTTTAGAACTTTGAAAGAGGAGTTGGCTTTTAATTCATACAGTAGCTGAGTATTTCAGCAGTTGCCACAGCACCCTCTCCTCTTTCTTTCCAACCCAAGTGTGTTCTTCATACATAAAGTACAATGGCAGATGACTGTAAGGCCTGATGGTCCATTCATTCAAGCAACAGTCATATTTGTTCTTCCTCTGAGCACCTAATGCATGCCCAGCACTGAGCTAGGCACTGAAAAATACAGCAGTTAGGAAAATAACATTGTGTCGGCCTTCATGGTGATGAGGATGGGGCATTGATTAAATAATGCTTTTTAGATTTCCATCAACTCTAAGATACTAAGAGGAATTAGCTTTCAAACTTCCTATTTCTTATTGAGCTTTATTGAAAATAAGTAGAAAAAAACTGGTTTGTGAAGTCATAAGCATGGAAGTTGTTAACTTATAATAAAATACCTACTGAACTTGAATATATCTAACTTGAAAATAATCAGCTGCTACTTCTCTGCATAGCTAAGGAATGTGTAGCAAACACTGAGGCTTGGTCTTCAAGTTTTTAATTATTATTATTATTTTTTTGTATCATGCTGTGGGGTGGAAATTTTTGAGAATCCATGAATGAAATAAAGAAAGTATCCCAACTGTCTATTTCCTTCCAGTTGCCCTTAGGCTGTTTTTTCTTGTGTGTGTTTTCTTGAGCTTCCCCATAAGACAGGTGACAGCTATTGATTTGGGCACTTTGGTGAGAGGGCATATGCAAGGTGTTGCATTGGAAAGTATGAACTAGAGAAAATAAGAACAAGAGGACCCCCCCAAAGTTATCAATAATCAAAATTATAGGGTTTTAAGCTATGCTTTTGAAACAGAACAACTGGAGCACACATGAAATGAATAGAAATATCTTCTCCACATTCCCAAATGTATGGGAAAATGTGTATTCTGTATGTGACCTCTTCTTATCCTTTGTACAAGACATACGTCATTAACTAAAAATGATGCTTTTTTCCTAGCTGAGCCTGAACACAGCATCAAAATTATCATAAAGTTAGTACCATGAAAGCTATTCTCAATCAGAATTACTGAACACATGAAAACCTATTTACTATCAGTGACCTTGACCAAAGATGTCATTTTACAGATACAAAAACAGGATGGGAGTGTATTCCTGTCATGTTCATTTATTTAATTAATGACAAGACATGAATAATAACCTATGAGTTTGTCCAAGTCTTTTCCTTAAGAAATAATTCATTCATCCAATATTTATTGAATACTTGCTGTTTGCTAGAAGACACAGTAGTTTCAATGGCTTTTGAAAATATATCAGTGAAATAAATTTTAGTTTTTATGATTGAGGAGGGGAAAGGTTTAAATATAAAGTTGTGAATTTAGACATCTCTAGTCAACTTTGAAAATAAAACACCTTCTAAATTTTTCCAGAAGTGCTATAAAGGAAATAAATAACAGATTCTTAGTTACTATTTAGTTTTTCTAGACTACTTGGTTTAAATAGGTCAGATTTATATAATGCTGAAACACTGATTTTTGATATTGTACTATTGTATTTATTTCAGTTACATTGATCTTCTTAATTACATTTCTACTAGAATTATAGCCTTGGGACTTGTTATGAAAGAATTTAAGCTAGGAATCAAAAGAACAGGATTTTAATATCACCTCTGGCACTAATTAGCTTTGTGACATTGGCAAAAAAAAATTTGATCTCAAAGGTCTTAGTAAACTTAAAGTGGAAAAAGTGACATTAAAGGTTATTTCTGGTTTTAACAATGGCTAAAAGTATAGCATTACTATTTTATTAAATGACTTCAAATAATTCTAAGTTTCACAGTTCTTACGTTTTAATTTTATAGATTATGTTTGTTTATATCTACCATTTTATATCTGTGCTAGTCTGTTTACAAATAAAATCAGTAAATAAAAAAGGAGTCAGGATATATAACATCTGAATAATCCACATGAAAGTATTAAGAATAAAAATATGATTATTGAAATTAGAATTTCAATAGATAGATAAGATAAACAGTGCTACAGGTACTGCTCTAGGAAGAATGAAAAGAGGATAGGCAGAAAATAACAATGAAGACAGACCTGAAGAAAATGTACAGAATGAAGCACAGATAGAAACATACAGTCTGCACTTTTTCTTTTAGTTTAAATTCATAGGCATTTTCTAAAATTGTCCATATTAGTATACTAGTGTTATTGCTTTAAAAGTTATAAAATGTTGTTATTTAGTTGATATAATTTATTAACTGATCACTATTCTTGTACATTTGAGTTTTAATTACTTTTGCTCTGTAGCATTCTGGCATTCAATATTGTGAAACAGATAGCTAAGAACAGTCTAACACTTAGAAAAAATGATTTTTGGAGGCGTGCCCAAGATGGCCTAATAGGAACAGCTCCAGCCTCCAGCTCCCAGCATGAGTGACACAGAAGATGAGTGATTTCTGCATTTTCAACTGAGGTACCAGGTTCATCTCACTGGGGCATGTCAGACAGTTGGTGCTGGTCTGTGGGTGCAGCCCAAACAGCAAGAGCTGAAGCAAGGCGGGGCATCACTTCACCTGGGAAGCGCAAGGGGGAAGGAATTCCTTTTCCTAGCCAAAGGAAATTGAGACACAAAACACTTGGAAAATCAGGTAACTCCCACCCTAATACTGCACTTTACAAAGGGTCTTAGCAAACGGCACACCAGGAGATTATATCCCACACCTGGCCCAGAGGGTCCCATGCCCATGGAGCCTCCCTCATTGCTAGCACAGCAGTCTGAGATCTAACTGCAAGGCAGCAGCCAGGCTGGGGGAGGGGCCCCCATCATTGCTGAGGCTTAAGTAGGTAAACAAAGCCCAGGAAGCTTGAATTGGGTGGAGCCCACCACAGCTCAAGGAGGCCTGCCTGCCTCTGTAGACTCCAGCTCTGGGGACAGGGCATAGCTAAACAAAAAGCAGCAGAAACCTCAGCAGAGGTAAATGTCCCTGTTTGACAGCTTTGAAGAGAGCAGTGGATCTCCCAGCACAGAGTTTGAGATCTGAGAATGGACAGACTACCTGCTCAAGTGGGTCCCTGACCCCTGAGTAGCCTAACTGGGAGACATCCCCACTAGGTACAGACCAACACCTCACACCTGACATGGCTGGGTACACCCCTGAGACGAAGCTTCCAGAGCAAGAATCAGAGAGCAACACTCGCTGTTCAGCAATATTCTATCTTCTGCAGCCTCTGCTGCTGATAACCAGGCAAACAGGGTCTGGAGTGGACCTCAAGAAAACTCCAACAGACTTGCAGCTGAGGGTCCTGACTGTTAGAAGGAAAACTAACAAACAGAAAGGACACCCACACCAAAACCCCATCAGTACATCACCATCATCAAAGACCAAAGGCAGATAAAACCACAAAGATGGGGAAAAAGCAGTACAGAAAAGCTGGAAATTCAATCAGAGCACATCTCCCCCTCCAAAGGAACGCAGCTCATCACCACAACAGAACAAAGCTGGATGGAAAATGATTTTGACAGGTTGAGAGAAGAAGGCTTTGGTCGATCAAACTTCTCAGAGCTAAAGGAAGAACTACGTAACCAGCACAAAGAAGCTAAAACCCTTGAAAAACATGTGACGAATGGCTAACTAGAATAACTAATGTAGAGAAGTTCTTAAAAGAACTGATAGAAAAGAAAACCATAACATGAGAACTACGTGACAAATGCACAAGCTTCAGTAACTGACTTGATCAACTGGAAGAAAGAGTATCAGAGATTGAAGATCAAAGGAATGAAATGAAATGAGAAGAGAAGTGTAGAGAAAAAAGAGTAAAAGGAAATGAACAAAGCCTCCAAGATATATGGGATTATGTGAAAAGACCAAGTCTAGGTCTGATTGGTGTGCCTGAAAGTGGCAGGGAAAATAGAACCAAGTTGGAAAACACTCTGCAGGATATCATCCAGGAGAACTTCCCCAACCTAGTGAGGCAGGGCAACATTCACATTCAGGAAATACATAGAATACCACAAAGATACTCCTCGAGTAGAGCTACTCCAAGACACATAATTGTCAGATGCACCAAAGTTGAAATGAAGGAAAAAATGTTAAGGGCAGCCAGAGAGAAAGGTCGGGTTACCCAGAAAGTGATGGTCAACAGACTAACAGCAGATCTCTCAGCAGAAACTCTACAAGCCAGAAGAGAGTAGAGGCCAATATTCAACATTCCTAAAGAAAAGATTTTTCAACCCAGAATTTCATATCCAGCCAAACTAAGTTTCATAAGTGAAAGAGAAATAAAATGCTTTAGAGACAAGAAAATGTTGGAGATTTTGTCACCACCAGGCCTGCCCTACAAGAGCTCCTGAAGGAAGCACTAAACATGGAAAGGAACAACCGGCACCAACCATTGCAAAAACATGCCAAAATGTAAAGTCCATCAATGCTAGGAAGAAACTGCATCAACTAATGAGCAAAATAACCAGCTAATATCATGACAGGATTGAGTTCACACATAACAATATTAACCTTAAATGTAAATGGACTAAATGGTCCAATTAAAGGACACAGACTGGCAAATTGGGCAAAGAGTCAAGACCCATCAGTTTGCTGTATTAAGGAGACCCATCTCACATGCAGAGACACACATAGGCTCAAAATAAAGGGATGGAGGAAGATCTACCAAGCAAATGGAAAACAAAAAAGAAGCATGGGTTGCAATCCTAGTCTCTGATAAAACAGACTTTAAACCACCAAAGATCAAAAGAGACAAAGAAGGCCATTACATAATGGTAAAGGGATCAATTCAACAGGAAGAGCTAACTATCCTAAATATATATGCACCCAATACAGGAGTACCCAGATTCATAAAACAAGTACTTAGAGACTTACAAAGAGACTTAGACTCCAATATGCTAATAATGGGAGATTTTACACCCCACTGTCAACATTAGACAGATCAACGAGACAGAAAGTTAATAAGGATATCCAGGAATGAACTCAACTCTCCAACAAGCAGACCTAATAGACATTTACAGAACTCTCCACCCCAAATCAACAGATTATACATTCTTCTCAGCACCACATCAAACTTATTCCAAAATTGACGACATAGTTGGAAGTAAAGCACTCCTCAGGAAGTGTAAAAGAACAGAAATTATAACAAACTGTCTCTCAGACCACAGCGCAATCAAACTAGAACTCAGGACTAAGAAACTCAATCAAAACCGCTCAACCACATGGAAACTGAACAACCTGCTCCTGAATGACTACTGGGTACATAACAAAATGAAGGCAGAAATAAAGATGTCCTTTCAAACCAATGAGAACAAAGATACAACACACCAGAATCTCTGGGACACATTTAAAGCAGTGTGTAGAGGGAAATTTATAGCACTAAATGCCCACAAGAGAAAGCAGGAAACATCTAAAATTGACGCCCTAACATCACAATTAAAAGATCTAGAGAAGCAAGAGCAAACACATTCAAGGCTAGCAGAAGGCAAGAAATAACTAAGATCAGAGCAGAACTGAAGGAGATAGAGACACAAAAAACCCTCAAAAAATCAATGAATCCAGGAGCTGTTTTTTTGAAAAGATCAACAAAATTGACAGACCACTTGCAAGACTAACAAAGAAGAAAAGAGCGAAGAATCAAATAGTCGCAATAAAAAATGATATAGGGGATATCATCACCAATCCCACAGAAATACCAACTACCATAAGAGAATACTATAAACACCTCTTCACAAATAAACTAGAAAACCTAGAAGAAATGGATAATTTCCTGGACACTTACACTCTTCCAAGACTAAACCAGGAAGAAGTTGAATCCCTGAATAGATCAACAGCAGGCTAAGGAATCGAGGCAATAATTAACAGCCTACCAACCAAAAAAAGTCCAGGACCAGACATATTCACAGTGGAATTCTATCAGAGGTACAAGGATGAGTTGGTACCATTCCTTCTGAAACTATTCCAATCAACAGAAAAAGAGGGAATCCTCCCTAACTCATTTTATAAGACCAACATCATTCTGATACGAAAGCCTGGCAGAGACACAACAAAAAAAGTGAATTTTAGACCAATATCCCTAATGAACATCGATGCAAAAATCCTCAATAAAATACTGGCAAACCAAATCCATCAGCACATCAAAAAGCTTATCCACCATGATCAAGTAGGCTTCATCCCTGGGATGCAAGGCTGGTTCAGAATATACAAATCAATAAACGTAATCCAGCATAAAAACAGAACCAATGACAAAAACCACATGATTATCTTCGTAGATGCAGTAAAGGCATTGGACAAAATTCAACAGCCCTTCATGCTAAAAACTCTCAATAAATTCGGTATTGATGGAATGTATCTAAAAATAATAAGAGCTATTTATGACAAACCCATAGCCAATATCATACTGAATGGGCAAAACCTGGAAGCATTCCCTTTGAAAACTGGCACAAGACAGGGATGCCCTCTCTCACCACTCCTATTCAACATAGTATTGGAAGTTCTGGCTAGGGTAATCAGGCAAGAGAAAGAAATCAAGGGGATTCAGTTAGGAAAAGAAGAAGTCAAATTGTCCCTCTTTGCAGATGACATGATTGTGTATTTAGAAAGCCCCATTGTCTCAGTCCAAAATCTCCTTAAGCTGATAAGCAACTTCAGCAAAGTCTCAGGATACAAAATCAATGCGCAAAAATCACAAGTATTCTTATACACCAGTAACAGACAGAGAGCCAAATCATGAATGAACTCCCATGCACAATAGCTTCAAAGAGAATAAAATACCTAGGAATCCAACTTACAAGGCATGTAAAGGAGAACTACAAACCACTGCTCAGTGAAATAAAAAAGGACACAAATGGAAGAACATACCATGCTCATGGATAGGAAGAAACAATATTGTGAAAATGGCCATACTGCCCAAGGTTATTTATAGATTCAATGGCATCCCCATCAAGCTACCAATGAGTTTCTTCACAGAATTGGAAAAAACTGCTTTAAAGTTCATATGGAACCAAGAAACACCCTGAATTGCCAAGACAATCCTAAGCCAAAATAACAGAGCTAGAGGCATCACGCTACCTGACTTCAAACTATACTACAAGGCTACAGTAACCAAAACAGCATGGTACTGGTACCAAAACAGAGATATAGACCAATGGAACAGAACAGAGCCCTCAGAAATAATACCACACATCTACAGCCATGTGATCTTTGAGAAACCTGACAAAAACAAGAAAAGGGGAAAGGATTCCCTATTTAATAAATGGTGCTGGGAAAATTGGCTAGCCATAAGTAGAAAGCAGAAACTGGATCCTTTCCTTACTCCTTATATGAAAATTAATTCAAGATGGATTAGACACTTAAATGTTAGACCTAAAACCATAAAAACCCTAGAAGAAAACCTAGGTAATACCATTCAGGATGTAGGCATGGGCAAGGACTTCATGCCTAAAATACAAAAAGCAACAGCAACAAAAACCAAAATTGACAAATGTGATCTAATTAAACTAGAGAGCTTCTGCACAGCAAAAGAAACTACCATCAGAGTGAACAGGCAACCTACAGAATGGGAGAAAAATTTTGCAATCTACTCATCTGACAAAGGGCTAATATCCAGAACCTACAAAGAACTCAATCAAATTTACAGGAAAAAAACCCTCAAAATGTGGGCACAGGATATGAACAGACACTTCTCAAAAGAAGACATTCATACAGCCAGCAGACACATGAAAAAATGCTCATAATCACTCACCATCAGTGACATGCAAATCAAAACCACAATGAGATACCATCTCACACCAGTTAGAATGACAATCATTAAAAAATCAGGAAGCAACAGTTGCTGGAGAGGATGTGGAGAAATAGGAACACTTTTACACTGTTGGTGGGATTGTAAACTAGTTCAACCATTGTGAAAAACAGTGTGGCAATTCCTCAAGGATCTAGAACTAGAAATATCATTTGACCCAGCCATCCCATTACTGGGGATATACCCAAAGGATTATAAGTCATGCTGCTATAAAGACACATGCACACGTATGTTTATTGCAGCACTATTCACAATAGCAAAGACTTGAAACCAACCCAAATGTCCATCAGTGACAGACTGGATTAAGAAAACGTGGCACATATACACCATGGAACACTGTGCAGCCATAAAAAAGGATGAGTTCATGTCCTTTGTGGGAACATGGATGCAGCTGGAAACCATCATTTTCAGCAAACTATCACAAGAACAGAAAACCAAATACCGCATGTTCTCACTCATAGGTGGTAAATGAACAATGAGATCACTTGGACACAGGAAGGGGAACGTCACATGCCAGGTCCTATTGTGGGGAGGGGGTGGGGGAAGGGATAGCATTAGGATATATACCTAATGTAAATGACGAGTTAATGGGTGCAGCACACCAACATGGCACATGTATACTTATGTAACAAAGCTGCACGTTGTGCACATGTACCCTACAACTTAAAGTATAATTTAAAAAAAAGAAAAAATGAGAAAAAAATGATTTTTTTAGGTCATAAGTTCACAGCAAAAGTGAGAGGAAAGTACAGAGATTTACCATGTAAATCTCCTATCCCCATCCATGCCAGCCTCCCCCAAAATCAACATTCTGCACCACAATAGTATTCATTACAATCCATGGTCCTATACTGACACATCATTATAACCCAAAGTTCACAGTCTGCATTAAGATATACTGATAGTGTTGCACATTCTATGAGTTTTGACCATTGTTTAATGACATGTATTCACTGTTATAGTAAAATACAGAGTATGTTCACTGCCGTAAAAATTGTCTGTGATCTGCCTGTTCATCCTTGCCTCCCCTCTAATCTCTGGCAACAAGTGACTTTTTTTTTTTTTTCTTTTTTTTTTTGTTTTTTGTTTTTTGTTTTTTGTTTTTTTGTTTTTTTTACTATCGCCACAGTTTGTCCTGTCCAAATGTCATATAATTGGAATCATACAGTATGTAGTCTGATTTTTTTTCTCCAATGTGAAAATATATTTTTTTCTTTCTCAACTCTTATAACATTTGTTTTTCATTTTTTAATCTCAGGAATTTCCTGAAGCAATACCTAATTGTCTGCTCTTCCTTTATTTTTTCTTATAATTTATGGATTATTTTGATATTCAAATTCAGGTCTTCTCCCATTTCGATAATGCATTGTTATTATTATCATCATTATTATCATCATTGTATTTGAATACTCTTTCTGTTCACTCCTGGAACATCAGTTATTTGTCTTTTTTACACCACCTATTTGTTCTTTCATATATATTATTCTCTCTGATTCACTGAATTGTGGATGCATCTCAAACTTATTAATGTAGATCTAATTTTATGCAGAGTTAATACTATTGTTCTTTTCACTGACTCTAAATAGTTGGTAATTTTTCTATGAACATCTCTTACACGTTCCAGTTCTACTCTGCTTTGCCGGAAATGTGGCCAATCAAAATTATATGTACATGTATTTTCACTGCTAGTTTTTACAAACATGAAGCTAACTAGAATTTGTTTTCTGTAATCTAATATATAATAGCCGTTGAGTTGGCATTTTAGTTCACGTGTTAGGAGTGGAAGTCTTTATGGAGTTTGTGTGTATACTGACTTTGACAGCTTTGTTCAAAATCAATTTATTAAGGACTGTTCAGAGTCTGAAGTTTAACCTTACCTGCAAACTGACAAGTAATACTGCCACACTTTCATGGATGCAGGCAGAAGACTTGAGACCCTTGGGTCTGAAACAAAGTACTTTTTACTCAAACCAACAGTAATAGTCATGGTTATTAGCATTTTCAGCAGTTCCTCTAACTCCAATTCCTTCATAATAATATAAATAGGGCCAGGTAACAGCTACAAACACAGTGGGTTTTGTTATAGGAGAGGAACTCCAAGCTTAGAAAATCTGAACTTTTTATAATGGACAATAAGCATACCCGAAGGAAGCATTATCTTTATTATACTGTGGTGTAAGCAAACCGCCCTTTGCTCTGGAAGTGCAGACAGTATGTTTATCTTCTAGTTATTTGCTATAGTACAAGCATCTTTGAAAAGACAGTCCAGAACAAAGGAGTCAATGCTTCTGCTTGCAAGATGTGCAGAAACAACAGAGGCTATGAAGAGGTGTCTCCTAATATATACAAGTTAGAGTTCAGTTACACATAACAGAAATCCTAACTAATGATGATGTAGATAATTACATATTTGCCTCATTCCTCATGCAAAAATGTCCAGGGGAGCGTGGTCCCATGCTGGTTTGGTGGCTCAGTGACACCATCAAAGATCAAGTCAGCCTCTTTCTATCTTCCCTTGGTTTTTATTCATAAGCATTCTGCTCCATGGTGACAACATGGCTCTTATACTCCACACATCATGTTCCACAATCAAGATAGGGAGAAAATGGAAGTAAAGCCAAAACCTTTCCTGAAGACCTCAGCTTTGCTTGTTCACCAAAATTATGTCACACAGTTTTCATAATTGCAAAGTAGTTTGAGGAAGCAGGTATTCTTCATCTGGGCATTTTATTCTTGACTATTGTGTGATAATCCTTCTTCTTTAATGGCTCTCAGTATGCTATTATTCCAAGTTCTGATCTCCAGGTGGTTGAAGAATCTCTCTGAGATCTTGTGTAAGTGGTAGCCCCACTGCTATATTTTTCTTTGTCTTGCTAGGTACAATAGCTACTGCCCCGGGTGAATCAGCAAAGTAAAACAAAGCAGATTTGTTTTCCTCCATAGTCGGAGAAGTGCATTGCTGCACTCAGGGTATTTACAAAGCAGAGAATCACTCCTCATTTCATAAATGTTGGAACAGGGACTAAAAGATTAAGTGATTTTCAAAATATAAGTCAATATCAGAAACAGACCTAGAATGCCAGGGTACAGAATACAGCTTTGTATTTGGTGCTGTTTCTATGGATACATTACTCATTCTAAATTGTTATTGATCTTTCTCTGAAAAAAATCTCCTAAAGCACTGTTCAGTTATCTCTTATTTGTGAATTTGTCTAGATCTTGACTGGTGCATGGAAATAAATGTGAAAATATTATCTTCTATATTTTATTATTTCCTAGGAAGTTAAATAGTCAAATACTCCTTACTACCAGTAATGAGCAGAAAGAATGGATATCCTTTGCCCATTCATCAGACTCATGTTTTATTTTTCACGTAAAAGCTTGAGTATTGCCCTGCTACATAGGAAACTTCAAGAATTCAACCCAACTCTACCTTTTCCACAATTTTAACATTTCTACAAAAATGTCTCACAATTAAAAGATGACCCAGAAAACATGTGTATCCTTATATATATTTGTTCCCCAAATATATCCCATGTTATAAAGCAAAGGTTCAGAGTAGGATCTTTGTAATATGAAAAATTTGTGTTTGAATTGTCACTCTGGCACTTAATCATTTCTGAATAAGTAGATTTGTGTGTCTAGGTATATGCTTAATACTCAGGGCCTTGCTTAATGCCAGGCTTATCTCATGGCTCAGCTAGATATAATCTCAAAGCTCATTTGATCAAATAAATAAAGTGACTTCATACTTCTGGGAGCATCCTAGAAGGCAGCTACTCATTGAGAAATTCAACTCCCTCCCCCATCTACCCTATTTTTTTCTCTTTTCAGAAGTGTTTCTATTCTGTCAAACTTTTCCTTAGTTCCATGATACTCTGTAGTAATTCTGATTCCAAAATTCCTAGGAAATCATGCTAATAGCCCAATTCCACAAGGGCAGAATGTGGCATAAAATGAACGAGAACACTTTAATACACTGAATAAACTGAGAAATGTAAAATAAAGTTTGTCTTTAAAACGTAGTCAGGATACTAAAATTAGCTCTGATCTGCTGTCCTCACTAACTCAGTGGTCAGAACGCTCTGATTTTTGTGGTTAACCACTAGCCAGTGTCCTTAAGTATGAACCACAAACTGCACATACTCTATAAATACTGAAACACATACATCAAAAACATCATCCTGGTCTTCGTGAAAAATATTTGTGGATTTGGGGATGAGTAATAGTGTATGTATTTTTATTATTAGATATCAGAGAATAGCGTATTTCCAAATGTCTAGTAAACTTTAAAAGTACTGTGATTTTGTTTTAATCCAATAGCTAGTGGTCATATTTTAAATTTAAATTTAAATTGATTTAAATTGTCTCAACACAATACCAATACAGATGATGACAAATGAAGTGTTTAATCAAACTGATCATTTCATAGTCAATATAAGTAGTATTTGGCTGGTTCTGCATAGTTTTTGTTTTATTTTTATAACCAAGGTTAAATCTTCTTAGTATATAATAAGACTGATCAAATACTGCCTCCAAAAAAGCGTTAGTAAGGCCCTCCTTAATACCAGTGCCTTATTCATTCTTTCAACAGGTAGTGTGTAGCAGTGCCTGTTATCTTCAGGACATTATTCCTCATTCGAAGGAATCAAAATAATGAGTTCTTAACTCTGAGAGAGAAGGTTCACAGTATTACATGGAACTTTATTACTTAACTTGGAAAGAAAAATGAAAGCCCAATTTTTTATTATAACTGTAGGTAAACATCAATAAATGTAGTCATTTGTGAAATTACCTTAGGACATTTTACAAACTGCTTTTTAAAATATCTTAGAAAAACTGTGGAAATAGCTGAGAAAATATCTACTTATTGCTATGTAATTACTCCTGAGGCTGTGGCAGAGGTGGTTCCTCCAAATGAGTGCACTTTCCACAGAAATGACATTCAGTGGAGCTCTTTGAGGATCAATGTCTATTCCACCTTTATCATTTGATTGCATTTTTACATAAATGTCTATGAATTAACTCTAGACTTCAATAGCTACCTTTCCTACCTGCCTCCTCCAAGCTTTATCCCAGAAAGGAGTTTATAGCCTTAATGACCTATCTACACTTGTTTTTACAAAGTGAAGCCCACGGCATGGCAGAACAGTAGCGGTGTTTTGTGCTTCTCAGATAGAAAACCCAGCATCACAAAGAGATGCAAGGACTCGTGTCTATGGACTTCTCCTTATGAAGTGTGGCCTACAGCTGAACTCTTTTCATGCTAGATATTTAGCCCTGTTATATGACTGCTCTGTCACACACACACACACACACACACACACACACACACACGAGACAGAGAGAAAGAGAGGGAGAAAAAAAATCTCACTGGTAGCATATGATGACCTGGCCCTACAAAATAATAATGCTGTCTGCTAGAATTCTACTGTAAAGAAGCCATAAAACAGTTTGAAGAGTTTGAGAAATCAGTCTCAAATATGAAATAAACAAAGTGCCATCAGGATACTAGAGACCTATTTTTTTCCCTGTCTTATTGAAAACAGGATAGAGAGGAAAAGGAGAAGAAGACAAAGTCAAGATTCTTAATCTCTATGTGCTGGGCATCAAAATGATAACAAAATAATATCAAAACTCAGTCCTGGGATGCTCCACAGCACTTTGACAGTACTCAACTTTTATATCGCTACAACACCTGAAATTTCTGAAGATGCATGCAGCTCTTTGAATAATTCTATTGACTTTAATAAAAAATCTATATATCTTCTGACCTAACCAGTTGATGGCTGAAATTCTAGGAACCTGGAAAACAAAAATAAGATCAAGAAATTTTTTTTATTGTAAAAACTGGCTAACATATACAGATGAATGAAACTGGACCCCTGCCTCTCATTGTGTATGTATAAAAATTAACTCGAGATTGATTAAAGAGTTAAATGTAAGACTGCAAACTAAAAAACCATAAAGGAAAACCTAGGAAATACTTTTATGGACGATGACGTAGGCAAAGAAATTTATGATTAAATCCACATGAGCAATTGCAACAAAGATGAAAACTGACAACTGGGACCTAATTAAACTGAAGAGTTTCTGCACAGAAAACAAAACCATCAACAGAGTAAACAGACAGTCTACAGAATGGGAGAAAATATTTGTAAATTATGTATCTGACAAGGTCTAATATCCAGAATCTATAAGAAATTTAAACAATTCAACAAGAAAAATAAACATTAAAAAATGGGCCAAGAATATGCACAAGCTCTTCTCTAAAGAAGATATGGAAGCAGCCAACAAACATATGAGAAAATGCACAACATCACTAATCATCAGAGAAATGCAAATCAAAACCACAATGAGATACCATCTCACATCAGTCAGAATGATTACCATTTAAAAGAAAAAAAAAAGCAGATTTTGGTGAGATTGTAGAGAAAGAAAACACTTACATACTGTTGATGGGGACATAAATGAGTTCGGCCACTGTCGAAAGCAGTTTGGAGATTTCTCAAGGAACTTAGAACTACTGTTAAGGTCAGACATCCAATTACTGGGCAAATATCCAAAAGACAACAAATTATTCTACCAAAAAGACATCCAGTGACATGTTCACTGCAGCACTATTCACTATAGTAAACACATGGAATCAACCTAGATGCCCATCAATAGAATATTAAATAAAGAAAATGTGATGTGATGTGATATGTGTGTGTGTGTGTGTGTGTGTGTGTATGCCATAAAATACTACACAGCCATAAAAAAGCATGAAATCATGTCTTCTGCAGCAATATGGGTTCACTGGAGGTCATTATCCTAAGCAAATTAAAATAGAAGCAGAAAAACAAATACTGTATATTCTCTCTTATAAGTGGGAGTTAAATATTGGGCATAGTGGAATAAATATGTGAACAATAGACACTGAGGACTGCAAAGATAAGGAGGGAGGGAGGTGAGAAAAGGTTGAATAACTTCCTGTTGAATACTATGTTCATTATTTGGGTGCCAGGAACAATAGAAGCCCAAACTTCAGTACCACATAGTATATCCCTATAACAAAGCTGCACATGTACTTCTGAGCCAAATTTCTAAGAATAATTTTAAGAATAATTTTTTTTTGTATTTAGGATCGTATTGGTTCAATGTGTGATTCCTCTTATGCATAAGCAAGTTACTTCCAGTTCTTATATTTTGCTTATTGACACAACTGCATTAAAACTCTCACTCTGAAGAGTTCATATATATGTAGATTCTATTTTAGAAGGTAAGTTAGTTAGCAATTATTGACTGCCCTTCATCAAATATTCAAGAGAAAAAATAAATTCAGAATTTAGATAAATAAAAATCTTGCTTGATAATTATGTAAATAGTAGATATAACTATTAGTTATTAAAAGATAACTTTTTTCTCTTTCTGCTTGCTGTGCATTCTTGTGTCAGTTACTTGTAATGCAAAGAATGTTTTTCTCCCAATAAATCTATACAGTCAATAAAACTGTTGATAGAGAAGCTGGATATTCTCATGCTTCACCTGCAAAGCCTACTTTTAATTGCAGAATTTGTGGTTTATTGATGATGCTAGGTAGAGAGAGCACAGCTTGATGTTCACATCACAGGCTAGATTCTCAGCTCTAATTGCTTTTAAAAATCAGCCTGCGATTTCACAACTATATGTAAATGCACACTATATGTAAATGCACACTGTATGTAAATGCACACTATATGTAAATATATATATTTATGCACACTGTATGTAAATAAGTAAGAATAAGTATGGAAATCCTCAAGGTCAGACTCCTTAGGTTCTTGTCACATTTCAAAACTAATACAGGGGAAACTATCCATGATATTGTAATGATGCTTCAATCATTATTTTACTTGCTCCTCAAGTACTCTGTGAGTGTCTACTATGTATCAGGTTTATTCTGCTACCTGGAAATACAGTGATAAAATGGGCACACCCTAGTTCCTCATGAAGCACACAGATTTAAGTATCATTAAACAAAAACATAGGATGCTTGAGAAGTTAGGACAGGAGAATCTGACTATGGATATAAGAAAATGTTTCCCCAAGGAAAATCATTTGAGCCAAAAGCCAAATACCTGTATTAAGTGGAAGTTAAATAAGTGACGATGCCAGTGGGGATAGTTTGCCAGGAACAGCATGTTCAGTCCTCAGAGTGGAAGAAGGAGTGGCTCAGTAGTGGAAATGAACAAAGATTACTATTATTGGGACAGATAAATTAAGAGAGAATCACAGGAAATGAAAATAACTATGTGAGTAAAAAGATACTAAAGGTTTTTAAGCATGGAAGTAACAAGATGAGAATTAGGGTTGGAAAAGACTTGCATGCTGTAACAAAAAAAAAAAAATGAATTGGAGGGTGCAGAGCAAGAGTGATTGCATGGAGACTCGTTAGGGGGCTTTTGCAGTCTAGTTTTGAGATGAAAGTGGCTTGAAATTAGATTGGAGTGGATGATATACAGAGAAGTCAGATTCCACATGGTAAAATTAGTAGGACATAGTGGTAAGTATGATAGAGGAACTGGGAAAAAGGAAGTGAAGACCCGTCAGTGTGCTGTATTCAGAAGACACATCTCACATGCAGAGACACACATAGGTTCAAAATAAAGGGATAGAGAAAGATCTACCAAGCAAACGGAAAACAGAAAAAAAAAAAAAAAAAGCAGGAGTTGCAATCTTAGTCTCTGATAAAACAGACTTTAAACCATCAAAGATCAAAAGGGACAAAGAAGGCCATTAAGTATGGTAAACGGATCAATTCAACAGGAAGAGCCAACTATCCTAAATATATATGCACCCAATACAGGAGCACAAACATTCATAAAGAATGTCCTTAGAGACTTACAAAGAGACTTAGACTCCCATACAATAATAATGGGAGACTTCAACACCCCACTGTCAACATTAGACAGATCAGCGAGACAGAAAGTTAACAAGGATATCCAGGAGTTGAACTCAACTCTGCACCAAGCAGACCTAATAGACATCAACAGAGATCTCCACCACAAATCAACACAATATACATTCTTCTCAGCACCACATCACACTTACTCCAAAATTGACCACATAATTGGAAGTAAAGCACTCCTCAGCAAATGTACAAGAACAGAAATTATAACAAACTCTCTCAGACCACAGTGCAATCAAACTAGAACTCAGGACTAAGAAACTCAATCCAAACCGCTCAACTACATGGAAACTGAACAACCTGCTCCTGAATGACTACTGGGTACATAACGAAATGAAGGCAGAAATAAAGATGTTCTTTGAAACCAATGAGAACAAAGATACAACACACCAGAGTCTCCGAGACACATTTAAAGCAGTGTGTAGAGGGAAATTTACAGCACTAAATGCCCACAAGAGAAAGCAGGAAGGATCTAAAATTGATGCCCTAACATCAAAATTAAAAGAACTAGAGAAACAAGAGCAAACACATTCAAAAGCTAGCAGAAGGCAAGAAATAACTAAGATCAGAGCAGAACTGAAGGAGATAGAGACACAAAAAAACCCTCCAAAAAATCAATGAATCCAGGAGTTGGTTTTTTGAAAAGATCAACAAAATTGATAGACCGCTAGCAAGACTAATAAAGAAGAAAAGAGAGAAGAATCAAATAGACACAATAAAAAATGATAAAGGGGATATCACCACCGATCCCACAGAAATACAAACTACCATCAGAGAATACTATAAACACCTCTACGGAAATAAACTAGAAAACCTAGAAGAAATGGATAATTTCCTGGACACTTACACTCTCCTAAGACTAAACCAGGAAGAAGTTGAATCCCTGAATAGACCAATAGCAGGCTCTGAAATTGAGGCAATAATTAATAGCCTACTACGCAAAAAAAGTCCAGGACCAGATGGATTCACAGCTGAATTCCACTAGAGGTACAAGGAGGAGTTGGTACCATTCCTTCTGAAACTATTCTAATCAATAGAAAAAGAGGGAATCCTCCCTAACTCATTTTATGAGGCCGACATCATCCTGATACCAAAGCCTGGCAGAGACACACACAAAAAAAGAGAATTGTAGACCAAAATCCCTGAAGAATATCAATGCAAAAATCCTCAATATAATACTGGCAAAACGAATCCAGCAGCACATCAAAAAGCTTTTCCACAATGATCAAGTGGGCTTCATCCCTGGGATGCAAGACTGCTTCAACATACACAAATCAATAAATATATTCCAGCATATAAACAGAACCAAAGACAAAAACCACATGATTATCTCAATAGATGCAGAAAAGGCATTTGACAAAATTCAACAGCCCTTCATGCTAAAAACTCTCAATAAACTAGGTATTGATGGAACATATCTCAAAATAATAAGAACTATTTATGACAAACCCACAGCCAATATCATACTGAATGGGCAAAACCTGGAAGCATTCCCTTTAAAAACTGGCACAAGACAGGGATGCCCTCTCTCACCACTTCTATTCAACATAGTATTGGAAGTTCTGGCTAGCGTAATCAGGCAAGAGAAAGAAATAAAGGGCATTCAGTTAGGAAAAGAAGAAGTCAAATTGTCCCTGTTTGCAGATGACATGATTGTATATTTAGAAAACCCCATCATCTCAGCCCAAAATCTCCTTAAGCTGATAAGCAACTTCAGCAAAGTCTCAGGATACAAAATAAATGTGCAAAAATCACAAGCATTCTTATACACCAGTAACAGAAAAACAGAGAGCCAAATCATGAATGAACTTCCATTCACAATTGCTTCAAAGAGAATAAAATACCTAGGAATCCAACTTACAAGGGATGTAAAGGACCTCTTCAAGGAGAACTACAAACCACTGCTCAGTGAAATCAAAGAGGACACAAACAAATGGAAGAACATACCATGCTCATGGATAGGAAGAATCAATATTGTGAAAATGGCCATACCACCCAAGGTAATTTATAGATTCAATGCCATCCCCATCAAGCTACCAAGGAGTTTCTTCACAGAATTGGAAAAAAAACTGCTTTAAAGTTCATATGGAACCAAAAAAGAGCCCACATTGTCAAGACAATCCTAAGTCAAAAGAAAAAAGCTGCAGGCATCACGCTACCTGACTTCAAACTATACTACAAGGCTACAGTAACCAAAACAGCATGGTACTGGTACCAAAACAGAGATATAGACCAATGGAACAGAACAGAGTCCTCAGAAATAATACCACACATCTACAGCCATCTGATGTTTGACAAACCTGACAAAAACAAGAAATGGGGAAAGGATTCCCTATTTAATAAATGGTGCTGGGAAAATTGGCTAGCCATAAGTAGAAAGCTGAAACTGGATCCTTCTCTTACTCCTTATATGAAAATTAATTCAAGGTGGATTAGAGACTTAAATGTTAGACCTAATACCATAAAAACTCTAGGAGAAAACCTAGGTAATACCATTCTGGACATAGGCATGGGCAAGGACTTCATGTCTAAAACACCAAAAGCAATGGCAGCAAAAGCCAAAATTGACAAATGGGATCTCATTAAACTAAAGAGCTTCTGCACAGCAAAAGAAACTACCATCAGAGTGAACAGGCAACCTACAGAATGGGAGAAAATTTTTGCAATCTACTCATCTGACAAAGGACTAATATTCAGAACCTACAAAGAACTCAAAAAAATTTACAAGAAAAAAACAACCCCATCAAAAAGTGGGCAAAGGATATGAACAGACATATCTCAAAAGAAGACATTCATACAGCCAACAGACACATGAAAAAATGCTCATCATCACTGGCCATCAGAGAAATGCAAATCAAAACCACAATGAGATACCATCTCACACCAGTTAGAATGGCAATCATTCAAAAGTCAGTAAACAGCAGGTGCTGGAGAGGATGTGGAGAAATAGGAACACTTTTACACTGTTGGTGGGATTGTAAACTAGTTCAACCATTATGGATAACAGTATGGCGACTCCTCAAGGATCTAGAACTAGATGTACCATATGACCCAGCCATCCCATTACTGGGTATATATCCAAAGGATTATAAATCATGCTGCTATAAAGACACATGCACACGTATGTTCATTGCAGCACTATTCACAATAGCAAAGACTTGGAATCAACCCAAATGTCCATCAGTGACAGACTGGATTAAGAAAATGTGGCACATATCCACCATGGAATACTATGCAGCCATAAAAAAGGATGAGTTTGTGTCCTTTGTAGGGACATGAATGCAGCTGGAAACCATCATTCTCAGCAAACTACTGCAAGAACAGAAAACAAACACTGCATGTTCTCACTCATAGGTGGGAACTGAACAATGAGATCACTTGGACTCGGGAAGGGGAACATCACACACTGGGGCCTGTTATGGGGAGGTGGGAGGGGAGAGGGATTGCATTGGGAGTTATACCTGATGTAAATGACGAGTTGATGGGAGCTGACGAATTGATGGGTGCAGCACACCAACATGGCACAAGTACACATATGTAACAAACCTGCACGTTGTGCACATGTACCCTAGAACTTAAAGTATATATAAAAATAATAATAATAATATTCTCAGATTTTTAACTTGTGCAAATGAATAATTATGTTATTTACCAAACTGAGGAATACTGGAGGAGGGCAGATTTAGGGGGAAGATCATGAGATACATTTTGGACCCATTGCCTTAGAGTTGTTTTTTGAGAAAACTGAATCAAGATATTAAAAACATGGTTGGATTAAAAGGTCATACACGAGATGATGATACACATTTTAGAGTCATTGGCATATGGTTGGATAGGAAAGCCATGCGTGTGTGATATGTTCCTAAGAAGAGAATATTAAAAAGGAAAGAAAAAGATGACTGAAACTTGAGGAGCTAAAGGAAAAAGGAAAGGGTCTAAAGTGAAAGTAAATTTGATCGAAGTTTTTGATTTTTTTAATTTTGGAAGGATGTAGGCTTGCTATGAGCAAAGAATAAATTATTGACTTCAGAAACAGTTTCTTTTCCCAGAAGGCATATGCTTCTTTTTTTTGAAATTCATTCTTTTTTTAGAAAATGCATAATGCATTCATAGAATTTTTCTTTTTTAGAGTGTTCATCATGAGAGAAATGTATAGTCCATTAAAGTACAGTCAGAGATTTATAAGCTAGAAAAGGGGTCAGAAGGAGTAATCTGAAAATAGTAAGAAAACCAGATTGTGATATCATTGATGCAAACGGAAAGAAAGATTTCCCGGAAGGAAGAAGGGGCCAATATTATTGAGTGATGCTGAGGGGTCACGTAAAGTGATCATCGTTAAATACAGTTATTTAATGGCAAAGCAATCATCAAGGATTATTTTGGTAAGAGTTTTAAGAATGGAAGTCAAATGTCAATGACTGAGGAGTAAATGAAAAGTGAAAAAATTGAAACTATGGGTGTGAGCTATAATTCTGAGAGACCAATGAAGAAGAGGAAAGGGTCTAAGATGAAAGTAAGTTTGATTGAAATTTTTGATTAAGTTTGGAAGGATGTAAGCTTGCTATGAGCAAAGAATAAATTAATGACTTCAGAAACAGTTTATTTTCCCAGAAGGCATATGCTACTCTTTTGGTTTGAAATTCATTCCTTTTGGGAAAATGTATAACATATTCATAGAATCTTTCATTCTTAGAGCGTATATGTAACAAATTAACTATTTTGAAATTGATCTAAATTGATTACTGAGATATGATTGAATTCTCAAATGGTAATTTGTACACTCTTAGAAAACAAGTCTCATTTGTTTTTTCTAAGTATATCATTTAGGGTTCAACCAGAGAAGAAAAATTGGCAGGAAAGATAAGATATTTTATACACACACACACGCACACACATACATACATGTATATATAAATTTTGGGTAGACACAATTCGGCCCATAACATCATGCATCTGACTTAACACTTTAAAGAGTGTATGTCAGATCCAATTACTCAAATTCTACATTTATTTGAGTGACTAGGAATGTCAAATAGTTTCAAATCATTTGTCATTACACTCAATAAAACCACAGGTAAGAAAAGATTTTCTCTTCATCAATAGAGAGGCAGCATCCTTCCCTTCAATAATCTACACTCAAGGAAGGAAAACACTTTCTTGGGCAGTTCTTCCTACTCACTTATCACCTTTCCAAAGAGGCCTGCCACGACCACATATGCCTTATCTCACCTTCTGCCACAACCAATGTTTAACTTTGATCTATGTTTTTACAGTACCTATCATAGAACTTCTATATATATGTTTATTTTTTATTTTTTCCTACTGGAACCTAAGCTCCATGAGGACAAGGATTGTTGTCTGGGACTGAGTAATGCTCAATAATATAAAATCTCCTTATCCCACTAGAAAGGCTTCAACTTACTTATTTCCATTTTTTTTAGTTATCTTATTATTATGTAGATCTCATCACAGCCTTTAAAAATGGAAAACTAAGGGAAATTGAGACATGAACTTTCCAGGATATGAGGAAATAATCTAAAAAAAACATCTCTTTGTAATTCTTTTATCAAACAATTAGGGAAATAAATTCAAAGTCTCTTAGAAGAGAATTTATACTGAATGAATTCATATAACTCTCAAATAATATTAGATACCTTACTTTCCTATAAGCATTGTTTTTCCCCTTGAAAAAATATATTGTCAGTAGGGAAGATATGGAAGAAAGAAAAGTCTGTAATATAAATGTAATTGTAACATGTTAAATAATTCCTTTATTTGCAAAGTAAAGGAAAGTAACATGTCTGGTTGTAGAATTAAAGTGTTCCTAGAGTAGTCGAGATATGAAATAGAAGGAAATGTTATTTTGACAAGTGGAGGTGGAGGAGGGCCTTCCAGGTGGCCTCTGTGGTTTTAATCAGAAAACCACAGAGCCATGAAAGCCTGGGTGTAATGAATATTACTTATGCTGATTTGACTGAACCCAGGGTACATGTTGAGGCATAGTAGAAAATGTAACTAGAAATACACATTGGAGTGAGATCATGGAAGACCCTAAATGGCCATCATAAGTTGTTGGAATTTGATAAGTTAGCAAGAGGCAGTCATTGAATGTTTCCTGTAGAAGAAGACTCTGCTAGTATGCAAGGAAGATTAATCTGGCAGTATTTAATTGATTTTGGACTTTTGGAAAAAAAATTGATTTTTAAAATAACTTTACTATTATTAGCTTATAACAGTGAAGCATTTGGAGAAGGAAAGTGTTCTAAAATAATTTGCAAGCCTCTGTTTGCTTGTCTCTAAAATGAAGGAAATAATAGTACTTAATTCACACAATAATTGTAGAAATTAAATGAGTTAATATATTGCCATTCAAAGTAGTAGCAAAAGCCACAATAACTTTTGTGCCAACCTAATAAGTAAAGCACAATTGAAGTGCTATAGAAAAGTTTATTATTACTGTCATTGCTATCTATTTGACCCTGGACAAATTATTTACCCTTCTTGCCTTGGTTTCCTTATCGATAAGATGAAGATAGTAATAGTAACTGAGGTTACAGGTATTTTTAGAGCTTAAATATATTAGCAGATTAAACTCTTAATTGCCAGGAACATATGAGGTGATTAATAAAAGTTAGCTATTCTTATTATCATTTGTATTACTCTCAGTGTATGTTAATACATAATTGGGAAACATCAAGAAAACATTTAAAGTTCTAACGTGTTCATACCAAACTTCATATGATAGTTTTTCATAATTTAATACTTGACTGATTATAACTACCTACTGAAACTGTCACCAAATGTCATGACCTTCCTTTCCAAAGTATCTTTTGACCTACATTGATTACTTATTTGTTTGGGTCAGCATGAATATGCTGACAGGTTAATAAGTGGAGTAATTTTCCAGGGGAAAATATAGATGATATTTACTAAATACTTAGAAAAAGTTTTAAGGACTTTTCTGGTGGCGGAAAAATAGACATTGGAAATAAAATTGTAGGATAATTATCCTAATCAACAAATTAATCCATCAGCAAATTTTAATTGTATGGTGACTTTGTACAAAGTGCTAAACTATGTGCACTGAAAGGTATGAAGAAATTAAGGATAAAGCCTAATTCTAATTTAAATTAGATTTAAAACAAAATGTGTAGAATTCAAAGTTTTCTAAAGCTGCATAGCAAATTACTGCAAACTTTACTTTAAAAAAATAGAAATGTTTTATCTCTTGGTCTTTGTGTGGCAAGGGCTTGGGTAGAGTATAGCTGATTCTCTGCTCAGGGGTCCGTAGGCTGAAATCAAGGTGCTGTATGGGGTGCATTCTCATCTGGAGATTAGGATACTCTTTCCATCTCATTCAGCTTGTTGGCAGGATTCAGTTCCTTTTGAGGGAGGAACCAAGATCCCCATTTGTTGTTGGCTGTGGGGATGGGAATGGCTTTTAATTCCTAAAGGCTGCCTTTGAGTCCTGGTCACATGCCCCTCTCACAACATGGAAGCTTATTCTTTAAAGCCAACAGGAGAATCGTTCCCCAGGATGCTGAGAAGGAGTCTTATATAACTTAATGTAATCACTTGAGTAACTATACCATCAACTTTGCTATGCCATTAGCATCATTAATCATATTAATGGTGCCATCCCCAGTCAAGAGTATGAAATTATACATGGTGGGCATGCCAGGGGGCAGGAATTTGGGGACCATCTTAGAATTACACCTATCACAACATGAAAATACAAAAATATCTGAAATATCTGACAGTAAAATGTAGGGGGACAAACCTTGGGAGCCAAGAATGACAGGGGAGAGTAGAGAGAGGGGTATTTGGGAGAATTTCCACAGAGAAAATAGAAGAGGCCAAAGAGTCTGAACAAGATTCGTGTTGGCAGTCATTTCACCAAAACTGCTTGCCTTCATCAGTATTCCTTCTATCCTGGAAATTCTGACTCAGCGGCTACCCAGAAACAGTGTAATGGGAATTCGTATGTTACATTGGTATTTCCTGAGTATTTTCTCACATAATGTTATTTCACATTTCTTTAATTCCACTTCAAGAATTGAGAACTTCTCATGTCCTCATCCCCATTTTCTCTTATGACTCCCGCCATTCCTGACATTTGATGCCAAACTCAGTGCCACTGAGCTCACTACACCCCAATCCCAATCTTTGATCAAAAATCAGAAACAGCAGGAGGCATCTAGAGTTGTCTTTGGCTACACAAGAGAAAGCTAGCCGGATCACCTCAGTGGCCCTTAGTTTCACTTCCAGTAAGCAGACCCTTCAAACAGTTGTTTTTCACCAAATCTTTCAACATTATCCAGTGATTAAACCAAGGAATTGCTAAAGAATACTAAAGGAAATGGTTGAAGTAGTGAATTTTCCATCGTTGAGCAAAGGCCCTGATATTTTTTCAGTGCCCAAAGCCCATTACATATGGAGCTTTCTGAGGAAATATATCCCCAGAATTATGAAGATAGAATGAAATTAATGTTTTCCAAAAATTGTATTAGGGAGCTTGTCTTTTGTTGTTTGTTTGTTTGTTTTTTTCCTAGCCGTATCCATGCTCTTTGGGAAGGACAATAACAGGTTGTGTCACCTAATCTTCTGGTTTTTTGTTTTTGTTTTTGTTTTTGTTTTTTTTTCACAACATGCAACTTTCATGCTACACATACTCTACTCATACCAAGGGATAAGAAATGCTAAGTCCCTTCTATGTACTTTCTGAGCTGATTTACTCCTCACAATTAATTCATAAGGTTAGCACAATTAGTATCCCAGCTTTAGGGATGAGAATTCAAGGTCAGAGAAGATAAATTGCTTAAGATCACCTAACTAGTATATTGGAGAGCCTCGTTTTGAACCCACAACAAATGGGATCAACATATTGACAACGATGAGAGAAGACATCATATAAGAACCATTGGAAACAAAGGTCAATGCTAGAAAAGATAGTTCAATTTGAATGTGAAAGTATTATGCTGAAATATATATTTAAAGACTGTTACTCAGAGATTAGAGAGGGCAGTGGCCTTTTTTTCTTTTTTTTTCTTTTTTTTGTCTTCTCAGAAATGTATTTCTCTAGGCTGGATAATTTTCTACTACTCTACACTTACCACGTGGTTCTGATGGAGCCTCAGTTCCAGTACCCTATCTCCTTGACTATGGTGATCTCTCTGGCAACAGTCTCTTAAAGCAGAACCAATTGCAGCACTTACATTACTTTCTGAACACAACTGACAAGAAAGAGTTTATTTCCTCTTAGATAACTACACTGCAGAAATATGAATATGAATTAACCTGAGACCATGCTCCTTACCACACACAGTTAGCTTGTGTGCAGAAGACGAGAATGAAGCTAACATAGAAAGGAATCAAGAGATGGGAAGAGAGATCTGACAGCTTACCTTTCCACGGATTCACTTGTCTCCCGGATGAGCTTTACCCCTTCTTTTTTACCAGGTTACTTACATATGCCAACAAACTCTCCTTGTTAATTTAAACTCACTTTAAAAGCCCTAAAGAATAGAAGTTGACACAATAAGAGGTCTGTACCATTTACAGGGTTTGCAAATCATGGAGAACCATATTAGAAAAATAAGATAAATAAAAAAGAAGATCTGAGAGACATCATGAAGAAAGTATCCACACAACTTTGAAACAGGATGACCTTGACAGGATAAAGAAGAACAGAGATTCCAAGTTCAAGAGAGAAGCAAGGTAACTGGTTAAGGCTTGACAACATCTTATGATTTACTGTGCTGTGGTAGATACAAAGGTATCAACTAAATTTTGCTCTATATCTAGAACACACACCAACTCTCTGTGCAAGAAACTTAATGCTTTCACTAAGCTACTACACAAGCTGACTCCAACAACTCTCCAAAGCTGCCATATTGGTCTAATGTTTACAATTCCTTGCAGACCCCAACAACCAAAACATCATCATGCCACTCTTTATGGACTTGCTCTCTTCCCTTTGAATGTTCCCTCCTCTAAGTGGTCCAATGTAAGGTTAAATCCTACACCTTCTTCAAAACCTCTAAACCTTTCCCGGCATCTTCTTTACCAGATATCACATCTCTATGAGACTTAGAAAATACTGTTTTGCTTTGCTATTTTTCTGGTTGTATGTAAATCCAAACATACCTAACAAATTGAAGAGCCATCTATTTTTTGAGCCCTAGTTGCATAATGGTTTTTTTATATGTTTGTGTGCATATGTTTTTGACATATTTCAAATAGTATATTAACTACAGCATGGCCTGGACAAAGAAAAAGGCTTGAGTATAAATTTACTTATACTTCATTTATTACTATTTCTCTTATTTTAAAATTTTAAATGAAAAACTCCCTTTTCAATTAAAAGCAGTTCTATGGTTTCACAATATTCAGGTAGGTAGGTCATTACAACACTTTCTCTTTATTATAAGAGACTCAGTTAGGAGTTTAGGTTTGGGCCCTGCCACTTTCTAGCTATGTGACCTTGAGCAAGTTCATTTTCCCTATATATCCCAGTTTTCCTCTCAGAAAAGCTCAGGTAATAATAGTTCCTCTCTCACATGGATTTTATAAAGATTCAATAAATTAATGCATGTAAAGTCCTTAAAAGAGGTTTTGGCACATGGAAGACCTCGGTTTCATTCATAGTATTACATCATCATCATCATGATCATTTTCTGTGTCTCTAGGAAATATTGTAGTAGTACCAGAGTTTTAACAAAATCTCTTGTTTCATACGCAGAAAATTACTGTTTAAACAGGCACCATATTTAAATTGAAAACAATGGAAGAGAATTGAAAAAATGTTTTTCTGTGGAAAAAGAGGTCTTAGGATAAGTAATATTTTACCACTACAAAGTGCAAATATTCTGAGCTGAAATGCAAATGTCAATGAACTATAAAGTACAGAATTTTCTTGTGACCTGAATTACTGATAAAAATACTGGTTTCTCTGTCTTTTTCTTAGTAGAAGCCTCAGGGATTCTGTTTCTGTTTGCACATTATTTTCATAACATTGTTGCTATTTTTGCAAAGAACAAACTATGCTTACAACAAATCTTTATTCAAATTGGCTGTATATATCTCATTCTTAATGCTGCAGTCAACAAAGAAAATCTGGATTTCCTTGTGCCAAGGTACAATTTTTACAATGACAAAAACTTAACAGAAAATGAGTTAATTGAAAGATAAACAAAGACTTAAATTTTAATTAAGATAATGTCACTTGCTTTCAGGATTTTTTAAGTCACATAGTTTAATTAATTACAATGAGAATATACCTGCTCATCTGAATAACAAATTTCCATATTTTAAGTTTTTAAAAATAATTTGCTTTCATCTTCAGACAGTGTCAAAACTAGGTAATGCTTTCTCTAACAAATAATCCTTTCCCTTCCTCCTTGAAAAATAAATATATGCTCACTTTACAAATTTTAAACAATCCTGAAAATTATAATTTAATGTTCATTTAATGTTTAATGTTTTTGTTAAAATATTTAATGTTTAAACACTTTTGGAGGCCAGAGCAAGATGGCCGAATAGGAACAGCTCCAGTCTACAACTCCCAGCTTGAGCGAGAGAGAAGACTGGTGATTTCTGCATTTTCAACTGAGATACTGGGTTCATCTCACTAGGGAGTGCTGGACAATCGTGCTGGTCAGCTGCTGCAGCCTGACCAGCCAGAGCTGAAGCAGGATGAGGCATTGCCTCACCTGGGAAGCACAAGGAGGAAGGGAATCCCTTTTCCTAGCCAGGGGAACTGAGACACACAACACCTGGAAAATCGGGTAACTCCCACCCCAATACTGCGCTTTAAGCAAACAGGCACATCAGGAGATTATACCCCACACCTGGCCGGGAGGGTCCCATGCCCAAGGAGCCTCCCTCACTGCTAGCACAGCAGTCTGCAATCTAACCACAAGGCAGCAGCGAGGCTGGGAGAGGGGCACCCGCCATTGCTGAGGCTTAAGTAGGTAAACAAAGCCGCTGGGAAGCTCAAACTGGGTGGAGCTCACAGCAGCTCAAGGAAACCTGCCTGTCTCTGTAGACTCCACCTCTGGGGACATAAAAAGCAGCAGAAACCTCTGCAGACGAAAATGATTCTGTCTGACAGCTTTGAAGAAAGCAGTGGATCTCCCAACACGGAGGTTGAGATCTCAGAAGGGACAGACTGCCTGCTCAAGTGGGTCCCTGACCCCTGAGTAGCCTAACTGGGAGACATCCTCCACTAGGGGCAGTCTGACACCCCACACCTCACAGAGTGGAGTACACCCCTGAGAGGAAGCTTCCAAAATAAGAATCAGACAGGTACACTCACTGTTCAGCAATAGTCTATCTTCTGCAGCCTCTGCTGCTGACACCCAGGCAAACAGGGTGTGGAGTGGACCTCAAGCAATCTCCAACAGACCTACAGCTGAGGGTCCCGACTGTTAGAAGGAAAACTATCAAACAGGAAGGACACCTACACCAAAACCCCATCAGTATGTCACCATCATCAAAGACCAGAGGCAGATAAAACCACAAAGATGGGGAAAAAGCCGGGCAGAAAAGCTGGAAATTCAAAAAATAAGAGTGCATCTCCCCTTGCAAAGGAGCGCAGCTCATCAGCAGCAGGATCAAAACTGGACGGAGAATGACTTTGACAAGATGAGAGAAGGCTTCAGTCCATCAAACTTCTCAGAGCTAAAGGAGGAATTACGTACCCAGCGCAAAGAAACTAAAAATCTTGAAAAAAGAGTGGAAGAATTGATAGCTAGAGTAATTAATGCAGAGAAGGTCATAACCGAAATGAAAGAGATGAAAACCATGACACGAGAAATACGTGACAAATACACAAGCTTCAGTAACCAACTCAATCAACTGGAAGAAAGAGTATCAGCGATTGAGGATCAAATGAATGAAATGAAGCGAGAAGAGAAATCTAAAGAAAAAAGAAGAAAAATAAATGAACAAAGCCTGCAAGAAGTATGGGATTATGTAAAAAGACCAAATCTACGTCTGATTGGGGTGCCTGAAAGTGAGGGGGAAAATGGAACCAAGTTGGAAAACACTCTTCAGGATACCATCCGGGAGAACTTCCCCAAATTGTAGGGCAGGCCAACATTCAAATCCAGGAAATACAGAGAACACCACAAAGATACTCCTCGAGAAGAGCAACTCCAAGACACATAATTGGCAGATTCACCAAAGTTGAAATGAAGGAAAAAATCTTAAGGGCAGCCAGAGAGAAAGGTCGGGTTACCCACAAAGGGAAGCCCATCAGACTAACAGCAGATCTCTCAGCAGAAACTCTACAAGCCAGAAGAGAGTGGGGGCCAATATTCAACATTCTTAAAGAAAAGAATTTTAAACCCAGAATTTCATATCCAGCCAAACTAAGTTTCATAAGTGAAGGAGAAATAAAATCCTTTACAGATAAGCAAATGCTTAGAGATTTTGTCACCACCAGGCCTGCCTTACAAGAGACTCTGAAGGAAGCACTAAACATGTAAAGGAACAACTGGTACCAGCCATTGCAAAAACATGCCAAAATGTAAAGACCATCGAGGCTAGGAAGAAACTGCATCAACTAACGAGCAAAATAACCAGTTAATATCATAATGGCAGGATCAAGTTCACACATAACAATATTAACCTTAAATGTAAATGGACTAAATGCTCCAATTAAAAGACACAGACTGGCAAACTGGATAAAGAGTCAAGACCTACCGGTTTGCTGTATTCAGGAGACCCATCTCACATGCAGAGACATATATAGGCTCAAAATAAAGGGATGGAGGAAGATCTACCAAGCAAACGGAAAACAGAAAAAAGCAGGGGTTGCAATCCTAGTCTCTGATAAAACAGACTTTAAACCATCAAAGATCAAAAGAGACAAAGAAGGCCATTACATAATGGTAAAGGGATCAATTCAACAGGAAGAGCTAACTATCCTAAATATATATGCACCCAATACAGGAGCACCCAGATTCATAAAGCAAGTCCTTAGAGACTTGCAAAGAGACTTAGACTCCCATACAATAATAATGGGAGACTTCAACACCCCACTGTCAACATTAGACAGATCAACGAGACAGAAAGTTAACAAGGATATCCAGGAATGAACTCATCTCTGCAGCAAGCAGACCTAATAGACATCTATAGAACTCTCCACCCAAATCAACAGAATATACATTCTTCTCAGCATATCACACTTATTCCAAAATTGACCACATAATTGGAAGTAAAGCACTCCTCAGCAAATGTACAAGAACAGAAATTATAACAAACTGTCTCTCAGACCACAGTGCAATCAAACTAGAACTCAGGACTAAGAAACTCAATCAAAACCGCTCAACTACATGGAAACTGAACAACCTGCTCCTGAATGACTACTGGGTACATAGCGAAATGAAGGCAGAAATAAAGATGTTCTTTGAAACCAATGAGAACAAAGATACAACATACCAGAATCTCTGGGACACATTTAAAGCAGTGTGTAGAGGAAAATTTATAGCACTAAATGCTCACAAGAGAAAGCTGGAAAGATCTAAAATTGACACTCTAACATGACAATTAAAAGAACTAGAGAAGCAAGAGCAAACACATTCAAAAGCAGTAGAAGGCAAGAAATAACTAAGATCAGAGCAGAACTGAAGGAGATAGAGACACAAAAATCCCTCCGAAAAATCAATGAATCCAGGAGTTGGTTTTTTGAAAAGATCAACAAAATTGACAGACCGCTAGCAAGATTAACAAAGAAGAAAAGAGAGAAGAATCAAATAGACACAATAAAAAATGATAAAGAGGATATCACCACCGACCCCACAGAAATACAAACTACCATCAGAGAATACTATAAACACCTCTACGCAAATAAACTAGAAAATCTCGAAGAAATGGATAATTTCCTGGACACGTACACTCTTCCACGACTAAACCAGGAAGAAGTTGAATCCCTGAATAGACCAATAGCAGGCTCTGAAATTGAGGCAATAATTAATAGCCTACCAACCAAAAAAAGTCCAGAACCAGTTGGATTCACAGCTGAATTCTACCAGAGGTACAAGGAGGAGCTGGTACCATTCCTTCTGAAACTATTCCAATCAATAGAAAAGGAGGGAATCCTCCCTAACTCATTTTATGAGGCCAACATCATCCTGATACCAAAGCCTGGCAGAGACACAACAAAAAAAGAAAATTGTAGACCAATATCCCTGATGAACATCGATGCAAAAATCCTCAATAAAATACTAGCAAACCAGATTCAGCAGCACATCAAAAAGCTTATCCACCATGATCAAGTGGGCTTCATCCCTGGGATGCAAGGCTGGTTCAACATTCACAAATCAATAAACGTTATCCAGCATATAAACAGAACCAAAGACAAGAACCACATGATCATCTCAATAGATGCAGAAAAGGCTTTTGACAAAATTCAACAGCCCTTCATGCTAAAAACGCTCAATAAATTCGGTATTGATGGAACGTACCTCAAAATAATAGGAGCTATTTATGACAAACCCACAGCCAATATCATACTGAATGAGCAACAACAGGAAAAATTCCCTTTGAAAACTGGCACAAGACAGGGATGCCCTCTCTCACCACTCCTATTCAACTTAGTGTTGGAAGTTCCGGCTAGGGCAATCAGGCAAGAGAAAGAAATCAAGGGGATTCAATTAGGAAAAGAAGAAGTCCAATTGTCCCTGTTTGCAGATGACATGATTGTATATTTAGAAAACCCCATCATCTCAGCCCAAAATCTCCTTAAGCTGATAAGCAACTTCAGCAAAGTCTCAGGATACAAAATTAATGTGCAAAAATCACAAGCATTCTTATACATCAGTAACAGACAGAGAACCAAATCATGAATGAACTTCCATTCACAATTGCTTCAAAGAGAATAAAATACCTAGGAATCCAACTTACAAGGGATGTAAAGGACCTCTTCAAGGAGAACTACAAACCACTGCTCAGTGAAATCAAAGAGGACACAAACAAATGGAAGAACATACCATGCTCATGGACAGGAAGAATCAATATTGTGAAAATGTCCATACTGCCCAACGTTATTTATAGATTCAATGTCATCCCCATCAAGCTACCAATGAGTTTCTTCACAGAATTGGAAAAAAACTGCTTTAAAGTTCATATGGAACCGAAAAAGAGCCAGCATTGCCAAGACAATCCTAAGTCAAAAGAACAAAGCTGGAGGCATCACGCTACCTGACTTCAAACTATACTACAAGGCTACAGTAACCAAAACAGCATGGTACTGGTACCAAAACAGAGATATAGACCAATGGAACAGAACAGAGTCCTCAGAAATAATACCACACATCTACAGCCATCTGATCTTTGACAAACCTGAGAGAAACAAGCAATGGGGAAAGGATTCCCTATTTAATAAATGGTGCTGGGAAAATTGGCTAGCCATAAGTAGAAAGCTGAAACTGGATCCTTTCCTTACTCCTTATACAAAAATTAATTCAAGGTGGATTAGAGACTTAAATGTTAGACCTAACACCATAAAAACGTAGAAGAAAACCGAGGTAGTACCATTCAGGACATAGGCATGGGCAAAGACTTCATGTCTAAAACACCAAAAGCAACGGCAGCTAAAGCCAAAATTGACAAATGGGATCTAACTAAACTAAAGAGCTTCTGCACAGCAAAAGAAACTACCATCAGAGTGAACAGGCAACCTAAGAATGGGAGAGCATTTTCTCAATCTACTCATCTGACGAAGGGCTAATATCCAGAACCTACAAAGAATTCAAACACATTTATAAGAAAAAAACAACCCCATCAAAAACTGGGCAAAGGATATGAACAGACATTTCTCAAAAGAAGACATTCATACAGCCAACAGACACATGAAAAAATGCTCATCATCACTCTCCATCAGAGAAATGCAAATCAAAACCACAATGAGATACCATCTCACACCAGTTAGAATTGCAATCATTAAAAAGTCAGGAAACAACAGGTGCTGGAGAGGATGTGGAGAAATAGGAACACTTTTACACTGTTGGTGGGATTGTAAACTAGTTCAACCATTATGGAAATCAGTATGGCGACTCCTCAAGGATCTAGAACTAGATGTACCATATGACCCAGCCATCCCATTACTGGGTATATACCCAAAGGATTATAAATCATGCTGCTATAAAGACACATGCACACGTATGTTTATTGCGGTACTATTCACAATAGCAAAGACTTGGAATCAACCCAAATGTCCATCAGTGACAGACTGGATTAAGAAAATATGGCACATGTACACCATGGAATACTATGCAGCCATAAAAAAGGATGAGTTTGTGTCCTTTGTAGGGACATGGATGCAGCTGGAAACCATCATTCTTAGCAAACTATCACAAGATCAGAAAACCAAACACTGCATGTTCTCACTCATAGGTAGGAACTGAACAATGAGATCACTTGGACTCAGGAAGGGGAACATCACACACTGGGGCCTATCACGGGGAGGGGGGAGGGGAGAAGGATTGCACTGGGAGTTATACCTGATGTAAATGACGAGTTGACGGGTGCTGACGAGTTGATTGGTGCAGCACACCAAAATGGCACAAGTATACATATGTAACAAACCTGCACGTTATGCACATGTACCCTAGAACTTAAAGTATAATAACAATAAAAAAATAAAAAAATAAAAAATAAAAATAAAAAAGAAAGGAGGATATCTGGGAGGTAAAAAAAAAAAAAACATTTTTATGCAATTAGTAAAATTCATTTTTATTAGAAAAACATATCAATTTTAAAATAACACAAAAATTAAAATTTGATATGTGCCCACTGTTCAGTAAATATTTAGCTAAAATTTTGATGTACATACTTCCACATGTCCATATATAAGCATGTTTTCAAGTAGTAGAACAGTATTGGGTTTTTTTAAATATTCTGTCTTTCAAGTTAAACAGCATGCACATCTTCCCATGTCATCAATTTTTTATTAAGGCAGTTTTGCATTTTCAGAAAGTATGATACTTGTAAAACAAAAATTATGTGACAATGTGTTATTTGAAAACCAAATACTCTGTAGTAGAATGCATTTGGGAGACATCAGGTTAAATGGAGTTAACCATACTTATTTATTGCAGTACCTCTCAGCTTTTCAAAGCTAATCTGCATTGATTCTCCAAATGATTTGTTTCCCAGATATGTTGGTCATGGCCCTTTTGTATTAGTCAGGGTTCTCCAGAGAAACAGAACCAATACTATATATATACACACACACACATATATGTATACACAAACACACAAACGTATGTATGATATATACATAACACACACACATATTTATTTATTTATTTGGAGAGAGAGAGACAAAGAAGAAAAAGAGATATTTAGTATGGGAATTGGTTCACATGATTATAGAAGCCAAGAAGTCCCATGATCTGCTGTCTGCAAGCTGTAGAAATAGGAAAGCCTGTAGTACAATTCAGTGAGATTTTGAGGACCTAAGAATCAGTTGGAATGGAAGGTTAAGGGAAATCTGATGTAAGACCTAGAATTAAAAGGCGCGAAGACTAAGAGCTCCAATGTCCAAGACAGGAGAAGATGAATGTCCTAGTTTAAAAGAATTGTCCCTTTCTCTGCATTTTGTTCTATTAGAATCCTCGACATATTGGATGATGCTCACCCACATTGGTCAAGGTGGATCTTATTAACTCAGTCCACTGATTCAAATGTTAATCTCTTCTGGAAACACAGTCATACTCAGAAATCATTTTTTACAAATTATCTAGGTATCTCATAACCTAGTCATATTGACACATAAAATTAATCATCATGACCCTCCACTCTCTACCTGAAATGTTTCTCTTGGAGTACTGTTTGTCAGAACATCTTCTAGAAAATGTTATTTTAAGCAATAATTTAGTTAGAATGATTTCATGGTATTGCTTTGGTTGTATAGACCATAATTTATTTGACCATTCCTCATCTACTAGACATTTCAGTTGTTTCCAAATACTTGCTATTATTTTTTAAAATGAACTCACTTTTCCAATATCTTGTCTTCCAAAATGTGTATTAATTTGCTTTCACGCAAGTAGAATTAAAATGCCATAAGCATTTACTAACATTAGGCATTCATTAGGAGTTTTATAAATATTTGAAAATAGGTCAACTAGGCCAAATAGGTCAATAGAAAAGAATGAGCCAAAAATAAATGAAGTAAAGCTATCTTTAACAAACGATGACATGATAGTATACCTAGAATGTCCCAAATAATTAATAATAAATTAATTTGAGCATTAAAAGAATTCAGTGAAAAATTAGTATTAAAAAATTTACATATGAAAATCTATAGCCTTCATGTACACAGACAATAACCATTTTGATAAAGTAAATGCCATTTATAATAGAAACAAAGAAGATTATATTTCCAGCAATAAAGTTGACAAGAAATAGGCAAAATCTATTTGAAGAAAATGTAAGATCCCGCTTGAAAGATGAGAATAACTTAAATTGAAAGACATTCCCTGTTCTTGGATAGGACATCTCAATATTATAAAGATGTCAAATGTCTAAGTCTATAAAGTCAATGGAATCCCAGTGAAAACAAAAACACATTATTTTATGGAATTAGAGAATTTGAATCTAAATTTTCTATGTGAAAATAAATATGCAAGAGTAGCCATAAAAACATCAGAAAATTATTTATTAGTATTTATTAATAAATCAACATTAATACAAAGATTTGTTAGTATTTATTAGCCTATCTATAAAAGCCCTATAATTAAAACAATGTTGTACTGACATCTGAATAGACAAATTGATCAATGGAATAGAATTAAAATTTCCAAATTAGACTTACATTTGTAGACAAATGTAACATAGGATAAAGGCAGTATCACAAACTGCTGAAGGTAAAGTTGAGATTTTTAATAAATGGTATTAAGAAAACTAGGTAGCCATTTGGAAAAATACAAAATTAGATCCATATCTCATACCATACACAGAATATGCTCCAAATAGGTTAATAATCTAAATGTAAAAATGGAAACCATGTAATTTCTGCAAGAAAATATAAGTAAATTTTTGTTTAAACTGTGTGCAGGGAAAGCTTTCTAACTATAACTCAAATTTGAGTCAATAAAAGAATAGATCAATGTATTTGTCTATGTAAACATGATATTGCACGTGAAAAAATCATTGCTCATGTACAAAAGATTTGGGCAAAAGAAATACAGGAAAGAGAAATCAAAAACTAAAGAGATTGGTAATCTACATGTAGCAGGTAAGAAAGAGTGGCAAGACGGGAGCGATGGGAACAGAGTAGCAGGAAAGAAGAGGGAGTAACACTCCCTGATATATCTTATGTATATGGACTCTTAGAAATCATCCTATACAGCCAAGTTATTTTTTTTTTAATTTGCATCACTAAAAAAACACCATATGTAAACTGGGAAACTAGGGGAAAATGTTTGAAACATATACCACAGAAGTGCCAATGTCACTTATATATGAAGAATTTTATAAATTGAGGGACAAAAAACCCCCAGAAAAATCTGATAGAAAAATGGGGAGGAAAAATACACGAACAGACAATTTTTTAAAAAGAGACAAAATTTGCTCTCAAATATATAAAAATATCAAAATTCACTTATAATTAAAGAAATACAAATTAAAGCAACATATGATATGCCATTCTAATCAATCACATTGGCAAACATTTCAAAACTATGAAAATACTTCCTGCTGGTGAAGCTATGGGAAACAGACACTAACATACATTGCTAATGGGCAAGCAAATGAGTACAGCCCTTCTGGATGGTAACTTGGCAATATCTAATAATAACATTATATATTTATTTATTTTTGGCCCAGTATCCCACTTATCAGAATAGATCATGTAGATACACCTTCAGAACATATGAAATCACATATATGCAAAGTTATAGTAGCATTGTTTATATTGCAAAAAATACTGGAAACAACTTACCGGCCCACCCATAAGAGAGTGTTTGAATTAACTATGTATAGCCACGCAATGGATTATTATTTGGCTATATATTTTTAAATGATGAAGATATCTATGAACTGAAATACAGTGATTTCCAGACATCTTGTTAAGTGAAAAAGTCCCAGCCTCCATGAGTATCCATAGTTTGCCATCTTTCATGCAAAAAAAAAGAAAAATACACATGTATCTTCTCATGCGCAAAAGATTTTGGCAAAAGAAATACAGAAAACAGAAATCAAGGAGATTGATAACCTACATGCAGCAGGTGGGAAAGAGTGGAGAAAAGGGGAAGATGGGAAGAGAGTGGCAGGAAAGAAGAGTAAGTAATACATGAGTATATCTTATGTATATAGACTCTTAGAAATCATAATGATATTTCACATATTCTTCACATATAAAAAAGTAGACAGTAAGTTTATGAAGGCTATCCAAAGTGGAATTCAAACACTAACAAGCCTGACTATTTTAGGTTGTGAAACAATCTCCACACTCAAGTGTGGAGGAGTGGAAGAAGAAAATTACCATAAGTACTTGTGGAAAACAGTATCTTCACTGAATATCGTAAGGCTACAGACAAGAGCAGCTGTGTATAAAAGCTGTAATCTAGTTGTAAAAGTGCTTTCCACAGGGATATAGGTTAGTAATTTCAAAACTACCAAAATAGAACAAATAAGTAAATATATTAGAGATAATGAGAGCCAAGTTTTCAGTATGGGAGCAAGATGTTATAAATCTTAAGCCCTGGGAGAAGAGGGCCTTAAACCCTGTGGTGTTGGGATAGAATCTGAGGTAGTGGTATAAACTCATGGCTTTTAACATAAGTACCAATTAACAGGAAATACAGATGTGTGTATCTGTAGATTTATATAAATACATGTATGTATTAGTCCTGTCTGCTCAGGCCTAGAAGCAATGACCCAGATTCTATGAGCACACCTAAAACCCAGATCTTGATATCTAAGTATCATTTTCCAAAAAAGAGAGAGGAAGCATGGCTCCTCAGAGAAGTTGTTGATTCCCGAGATGGGGCACAGAAAATAAAAAATGAGTCTGGAACATCCGAACATCCTCACTCTACCAAAAAGCAAGGAAGTGCTCAAAAACAAAGAACCAATCTAAAGGACTTCCTGATAACCAAAGTGGGAACTATCTGAGCGACAACAACAATGACAAATAATAACAGTAGTATTGGATTTTAATCTATAAAGTATTCATCTGTAAATAACTACTTGTTTTTATCCGTACTAAAACATTATTCATCTATAGATTAAAATAAACATCTATGAATATGAATGAAAAAATAAATAGGAAGAGATAGCTCTTAAAGTACAGGTCAAGTTAATTAATACAGAAAGAAGAGTAAAATAGAGTATCACCATTAAACAAACAGCACAATTATAATAGTGACACACAAGACCCGAGATAAACATCACCTAATAAGACATATTGACATAATGAACCCCTTGATATAATTATAAATATACAGCATTTTTGTGACATTCTTCCCACAAATTCATAACCTCTTTCCAATCATGAGAAAACTCCAAATTGAGGGATATTCTACAACAATGTTAAGGTCATGAAAAACTAAGAGAGACTGAGAATGTATTTAAAATAGAGAAGAATAAAAAGAAATAACAACTAAATTCAATATGCAACGCTGGATAGGATCCAGTAAGAGAAGACAGACATTAGTGGAAAAATTGGTGAAATTTGAATAAAGTCTATAGTTTAGTTAATAATATCATGCTATTGTTGTTTTTCTGCTCTTGATAATAGTACAATGGTTATATATGATGTTAGTATTATAGGTAGAGGGGTAAAGAGCAAAAGGGAATTATTTGTATGATTTTTTCAACTTTTCTGTAAGAATAAAATTAGTTCAAATGAAAACTTAAAGACATTCAGTTGCATTCTAAAAAGTTTGTATGATTTTGAGTGTCAGGAATCTGTCCCAGATAAGCAAGTGCTTATGTATTTTCTCTCCTTGAAGGAAGGTGTTTTCTTTCAGATTTCAGCAATGATTTTTTTTCCCGTGACCTCAGCTCACTGACAAATTCAAAAAAGGTTTTGGTTTTGCAGAATACTCAATAATTTCTTTTGTTGTGAATATGGCAGCAATGCTCTGTTCAGCTTACTACATGCTAAGCAGAAGCTAAAAATCCTAAATATCCTTTTAATTGCATAATTGAGCTTTCAAAAAAGTAAAGGAAATCAACAGGGGCCCAAAACAAAGAGAAAACACAGAACAAATCTACAGATGTGGCAAATTAAAGAGGGCTCTTATTGCCCAGTGTGTCAAAAAATTTTCAACCATCTTTAATATGACATATTCATGAATTAGAATCAGCTGCATCAACTAAAAGACATACTAATAACATAAACTTAACCTGGTACATTTTTAAAAGATTAATGTGAGTGTAGCCTGGAGAAATACTTCAGCTGGGTACAAAGCAGGTCAAAATGTATAGATTTTGTAATTTCTGGAATTACTCACATTTCCCAAGTAACTAAGTCATTATTTACTTGAGGTAATTAAGTTTAAATGTTGCTATAATTTGTGCCATGATTTTAGTTATTAACTTATTTGGTTACAAGAAACATTGTATTTGTTAAAATGAAGTCCTTCTAGTAATGAAGCTAAAAGCTATATGTAGACAAAAACAAATGCAAAGGAAAGAATTATGAGAAATGCCCTTACAATAATGGTTTTCAAAATTTTTTTCTCTTGAACTACAATTTAGGAAATATTCATCCTGCTTGGAATCAATTTAAAAATGAACCTAGCAGTCAGGATTTGGCCATGAGGGAAGGTTAGTGAGCCTCCAATATCTGAAGTATTGGGTGAGTTTCAGAAACTTAAAATGGCAAATAGAATTCCAGAGAATTAGAGAATTAAAGGCTAAGGGCTTTGTATGATTCTAATTTACAATATAAAAATATATGATATTAGATATGTGTATTACATTATAAAACATAACAAAACTCACAAATTTTCTAAGTATCATTTAGAGACTTACTAGCTAATATTATAAAATAAAGAAAAGCTTGTGACACTTGCATTGTCAAATGTTAATAGTGGACTGGTGCTGACAGAAAGACCAGACAGAACCACTACTTGAATATATAGAAATGTACTCATCTAAAAGATACAAAAGGAAGTAGAAGCACAACCTTCTATTGCCCTAAAATTCTCATCAGGATCGAGGTGCCCAATTGCAGATGATAACATCTGAGTGAGTGAGTAACATAATGCATCCAGGAAGGACGGCTGCTCCCCTTAAACCCAATCTCATACTCATGACATAAACCCATCTCATACTCATGACATACTCACAACATAAAGAAGTTGTGCCCTCTAGTCTAGAGAGCACCTGATCTCAGCCAGGTATAGTTTATTCTTAGGGTTATAAAATAGAAACTATGATTACAGAGTGTGATGCATTATCTTACATCCAGGCACCAGCATTGTTCCTCTATCACTTTCAGCCTCTCCTGACTAATGTGGCCTGGCCCAGGTGCATTCATAGTCTTAGACTTGAGGACCTAGAACAAAGTTCATCTACCCGGTTTCAGGTCTTCTTTTACAGCAACACAAAGTGGACTAAGACCCAGTTTTCTCAGAAAATAATGTTAACAGTTCTTGAATAAATATAAAGTCTACCCCAAAGGTAAATTATGGATTTATTTATTTCTTCATTCTTAAAAGCTAGTTTGTTATCAGTATCACGTGTTTGATCTATGTGTTAGTCATGAATTTACCATTACTAAGTAGATTATATTCAATTGTATTTGTATATAATAAATAAAAACACAAGTGATAATTGTTTTAATTGAATGAACAAGTGTTTAGTAAGTTGTTCATGGGAAACAAAGACAATATTTTGAAAATTAAATGAATTACTTAAATATTTTGGACAAAAATTAGATGGAAACATTTTCCCCTCTGGTGACAGTAAAAGTTTTCTTCATTAGATATATTCTAAGCAGAGAATGTCTGCCTACTGTAAAAGGATCTCTGGCTAAAGGTTGTGAAACTTCCATACCATGGCATACAACAGGGATTCTCATTAAAATTGGTTTAGTAGTGTGTCACCATCACACCCTATAAAAAAAATCAGCAAATATAATTCCGATAGATGCAGAAGGATTCTTACCAGCATCAAAAGCAGATTTCAAATTAAAACATGGCCCGTATGCTGATTCCTTTCACATTCACCTCTACTCTACTAAACACACACACATACCATACACACCTACAAAATTCAGACGCACATTGTCTTAGTCCATTTCGTGTTGCTGTAAAGAAATACCTAAAACTGAGCAACTCATTTTTAAAAAGAGATGTATTTCACCTGCGGTTCTACAGGCTGAGAAGTACAGTGATATGGTCCTGGCTTCTAGTGAGGGCTTTCTTGCCGCATCACAACATAGTTCAGTAAGTCAAAGGGGAAGTGAACACATGAAAGAGGGGGAAACCTGAGGAGCATCCTGGTTTTGTAACAACTCACTCTCGTGAAGACTACTCCAGACTTGGAAGAGTGAGAACTCATTCACCACCAAGAACAGCACCAAGCCATTCATGAGGGAATCCATCCCCATAACCCAAGCACCTCCCACAAGGCTACATCTCCCAATACTACCACACCGAGGATCAAATTTCAACATGAGCTTTGGTAGAGACAAACCATATCCAAACCATAGCATACATACACACACCCCTTAAAAAGCGAGGCACAAAACTAAGAGCAAACTAACGTAATTTAAAATATACATAAAAACAAAATGACTTCCACATACTTTCTTTTTTTCTTGACTTGGGCTTTTTACGCCCCTTCTTCCCATCTGTACTAACTCAAAAATAAGACAGGAGTCAACATAACAAGGTCAAAATCTTTCATTTGTTACTTGCAAAATTTAGGCTGGAGTACCTAGCCTAATATACAGTCAAGTAGACTTTCTGGTACTGAATTTCAGAATTAGAATAAATTGCTTTATCCGTCAAGATCCATCAAAGGGGTTTTCAGTAGATGTGGTCTGAATGTGGATAAACCAACAAGGGATAAAAGATAATACTTAGGAACAAGAAAGAATGGAGCTGTATTGCACCTAGGACTGAAGAGGGAAGAAAGAAGGCAGTAACCAAAATCCAGGAGAGAGTTGCCTACTGAAGGAACTACCTTGAGCAAAGCCTCACTCAAGGGATGCATGCAGTTCATGGCAACCTAACGAGGAGAGACCTAAAGGAACAAATACCTTGACCTCACTCTCCTTTCTGATCTCCTGTAAAGGCCTCCCTTTCACTGAACCCAACTGGAAGTCAGTGATAAAGGTTGCCTGTTATGGACCCCAGCACTTAGCCTCCTGAAGCAGAAACCAGGGTGAAGAAGGGTAAATAGTTTTCTAAAGGGACAAACAGAAGACTGGCACACTTATCATTTATAGACATTCGTGAGTCAGAGTAGGAGAAGAGAACCTTACTCCCTGCAGCCACCTAGTTTCCCAAAGAAGGATGAGGGCCTCAGCTATGCAAGTCTATTTTTTTCTTCCTAGCATCACCAGACATGCCATTACTCCCTGCCACTCAGGGGGAAAATGCACAGGGTGATAGAGGTTGAAGTGCTCCACTAATAGGACCCTTTTCACACTGAGGGAAAAAAAACAGGGCAATGAAAATTCCCCCAAAACCATTCCTCCAATTTCTGTTCTAACAACCCATTGGGCTTTCTGAGACCCAGAAAGATCTTCAACTTATTTAAGACTGGAGTGGTCATGTATCTTCCCTAAGGCTGTGAGTCTAATCCATCCACTTATGCCTTGTGTGATAAGTGCTACGTTAGCTGTCACCTGCAGCTGATGGCAGTTTTAATACACAAAAAAGTGGCTGCTTTCTTTTTAACGGAGAAGCAAAGTCTATTTCCCCTGTTCACAAATCTTGACTGCCCTCTGACTGTTTCTTTGGAGTCCACAGGCCTCAGAGTGAATAGGTCTACTTTTCTATACTTCTACATATTTTTTTCTTACCTGGGATAGTCATAAATCAAAGAACTGCGTGGCCAGGAATATCTGCAGCTTGCTTCATGTGGCCAAGAAATATGTCTTGCTGTGTGTGTTACTGTTATTTATGGTGTCTATCAGTCTATAATGGCCTAATATATTGATCAATCCAGGCTGTCATTTTTTATAGTGAGAAGAAGTAGAAAATAATTCCACAATGAATGATAATCAGCAGCCTGAGTTTAAAAAAAATGCATATATATTGATTATTTAGAAAGGTTTGATTGAAAAGGAGGGATGATATTTTTAAAATGCACAATTTGTAATTTCAGTGAAAATCAAAAGGATAATTAATTTATCAGTAATAAGGATAGGTTATTGGGAAAATGAAGCAGTTATAGAAAAATAAAGATTTCTTGGAATGATAAAAATAAATATCTACCAAAAATAATTCAAGAAATACTAATAAAATAATCACTATCAACTATTTCAGTATTTCAGTAGTTCAATAAGACATTTATGCAGCATTTAGGCAGAAATGTAGTATTACTGCATAATGATACAATATTCATTTTACCAGGAATATATGAGCATTCTAATGAGATATGCACATAAGAAGTGAGCTTTGAAATATATTTAAAAATTAACAGAAATTTAAAAACAATGATCTTAGCTACCAGGGAATTGCAAATTAAAACCACAGTGAGATACTACTTTATACCCACCGGATGGCTAGAATCAAAAATACAGTAAGTATTGGTGAGAATGTGGAGAAACTGGAACATTCCAACACTGCTGGTCGTAATGTAAAGTGATTCAACTCCTTTGGAAAATAGTCCAGCAGTTCCTCAAAAGGTTAAATATAGGGATAGAGTTACCATATGACCAGCAATTGTACTTCTAGCTATATACCCAAGAGAAACCCATGCAAAAACATATATATAAATATTTATGGGCCAGGCACAAAGGCTCATGTCTGTAATCCCAGCATTTTGGGAGGCTGAGACAGGTGGATTACTTGAGGTCAGGAGTTTGAGACCAGCCTGTCCAACAGGGTGAAAGCCCATCTCTACAACAAATACAAAAAAATAGCCAGGCATCATGGCACATGCCTGTAATCCCAGCTACTCAGGAGGCTGAGGCAGGAGAATCACTTGAACCCAGAAGATGGAAGTTACAGTGAGCAGAGATAGCGCCACTGCACTCCAGCCTGCAACAGAGTGAGACTCCATCTAAAAAAAAAAAAAATTTTAATTAAAAAATTTAAAAAATAAAAATGAAAAGTAAATATTTATGGCAGCATTATTTATAATAGCCAAGAAGTGGAAAACACTCAAATGTCCATCAACTGATGAATGGATAAATCAAATGTGGTGTATCCATACAATAAAATATTTGGACATAGAAAAAATGAAGTATGGATACATGTTATACATGAATGCATTGAAAACAATATGCTAAGTGAAAGAATCCAGATGCAAAACACCCATGTTTGATGACTCTACTTATATAAAATGTCCAGAATAGGCAAATTTACAGAAACAGAAAGTATATTAATGATTGCCTAGTACTGTGGTTAGGGTAGGAGGGGAAGGGGGAAATCAGGAGCAACTACTAATAGGATTGATGTTTCTTTTCGGAGTGATAAAAATGTTCTAAAATTGTTATGATGATTGGACAACTCTGAAACTACTAAAAATTATTTTATTGTATGCTTTAAATGAATGACTTTTATGGTATATGAACTAAATCTCAATAAGCTATTATTATGATGGGCTGAAAGTTTGTGTCCCCTCCTCCCAAATGTATATGATGAAACCCTAATCCTCCATGTGATGATATTTGGAGAGAGGTCTTTAGGAGGTAATTAAGTTTAGATGAAGTCATTAGGGTGGAGCCTCATGGTGGGATTAATTTCCTTATAAGAAGAGACCAGAGCACCCTCTCTCTCTGTCTCTGTCTCTCTCTCCCTGACATGTGACAAAACAGCAAGAGATAGCCATCAACAAGCAAGAAAAGGGCCTCACCAGACACCAAATCTGCCAGCACTTTGCTCTTGTACTACCCAGCTTCCAGAACTGTGAGAAATTGATGTCTATTGGTCAAGCCATCTAGTTTATGGTATTTTGTTATGGCATCCCAAGCTGACTAAGATAGTTGTGATATTAAAAAACATAATAATACTTTCCTCAGTAATGAACAAACCACACAAAAATATATAGGTATAGAAGAGTTGAACAATATACTTAAAAGTTGTTCTAATAGACATATATTTGACCCTGCATGTAACAAGTGGAGATTATACTCTAGGGGCAGGGGACTATTAAAATATTATTCCCATAAAACATGATAGCAAATTACAAAGTCTATCAGATGTAATCAAATTACTTTCTGATTCAGCTCCTATTAAGTTTCTTGAAAGAAAAATCAAATTTTAAAAGAATTATAAAAATTGTAGCACAGCTTTTAAAACTTAAATGTAAAAATATTTATATTGTTTTAAAAATATTAAAATTTTTTTAAACAATATAACTTAACAAAATGACTTAAGTAGAAATAGAAAACCTGAATAATCTTGTAATAAGTAACAAAATGAATGAATAGTTAAAGATGCTCCAAAAAAGCCCACAGTTTCAGTGGTAAATTTTACCTAATATATAATGAATTCCAAACTTACACAAAATCTTTCAGTTAATAGAAAAGGAGGAAAAACTATACAATTCATCTTATGAGCTTACAATAACAATGACATAAAAATCTCAGAAAGGACCAAGTGAGAGAAAATGACAGAAGAATCTCAGAGTTAACTATACAGGCAAAAATAATAAATAAAAATATTAGAAAACCCAAATCAGTTGTGTATAAATGTATTGGACCTTGCTGAAGTTGGGATTATACAAGAAATATAATCAGGTGGATCACAAGGTCAAGAGATTGAGACCATCCTGGCCAACACGGTGAAACCCCGTCTCTACTAAAAATACAAAAATTTGCTGGGCAAGATGGCAGGCACCTGTAGTTCCAGCTACTCGGGAGGCTGAGACAGAACTGCTTGAACCCAGGAAGTGGAGGTTGTAGTGAGCCGAGATTGTGCCACTGCACTCCAGCCAGGCGACAGAGCAAGAATCCGTCTCAAAAAAAAAATAAAATAAAATAAAATAAAATAAATATAATCTTGAATATAATCTTAGTTTAATATTTTTAAATGTATTAACATAATTTACCTTGGTAACAAATTAAAATTATTTAAATATATGCACTGAAAGCTTCTATCTGATAGCCAATTTATGAAAAACATATATGATATAAGCCCCTCAAAAATTAGGAATAAATTTAAATGTTCTTACCTGATAAAACAAATCTACATCAAACATATAAAAATGCAATGATGAACCACAAAAAGGTTTAACCATAAAGGAAAAGATTGTTAAATATAACTACATTAGAAATAAGACTCCATTCCTCAACAGACATCTCAAAATAAGTAAAAATGTAGTCCACAAACTGAAGCTTGCACTTTTTGTATATGTTGCACATATATAAAAAATAAAAAAATAATACTTTATATCATGTACAAAGATTTCTATGAAGAAATGAGAAAAGACAATCTAATAAAAACTACAGCAAAAATATGGACAAATTTTCATTGAACAGGAAATACAAATGTTAAATAAATATATGAAAAGATAATCCATCTTATTAAAGATCAGAAGAGGCAAACTAAAGGCATTTCATTACACTCAAAAATGTTAACATATAGTTATGATCAAATATTAGCAAAAATGTACAGCAATAAGAATATTCAAAACTAAAGCTTGGGCTTATTTGTAGTGTTTACCCGAAGCCCAAGACTTGCTAATACCCATATGGACAACTTCATAACCTCTGAAAGTTTCTCCCTTCTCTAGAATTTAAATTTGTCTAGTCCTACTTTTATGTGTATAATTCTTATAAAATTTCTGGCATGAATAATTGTTTCAATGGAAGTATATACCTGCTCCAAAGTATTATATTCCACTAGGAAATGGAACTTGATCTTTTTCAACTTTTTTTTTTTTTTTTTTTTTTTTTTTTTTTGAGACGGAGTCTCTCTGTCGCCAGGCTGGAGTACAATGGCACAGTCTTGGCTCACTGCAACCTCCGCCTCCTGGACTCAAGAGATTCTCCTACCTCAGACTCCCTCAGCTCTAACTTTTGCATATAAATTAATAGAAGTCATTTATAAATGGATAGACAGTGAAATAATGAAAAGGTGAATTACTAGCAATAGTGAATTATGGCAGAATTGTAAATCAGTTTAACTAGTTTGGAAAATAATATGGCATTACTTTTGCAAAATGAATATACATATATTTTATAATAGAGTAATTTTTTCTTAGGTATATTATATGCAAATATTTAATAGACATTGGATTTGGGCCAAGATGGCCAACTAGAAGCAGCAATGGTATGTAGCTCTCCCAGAGAGGAACAAAATGGGTGAATAAATACAGCACCATCAACTGAAACATCCAGGTACTTGCACTGGGACTAATCAAGGAAAAAAATCAACCCATGGAGAATGAAGAAAAGCAAGACAGGACAATGACTCACCCAGGAGTGACATGGAGCCAGGGGAACCTCCCCAACCCAGGGAAGAGGTAAGTGAATGTACAACTCAGCCATGCTGCTCTCATGAATCTTTGCAACTCTCATGTCAGGAGATCCCCTCATGAACCCACTCCACCAGGGCCTTCAGTTTGAGAAACAGAAGAACTGTGTGGAGTCTCAGCAGACCAGCTGCTTAGGAACATGCAGGGACCCAGGAGCTTTACATACTTCAGCTCCATTCTTCCTAGCAAAAGTGACTACAACTCCGGCAAGGTGGGAAGTTGGACCTCTGTACATACTTCTAGGAAGGATACTGAATCCAGGAGGCTGAGCAGTGATGGTCTGCTGGCCCCACTTCCACAGCACTTCACAGGATAAGACCCACTGGCTTGGAATTCCAGCCAACCACCAGCAACAGTATCACCCCTACCTGGGACAGAGTTCCTGAAGAAAGGGGTGGTCTGCCTTCTTTGTTGTTTGGACCACTCAGCTATTCCAGCCTGCAGACTTTGGAGAGTCCAAACCGACTGGGGATGGAAGGAATCAGTTGCTCTACTAAAACGTGGCCAGACTGTTTATTTAAGTGAGTCCCAGTTCATTCCTCCACACTGGGTGGAACCTCCCGACTGGGGCCTTTGGCCAACCCTGTCAGTGTTCTTGGGCCAACAGAAATTTATATTCCCCCTGGACAGATTTCCCAGAGGGAGCGATGGGTCACCATCTTTACTGTTTGGGCAACTCAGCTATTCGAGCCAACAAGCTTTGGAGAATCCAAACTGACTGGGGGCAGAAGGGATCCCCTAGTACAGTACAGCTGCTCTATGAAAGTGTGGTTAGACTGCTTCTTTAAGCAGATTTCCAATCCTGTTTCCCCTGACTGGGTGAGACCTCCCAAGCAGGGTCTCCAGCCACCTCCTACAGGTGCATTCCAGATGGCAACGAGTTCATACCTCCCTGGGACAGAGCTCTCAGAGGAAGGAGCAGGCTGCCTTCTTTGCTGTTTTGCAGCCTTCACTGGTGATATGGTTTGGCTCTGTGTCCCCACCCAAATCTCATTTTGTAGTTCCTATAATTCCCACATGTTGTGGGAAGACTTTGTGGGAGATGGTTGAATCCTGGGGTTGGGTCTTTCCCATGCTGTTCTCGTGATAGTGAATGGGTCTCACAAGATCTGATGGTTTTTAAAAACAGAGTTTCCATGCAAAAGCTCTTTGCCCACCACCATCCACATAAGATGTGACTTGCTTCTCCTTGCCTTCCACCATGATTGTGAGGTCTTCCCAGCCATGTGGAACTGTTAGTGCAATAAACCTCTTTCTTTTGTAAATTATCCAGTCTTGGGTATGTCTTTATCAGCAGCGTGAAAATGGACTAATAGAGGTAGCAATACCTCCAGGTACTGAAAATCCATAGTGACTAGAGACTGGAGCAGACCCTGAGAAAACTGCAGCAGCCTTATGGTAAAGCAGCCAGACTGTTAAACAAACAAACAAACAAACAAACAAAACCATCCAAAGGTCAGCAACCTGCAATTTTGAAAGGTTAGCAAGCCGAAAGATTGAAGGTAAATAAGTCCACAAAGACGAGGAAGAATTAGTGTAAGAACACCAAAAACTCAAAAAGCCAGAATGCCCTCTTTCCTCTAAATGACCACATCACCTCTCCAGCATGGGTTTGGAACTGGGCTGAGATTGATACAGCTGAAATTATAGAAACATAATTTGGAATATGGATAAGATCCCCCAACTTCCCTGAGCTAAAGGACCACATTGTAACCCAATGTAAGACTAGAAATCATGATAAAACATTTGAGGAGCTGACAGGCAAAATAGTCAGCATAGAGAAGAATGTAACTAAACTGATAGAGCTGAAAAACACAAGAATACCATAATGCAATCACAAGCACTAATATCAGAATAGACTAAGCAGAGGAAAGAATCTCAGAGCTTGAAGACTGTCTTTTTGAAATAGACAGGCAGACAGAAATAGAAAAAAGAATAAAAAGAAATGAACAAAACCTCTGAGAAATATGGGATTATGTAAAGAGACCAAGTCTATGACTGATTGGTGTACCCGAAAGAGATGGGGAGAAGGGAACCAATTTGGAAAATGTATTTCAGGATGTCATCCATGAGAACTTCCTTGACCTAGATAGACAGGCCAACATTCAAATTCAGGAAACTCAGAGAACCCCAGTAAGATACTCCATAGGAGGATAATCCCCAAGAGTAATAATCATCAGATCCTCCAAGGTCAAAATGAAAGAAAAAAAATGTTAATGGCAGCCAGAGATAAAGACCAGGTCACCTACAAAGGTAAGCCTATCAGACTAGTACCAGACCTCTCAGCAGAAACTTTAAAAGCCAGAAGAGATTGGGGTCCAATATTCCACACTCTAAAAGAAAACAAATTCCAACCAGAATTTCAAATCTGGCCAAACTAAACTTCATAAGCGAAGGAGAAATAAAATCCTTTCAGAAAAGCAAATGCTGAGGGAATTTGTTATCACCCAACTTGCTTTACAAGAGCTCCTGAAGGAAACATTAAATATGGAAAGGAAAGACTGTTACCAGCCACTACACAAACACACTGAAGTACACAGACCAGTGACACTACAAAGCAAACACATAGAAAAAATCTGCAAAATAACCAGCTAATATGATGACAAGATCAAATCCAAACATATCAATACTAACTTCAAATTTAAATGAGCTAAATCCTCAATTTAAAAATAGAGTGACAAATTGGATAAAGAAACAAGACCCATTAGTATGCTGTCATCAAGAGATCCATCTCATATGCAGTGACACACACAGTCTCAAAATAAAGGGATGAAGGAAAATCTACCAAGAAAGTGGAAAACAGAAAAAAGCAGGGGTTGCAATCCTAGTTTCTGACAAAGAGACTTTGAACCAACAAAAATCAAAAATGACAAAGAAGGACATTACATAATGGTAAAGGGTTAAATTCAATAAGAAGAGTTAACTATCCTTCATGAAGATAATTACCGTTATGCAATTTTAAATGACTTTAATCATGGGTCTACTTTTTATTCTGCATAGCTTATTAGCCATGCATTCACATACCTTTCTAAGAACTGAGACAGTCATAAAGTATCAGACCACAAGTAGGGTTAGAATTGGATCTAAAGTCTTCACATGAAATTTAAAAACAGGATGGAGTAAGTATTTACAGCCATTACTTATTATTGAATTTGGCAGAACTTTTTCTCTCCTGTTTTTCAAATACATATACATCATCTGCTAAACAAATAACTAGATATATTTTAGCTAATTTGTTGTCAATGTCTATGTCATAAATCTAAATAATAACCTTGGCTCTGAATTACTTTCATCAACCCCTCAAATGTAATGATGATACACTGCACCCAAATACTTAGTGCATATATTTTATTTAACATGTTCAGTTTACTTGCCAACATGAAGATTAAAAGACTGCTCTTTTTAAGATATTTACCCATGAGAGCACACATTCTCATATTGCCTGCTAAATAAATACTTCTGATGGTTTCTATTTGAAATTTATTAGAATCAATTTGACAGCACTTACGTGCATGTATTTGGCAATATAATGGACTTGCTGTAGAAGAAGACTTATCATGCATAAAAAACAAAAAAGATATGTAAGATATTAAAAGTAGCTTGCATTAAGAAAGATAAGTAAGGGGAATAAATGACCCAAGTCTAGAACTCTACAGAAATAGTGAAAGAAGATCTGAGCCTGCAATTTCTCTAGGAGCATTTAGGAATCTACAGTAACCCACAACCTCAGTTGTAAGTATTCATTGGATGGGAGGACAGGAGACAAAATCTGAAGACTGAGTATGGTGAGAGGTTAGATTGAAGACATCCACATAAAAGTAGGGCCACGGAAGGATGACACACTAGATGAAAAGTGCTAAAATGGATACTTTCCTGTGTCAGCATTGTCTATGAATGAAGAGAAGGGAAAAAATAAAATAAGTTCCCCTTAAACATATATTCATATGGATTTGAAGTTTTAATTCAAACCCATGTGAAAAATTTAAACTTAATACTCAAAGAAGTATCATAGGCAAAATTGCTAAAATCATGAGCTCATGATAAAATATATACACAAAAAGAAATGAGAAAATAAGCCATCCTGAGCAAGAATATACAAAAGCCACAATGGCATGAGATATGCAAAGACTACAGAAATTGAAGGCTACAGAACATAAAATGCATATGCTAACATCATAAAGGAATTGAAAGTTAAATTAAGAGACGTATTTAAAAAGTGTTAAATGTAACTAGACAGAGTGTGTGTGTGTGCATGTGTGTGTGCGCACGTGTGTGTGTATCTGTAAGCATATGCAGGCATGCCTCATTTTATTGTGCTTTGCTCTATCACACATCACAGATATTGTGGGGTTTTTTTAAAAACAAATTGAAGGTTTGTGGCAACTCTGAATTAAGCAAATCTATTGGTGCCATTTTTCTAACAGTATGTACTAACTTTGTGTTTCTCTGTCATATTTTGTTAATTCTTGCAATATTTTAACCTTTTCGTTGTTATATTTGTTATGATGATCTGTGATCAGTGATCTTTGACAGTATTATTGTAATTCTCTTGAGGTGCCACACACTGAGCTCACATAAGATTAAAATTTTAATTTATAAATGTGTGGTTCTGAATGTCCCATTGATCAGCCATTCCCTTATCTTTCTCCCTCTCCTCAGGTCTCCCTATTCCCTGAGATACAATAATCTTGAAATTAGGCCAATCAATAACCCTACAATGACCTCTAAGTTTTCAAATAAAAGGAAAAGTCACAAGTCTCTTACTTTAAATCAAAAGTTAGAAATAATTAAGCTTAGTGAGGAAAGTTTGTTGTAAACCAAGATAGGCCAAAAGTCAGGCCTCTTGCAACAAACACTTAGCTAAGTTGTGAATGGAAAAAAAAAGTTCTTAAAGGAAATTAAAAGTGCTACTCCACTGAACACATGAATGATAAGAAAGTGAAATAGCCTATTTGCTGATCTGAAGAAATTTTTAGTGGTCTGGATAGAATATCAATCCAGCCACAATGTTCCCTTTAGCCAAAGCCTAATCCAGCGTAAGGCCCTAACTCTCTTCAATTCTATGAAGGCTGATAAAGTTGAGGAAGCAGCAAGTGCCGACGTAGAAGCTGCAGCAAGTATTCAAGGAGGTCTAGCTAAGATCGTTGATAATAGGGACTACATTAAGCAACAGTTTTTCTTTTTTCTTTTTCTTTTCTTTTTTTCTTTCTTTCTTTTTTTTTTTTTTTTTTTTTTTTTTTTTTTTTTTTTTGAGACAGAGAATCTTGCTCTGTTGTCCAGGTTGGAGTGCAGTGGCACAATCTCAGCTCACTGCAACCTCTGCCTTCCGGGTTCAAGCAATTCTCCTGCCTCAGCCTCCTGAGTAGCTGGGACTACAGGCATATGCCATCACACCTGGAAAATTTTGTATTTTTAGTAGAGATAGGGTTTCACCGAGTTAGCCAGGATGGTATTGATCTGACCTCAGGTGATCCACCCACCTCAGCCTCCCAAAGTGCTGGGATTACAGGCATAAGCCACCACACCCAGCCAACCAACAGATTTTCTATGTAGATGAAACAGCCTTCTATTGGAAGAAGATGCCATCTAGGACTTTCATAGCTAGAGAGAAATTAATGCCTGACTTCAAAGTTTCAAAGAACAGGCTGACTCTCTTATTAGGGGCTAATGTAGCTGGTGACTTTTAGTTGAAGCCAAGTCTGATTGACCATTCCAAAAATCCTACAGCTTTTAAGAATTATGTTATATCTACCCTGCCTGTGTTCTATACATGGAACAATAAAGCCTGAATGACAGCACATCTGTTTATACTGTGATATAAACTGACTATTTTAGGCCCACTGTTGAGACCTACTGCCCAGAAAAAAAGATTCATTTCAAGATATTACTGCTTGTTGACAATGAACCTGAACACCCAAAATCTCTGATGGAGATGCACAAGAAGATTAATGTTGTTTTGATGCCTGCTAACAAAACATACATATCGCAGCCTATGCATCAAGAAGTAATTTTAACACTCAAGCCTCATTATTTAAGAAATACATTTTGTAAGGCTGTAGCTACCATAGATGGATTCCTCTTAAGGATCTGGGCAAAGTAAATTGAAAACCTATGGAAAAGTGACACCATTCTACATGCCACTAAGAACATTTGAGATTATGAGAGGAGGTTAAAAAATGAACATTAACAGGAGTTTGGAAAGTTTATTCAGGGACAACTTTGAGGCTTTCAAGACTTTAGTGGAGAAAATAACTGCAGAGGTAATGGAACTAGGAATAAAGTTAGAATTAGAAGTGGAACCTGAAGATCTGACTGAATTTCTGCAATCTCATAAAACTTGAACAGATGAGGAGTTGCTATTATGGATGAGCAAAAAATGTATTTTTTAAAGATAGAATCTATTCCTGGTGAAGAATCTGTAAACACTGTGAAAATGACAACAAAGGACTTAGAATATTACATCAACATAGTTTATAAAGCAGTGGCAGGATTTGAGAGAACAGACTTAAATTTTGAAAGCTCTACTGTGGATAAAATGCTATCAAACAGCATCACATGCCACAGAGAAATGTTTTGTGAAAGAAAGGCTCAATTGATGTGACAAACTTTGTTGTTGTCTTATTTTAAGAAAATAACCACAGGCCTCCACCTTTTGCCAACCCATCACTCTGATCAATCAGCAGCCATTAACATCGAGGCAAGAACCTCCACCAGCAAAGAGATTATGATTCAATTAAGGCTCAAATGATCATTAGCATTTTTAGCAATTTATTTAGCAATTTAGCAAAGTATTTTTTAATTACAGTATGTACTTTTTTAAGAGTTGATGCTATGGCACACCTAATAGACTACAGTGTAAACATGACTTTTATACGTACCAGGAAAACAAAAACATTGTGTGACTTATTTTATTGCAATATTCACTTTTATTGCTGCGGTCTGGAATAAATCCATAATATCTTCAAGATCTTCTTGTACATACATGCACACACAGATAGAGAGAGAGAGAGAGAGAAAGAGAGAGGAGAAAATATTGTAATGAAATTAAAAACCTGCAGCATGTTAATGGACTATCTGGCAGATAAGCTTCTTTCAAACTAATCCTTCTGATAAAAATAACCAAAAAAGATGAAAACAATGTTGATAAACATCTGTTTAAAAGCATCAAAAAGCTAACAAGGCAGTAAGAAGGTGAGGAGCTAAAATTCAAGGGAAAATAATTATCACTTAGGCAGGCCAGCTGTGTGGCTCAGTTATTCCCCTTGAGGCAACTGTACATATGAAAGTCCCTGGAGAGTGACTGAGAATCTGAACAGAGATTTTTAAATTTCCTGGGCTGGAGAGACAAAAAGTTGATTTTAGGACATGCCAAGAAGGGATTTTTGTAAACATCTCTGACCTTCATTTGAAAGTGTGGAAAGACTAAACCCAAAAAGTAGACCAGCATTTACAAAAAAATCCCAGTCTCTGAATTAAGTGGTCTACCTCTATCCTAAGTATGTATCAGAAATAGAAGCAAATGCTCCTTAGAAAAAGATAACATGAGTCAGAGATCCAAATTATCCTAAAAGCTTTCATAAAAATTCCCAGCATTCAATCAAAAATAATCATAATTACAAAATAATTATAACTTAGAAAAATTAAAAGGAAAAAACAAATCTGTAAAATAAAAATCATAGAGAACCTAGTTATTGGAGTTAGGATACATAGATTTTATAAAAACTATTACTAATGTGGTCAAGAAACTGTGAATAAATAAAAAAAAATTTAGCACATAACTGTAAAAGAAAAATTGAAATTCAAGAGTTATAAAATTCAATAACAGATCTTGTGACTAAACGGTTGGGTTCCACTATAGATTAAAAACAACTCAGGGCAGAGTAAGTGACAGAAGAAAGTCATAAGAAAATATTAAGTCTGAAGCATTGGAATACAAAATATGAGACAAAGAGTAAAGAATATGAGATCTATGAGACGTGATAAAAAGTCTAACATGTATAACTGAAGTCCAAGAAGAAATGAGAATATGTGGAAAAGAATGTATGAAGTGATAATAAAAAGATTTTCTCCAAACTGATAAAAGACATGAAAGTGAGGATTCCAGAAATGTGATTCAAACTCGGCAGGATAAATAAAGTCACACCAAGGCAGGAACATTGATAAAAACTTCCTCAGATTAATAAATAAATTACATACACACATTGCCATCAAAAAATATATGTTTGGTTTAACATTGAAAAATCAATCAGTATAATATACTCCATTTACAAAACAAATAAGAAAAGTTAAATGTCTCAATAAATGTATAAAGTACTTGATAAAATTCAATGTGTCATGTTACAAAAACATGGAATAAAAGTAAACAACCTTAGATATAAAGCATGTACAAAATACCTATCCAATATTTAATGGTAAAATATTGAAAGCTTTTCACTGAGATTACAAAGTATAAGATTAGAAAGAAAGCAATAAAACTGCCATAGTTGGTAAATTATATGATTTCATGCAAAGAAATAATCTAAAATAATCTAATAACAGAGAACTCAGAAATAAAGTTGCACACCTAGAACCATCTGATCTTCAACAAAGTCAACAATACCAAGCAATGGGAAAAAAGACTCTCAATTTTGTATATAGTGAGCAGTGGGAGTGCACTGGGATAACTGACTAGCCATAAGCAGAAGAGTAAAACTGGACCCCTTCCTGTCACCACATACAAAAATTAACTGAAGATGGATTAAAGATTTAAATGTCAGACCTCAAACTATAAAAACTCTAGAAGAAAACCTAGCAAATCCATTCAAGACATTGGCCTGGGCAAAGAATTTATTACTAAGTATCCATGAGCAATTGCAACAAAAAAATTGACAAATGGGCCCTAATTAAAGAGCTTCTGTACAGCAAAAAAAAAAAAAAAAAAAAAAAAAAAAAAAAAACTATCAACAGAGTAAACATCTACAGAATGAAAGAAAATATTCTCAAACGATGCATCTGACAAATGTATAATATCCAGAATCTATAAGGAACTTAAGTCAACAAGAAATAAACAAATAATCTCATCTTTAAAATGGGCAAAGATTAAGAAGAGACACTTTTCAAAAGAAGACATACATGCTGCAGCCAACAAATATATGAAAAGATGCCCAACATCACTAATCATTATAGAGATGCAAATCAAAACCACAATGAAATACCATCTCCTACAAATCAGAATGGCTATTATTTAAAAGTCAAACAATAACAGATGCTGATGAGGTTGTGGAGAAAAGAAAACTCTTAAAATCTGCTGGTGGGAATGTAAATTAGTTCACTGTCTGTGGAACACAGTTTGATGATTTCTCGAAGAACTTAAAACAGAACTATTATTCGATCCAGCAATACCATTACTGGGTATATACCCAAAAGAAAACAAATTATTCTAACAAAAAGAAACGTGCACTAGTATGTTCATCACAGCACTGTTCACAATAGCAATTTGTGAAAATTAATTTTCTCCAAATTGCTTTATAAATTCAGGAAAATTCCCATCAAAACCCTAGCACAGATACTTGTGGAAACTGACAACGTGATTCTCTGAAAAAGGCAAGAATAGCCAAGACTATCTGGGGAATGGAGGGAGAAGCTCAAGGAAGTATTCTAGAAGATATTAAGACTCCCCACAGCCGGGCGTAGTGGCTCATGCCTGTAATCCCAGCACTTTGGGAGGCCGAGGCGGGCGGATCACCTGAGGTTGGGAGTTCGAGACCAGCCTGACCAACATGGAGAAACCTTGTCTCTACTAAAAAGATACAAAATTAGCCGGGCATGGTTGTACATGCCTGTAATCCCAGCTACTTGGGAGGCTGAGGCAGGAGAATCGCTTGAGCTGAGGAAGCGGAGATTGCTGTGAGCTGAGATCAAGCCATTGCACTCCAGCCTGGGCAACAAGAGTGAAACTCCATCTCAAAAAAAAAAAAAAAAAGACTCTCCACAAAGTTATAATTACAACAATGTGGTGTCCAAGCAAAATGAGAAATAAATTAATGGAACAGAATGAAGAGTTCAGAAATAGATCCACAAATACACGACCACTTGAAATATGGCAAAAATTGACAGTGCCGATAGTAGGGAAGGAATAGAGTCTTTTCAATAAATGGTGCTGAATAATTTATATGCTCATGTGGGGAAAATGAAAATAAACTGTACATCACACCATAACAAATTAGTATCAGAAACATTGTGAGTCTATATGTAATAAGTAAAATAATAAAGCTTTTAGAAGAATATATTCATGGACTTGTTGGAATCAACAATTTCTGGAATCAGAAACAAAAATAATTATAAAGAGTGTTACTTTCAAGTAAGTGTTCATATCATAAACTTTATCCACCTGTACAATTATCACTTGGGAACTTCTCTTAATATATGTTGTTTCAATAAAAGTGATGAAAATTCTACAATAAATTTTAACTCAGTGTTGGATCTTAAGAACATTTCCTTTAAAATATGAGGAATGCAAGGATGCTCACTACCAATACTTCACTACCACACTATACTAGAAGTTCTAGAAATGGAATAAGAAAAACCATTATAAGAATTGGCAATGTATACACAAAGCTGTAATCATTTAAAAATGATATAATTGTCTATAGGAAGCTCAGAAAAAGTAAACATAAAATATTAGAATTAATAAGTGCAAGATTTCTGCATATAGGATAAAAAGCATAATGAATATTTTGTGCATTAGCTGAAAACAACTGGAAAATAAATTTTAAATTACATCATTTTTAGGAGCAGCAAAGAGATATACTACCCAGGAATAATCAAACAAAATATGTACAAGACCTGTATGTAACTGTGAAATATATATATATATTACAGAAGAGTTAGATATATGGCAAAACATATCATGTTTATTGATATAAAAATTAGTTTTTTTAAAAAAGCAATGTACCCAAAATGCAATTCCAAATGAGATGTCAACACTATATTTTATGGAATTTGATAGTAATTCTAAAATGTGGAAGAATAAAGATTAAAGCATTTCTAAGACACTGATGGAAAAAAACGAAAGGACTTCCCCTACGTGACTCAAGACTTCAATATAAAATTCAGTAATTAAATCAAAGTGGTGAAGGAATAGGACAGATTAGTAGATACAGAAACAAATGCAATAGACTGGTAAGTTAAGAAATAGCCACATGCACATGTAGAAATCTGATACATGGCCAAGCCAGCATTGCAGAATAGCAAGTAATGGATTGACTGTTCAAGAAATAGTGGTAGGATAATTGGTAATCTATAGGGAAAAAATAAGGAATTAATATATCACATAGAAATCAATATTAGAGTGGTAGGCACATAAATGTGAAAGACAAAACTTTAAAACCTTTAGAAGCATATAGAGTATCTTATATATGACATGAGAAGCAAAAATCATGAAGAAAAAGAGTGATATCAACTATATTAAAAATAAGATATTCTGCTTATCAAAAAACATCATAAAGGACTTCTGTCACAGGTCAGGAGTGGTGTCTCCCACCATAAGCAATTAGAAAACCGGGCAAATGCATATAAAATCACTCTTTGCAGCCATTAAACAATAAGTACAGGGGCGGAGCAAGATGGCTGAATAGGAACAGCTCCAGTCTCCAGCTCCCAGCACAAGCGACACAGAACACAGGTGATTGCTGCAATTTCAACTAAGAAACGGGGTTCATCTCACTAGGGAGTGCTGGACAATCGGTGCTGATCAGCTGCTGCAGCCCAACTGGAGAGAGCTGAAGCAGGGCGAGGCATCACCTCACCTGGGAGGCGCAAGGGGGAATGGAATCCCTTTTCCTAGCCAGGGGAACTGAGACACAGGACACCTGGAAAATCGAGTAACTCCCACCCCAATACTGCGCTTTACCAAGGGTCTTAGCAAATGCGCACACCAGGAGACTATAAACCACACCTGGCCAGGAGGGTCCCACGCCCATGGAGCCTCCCTCATTGCTAGCACAGCAGTCTGCAATCTAACAGCAAGGCAGCAGCCAGGCTGGGAGACCGGCGCCTGCCATTGCTGAGGCTTAAGTAGGTAAACAAAGCCACTGGGAAGGTGGAACTGGGTGGAGCTCACAGAAGCTCAAGGCGGCCTGCCTGTCTCTCTAGACTCCACCTCTGGGGACAAGGCACAGATAAACAACAACAATTGAAAAAAAAAAAAAAAAAAAAAAAAGCAGCAGAAATCTCTGCAGACACAAACGACTCTGTCTGACAGCTTTGAAGAGAGCCGTAGATCTCCCCAACACAGAGGTTGAGATCTGAGAAGGGACAGACTGCCTGCTCAAGTGGGTCACTGACCCCTGAGCAGCCTAACTGGGAGACATCCCCCACTAGGGGCAGACCGACACCCCACACCTCACACGGTGGAGTACACCCCTGAGAGGAAGCTTCCAAAGCAAGAATCAGACGGGTACACTCACTGTTCAGCAATATTCTATCTTCTGCAGCCTCTGCTGCTGATACTCAGGAAACCAAGGTCTGGAGTGGACCTCAAGCAATCTCCAACAGATCTACAGCTGAGGGTACTGACTGTTAGAAAGAAAACTAACAAACAGGATGGACACCCACACCAAAACCCCATCAGTACGTCACCATCATCAAAGACCAGAGGCAGATAAAACCACAAAGATGGGGAAAAAGCAGGGCAGAAAGGCTGGAAATTCAAAAAATAAGAGCGCATCTCCCCCTTCAAAAGAACGTAGCTCATCACCAGCAACGGATCAAAGCTGGATGGAGAATGACTTTGACAAGTTGAGAGAAGAAGGCTTCAGTCCATCAAACTTCTCAGAGCTAAAGGAGGAAGTACGTACCAGTGCAAAGAAACTAAAAATCTTGAAAAAAGAGTGGAAGAATTGATAACTAGAATAATTAATGAAGAGAAGGCCATAAACGAACTGACAGAGATGAAAACCATGACACAAGAAATACGTGACAAATGCACAAGCTTCAGTAACCGACTCGATCAACTGGAAGAAAGAGTTTCAGCGATTGAGGATCAAATGAATGAAATGAAGCGAGAAGAGAAATCTAAAGAAAAAAGAAGAAAAATAAATGAACAAAGCCTGCAAGAAGTATAGGATAATGTAAAAAGACCAAATCTATGTCTGATTGGGGTGCCTGAAAGTGAGGGGGAAAATGGAACCAAGTTGGAAAACACTCTGCAGGATATCATGCAGGAGAACATCCCCAACCTAGTAGGGCAGGCCAACATTCAAATCCAGGAAATACAGAGAACGCCACAAAGATACTCCTCGAGAAGAGCAACTCCAAGACACATAATTGCCAGATTCACCAAAGTGGAAATGAAGGAAAAAAATCTTAAGGTCAGCCAGAGAGAAAGGTCAGGTTACCCACAAAGGGAAGCCCATCAGACTAACAGCAGATCTCTCGGCAGAAACTCTACAAGCCAGAAGAGAGTGGGGGCCAATATTCAACATTCTTAAAGAAAAGAATTTTAAACCCAGAATTTCATATCCAGCCAAACTAAGTTTCATAAGTGAAGGAGAAATAAAATCCTTTACAGATAAGCAAATGCTTAGAGATTTTGTCACCACCAGGCCTGCCTTACAAGAGACCCTGAAGGAAGCACAAACATGGAAAGGAACAACCGGTACCAGCCATTGCAAAAACATGCCAAAATGTAAAGACCATCAAGGCTAGGAAGAAACTGCATCAACTAACGAGCAAAATAACCAGTTAATATCATAATGGCAGGAACAAGTTCACGCATAACAATATTAACCTTAAATGTAAATGGACTAAATGCTCCAATTAAAAGACACAGACTGGCAAACTGGATAAAGAGTCAAGACCCATCAGTTTGCTGTATCAGGAGACCCATCTCACACGCAGAGACATACATAGGCTCAAAATAAAGGGATGGAGGAAGATCTACCAAGCAAATAGAGAACCAAAAAAAGCGGGGGTTGCAATCCTAGTCTCTGATAAAACAGACTTTAAACCATCAAAGATCAAAAGAGACAAAGAAGGTCATTACATAATGGTAAAGGGATCAATTGAACAGGAAGAGCTAACTATCCTAAATATATATGCACCCAATACAGGAGCACTCAGATTCATAAAGCAAGTACTTAGAGACTTACAAAGAGACTTAGACTCCCATACAATAATAATGGGAGACTTCAACACCCCACTGTCAACATTACACAGATCAACGAGACAGAAAGTTAGCAAGGATATACAGGAATTGAACTCATCTCTGCAGCAAGCAGACCTAATAGACATCTACAGAACTCTCCACCCCAAATCAACAGAATATACATTCTTCTCAGCACCACATCGCACCTATTCCAATATTGACCACATTGTTGGTGGTAAAACACTCCTCAGAAAATGTACAAGAACAGAAATTGTAACAAACTGTCTCTCAGACCACAGTGCAATCAAACTAGAACTCAGGACTGAGAAACTCAAAGAAAACCGCTCAACTACATGGAAACTGAACAACCTGCTCCTGAATGACTACTGGGTACATAACGAAATAAAGGCAGAAACAAAGATGTTCTTTGAAACCAATGAGAACAAAGATACAACATACCAGAATCGCTGGGACACATTTAAAGCAGTGTGTAGAGGGAAATTTATAGCACTAAATGCCCACAAGAGAAAGCTGGAAAGATCTAAAATTGACACTCTAACATCACAATTACAAGAACTAGAGAAGCAAGAGCAAACACATTCAAAAGCTAGCAGAAGGCAAGAAATAACTAAGATCAGAGCAGAACTGAAGGAGATAGAGACAAAAAAAACCTCCAAAAAATCAATGAATCCAGGAGTTGGTTTTTTGAAAAGATCAACAAAATTGATAGACTGCTAGCAAGACTAATAAAGAAGAAAAGAGAGAAGAATCAAATAGACACAATAAAAAATGATAAAGGGGATATCACCACTGACCCCGCAGAAATACAAACTACCATCAGAGAATACTATAAAGACCTCTATGCAAATAAACTAGAAAATCTAGAAGAAATGGATAATTTTCTGGACACTTACACTCTTCCAAGACTAAACCAAGAAGAAGCTGAATCCCTGAATAGACCAATAGCAGGCTCTGAAATTGAGGCAATAATTAATAGCCTACCAACCAAAAAAAGTCCAGGACCAGATGGATTCACAGCTGAATTCTACCAGAGGTACAAGGAGGAGCTGGTACCATTCCTTCTGAAACTATTCCAATCAATAGAAAAAGAGGGAATCCTCCCTAACTCATTTTATGAGGCCAACATCATCCTGATACCAAAGCCTGGCAGAGACACAACAAAAAAAGAGAATTGTAGACCAATATCCCTGAAGAACATCAATGCAATAAACCTCAACAAAATACTGGCAAACCGAATCCAGCAGCACATCAAAAAGCTTATCCACCATTATCAAGTGGGCTTCATCTCTGGGATGTAAGGCTGGTTCAACATACACAAATCAATAAACGTAATCCAGCATATAAACAGAACCAAAGACAAAAACCACATGATTATTTCAATAGATGCAGAAAAGGCCTTTGACAAAATTCAACAGCCCTTCATGCTAAAAACTCTCAATAAATGCAGTATTGATAGAAAGTATCTCAAAATCATAAGAGCTATTTTTGACAAACCCACAGCCAATATCATACTGAATGGGCAATAACTGGAAAAATTTCCTTTGGAAACTGGCACAAGACAGGGATGCCCTCTCTCACCACTCCTATTCAACATAGTGTTGGAAGTTCTGGCTAGGGCAATCGGGCAAGAGAAAGAAATCAAGGGTATTCAGTTAGGAAAAGAAGAAGTCAAATTGTCCCTGTTTGCAGATGACATGATTGTATATTTAGAAAACTCCATTGTCTCAGCTCAAAATCTCCTGAAGCTGATAAGAAACTTCAGTAAAGTCTCAGGATACAAAATTAATGTGCAAAAATCACAAGCATTCTTATACACCAGTAACAAAGAGAGAACCAAATCATGAATGAACTTCCATTCACAATTGCTTCAAAGAGAATAAAATACCTAGGAATCCAACTTATAAGGGATGTAAATGACCTCTTCAAGGAGAACTACAAACCAATGCTCAGTGAAATAAAAGAGGACACAAACAAATGGAAGAACATACCACGCTCATGGATAGGAAGAATCAATATTATGAAAATGGCCATACTCCCCAAGATAATTTATAGATTCAATGCCATCCCCATCAAGCTACCAAGGAGTTTCTTCTCAGAATTGGAAAAACTGCTTTAAAGTTCATATGGCACCAAAAAAGAGCCCGCATTGCCATGACAATCCTAAGTCAAAAGAACAAAGTTGGAGGCATCACGCTACCTGACTTCAAACTATACTACAAGGCTACAGTAACCAAAACAACATAGTACTGGTACCAAAACAGAGATATAGACCAATGGAACAGAACAGAGTCCTCAGAAATAATACCACACATCTATAGCCATCTGATCTTTGAGAAACCTGACAAAAAGAAGAAATGGGGAAAGGATTCCCTATTTAATAAATGGTGCTGGGAAAATTGGCTAGCCATAAGTAGAAGGCTGAAACTGGATCCTTTCCTTACCTTATATGAAAATTAATTCAAGATTGATTAGAGACTTAAATTTAGACCTAATACCATAAAAACCCTAGAAGAAAACCGAGGTAATACCATTCAGGACATAGGCATGGGCAAGGACTTCATGTCTAAAACACCAAAAGCAATAGCAACAAAAGCCAAAATTGACAAATGGGATCTAACTAAACTAAAGACCTTCTGCACAGCAAAAGAAACTACCATCTGAGTGAACAGGCAACCTACAGAATGAGAGAAAATTTTTGCAATTTACTCATCTGACAAAGGGCTAATATCCAGAACCTACAAAGAACTCAAACAAATTTACAAGAAAAAAAACAAACAACCCCATCAAAAAGTGGGCAAAGGATATGAACAGACATTTCTCAAAAGAACACATTCATACAGCCAACAGACACACAAAAAAATGCTCATCATCACTGGCCATCAGAGAAATGCAAATCAAAACCACAATGAGATACCATCTCACGCCAGTTAGAATGGCAATCATTCAAAAGTCAGGAAACAACAGGTGCTGGAGAGGATGTGAAGAAATAGGAACACTTTTACACTGTTGGTGGGATTGTAAACTAGTACAACCACTGTGGAAAACAGTACGGCGATTCCTCAAGGATCTAGAACTAGAAGTGCCATATGACCCAGCCATCCCATTACTGGGTATATACCCAAAGGCTTATAAATCATGCTGCTATGAAGACACATGCATACGTATGTTCATTGCGGCACTATTCACAATAGCAAAGACTTGGAATCAACCCAAATGTCCATCAGTGACAGACTGGATTAAGAAAATATGGCACATATCCACCATGGAATACTATGCAGCCATAAAAAGGGATGAGTTTGTGTCCTTTGTAGGGACATGGATGCAGCTGGAAATCATCATTCTCAGCAAACTATTGCAAGAACAGAAAACCAAACACCGCATGTTCTCACTCATAGGTGGGAACTGAACAATGAGATCACTTGGACTCGGGAAGGGGAACATCACACACCGGGGCCTATCGTGGGATTGCATTGGGAATTATACCTGATGTAAATGACGAGTTGATGGGTGCTGACGAGTTGATGGGTGCAGTACACCAACATGGCACAAGTATACATATGTAACAAACCTGCACATTATGCACATATACCCTAGAACTTAAAGTACAAGAATAATAATAAAAAAATAAAAATAAAAATAAATAAAAAAGAGGAAGCAATCAGAAAGGCAGAAATGGCAAAAATACATGGTAAAATTCCCCCATTTTTAATTGATGACAACTTAATTTTAAAATAATGGAACAGCTAGTGGTTAAAAAACATGCCAACATCCCAAAAAAAAAAACAAAAAAAAGGTCATGCGCTTTCAGTTTGAAACCTCAGTTGATGTACATACCTTAAAACCTTAGCACAGTGCTGGCACCTAGTAAGCTGTCAATAAAAATTAGCTATTCATATATCTATATGAATATATATATATAATATATAATAAAGTAAAAAAATTATAAACTAAAAAATATATATAATAAAAAACAATAAAAAGTATATATAATTATATATTAGACTCATATATATGAATATATATATAAGTATTCATATATATTTTTGTACTTGAAGAGATACTGAGAGTTTTGTACTTTTTCCTCATTTATGGAGGGTAAACTAAAGCTCAAAGAGCTAAGTTGGTATGTGACCTACGTGTTTCTGATCTTGAGTCTCAGCTACCCAGTAGTGGCTGGTAAGATTGTCATTAACAGCTTATGCTTTTTAATGCTAAGCTGAATTCCATAATTTTTTTAAACAAAACATTACTTCTGCTGCTTTTACCATTCTTGTATTGCATATCTATCTTAAATTCAGAGAATTAATAGGCAGAAGCTAATAAGACACAGAAGTGTCTTGTTTATTATTAAAGGAAAAAGGCTCATATATGGAAATCTCAATTTAAAAAAAAGAAAGATTCAGAGGGGTATTCTGGATTTACTGTTTTTAGGCTGAACTGCTTGCACTGTGACAGTTGCAGGATCTGAATTCACAGTTGTAACACACTTTTTTCTTATCTTCAGAGAAAATAATTCTCAAAAGACTCTTTGTGGCCTCAGTCTAAATGCCGGATTCCCTAATGCTTTGTTACTTTCAGGATAAAAAGATTTCAAACAGACAAAAGCTTCCTCCATTCTTGGTATTGGTTACAAAGCAACAACCATGAAGGTAATATTTCATGTTTTTGCATCTTTATTTTTGAGGTCCAAATATGTCCATATTCTAGTAAGGAGAACCAAGGAGCAAAATCAAGGTCAGTGATGAGATGTGAGTTAATGACCCAGGAAGCAGAACAAGGTCAGTGAATGCAGATAAGCTCTTGATCTAGGAAGCTGAAGTGGGTCAGTAAAATAAAGTTAGAACTATGACCCAGGAAGTAGAAGAAGGTGGTCAGTGAGTGAAACATGAGCTTATGACCTAGAAAATAGAATCAGGTCAGCAAAAGCAAGACAGCGTATTAGTTAGAAAGTAGCCGTTGGAAATCAAGAATAATGTTTTCTTTATTTCTGTGTCTTTATGGCAAACAAAGGCTGATAACATCAGGAGATTATTTGAAGAAAAATGATTAATTTCTTTTCTTAAGGCAGGGTCTCACTCTACTGTTTAGGCTGGAGTATAGTGATGAGTGATGTGATCATCGCTCACTGCAACCTCGAACTCCTGGGCTCAAGGGATCCTTCTGCCTCAGCCTCCTGAGTAGCTGGAACTTCAGGTGCTTGTCACCATACCCAGCTAATTTATTTTATTTTTTGTAGAGATGGGGTCTCACTATGTTACCTGCTACCAAGACTGGTCTTCAGGGTCTTGAATGACCCTCCTGCCTTGGCTTCCCAAAATTTTGGGATTACAGGTATGAACCACCATGCCCAGCCATATGATTCCTTTTAAATTAAACTTTGTAGGTTCTCTTCCTCTTTGCAGTTGTCAAGCTTTGGGTATTTCCTTAACCTCTTTCTGCCTCAGTTTCTTCATTTGTACAATCAAAATAATAATATGGCATACCTCACAGGTTGTTGTATTAAATGATGTATGTGAATGCTTAGGACAGTGCCCAATAAGTATTCAATAAGTACTTATTTTTATTATCATTATTAGTATAATCATTATTACCATTATTATTCCCTTTTAAATATTTCAAATTGCCTTTCTCTTTCTTAATGAGCATATTCTGTCACCTACTGGTGTGTTTCTCAATTATCTACTGGCTTCTTTATTGCACAGAACCATCCACTAGTTATTAATTAATAGAGAGCAAGGGGGTTCTGCTCCTCCTGCTATGAAATACTATCAAAATCACATCTGCTAATTCAGTAGCACCGAGCCCCAAAGTCCCAGGCATTCTCCCAGAGTAAATCTATGATAAATAAATTGATAACAAATGAGTTGTTTATTTCCTGGTAAAAGGAACATGGGAGAGTAAGAGATATTGGTTTTGTTTTATAAAACAGATTGTCATACAAAGGATAGCTTTAAATCAGAGATTGTGGGTTTGATACACATGATGCCTGAGGGAAAGAGAAATCTCAGCCTGCTTTCCTTAGCATCACTTGACAGTTGAGTGGAAATTTCCTCTCTATTGTATGGACAAAAGTATGATGAAAATCATGTCTACTTGGCTTGAGGTTGTTATAAAGATGAGTTTGGGTAGGAGCTATGTATTAATAAAATGCACTCTGGATTTCTTCCCTCCATCTCCATAGAGGTCTGCTTTTGTGACAAATATCTTTTTTTGTTGTTTCCTTCTTGCTTTTTATTGCTCATTGACTTGTATTTTAACAAAATCTGTATTGCTTTATTACAAGGTGAGATTATAAGTTCCTCAAAGCAGAAATCTATGTAATATAATGTTTATGTCTAGCTTTGATAGCCTGGTTTCCACTGATTTGCTGACTGCTTAAATCACTATACTGTTATCAAAGCAGGGCCACTACACACAGTGCATCCCCAGCCCCTGCCCCAAATTTCTACTTTCATAAAACATGATTTGGGGAATGCCATTTCAGCAGAATAATAACCATTCTTTCTGTGTGTATGGTGCTCTACAGTTTCAAAAGCTCTTTCCCACATAGTTTGTCGTTTGATTTTCATAATAAACCTATGAGTCCAGCAGAGCATTATCATTTCTATTTCATATATAAGGCAAATAAACCTGAAAGAATATAGTCGATTCATAGAAGGTCACAAAATGACAGTGTGGGGATTTGAACTTAAGAATACATGACTCCTGGGTCCTTGCTTTATTCCTCTATTCTCAGGCAGAGAGAAGTGACTTCTCAAAAACCAGTCAATTCATTAGAGTGCCTCTTTTCTAAAAGGTTCTGTATACCGAAAGCATGCTTAGAGGCACAATCCGAGCCATGAAATGCAGTATTTTTTATCCAGAGTGCCTCTGATCTTGTTCTGGTCCTTTACCTTTTTAAAACTGTTATGGGGAAAACCACAAAAAAGTGTGGATTCTTTCTGGGTTCAAGTTTGTTAGGACAGAAAATCATCCAGAGGTCACTGCTGTTGCTGGTCACTGGTGAGGTGGCATAAAGAGGAGAGCGGTTAGAGGGGTTTGGGTACTGGAACTACTAGTTTTTAGTCGTAGTATCATAGGAAATTTCTGTAAGCCTCAAAGTGTTTATCTGGTAAACGGGAACAATAACAATATATGCCTTATATATATGGCATGAATATTAAAAACTTATTTTCTACAAACTGCTTAGTAAAGAACATTGTTTCACAACCACTTAAATAAATTATAGTTATGGTTACTCTTATGCCAAAAAAAAAAAAAAAAAAAAAAAAAAAGTAAGTACTACTTAACTAAAATCCCTAAAGGAAAGAGAAAAAAATGCAATCATTCTTTTGATTACCCCATAGTTCTACTTCTAAGCAATTTTTAGACCAAGGAAGTAGAATGCAAAGAGAACCTGGTGGTCTCTCAGTGAGTAGAGGAGACAGAGATGCTAAGATGGTGGGAACTTAAGGGACAGAGTAATAAGAGGAAGGGACTACACAGATAAAAATCTCCATACATTTGTGGACCTTTGGAGTCTGGCCAAATACTAAGTTGTTCACTCAGAGGGTAAAATAGGCAGGTGATGAACAATTTTCAGGAAAAGAAAATATTCTGGAGAGCTATAAGCCAAACAATTCCAAGGGTTCACGCAAGGCTTGGACTCATCTAAGGCCTCACAAGCCAGAATGGAGAGACCTTGCCAAACACATAGAGCTTAAAGCAGAGACCCTAAACAACAGTAATGTAATGGGGGAGCTAAATTAGCCCTAGTGTAAAGACTACAACATGCATGTCCTTAAAAAGGCTTTAAAACTGGCCTTAAAATAATGAAATGGCTATGCCAGAACTGTAATTCCCTTCAGGACAAAAAGCCAATAGTGTCTATCTAAGTAAATATAACTCATTATGCACATGGACAACATTTATGATGTCTGAGACCCAATTGGAAATTAACAGTCATGCAACAAAAGAAGGAATATGTGACCCATTTCTAGGAAGAAAGCAAAAATCAGTAAATAAAAAGAGATTTGGGAATCAGAGATGATGAAATTAGCAGACAAGATAATTCAAATACCTATCGTATTACGCAGCAATTAAAGGAAATGAATCACTAATACATATCATAACAAGAAAGAATCAACAAAGCGTTGAAAGAAGCCAGACACATAAGATTACACACTTCATCATCCCTTGTACTTAAAGTGACAGAAAATGCAAAATTATGGGGACAGAAAACAGATCAGAGGTTGCCAAGGGCCAGAGATAGAGATAGGGAATTTGTTGCAAAGGAGCAGGAAAAAACTTTGTAAGGTGATTAAATCGTTTTGGACTCTGGTGAACTTAAGAGCATTCTTAATTTGTGAAAATGTTTCTTGATTGTGGTGGCAATTACATGATTATATACCTTTGTCAAAACTTACTGAACTATGTTGAAAGAATAAGATTAGTTGTATATAAATTATATTTTAATAAACCTGACTTTTTAATCAAAGAAGGTATAGTCCTACATTACTTATTGATGGGAATACCTCCTGAGAAGTGCATCATTAAATCTCATTGTTGTGCAAACATTATAGAGTGTACATACAGAAACCTAGATGATATAGCCTACTACACATCTAGGCTAATGGTATAACCTATTGTTCCTAGGCTACAAACATTTACAGCATGTTACTGTAATACTCAATAGTGTAGGCAATTATAACACAATGGTAAGTATTTGTGTATCTAAACATGTTTAAGTATAGATAAGGTACAGTAAACCAGACGTAGTGGCTCACACCTGTAATCCCAGCACTTTGGGAGGCCGAGGTGGGTGTATCACCTGAGATCAGGAGTTCAAGACCAGCCTGGCTAACATGGTGAAACCTCGTTTCTACTAAAAATACAAAAAATTAGCCCAGCATGGTGGCATGCACCTGTAATCCCAACTACTTGGGAGGCTGAGGCAAGAGAATCGCTTAAACCCGGGAGGTGGAGGTTGCAGTGCAGAGGCCGAGATTGTGCCATTGCTCTCCAGCTTGGGCAACAAGAGCGAAACTCTGTCTCAAAAAAAAAAAAAAAAAAAAAAAAAAAAAGAAAGGAAAAAGAAAAAAAAGAGATAAGTTACAGTAAAAATACAGTCTAAAAGATTTAAAAAATGATATACCTATAGATACAAGGCACTTACAAGAATGGAGTTTGGAGGACTAGAAGTTGCTCTGGGTGAGTCAATGAGTGAGTGGTGAGTGAATGTAAAGGCCCAGGACATTATTGTACACTACTTTAGACTTTATAAACATTGTACACCTAGGCTACACTAAATTTATAAAATAACAAAGCAATTGATCTACAATGGTAAGAAGGCTACTACATTGCTAGGTGATAGGAATTTTTCAGCTCCATTATAACATTAGGAGACCACCATCATATACTTGCTTAGTCATTGACCAAAACATTGCTGTGCAGCACAAGACTATAACTGTGTGAAAATATAGATAGAATAAAAACGAGAAAAATGGAAAATTAAGAAAACAAAGTCCTGAAAGCAAAAATCTCAAGGAACAGGACAGATAGCAGATAAGACACTGTAGAACAAAAGATCATGGAAATATAAAACAATAACAGAAACTACCCAAAATCAAGGTCCAAGAAAAAACAAATAAAAGAGTAAAGCTGCAATGACCTGGGAAAAAAAATTACATTTTCTAGCATGCATCATTAGAGTGCTAGAAGGACTAGAGAAAAGGAGGAGAATGGAAAAAACACATTTGAAGAAATAATGGGGCTTCTTGCTTGTGCTTAGGTGGTAGACATCTGGAAAGAACTTTGCTTTAGCCCTAACAACAAGAAGAACCCTGAAGATAACAGTCTTTGCTGCTCTTCCTTTGCAGTCCTAAGGTTTTTGTTCCACAGAGGAGAAGGATCTGGACAGGGCTGCCTGACTTTACCTGACTTCATTGACAGCCCATCCTGATCTTTGATTACCATGTGAAAATCTACAGAAAAGAGCCTACAGCAGGGTGCAAACTCCCCTTGTGTCTCTGGGTCCCAGGAGGTTCTCTGGAGTTCTGAGACACTCCTGGGATCCGCAGGAACTTCAGAGGAACTCCTGGGACCCATTGACACAAGGAGAGTTTGTATCCTTCTAGTCTATAGAATGCTGGTATAACAGAAATATCATAGACCAGGTGGCTATTTTGTATAAAATCTACAAAAACATACTGTTTAATGAACCAATTGAACCAATTGAAGTGTTAAAGTTGTACAAAATCAACTAGACTAAAAATCTAAGGAATGACAGACACTTCCAAGAAATGCTTGGGCATGTGAACTGACTCATCTGGAGCAGAGCACAGGAGATGTATGAACCAGCATACAAGTGGGTAAGCTAAAATTTTTAGCAAGGTACCAAAGGCCAAATATAGGTGAGTGTGGGAGACTAGAACTCCTGCATCCACAGACTCAAGGAGAGTTTGAACTTCCTTGCAGGATCTTTTCTGTAGATTTCCATGTGGTAATCAAAGATCAAGATAGGGCATCAATAGAAGCAGGTAAGTCAAGCAACCCTGTCTAGATCCTTCTCCCCCGTGGAACAAAAAGTCTTAGGACTACAAAGGAGAGCAGCAAAGACTGTTATCCCCACAGCTTAAAATTCACTGCAGCGGGGGAAAGAGAAGAGAAGATGTCCTCTGTGCTAAGGAGAAGGGCAGAAAACTACTGGCCTGGGCCTACACCATTATAGGTCTGGGCTGGGAGAAATAATTACCTGTAGGCCTACAGTCCAAATTGTTAAGAGATGTTCTTCAGGCAAAAAAAAAAAAAAAAAAATAAGTAAATAAATAAATTGAAAGCTTGAATCTACACCATGGGTCAGCAAACATTTTCCATATAGGATCAGTAAATAGTTAAAAAGTAGGTTTTATGAGCTGCACAGATTCTGCTGCAAATCCTCAACTCTGCCATAGTGACATGAAAGTAGCTGTATACAATATCTTAGTCTGTATTATGCTGGTATGATAGAAATATCATAGACCAGATGGCTATTAAACAACAGAAATTTATTTCTCACAGTTCTACAAGCCGGGAAGTCCAAGATCAAAGTGCCAATAGATGTGGTATCTGATGATGACCCATTTTCTATTCATAAACGATGTCCCACATTGCAAACAGAAAGCACTAGAAGTCTCTCTCAGACTTCCCTTAGAAGGGCATGAATTCTATTGACATAGTCAGAGCCCTCATGAACTAATCAACTCCCTAGGGCCCACCTCCAAATACCATCATTTGGAGGGTTAGGATTTAAACATAGGAGTTTTTGAGGAACACAAACATTCAAACCACAGCTTACAATATGTAAATGAATGAATGAGTCTGCATTGCATAAAACTTATTTACAAAAGCAGGTGGCACACTGTCTTGTGTGTTACCCTAATCTACACGGGAAGGAAGAAGGTCAGAAATTGTAAATTCACAGGTAAATATAAAATACTTATTTTCTCATTTTTTACATTAAAAACTTTCATTACCACTTCCTTAGAGCAAATTTTAATGAAGTAAATACAAGACATAAATTTAAAAACCCAATTGCAGAAATAAAATAGAATACTTAACTAGTAAATTCAAAAGAAAGTCAAGAAAAGAGAAAACAAACAAACAAAATGAAACAAATAGCAAGAAAATAGGTGTTATAAAATTTTAATTATGTAAAATGGAAATAGTCTAAATACACCAATAAAAAAGCAGAGGTGCCAGGTGGCTCACGCCTGTAATCCCAGCACTTCAAGGGCTGAGGCGGGCAGATCACTTGAGGTTAGGAGATGGAGACTAGCTTGGCCAACATGGCGAAACCCTGTCTCTACTAAAAATACAAAAATTAGCCAGGCGTGATAACAGGCACCTGTAATCCCAGCTACTCAGGAGGCTGAGACATAGGAATTGCTTGAATCCGGGAGGTGGAGGTTGCAGTGAGCCAAGATCATACCACTGCACTCCAGCCTGGGTGACACAGTAAGATTCTGTCTCAAAAATAATAATAATAAATAATACATAAAAAGCAGATGTTGTTAGGGTTTAAAAGGCCAGCTGTATACTAGAAGTGCATTTTTAATATAACAACACAGATGAGTTAAAAGGAATGAAAATAATAGAACATATAAACGAATTACAAAGCAAGATTGGCTACATTAATATCAGGCAAAGTAGACGAGGACAAGGACAGGGAGTATTGTCAGAGACAAAGAGGAACTGCATAGTTTCTGACAAATGAGTCTGTGAATATTCTTATTTTATCAGTGCTGGCTGCTTTTAATATTTTAATATTTTCTTTGTTACCAGATTTCATTAACAATTTGATTAAGATGTGCCAAGTGTAATTTTCTTTAGAAATAAAGAGGATTTGGTCAGGTGCAGTGACTCACGCCTGTAATCCCAGCACTTTGAGATGCCAAGGCAGGTGGATCACTTGAGGTCAGAAGTTCGAGACCAGCCTGGCCAACATGGCAAAAACCCGTCCCTACTAAAAATACAAAAAAAATTTAGCTGGGCATCTTGGCTCACACCTGTAATCCCCGCCTCAGGAGGCTGAGACAGAATTGCTTGAACCCAGGAAGCAGAGGTTGTGGTGAGCTGAGATTGTGCCATTGCACTCCAACCTGGGTGACAGAGTGAGACTCCATCTCAAGAAAAAATAAATACATAAGTAAATAAAAATAAAGATGTTCAATTCATCAAGAAGATGTAATAATCCTAAATATGAATGCACCTGAAAGCAGAGCATCAAAATATATGAAGCAAAAACCAATGAAACCAAAAAAAGATATAGATATATACATGAGAATTTTTAAAGAATGGAAATGAGACTGGGCACGGTGGCTCACGCCTGTAATCCCAGCATTCTGGGAGGCCGAGACAGGCAAATTATTTGAGATCAGGAGTTCAAGATCAACGTGGCCAACATAGTGAAACCCAGTCTCTATTAAAAATACAAAAGAAAAAAAAATTCACATGTGGTGATGCATGCCTGTAATCCCAGCTACTTGGGAGGCTGAGGCAGGAGAATCGCTTGAACCCAGGAGGCAGAGGTTGCAGATTGCTCCACTGTACTTCGGCCTGGGTGACTGAGAAAGACTCTGTCAAGAAAGGAAAGGAAAGGAAAAGGAAAAGGGAAAGGAAAAGGAGGAAGGAAGGAAGGAAGGAAAGGAAAGGAAAGGAAAGGAAGAGAAAGAAAAAAGAGAAAGAAAGAAAGAAAGAAAGAAAGAAAGAAAGAAAGAAAGAAAGAAAGAAAGAAAGAAAGAAAGAAAGAAAGAAAGAAAGAAAGAAAGAAAGAAAATGTAATAATCTAATAAATAGAGGACAAGAAACTAACTAGGGATATAAAAGACTTGAATAATACAATCAAACACAATTACTGAATTGATACAACATTTCACCTAACACCAGAAAATACACATCTTTTCAAAATGCACAATTCAGTGCACTTAGGATATTTACAAAGAAAATAACAAGGAAAAGAAAAGTTAGAAACAAGCAGAAAAAATGAAACTTAGTTTAGATGTCAGGCTGCTTAATTTTTACTTGCTGTAAAAATTAAAACCCTCTAGAAAAGTCTTGGTTCACCATTCTACCTCATTGTATCTCATCAAGTTGAAATTCCAAAAATGTTGTATCATATTCAAAAATAAAATTATAGTTTTAAATATAATTTTTTACTCTCCTTGAGGTCGCAATGATTCTCAAGGGAAAGCTTTTTTTAAAAAAGCAATGAGATACCATCTCACACGAATTAGAATGGCAATCATTAAAAAGTCAGGAAACAACAGGTGCTGGAGAGGATGTGGAGAAATAGGAACACTTTTACACTGTTGGTGGGACTGTAAACTAGTTCAACCATTATGGAAAACAGTATGGCGATTCCTCAAGGATCTAGAACTAGATGTACCATATGACCCAGCCATCCCATTACTGGGTATATACCCAAAGGATTATAAATTATGCTGCTATAAAGACACATGCACACGTATGTTTATTGCAGCACTATTCACAATAGCAAAGACTTGGAATCAACCCAAATGTCCATCAGTGACAGATTGGATTAAGAAAATGTGGCACATATACACCATGGAATACTATGCAGCCATAAAAAAGGATGAGTTTGTGTCCTTTGTAGGGACATGGATGCAGCTGGAAACCATCATTCTCAGCAAACTATCACAAGAACAGAAAACCAAACACCGCATGTTCTCACTCATAGGCGGGAACTGAACAATGAGATCACTTGGACTCGGGAAGGGGAACATCACACACCGGGGCCTATCATGGGGAGGGGGGAGGGAGGAGGGATTGCATTGGGAGTTATACCTGATGTAAATGACGAGTTGATTGGTGCAGCACACCAACATGGCACAAGTATACATATGTAGCAAACCTGCACATTGTGCACATGTACCCTACAACTTGAAGTTTAATAATAATAAATAAATTTAAAAAATAAAAATAAAAATAAAAATTCTGAATGTTCTGAGAATAATTTCTTAAATAAAATATTTAATTAAATTAAGACCACAATACTGCCCTATAAGTCAACTGTAAATGAAGTTAGTTTCAGCTGGAAATATCTTAGTTATTTTATATATATTTATTACAAATTGGTAACTGGTTGGCAGAATCATTCAGGAAAATACTTTCTTAGCAGGAATATATTTGTCCATGAATTTTCTATAAGTTTATGCCAGTTTTATGGATCATGACAGCAGTTCTTGATCTGCATTTTCCTGAAGAGTTATAATAAGAATGTTCTTCAGGGATTGGCATCTAAAGTGTAATGAAGGACATTGTTAAAGAAAGTGTCTTTTGGGCATATATTAAGTATCTCTAGAGGCTGAGTGATAATAAAATACATTTTTCATATGCTTACCAGAGAGTGAAAACATCAATAACACGAACTGGAATTATCTTCCTTGTTCAGAAATGCTATTCTTCTTACTATAACTTTCCATCACTTTAAAATTTGTCAATTAGCAATACAAACATTTATACAGAAATAAGTTACATTTTACATTTCCAATGTAAATTGTACCTCTATTTTGAAGTATTATAAACAAGACTATAAGGAAAGACTGCAACTGCCTAGTGGTTCACCTTGCCTGCTGCCTAGACAAAGCCTATTTATCAAGATAGGGAAATTACAATACAGAAAGAGTAATTCACACAGAGCCTGCCGTGCGGGAGACTGGAGTTTTGTTATTACTCAACTCAGTCTCCCAGAGCATTCAGGTGATCAGAGTTTCTAAAGACAATTTGGTGGGCGGGGAGGGGCAGTGAGTCAGGGAGTGCTGATTGGTTGGGTTGTAGATTAAATCATAGGGCATTACTGGCTTCTTGTGGAATCAGTTCTTAGATGAGGGTCACAGGATCAGAAGAGCCAGTTTATTGATCTGGGTGATGCCAGTTGATCCATCAAGTGCAGGCTCTCCAGAATATCTCAAGCGCTGATCTTAGGAGCAGTCTAGGGAGGGTCAGAATCATGTAACCTCCAACTGTATGACTCTTAAACCATAATTTCTAATCTTGTGGCTGATGTTAGTAGTCTAATTCCCAGGATAGGAGGTTTGTTTGGGGAAAGCACTGTTATCTTTGTTTTAAACTATAAACTAAGTACCTCCCAAAGTTAGTTCAGCCTACACTCAGAAAGGCTTCAAAGTTAGAAGCAAGATGGTGTCAGTTAGGTTAGATCTCTTTTACTGTCTCAGTCGTCATTTTGCAAAGGTGGTTTCAAAACATTTAAAATGCTTTAGTGAACAAATCGTGTTCGAGCAACACCTACAACCCCTTCTACAAACGTACATACAATCAAGTACAGTTTAGAACTGTAGGGTAGAAGGAAAATTTCCCTCCCACTGCTGCTCTTTGAAGTTTCACTGCAATGACTGACAAGAGACAAATTAATAGGAGAAAATTCATAGACATTTGTTAATGTGCATAAGCATGGAAGCCATATAAAATATGAAACTCAAAGAATACACGGTAGATGAGGCTTATATGCCTTCTTCACAAGGGAAAAGGAGAAGGGGAAATATAGACAATTTGAGGGGTTCTAAATGATTTTTAGTGGAATTGAATAAATCCAAGAGGCAGATATTATCTTTTAAATTATTATCTTAGGAAACTGAATGGGACCAGCAAGTCATGGGAAGGTGAGGGGCAGAGCTATACTGTGAAGAAAGGTTTTCTTATTATGTAGATAAAGTCTCTCAGATAATTTCTTGAAGCTACCCTCAGAAAAATGGTTGAAAAGTCTCTCTCAGTGTGGTGATGGCTTTTAGTCTCTTCTCTTCTCCAGTGGTTAATCTTTCCTGGTTATTTGATGATATTCCTTGGGAGGGGATCTTAAGACAATTAGCTTTCTTTTACAAAGAAGTTTTGTTTGTCAGATAAGGAAATTTCAAAGAGAGCCTATTCCTGTCCTTGAGGGAAGAAGAAATAGAAGATTAGGATGTTTTTGCTGAGGCAGCCTCTAAGTCCTTCTAATTCTAATATACTCAGAATGTCAAAGCACCATACTTTGGGATCTTGTTCTCTGCACCCTAACAATAGCTCTTGTTTGTTAAAATGTAACCTCTAAGAAACACTTACAAACAATACTTTGTTCAATTAATATTTATTGAGCACATACTCTGTCTTCTTTTAGGTACTTGGGATACATCCATGAATAAAAAAATAGGAGACAGGAAAGGGAAATAAACAGTAAAAAGAATGAATAAGAAAATTATCTAATATTTTAGAAGGTGATAAATTATATGGGGAAAAAAAGTAGAGCTAATTAAGGGACATCAGAAATGATGGACAGGGTATGGGAATGGTACGGGATACAATTTAAATCTGATGCTCAGGATACCCCTCATTGATAAGATGAAATTTTTAAAAAGATTTAAAGTAGGTAAGGAAGTGAGCCATATTTGAACATCTGGAGGGAAAACAATCTAGGCAAAGAGGGGCCAATGCAAATGTCCTTAGTCAAGTGCATGTGTGGTGGGTTTTGCGATCTCCCTATTTTGGATAATATATTTGCTTTTCTCCCAATCCTGAAGGAAGGATTACATCTTTGGGACTTCTCTTTACTTTCTTCATGTGGAGTTGCTTAACCCTTCCTGACCCTGTGTATTATATCCTTCTTGGCAGTATCTTCCCCCTCAGCACTTTTATGCCTCCTGCAAGGATGGCTACAATTGCAACCAAAGCAATCACCTTGATTTCTCAATCTCACTGTTCTGATCATGAATCTTTCTTACTTTCAGTAACTCTCTACCACCTCTAGAGAAAGTTTGAATTTCTTAGCAATTAAGGATATCTTGACTCTACTCTCTCATCTGCCTTTTTATTTTCATGGTCCCATTCCCTCCCTCTAGGCCAAAATTGGACCACTAACTTTCCATAATGGTCCTGGCACTTGCAAACACTTTATTTTTGTCATGCTCTTCTCTCTTCCTATAATGTCCCTTTGCTTCCATCTCATCCTGTTGAAATTGAAATTCTTCTTAAAGGACCCACACACCACTTCATTTCTTAAATGTTTTCTGATTTCCCCAACTGATATGATGGCTCCCTCTTTTGAACTTTCAGAGCACTCTGCACCACTCTTGACTCATGTATCATGCTTGGCTTTGTATTATGTTTGCTTTTAATATGATATTTGTCTTCTAGTCAATTGAAGTCTCATAAATTTGGGCACTAAACATATATTTATAACTTACACAAAAATGTCTCATGCATTTTTTAGCATCAACAATAGACAACACAAATGTGCAATCAATATAATGGGATGAACATGCAACTGAATTTTTTAGGAAAAAGGAAATATACATTTAATTGAGATTATATTTGTCATGTTGATCAAGCTTTATAAAAATGGTCTGTAGAAAGGAATATAAAGATAGCTATGAATGACTATAAGCCTCTCACCAGAAAGGTGTTTTTAGCAATAATAGAAGTAAAAAACTGACTCTGGGACTATTAACTTATTTGAAAGCCAACATTATAATAATGAACCATTACTAAATGAGTATTGTATGCTTGGCACTGTGGTTACTACTTTTTTGGATTTACATTATTTATTCCTCACAAAACCCTTGAATTACGTGTTCTTGTTATTCTCTTCATTTTCAGTTGAAGAAACACGGGATATGTTTGGTTGAGTAAACATATTAAAAATTATGTTTTCACAACATCATAGACATCTGTTCTGAGGAATTAGAAGACACATTTTTCTTCATATATAAATGTATTTGTAAGTTTGTATACATTTATTGCTTTATGTTGCTCTTCTATGAGCACTCGGACTCTACCAGAATCTCACTTTTATTAATTGAAAAAAGTAGGATGGCTTAGTTTTAAGAATTAAAGTTTCAAAGAACAAATCTGGATTAATAAATCTAGAAGGTTTTTTTTTTCATAAAATGACCACAGTTGTATGTGTTATTAAAAGTGGTCAACATCGAAAACCATATCCTTCACAGATTTTACTGCTGAGTTGAAGGAGAATGAATTTTTCCACTGAAAGTTGGAGTGAAATTCTTAAGCCAACATCTAGTAAAATACTTATATGTGAGTCCAAGTTCTCAGGATAGACTAACTGTTTTTTTTTTCCCCTTTTTCTTTTAGACAGTCTCACTCTGTCTCCCAGGCTGCAGTGCAGTGGCACGATCTCGGCTGACTGCAACCTCCGCCTCCTGGGCTCAAGCAATTCTCATGCTTCAGCCTCCCAAGTAACTGAGATTACAGGCCTGTGCCACTATGCCCAGCTAAGTTTTTGTATTTTTTAGTGGAGACAGGGTTTTGCCATGTTGCCCAGGCTGGTCTGGAAATCCTGAGCTCAGGCAATCTACCCACCTTGGCCTCCCAAAGTGCTATAACTTTTCTTTAATTGCTAATTATCTCCTGGAGAACGGAGTGCTCCTACCGAAAGGCACAGGTATAGACTGTAATGACAAAGCCTGTGTCTGCTTCATGAGTAATATTTGGCTTCACAATCCAAATGGCAGACTCTAGTCCTTCAAAGTCATTAGCCAGAAAGAAGGGGCTAGAATAGCTGGTTGTTTGGCAGGCCTTCCATGATAAGAAACTATCCTTTGAACCAGGCAACCAAAGAAGCCTAAGCCCCTGGGTTTAGAACTGGCAGACTACTGGCAGAGCATGTTTTTATCCTTGACAAATTACTTCAAAAATAAACAAAATAAATTATTCTACTAGATGATGTACAGTATCCCTGAGGTGAACAAAATTAGATATAATTAATGCAACAGAAAGCTAAATACAATAGGAAATATCATGAGTATCAAAGAGAGAAAAAAACTGTGTGCAAAGCAAGAGGGGTTGTTTATAACTGGGTGACATCAGGAAAATTATTTTAGTAACTGGAATATCAAGAAGGGATCATTTTTATGGAAAAGATACAAACCACAAATTAAAAATGATATGTTACCTCTACATAGAAAAAATCCTGGTCATTTAGTGTTTTTTAAGAAAAAAAAATATGAAGCAAAACACTCACTGATCATTCAGGTGAGCAAGTTTAAAGCATTTTAATTCATTTCACTATTATGCCTAATCACTAGCAATACAATTGTAAGAATCAATTAAGAAACTTTTCAAAGTCAGGAAATGTGTGTCTAGTGAAAGAATTTTGGTATCTACTGAAGTAATATGTATGATGATTTAAAATCAGCATGCAGCCAGGCGTGGTGGCTCACGCCTGTAATCCCAGCACTTTGGGAGGCCGAGGCGGGCGGATCACAAGGTCAGGAGATCGAGACCATCCTGGCTAACATGGTGAAATCCCATCTCTACTAAAAAATACAAAAAATTAGCCGGGCATGCTGGCAGGCGCCTGTAGTCCCAGCTACTAGGGAGGCTGAGGCAGGAGAATGGCGTGAATCTAGTAGGCGGAGCTTGCAGTGAGCCGAGATTGTGCCACTGCACTCTAGCCTGGGCGACAGAGCCAGACTCCATCTCTAAATAAATAAATAAATAATCAGCATGCACTTAATAAATTCCTGTTGAATAATTTTTTTTTAAATCTTTAGGTTGCAACTGTAGGAAGTTTATGTTTATAGTTTGAGCCAACACTTCTGACCTTGGTTTCACACAGAAAAATTTAAATTTGGCATTCAGTTTCTCAACTAGAATTTCAAAATGCATAAAATGAACCTTTGACCTAAGTGTTTATTATCATAATTAGCACAGACAAAAAACAAAGGACTTTAGCTCTGTGGCTCACTTAGCAAATAGTGCAAATCCCACAGTCCAGAAGACCTTGAATAATGTTTGCTAAAGTGTGTAGCACATTTTACAAAGCAATAAAATTTGTGGAAAATCCCTAGCCTCCCGGAATGGAATAAAATTTCCTTCCCTCTATGGTCCACATCTATTTGCAATACAGAGATATGTATTGATCTGTCATGCAGTGACTCTCTCTCTGGCCACTATTGATTTCAATTTACCAATTGACAAGGTTCATAGACTTAGTTCTAAATGTGTTGAAAGTATATGTGCTGTCAAAGGACAACTATTTATCAAGGGAGCCTTGAAGCCATTGGATGAAATCAATTTGCCAGTAGCCTGTCACAGTCTACTAAATCTAGCAGAGTCGAAGGAGTGTGGAAAAGTTTCAACTGAACAAGCCCTTTACTCCACCCCTTGCTATAATATTCTAATGCTCCAACCAATTTCGGGCATCCACTCTAATTAAATAAACAAGTATCTTCACTTACTATGTATACTAAACTGAGCTAATTCTCAGAAAGTGGTGTTCTAATAATGACCATTGACTCATCTTGGGGCTCCAGGAAATCCATGTCACGTCCATGCTCCAGTTTCTCCATCTATGCAACACATATGGTAGCAGCTGCTCTATCCACAGTTGCCATCATTCTCATCCTTCTCTAATTCACAGGGAAACACTGAGGATAAGTGAGAAAATGGATTCCACCCCCAAGCAAAAGGTTATTTCACTGGTACTCTTAAGAACAAGAGATGAGCTTCTAAACTTATACTTACAGTATACTATGTTATACTTCTATAGCATCCTCTCTACTGCCATACTGTGTGCTCCCTTCGCTACCCCAACATCTGTTAATATCTAATCACAAAAATAGGGAGCCATACTGGCCTTAAAGGGAGCAGAGTTTTATTTTCTGAATTACTGGGCAGAGAATCAACCCTTCTGATGCTGGTCAGTTCCCCCTTGTAGTTGACTTTCCAAGTGAACATCGAACTGTTTGCTAAGTGAGTCACAGAGCTAAAGCCTTATTTTTTTCTTATAAAACGTTAAGTGACTAGGATTTTTTGGTACATAGAGTTAACATATTATTTTTAATTTGTGGTTTGTGTTTTCAATAAAAACGATGCCCTTGTTCATAACCCAATTATTAAAATAAATTTTCTTAAGTCAGTATAGCTCCCTGTTTTTATAATTAGATATTAACAGATGTTAGGGTAGGGAAGAGACACACAAGTGTGGCAACAGAGAGGATGCTATAGAAGTATAACAAAGTTCATCTCCTTCTTGTTCTTAAGTGAAGTAAGTAAAGATGCTTGTTTATTTAATTAGAGTACATGCCTACAAGTTCACCTGTGACTTGTAAGTAAAACTAAATCCAGCCCATCTGTGTTCTTTGTCTTGGCTAATAGTATTACCTTATCCAAGTACCAATTTTTGTTTCAAGTGTTGCCCTGGAAACTCCCCTGCCCACCTTCAGCCTAGTCAGCACAATTTGCCATTTCTTCTATTACAAAGTCTTAAGTCTGTGGCTTCTCTTAATATCATCTGTTATATCTTTTTACGCCCTTATTATTTCTTTCCTAAATTATTACAATAGCTACAGATATGAGGAATTGCTCTTGCATTCTATTATTGCTAGAATTATTTTTAAGGTACCAAACTGACTATGTCATTCTCCTACTTACAATCCTCTGATGACTTCTCATCACTTATAGGAGAAAGTCTCAAGGCATTGAAATATAAGTCTCTCTTACCATTTTCAGCTACACTCTCATGATGACTAAATTCTAGTTACACCATTATACTCCTCCTCTAGGTTAGGGTTCCCAAGAAGATGACCCTGGAACAGGATGGAAGGGCAAGAATTTTATCAGGAAAGGGGTCCCAAAAAGCACCAGTAAGGAAATGTGAAACTGAGAACGTCAAGAGAAGAAAGTCAATTAGAGTTTACTAATAAATGATTACTTTTGTGGGCTCAGATGCACACAATTCACCAGCAGATACTGGGTGGCTGTGTGGAACACACTTCAGAGTTACCCCATCCAAAGAGTAAGGACGCTGGGATATTATTTTTCACTCCCATCTGTCATACTGAGAGCAGCTCCAGAGCACATTCATTTGTCCTCTCCAACACTTCAAGCCCGGCTGTGCAGGTTCGTGTGGTCAGAGGGGCCTTCAGACAGAGCTTAAGGAGCCACCAGCCTGAATATAAGTAGGATACACACTAAAAATGCCTGCTAGCTCACAAATCTGCAAAAATTCCATGCTCTTTCCCACTTCTGGTATGCTTTTCTGCATTTCTGTTCATTTTTAATGCTGTTGTTTCTACCTCTAGCGTCTTCACCTCACTTTTCTTCCAAGTATAAAGTCCACGTCTCTTGAGACTCTCCACATATACCAGGCTTGGCCCCTCTGTCTTCTGGGCTACATAAGATTCTACTGCAGGATGCAGACAGAATTGTGTGCAGTAGAAGAGCAGTTACATTACTGTAGATAGTTTTTACTTCCATCCTTTCTCTGTTCAACGTCAATTATTCAGAGTAGATAATGGTAATTTATTTTTGTGTCCTCATGAGCTGGCTTGCTCCAAGTACCCAGTATGTACTCAGTCCTTTGTAAATACCTTAAATGAAAGACACGTGAAAAAATTACTCATGTCTGGTTTTCTCAGGAGGTATGCTATTTCCTTGGAATTAAACTTTTTACAGAGAATGGTTCATCATATTTTAATGTATTTATTAGTATGTGAAAAAGTTATTCAACCCAGGCAGACCCACACCTCCCTTAAAATTCTAACTATGAACCTACATTTTTTGTTTCTTGATGCTATTTTGTGACTGTATTCCTAAGTTCCCATGATGTTTACTTGCTCTTTTATGTTACGTCTTACTAGTTGCTGAAATCATTTTAATTAAAGTCATGCCCCTGCATTATAGACCAGTTATGTGGAGTTACCATACTTATCATAAAATGTGTGCCTGACCATCAAGAAAAGATGGTGTTTGGAGCAAATACAACAAATTCCACCCTCTTCCCATCATATTTTTGAAAGTGATACTGCAATTAATCCGAAAACTTGACTATAAGAAAATGATGGTTCTAAATAAAAATAGAAATTTTAAAACTTTCTGGTCTAGACCTTTAGTCTAAACAATTTGATACACATTGTGAGTCAGCAAACTGTTCCCATAAAGGACCAGAGAGTAAATATTGTAGAACTCTTTTGCAGACATGTGACTCTGCTGTTGTAGTATGAAAGCAGTGGTGGGGCAGACAAAGCTTCCTTCCCACTCTCTGAAAGTTCACTGATGTGGCTGACAAGACATTAATAGCAGAAAAGGCATATAAATTTATAAACTTGCAAATAGACATGTGAATTCCACAAATATGACACTCAAAGAAGAAGGACCAGATGGTTGAGACTTATACACTCTCTTCATAGGGGAGAGGGAGATGAGAGAAATGTAGGCAATTTGAGGGATTCTATATGATTGTTAGGGAAATTGAATAAACTGAAGAGACAGACATGATGTTGTAAGTGATTCGCTTAGGAAACTGAATGGGACCAGCAAGTTTTGAGAAGATGAGAGATATAACTGGACAAGGGTTTCCTTATTATATAAAGTCTCTCAGGTAATCTCTCAAAGCTGCCCTCAGAAGATTAGATGAAAAGTGTATCTGGTCAGGGTGATGACTTTGAGTCCCTTCTCATCTCTGGTGGTTAATCTTTCCCGATTATTTGATGAGATTCCTAGACAAGCAGTCTTAAGACAATTGCATTTATTTTGAAAAGAAGTGCCCTTGCTCAGTTAAGAAAATTCCAGAGAGAGTCTTTCCTTGTCCTTAGGGAGAAAAGAAGCAAGAGAAGATTAGAGAGTCCTTGGTTCTGAGGCAGCTTCTAAGGTTTTATAATTTCTTTTAATTCAAAGTGTTCAGCATGCCAAAGCACCACATTTTGGAGTCTCTTTTACTAAACTCCAGGAGTAGTCATAAAAATATATAAATCAGCTGCTTTCTAATAAAACTTTATTTATAGTAACAGGCAGAAGACCAGATGTGGCCCATGGAACATAATTTAGTTACCCCTGATCAACAGGATTAAAGTAGTCCACTGGTACTCTATCCTCCTCTACAATTTTTCATCTTCAATATCTGGTGACAAAAAAAATACAAGGCAAGCTAAAAAATAAAATTAATTCAGAGTGAAACAAAAACAGCAAAAAGACAGTAGAAACAGAAACACACGATAATTATTTCAATTCTATAGTCACAAAATGCCTAAAGTCACTCGGAACCTTTATTTTTGAAAAGAGAATTTTAAGCTTAATTTATTTTATCTTATGTATTTATTTTTAGAAGAAAAACTGACTTCTCTCACATCGACGATAATTATCATTTTTCTCTCTGCTTTAAAAACTGCATAAAAAATAAGACTTTTAAAAAACACTTTTGAGGATAATTTTGGTTTAGTATCAATTGTTTGTTTGAAGAGTGAATAAAGCTCATAGAATTCACTTATGAAGCACAAATAGGAAATGTTACATTGCTAATGAGTGAGGGGGTGTTGGCAAATTGTTGCTGTAGACAAAAAACTACTGAGGGATTTTTTGATAAACTTATGTTTAAGGCATGCTAACTTTATTGCTTCAGAAGTGAATAGCATGCACCAAAATCTCCACAATTTATGAAAATAGAGATTAGGTTTCAAGATACTATTTATTTAGGGCATTTTCAGAAATGTACTTCTACAGCTTGTAAATTTAAAAGTTTTCATTGGAGAAGAGCAGTGGCTGGTCAAATTAAAATGTATTAATCTTGCACAGAATAACAAACAGTGATGACAATAGCAAAAGTCCAAAAACAAAACTTTCACTGTTTTTGGAACTTCTCTTAATGACTAAATGTGGCCCAACCACAGGACATTAAAATTCAGAAATTGTTCGATATTGTTTTGGTTCCTCAGGCCAAGATATCTTGCTATATCAATTTGTATGCTCAGAGCCTGCATGAATATAATGAATACAAAGGGGGCATAATTTTTAAAAAGCGTGTTATGGTGCTTGTGCCATTTCCCAGGTGATATGCAGGAGCTGAAGCAAAGTGTCAATAATATGTAGCCAGAGGCTCTTGGAAGTCTATCTGTTCAGGAAAGAGTACACTCCACTTGTTGAATTTCTGGGAGTTTATACTTCTTTCTCACCAGAAATTCAACAGTCCAACCAATTTCTAAAACCAAATTAGAATGGCAGTTTCAGACCTCACACATAAGGGAAAAAAACAACTTTTTCTGGAAGCATCAGTGTAGACATTTTGTTAAGGAATATAGATGTGATCTTTAGAGACAATGTCCTAAAATGCTTGATTGTAAATCATTAACTACAATTATCACTGGAAATAAGTTTCTTCCAAAGCATAAGAAGCCCATTTTTTTTTTTTCTCAAATCTGCACACTTTCAATTTGTTAAGGAATGAAAAGTTTGGTAGTATTGTAAGAAATTGTTAGAAGGCGAAGCTTTGATGGTTGCTAATTACTTGGCAAAATCTGACCAGAAAAATATTTTGTGGTTGTGTTGAGCAGTGAATGTATCAGGTCCTGGGATTCTGTTTTTTAACAAGAGATTTTATTACAGCTTCTATCTCATTACTCATCATTAGTTTGTTGAGGTTTTCTATGTCTTCATGATTCATTCTTGGTAAGTTGTATGTGTCCAGGAATTTATTCATTCCTCATACGTTTTCCGGTTTGTTGGCATATGGTTGTTCATAATAGTCTTTAATGAGTCTTTATATTTCTGAGGTATCAGGTGTTACAGCTCCTTTCTTCTGATTTTAATCATTTGGGTCTTCTCTCTTTTCTTTCTTAGTCTAGCTAAAGGTTCGTCAATTTTATCTATCTTTTCAAAAAACCAACTTTCCATTTTGTTTATCTTCTGTATTGTGTTTTTATTCTCAATTTTATTCATTTTTTGTCTGGTCTTTATTATTTTTTCCCTCCTACTAGTTTGGGGTTTGGTTTGTTCTCGCTTTTCTACTGTTTTGAGATTCATTGTTAGGTTGTTTGCTTGCAGTGTTTCTCCTTTTTTGAGGGGTGTTTATTGCTATAAACTTACTTCTCAGTGTTTCTTTTGCCATATGCCATAGATTTTCTTTTTTTTTTTTTAAGAGAATACCAGCATTGGTACAAAATGGTGACATTTTTAATAACAAATTCCAGTAGCAATACCTTCTGATACTTCTCTCAGGAAAAAAAAAAAAAAAAAAAAAAAAAAAGAGGAGGATTGCAAATTTTTGGAGGATTTATGTAATAAGAATGGTAGTGATCTATGCTATTTTTCAATGCAAAATAAATTGACAATAAAATCACAGCCACATTTTTCTATTTTTACAAAAGGGATTTTAGATTAGATACAATTAATTCGGCTGGTTAAAAAAGATTCTAAATTCAATCTAAATGTCTGTTTTCTTAGAAAGCTTGTTTTGAAGTGTGAGAGATTGTTCCTCTGGCTTTGTATTTTCAAATAGCTGATCTTCAGGTCCACTGATTCCATCCTCTACTTAGTTCATTCCGCTGTTGAGACCCTCCAAAGAGTTCCTCTGTTCAGCAAATGTATTTCTCAGTTCCAAGATTTCTGTTACGTTTGTTTTTTATTATTTCAATCTCTGATACGTTTCTAAATTGCTTTTCTGTATTATCATGGAGATCACTGAATTTCCTTAAAACTGTTATTTTGTTGCGTCTATTTTTATCTTCTCACCTTTCTTCTTTATTAGTCTTGCTAGCGGTCTATCAATTTTGTTGATCTTTTCAAAAAACCAGCTCTTGGGTTCATTGATTTTTTGAAAGGTTTTTTTGTGTCTCTATCTCCTTCAGTTCTGCTCTGATCTTAGTTATTTCTTGCCTTCTGCTAGCTTTTGAATGTGTTTGTTCTTGCTTCTCTAGTTCTTTTAATTGTGATGTTAGGGTGTCAATTTTAGATCTTTCCTGCTTTCTCTTGTGGGCATTTAATGCTATAAATTTCCCTCTATACACTGCTTCAAATGTGTCCCAGAGATTCTGGTATGTTGTATCTCTGTTTGCATTGGTTTCAAAGAACATATTTATTTCTGCTTTCATTTTGTTATGTACCCAGTAGTCATTCGGGAGCAGGATGTTCAGTTTCCATGTAGTTGAGCGGTTTTTAGTGCCACCAACACCACAGAAATACAAACTACCATCAGAGAATACTATAAACACCTCTACGCAAATAAACTAGAAAACCTAGAAAAAATGGATAAATTCCTAGACACATACACTCTCCTAAGATGAAACCAGGAAGAAGTTGAATCCCCGAATAGACCTATAACAGGCTCTGAAATTGAGGCAATAATTAATAGCCTACCAACCAAAAAAGTCCAAGACCAGATGGATTCACAGCCGAATTCTTCCAGAGGCACAAAGAGGAGCTTGTACCATTCCTTCCAAAACTATTCCAATCAACAGAAAAAGAGGAAATCCTCCCTAACTCATTTTATGAGGCCAACATCATCCTGATACCAAAGCCTGGCAGAGACACAACAAAAAAAAGAGAATTGTAGACCAATATCCCTGATGAACATCAATGCAAAAATCCTCAATAAAATACTAGCAAACTGAATCCAGCAGCACATCAAAAATCTTATCCACCATGATCGAGTGGGTTTAATCCCTGGGATGCAAGACTGGTTCAACATACACAACTCAATAAACGTAATCCAGTATACAAACAGAACCAAAGACAAAAACCACATGATTATCTCAATAGATGTAGAAAAGGCCTTTGACAAAATGCAACAGCCCTTCATGCTAAAAACTCTCAATAAATTCGGTATTGATGGAACATATCTCAAAATAATAAGAGCTATTTATGACAAACCCACAGCCAATATCATACTGAATGGGCAAAAACTGGAAGTATTCCCTTTGAAAACTGGCACAAGACAGGGATGCCCTCTCTCACCACTCCTATTCAACAAAGTGTTGGAAGTTCTCGCCAGGGCAATCAGGCAGGAGAAAAAAATAAAGGGTATTCAATTAGGAAAAGTGGAACTAAAATTGTCCCTCTTTGCAGATGACATGATTGTATATTTAGAAAACCCCATCATCTCAGCCCAAAATCTCCTTAAGCTAATAAGCAACTTCAGCAAAGTCTCAGGATACAAAATCGATGTGCATAAATCACAAGCATTCTTATACACCAATAACAGACAAACAGAGCGCCAAACCATGAGTGAACTCCCATTCACAATCGCTTCAAAAAGAATAAAATACCTAGGAATCCAACTTACAAGGGATGTGAAGGACCTCTTCAAGGAGAACTACAAACCACTGCTCAGGGAAATAAAAGAGGACACAAACCAATGGAATAACATTCCATGCTCATGGATAGGAAGAATCAATATTATGAAAACGGCCATACTGCCCAAGGTAATTTATAGATTCAATGCCATCCCCATTAAGCTACCAATGACTTTCTTCACAGAATTGGAAAAAACTACTTTAAAGTTCATACAGAACCAAAAAACAGCCCTCATTGCCAAGACAGTTTTAAGCCAAAAGAACAAAGCTGGAGGCATCACGCTACCTGACTTCAAACTATACTACAACGCTACAGTAACCAAAACAGCATGGTACTGGTACCAAAACAAAGATATAGACCAATGGAACAGAACACAGCCCTCATAAATAATACCACAGCCATCTGATCTTTGAGATCTACAGCCATCTGATCTTTGAGAAACCTGATAAAAACAAGAAATGGGGAAAGGATTCCGTATATTAAGAAATGGTGCTGGGAAAACTGGCTAGCCATATGTAGAAAGCTGAAACTGGATCCTTTCCTTACAATTTATATGAAAATTAATTCAAGATGGATTAGAGATTTAAATGTTAGACCTAAAACCATAAAAACCCTAGTTGAAAACCTAGGCAATACTATTCAGGACATAGGCAAGGGCAAGGACTTCATGTCTAAAACACCAAAAGCAACGGCAACAAAAGCCAAAATTGACAAATGGGATCTAATTAAACTAAAGAGCTTCTGCAGAGCAAAAGAAATTACCATCAGAGTGAACAGGCAGCCTACAGAATGGGAGAGCATTTTTTCAATCTACTCATCTGACGAAGGCCTAATATCCAGAACCTACAAAGAACTCAAACACATTTATAAGAAAAAAACAAACAACCCCATCAAAAGGTAGGCAAAGGATATGAACAGACATTCTCAAAAGAAGACATCTATGCAGCCAACAGACACATGAAAAAATGCTCATCATCACTCTCCATCAGAGAAATGCAAATCAAAACCACAATGAGATACCATCTCACACCAGTTAGAATGACAATCATTAAAAAGTCAGGAAACAACAGGTGCTGGAGAGGATGTGGAGAAATAGGAACACTTTTACACTGTTGGTGGGACTGTAAACTAGTTCAACCATTGTGGAAAACAGTGTGGCGATTCCTCAAGGATTTAGAACTAGAAATACCATTTGACCCAGCCATCCCATTACTGGGTATATACCCAAAGGATTATAAATCATGCTGCTATAAAGACACATGCACATGTATGTTTATTGCGGCACTATTCACAATAGCAAAGTCTTGGAACCAACCCAAATGTCCATCAATGACAGACTGGATTAAGAAAATGTGGCACATATACACCATGGAATACTATGCGGCCATAAAAAAGGATGAGTTCATGTCCTTTGTAGGGACATGGATGCAGCTGAAAACTATCATTCTCAGCAAACTATCGCAAGAACAGAAAACCAAACACCGCATGTTCTCACTCACGGGTGGAAATTGAACAACGAGAACACTTGGACACAGGAAGGGGAACATCATACACCCCGAGCCTGTGGCGGGGTGGGGGGAGGAGGAGGTATAGCATGAGGAGATTTACCTAATGTAAATGACGAGTTAATGGGTGCAGCACACCAACATGGCACATGTATACATATGTAACAAACCTGCACATTGTGCACATGTACCCTAGAACTTAAAGTATATTTAAAAAATTTTTTTAAAACCTGTGATTTTGAATTATTAGTCAGAAAGCTCACGAATTGTCATCCCATTAAAATCAGTCACTGGATTTTTGCTTCACCCTTTTCGGGAGGTCATAGTTCTCTAAATGCTGTTGTTTCTTGTGCATCTACATCTGTATCTTTTTATTGAATGATTAGTTGTTTTTCCAGTTTTCTTTGGCTTGTTTTGGTTTTTACTGGATACACTTACTTAGCAAATCTTGGTCGTTAGGTTGCTGCCTCCTTTTTGGCTGTAGGTGGTATCTTAAGCCCAGGTTCACCTCAACTCTAGTAAATGGTTAGAGTGCTGCCTGTCCCAAATGGGGGAAGTCCCAAAGGAATTATCCTAGCAGTGTGGAAAGTCTGGATAAGTGTTTGTGTTCAGAGGACCTGCAGAATGTACTTCCTACAGCATGATGTTGCTAAACAGCCACTCGAATTAGACATCTCCTTTGGCTGAGTTACGGAAAAGAATTCCGGCCGGGCGCGGTGGATCACGCCTGTAATCCCAGCACTTTGGGAGGCCGAGGTGGGCAGATCACGAGATCAGGAGATCAAGACCATCCTGGCTAACACAGTGAAGCCCTGTCTCTACTAAAAATATAAAAAATTAAGTGGGCGTGGTGGCGGGTGCTTGTAGTCCCAGCTATTTGGGAAGCTGAGTCAGGAGAATGGCGTGAACTCGGGAGGCAGAGCTTGTAGTGAGCCGAGATCGCACCACACTCCAGCCTGGGCAACACAGCAGGACTCCATCTGAAAAAAAAAAAAAAAAAAATTCCAGGGCTGAAAGAATGGGAGTCCTGCCTTCCTCTTTTATCTATGGCTATCCTTATGGGTATTTCCTTCTTCAGGTAGTCACAATGCTACCTGTGGGAAAAGACGAGGACAGGTCTCCCAAGGAAAGGACGAAGATGGGGAGGCTGGTTGACCACCTCAAGTTCACTTTTTCCAGTGTAGAAACCAAGAATTGGGGAAAAATTTTTTCACATACTTGGTGCCAGGTTGAATAAGGGGGCGGGGCATCATGGACGTGGAGGTCCAATTCTCTTACTGTCTACTCAGTTTTTCTACTTCTCTGTGGCCCAGGGAAATTTCTCATCCTCATATTTGAGTTCTGGGTTGTTGATGATGAAAATCTCAGCACTGTGTATTTGTTTTTGATTTTCTGTGAAGGGAAGTGAAGCTAGTTTGGCTCTACACTGCTATTTTGGAATCAATTTCATGAATGATTGTACTTTTAAAGCAACTACATTTTGGGCTGATTTGTTATACAATAAAAGCAAACTCATGTGCCATTTGAAAGCTTTGCTGACCTTATTATCTATTTTTTTTCTAATCTAATGAGATCTAATTTAAGATCTAATTTCTAATTTCATTCTAATTTGAGATCTAATTGAATAAAATTAAAAGACAGATTCCAATGAAGACATTTATGCTCTAACTGATTATTTAGAATTTTAAGGCATCCTGCTATATAGCAGAGTAAAAATTATTCTAAAAATCCTAAACTGTAGCTGCTTCTAGTTCTGGATGAATGTAAGACTGGAGTAGGGGAAAAGATAGTACATAAGTATGGAATACCTTATCTCTATATTGCCTTCCTTCCATTTCTAGAGACTAGTGGAATAGGGAAAAGGGAATGGTTGAAATTCTAAAGCTTTTGTCTGTTCTCTGTGAACATCTCAAGTAAACAGCTTTTTTTTATATTCATACTTTGCCATATATGGAAACAAGGAGCAATCATCACAGAAAATAATAATAGGATTTAGAGGTTTGTCAAATACTTCCTTTTTTCAATAACATCACTTAATGCTCACTGCCAGTATTAGTCTAAAAGAGAACTAGATGTTGAAGGTGAGGTTGCTGACAAATAAATGGAGGAATATTATACAAACTCAGTGAGCTAAAGAGAAAATTTAAGGAAAGGCCCCAAATTATTTGGGCATCCCCGAAAGTCCATGCCTGCTAAAAGAGGAGACTATGGTTTAAATATTATGGTGTTACTATTCTTAGTTTATACAGAAACTGAGGCTAAAAGAAGTAAAACAACTTAATAAAAGTTCCTTAGCTCACAAATTTCAGACATTACAATTTCAGAACAATCTCTTATACTTCAAAACAAGCTTTCTAAGAAAACAAACATTTAGATTTAATTTAGAATCTGTTTTTGCCAACCTAATTGTATCTAATCTAAAATCCCTTTTCTAAAAATAGAAAAATATGGCTGTGATTTTATTGTCAATTTATTTTGCATTGAAAAATAGCATAAATAACTACTATTCTTGTACACAAATCCTCCCAAAATTTGCAGTCCTCCTCATTTTTTCCAAGAGAAGTAACAGAAGGCATTGCTACTCAAATTTGTTATTTAAAATGTTGCCATTTTGTACCAACGCTGGTATCGTCTCTTAAAAAAGATTTTGAAATTTGCAGGCTCAACTTGCATGTGTCATGCAGTTTCTCTAATCTATAGTTCACATTTAACATAATTTGCTATGAAATATAAGATTCCAGTTGCCTTCCAAATTCAATTAATTATTCTTTAAATTGTAAAGTAGATCACACTCTGAAATAAAAACAAGAGAGGAAAGCAAAACGGTATCTATGAGTCCTTGTTATCGGACTAACACCCATCATCCTTTGTAACTTTTTGTTTGCGTTTAGCTTATTTCATCATCACTTTCAGGAAATATACTAAGATTTTCACTTTCGTGACATGAAGTTGACAAAAACTGGATAGGTTAAATTTTTCTGGAAAATGGACATATTAATAAATATCTGTGCCATACTGCTATGGCAACCACGTTTAGAAAACAAGTGCATTTCTTTGAGAATAAAAATGTCATGTTTGTTGTGTTGCTTAATAATGCCAAACTGTTTGCTAATAATATTCTAGCTAACAGAGAACAAAGAAAGTAACAGAAATTAACTTGTGATAAAGACAATACTGAAGCACTAACTTTGATGTTTTTCACATTTCCAATGGATATTTATTGGGCATCTTTTTATGTTCAAGGAACTATAAAAGGGATGCAGGGGCAATAAGACATAGAGCCTCAAGGAGCTCAAAACCTGAAAAGATAGACACATAGTTAACATTAAGATAAGACACAAAGTTAAAAGTACTATTGGAGAAGAATCAGAAAAGAGCTATAAAGGAATTATTTAGGCAGTAAAACTGTTGATTGCTACATGACATTTAGATTAAATGTACTTCAGCGACCCCATGAATGCTTGTGTAAATAGCTAATCCAAAAAGCATATGATGAAATTCTAAAATTTGTCTGCTACTTGTAGCTGCAAAGAAGATGTCTCTAGTGAGAATTTTATTCCAGAAATTCACTTCCAAATCATAGTGGAGAAGGTGGAACTTACAGAACAGTGTAAGAAACAAACAATACGTAAGTGTGGGATCCCTTATCTGAGTATTTCCCTCCTTCCATTTCTAGAGACTGGTTGGCAGGGAAAAAAGGAAGGACGGAATTCCAAACTTCTGTCTGTTCTCTGGGCTGCTAACAGTTGACACTCAAACTAAAAAAAACTTTCTGTATAGCCATTCTCTACAAGCCTAAAGGAACCAAAGGTGATTAGCATAAAGAAGAGAACTTGCCAATCCTTTCTCCAAAAAGCAACAATAAGATTGAAAAAAAAAAATTTGCAAACAACCATTTCAAGACTTTGAAAATCAATCAAAGCCTTGGTAAAATCGAGAAGCACTTATTCAAGAAAAACTACTAAACTTTCGGCAAAAACAGTGACCGTCTATAGCTTTCTTGGAGCAAGCTTCTCTGCTGACATTGCCCCAAACTGGTCACCACAGTAGTTCTATAATGGCAGGACAAGTCAAGAGAGCCGCAGCTTTGCTGCCAGCTCACTAGATTTGGAGCGGAAAGTAGAAAAGCTGGACACTCAGGCATGTGGGCATAAACAGTAGAAATCTCAGTAACAAATAGGGAAGGCCAACTGCATGGCAAACCTGAGGTTGCAGTTCTGATTGGGGCAAACAATGGAATGACAGAGTAGCTAGATATTTAACAGAAAGAGCAAAGTAATAGGATAGACATAGGGAGTCTTGATAAGCATTCCCATATCCTGACAGGTTTAGAAAGCAGAGTTCATTTGCAAGGCTCTATACATGCACAGAAGAGGTGAGAAAGCGCCCTAGCCATCACTTACCCCGTCTGAACACCATGTGCACATGCAGGGAAATTCAAGAGGAACCAATGGAAAGTAGTAGCCTGAGATGTGCATTTATTCTCCAATCCATATACAGATTTCATACAGAGCATGGAAGGCTCACTTGATCTCAATGTTTCAGTACCATTTCTATTCAATCACTGGCTGAGTTCACACCATTTGGAATCCGGATTTACAAAAAAGAACAAAACAAATTTTGAGTAGAAACATTAGTGAATGCACACTGAGCGGGGGAAACAGACGATACAGATTTTGTTCAAGTAAGTAATTAAAAAATTAAATTAGAATCCAGAATTTCTATATTATTTAAGATCATTTTTCAACAACAATTATGTGAGACACGCAAAAAGGTGGAAAGTGTCACTGATACTCAGGAAAGTAATAGCCAGTAGACACTATCTTTGGTGGGTAGGGTACAGATGTCAGATTTAGCAGATAAAGACTTTAAAGCAGCTATTATAAATATATTCAAGGAAATTTTTCAACCATGTATAAAGAAAATCTTAACAGCCTTATCGACATATAGTGCAAACAATGTATAAATCACCTATTTAAATATACAATTCAGTGTTTTTTTCTGTATAGTCACAAACATGTGCAACCATCACCTCAATAGTCAATTTTAGAGTCATTTCATCACCTCAAAAAGAAATGTTGTACCCTTTAGGTATTACCTCCTGTCCCCCAGACTACCTGCCCTCCAGTCCTAAGCATTTTAATCTACTTTCTATCTCTATAAATTTGCCTATTCTGGACATTTCATATAAATGAAATTATATAATATCTGAAGTTCTTGGGTTTTTTTAACTGGTTTATTTCACTTAATGTTTTCAGATTCATCCATGTTTATCTTGGAAGAAAGTATAGATGCTGTACCATGTATTTCTTCATTCCTTTTATGGTCAAAGAATCTTCACTTGTATGGACATTCTGCATTACATTTAACCATTCATCACTTGATCTGCATTTGAGTTATTTCTATCTTTTGGCTATTATGAATAATACTGCTATAAATATTCATGCACGAGTTTGTGTGCGCATATATGTCAATATTTCTCTCAGGTATATATCTAGGAGTGCAATTGCTATAACTTCTATGTTTAGTTGTTTATGGTAATGCCAGACTGTTTTCCAAAGTAGTAGTACCACTTTGCATTACCATCAGCACTGTATGAAGATTCTGATTTCTCCCAATGTTCACCCACACTTGCTGTTATCTGACTTGTTGATTCCAGTCATCCTAATGTGTGTGAAGTAGTATCTCATTGTGGTTTTGATTTGCTCTTCCTCTATGGTTAAGGACGTCAACCATCTTTTCATGTGCATATTGCCCATTTGTATATTTTCATTTGTAAAATGCCTGATCAGATACCTTGCCCATTTTTAATTGGGGTATTATTTATTAATAGTTGTATGAGTTATTTGTACAGTCTAGAATAAATGCTTTATTATATATGTGATTTGCAATTATTATCTTTTGGGGGGTTATCTTTTCATGTTCTTGGTGTTTTTATGCAAAACTTTTAGATTTTGGTGAAGTCTGATATATCTATTTTTTCCTTTGTTTTTCATGTTTTTGGTGTCACATCTAAGAAGCCGTTGTCAAATTCTTTGTCATGAATATTTAACCCTAAGGATTTTTCTTTAAGTTATATAGTTTTAACTAATATTGTTTAAGTCTTTGATTCATTTTGAGTTAATTTTTGTGTATGGATAGAGCCCAGCTTTATATTTGTGAATACAGATATCCAATTGTCCCAGCACTATTTTTTGAAAAATAACTGTGCTTTTTTTTTCTGTTGGATAGCCTTAGCAACCTTGTTGGAAAACAGTTGACCATAGATGTACGGGTTTATTTCTGGACTCTCAATTCTATTCCACTGATCTATATGCTCATGCCAGTACTACCATATTTTCATTACTCTGGCTCTGTGGTAAGTTTTGAAATCAGGAAGTGTGAGTGCCCCAATTTTGTTTTCTTTTGCCAAAATTATTCTTGGTATTTTGGGTCCATGACAATTCCATATGAATTTTTTAAATCATCTGGGCAATACTTACAAGAAAGTCAGCTGAGATTCTGATAGGGATTTCATTGAACCTGTAGTTCAATTTGGAAAGTAGAGTTATTCTAACAATATTAAGTGTTCAGATCCATGAACATGGATGTTTTTCCAATTATTTTAATCTTCTTAAATTTTCTTCAGCAACGTTTTATAGTTGTTAACAGTTTTGAACTTCTTTTGCTAAATGTATTCCTATTTTACTTCTTGATGTTATTGTAAATGGAATTGCTTTCTTAACTTCATTTTTGGAATCTTATAACTATACAAAAATACAACAGATTTTTGTGCATTGATCTTGTATCCTTCAAGCTTGCTAAACTTGTTTATTCGTTTAATAGTTTTTAAGTAAATTCCTTAGGATTTTCTAGACATAAAATAATATCATCTGCAAATAGAGATAGTTTTACTTCTTTCTTTCCAGCCTCAATGTCTTTTAAAATTTTTTTTACCTAATTGCCCTGGCTAGACCCTCTAGTACAATACTGAATAGAAGTAGTGAAAGTGGCCAATATTTTTTCTGGTCCTAGGAGAAAGCATCCACTGTTTCATTATTAAGTAGGATGTTAGCTGTGGGGGTTTTTGTAGATATTCTGTAGCTGGTTGAGGAAGTTCTCTTCTATTCTTAGTTTACTGAGTATTTTTATTATTAAACTACATTGCCTTTTATAAAATAGATTGAAAGTAAACGGATGTGAAAGTTATACCCCACAAACTACAACCATAAAAAATTTGAATGGCTATACTAATATCAGATGAAATAACCTTTCATAACTAATATCAGATGAAATAACCTTTCAATTTCAAAAAGAAAATGCTAGAGACAAAGAAGAACATTTCATAGTGATAAAGTGTTATTTAATTGGGGAAATATAATAATACTACCACATATATATCTATAAGGGAAGCCCAAAATACATGAGACAAAAATTGCCATAATTGAGAGGAAAAAAAGCAGTAATTCAACAATAACAGCTGATGACATTAATACCTTGGTTTCAATAATTGATATAACAAAATAGAAAATCAACAGGAATAAAGAAGGCTTAATTAACACCATCAACCAACTTGACCTAACTGAAATCTATGAAACACTTTACAAACAAGAGCAAAAACACAGTCTTTTCAAGTGAATATAAAATTTTCTCCAGGATAAACTACATGCTAGCCCATAATACAAGTCCCAGTGCAAATGATTAAAATGCAAGTTCCCCAATCACAACAGAATTAAATTATAATTAAACAATAGGGAAAAATGAGTAAAGTTCCAAATATTTGCAAATTAAATAATACAATTCTAAATAACACATAGGCTGAAGAAGAAATCACAAGTAGAGTAAGACAATTTTTAATTAAATAGAAATGAAAACAACAGATAAAAATTTGCAGGATACAACAAAGCAATGCTTAGTGAGAAGTCTCTGGCTTTAAAATCCTATCTTGGAAAAGTAGAACAATCAGAAGTCAGTAACTTAACATTCCACCATTAGAAACTACAAAATTAATAAAAACAAAACACAAAGCAAACAGAAAAGGGACACAATAAAGGTTAGAAACCAAGTAGATTAAATAGATATGAGAAAACATTAGATTTCTTTTCCAAAGAATATTGGTTTTATTGATTGTGAAGTCAATAAAAAAAGAACAAAATTAACAAAGACTGACCAAGAAAAAAAGAGAAGGCACAAATTATTAGTATTATGGATGAATTTAGACCCTTAGTTTGCCCTATACACAAACATAACTTAAAATGACTTATAAACCTAAATGTAAGAGCTAAAACTATCAAACTATTATAAGAAAGCATTAAGGAAAATCACAGAGAACTTGTATTAGGCAGAGTTAAATGTGATAACAGAGCATGATTTATACAAGAGGATAGAGATAAAAGAACTCCATCAAAACTGAAAACTTTTACACTTCAAAATATATTATTAGGAAAAAGAATAGATAAACCAAGAACTGGAAAAAATATTTGCAAATTACATATGCATTAAAGAACTTATATTCAGAATATACAAAGAACCCTTATAACTAAATAATTAGGAGACAAGCAACCCAATTTAAAAAACGAGAGAAGAGTAGATACTTCACTAAAGAGGATATCCTAATCGCTAATAAGTACATGAAAGATGGCCAACAATACAAGTTATTAAGGAAATGCAAATTAAAGTAAAGTTAGATACCACTTTATACCCACTAGAATGACTCTATTCAAAAAGATATCCTATAACAGATGTTAGTGAGAATGAGGAGAAATCGGGACCCTCATGTTTTGTTGGTAGTAATGTCAAACGTTACAACACATTGGAAAACAATTTGGTGATATGGCAGACTGACTCTGAAGAGATCCCCATACAACCTAGCAATTTCAAGCCTAGGCATATACCCAAAAGAAGTGAAAACATATGTCCACAAAAATAATATACACAAATGTTTATTGCAGCATTAATAGCCCAATACTGGAAATAATATAATTATTCATCAACTGGTGAGTGGACAAACAAAATATGGTTTATCCATTCCATAGAGTACTACTTAGCAATTAAAATGAACTGCACTGACACACGAATGAACCTCAAAAACAAATTGCAATTGCAAAAATATGAAAGCAGCCCAAATGCCCATCAATTAGCAAGTGAATAAAGAAAATGTGGTGTATGTATGTATGCATATACATGTATATACACACACATACCACATGTGATACACGCACACACACACACACACACACACACACCATGGAATACTCGTCAGCCATAAAAAGGAATGAAATAATGGCATTCACAATGACCTAAATGGAATTGGAGACTATTATCCTAAGTGAAGTAACTCAGGAATGGAAAACCAAACATTGTACGTTCTCACTCATATGTGGGAGCTAAGCTGTGAGGACGCCAAGACATAGGAATGATACTTTGGACTTTGGGGGCTTGGGGAAAAGGGTCAGGTGCACTGTTCGGGTAATGGGTGCACCAAAATCTCAGAAATCACCACTAAAGAACTTATTCATGTAAATAAACACCACCTATTCTCCAAAAACCTATTGAAATATAAAAATTAAAAACTTTTTAAAAATCTTGATAAAGATCCTACCTCAGGAAGAAATATTTTCATTCTGTATCATTGTGTCTTGCTGTGCAACCCCAAAATAAACCTGCAGAGAGCCCTCATTATGCCATCAAGAGCCTCCCCAGTCAAAACTGACTGCTCCCAGACTTTGGCTTCTCTGAGCAACTAAGAAGAGGAACATCAAGGTGGTCTGGCTCCACACCTTGGTGGAAAAGTGGAATTTTCAAGCTGGGGCTTGAAGGAAAGGTAAGATTTATAGAGCCTGGAAGGAAGAGCATTACAAGGAAAAGAAGAAAAGACAGGAGCAGGAAAGAATGAGATGATAATTGAGGAAGTCCAAGTAGTTTGTTTTAGGTGAAATGTTACAGAAGGAAGTCAATCTAAAGGTGAGACCAGTAGGATTATTAAAATGAAGTTGGTCTTTACAGACAGAATCTCTGTGATGATTGTTATTTGTTTCTTCATCACTCAGCAGTATTTACTGGGAACTTTCTACACACAATGTTAAATCATAGGGGTAAAATGTACAGCACATATAACCTCTAGACCAACACAAACATTTAAAAATGGTAGAATTATAAAAGAGGAGACATTCTTTCTAAAAAATACCTCTCCTCTTATATTTTTCTCTCTTTCTTCTTATACAAACAGGGAAGAAAATGAGATAAAAAAAAAATTCACTGTGCAAGATTCTCTAACCCAGAAACCCAAGAAGGAAAGAAAGAGCTGCATGGTGACTCTGACAACTCCCTTTTTCTCAACCCTCATCTGAAATAGATGTATACTACAAGGTCAGAGACTCCAGTTCTAATCACTGACTTTGCCAACCTGTATTTCTAAAGTGCTTTCTCAGAAGCACTGCAAATGGCTGGTTAAAAAAAAAAAAAAAAAATCCTTTCCGTGCAATGGGACAAGAAAAACCTAATAATAGAGCCACATGGCATTCCATTCCTTATAAAGAAAAAAACAAAACTATACTTTTTAAAAAGTCATGATGGAAAAATGATGGTTATTATGCAATATTATAAAAGAGACTCTTCCTGTGCTCTTGTTTCTTTTTTTACTCTGTAGGAGGCACAATGATAATGAGCTTATTTCCTTCAAGCTACAATCAAGATGCTGAAATAAAGGCTGTGTTACAATATCTTTTGCCTTATATTCTGACATCAGTGAAATCAAAGCAAGTGCTCTGCTTTGGCCAGTGTTTTCGTACTTTCTATTAGCAATTTACATACAAAACACATGCTTTTAGGAGTCCATAAATTATTTCAGGAATTCATCTCTATTTGGAAAGTTAAGCAATTTCAAAGGCAATAGTAGTCACCCATTTATAAGGAAAGCTACACTTTAACTGCTAAATGGAACTGCAGGGATGCATACAGAAATTAGAACTGCCTGCAATGCACAGTTCAGAATAAAGAAAGCCAACAAGGGCCACAATAAAAGTACTTATAGCTCTAAGAAAAGCTTTCAAGGATTTGAAACAGACTCAGAATTTCTGAGTTTAATTGGTTTCTACACAAATATACATATAGTCCATCTGTCTGTATGAACACACATTCTTCTCTGTTTTGGTTAAACCTTCATTTTATTCCTTAACTACTACAGATACATTAGAAAGTTTTGCTCTGCTGTGTTAGAATGTCACAGAATGACTAACTCAAACCTAAAATAGAGAACAATGTGAAAGCCTGTGAATGTGACATTAAACTTGAGGGCCACACGGAAAGTGACAATATCAAGTAAGTAGAGGGTGGTGCTAGATATACCCACAAACTGCTGCCATGAGATTACTCAAGTTTTGGTGCCTTAAGGAATTTTCCTAGGCAACCTTTTCTCTGCACTTCATTCTACTTATCTAATTTAGTTCTGCAAATTAAAATTTGCTGAGCTACCGGTAAGGATGCACATTCTCAACCTTAAACAATTCTAGAAATGTGACAGGAGATGGGTAACTTCTGGATCTGTAATATTCCCTTTTGGCTTTGAATAGATGATGCTGCTACCCTTATTTTAGGTGTGAGAGAATAGTGGATAAAATGTTGTGTAGACATTCTGAATAATATATAAAGTAGAACTAGAATTATAATAGCATAAAAATAATCACAATATATTTTTAAATAATAAAATAGCAGCAATAATAGTAAGAAAAAGTTTGTGGAAGATTTGGACTGAAAGCAAAATGTCATAATTTGTTGTTTCAAAGATAAGTGCTGACAAAAATTTTCTCCTTGAACAAACTCTTATCAGGCTCCAGTGAACTCTCTACTCACCTAGACTCAGATTTTTGAGCTTCTGTGTTTATCTCTGCATTGTCCAATTCTAACAAGAATTTTACTAAGTCAGTTTAACTGGAATCTTCTACTCTCATCGCTTGACACTTGATTGGGTTCCTCATCTTCCACCATCTCCCAGGTGATGTCTGATCACCCTGGACTGCCCTTAGCAAGAATTCTGCTAGGTCGGTTTGCTCAAAATTCCTATTAACCCTGACGTTTTCCCTTAGTTATTTTTCATCAACTAACCCCCACCCACCACTCTGCTTCTTGACTATAAATTCCCACTTTTCCTTATTATATTTGGGATGGAGCCCAATTTCTTTCTCCCACTGTAAAAATCCATTGTGGTGGTCCCTGTTACTATTGTGATGGTCTTGAATAAAGTCTGTCTTACCATTTTTAAAGTGAATGAATTAGTGTTTCCTTTAGCAGTTATGTGCTGTGATTTAAACAGGATCAGATATATCATTGGACCCCTGGACCTGTCCCTTAGGACCTTAAGTGTGCGCACCTATGAAGCCTTTGTCTTTACTTTTTACTGATTGATCACATATCCTTTCTTCAGTCAGACTCCTGAACCATTCATTGTTCTGAACAATTATCCGTGGAAGCTGGTAAGGACAGATTTCTATTCCTAGGATTCTGAGTATACTGTAGAAACTGAGTCCCAGACAAACAGAGGACAGCTTTCTGTCTCTCGTGGGGATTATTTCTTGACTCCTGAGCTGAAAGTACTTCTTCCTGGCTTTTTAAGTGGGAATTCTCTCTCTAATTTCTGACATAGACAATTTTTTCTAGCTCTTGGTGGGGCTTTGTTGTTCTATTTGATCCTGCTCCTTCCAGGGAAACATCTCAGTCTATTGAAACTGCCTTATTGAACCCCTGCTGACTGTATGTTCCACCAACTCTGTCCGTTTCCTTCTCATTGGCACAATTTTGCTGAGGATAACTGGGAACCTCATTGGTCTCTTTGGGAAACTTAAAATCTCCCTCATCTGAGACCTTTCCATTCCCATTGCTTCTGCTTCTCCTCTAGCCACCTTCAATCTTCCCTTTAGTTTCCTTAAATTGAATCTCTAACTCTTCCATCCAACTCTCCAGGCCTGCCAGGACTTTCCCTTCTCACTTCAGCCTCAACTTCTCTAAAGTCACTGAAGTGTTAGGCTTCTATCACTATTGGGGGCCCCTAGGGAAGGGACTCAGGGTGCCCCCAAAGCAACTACTAGAGGCTAAAAAGCAGAAAGAGTAAGTGAAAATAGACTGAATATTTTGTCATATCAAATGGGCTTTGGAGACATCAAGACAGTTCATGATTATCTCCTCAGCCTAAAATATAGTCCACAGCTCTCCTAAAATTACATATCAGGTCAAAACAAAATTTCAAAGATCTTCTCCATAAATATTGGTAAGAAAAGTTTTAAAAGCTTACTGAGTAAATAATCTCAATTTGTCCCACTTTGGTCAGAAAAACAATTTGGATAAAAATATAGAGTGGAGAAGAATCAGTGAGTTTCAGACTTTTGTATTGCTGTTTTACTGCCCCAGAGCTAAAATTGAAAAATGAACACTGTAAGACCTCTTTTTGCATCTGTCTGTGTTTATGTATGTCTAGGTATGCATGCTAGATCTATGTTATATTTTTCTGCCTCTGGAGGATATCACCAAATTAATTTGTAAAATCCCTTCTTGGAGTTCTAAAATTGGCATAGAAATAAAAGAGCACTTATATAACTTAAGTATTCCTAAAATTCTCAGAAATATAAAAACAAATGTTTCCTGAGTTCAAATCTTTGGTAAATAAGTTTAAATACTGTTGGTTTAACTTTTTATTTTTACATCTTAACCATTTTTCTTTATTTTAATTTATTATTATTATTATTATACTTTAAGTTCTAGGGTACATGTGCACAACGTGCAGGTTTGTTACATATGCATACATGTGCCACGTTGGTATGCTGCACCCACTAACTCGTCATTTTCATTAGGTTTATCTCCTAATGCTATTCCTCCCCCCTGCCCCCCCTTCCCCACAATAGACCCCGGTGTGTGATGTTCCCCTTGCTGTGTCCAATTGATCTCGTTGTTCAATTCCCACCTTTGAGTGAGAACATGGGGTGTTTGGTTTTCTGTTCTTGCGATAGTTTACTGAGAATGCTGGTTTCCAACTGCATCCATGTCCCTACAAAGGACACAAACTCATCCTTTTTTTGGCTGCATACTATTCCATGGTGTATATGTGCCACATTTTCTTAATCCAGTCTGTCACTGATGGACATTTGGGTTGATTCCAAGTCTTTGCTATTGTGAATAGTGCTGCAATAAACATATGTGTGCATGTGTCTTTATAGCAGCATGATTTATAATCCTTTGGGTATATATTCAGTAATGGAATGGCTGGGTCATATGGTATTTCTAGTTCTACATCCTTGAGGAATTGCCACACTGCTTTCCACAATGGTTGAACTAGTTTACAATCCCACCAACAGTGTAAAAGTGTTCCTATTTCTCCACATCCTCTCCAGCACCTGTTGTTTCCTGACTTTTGAATGATCGCCATTCTAACTGGTGTGAGATGGTATCTCACTGTGGTTTTGATTTGAATTTCTCTGATGGCAAGTGATGATGAGCATTTTTTCATGTGTCTGTTGGCTGTATGAATGTCTTCTTTTGAGAACTGTCTGTTCATATCCTTTGCCCACTTTTTGATGGGGTAGTCTTTTTCTTGTAAATTTGTTTGAGTTCTTTGTAGGGTCTGGATATTAGCCCTTTCACAGATGAGTAGATTGCAAAAATTTTCTCCAATTCTGTAGGTTGCCTGATCACTCTGATGGTAGTTTCTTTTGCTGTGTAGAAGTCCTTTAGTTTAATTAGATCCCATTTGTCAATTTTGACTTTTGTTGCCATTGTTTTTGGTGTTTTAGACATGAAGTCCTTGCCCTTGCCTATGTCCTGAATGGTATTCCCTAGGTTTTCTTCTAGGGTTTTTATGGTTTTAGGTCTAACATTTAAGTCTCTAATCCAGCTTGAATTAATTTTCATATAAGGAGTAAGGAAAGGATCCAGTTTCAGCTTTCTACTTATGGCTAGTCAATTTTCCCAGCACCATTTATTAAATAGGGAATCCTTTCCCCATTTCTTGTTTTTGTCAGTTTTGTCAAAGGTCAGATGGCTGTAGATGTGTGGTATTATTTCTGAGGGCTCTGTTCTGTTCCATTGGTCTATATCTCTGTTTTGGTACCAGTACCACACTGTTTTGGTTACTGTAGCCTTGTAGAATAGTTTGAAGTCAGGTAGCGTGATGCCTCCAGCTTTGTTCTTTTGGCTTAGGACTGTCTTGGCAATGCGGGGTCTTTTTTGGTTCCATGTGAACTTTAAAGCAGTTTTTTCCAATTCTGAGAAGAAAGTCATTGGTAGCTTAATGGGGATGGCATTGAATCTCTAAATTACCTTAGCCAGTATGGCCATTTTCACAATATTAATTCTTCCTATCCATGAGCATCGTATGTTCTTCCATTTGTTTGTGTCCTCTTTTAATTCACTGAGCAGTGGTTTGTAGTTCTCCTTGAAGAGGTCCTTTACATCCCTTGTAAGTTGGATTCCTAGGTATTTTTTTCTCTTTGAAGCTATTGTGAATGGGAATTCATTCACGATTTGGCTCTCTGTCTGTTACGGGTGTATAAGAAAGCTTGTGATTTATGAACATTGATTTTGTATCCTGAGACTTTGCTGAAGTTGCTTATCAGCTTAAGAAGATTTTGGACTAAGACGATGAGGTTTTCTAAATATACAATCATGTCATCTGCAAACAGGGACAATTTGACTTCTTCTTTTCCTAACTGAATACCCTTTCTTCTTTCTCTTGTCTGATTGCCCTAGCCAGAATTTCCAACACTATGTTGAATAGGAGTAGTGAGAGAGGGCATCCCTGTCTCATGCCAGTTTTCAAAGGGAATGCTTCCAGTTTTTGCCCATTCAGCATGATATTGGCTGTGAGTTTGTCATAAATAGCTCTTATTATTTTGAGATACGTTCCATCAATACCGAATTTATTGAGAGCTTTTAGCATGAAGGGTGTTGAATTTTGTCAAAGGCCTTTTCTGCATCTATTGAGATAATCATGTGGTTTTTGTCTTTGGTTCTGTTTATATGCTGGATTACGTTTATTGATTTGCGTATGTTGAACCAGCCTTGCATCCCAGGGATGAAGCCCACGTGATCATGGTGGATAAGCTTTTTGATGTGCTGCTGGATTTGGTTGCTAGTATTTTATTGACGATTTTTGCATCAATGCTCATCAGGGATATTGGTCTAAAATTCTCTTTTTTTGTGGTGTCTCTGCCTGGCTTTGGTGTCAGGGTGATTCTAGCTTCAAAAATGAGTTAGGGAGGATTCCTTCATTTTCTATTGATTGGAATAGTTTCAGAAGGAATGATACCAACTCCTCCTTGTACTTCTGCTAGAATTCGGCCTTGAATCTGTCTGGTCCTGGACTTTTTTGGGTTTGTAGGCTATTAATTATGGCCTCAATTTCAGAGCCTCCTATTGGTCTTTTCAGGGATTCAACTTCTTCCTGGTTTACTCTTGGGAGAGTGTAAGTGTCCAGGAAATTATCCATTTCTTCTAGGTTTTCCAGTTTATTTGCGTAGAGGTGTTTATAGTATTCTCTGATGGTAGTTTGTATTTCTGTGGGCTCAGTGGTGATACCCTTTTATCATTTTTTATTGCATCTATTTGATTCTTCTCTTTTTTCTTTATTATTCTTGCTAGTGGTATATCAGTTTTGTTGATCTTTTCAAAAACCAGCTCCTGGATTCATTGATTTTTTGAAGGGTTTTTTGTGTCTCTATCTCCTTCAGTTCTGCTCTGATCTTAGTCATTTCTTGCCTTCTGCTAGCTTTTGAATGTGTTTGCTCTTGCTTCTCTAGTTCTTTTCATTGTGATGTTAGAGTGTCAATGTTAGATCTTTCCTGCTTTCTCTTGTGGGCATTTAGTGCTATAAATTTCCCTCTACACACTGCTTTAAATGTGTCCCAGAGATTCTGGTATGTTGTATCTTTGCTCTCATTGGTTTGAAAGGACATCTTTATTTCTGCCTTCATTTTGTTAGGTACCCAGGAGTCATTCAGGAGCAGCTTGTTCAGTTTCCATGTAGTTGAACAGTTTTGATTGAGTTTCTTAGTCCTGAGTTCTAGTTTTATTGCACTGTGTTCTGAGAGACAGTTTGTTATAATTTCTGTTCTTTTACATTTGCTGAGAAGTGCTTTACTTCCAACTATGTGGTCAATTTTGGAATAAGTGGAATGTGGTGTGGAGAAGAATGTATATTCTGTTGATTTGGTGTGGAGACTTCTGTAGATATCTATTAGGTCCTCTTGGTGCAGAGTTGAGTTCAATTCCTGGATATTCCTGTTAACTCTCTGTCTCGTTAATCTGTCTAATGTTGACAGTGGGGTGTAAAGTCTCCCATTATTATTGTATGGGAGTCTAAGTCTCTTTGTAAGTCTCTAAGGACTTGCTTTATGAATCTGGGTGCTCCTGTATTGGGTGCATATATCTTTAGGATAGTTAGTTCTTCCTGATGAATTGATCCCTTTACCATTATGTAATGGTCTTCTTTTTCTCTTTTAATCTTTGATGGTTTAAAGTCTGTTTTATCAGAGACTAGGATTGCAACCCCTGCTTTTTTGTTGTTGTTGTTCTCCATTTGCTTGGTAGATCTTCTTCCATCCCTTTATTTTGAGCCTATGTGTGTCTCTGCATGTGAGATAGGTCTCCTGAATACAGCACATTGATGGATCTTCACTCTTTATCCAATTTGCCAGTCTATGTCTTTTAATTTGACCATTTAGTCCATTTACATTTAAGGTTAATATTGTTATGTGTGAACTTGATCCTGTCATTATGATATTAGCTGGTTATTTTGCTCGTTAGTTGATGCAGTTTCTTCCTAGCATTGATGGTCTTTACTTTTTGGCATGTTTTTGCAATGGCTGGTACCTGGTGTTCCTTTCCATGTTTAGTACTTCCTTCAGGATCTCTTGTAGAGCAGGCCTGGTGGTGACAAAATCTCTAAGCATTTGCTTGTCTCTAAAGGATTTTATTTCTCCTTCACTTATGAAACTTAGTTTGGCTGGATATGAAATTCTGGGTTGAAAATTTTTTTTTTAAGAATGTTGAATATTGGCCCCCACTCTCTTCTGGCTTGTAGAGTTTCTGCTGAGAGATCTGCTGTTAGTCTGATGGGCTTCCCTTTGTGGGTAACCCGACCTTTCTCTCTGGCTGCCCTTAACATTTTTTCCTTCATTTCAACTTTGGTGAATCTGACAATTATGTGTCTTGGAGTTGCTCTTCTTGAGGAATATCTTCGTGATGTTCTATGTATTTCCTTAGTTTGAATGTTGGCCTGCCTTACAAGGTTGGGGAAATTCTCCTGGATGATATCCTGAAGAGTGTTTTCCAGCTTGGTTCCATTTTCCCCGTCACTTTCAGGCATACCAATCAGACCTAGACTTGGTCTTTTCACATAATCCCATATTTCTTGGAGGCTTTGTTCATTTCTTTTTACTCTTTTTTCTCTACACTTCTCTTCTCACTTCATTTCATTCATTTGATCTTCAATCTCTGATACTCTTTCTTCCGGTTGATCTAGTCGGTTACTGAAGCTTGTGCATTTGTCACGTAGTTCTCGTGTTATGGTTTTCATTTCTATCAGTTCTTTTAAGGACTTCTCTACATTAATTATTCTAGTTAGCCATTCATCACGTTTTTTCAAGGGCTTTAACTTCTTTGTCCTGGTTACGTAGGTCTTCCTTTAGCTCTGAGAAGTTTGATTGACCAAAGTCTTCTTCTCTCAACTTGTCAAAATCATTCTCCATCCAGCTTTGTTCTGTTGTGGTGATGAGCTGCGTTCCTTTGGAGGGGGAGATATGCTCTGATTGTTTGAATTTCCAGCTTTTCTGTACTGCTTTTTCCCCATCTTTGTGGTTTTTCTGCCTTTGGTCTTTGATGATGGTGACATACTGATGGGGTTTTGGTGTGGGTGTCCTTTCTGTTTGTTAGTTTTCCTTCTAACAGTCAGGACCCTCAGCTTCAGGTCTGTTGGAGTTTGCTTGAGGTCCATTCCAGACCCTGTTTGCCTGGGTATCAGCAGCGGAGGCTGCAGAAGATAGAATATTGCTGAACAGCGAGTGTTGCTGTCTGATTCTTGCTCTGGAAGCTTCGCCTCAGGGGTGTACCCAGCCGTGTGAGGTGTGAGGTGTTGGTCTGCACCTAGTGGGGGAGGTCTCCCAGTTAGGCTACTCAGGGGTCAGGGACCCACTTGAGCAGGCAGTCTGTCCATTCTCAGATCTCAAACTCTGTGCTGGGAGAAACGCTGCTCTCTTCAAAGCTGTCTGACAGGGACATTTTTCTGTTTGCTTAATTTTTTTAAATAAACAGCTTTTTATTCTGCATTATCAGCATTAAATATAATATGAGCATACATTTATTCTATTTGGGCTTACAAGTCATACAAGGTTAAAAACAGATGACACAGAAATAGCTTTAGGAAAAAAAATAGTTTTAGAAGATGGTTAGCTTCACTGTTATAGTAAGTGTACCTGAAAATAGTTTCTACAATCTTTTTGGTAACTTGAAACCTAAAGTTACTACTGGCTAATTATGAATATTCTAGGAACATATTATTCCCACATAGAATACTGAAACTTTAATTGCTAAACATAAGTGTATTTACTTTGGCTTTCAAATATTTTACAGAGAAACTTTTTACAGAGATATTTGAGTCTGTTAATAAATATTCTTTTTTATACATTAAAGTATCTATAAGGAAAATGGTACCTATAGAAATTATGAAAAGATGTCTTCATACATTTGCTATTTTGATACAGAATGCTGATGTGTGATAGACTGACCTCTTCCCAGTTTTTCTTTTAAAAGGTTACTAATGGTTAAGATTATACTCGATACATGTAACTGAAACTACTAATTATATGGGTGAAGAGAAACAACTTTGAAAAATATGCAAGAACAGTAGGGTATATTTTTATAGGATGTCAAAAGAAGGTCTGAAGGATATGTTTTTATTTAGGAAAAAAGTAAGCAATTTCATGCTAAGGTAGAATTACTGATTGTTCTATAATAAGAAAGAGGAAAATGTGGGGTGAAAAAACCCTGAATGCATATAAGAAAGTTGAGAAAGTTTTTAAAAAAGCAATTTTATGTGTGGTTAAGCTAACTAAACATTAAGTTAATTTATGTTTTATTAAAAATGAGCTTTAATATCAAAAGTACACCAATGTAAAACTAGAATTTGGTTTCCTCTTTGTTAAAATAACAAAGTTTTCTGAATTATGGGTGCGCTCACAATAAGAAATTGTAAAATGTTTTTCTTTACCCTTTAAGAAACTTGACTAGGAAACTAAGATTTTGTGCTGTTAATCTTTATCATGTCCTCATTATTTAAGAGAACTGAGACCTCTCAATTTTAAATGAACTAAGGTTTTTACATTTTTGACAATTTTGCCTTCCCAAAATGAAATCCTTAATGAAATCTTCTTGTCCTTAAACCGAACTCATTTCCCAGACAGCTCCTGGAAAATTTCAAAGGATTCTCTATTTCATCTTGTAAAATGTTTTTTAAAAATCAATTTATTCAATATATTAAATTGTATTAACAACATTATCAAATTAGAAGAGATACTTTAAATTTCCCTAGTTATATTTGTATGGAAAAATATTCTTAATATAAGTATTTTAGAAATTGTATGAAGTTCATAGAAATTTGCCAATAACTTCACTATGACATATTCTGGTATAAAGCTATCAGTAATAATTGTGATTATTTTTGTTGTATGTCAAAGAAAAAACCATAGTTTCTTGTCAAATAAACTCTCAGCAGATCTTTAACCATCGGCATTTTTTTTCTTTGTCATCCACAGATAGTTTTTACTTTGATGCTTTCCTGAAATAGCCTGCAAACAAAAATGAAATTTTTTTCTTCCTATATAATTGCTTCAAAATCTGAACCTCTTACTTACTATTCTTAATTTCATGGTAATATAATTATTTGCATAAGTTCAATAAGAATCTGTTCTTGCAGCAAGACACAATCGCAAAACTTGGTTATTTATGAAGGCTTTCACTGGAATGTCATATTTGAGAATGAGGCATAGAATATGATATGATCAGATAAGATCCGATAAGTTTAAGGAACCACGGTTGACTTTATGAATCCAATGTTTACAAAGACCTCTTGGAAAAATTGGCCTACTGCCTGGCTTACAGGGTTCTCAACCTTAAAAATAGGTAGGGAAGTTCACTTTCTTGGAGGCCAGACAACCCAAAGATAATTGAAAACCTCAAGATGAGAGGAATTCACCCAGATCTACAGGCACTGCAAGTGAAGTTTGCTGGTGAGTTCCTGACTTGGCTTCCCAGCTTTGAGAGGCTTTTTAAAGTCTTAATTCCTTTCTTAAGATTCCTTATCAAAACCTTCAGCAAAGCAAACTGAAAAAGACCTATGTAATCAGTTACCATTTTTGGTGGACTTATGAAAATAATTGAGCCAAATCTAATGGCACAAGATTTTGCAAACAAGAATATTACTTTCATTATTTTTGATAGAAATGGGGATGATTATAGACAGAAAGTTTATGCTTCAATGGAAAGCTATAGCACATCATACATCATGGTGGGTACCTGATTATAATCCCATTCACTGTTTTTCAGCTATTTTTTACCTCTGTAAACTCCATTTTACTTTCTAATTTGTTACGTACCTGTAAACTGGATTGAATCCTAAATTTTTCATATCCAGCTACAACCCTCTAGACTAACATTTCCAGATTTTATCTTACCCTCCTGACTTGACTGAGAACTAAAACAGAATCCCTGCAAGCTGAAGCTGGACAACTTGACATAAACTTTAAAGAAATAACTGTAACAGATCATGTGTAGTTAATATTTGTGCCTGCGCTATATGGGCCACTCAGAAAGTTCACCAAAACAACCAATGTCATCACAGAACAACCAATGCCATCACCAAAGACATTCAAAGTGTAAACCAAGAAATTCCTCGGATGGCCACTACCATTGTCACTTCACCATCTAAAAATGCTTTCAGCCCAAGTTTAGAAATCTTGACCTGCTGCCCTCAGGAGTCAGAAACTGGGTTTGCAACCATTAATCTCTGTTTTTATTTTATTTTCATAGAAACTCCCCTTATTAAATATCTGCCTGTTAGTACCATCCAGCAAATATCCTCTACTACCAATTTCCAATATATAATTCTGCAGACCGTTAATAAACAAAAGATGACTGAATGAGGCATGGACTTTTATTGTTCATTCTTCTTTCCTTGAACAAGAAGGTAATTGAAAGAGTCTCTTCTTGAACAAACTCTAATGTCTCCTCTGAACTCTCTTCTCAACTAGGCCTTGACTCTTGGGCTTCCATGTTCCTTCTTTATCATCCACTTTTAGCAGGAATATTGCTAATCAGTTTACCCAGAATATCCCACCCTCGATATCTGATCACCCTTGACACTTGGTTAGGCTCATCTTCTACCACCCTCCAGGTGATGTCTGATCACCCTGGCCTGCCTTTAGCAAGAATCCTGTTAGGTTGGTTTAGCCAGAATCCCCTGTTATCCCTGATGCTTCCTTTCAGTAATATTTCAACCACCAACTCCCCTAACTCATCTCTTTGGCTGTAAATTTCCTCGTTTTATTGGTGTACTCAGAGTGGAGCCAATCTCTCTCCCCAATGTAAAACCTCATTGCAGTGGTCCCTACACCTATTGTGATGGTCTGAATAAAGTCTGCCTTAGTGTTCCTGAATAATTAAATAATGTTTTTCTTTAACAGCCCCCACTCAGGGCTGACATGGACTAAATCTGTGTCTTTCACAAAAGTGGGGTGCACACTCTGCCCAGGTAACATGCTGATTGGGAGTGGGAAAAATACTAATAAAATCACCTGCTGATGCTTCCTAGGCTCTTACTTCCCAGAGAGCCAAGTGACTCTCTGTGAAGAGATAAACTTTATACTTGATTTTTACGAGCAGAGATGAGAACATTTCATTTACTTTTTGCAAGAACTGAACTTCCAGTGATGAGCGTTTAATCTGATGTAGAGCTATGCAAAGACAATTTTGTTTGTTTATTTTCTTGAGTTTCTAAAAATGTTCCCTTTATAAAAACAGTCTCAGGGTACAAAAACCATCAAACCATATTAGTAAAATACAAGAAAAACAAGCTTCTGTGATTAAAATACATGAATTTACTAAAGCATATTTTAATCGAATCTTAATTCATTTATCATTTAGGATGATTAGAAGTTTCAAGTACAGATGTATGATGGCCAAACAGAATATTTAATGCAGACAATGTGGAAGTGTTTCATTTGAGGAAATTATAAGAGCGTGGTGTTGCATGAAACGGACAAAAAGGCTGACAACACAGCAAAACTGTCCTTAAAAATCACCATCAAGGGCCTAGTAGTCATCTGGGCATACCAGCTAGACTACCCTGAGTCATAATTTGTGCCCTATGCTGGGACAGAACCCAAAACTGTCATTCTTATCTGAGCCTTGTCTAAGTTCCTGTAAAGGTTGGGCTCAAAAAGTAGTTCTGACAGGCAGCACCCACCTCAATAATATTTTTATTTTTTCATTTATTCCACAATTATTTATCAAATATTTATTATGTTCAAAGTTTTCAGAGCTATACAGATAAATAAAACACAAGTTCTGTCCTCCAGGAGTACCTGGGCTATGAGTCTGTGGTAAGAAGGTTTTTATCCATCCCCTACATATTCTTTTCCCCACAAATAACTTTCCATGATATTTTTCACTTTAATTGGAATGTGTTTATGTCATTAACACTAAAATCCTTGTCCCCTGTCCCCCTGTCCCAATAATTATCTTAACTTGTGAACCTCCCTATCAACTCAATGTGCATGTATTGAATATAGGTTAATGTCAGTCTTTTGAAGAAAGAAAAGACACGTAATTATAGACAAGAACGTCTCACACCCAAGAAGCCCAAGTGATACCAATAAAGGAAGACAGTATGTAAAAGTCTTTGATGTGCAGTTTGGGTTAGTGAACATGCCAATGTAGGGTTACTGTATTACTAAGAAACATAAGCCAAAATTCACAACAGCAACAACAATAAAACATTAAAACAGAACCTAGTGATCTTAGATAATACTTGTTTGAAGTAGAGAAAGGGATGCATGAATATGTAACAAAGCACTTAGAGAAGGTAACATGGGGTCACACTTCCACAAATTGAAAGAATCTAACTATATATCTTTTCATTATTCTCTCTTTGCATTTCCCACATCTCCACAAATCAGATCCCTACCACAGGAATGACTTTCCCCTTTCTCGTTCTGTTGACACTTTGTAAAATTGGGATAACTGCAAATCCTAACTGGCCAGGAAATAAGTTTCTATACCATTTTATGACTTTATTTGAACTAAGAGTGTGATACACAAAGCCTTCCTCACTTGCAATTTGACATCAATGGGTAGCTGGAACTGGCCTATCCAGATAAGGGGATGACATTCACAAGAGTAGAGGATGAGAATGGAAGTCTCGTCAATAGCCAAATAGGAAGAACCTATGTGGGAATGACTTGGGGGCATTCAGGAAGTCAGCCTCTGAAAACTCAATTCAAGAAGGCAGGGAAAGTATTTGGCCCATGACAGGAAGCCCAATTATAGAATTTTGAAACTATATTCCAGACCTATTTCTCCAGAAGCCATGCAGACACCTCTATGAAAGTCCACTGAAAATTATTACAGATATTCTATTAAACGTGGTAGATTGTTCCAAAAAATAATTCGTTTCCTTCAGAAACTTTATTAAAATTAGAAGAAAGGAATCAAACCTGTGTGCCCAAAAGGAAAAGAGAAGTAGAGAGTAAATAAGAGTAGACAAGAAAGGTCATCCAAATTTTGCAAGATGAAAAATGGACAAAAGAATAATTGTTGACTTAGGTGAAATTGTACTGCTTGCAATTGTGCAAATGGAGAAGCAAACAGATTCACTTGAAGGATCCTGGAGAAGCAAACCGATTCACTTGGAGGATCCCAGAGAAGCTCAGGATTTGGAATAAACAGGCACACAGAAGTCAAGGACAACACAAAGGGCTGATATCAGATATTATTGAAAGTCTAGTTGGAATCCCAGATACCCTCACCCACTTGAAAGAAAGAAGCAACCATACCTCCCCTGCTCCTGAAAGAAATTAGTAGATATGAATCTGGAGGACTGAACTGTAGAAGCTCCACGTTCAGCAACACCAGGCACAGGCAAGTGTGGGGAGGCCCCGACTGAATAGAGAAGGCATATCCGAAAGGTTGCATAACGAATGATGAGGCCTCCCAAATCCCACTCTTCTTACCCACCATCAGCCACCTTCCTCCACCTATGTCCAGGGACACTGAAGCCCAAGCAGGAGACTAGAAGGTTCTTCTATAGGGAAAAAGAAAATCCCCAGAGAGAAGTTCTACATCTCCACCAATAACCAAGCTAATCACCTAAACTATTATGAAACTGTTGAAAATTTGTCCAAACTCACAAAACTTCTAAAAAATTTTAAGTGTCTAACCCTTAACTATGGACAGTGAAGAGAACAAGACACTTGGAACGGAAAAATAATTCAAGATGAACGACAGAGAGAAAAACAGACAAAAAAAAAATCAGAGACAGACAAAACAGGAGGGAGCAGTAGAATCTTTTATAGTTGTCATTAATATCCTCTGACAGAATGAGAAAGAAAAAGAAAGTGCTATTAAATAGGAAAGTCACAGAATATGAAAGAGCCTTTGAACATTAAGTCTGTAATGACTCATATAAATTGAGCTTAATGAAGGGATTGGAAGATAAAATCAAGGAAATCTCAAGAATAGATCAGCAAAGACAAAAGATGCACAATAGAAAAGATAAAATAATTGGAGCATCACCCAAAAGGCCCATCATCTGGATGCTAGAAGTTCCAAAAAGAGATGGCAGGAAAAATGAAGAGGAAGGGAAACCTTCAAAGAAAAATTTCCAAAACTGAAACCCTTGAATATCCCGCTTGAAAGTTTTATCCATATTGTTGCGTGTGAATATAGATCATTCATTCTCACTTCTGAATAGTATCCTGTTTCTACCATTTATTCCTTAACATATATGCATGCAAAACTTTTGTTAAACAATAAAAGTTTCTATTAAAGAAAAATGTAAGTAAGCTATCAAATGCTTATTTTTAAACTATCTTTTCAGCCAATGATCACTTTAAATAAACAATATTTTTTTACAGAAATAGTTGGAGCTTCCTTTTTTCCCTTTACATTTTTTAGGAAACTGTAAATTCAATTTGTGTTAACAATATAGTTAATGTGAAATATTTTCGTGAGACTTTGCCACTATTTACAAAAACAAGGCAGAAGCAGCAGTAATGAAAATATTTTGTAAATTGCCAATACAGCACAAGAGGTAGAAATGAATGGAAGATCTCTTTAAAAAGAGGCTGCAAGCTTCTTAACTCAGCCTTCAAAGCTGTCTAAGACCTTGCACTACCTACCTTTTCAATTTATACTCTACCACATAGTAGATTTCTCTGCTCTAGTCACTGCAAGTATAACTTCCAACCCTCAGCTTTGTGTCTTTCTCTCTTCCTTTGTCCCCATTCAAAAATGTTCTTTCCATTTCTAGCTGCCTAGCCAACTAAATCTATTTATAATTCATAGAGAATCTCAAATGCTGTTTTCCAAATGATTACTTTTCTAATCATTCCAACCATAGTAAACATTACCAATGTCACTTTGTACACTTTTACAAAAAAGACTCCTGGGCACAATTACCATCTAGGTGAAATCTATGTTAAAAGAAAAAGGGAGAGAGAGACAGACAGATAGAGGTAAGCTTTCCTGATGCCTCTGATAACAGTTATATTTAGGTTCCATTGGTCAAAGCTACCTATTCATTAATTAACATGCACATACTACTTGTAATTAATGTCAGCCTGATGCCTCTTTTAGGCTAAAGTGTAAGTTCCGTGAGTTCAGGGCTTATTTCTCAATACATCAACTCCTGTATAGTCACAGTGTGATCAAAGCATCAATTCAGTGGTGATTGCTTTTAACAAAAAAAACTGTTTTCTTCTCATTGAGGAACCCAATCTCTGGGCACAAATAAAATCAGGTTTTCTAAATGATATGGAAGCGGGGGCACGACCTTCATTATTTAGAGAATTTCTCTGACCATCTTAATTATCTTTGTGAGAGCCATCACAGAGTATTCTGTGTGGCTACAGATTATGCTTTATTTCTCCTTCTGGTATATTCACCATGTATGGAGTGCCTACGTCAACACTATTTTTTCTAATTTCTACATAAAAACAAGTTGCCACGATTATGGAGAACTTGTATTTTATGAAATAAAGACATCAGAGCCTTCGAATTTTAATATAAAAATGTAAATGTAAGTGCAAACACAGACACACAAATCCTGAAGTGCTTTTCCTCTTGGGGCCTAATCAAAATCACCCTTTTCAAACAGTGTTGTCTGATGTAAATCTCATCCTAGCTAAATTTAACATATTGGATTATTTGATGCAAACCAAGATTTGGATCAGTTTTTCATTTTAATAAGTAGAAACAACTTGCTCAAACCTTGATATCAAACCCAAAGTGTACTTTTTTATAGATAAGCCACAAAATTGCTTTAAAAAATGTTTCTCTGGGCACATTTCAAAAAATAGCTCATGTTTTAAGTAGCAAGACAACAATATTTCAAAGTTGAATCATGTTGATTCTTAATGTATTATAAAGCCCTGTAATGCTTTGAGTAAATATGTTGACTAGTTCCCCAGACTTCAATTATATCCCTTTAAAAATAGCTTAACCCCTTGAAACCAGAAGCACAGATAATTAGAATTAAAACATCATGCCTATTTATGTGAATTACCTGTAGTCTTCAAAATGTAAAAATAGTTAAGTTAATGCTTGCTATACATGACTCTCAATTTATTATATATTTTCTTGTATTTTTCATGTGAGCATACTTATTGGTCACAATTTTTTCTGGTGGCTGGTCGAGAGATGCTACAAATCATCCCTTGTATGTATGTTGTAGAATTCTTGATTTGTGAATCACTGATAATGAGTCCTAAGTTGTAATTTTGAGACTATATTCAAAAATGATGAACTAGAAATAATAATTAACCAATACATCATTCATATTTAAGCTTATATTTAAGCTAATCTGACAACTTTTTGCATCAGAAGCCAACGAAAGCAACAGATTACATGTTAGTGTGTTAATATGCCCTCATTACATAGCAAATATTACTCAATACTGGTTAGATGAAGAATGAATTACTTAATTTATTTCCCAATAACACAATCAGCTTGTTTTACCACTCTTATTCAAGGATATGCTTAAGGACAAAAATCCTTAATTACAATTAAGGATTTATCATTTATCATTAGAGGCAGAAGCACTCAACTTCACTATAGATGCCTAGAGGCCCAGCCTAGAAGAAAAGGCAGAGAGAGAAATAATCCATAATAAAAGAGTAATAAGCCATTGGAAATAAGATAATTTAAATGGGTATGGTTGCACTTGTATTTTGCCGTTGCAATTAGCAAGTAATTAATCTATGTATCATGAAACTTTACCTGGAGTAGATTTACAGCCTCAACAATAATAATGTACTAAGTGATTATTTTATGCCAAGAACTATATTAGGAGCTTTACATAAACCTCTCATTTGTTATTTACATAAATTCTGTTTTAAAAGATAGTATTAATATCTGACAACAAACTCTTCCAAGTGAGGAAATGTATTAAAAACTTGAAGTAATATATTCAGCAAATTGGTAGTTAAAGCATAGCTAGCTCCTCTTAGCCCTAGTCTTTTCCACAACCTCAGATGCAGTACAATGTACAAGACAAAGAAATTAGGATTTCAGTTACCTAGAATGTAGTTAAGGGTACTTGGCTCTACCACTTACTAATATAACACTGCTGAACATGTTACTTAACCTTTCTGAGACTATACTTCCTTGTTTATAAAACTTTGCCTTGGGTCTGTTAGGTTTCAAGGTGTTTGATAAACTCAATTCAAAATCTGAAACATGGCAAACACTCAATTGTGGCAGGTGTCAGTTATGATACAGGTTTTTACATTTCTGTATGTATAAAGTGGAAGTCTATTATGCTTTATGTGCATTTTCGGGGTTCCTTAAAAGATCTTAAAAATCACACCAGAGTAGAACAGACTATGTCTCTCCCACAAGTAGCCAATCTCTTTATGGCCAGCATCCTCTGAAGTGACTTGGCATAACAGATTGGCCCAATAGCGACAGAAGTGCCTAAATGTCAATAACATCAATAACATCCCTTATGCTATGCAGTTTGAATATAAAAACCTTAGAAAGAATCAGAAGTTGATGGCAGTGGGCATAATCTCAAATATATACTTAGAAAGGGCAGTACACAGAAGGCATGAGTAAACCAGAGGCCGTAAAGTATACTTAATTGGCTGGTACCACCTGAAGTGTCCCTGATCATTAAAACTTGAAACAGCCTAACTCACTCAGAGTATATTTGGTGTCAGAATGACAAGCAAGGGGACCAAGTGAACATAGCTGATAAACGAAAAAGAAAACAAAACACCAAACACCTAACTGCTATATTGAAGCACATTTCCCAAACTGAAAAGAATATAATGAAGAATACAATATCCATATGATTATTTAGGGAGAAAAAATGATTAACAGCAAAAGGAATACCTAACCTTCTCCCTCAGGACTAAGCAAGTCTCTTCATAGGATTATGCGTCAAAAGGACAACTGCAACAACAGTAAAGAACAAGATTGAAAGAGTCCCCTCACCTCATCAGCCACTTCCATCCAAACAGTGCTCCTTGACGAATAACTGCAAAATGTCACAAGAAGCATTTAATTAAGCTGATAATGGCTGTTCCTGTTAGCTTAGTCTATAATTATTCTTTATTTCCTTAACATAAACAAATTAGCTGTAATAGAATGCAAGACAGTGTTTTTAATCTCCACAGGACTTCTAATTTGTAGCCTTTTCAGTTGCTGATAAATCAAAACTGCCAAGAAAACATTCTCTCAACCCCATGCGTCTGCCCCTGTAGTGCTCTTCTGGCCCTGAATATCTATTAATTTACTTTCCTGACACTGGAACAATTTTTTCCTTTGTATTTAAAGGGATAATTTCACTTTCTGAATACATGGTACAACTGTAAGATACCAGTATAATTTTGATGATTTCATGGATGTATTAGATAATTCCCAGGTTTAAGGCACTTATTTTCTTAATTTCTTAATGTGATTGAAAGATAAGACACATTTTAGAATTTGGAAATATCTTTCTCTGTCAACTAGCTTAAAATGGTAAGTTGCTACTGGCATCTAGACATAATTAATGGGGATATCATATCTGTCTGCAAATATGAAAAAGCCATTCAAATGAGAGACAGGAACAATTGAAAACATTCCTATCTATGAAATAGGATGGGTTTAAAGTGTTGCTTTTTTTTTCCTGAATATCAAGGCATTATTCCTCATACAGGATATTGTTACCTCTGCTCCAAAAAGTGGGTCATCAAACATAGGATACCATGACTGATACACGGCAAACAACAAAGGACAAACACATTCAACTCTCTCCAGCCAACCCTTATTCCCAGTACATCCAATGTGTGCTCTTTTGTTGGTGTTTTTATTAAATGACATGGACCTGGAAGGGGGATTGTCTAGGTAGAACAATTTTGACAGTGGTCTCAACTAATTACTCCACAGTGGATATTAGTCTCTTATCCTAAAGCAGCATAATGGGCTGGTCCCTGTATTTAAAAATACATGTACTGTAACCTGAAGAAAAATTAATTTTATAATGCAAAGGTAATCTAGCAATGTAATTTTAAGAATTAGTTTCAGTGTATTTCTGTATCAAGTGGCTCACTGTAGCTGCTCATCAAAACCTCTTTTGCTTCCTAAAATGCATCTTCCTCATATTATCACATGTCCTTCCTACAAACCACTGACTTTAAACTTTCTTGATATGACCTAAATGCTTATCTTTTAGAAATCACTTGGAGACAACTAATGTGTTATGGAGATGAAAAGAATGTGTTTCTGAGACAAACCAGTGGAAAGTAGCATCACAGTAGGCAGTCTCTTCCCTAGGCAAACACGTCAGAGAAACATCTTTTATCAATCCTAAACCAGCCCTTGGGTAACTCAAAGGCAGATTCCAATGTCTTTCTCTGTTCCTTCTGAGTTCTTTTTTGAGGCATCAGAGGTCCTACTCTAAGTCACTGCTTTAGCAGTCCCTCTGCTTTTCAGTAATCCTTCAGAAATTGGAGGCTTTGGCTAGCGTATATCAGAATCACAAAGATCAACAGGAAAGACTTCCAGAATCTTTATAATAATGACTTTTAATACTTCCAGGTGATTTATTCATTTATTTTTATTTTTTCCAAATGAAATGACCTTTCTCCACTGTTTAGCTGTGTTCATTCAGATGTATTCCTGGGATATTTAAATATTTCAGCTCAATTTGATTGAATTCTAGAATAGCAAAAGAACCGGTAAACCTTCAGAATCATTAAAGGTCAACAACAACAAAAAAAACTTCAAAGTAGGAAGGAGGAGGGATGATATCTAAATATTAATGTTCTTAGAATCTGGTGTCATGTTTCATTCTCTTCTTCTCTGGTCCATAGCTTCGTGTGCCACATGAATGAGGAAATGCATGCTCGTTGCCTGAATATACTAGCCTTCTTGTCAAAATTTTGCAATAGGAAAGTGTTGATATTTTTCTTAATACAGTGATATTTTCCCTGGGGAAAGTTTTAATTCAATACGTTGGGAGTAAAAGTTCTAAGTTTATTGCCCTTTCTGTTATAACTTTGTTTTTTCAAGATCTCCTTCCAGTCTAGAGGGAGAGTTCAACGTTAGATAATACCTGAATATTACATAAAAACTCCTTCTGTCTCCATTTCACACAAGCTGCTGAGCAAAGCTAAAAGCAATCTATTTGCTGGGAACCAGTGAAAAACAATGTTTAAGTTTAAGCAAATTATGAGATACTGGTTGTTGTAACATCACAACTGTAGGTGTGGGCTCCATAATATCTGCAGCCCAAATTTATCCATCTCTTCAATCTCTATATATTTCTACATGCTTCTGACTGGTAATGCTTTACGACAAATTACAACCATCATTCCAAATAAGGAGTTGTTTCTATTTTTTATATATCAAACTCATGTATTTTTTTATTCCCCTTGACTTTTAGAAACCTAAGGTATTAATTCAAGGACAATCCTTGCACCAGTGCAAGGACTGATACAGCTTTTAAAACAGACAATGTTCCTCAGTTTTAGTTGCAAATTTAGTTTGTTCATCCCATGGTGATTTCCAGGAGGCTTGATAGCTAGGCCTTATTGGGAGATGAAGCCTCCCTTTACATATCGAAGCTCTGAAGTGCTTCATGTCCACCGAGTTTTATAAATATTACTTTTGAAAGGATAGATAATATGACAAAAGGAAATGTTGCCATCTGAGAGGAAGAGAAAGTAGAAAATCTTTGGGAATTGGAAAGAGAGATGTGGAGAGAATAAGACAGGGAAATTTGATCTCTGGGTTTCTGAACACAACATTGAGAAAAAAATCTGAAAAATGGTCAGATTTTCAAGCTGGTGGTAAGCTTCCTCACTGCTTCCAATATGGCACAGAACGAGACAGTCACAGGATAGAAATGGGTCTGGGTAGACCATGCTGGGAGATTGGACCCAAGTCTCTTTGATCTTCTGTATGATGTTAAAATAATCCAGATGCTCTCACATGTCCATAGGTGGTTGTGGGAGATGTTTCATCACAAGGAGGAACTAAAGTTGCATTGGAGCAGAAAGACAAAATACTCAAATGCTAGATTTTAAAAATGGTGCCGCAGCTAGGCCTCCAAGGTTCAATCATGCCTTCAGGAAAAATCAGTGTGGAGCTCCATTAGGCCTTGGCTTCGTGAAAAGATCAAGCTAGAAGATATGCAAGCCTAGGCTGTGCTGCAGCGGCTGCAATGAGAGTCAGCCAGAGCCCACGGAGAGCACTAAGGTGACCCAGACTCCTTTCCCTTGCCATGGTAAGACTGCTTTCCACAAGCCTTCTCCACAGTTGGAGAAAAAAGAGGCATAAAGGAGAAGAGAGATGGAAGAAATTCAGAGAGGCTGAGGGTTTACATCATAATGTTAAGTCAGAGGGAAATAGATGGCTAAAGGATAGAAGAAAGTTACCTCAAATTGGCAAGCTTTCCTTTTTCTTCTACCCATATCAGATAAAGGCTTTATAAAGAATTATATGGGAAGTTACATTTTTGCTCACTGTACCATATAAATAATGCCCACCTCTCTAAAATTGTAGTTTTCATTCATATCAGCTTATATTTATGAATTTTCTATTAGGTATAATAACAATTACACCTCCCTCTGTGGTGCCTGTCATGTCAGTCTGCAGGGAAACCTCTCTGTTTCTGTCCTCTCTCTCTCTCTTTCCCCTATTAGTAATCAAACCCACTCTTTCTGCCTGATATAACTGCAGTCATGTGCTGCTTAACCATAGGGATATGTTCTGAGAAATGCTTTGTTAGGTGATTTTTGTCCTTGTGTGAACACAGTGTACTTGCACAAATGTAGATGGCATAGCCTACCACACACCTAGGCTGTATGGTATAGCCTGTATCTCTTAGGCTACAAACCTGTACAGCATGTTGCTATACTAGACAAATGTAACACAATAAAAAGCATTTGTGTATCCAAACACAGAAAAAAAAGGTACAGTAAAAATACTGTATTATTAACTTATGGACCACCATTATATATGGGCTCTATCATTGAAATGGCATTATGAAGCACTTGACTATGTTTTTAAATCTTTCCATTTTCCTCCATCTCCACTGTCACACACATGAATAATAATAATTACAAGAGATTTCCAACTGGTCTTGATCTCCCTGCTTCCAAATTTTTTTCCAAATCCATTTTCTCCTAATTCGTAGCTAACACAATTCCATTTCTATTTCATTCTTTATACACTGCGTCTAAAATAATCCCTTGATATCCAGATCCACTCCATTACTTCCTTATGTGAAATCCAATAGTTCTTTATTTTCCTGAGGATAAACCCATGCATATTTAAATGTAGTATCAGCCGGGGTACCAATGGGAAAGATATAACATACAAAATTCAGGTGAATTTTATAAATCATGGCTGGGATGCAGGGAAACCATAATGAACAGCATGGTGGAATTACATGGTGATTCTCTCCTTTTCTCCTTTCAACTTAAGGATAACAATAGTCCTGGACTACTATACTATTGGCAAATCAGGGAAGCAGAATTTCTATGTTATTGTGGAATAAAGAATTATTACAGAAATAAGACTTTACACAACCGTGGGAGAATCTTGGGGGAAATAATGGTCTAACGGGGAGAATTGGAGGATCAGAGAAATGTCACAAATAAGCCTTTGAAGCACCGGCAGAGGGGGCTCAGTTAGAACTTGCCAGAGAATCTGTGAAGTTAGTCACATTAAGCTGCTGGCCCGGGGACAATGAAAGAGAGCTGGTGAAGAAGTCTTCACCTGTGGTGAGATTGAGGTCACTGTTGGTCAGAAGGGTCAGGAGTTGGTCAGCAGCAGAACTGGACATGGGGCAGGGAGAGCAAACAAGCGGGATCCATTTTCATCTCTGTATCTGTCCTTTAATACTCTAAAACACCTACCTGCATACAGAGCTCACGTGACACATGAGACCTTTCTACCATCACTCACCACCATTTTCTCACACTCTAGATGCTACAGCCACTCTGACTGTCTTTTACATCCTAGAATCTTCCATATTTTTTACTTTGTTGGGGACATTAGCACATAGTGTTCTCTCTGCGTTTACTATTCTTTCCTTGCCTCTTCTCCCTCAGTTGAGTAATTCTTAGCTACCCTTCAGGTACTAGTTGAACATCACTTTGGTATAGAGCCATCTCTAGGTATCTTGGTTAAATTATATGTCTTTATGTGGATTTCTGTACCACCCTGAACTCTCCCTATAATATCTTATATCACACTTTATTTTATTAATGATAATGTCTTTCTTGACAGAACATAAACTGTCCTATCAGGTATATGTTGTTGTAAATACGCCATGTATGCATTGTTTACTGTTGTAACCCAAAATATAGCATCATGCCAGACACTTAGTAGGCACTCAAGATTTGCTAAATGAGAAAATGAAACTAATGTGGACTACAATTCTACTACTAACCAGGTGAAGAAAATAAGGCCCAGAATTTTTGTAATTGTAGAGTTTATGCCTAAATCCCAAGAGGGAGACCATTGGCAACATATGGTGCCCATGACCTTTCTCTATAGTGGAATTGCAGGGTGTGCTGGGAGCCTATGATCCTGAGAATATTGTCTTTCTCTGAGAGGGAAATAAAAATGAAACAGTGACCACTGTTCCCTTAACAGCCAAGTTTCAGATTACATTGGAACTTTCCACCTCCAAGTAGGACAAATTTAGTCTACTAGACGGACTCTTCTGCAGAAAGCAACTTAAAACTTTGATAGACATTTAAAAAGCTACTATCTGAAGGTACTGGAGAATGAACAGAACACATCATATCTGATAGGAAGTATACACTCTCATGGAGTCAGGGAAAGGGTATGTTCCACAAGTTAGTTCCCATCTTTTCTGGCTTTTAGCCTGAGGCTAAGGGCATCTCACATGCTGCATACAGTGTTGAGAGGGGCTCGCATGGGAAAATGTGCAGTCTTTCTGGTCTGGAGAACTGAAAAGTAAAGCCAGACAATGGCAAATATTGAAGAAGTGTGGAAAATCTGGAACGGTAAAAACCAGAGAAAGGATCCCCAATCTCTTCTGCCCATATCTCCAACTGACCCTGAATACACTCAAAGCAGAACAGACTCAATGCAGCTCAAAGACAAAAGATCTAAATCAAGATCAGAGCTGATGCCTACACAACAGACTTTACAGTTCAAATCTAACCAAGATAACTACCTGCTGAAAAATAAAATAACCTTCATTACAAAAAAATAACAAAATCCAGAATCTCTACAACTTAACTTTTATGCATTGAATATAATTCAAAATTATCCAATGTTAAAAAAAGAAAACAGAATGCATTTTTAAGAGAATATCAATAAAATTTGACCCTGATATAAACAAGATGCTGAAACATACAAGATTTAAAAATGACTTTTATAATTATCATCAGTTAACTAAAACACAATATTTTCTCAATGAATGAAAATATCAGTAAAGAAAGAGGAAACTCCCCAAGATAAAGAAAAGGAGGATAAAAGATTGGGGTTGAGGAGACAGACTAGGGAATTGATTAGATGACATCTAATGGTCTAATATGCATGTAATTGAAATACAAGAATGAGGAGAGACAGAATGAGGCATAAAAATTTATTTGAAATGTAATAGTTGATAAAATATAGAAATTTTCCAAACTAAGATGCTATCTGAATTCTAGATATTAAGGATATTTTCTTTTAAGAATAAGGCAAATCAAAGACATTTTCAGGTAAAAGAAAACTAAGAAGAGTTGTTGCCAGTACATTTGCACTAACAAAAAATGCTACATGAAATTCTTCAAGTTGTAGGGAAATTATATAGGGTAGAAACATGGATACTCTGAAAAGAATAAAAGGAAAGGACTTAATTCTGCCAGCAACTAGAATGAACAAGGAAATAGATTCCTCTAGTGTCTCCCGAGAAGAATTCAGTCCTGCCAACAGCTTGATTTTAGCTCAGTAAGATCCATGTCAGATTTCTGACCTACAAAACTGGGGGATAATATATGGTTATTATTTTAAGCTGCTAGTTTGTGGGAATTTGCTATGGCAGGAATAGAAAACTAATAGAGGAGTGCTTGGATAAATATTAACCTTGCTCATGTTTTGAATGGAAAATTCTGAGGTGAAATGTATACTGCTTTTCAAAGGGTACACAACAGAACTGAGCCCTAGTTTCCCAAAACAGTAACCAGTTCAATGATACAACTTTGTTTTTTTTTTTTTTTTTTTTTTTTTTTTTTTTTTTTTTTTTGTTCTCTTTTTTCTTTTTCTTTTTTTTTTTTTTTTTTTTTAATTTATTTATTATTATTAAACTTCAAGTTGTAGGGTACATGTGCACAACGTACAGGTTTGCTACATATGTATACTTGTGCCATGTTGGTGTGCTGCACCCATCAACTCGTCATTTACATCAGGTATAACTCCCAATGCAATCCCTCCCCCCTCCCCCCTCCCCATGATAGGCCCCGGTGTGTGATGTTCCCCTTCCCGAGTCCAAGTGATCTCATTGTTCAGTTCCCACCTACGAGTGAGAACATGCGGTGTTTGGTTTTCTGTTCTTGGGATAGTTTGCTAAGAATGATGGTTTCCAGCTGCATCCATGTCCCTACAAAGGACACAAACTCATCCTTTTTTATGGCTGCATAGTATTCCATGGTGTATATGTGCCACATTTTCTTAATCCAATCTGTCACTGATGGACATTTGGGTTGATTCCAAGTCTTTGCTATTGTGAATAGTGCTGCAATAAACATACGTGTGCATGTGTCCTTATAGCAGCATAATTTATAATCCTTTGGGTATATACCCAGTAATGGGATGGCTGGGTCATATGGTACATCTAGTTCTAGATCCTTGAGGAATCGCCATACTGTTTTCCATAATGGTTGAACTAGTTTACAATCTCACCAACAGTGTAAAAGTGTTCCTATTTCTCCACATCCTCTCCAGCACCTGTTGTTTCCTGACTTTTTAATGATCGCCATTCTAACTGGTGTGAGATGGTATCTCATTGTGGTTTTGATTTGCATTTCTCTGATGGCCAGTGATGATGAGCATTTTTTCATGCGTCTGTTGGCTGTATGAATGTCTTCTTTTGAGAAATGTCTGTTCATATCCTTTGCCCACTTTTGGATGGGGTTGTTTGTTTTTTTCTTGTAAATTTGTTTGAGTTCTTTGTAGGTTCTGGATATTAGCCCTTTGTCAGATGAGTAGATTGCAAAAATTTTCTCCCATTCTGTAGGTTGCCTGCTCACTCTGATGGTAGTTTCTTTTGCTGTGCAGAAGCTCTTTAGTTTGATGAGATCCCATTTGTCAATTTTGGCTTTTGCTGCCGTTGCTTTTGGTGTTTTAGACATGAAGTCTTTGCCCATGCCTATGTCCTGAATGGTACTACCTAGGTTTTCCTCTAGGATTTTTATGGTATTAGGTCTAACATTTAAGTCTCTAATCCATCTTGAATTAATTTTCGTATAAGGAGTAAGGAAAATAGACTTTCCCTTCCGCCTTGATTTATTCATCTCAGGCCCCCAACTTTGAGTCTCTAGACTCACATTCCAAAGTAAGCTATTTGCAAAGCCAGCCTTTGTCTCAACTTCTGCTTCTAGGGATGCTCAGGCTAAGCCAGTTATCCTAGAAGTGGCCTTTACCAGCAAATCTTCAGGCTGGTAGGGTCCCCAGGTTAGGATTCTTGATGATTCTGGATGATTTTCAGGTCACTGGCAGTCAGGACCCCAGTGCCATTGCTAGGGGAAGTGGTAATAACAGATGGTTGAAGTAGCATTATAATGACTAACGCTCTAACCTATGGTGGACTGGGACAGGTTGTAGGTGAAAGAGAAGCATTGGTTTATGATGTAGGCATAGCTCTTGAAAGGTTTGTGGGTCAATGGCAATTATGAGCTCTGTAGAACTGGCTGCCTTAACTGCTTTTAGAGTCTTGGGGGAAAAACAAAAAAAAGACAGGCTCAAGCTACACAACTCAATTCAAAGCACACTAGGAAAGTCAGAAAGCCTTCACGGCTACATCTAAGGCCCTCTTAGGCTCAGGGTTCAACAGTACAGGTGGCACACTTACAAGGAGATGCAATATATTCAGCAGGACTCCTGCACCAAAACCAGGGCCCTAATAGAGAAAGTGATACCTAGGAAAAGTACACTTGCTGGAAGGAACCTTAGACACATGAACCCCCGGGTTCATAGTAGCAAATACCTGCTTCTTGCTTAAAAGAAATCTCCCCTTGCCTGGGTATCCTGCAAAGACCTCACCTGAGACAGGTGCCTTATAAGATGATGTCTTTTCCATCTCCACCTGCAAAATACTAGCTTCAACTTGAGATATCTCTTTTGTAGGACATTTTTGAAAATTGCAAGAAGCCACAAACACATCAACATTCTGAATTTGTATGAAGCTAAGAATATATATCTTTCTTTGAAAAAGAGTGTTGTTTCATAAAGAGAAGAGTGCAGTGAGAAACAGAAAAGAAAGAAACATAAAAGATGTAGGTGCTAACGTCATTTAAAATCAATGTATAACCTATGATTGTTATGTCTATAAACATTACTGTTTAGTTTTTACAAGGATTTTTTAGGCAGGAAATGCTATTTGATTTTTGTAAGCACTCTCAATGAACAACAATATTTAATGCAGAACTTAAGGCAAATAGGAAAAAAAATTTTGGTTTGTTTATATTGCTGAATCAGGTAAGAGAAAGGAATCATTTGTTTTAATTGAGAGAAGATATTAGTTTAACAGATACTATAATCCAAATGTTTGTGGTTTCTCTAGGCTCTAGGTACTTTAAATAAAAGGTCATTTTTCCAGAGATAAATATATTATTCACTACCAAATACAATGAAATTGTGGAGTACTATCAGAAAGTTAGTGCTTCCTATATAAATGAAGAGATTTGCCTCTGCTCAGACTTGGCCCCTAAGTCAATTGAACAACGCTAACAAGTAAACCTTGGTAATTGCCTTGTCAACAACAATAACAAGCCAATGTTTATGAATGCAACATGGCAAGATATAATAAAATAATTAAGTGATATGCCCATCTGTGGGAAATGTGGTAGAATGAAATTAACACTGACTATGGGTCCAGAAACAATTGGGCTCAAATCCTATTCTTCATTTACAAATTACAAGGACTTGGTGTCAGATTCTCTAAACTCAACCCATCTATTCCAACACACTGATACAAAAACTATGCAGCAAATATAAATAGAGCAAACATATATTAAAGAAATATAATTAAAAATAAAATTGGCCAGGCACGGTGGCTCACGCCTGTAATCACAGCATTTGGGGAGGCCGAGGCAGGTGGATCACCTGAGGTGAGGAGTTCAAGACCAGCCTGGCCAACATGGTGAAACCCCCATCTCTACTAAAAATTAAAAAATAGCCAGGCTCAGTGGCACATGCCTGTAGTCCCAGTTACTTGGGAGGCTGAGGCAGGAGAATCTCTTGAACCCAGGAGACAGAAGTTGCAGTGAGCCGAGATCGCACCACTGCACTCCCGCATGGGTAACAGAACAAGATTTCAATTCAAAAAAGAAAAAGAAAAAAGAAAAGAAAATCTTCTGCCCACCCAGATAATCTTTTCACTAAGGTAGAACAGAAACAAAAATTGTATTATTGAATAAACATTAGGCCAGAATGTGATGTACATCACAGGCAATCACTAAGAGAGAGAAAAGGGAAAAAATAAAAATAAAAATAAAAATAAAATAAAAAAATAAAAAAATAAAAACCTCACGCTTTTATCTAGTCAGGTAGATAGAGCCCACATGTTCTCAAGGCAAACAGTATCTAGTCTTCTAGTCTCCACCTGAGAGAATTTCACACCACCATTTGTTACATATAGTTCAGGCTAAATTCACCTGGTAATTGGGGTGGCTAATTAGCTTTATCCAAAGGAAAAATGATCTTCTCATATCTTTGTGACAGGAGGCAGTTTTGCAACTTGGAGCAATGGGCCACCAAAGCTAGGCTCCTATTCTCCAACAGAAACGGAGATAGGGATGTTATGTGCTTTGATTTTTACTTTCCAAAGAGATGGGTCCTAGGTCCTTGAAAAAGATATTCTGGGGTCTTAGAGCTGTCAAGAGGCTTATTTAGCTTCTAAAGAGTTACATACACTTCAAAGAGACAGAGAAAGGACTTATAATTACAAATATTCTAAAGTAAGTGCTCTAAGGAGATTCTCTTCACTTATTTTCAACAGGGAAAATTAAGCCTCTAGCATTTGTTTATTCTTCCTTATATTTAGCACAATGTCTACTACATAGTAGATACTCAAAAACTGGTAAATTTTATTATCTCTTTATGCAGAATCTTAACTATATTTACATACGAAGTAAGCAAGTTTTTCATTTCCTGCCAAATTTAAATTGGTACATAAAATCTCCTAAAATGTCTTCTGTTGTACTAAGTAGCAGTAAAACAAACAAAAAACAAGAAATGTATAGGCTCCAAATAGTATGATTCATACATGCAGTAAAAATTACTCCAGATTAATATCCAGATGAATTACTCCAGAAACACTGCAGCAGGAATTTAACTACAGGTAACTACAATCTTAAAAACCAAAACATTGGTCTACAGACGTTGAAGAATGTGAGGGAGGTAACCCCACTTCAGGAAATGAAAGAATATTTCTCTTTTTTTTAATACTTTATTTTCTAGGGTACATGTGTACAACGTGTAAATTTGTTACATATATATACATGTGCCGTGTTGGTGTGCTGCACCCATTAACTCCTCATTTACATTAGGTATATCTCCTAATGCTATCTCTCCTCCATTCCCCTACCCCACGACAGGCCCCGGGTGTGTGATGTTCCCCTTCCTGTGTCCAAGTGTTCTCATTGTTCAATTCCACCTATGAGTGAGAACATGCGGTGTTTGATTTTCTGTTCTTATGATAGTTTGCTGAGAATAATGGTTTCTAGCTGCATCCATGTCCCTACAAAGGACATGAACTCATCCTTTTTTATGGCTGCATAGTATTCCATGGTGTATATGTGCCACATTTTCTTAATCCAGTCTGTCATTGAGAGTATTTCTCTTTGCAATTTGCAGTGCTCATGAAGCTTATTAGGTAGACCATGTCAACATTAGATAGCACCAGAAGTGAAGCCCCTGCAGGTTCTAGGATTGTTCTTTGGAAGGACAGGCCTCACAGTGGACTTTAATCAGGACATGGCACAGGACAGGGATCTCACATACCACAGTCCCATAATCTTATGTTTTAGTGACCAACCTACTTTTGTCCAGCCTCAAAGTTCCTGGAGGAGAGAGAGGAAAAACAACAACAACTACTGAGGTAAAAGTAAATTCCAAGTTTTAGTAGGGCTATAGACAGTATAAGATTATATTTTAATATAGCTCCTCATTAATATCTAGAGAGAGAGAACACAGCATTCTGAGTTGTCATTAGCATTTGGAAGACAATTGCTGGGCACAATGGGGAGCTCAGCAAGTGCATCCTCTCAATCTGACAATTTGCTGGAGGCATGAAAAATGTCAATTCAAATGAGGTTGCAGTCTACAAATTCCTTAGAATGACAGGTAAAGTCAGGCACATTGTGGAAAATAGTATTGTTTTACCATCTATTGTTCACAAATACCTTAATAAATTATAGTTCAAAGAGAAAAAACATAACCTTGAAATATATGAAAAAAATTAGCAGAATTACAGGGAGTAGTTGATAAATTGACAATCATAGCAAAAGTGATTGATACACTTCGAGTAATATTAGATTTTTTACAAAAAAAAATAGAGATCTAAGAGATTGAACCATCATAGTTATAAAGCATGATCTAATGCTCATACAAAATCCTTCATCTATGGACAGGATGGAAAAAAAGAATAACAATTAGAGAATACACATTCTCCCTAAACATATGTGAAACACGTATAAAATCTACCCACTACAAGCGCTCAAAGCAGGACTCAAAAAAAAAAGAAAAATCATGGGACAATATTCTAAGACCATGTTTTTTGACCACAATGCAACAAAATATGAAATAAATAACATAAAAACAACAGAAATCTCCCAAATATTTGATTTTTTAAAAAAAAAATTTTACTTCTGTACAATTCATACATCAAAGAAGAACTCAAGATGGAAATAAAATGGATCTCTGCCATGACTGGCTAAGGACAGAAAGAGACAAGATGCAAATAAGCAAAATACAAAATGAACAAAGGGAACCTGGCTAGAGATAACAGATTCAAACAGAGTAAAGGTTTTACAGTCTACTATACTCTAATCAACATGATGACCAAGATTAAATGGATAAATTATTTAAAAATTATAAAAAGCCAACACAAGTACAAAAAGCAATAGAGAACTTAAATAACTAATAAAAATTCAAAAGATAATGAAATAATAATTGCAACCCTTCCTCTCCCAGAAGGGTTTGCAGTTGACTGTTCTCAAATATTCAATATCAATATTAGGTTTTCCAATTAAAGCTAAACAAATATTGCTTTTCCTGTGAGCCTCAAAAGAAAAGTCAATTTTGGAGGCAGGGAGTAGGCTCCAAACAGATTTTGTTGCAAATCTGTTTCAATGGTAATTGCTTCTAACTTAACACTTAAATGAGAATTTTCTACTTGGAGTTGGGTTTTATCCACAACCCGAAATATCTCCATAAGGAGCTGTGGGCAGACCAGAGTAAGTCTCCTTAGGCTCAGAGAGTTCATTGCTTCAGGTGAATCCCAAGAGTCTGTGAAAAATTAAATTTCACACTGCAATGATAAAGAACCAACTATAATAAAACTGAGTTACAATGAGCTGACACACATAATTTAAGAAACAGCACAACACCAGTTCTATTGATTGAACAGGTTTTGCAGATTGGCTAAGCATCTCAGCCTCTACTCAAGACAATGTTCCCCTGGGGAAAAAGAAAATATCTCATGCCCTGAACAGGTGACTTACAAATGGACTTTGGAATAAAGGATCATCCTATTCCTTTTGATCACTGAAGCCTCATATGTCCTCAGTCCCCAATTCCCTATGTTTTTGTAACTATGTTATTTTAATAATCTGTAACTATTAAGAAGGAACTTAAATTATCTTACTAGTTGTGGATATGACTAAACCAATTGATGACAAAATATTATTTAAAAGTATGCCTCTTCTAAGTGATTCATTAAAGAAGTATTCTCAAAGTGTAGTTCCAGGCCTGTAGCATCAGTATCACCTGGGAATTTATAAGAACTACAAATTCCAGGCTATACTGAAGACCTAGGCCTGTAGCATCAGTATCACCTGGGAATTTATAAGAAATACAAATTCCAGACTATACTGAAGACCTACCCAATCCGGAACTCTGGGGTTAGGGTCCAGCAATCTGGTTTTAGGAAGCCTTTCAGGTGATTCTGATACACACTTAACATTTGAGAACCACTGGCCTAAATAAGGTCTACAATGCAAAGCAGCTACTACAATTTATTAAGGTATTTGTGAACTATAGATAGTAAAACAATATTATTTTCTACAATGTGCCTGACTTTACCAGTCATCCTAAGGAATTTGCAGACTGCAACCTCATTTGAGTTGACATTTTTCATGCCTCCAGCAAATTGTCAGGCTGAGAGGACGTGCTTGTCTAGCTCCCCATCGTGCTCAGCAATTGTCCTCCAATGAGTTGACAACTCAGGATGTCCTGCTTTCCCTCTCCAGATATTAAAATACCAATACCCAGGCCCCACTGCCAGCAATTCTGATTTAATATAAGTGGTATAAGTTCTTGATATTAACACACACACGTGCATGCACCCATACACATACACACGTCTTCCTAGTATGCATGGTTGAATACCATCGTTCTTTAAAACTTTTGCTATCTAAAGGTTAAATATGCAAATTCATTTTCCATAGTTGGTCTGTGAGAGGAAAATTTCTGGTGCTAAGTGCCCATGCTGGTCTTCCTGACCCTGCCCCACCTCCTCTTCACTTTCCAAGACTTATGATATACAGACTAAAATGGAGGAGTAAACATAATTAGGAACATAATGCTCCACACCCCCATGTCTCACTTTTTAAACTTTCACAAATGAGTCTACACTCTAGGGAAAGCATTCAAACTGAGTCACTACTGATAGCCAGAAAGGTGACCCACTTTTTCTCACATCCCGGAGCCACATTTGCTTTCCTGAGCACTAATTTCTTTCTCACAATGAGGCTCTGATTTTGTTGGCATAAGGGCTGCTATAGACTGGGAATCATTTAAAGAACAATGTCTCACCAGAAGAGTTTAAATTGATAATTGTGCTCGCTGTTCCATGCATGACAAGCTTTCCTGCCATTCAGAGAAGCCCACACTTAGGATAACTTCCTAGAATGCTTCTGCACTTGAAAGGAGAGTGCCCCATGTTGCCAAATGACACCTCCATCTTCACTTCCAAGTGCTCTGAAATCTCCATAGGAAAGGACCTTCCCAACATAGAAATCTGTCTTTTGCCACTGCCCCTCTCTCCAACATATGTATTTGCCAACCGAGGTGGCAATATCTGTACTGTGGAATTATACAGTGCCAAGTCAATGTTCACAGTCATAGCCCTGTTCAGAAATCATCTGGAAAGCATTTCATTAATACTTTTGTTCTGCTTAATCATAGATTCTGGATCCAATTCTATTTCCCAGAGAAGGAACCAAATCCAAATCCAAAGCCCCACTTCCCAACACTGCTAGTTCCTCATCACTCTCTTTCTACCCACGGCCACCACCTGTGTGTATTAGCTTTTGAAAACTCATTGCTTTGAGGAAGTGATATTAAAGCTTAATGTAAAAGTATATGTGGCTTCATACACATGCTTCAGGGGAACAATGACTAAAGCACTTTACATACTAGAAAACAAATTTATTTTTGGTATAACTTGCTGAATTGTGCCCCCAACAACAAAAAAAATGCGTTTTGAAGTTCTAACCCTAAATGACTTAAAATGTCTTTGGAAATAGTGCTTAAAGAGGTAATTGAGGTTAAATAAGGCCATTGGAGTGGGCTCTAGTCCAATCTGAGCAGTGCCTTATAAGAAGAAGAGAATAAGACACAGATACACATAGAGGGAATTATGTGAAAACATGGGAAAGAGAGGGTGGTCATCTGCATGCCAAGGAGAAAGCTCTCCGAAGAACCAATATCTTGATTTTTGGCTTCTAGCTTCCAGAACAGAAACTAAATTCTGTTGCTTAAGCTGCCCAATCTGTGGTACTTTGTTCAGCAGGCCTAGCAAACTAATGTATTTGCCTTTTCATGACCCACCTTTTCTCACATCCCTGAGGCATCTTGCTTTCCTGAGCATCCATTTCTTTCCCACAGTGAGGCTCTGATTTGATCAGCAAGCAAAATGGAATTTTTAAATGTAATTTTTTCTCTCATCTAGAAGAGAAATGTTTCTCTTCTCACAGATTTTGTTCTCGCTAGGATGAGCAAGAATAAGAGAAAGAGGGAAACTAAATAAACTTAAATTAAGAAAAAGGAGAAAGATGGATTTAAAAAGATACAGAATGAAGTAAGAAGGAAGGAGGCAGAGTCACAAGAGAAAAAGAAATGCAAAAGTACAACAGATGGTTTAATAGTAAGAAGCACAAGGATCAAATGATTCAAGATTACATAAAGGATCCCAGCATGGGTGTAAGATAAATATTAATTTAAATCAAATTAATTTAAACCAGGTCAAAACCAACAAAAATTAAATTATCAATTTTTAAAGCATCTACAATGGTGAAGGCACGTTCAGTGTTATAATAGAGAGAAATTTTTTCATAAAGAAAGAAGACATTCTGAAAGAAGATACAGTAGAATACTATTCAGCCACGAAAATAAATAATGAAATCCTGTCATTCACAGCAACATGGATAAGCCTAGAGGATATTATTATGTCAAGTGAAATAAGTCGGGCACAAAAAGATAAATGTCACAGATTCTCACTCACATGAGGGAGCTAAAAAAAATTTAACCTTACAGAAGTAAAGAGGAAAATTATGGTATTAGATGCTGGGAAGTGTTGCAGGGAGGGAAAGATATGAGAGGTTGATTAATAGATACAAAATTACAGCTGGGTAGGAAGAATAATTTCTAGTGTTCTACAGCACTATATAGTAACTATAACAACAATTCCTTGTATATTTTCAAACAGCTAGAAGAGAAGGCTTTCAATGTTCCCAAAACAAAGAGAATAAATGTTTAAGGTGATATCTTAATTACCCTAATTTGATCATTATGCATTGCATACATATATCAGCATATCACCTTGTATCCCATAAATATGTGCAATTATTACACGTCAACTAAAAATAAAGGAGAAAAGTCCTGGAGAAACATTATAGGAATCCAAATTGAGAAGCATTCTATAAACAACTGGCTGATTTTATCGGTTTCAAACGGTAAAGATACATTTTGATATAGGACAAAGTCAACAACAACAATTTTTTTTAAAGTAGAGTGAAAGAAGGCTCTGAGGGTACTTCTCCCTCCACAACCACTCTTGACAGGCATAAGTCACTTCCATCTGTTCCCATTATAGCTCTAGAATTTTCTCACTGTCAAACCTTTGGAAGAAAGACAGGAGGATAGTGGCAAATAGGGGAAGCAGAGAGGTTAGGTGGCCCAATCTGAATGAAGAATTATCAAATTGAAATTTCTAGCTCTTCCTCATTTTCAGATGAAACATTTCCCAATAATTTGAGTTCCAAACATACAGCAAAATATCATTCATATTTCTTGTACCTAGATCTTTTGACTTTTAAATTGATGGAAAGTAAAATTTTTTTTTTAACCAAGAAGCTGCCTGTTATACAGATTAGCACATTTTCTAACAGGATATTACTAGCAGTATCGCTAGACAGTACTGCTGTCATGATCAGATCTTAATTTGCTGAGAACACTATCTCCACAGGAATGACTTTTAGCCATTCAGACATGATCTCTTTCTGAATATTCAATATCCAGAAAGAATTACATGTCATTGTTCTTTTCCCCAGCTTTGACAAAAAGAAAACTTGATAAATTACAATGGAAATAAGCAAGGTTTTTTCTTCCCCTCCTTTTTTTCCTGAATTTATTCTTATTTTTTTTCCAATTTAATCTGTTGCCTATTAGGCAGAAATTGACTTCAGCTCTTTCATTAATATGGTTCAGAGACTCTCATTCCAATGGTTTAGCTTGACCAGTGGCCTGGCACCAATCATTGACCTCTTTGTGTTTTAATTATTTGAATCTTATGAAGATACTGTCCATAGGGCTCAAGTCACTGGGCAAGCTAGTAGGCATTGGAGGAGCTGTTATGAGATCAATAGGGCAAATACTACCAGGAAATATAGGAATGCCTACATTTCACTCAACAGAAGCATAAAATCATGCAGAAAGCTTAAATTATTGTGATTTTTCTTTTGTGTTTTCAAGAGGCAAAGGGACAGGACTAAGCCATATATTGCAACTTGACTTTGCCACGGAACTGAAAGAAAAATAAAAAATATGGGTTGAACCACTAGTATTGAAGAGATAATGTCAATAGAGTAAAATATTTTCCCTGGCCAGAGGCCTCTTTATACTATATAAAATTTAGGTAGCATCAAAGCAAGCTGAACTTTATATAATCATCAGTATAAGTGTCATCAATATAAGTTATCAATATAAATGTCTAAAAACTCAGTTGTATAGCAACTCTACCAGCTGAGCTTGAGAAATCAACTTATGCAACTATTCAAGCAGAACAGGCTATCAGCACTAATGAAGAGAGCTAATCATGGAAGATAATATCTATATAAGACTCAATGAGGTCTTAAATCAGATTAGCTGACTCTCTTAGACAATGTAATTTGTGACTCATCTCTGGAAAGCTTCCTAGATGCAAAAAGGTTCTGAGAGGACACTTGGAAGGGCCAAGGCAAGGTAGCCTAATAGATAATATCAGAAAGATGGGAAACAATGCGGACAGAGGTCATATATATTTAAACTGAGTAAAAATTACCCATTTCTGTCTAGTTATCTATACAATGACATAAACCCTCAAAGACTATGTGTACTCAGCTATAAAAGGAATAAACAAGACTGAAAACCAGAATTACTCTCATTCTCTGAGATTCAATCTAATAATGATAAAAGTAACAAGAATAATATATTTATCTATAAATAACTTTCCTTTCCTTACTATTATGACTTTATTTTCCTAATAGCCCTATGAGATGGGTAAAGAAAGGTAAAATTGTCCTCCTCTCTATACAAGGCCAAACCAAAGTCTCAATATCTTAATTGATTTACTTATATTAGCAATAAAAATAGGTTGAAAACTCAAGAAAACAGATTCTTTATTTCACAGGAGACACAAGAAAAGTTAATGTGATTCTCATAAAATGAATCTGATTACAGCCACAAGACACCAATGTGGGATTTCCTTGACAGATTTGGAAACAAAGTCACATTTGTGTATTCATTAGTCTGAACCTACCCTTCTGTGTGCTTTTGCCTTTAGAAATCATAAAAAATAATACTAATGGGCAAATATATCTAATCTACTATCATTAGAAACTTATTTAGGAAGTTTAGGATTTAAAAGTCACAGTACATATAATGGACCACATAAAACATCGACATATAAAATTTTAAAAGATAGGATATATAAGGTGTAAACTCAAATATAATCAAGAATAGAAATAAATTTCTTTAACAAAATAAAGAGAATCTAGAAAATCCCTATAGGAAGCATCATACTTAGTGATAAGTATGAAAATGAAAAGAAATTCTTTTTAAAACCAGGGGTAAAAAACCCAAGAATGCCTGCTACTACTTTTATTTTTCATTATCATGCCTAATGTCAAAACAATTCATCAATAAAATAAAAGAGAAATCAACCAGGGATTAATATCAGAAAGGAAAAGTTAAAAACTATCTTTTTTTGAAGTAATGGGTTATACAATGAAAAAGAAAAAAAAAACAACTCAATGATAGTTAAAATTTCTTTAAAAGGCTGGATATAGATGTTAATCCCAAAACCAATAGCTTTCCTATAACTCATTAATATCTAATTATAAAATATGTTTTAAGTTTCCATTTCTAAAAAGCCATTTATTTTCATTTTGAACTAATTACAGATTCACAGGAAGTTGCAAAGATAGCACAGACAGTTCCCATATACTCTTCACCTGTCGTGTCCCAATGATCACTTCTTATAGAATGATAGTACAATATTAAAGCAAGACATCTGATATTGGTCTAATGTGTGTGTGTATTTTCACACCACGTTATATATATGTAGATTCATATAACCACACAGAGCTGAAAGTTCTTCCACATGCTTCCCTGAGGAGATGTAGCACATGCCTATTCCCTTCCTCCCCACCATCCCTAACACCTACCAACAATTAATTTGTTCTCCATCTCTATAATTTTGTTACGAAGATTAACAAATTGAGTTATACAGCATGTGACCATTTAAGAATGGCTTTTTCTTTTGCTCAGCCTAATGTCCTTGGGGAAAAAAATGGACATTTTGAATATTATAATGTGGCAATTCTAGAAATCTCATTCATCCCCTTCCTCAGAGGTTGTTTTTGTAGTTTACTGTAGGCACTAGCAATTTGTCTAATGACTTTTCTAAACTATTTTTTGTGAAGTCTGTATTCTTTGTAATATGTGTTCTCTGAAGTCTCTGCTCCTTTAGTTTGGATTCAGCTATTGTTTTGACAGATTTTCTTGAATGCCAGAATGCCAGAAGCCAGCTGAGAGGAGACAGAAGAAAATTAGAAGGTGGAGGGAAGGTGGGGCAGAAGGAAAAGAAGAAAAGAAGGAAGAAAAAAAAAAAAAAGAAATGCTCTTCCAGTTTTTGCACATTTGCTCTACACTGGTTCCCTCCTTTAATATTTGGTTAGGCTATTTACAGCCCTGCCTTAGCCTTTGATTGCTGCTTGCACTGAACCTAGGGATGAGTCAGAGGTGAAATGTTTGGGTCTTCTCAAGTCCTTTCTAACCATACCTTCTTCCCCGGACATGCATGTGGCATTTCTCAGCCTTTCACTTTGGTTTTGTCACGTGATTTGCTTTGGCCAACTGGTTAATAGACCCAAGCCAAGCAAGAACATGAAATGTGCTTGAGCAATTAAGAAGTGTTCCCTCTTGTGCTTCTGTCATTGTCATGGGAAGAACATGCCTCCTCCCCACTGGTCCAAAGAGGATGAAAGACACAGATTTACTTCTACTATGAGCCAACAAGATCCATCCATCTATGTGTATTTTGCTTTTAAGAACCCAGCTATTAATGAATAATAGTAAGGAAGGAAATAGGCAGGAGAGGATAATCCTGCCTAAGAATGGATAGAGAGCTTTAAAACATAAGTACTTTAACACACACACACACACACACACAATGGAAGTGTTGGTTTACTTTGATAAGTACAAACTATTTATTCTCAAATATTTATACTAGGAAATAGCAGATAGGGGAATTTGGTGAGCACAGTTTTTCAAGTCTACTTAATTCCTCATGGATGATCCCTCAGGTTTTACCTGTCTATGCCGAGTTTCTTATGTGGCCAACCACATGACTCTGAACATCCTACATAACTACCTTGTATAGTTGGAAAGACTGACATTAGCAAGTCGCATACAAGAATGTAACATTTAGTTTTCCAATATGTTTTCTATCAATCCCATCAATGCCATCTTGTAAAACTTCCGTAAGTTTGTAACAACTGGGCTTTGCACCTGTATAATCACAGTGTAACTTTATAAGACATTTCTGGTCTGTAAGGATAGAATACAGCAGATCTTACTTAGACCTACCACAGGAGATTTACCTTGTGTTTACAGCCAAACAGCAAACAATCTCCCAAATGAATAAATGAACATATTTACCCATTCTTCATATTTACATACTTTTTCCCTAGTAATGAATAGTAGCCCTTGTGTGGGTTTTTTTATTTTTATTTTTTATGTCAATAGCTTTTAGGATACAAGTGTTTTTTGTTACATGGATGAATTAGTGGTGAATTCTGAGATTTTAGTGTACTCATTCCCCAAGTAGTGTACATTGTACCTATTGGTTTTTTGTTATCCTATCCTTCTCTCACTCTCCCTCTTCTGAGTCTCTAAAATCTATTATATCCATCTGTATGCCTTTGTGTACTCATAGCTTAGCTCCTACTTGTAAGTGAGAACATATTGGTTTTGGTTTTCCACTCCTGTGTTACTTCACATAGAATAATTAGATTAGAAATTATTGTATGTGAAAAATTACTTCGCATAGAATAATTAGATTAGAGATTATTCCATGTGAAGAGATTATTCTATGGGCACTTAGGTTGGTTCCACATCTTTACAATTGTGAATTGTCCTGCTATAAACATATGTGTGCAAGTATCTTTTTCATATAATGACTTTTTTTCCTTTGGGTGGATACCCATTAGTGGGATTGCTGGGTCTAATTGTAGATCTACTTTTAGCTCTTTAAGGAATCTCTATACTCTTTTATATAGAGGGTGTATTCATTTATGTTTCCACCAGCAATATATAAGTGCACTTTTCCCAACATCCATGCCAACATCTACTATTTTTTGACTTTTTAATAATGGTCATTCCTGAAGGAGTAAAATGATATCTCATTGTGGTTTTAAATTGTATTTCCCTGCCAGGTGCAGTGGCTCACGCCCATAATCCCAACACTTCAGGAAGCCAAGGCGGGTGGATCACTTGAGGTCAGGAGTTCGAGACCAGTCAGGCCAACATCGTGAAACCCCATCTCTACTAAAAATACAAAAACTAGTCAGGTATGGTGGTGCATGCCTGTAATTCCAGCTACTCGAGAGGCTGAGGCAGTAGAATCACTTGAACCCAGGATGTGGAGGTTATAGTGAGCCAAGATCATGTCACTACACTCCAGCCTGGGTGACAGAGAGAGACTCTGTCTCAAAAACAAAAACAAAAATGCGCTTCCCTGATGATTAGTGATGCTGAGCATATTTTTATATGTTTCTTGGCCATTTGTATATCTTCTTTCAAGAAATGTCATTCATGTCCTTTGCCCACTTTTTAATGGGATTAGTTGCTTTTTTTTCCCCTTGGTGATTTGAGTTCCCTGTAGATTCTGGATACTAGTCTTTTGTTGGATGTGTAGTTTGCAAATACTTTCACCCATTCTGTGGGTTGTCTGTTTGTTATTTATTTTGCTGTGCAGAAGCTTTTCCATTTAATTAGGTCCCATTTATTTATTCGTGTTTTTTTTGCATTTGCTTTTGGGGCCTTAGTCATGAATTCTTTGCCTAGGCTGATGTCTAGAACAATTTTTCCAATGTTGTCTACTAGAATTTTTATGGTTTCAGGTCTTAAAGTCTTTGATCCATCTTGAGTTGATTTTTGTATATAGTAAGAGATTGTGATACAGTTTCATTCTTCCACATGTGGCTTACTAGTTTTCCTAGCACCATTTATTAAATAGGGTGCCCATTCCCCAATTTACATTTTTGTATGTTTTGTTGAAGATCAGTTGGCTGTACATATTTGACTTTTTTTCTGGATTCTCTATTATGTTCCATTGGCCTATGTGCCTACATTTATACCAGAATGATGCTATTTTGGTAACTATAGCCTTACAGTATAATTTGAATTCTGGTAATGTGATGCCTCCTGATTTGTTCTTTTAGCTTAGGTTTGTGTTGATTATTTGGGCTCTTTTTTGATTCCATATGGATTTAGGATTGTTTTTTCTAATTCTGTGGAAAATGATGTTGGTATTTTGATGGGAATTGAATTAAATCTCTAGATTGCTTTGGGTAGTATGTTCCTTTTCTCAATATTGATTCTTCCAGTGCATGAGCATGATATATGTTTTAATTTGTTTGTGTTATCTCTGATTTCTTTCAGCAATGTTGTGTAGTTCTCATAGAGATCTTTTACCTCCCCTTGGTTAAGTATATTCCTAGGTATTTTATTAATATTTTTTGCAGCTGTTGTAAAAGAGATTGAATTCTTTGATTCTCAGCTTGGTCATTGTTGGTGTATAGCAGTGCTACTGATTTGTGTATATTCATTTTGTAACTTGAGACTTAACTGAATTAATTTATCAAATCTAAGAGTCTTTTGGAGGAGTCTTTAGGATTTTCTAGGTATACAATCATATCATTTGCAAACAGCAAGGGTCTGACCTCCTCTTTTCCATTTTGGACTCCCTTTATTCTTCATGCCTAATTGCTGTGGCTAGTACTTCCAGAACTGTGTTGAATAGGAGTGGTGAAAGTGGGCATCCTTGTCATGTTCTTGGGGGATATGCTTTCAACTTTTCCCAATTCAGTATGATATTGGCTGTCGTTTGTCATATGTGGCTTTTAATATTTTGAGGTAGGTCCCTTCTATGCCTAGCTTTTTCAGAGTTTTTATCACAAAGCAGTGCTGGGTTTTGTCAAATGCTTTTTCTGCATATGTTGAGATGATCATATGGTTTTTGTTTACAATTCTGTTTATGTGGTTTATCACATTTATTGACTTGCATATGTTAAACCATCCCTGCATCCCTGGGATAAAACCCACTTGATTATGATGAATTATCTTTTTGATGTGCTTTTGGATTCAGTTAGCTAATATTTTGTTAGGGAGTTTCGCTTCTATGTTCATCAGAGAAATTGGTGTGTAGTTTTTTGTGGTTTTTTTTTGTTGTTGTTGTTGTTGTTTTCTTGTGTCCCTTCCTGGTTTTGCAATGAGGGTGATACTGGCTTCATAGAATGATTTAGGGAGCACTCCTTTCTTAATCTTTTCGAATAGTTTCAGTAGGATTGACACCAGTTCTTCTTTGAATATCTGGTAGAATTCAGCTGTGAATCCATCTGGTCCTGGGCTTCTCTTTTTTTTTTTTTTTTTTTAAGATGGAGTCGCATTTTGTTGCCCAGACTGGAGTGCAGTGGTGTGATCTCACTGCAAGCTCTGCCTCCCGGGTTCACGGCATTCTCCTGCCTCAGCCTCTCGAGTAGCTGGGACTACAGGTGCCCACCACCAAGCGCGGCTAATTTTTTGTATTTTTAGTAGAGACGGTGTTTCACTGTATTAGCCAGGATGGTCTAGATCTTCTGACCTCGTGATCCACCCACCTTGGCCTCCCAAAGTAGTGGGATTACAGGCGTGAGCCACCGTGCCCGGCCTGGTTCTGGGCTTTTTTGTATGTTGGTAATGTTTGAATTACTGATTCACTCTTGCTGCTTGTTATTGGTCTGTTCAAGATTTCTATTTCTTCCTTATTTAATCTAGGAGGTTTGTATGTTTCCAGGAATGTGTCAGTTTCCCCTAGGTTTTTCTAGTGCACATAAATGTGTTCATAGTGGTCTCAAATGATCTTTTGTATTTCTGTGCTGTCAGTTGTAATGTCTCCAGTTTCATTTCTAATTAAGTTTATTTGGACCTTCTCTCTTTCCTGGGTTAATCCAGCTAATGGTCTATCAATTTTGTTTCTTTTTCAAACAACCAGCTTTTTGTTTCATTGATCTTTTGTAATTTTTTGTTTGAATTTTATTTAGTTCTGCTCTGATCTTTGTCATTTCTTTTATTCTTATAGGTTTAGGTTTAGTTTGTTTTGGTTTCTCCAATTTCTTGAGGAACGACATTAGGTTGTCAATTTCTGCCCTTTCAGACTTTTTGATGTAGGCATTTAGTACTATAAGCTTTCCTCTTAGCACTGCTTTTTACTGTACCCCAGAGAGATTATGACTTGTCTCATTATTGTCATTCAATTCAAAGAATTTTTTCATTTCCTTTTTGATTTTATTGTTAACCGAGATATGATTCAGGAGCAGATTATTTAATTTTCATGTATTTGTAGAATTTTCAGGATTTGTTTTGGAGTTGATTTCTAGTTTTATTTCACTGTGGTGTGAGAAGACACTTGATATGATTTCAATTTTTTAACATATTGAGACTGGTTTTGTGACCTATTATATAGTCTATCTTGGAGAATGTTCCATCTGCTGATGAGAAGAATGTATATTCTGTAGATCTTGAATAGAGTTTTCTGTAAATATCTATTAAGCCCATTTATTCTACTGTGTCACTTAAATCCATTGTTTCTCTGTTTACTTTAAGTCTTGAAGATCTGTCTAGTCCTGCCTATGGTGTAGTGAAGTCTCCCACTATTATCGTTTTGCTATTTATCTCATTTATTAGGTCTAGTAGTAATTATTTTATGCATCTAAGAGCTTCAGTGTTTTGTGAATATAAATTTTGATTGTAATATCTTCTTGCTGAATTAATCCTTTTACCATTATATATTGACTATCTTTGTCTTTTTTTTACTGTTGTTGCTTTGAAGTCTGTTTTGTCTAAGAATAGCTATTCCTGCTCACTTTTGGCTTCCATCTGCACGGAATACCTTTTTCCACTCTTTTACCTTGTGTTTATGTGAATCCTTCTGTGTTAGTGGAGTCTCTTGAAGACAGCAGATATTTCTATTGTTATTTTTAAATTCATAATTCATTCTGCCACTCTGTATCCTTTAAGTAATGAATCTAGGGCATTTACATTCAATGTTAATATTTAGACGTGAGGTACTACTGTTCTCTTCATCATATTAATTGTCACATAGATAGGGTTTTTTCCCCATTGTGTTATTGTTTTATAGGACCTGGGAGTTTTAAGTTTTCAAGAGGTTCTGCTTTGGTGCATACTGAACTTTTATCTCAAGGTTTAGAACTCCTTTTAGTATTTCTTGTAGTGCTGGTTTGGTAGTAACAAATTCCCTCAGCATTTGTCTGAAAATGATTTATTTATCTTTCATTTATGAAACTTAGCTTTACAGGATACAAAATCCTTGGCCGACAGTTGTTCTGTTTAAGGGGGTTGAAGATAGGACCCCAGTCTGTTCTGGCTTGTAAGGTTTCTGTCAAGAAGTCTGTTGCTATTCTGATAGGTTTTCCTTTGTAAGTTACTTGATTCTTTTGTCTTACTTCTCCTAGAATTATTTCCTACATGTTGACTTTACTCAGCCTGATGACTATATGTCTTAGTGAAGATTATTTGCAAAATTTTCTCAGGAGTTCTTTGAGCTTCTTTGATTTGGATACCTAGAGCTCTAAGAAAGCCAGAGAAGTTTTCTGCAAGTACTTCCTCAGATAAGTTTTCCAGACTTATTTTCTCTTCTCCCTCAGGAACACCAATTATTCTTAGGTTTGACCATTTTACATAATCCCATATTTCTTGGAGTCTTTGTTCGTTTCTTTTTATTCTTATTTATTTTTGTCTGTTTTGGTTAATTCAAAAGCCTTGTCTTCGAGCTCTGAAATTCTTTCTTCTACTTGTTCTAGTCTATTGTTAAAACTTTCCACTGCATTTTATAATTCGGTCAGTGTGTCTTATTTCCAGAAGTTCTGGTTGGTTTTTCTTGATATCTCTAGAAAATTTTCATTCATATCCTGAACTGCCTTTTAAACTTCTTTATGATGGTTTTCACCTTTGTCTGCTATCTTCTTGAGCAGCTTAATAATTGACCTTCTGAATTCTTTATCTGGTATTTTAAAGATTTCATCTTAGTTTGCATTCATGGCTGGAGAGCTAGTGTGATCTTATGGGAGTGTTATAGCACCCTGTTTTGTCATATTACCAGAGTTATTTTTCTGGTTCCTTTTCATTTGGGTAGACTATTTCTTCTAATTATTCTTAAATTTATGTTAGATTTGACTCTGTTTCTTTTGTTTGTTTTTACATTTCTTTTTTCCCCCTAAGGATGAGAATTTAATGCTTACAATTAATTATAGCCTAATTTGGTTCTTGGTGCTTTCAAAGGAGAAGGCTCTGTAAGAGTTCTTTGGTTATAGAGAGTCTTTGTATGATGGCTTTCTCATATGCTGGTTATAGTAGCAATGTACTCAGTGTGTGAGCAAGTTCACTATCTCCTGTGGGGTTGGAATGGTAGAAATCTCTTAAAACAACTCATTCTCCCATGGCATGCACTTTTTTATTTATTTCTTTTCCCAAGTATTTTATGTACTGGTTTGATTGTTCAGGCTTCAGGCCAGTGGGAGAGGTATCCCATAATAGGAACCTGTTGTGGCTAAAGCAGGTGAATAAATGAAGGCCTAGCCTTGATAGAGGTGGTTAGAGGAGCTTTCAATGAGTTTTAAGAGGTCTTATCTGGGGAAAAGTTCAGAGCCACCTCAGCTCTCCTGCCAAGTCAGCAGGAAAGTTATCCACCTCTCAGACACACTTCTGACCCAGCACTCCAGCTATTTAGATCAGACAAACACCTCTTTTCATCTGCAGGAATGCTGATGTTCCAAACAGAGAGGAATTGTGACTCTGTCTCTCATGCAAACCTGAATCTGGAGGGTGCGCCTACTGCGGGGATGCAGTCATCCTGACATGTTCCAGAAAGGCTGTCTATAGTTGCACCCATGCCAGACTCCCATTGGAAGAAGCCCCAACTGTGTGTATGGTAGTGGGCAAGAGGAGAAAGACTTCCTCTTTCCCAAGGCCCTTCTCATACACCAGGACTATCTGACTGTTGGGATAGGGCTGAAGATTTTCCGTGCTGAACCCAGCACTTGTTCTGAGCCTCTGCTGAAAGCAGCTTTCCACAATGGAAGGATCTGGTGCTCAAGGCCTGTTGTTCAGATTCTTTTATTCCACAAGGTGTTCCCTTGATATGGTACACTCACCCTTCCCCTAGGAGTGAGGATCCCTGGAAGCCAGACTGCTATGAATGTTGTTGCTTCTCTGGGTCTAGCCATCCACTCCAGGCTGGTGTTGGGGAATGTCTGTAAGGTATCTAGTGATACGACCTGTCCTCAAGTTTCCTAGCAGTGGGTGCCAGCACCAGCTCTAATGGTGGAGGCAGGGGAGTGACACGGACTCTGTGAAATTCCCTGGTTATTGATAGCCTTGGTGTGTTGGCTTTCTTGAATACTAGTTATAAAAGTAATGAACTGGTCACCTGGACAGACTCAGGATCTCCTGGTTAGCCAGACTGGTACAGGCAGTAATGATATCTGAGATCACACAGCCATTTTCTCCTTCCTGGGCACACTGTTATTCTCCAGGATACACTGTAATGAACTATGTTGGCTGGCCTCCAGTCAGGATGTGGTGCTTGCAAAAGAGCACCAGCTATGGTAGTAGCAGTGAGATTTTTGCTTACCTTATGTTGCCCAGGGTGGGTACCTACTTTCTTAGGCAATGGTCAGGGCCATGTCGCTCCCAAGAGATACTGTCTTTTGTGTTAAGCTACCAGAGCCAGAGGAGGTAGCAGGGCAAAGCCATGAGGGGACTGGGTCCAGCAGGTTTGTACTCTGAGTCTCCATGTGCAGGGCAAGCAGCAGCCCAATAGGGTGCAGCCTCCTGCTTTCTTCAGGGTCCATAGATTTCTTTGGTTTTCCTGTTCAGTTCTGTGTCACTTCTTGAAAAACAGTTTACTATGTGAATCTGTTCACCCTATTTTGTCCTTCCAAGTGGGGGAGGTATGTTATCAATGCCTTTAACCTGCCATCTTCCCTCCTGCAGGTCTCACACAATTATTGTATCAAAAATAAGTATTTTTGTGTACTAAGTCACATATATATACAAAGACATGGTCTATAATTTATCTCTATACCCAGTAGGTATGAACACCAATGGTACTATTCCAGTGACCTATTTGTGATGTTCATCTTTTTTCCTGACACATTCATTGATTGTATGTGCACATTCTTCAAATGTAATCTGGTTTCTGTACTTGAGGATAATGTGAAAGCAATTGAAGAATGACTCAAAAACTCTCCATTCTTCGACTCCTTGGAGTATGATACAGTTTGGATGTTTACCCCCTCCAAATCTCATGTTGAAATGTGATCCCCAATATTTGGAGCTGGGAGGTATTTTGGTCATGGGGATGGATCCCTCATGAATGGCTTGGTGCCCTCCCCATGGTAATAAGTTCTTGCTCTGTTAGTTCACCCAATAACTGGTTGTTTAAAAGAACCTGGCATCTCTCTTGCTCCCTCTCTCACCACGTGACATGCCTGCTCCTCCTTCACTTTCCACCATGAGTAAAATTTTCCTGACGCCTCACCAGAAGCCAAGCAGATGCTGATGCAATGCCTGTACAGCCTGCAGAAATGTGAGCCAAATAAACCCCTTTTCTTTATATACCCAGTCTTAGATATTTATTTATAGTAATGCAAAACAAACTAATACTGTCTATGTGTATATATATATGTGTGTGTGTGTGTGTGTCTTTAATGAAATTAAAGAAATAATCTACCAAGGGAAGTAAAAGATAATGTCTTGTTATCATGAGTTCAGCAAGTTTCACACATTGTATTTGGCAATCATATTGGTTAAGGTAACTGTGTGTGTCAAGATAGTGACTTCAACAGCTGCAACAGTCAAACCTTGAAATCTCAGTGGCTTAACCCAACAAACATTTATTTTTTCCTCACATTATGGTCTAATAAATCTCATGCAGCTCTCCTTGGTGAATTTTCTCTCAGATGTTACTTAGCAGCTTAAACTGCTTCCATTTTGCAACTCCATCATTGAGGATTCTTCTCTTCCAACTACATGTGTGAAAGGACAGCACAGAGAGCACTGGCTTACTCTTAACTGTCCTGACCTTATGCAACACATCTCTCTTGCTCATCCAAATTCCCTTTATTGCTTAGTCACTTGGTCCCAATCTAATTACATAGCAGGCTTGGAAATTCACTCTTCTTATATATCCAAGAAAAGAAAACTGTGACACGAACATCCTTAACATTACAAATTTCTATTATTTCTTATTTGCATAAAGCCCACACAACAGAGGACAGACTGGAGAGAGGGCAAGCTCTGTTCCCCACAATTATTGAGGGACCCAGTCTTACAGAGGTTTCACTTTGCTTACATGTAGCCTTGAAAGTTGTTTTGCAAGTAGAAATCCATCCGAAAGAGGAGAGAAGAGACAAAGAATGGAAAGCTTCCCTCACTTCTTAAGCACACAGTCTTAAGTAGCACACAATAGTTCTGCTCATATAAGAGTTCCATGAAGTAGTCTCATTTTATCACCTAGATACAAGGAGGAGGAGGGAGTGTTGAGAAATGGAATTCCTAGCCAGACAGCAACTTTCCAGCAGCGACTCCACATTACAAAATGGAAGCATCAATGTTTGGTGGACAACCAGTCATTGCTAATTTGGTTCATTGGCCAGTTATCTCTCCCAACCCAAGCCAGACCCCAGAAAAGCCAGTGGTCAAGCTTTGCAGTGATAAGACAAAAGTTTTCTATTACAAGTTTTTTGTAGTGCAAAAGTTTTAAAGAATCAAAATTTTTAAGAAAAAAAGAAACCAAGAATTTAATATTATATCTATTAAATATAAGTTATTCCAGCCATTAAAAATACAAGTTTTTTAAAAAGAATACAAAACCATATGCTAAAAATGATTGAGAAAACAGTGGAAGACTACTTAAAAAGTTAGGTATTAGCTGCAGAAAAGTAATAATGCTAGATAAATAAGATTAGTAAGGATTTTTTTTTCTTATTTTTCACACTTTCTTTTGAAATACTTTATACATTTTTATAAATAAATACCCACCAACGTACACATACACACATACACACAGCACAGATTGGCAAGATAAAAACTGATACCAAATAGAAATTTTAAAGTTTTAATGAACCCTTATAACTATGAAATATGTATGAAATTCTACCCTTATAAGTGGGTATCCTTTAATCATGCATTGTATTTTTATTCCAAAAAATAAGTTTTCAGATTGTTAGAGATAGAAAACATACATCTTTTAAAAACTTGTATTTTTACATCGTTCCCCTTTTCCCATTTTGAAAAAGCTGCAAAAAAAAAAGGTTCTGTAAGAAACCCGAAAATAAACTAGATCTTTGATGAAACAAACAAATAAATATTACTCTAACTTTGCATGCGTATATATATGACTCCCAATTGTAATGAATACTTGCCAGAATGAGAGAGGATACCGAGAGGAGAGGCTGAGACTGAAGAGCTGCTGCTAAACCCCTCAGATCACTGAGTTTTTCAAAATTAGGGGCAAAGCATGAGGGAAAGTTCATAACCTCTTGACAAAATAATTCCTCGTCTGCAAAAAGAGTAAGACATATGGGCTGCCGTAGGATCTTTCTGTTTGTGTAGAAAAACACTAAATGCCACAGACGGTCATGTTGAAGATCTTTATAACCATACCACACACAAGGCAGAGAAGACTCTGAGCGAGAATCTTGCACCAATAGGCTGGGCATGGTGGGTCACCATTGTAATCCTAGCACTTGGGAGGCCGAGGCAGGTAGATCACCTGAGGTCAAGAATTTCGGGCCAGCCTGGCCAACATGGTGAAACCCCGTCTCTACTAAAAATACAAAAATTAGCCAGGTGTGGTGGCAAGCCTCGGTAATCCCAGCTACTCGAGAGGCTGAGGCAGGAGAATCGCTTGAATCTGGGGGGCCGAGGTTACAGTGACCCAAGATCATGCCACTTCACTCCAGCCTGGGCAAAAGAGCAAAACTCTGTCTCAAAAAATAAATAACTAATTAGTTTAAAAATTAAAAAATATATTAATAAAAGAAAAGGAAGGGTTAAACTTGCTAGCAGCATACACACCACAGAGGAAAAATCTAGTAAGACGCTTCCCTATAAGCCAAGCAGATTTCTATCTACCCTTGAGTTTAGCCTTTTCTCCTTTCCTTCACTATCAGCTAGCTCATCTCAGGAAGAACTTGCCTCGTTCAAAGATGATTGGTAAGTCAAAAGAATAAGTACAAGATTTCTAAGACTACTAAAGGAAAAGGAAAGAAAAAGATTTGGCAAATATTAGTCATGGGCTGGGGGAACATTTCTCCTTCACTCCTGATGCTTCTCTTTGCGGTGGAAGTTCCTGACCCTCTCCACACCCTCACATGTTACTCCCTAGAGGAAGAGGAGTGACTTAGTCAGATTGAGAGGTTTAAAAATGAAGATGGGCAACTGAGAGGTGAGTTATGTAAGGAGGACATTTCTCATCCCTTCCCTATGCTGTAGGTCTGTTCTAAGGTCTGCTGCAGAGTAACAGTACCAGGTGGTTTTATATTAAAAGTGTTCTTGCCAATAGACATGTCTCATTTTCCTCTCACTTTTATCAATAAAAAGTGCTATTTTAACTTCTTAATGCCTCACTCTTCGTTTTATTATTGGATTATTTCCGAACTAGGTAAGAAGAAAGGATGTTGTCTATTGAATGCCTTGGAGAAAAGGAAAAGAAAGGGAAGGGGAGGGGAGGGGATGGGAGGGGAGGGGAGGGGAGTGAAAGGGAAGGGAGGGGAAGGGAGGGGAAGGGAGGGGAGGGGAAGGGAAGGGAGGGGAAGGGAGGGGAGGGGAAGGGAAGGGAGGGGAAGGGAAGGGACGGGAAGGGAAGGGACGGGAGGGGAGGGGAGGGGAGGGGAAGGGAAGGGAAGGGAGGGGAGGGGAAGGGAAGGGAAGGGAAGGGAAGGGAGGGGAAGGGAAGGGAAGGGAGGGGAGGGGAAGGGAAGGGAAGGGAAGGGAAGGGAGGGGAAGGGAAGGGAAGGGAAGGGAGGGGAAGGGAAGGGAAGGGAGGGGAGGGGAAGGGAAGGGAAGGGAGGGGAGGGGAAGGGAAGGGAAGGGAGGGGAGGGGAAGGGAAGGGAAGGGAAGGGAAGAAGAAGACCCAATAAAAGACCATTGTGTTCCACAATGGTTGAATAAGTTTACAGTCCCACCAACAGTGTAAAAGTGTTCCTGTTTCTCCAAATCCTCTCCAGCACCTGTTGTTTCCTGACTTTTTAATGATCACCATTCTAACTGGTGTGAGTTGGCATCTCATTGTGGTTTTGATTTGTATTTGTCTGATGGCTAGTGATGATTAGCATTTTTTCATGTGTCTGTTGGCTGCATAAATGTCTTCTTTTGAGAAGTGTCTGTAGGGACATGGATGCAGCCAGAAACCATCATTCTCAGTAAAATATCGTAAGAACAGAAAACCAAACACCGCATGTTCTCACTCATAGGTGGCAATTGAACAATGAGAACACTTGGACACAGGAAGGGGAACATCACACACCGGGGCCTGTTGTGGGGTGGGGGTAGGGGGAGGGATAGCATTAGGAGATATACCTAATGTAAATGACAATTTAATGGGTGCAGCAAGCCAACATGGCACATGTATACATATGTAACAAACCTGCACATTGTGCACATGTACCCTAGAACATAAAGTATAATAATAATAAAAAAGACCACTGTGATGAAGTTCTTTCTTCAGAACATAAGTCTGCAAATTTTTAAGCAGTGAGTTCAAGTATTCAATGAAAAAATAGCAACACACAGTAGAGACAAAATATTACTTTGATGAAGAGGTCAGGAAAGAAGTAAAAACGTGTAAATCCAACAATAAAGTAAAGACTTCCTGGAATCAATAATGAGTGTCATAGACAATACTGTAGTTAGGGGATAGAGTAAGGGCTAAAATAATTGGGTAAATTATAGATGAAGAACAGAACCAAAACATGTTAAAAACTATTGCAAATATTCATATAATTATTGACAAAGATGGAGTGGAGTTAAGAGTTAAGTCTTCCTACTTTCTCATCCTGGGGACAAAAATCATTATTTAAATCAAGTGATTGAGGCATAAGTAAATCCTCAGATGTTGCATTCAAAATGAAAATAATCAAGATGATACGGCTTAAAGTGCGGAGAGGGAAGACAGGTGAGGTGAGAGGAAATATAGTAATTTTGTAATTATGCTTAGTGGAAAAGCAGTAGATATATTCTAAATAAATGGAGAATTAAGTATACAATATAATTATATATGTGTATACTTTATCATTAGGAAAATTAAAAATAGATGTAACAACTACAAAGTTATCAAAAGAAACATATGCAAACAATATATTATATATACAGTTGTGTATATATATGTGTGTGTGTTATATAGTAAAAGATAAAATTACAAAAGGAGCATTACAAACAGAAAGCAAAAGTGAAATAATGTAATAAGCTGAGACCAGAAACATCTGTCATATCAATAAGTATAATGCATAAGCAAATAAATAAAAATTCAGATTGGATTGAAAACCATAACTCCAAATAATGTTGTCTTAATAGAATCTTCTTGAGTAAAGTGACTCTGAACACATTAAAAGTCAAATTATTGGAAAGTGACTTATTTTGAAAGTAATTAACCTAAATCACTATATTTCCAAAAGCAATCATTTGGAAGGATTACTAAAAGGAGAAAATATCTAAATTAAAGTTAATGCAATACAACAAAGATACATCCAAAGGGCAATTGTAAATGGAGCAAAGTTATTTCAACACACATGACAGATGAAGGGTAGAATTCCTTAAAATTATTAAAAGAAGACTAAAATACAATAGGAAATAAAAGTTTTCAATTAGATCATAGAAATTAAAACATAAGTGGATCTGAATACTTTAAAAAAGATGCTTAATCTTACTTATAATTTAGAAAGTATGAATTCACTTTGTAATGAGGTGCTATCTTTCACTCATCAGATTGATAAAAACAAAAAAGTTCAGTCACACAGTGTGAAGAATTGTATGGGAGAAAAAGCACTGCCATACCTCAATGAAAGGCAATTCTGCAATATCTATAAAGTATCCACAAACATAAAATTGGTATTTCGTTTACTCTGTGTGTATGTGTGTGTGTGTGTGTGTATGTGTGTGTGTGTGTTTGGTAACTGAAGTATGTCTAATGCAATCTCTGAAAACTGAAAAGAAGAGTGATCTGTGAGACAGACAAGGATGAGAGGAAAAGCACTTTCCATTTATGCCATTCCAAGCCTCAAGTCCTATGTGCACTTATTCCAAAAACAAAGGAGAAAAGGTGGGAGATAAAGAATACTGATATAGTTTGAATGTTTGTCCCCTCCTAATCTTATGTTGAAATGTAATTCCCAGTGTTAGAAGTAGGGCCTGGTGAGAGGTATTTGGATCATGGGAGTGGATCTCTCATAAATGGCTTGGTGCCATCCCCTTGGTGATTGGTGAGCTCTCACTTGAGTTCACCTGAGTTTGCTTGTTTAAAAGTGTGTGGCACTTCCCCACTCTCATCCCTTGCTCCTGCTTTCCTCATGTGACATGCTGGCTTCCCCTTCACCTTCTACCATGATTGCAAGCTTCCTGAAGCCTCTCCAGAAGCAGATGCTGGCACCAAGCTTCCTGTAAAGCCTGTAGAACCATGAGTCAATTAAACCTCCTTTCTGTATAAACTACCCAGGTTCAGGTATCTCTTTATAGTGTCACAAAAACTTACTAATACAAACAGGAAAAGGGTGGAAAAAGAGAAAGGAGGAAAGGAAGAAAGAGAAGGAGAAAGAAGAAAAGGAACAAGAACTCTGACAGTAAAATTCTGTGGGGCTATTAAAATTATTAAAGTGTGACATAAAAAGATCCTCAATGTTATACTATTAAATAAAAATGAATATACACTATAGTTTGTATAATGCCCTTTTATACATGAAAAATAAATGGATAGGCATAAGTAACTTCACCGTGGTCACACTCACAAGAAAGATTGAAAATGAAAGATTAGGAACCCTTGACTTTGCTTTACATTTGATAAACATCTCATAAACATTAGCATTTAAGCCTTTTTTAAAAAAAGTATCAATAGGGTTTATCAGGAATTTTGGACAGTAGGTGATTTTTTTAAATGCTTTTTTTTATTTCAAAAACTGTTAACAGCCTTTTAAACATTTTTTCAGTCTCAAAGGAAAAAAAGTTCCCACTTTCATATATTATCTAATATGTATACTACCAATGTATTAGTTTGTTTTCACACTGCTATAAAGAACTACTTGAGATTGAATAATTTACAAGAAAAGAGACTTCATTGACTCACAATTTTTCAGGCTTAATAGGAAGCATGGCTAGGAGGCCTCAGGAAACTTACAATCATGGCAGAAGGTGAAGGGGAAGCAAGCATGTGTTACCATGGTGGAGCAGGAGAGAGAACACAAGGGGGAAAGCACCACAATTTTAAATCATCAGATCTTGTGATAACTCACTCACTACCATGAGAAGAGCATGGAATAAATCCACCTCCATGATCCAGTCACCTCTCACCAGGTCCCTGACATTTGGGGATTACAATTTGACATGACATTTGGGTGGGGACACAGAGCTAAACCATATCATTCCACCCATGGCCCTCCCAAATCTCGTGTCCTTCTCACATTTCAAAACCAATCATGCCTTCCCAACAGTCCCCTGAAGTCTTAACTCATTCCAGCATTAACTCAAAAGTCTAAGCCCAAAGTCTCATCTGAGACCAGGGGAATCCCTTCCACCTGTAAGCCTGTAAAATCAAAAACAAGTACAATGGAGGTATAGGTATTGGTTAAATGCTCCTGTTCCAAATGGGAGAAATTGGCTAAAACAACAGGGTTACAAGTGTCATGCAAGTTCAAAACCCAGCAGGGCAGTTATTAAATTTTAAAGCTCCAAAATAATCTCTTCTCACCCCATCTCTTACATCCAGGGCATACTGATGCAAGAGATGGGCTCCCAAGCCCTTGGGTAGCTCTATCCCCATGGTTCTGCAGGGTACAACCCCACAGCTGCTTTCACAGGCTGGCATTGAGTGCCTGCCACTTTTCCTGGTGCACCATGCAAGCTGTCAATAGATCTACCATTCTAGTGTCTGGTGGATGGTGATCCTCTCATAGCTCCACTAGGCAGTGCCCCAGTGGGGACTCTCTGTGGGGGCTCCAATCCCACATTTCCCCTCTGCACTGCCCTAATTGAGGTTCCCCTTGAGGGCTCTACCCCTGCAGCAGATTTCTGCCTGGATATCCAGGTGTTTCCATATGTCCTCTGAAATATAGGCAGAGGTTCCTAAACTCTTGCCTTCTGTACACCTGCAGGTCCAACATCACAAGGAAGTTGCCAAGGCTTGGCGCTTGCACCCTCTGAAGCAATAGCCATAGCTGAAGCTGGAGTGGCTGGAACTCAGGGTGCCATTTTCTGAGGCTGCATAGAGCAGCAGGACCCTGGGCCTGGCCCATGAAACCATTATTCCCCCCTAGGCCTCCAGGTCTGTGATGGGAGTGGCTATTGTGAAAATTTCTGAAATGTGCCAGAGACATTTCCCCCACTGTCTTGGCAATTAACATTCACCTCCTCTTTACTTATGCAAATTTCTTCAGCCAGAAGCTTGAATGGCTTCCCCCCAAAATGGGTTTTTCTTTTCTACAACATGGTTAGCCTACAAATTTTCCAAACTTTTAGGCTCTGCTTACTTTTTAAACATAAATTTCAATTTCAGACCACCTCTTTGTGAACTCATATGACTGCATGCTTCCAGAAACAGCCAGGTCAAATCTTGAATGCTTTGCTGCTTAGAAATTTCTTCTGCCAGATACCCTAAATCATCTTTCCCAAGGTCAAAGTTCCACAGATCCCTAGGGTAGGGTCAAAATGCCAACCATGTCTTTGCTAAAGCATAGCAAGAGTGACCTTTGCTCCAGTTACCAATAAGTTCCTCATCTCCATTCGAGATCACCTCAGCCTGGACTTCATTGTCCATATCACTATCAGCATTTTGGTCAAAACCATTCTCTAGGAGATGATCTAGGTCAAAAACAAGTATCTAGGAAGTTCCAAACTTTCCCACACCTTCCTGTCTTCTGAGCCCTCCAAACTGTTCCAACCTCTGCCAGTTACCCAGTTTCAAAGTTGTTTCCACATTTTCAGGTATCTTTATATAGTGTTCCACTCTCCTGGTACCAATTTTATGTCTTAATTTGTTTTCACACTGCTATGAAGAACTACCTGAGACTCAAAACTACCCAAGTCACTGAAAAAGTTTTCATTGACTCACAGTTTTGCAGGCTTAACAGGAATCATGGCTAGGAGACCTCAAAAATCTTACAATCATGGCAGAAGGCAAAGAGAAAGCAAGCATGTCTTACCTGGTGGCAAAAGAAAGACAGCAATGTAGGTAGTGCCACACTTTTACTCTCAGATCTCATGAGAGCTCACTCACTATCATGAGAAAAACAAAGAAGAAATCCACCCCCACAATCCAATTACCTCCTACTAGGTCCCTCTTCTGACACGTGGGAATTACAATTTGACATGAGATTTTGGTGGGGACACAGAGCCAAATCATATCAATCAAGAATGCTATCAAGATACTGGCCCTGGTTTGGCCCTGATCTCAGTAAAGTTGGTGAAACTAAGAGCATGTAAAAGGCAGCAACCAATACTCAGTTTCCTAAAGTAGAAGGTGGACAGGATCCCTGTCAGTTGGTCTTCTGTGTTTCTGGATTACACTGCAGCACTTCAGAAGTTTGGGGTCCTAGACCATGTGGTGACCTATCAAAGGATCAGCAGTCAAGTTGGCAGTTTTGGAGGAAAAAGCATAGCAAAGAATCGCTTTTTTTTTTTTTAATGTAAATGTGAAATTAAATTTTATTTTTTATAGAAATACCATGAAGTTATTTATAATACTTATATTTCTAAACAATTTTTAGATACTTCAAGATCTTTGGAGGTCTGGTTCATCTTGACCAAAGGCTTTTATCATGTCAGTTCTATATTAATTATTTTGTGTTTTAATTTGCATGCCTCATTGTCACCATGTTATATTATATTCCAAATTCACAGAACTGAATCAATGTCTCAAAGGGATTCATTGAAATGGCAGCATTACTACCGCAGTTCAGAGTGGGGAAAAAAATGTAATTTTAAATATACTGAGATTAGTGACACTGTAGTTATAGTAATTCCCTACAGGTAGCCCTAAAAGCACAAAAGGAAAGTACAGCTAGAAAGTGAAATGATGAATATCAAAAAATCTGATTTTATTTGGTAGAGCAATCCATTTTGTCCTTTTTCAGTTTGGCACTGTCTGTATGAAACATTATCAAGCAGCATTATGAAGGCACAGAAGTTTACACATCATTTTAAGACAAAACACAGTGCCCTCACTAGCAGGCAAATTGATCTTTTCCTGGAATGTTTTCCAGTATCAAATTCATTAATTTTGTGGCAAACATACACAGACTAATAAGCATCACTCAAAGTTGCACCCTTTCTAGAAAATGCAAATTTCAGTCACCTTATTGACAAGAAGATAGTAAAACAGTGTAAAATTCATGGATGTTGTGTGCAGTAAAAAAGTAGAAAGAGCCATAGGATTGATTTTCAAAGGGTACTGCTAGACATAACACAATGTCACTGGCATTCAATGTGAGTGAGCAATGACTACTATTCTGTTTGTGGTGCCAGAGACTTAACTTCACACATACAAAGTATATGAATCTGTTCTTGGTTTATGTGCAGCATATATATGTGAGAACCATTTTTCTGTTATCCTTTGAAAGCACTTACTCTAAAAAACACATATGATATAAAATATCTGATTTCAAAAAACCATTTTCTGAGCTGTAAAGGCTGGAAAAGCATCAGCACTGAGTACCTGCATTGCAGGTGCAGCCTCGAGAGAAACCACTGTGATCCAAAGATTGTATGGGAACCTCAATTCAGACGGTGCTTCCTATGCAGGGAATGGTAGGGTTGCATGAAGAACATGATGAAAATTATGAATATGTCTAAGGGAAGATACTGTATCTTTTTTCCAATCTGATATTCCTAAGAAATATTCAGTAAGTTTAAGACATATTTCACACTGAAAAACATTCTCAGTTCAGATCAAAGATATAATTTACTAAGTGTTTTCTGGGTCCCAGGCATTCTACTTATATTGTAGTATTTAATTCTCACCACATACCCTATGTGGAAAGTGGTTTTGTTCCAATTTACAAGGCAATAAGGACTTTTACAAGTTCAGTAACTGACATTTTACTTTTAAAAATCTAACTTGAGACTTACAAAGTCTTTTTTTTCCCCACTATATTTAGTAAATTAACTATATCCAGTATGCATTTTTTTTTAAATGAATAGATCACAAAGCTCTTTTGCAGTCAGCAGAATCTTTGTTAAGACTAGAGAATATATAGTACCTGTCTATTTCTCTACCTATCTACCTATGTCTCTATCTGTGTATCTCATATATGTAATAACACCTGATGGTAAATAAAAACCTTAATGTTTATAACTCATCTTAAATATTCACATATAGAACTGAACGTAAAATTTTTAAAACAGATAGTATTATACAAATGAAACAGCATAGATTCACAGAATGGAGTCTAAAATACAGCTACACAATTACTTGAAGGCAGGAACAATATCATTTCCTCCTTGTACTCTTGTATTCCACACTGCCCTAAGCATAGTGCTGTTAAATACAGTTTTAAAATAATATCACATAATAATTTACTTCAATAATATTATGAAGGAAGATTTGGCAAACAGACTGCTTGATCCATATAGCCTGCCAAGTAGAGCAAAATATATTTTCCAAAGTCTATCTTCTGGACTAATTTTCTGATTTGATTGTCCTCATGTCCTTCCAGATCAAATTTAAAAATTTTGTCAAACTCTGCCTTTGGTTGACTGGACATATTTACTCAACTTGTTACTGTATTTCGGGAAAAATGCTTACTTCCCACACATGTTGTCACCTTTGCATTTGTGAATTAGGTCAATCTAAACAAATAGGATTTAAAGACATTATCTAAGAAGCAGAAATTAAAATTGGGTGTGGTTGTTAATCAGACTAAGGCTACTCTTTGATCAACTCAAGCAATGGTGACGGCACAGATGGCAGGTCTTCCAGATAAGAGCATCTATTCTAATCAACAGAATCCAAAAGTGCAGCTCTCTTGGCTGCCTGGGCACACTGGTAACAAGGCCCAAGGCTAACACTGCTGATGCTTCCTCCACACTTAGTGTGTGCCTCCGTCATAGTGTTCATTTCTAAGTGCTTTATAGAATATATGTCTTGGAGTTTGCTCAGAGCATTTTTTTTTTACCGTAATGATGAGGTATATTTGATTTATTGAACCCAAGGAAGGTTTTCCTTGATTGAAAAGACCATAGGCAAATTAAAATAGCTAGAATTCTTCACTGTTAGACCTTATGTCTTTGTTAACTTAAGCCTCCTTAGCATTTATATCCATAGATAATTCTTTGTCTTCTGGAAATTTCCTCCCAGAGGGAATAAAATTCTCAAATTTCTGAGGGGATAAAATTCTGAGTTGTCTGTGGGATCATCTGGTCCTCTTCAGCTTGCCCCCAATGGAAATATCATCAAGACTTGTAAGGTCTTTTCTTTTCCACTCTCTGTTGATAAGCTCTGTCCTGTTTGTTCCTCCTCTTTTAGGTCCAAGGGATGTTTGTGATAACTATGGGCTGCTTGAACATCTCTTTCAGGTTACTTGTACACATGGATAGCTTGGGCTTTCTCACAGGATGGTAGACTTCTTGCATGACAACTGACCTTCCCCCAAAAGGTGTAGTTCAAGGACAGGAAGTAGACACTACCTGTCTACTTTACCACCTGATCAAGAAACTGACACAACCTCACTTCCACTGATGTCTAGCGGTGAAACCACATATAGAATGTACCCAGATTTGAAAGAAGGAGCAATAGTCACTTTATCTAGATGGGGGTACCTACCAAAGAATTTGCTGCAAATCTTAATCAGCTATAATCATCCAGTTGTAACTCAACTCAAGATGAGTTAGACTGCCTATTCCGATTCCAAGCCTGGCTGCTGAAAGTTCCCAGGGAAAATCACACCACTGTGAAGGCTCATGTTAGCACAGAATCTTCATCTTCAATCTCATTTGCAACTCAGTGCTATTCATCTCTTTCTTCTCTTCAATAACCATTATTAACTGCTACCCTTCTCTAACTTCCTAACCCACCATCAGTCTGATGCGTCTCAGGAGACAATCTTACCTTCTGCTTTATAGGAGAAAATAAGGCCATCAGATAGGACTCCCTCAACTTCTAGTCACTGCAGCTACAGACTTACCTATATTCTTACCTACTCCCTCCATTAGTCAAAAGAGAACAGGTTCTTCTGTTTTCTGTGGCCAATCTGTCTAGATCCTGCCCCTCCCTATCTCCTCAGTTATTTGTCATAATAAATTTCCCCTCTCATCCACCTTTACAACCTATCCCTCTATTTTATTTATTTATTTATTTATTTAATTTTGAGAAGGAGTCTCACTCTGTCACCCAGGGTGGGGTGCAGTGGAGCAATCTCAGCTCACTGCAACCAACGCCTCCTGGGCTCAAGCGATTTTCCCACCTCAGCCTTCTGAGTGGCTGGGACTACAGGTGTGCAACACCATGCCTGGCTAATTTTTGTATTTTTAGTAGAGATGGGGTTTTTCCATGTTGGTCAGGCTGGTCTCCAACTCCTGACCTCAAGTAATCCACCACCTCCAACTCCCAAAGTGCTGGAGTTACAGAGGTGAGCCACCACACCTGGCCCTATCAATTCTCCTGCCTCAGCCTCCCGAGTAGCTGGGACCACAGGAGCCCACCACCAAGCCCAGCTAATTTTTTGTATTTTAGTAGAGACAAGGTTTCACCATGTTGCCCAGGCTGGTCTCGAACTCCTGAATTCAGGCAATCCGCCCGCCTCGGCCTCCCAAAGTTCTAGGACTACAGGTGTGAGCCACCATGCCCAACCTATCCATCTATTCTTGACTTATAATTAGCCTTTAACCAGTCTCAAGTTTATCTTAAAAGGATAAAATTCCCCATGATTCAATGACCCCTCCAGCTAGTAGTCTCTCACTTCTCATTACATGAAGAACTTTTTTGAATGAAGAAAATGGACTACATCTTTATGGTATGTGGACATATACACTTTCATATATGTCAAAATTTGTTTCCTTAATATTTGTATTACTATTTGTCATTAACATGTACACATATCGACATGTGCATTTACAGTATACAAATATGTGCATTTATAACATATGCACATATCAATGTGCATTTATAGTAAACACATATATCAATATGTGTATTTATAGTATTAAAGTATATCTCAGTATGCAAAAGAAAACTAAACCAGGGTGAAATGTACCCAACTTTAACTTTCGATATAGCTTAGACTGTACTAATATTTTTGAAAGAATGTTTATAATTTAGCTCTCAAAGTGATTCAATTGTGATTAAAATCATCTAATTTATTAAGTATGATATTTCACTTGGGAAGTCTTGCTAATTAAGAAAAAATTAACCTATAAATCATTTTAAAACATAACAAAACATGGGAAAATATTAACAAAAATAGACATATCTCTCTTTTGAGGAAAGAGAGAGACCCTCTCATATTGTTTTATACTCAGTACCTGTTTTAAGAAAAAAACAAGGAAGTAAAACCAAAGACAGGCAGCCCGGTGCCAGGCCCAATACCAGGACTGGGCCTGCCTGGCCTAAACCCAGTAGTTAAAAACCAACTCATAACTTAGAAACTGATGTTATTCATAGATTCCAGACATTGTATAGAAGAACACTGTGAAACTCCCTGCCCTGTTCTGTGTCTCTCTGACCACTGGTGCATGCACCCCCCGTCACGTACCCCCTGCTTGCTCAAATCAATCACGACCCTTCCATGTGAAACCTTTAGTGTTGTGAGCCCTTAAAAGGGACAGAAATTGTGCACTCGGGGAGCTCAGATTTTAAGGTAGTAGCTTGCCAATGCTCCCAGCTGAATAAAGCCCTTCCTTCTACAACCCAGTGTCTGAGAGGTTTTGTCTGCAGCTTGTCCTGCTACACTTTGAACTTAGCAAGCCAACTTTTGTAAATCTATAGAAATAGAAATGCCAGTTTTTTAAGGAATGTAGACAGATAAAAGAATAATTGTTTATAGAATAAAATTACTGGAAACAAAGTGAATGCTCATCAATACAGCATTAAACAAATTGTAGTCACATTTCTACCATGGAATGTGGCGAAAGCCAAAAAAAGAATATTAGGTCTATAACAGGTTACTTGGTGGGGTTACTATATTTTTTAAAGATATAAGCAAGATGCAAAGAAGTGTGTTACTGCAGTTTTTTAAAGCAATGGTACACAGTCCTTTTACCCAAGTTTATTGATTATATGAACAGGGAGAAATTTAAGAATACACCCCAAGCAGTTAAACTTAGTTATCTGTGTATGGTGGTGTAGGGAATAAGGTTAAAGAAGGAGAGGAATGTATTATTTTTTTAAAGACAGTGCAAAAAAGCAATAACATCTAATTTGGTCCTAAGTTAAGATTAACAAGTGAGAGAACGCTCCGTAGACCAGTGGAGTCTAAGTAAAAAGAGAGTACTTATTTCGAGGGTGATGAAGAGTTCTTTATTCATACATTCTGTGCAAAATGAAGCTCAAGAGGCCTTTCCTGAAATTCCTTCTAATGGTCCTGAAAGGGCCAATCCTCATGGGAAAGAGATACTAAGCTCTCGAGTATCTATCTCCCCAGCTTTTTAGTCTAATATACCTTTTTCCCAATCACGTTTTCTGAATGACACTTTTTCTGTGTACTGTTCTCTTCTCCACCCTGCCTGAAAAATGTACTACCTAGATTTAGCATGCTTAGTGTGTAGATACTGTAGCCCACTCTGTCTTTCACAAAGGTTTGGCTTTTCTGCCTGTTGTTGGCTCATATTGGGTTGAAACTCAAAAATAGCCATGCATCTTGTTAGTGTCAACACCTAATCTTTATTCCTCACCTTTCATAGGGACAGAAACAATATGTACACTACTGACCAGGAGGGAACAATCTGACTCTCTCCTGTCCCACTTTCTCTCTTCCATTGGAGGAGGATGTGACTTGGAGGAGGATGGGCTGGTAAGCTCAAGGAAGAAATTCAACTTAGCCCTTCTAAATTCTCTGCCTCATGTCTTTCTGCCTGGAAAGGCCACCATGTAATGAGTCTAGCAGGGAAAGTGGTGCTCTTCAAGGGGAGGCCTGCTGTTGTTGGTTTTTTCTCCTTTTGTTCTAAGCTATGTGAGGAAAGAGGGGATGTTTATGTCATGTGCATCTCTGTGAAGAAACCACCAAACAGGCTTTGGGTGAGCAATAAAGCTTTTAAATCACCTGAGTGTAGGCGGGATGAGTCCGAAAAGAGAGTCAGCAAAGGGAGATAGGGGTGGGGCCGTTTTATAGGATTTGAGTAGTTAAAGGAAAATTACAGTCAAAGGGGGTTGTTCTCTGGTGGGCACAAGGTGCTCAGTGGGGGAGTTTTTGAGCCAGGATGAGCCAGGAAAAGGAATTTCACAAGGTAATGTCATCAGTTAAGGCAAGAACTGGCCATCTGGATGTGTATGTGCAGGTCACAGGGGATATGATGGCTTAGCTTTGACTCAGAGGCCTGGGAGTTGATATCCCATTTCTCCTAAAATCAAAACCTCTGAGATATTGACCTGTATCTTACTATAGGAACTTATTCACTTGATTGACCCTATACCCATTCAATCAGTTTCCAGGACAGAAATTATTAATCACGTGAGTTTAAGGAATCTTTGAACACCATGAAAATATATGCATAATCTTGTATTCATTTGCAACTTTAATTTGCATCAGATTTTGCAAAAGATTCATAACTCAACACTGGCTTAGAACTACTGCTCTTGAAATATCCCACTGAGCTTCTATTTCTTATACCCTGCCTGATGCACCTAGTTCTTAATTTATTAGCAGAAGTAAATGGTCTTTTCTCCATCTAGGTAGTTATCTCTAATTATTTCCGGAGGAATCTCTGACTGATATTTGCTTTTAAAAATTACCATTTTGCAATAGCAGTGGATCTCAAACTTACATAAATAGAAGGCACATTAGCAAAAGCCATTATCCTCACAAAAGCTCAACACAGAAATAATCAACTATAATCTATAATCCTTGGGGACAAATGGGTTTCAAAATTCACACTTTATCAAACTCTCACACTCTAGAAAGGTAATATGGTTCATATATTATATATTACTTGATGTCTCCAAAAGGGTCTGGAGCAATGTTTTAGGATCAGATGTACTAGTTTTTCCACAAAACATAAATATTTACACTAGGTGGGATAGAGACTATAAATAGTGCCAGGTTTAGGTCAGGTTTTTCCTACCAAATGAATTATAAAATATTTGTTTTTTAGTGTTTGTGGGAGATGTGGCCAAGGGATTGTGAATGTCTAAAGATTGTCTTTGTCTCCCTTCAATCTTGCTTTGTATGGAGCAAAATAACTCCAGTCTTCTCAATATTTTCCTCAAAGTCTATTTGTCAGTGGTGGCCAAGATGACCAACTAGAAGCAGCTACTGTATGTCACTCTCACGGAGAGGAATGAAAGAGTTGAGTAAATACAGGACCTTCAGTTGAAGCATCCAGGTACACGCATTGGGACTAATCAATGAAACAACTCAACCCATGGAGAATGGAGAAAAGCAAGGCAAGATGACAGTCCCAGGAGCTACACGGAGCCAGGGAAAACTCTCTCACCCAGGGAAGCAGTGAGTAAACCCACACTTCTCTCACAGATCTTTGCAACCCTAGGATCAGGAGATCCCCTTGGGAACCCACTCTACCGGGGCCTTCAGTCTGACATGCAGAGCTACATGGAGTCTCAGAAGAACAGCCACTCAGGCACACACACAGCCCTGGGAGCCTTAGATGACCAGGCTTCAGGCAAAAGCAGTTGCAACTCTGGAAAAGTGGGAAGTTAGACCCCTCCCTGTACATACCCCTGGGAAAGGGACTGAATTCAGGGAGCTGAGCAGCCACAGGCTGCAGGCCTCACTTTCACAGCCCTGGCAGGGTAAGACTCACTGGCTTGGAACTCCAGCCAGCCATGGCCACTAGTAGCCTTACACCAATCTGAGATGGAACTCCCAGAGGGAGCGGTGGGCAGCCATCTCTGCTGTTTGCTGACTTAGCTGTTCTTGCCTTCGGGCTTCGGGATTGACTCTGAGGTGACTGAGGGCTGGACTGGACCCACAGCACAGCTGCCCTACAAAAAAGTGACCAAACTACTGTTTTAAGCAGGTCCTTGATCTCATTCCTCCTCACTAGTTGGGACCTTCCAACTGGGATCTCTAGTCACCTTTTACAGGTGTGTTTGGGCTGGTAACAGGTCAGTACCTTCCTGGGAGGCAGCTCCCAGAGGGAGGGGCAGGCCACCATCTTTGCTGTTTCACAGCCTTGGAGGTGACTAGGGACTGAAGCAGAAGCAGACGCCCAGCATACCACAGGAGGCTTACAGAGAAGTGACCAGACTGTAATATGGCGGCCCATTCCCGTATCTCCTCACCGGTTGGGTCCTCCAGGCCTGGGCCTCCAGCCAACCACCACCTGGCTATAAAGCCAGTAGCAGTTCTGCAACTCCCTGGGACAGAGCCCCCAGTGAGAGGGGCGGGTTGCCAACTTTGCTGTCTTGTAGCCCTTGCCCTTTCTGTCTCCAGGCTTGGGAGAGTCTGTGAGGACCAGCTTAATACCCCCAGTAGGAGAGGCTCCATGTTTCTTAGAGGTGGAGCCCCCAGGAACAACCAAAAGCCTCACTGCCATTGCCTCTGCACTGGAAATACCCTTGCTACCCTTGGACTCATGAAGGTATTTAGGTGGAAGCTAGACAATATAGTGGGTGTGCTCATAATACTGAACAATAAAAACGTTCATTTAGTACTTGTATGATTGTACATTTCACCTTCAAAACCTATTAGGTTGGTGCCAAAGTAATTGCAGATTTTTCCATTTCATGCAGTTTTTGCCATTAAATGGGAAAATACTGATACTTAGTGCTAAGTATTAATACCTAATGCTTAGCTTCTGCCTAAAAACCTTTAATAAAGGGAAACTCATTACACCCTGTTACATTTTAGGACAGCTCATTCTGTTGTAGGATGAAAGGATTGTTAGGTCCATTTCCAAGGGCTGTAAAAGCAAGATGACTTTTACAAATGCTTGGAGACTGCAGTTTAATGATCAACCATTTGCCATTAAATGGCATAAACAGCAATTACTTTTGCATCAACCTAATACCTGCACAACATTTATAACTAAGCCTTATTCCACATGCTCAAAGTTATTAACTAACATTTGGTCAACTGAAAATCTATGGTCTCGATTCTCTTATTGTCCGCAAGAATATGCACCCTATTTAGATTCATAGGTTCTCATCTCACAGGACTGCCCTTCCCAGAAGGGGTAAACAACTAGAATTCATTTCAGTTCAAATAGTTAATAGTAGTTACTGCAAACTTGTATGTTTAATGAATTGCTTAGTCTATTGAGGAAAAAGTTTATGTGTGTATATGCTCACTAGATAACAGCTCTAAGGACAACATAAGCATGCATAAAATAGCAGGTAAATTCCATAGCCAGGAATACAGAGAGAATTTAAATAAAGAAAGAAAATTAAGAAGCAAAGCATTCCAATTGAGGAGTCCAGACTCTTACTATCGCTTGAAATATCTCAGGGCAAAGCTAGGAATTAGAAGATATTTTTAATCAGGAGACAAACCTATTTTTTTTTTTCACCGTTTCCCCCATTGAGTATTCTTGGTTCTTCAGTACAAAATTCTTATTGAATCTCAACTCTTCTTCAAACTTGGTATTAGAAAAAATACTGATCAGATTATTTTCTGATTCATATTAGATTATATTGATGATTAAATAGCATTTATCACAGTGATAGACACATTAGTAATCCCTAAGCAAATGGTAGCAATTATTATCAATAAAGCATTGGAATTCTTTTCTTTTTTTTTTTTCTTTTTTGAGACGGAGTCTCACTCTGTCACCAGGCTGTACTGCAAAGGCCCGATCTTGGCTCACTGCAACCTCTGCCTCCTGTGTTCAAGTGATTCTCCTGCCTCAGCCTCCCAAGTAACTGGGACTACAGGCACAGGCCACCACACCCAGCTAATTTTGGTATTTTTAGTAGAGATGAGATTTCACCATATTGACGAGGATGGTCTCGATCTCTTGACCTCATGATCCTCCCACCTCTGCCTCACAGGCATGAGCCACCGCACCCAGCCAAAGCATTGTAATTCTAAGAGTATTAACAGGAGATAAAAATGTATAATAAAATAGAATACTATTTTAAAGAATATAAAAGCAAGTTACAGAAAGATGTATGTAAAATGATATCTTTGAAACACACACAAAAGTTATTGTATGTTTAAACATACTGGTTTAAAATATATTAATGTACATGGGAAGAATACACTGCCAGTTAACAATAAGTGGTTTTCTCAGGCAAAGGAGTAGGTGGAACTATGAATATAACAATTTTATTTAAAAATAAGACAGCAGAAAAATTTAAATATACAGAAAAGTATAATGAAATAAATAAAATCCATAAGCACCCTCTTAGTAACCATTTCCAATATTTTAGTTATTTCTGTTTTAACCAGTTATATTTTACCTTATATAGTTGAAATCCTTCTACCAAGATTTTTATAATCTACCTTAAGCATTTTCTCCTCTCATTAATGTTTATTTGGAAATATTTTTAAAATTATTCCCCTATTATGTTTTTTGAATTACAAGGTTAAAACGCTCTCATAGGAAGATGTGGAGAGAATGTATGTATGAAGAAAAATTTAATAATCTTCCCTCCCCTTTACCCTCTTCAATACCACCCTCTCGATTTAATCAATGTTAACATGCTGATGGGTGTATATATAATGCATACACACACATATACACACAAATTCATTCCAGCTTTATCCATGCTCATTGAATTTTTTTTTTACAAAATTCATTTTAAGTTCATTCAGAAATTACTAATTAGGCATATTATGTATTCCAAGCAGTGAGGATCTAACTGTGTACAATACAGACAAGATCTCTGCATTCATGGAGCTCTCACTTCACACTATATCATAGTCATTCTTCAAGGTAAATGCAGACATATGTCACTGCATATTAATAGCTGCCTAGTATTTATGTACTATTTACTTATAGTAGCTAAAGATAATAATGACAGATAGATAGAAAAGCAGATAGAAAATAGATATTGTGTATGTATATATGCATACCTACACAAAAGTATGTGTGTATGCATATACATATATATACACATATACATACACACATATATATGTGCGTGTGTATATATATACACACACACACACACACACACACAAAAGAGACATCTATTGTATTACAGATAATCTTAAACCACATTGCAAAAGATTCATGTTTTTCCATGCAGTGTATAATTGAGACAATTTTCCTACACAGTCACCAGTTTGGGAAATTACAATATAGTTTTCCGTTTTTGCCACTGTTGTTGTTAAAAAGAAAGAAAAAAACATTTTATATCTGATTTGTTTTAATTTGTATTTGCTAATTTCTAATAAGTTTGATCATCTTCTCAATGTCTATTTGATATTTGAAAGTTTCTGTAAAAAGTTTTGCCCATTTTTAAATTATATTTGTTCTCTTTTTCTTATCAAATTGTAGAACTTCTGTATATTAGTGATAGTAACCCTGTTTCATCTAATTGCAAGTATTTTTCTTTATCTGTCATTGGCATTTTTACTTTCTTATGGTAGTTTCCACCCTACAATTTCTAAAACTATTTATATTGTAAAATTTTTTGTCTCTGATTGATGGCTTTTTTATCTTTCCTGCCACAAAGTTATAGAAAGATTCTGCTCTATTTTCAGATATTTTTTCACATTTAGATATTTAACCTGTCAAAAATATGTATTTTGTAAATAATGGGCAACAGTCATTCACATTTCTTTTCTTATGGATGGAAAATCAAATGTGTGAGTATCACCTATTAAATACTTGCATTATAATATATTGAAAGAATACTATTGTCTTATATTAAGTTCCCAACTATTCTTTTTTTGTAAAGTCTGTTCTTCCCCAACAGTCTATGTGTCCAATCCAATACCAAAAGCATACTATTTTATTATAGTGACTTGACTATGTATTTTAACATCTGGTAGGACAAATCTACATTGGTCATTCTGTTTATAAAATATTCTTGGTTATTCTTAGGTATTTATTATTCAATTTAAAATTTTTAAACAGATTTACCCAGCTCCAAAATTAAACTCTCTTTTGAGTCTGACTGGAATTGCACTAAGATTGATGTAAATTTGGAAGCACTAACATTTTTATATTATGGCTTCCCCTTTAAATATATATTGTATTACTTCATATGGTTTATAATATTTTACCTTCTTGAACGATATTTTATTATGTATTTTAGATGGAAATTTTGCCTTAGTTTTCAATTTCTCTCTCATATGCTTTTCCTCCATGACAAATATGAGTTTTTTGGTAAATTTAAAAGAAAGCAATAGATTATCATGTATTTAGCCTATATTCAGCCACTTTCCTTGGCCTATCATTAATTACACTAATTTAGTAAAGTGTCAAATATTTCTAAGGTATTGGTAGTTTAATTTTTCAGTATTATAATGCATGTTATTGTGGGGACTTATTGCATTTATTATGATTTCAAAACAAGGTTAGATAATGCTGCTGGTAGATGTCTAACTTTTTATTTTAATGAAAACTGCTTTAATATGTTGTATAATATTTATTCTTATTATGTGTCAAAAGCTTGTATTTTATTTATTTCCCCTTATTCTTGTTTCACTTAACTTTAGATCAAAAATCTTTTTGAAGTCTATGAAATCTTTCTTCAAATATTTGTATAAACATAAATGTTTTCTTTTTAAAATTAACAATGTAATTATGTTGATAGATTTCCTATTGTTAAAAAATGTATATATTTCTGTAGTAATTAATGCATTGCTCTTTTAACACTACTGGATGTGATTTACCATTCAGAATTTTTATCTCTATGTGTATGTTAAATTTGTTTATAGTTTTATTTTCTTATCTTTATTAAGACTTGGTATTGAAATTATATTTGCATTATAAAATTAAGTGATCAATTTACATCTTTTTTAATAATCTGAGTAATTTATTAGTTATTACAGGCTATAAATAATTCGGCTTTTTAAAACAGAAGTGTAATTCCTGTGTAATAGTAAAAATTTTTATTACCATTCCTATATTGATGAATCAAGACCTAAATACCTAAGAAAACAAAATAAGTTAATGAAAGTATAAATGTAATAAGTATCATATAAAGGAAGAGCATTCAAATGTCAATATTTTATTAAGACAGATGCGTGAAAGACAAGTTTTAGACAAATGCCCAGTAGCTGCTGAATTCCAATTTTACAAATTATACAATTTGTAGTAACAAGCCTCGACAGAGGCCCCCTTATGAAATTTGCTCCTTTTGAGTGTGGGCTGGACCTAGTGACTCATTTTTAATGAATAGGCTACAAAAAGGTCATGAGATGTCCCTTCTCAAATCAGGTTACAAAGAATCCGACTAACATCTTGTGCTTGTTTTCTCATGCTCTCTCTCTCTCTCTCTCTTTTTTCTCTTTCCCTCATTTTGGGAGAAGCAAGCTGCCATGTGAGCTTCCCTATGAAGACAGTCATATGGTAGGGAACTTGAGTCTCTGGCCAGCAGCTAGTATGGACTTGAGGCCCTCTCATGTCCACAGGAGGACACAACAGACTTTTCAGTGGTCAATGAAAAGATTTCTCTGGTAAACACAGAGTATTTTTGCTCTGATTTCCCCATCACAAGATTCTAAAATTTTACATTTTAAAGCTGGGGAATTTTTGTAAAATTCCAATATGTGGTTTGACTAATTACACTTTTTTATTATGACTACTTACACCTAACAGCTTTGTCACCATCTTTTTCTAAGTGTAATATTTTAAAATAACAATTCCTTTTCTCAACAGCTGAAAAGCTAAAGGTGAAACACAGTTTTAGGTAACCCTGTACAGGAGGATTACAGTGAATTACCAGCACCAGAGCTTCTGTCCACTTATCACCTTAGGAACACTGAATTTAAAAAAAAAAAAAAAAAAAAAAAAAAAAAAAAGATTGCAGGAAGAGAAGTATTTTTCTTCCCTTCCCTTGTTGACTTCTCAGCACCACACATTCATACACAAAACATACGCACAGACACACATGGAAGTACAGACTCATTCTTCTAGTCAACCAGGATGCCGCAGAATTTGATGTGACTCTAAAATATTAACTGTGTTCCTGATTCATTAGAATAGCACTTTTACATTTGCTTACCCAAAACAACGACAGTAGAACCACATTTGAACCACTTTCTTCTTTAATGAGAAGGAGCATTTTAATGAAGTTCAGTTTCACTTATTTATGTCAGCCAGTATGAGATCTCTAATCAGAGCCTTGGTGTGATTCCAGTTGGCAGGACAGCAATAAAGGCATGGAAAGAGTTGGCCTATTTTAGTAAAGTAAACACATTGCTGCTAAGAAAGTGCAGTCTATAGTGAGTTCTAATAAAAGGAATTAGATTACCCATTCCCATCTTATTACTACAGTACTTTCTTCTAAGCTATTCTGAAATATTAACAATTTAAAATTTGGAGGTTGAACACTATCTCATTGTTTAAAAAACATTTTCCCATTTTCAGATTTTAAGGGTATTTTAAACTACTAAAATTTTCCTAAATACAAATAAGAAAACAAGATAAATTTTGCGTTTCTTCGGCCTAAAATTAAACCAGACTCTGCTATCATCTTATCATCTGACTAGATTCCACTCTCTAATCTCTAAAACTTGGCCATTAAGTCATCCATATTATACAGTATAGCAGCAAATAGAAGCAAGTCAAAAGAAAGAAGTAAATGTGAAAAAAAACAGGTTTGGGATTTTTTCCCTAAGTACATTAAAAATATTTGGTTATACTGTAGAGTGACTAGGAGTGCTTTCTGTGAGATTTCACGGAGGATGTGTTGTATAATAGAAAGAAAAGCTCTAATCTGCTTTGCTTTGTTATTTTGTAAAGGATAAAGTGAAGAAAACGAAAAGAAATGCATATTTAAGCCTTGTTTCCCCAGAGTGTATCTCCTCTTGATATCTTCGGTTTAATTGATTCCATCACAAAGCTGAATTCCCTGGTTTGCAGAGAGTACAGACAAAAATAATCAAATTTTAAGAATCCAGGTTGCATTTCATGCTACTTGTATTTACTCAAATCATTTTTTGCTTAAATCTGTTTCAGTGCTTGAAGGACTGTGAGAAAGCCAAGTCCCGAATGTAGGTCTTTCCTCATAGAAGGAAAAGTTCTATCCTCCCAAACCCAAATGTGGGGTTTTATTTTTCCTTCATCAAGTATACCAACAAAAACACCCCTGATAATTCAGTAAACAATAGATGTTGTGCCTTTTAGGAGAAAAATACAGCAATTCCAGAGAATGAGAATTTCCGTTTGGGTGTAGGCCTGAGCAGACAGTTCTCATAATGGCACTGAAGTCTGGCTGGCAACCTTTCCCAGTGGTAGTATTACTGGCCATGTCCACTCTGCCTGATGCCCAAGTGACCATGACATCAGAAATAAACAGATTCAGCCAAGCAAACAGTCAATTAATAAATATGTTCTAAACCTTCTGAATATTCAGCACTGTGCTAAGCACCATGACGGACATAAAGTATTACACCTCAAGAAGCTTACAGTCATCCAGCAGAAAAATGAATGCTGTTGACCAAGAGAGGTAAGTCAATCAAGAGTATTAAGATGCAATCCAAAACCCCAGACTGTGGTTTAACTTTATGACCTTGGGCCAAACAGAAAACTCTGGGTCTTCATCTCTTCATGCAGAAATTAAGGGGAATGAGCTAAATTACTTCCCATAAAGATTCAATGATTGATCTTATGGATTAAGTTGTAAATTATATGTTCCTGAGGAGAAACTGGGTAACATAATATGTAAACATGTAAACTCTGTAGTCTGTAGCTAAGACTATCTTGGTTCAAATCCTGCCCCTGTCACTTACTCACTGTGAGAATTTAAATGAGTAACCTAATCTTGCAACCCTAAATTTCCTCAGCCAGTAAGTAGGAATATTAATGGTATTTACATCATTGTATAAGGAAGCTTAAATTAAGTAATATACTGTGTGAGTTTGAGTTAGCTCTGGCTAACTCAAATACAGTGGCGTAAAACAACAAGCATCTTATTGTTTGAGTCTGTGTGATATCTAGGTGTTTCCATTGGTCTTAGCTGGGCTCACTCTTGCATCTTCAATCAATTGTGGATCAGACAGGCAACTCTATTGCATGTTTGGGGTCAGCTGGTATAGACTAACCTGGGAAGATCTTAAGAGGGACAGCTGGACTCCCCTCCACATGGATATCATTCTTCAGCAGGTAGTCAAATCTTAATCCCATAATGGAAGGGTTTCAAGATAGAGAGTAAAGATATACAAGGCCTCTTGAGGCCTAAGCTCAGAACTGGCACATTATCAACTTTACCACGTTCTATTGACCAAAGTAAAATACAAGTTCAGTCTAGATTCAAGAGACAGAGAAATACATTTCACCTCTTGGTGGATAAATAGGTATGGATACCTGGAGAGGATAGGGGGGGTTGAAGAATTGAAGCTGTTTTTGCAATTAATCTACTACATTCTTTAAAGAACTTTAACTGCCTAGTGCTTAAGTATCAATTATTATCACTACAGATTTCAATAAGAATTTAGAGAGTAGAATCATAGAATGCATCATATATATGGGATCAAAGCTGGACATTCTTAAATTAGTAGAGACAGAATTTCCATGTAGATGGCATGAGAAGTGAGTAACATGGAACATAAGAATTGAGTGAGGAATGGAGAATACTAGACAATGTAAGGGTCACTACTCAATGTTGGAGGTATGTCAGGAATAAACATAATGGAAAGGTAGACCCTAATAGGATCCATTGGCTTGAGTGGACATTGAGCATCCCTACCAAAGTAGGGCTATAACTTGCCAACCTGTCCTCTGTCCTTCTAACTACCTTTATTCAGAAGGCAAAGCATTTGAAAACCAATAAGGCTGCAATCAATCTTTCACTAAGCAATCTTGGCCAATCCAGTGCAAATAATTAAGGATAATAGCCTGGACTAGCTGTAGATAAAACAAGTGATACTGAGACTGGCAAGATGGCTAAGAAGCAAATGTGGACAATGCAAATATGTCTGCTCCAGGACCTCCTGGGAGAGACGTCCATGTCTGTGGCTACAAACTAATGACTTTAACAGGAGAATTTTCAGTCAGGGGGGAGGAAAGTCGGGGGGAAGGAAAAGCCTTTCCACGCTACTTATTCAGTCACAGGATGGACTTATCTTAGAAACCAACCAAGCTGTATGCATTTTTTTCCTATAAAAACTTGGCAACATATTGTGAAGGTTGGGGCTTAGAAGAGAAAATGGCCAAAGATACGAAAATTCCTTTGACTAGATTCCACTATATTAGCAATCAATAATTCCTAAACATCATTTACATTCAAGGCCTTGTAAGTAATACATTGGCTCCATATGTTAACACGACACAATCCTTGCTCCTGAAAGCTTTGTGTTCTTACTATCAGATGCAGGAAATAATCAGAATAGTGGCTTGTCCTTTGAACACTGATAATCCCTCAAGGGAACAACATTTAGCAAGTTCTAGCAACCAGAAAAGTTGGTTTTATCAAAATCAGGCATTGTATGAGGTCAACTTTCCAAACTTACTTCTGTGTACACACAGTTTAACACAGTGAACTAGAATCAAGGTTTACAATTAGAAAGCTCGCTAACTAGGTTTCTGGGTTTAGTCCTGGCTCTGATGTTAGGTCATAGGAAAGTTTTTTTAAATTCCTTAGGCTTCAATGTTGTTCACCTGTAAATTAGGGATAAGTAATAATAAGGTGCCTTATAGGGTTAGTGTGGGAATTAAATGTAATTTAAAAATTCCTTATAAAAGTTCTTTATTATCTATAAATTGCTTAATGTTATTTATTTAGCACCTGAAAAGTACCCAGCACCGTGCTCACAATTCATAGATAAATACAGGATTTTTCCTTAAGGAACTTGTAAGTTATTTGGGGAAATATTGATACCTAACTACAAAACAGGTTGTGATAATGATAACAAATTGTTATAAAGGCCAAAAAGGAAAGATTAATTAAGAGAATAGGCAGAGAAATGAGCCAAAAGATAACAAATAAGGTGTAGCATAAGAACTGGGTCTCAAAGAATGACTAGAAATTTGTGTAATAAGCTGTAATAAAGGCAAGCCCTGCATGAACACTGGACAAACACTTGGGAAATAACAAGTTGGCCCCTGTGGCTAGTCAGGAGTGAGTTCTTAGAGGGGCATTCTGCCCAGTTGTAGAAGATCTCATCGTTTTGAGAAGAATCAGGACTCTATTTTGTTGGCCTTGTGTGGACATCAATGCTTTTTGAGCAGGGAAGGAAATAATGCACCTCAATTTTAGGAAGATTAATTTGAAGACAATATACAGAACCAGAATTGGAGATATGAGTAAGAATCTTGTTCCACTAATATGGATGAGAGCTGATGAGACAATGAACCAAGAAAGAGATGGTGCAGAAAGGTGGAGACAAAGGATGGATTTGAGTGCTGTTTCAGAGGAAAAGGAAACAAACTTCCTGACTGGCTGAATATGGAGAGTGAGAGAGATCAAAGATGACTCAGAGGCTTCTACCAGGAGAGTTGTGTGGATGGCAGTGCCATTAACCAAGACACAATCCTCAGAAAGGAATGTATTTTGTAAGAAGGAAGAGAATGCATTCAATTTGGAGTAAGTTAGGTTTGACAAGTCGGCAAGATATCCAGATGGAAATGTCCAGAAGGCTGGGGAACAGATGTAAAGTGAGCAATTTTATTTGCCTTTCTTTCTTCCACTGCAAAATGGATGGGATATTGCTTGCCACTTCTCTCCAAGGACCAGAGAGAGGATTAATGAAGCAGTATTCATTTATTCCACACCAAGGATCAATGAGAGCTTGGCAAAGCATTAGGTTGGCGTTCCATTATGTTAAGTTGAAAACAAAGCAGCTTTGACAGGAAAGTCTTTGGGAGAAGAGAGTGCAAACCTGCAAGACCACAGGCGTGGACACTAACCTGTTTTCAGTTGAAAGCAAAGAAAGAAAAGCTGCCTTTCAATTGTCTGCCTTTTCTCTTTGTCTTTCTTCCCCAAGCCACCGGGACTCAGCCAAATGTGAGTTTAGGAGTTAGTCAAATAAAGTCCTTGCAACACTTTCCAGTAAAACTCATTTCCAATTTCTCAATCTGTCAATAACATTGATTTCTGGAACAAGCGGTTAGCTGCTTCTGTCCAAAGTAAGAGTACCTTTGCATTATCTCATATGCCCATGTTTGCAACACTGAGATTTTTAAGTGTACAGTTCTGCAAAGAAGTCACCAGGCAACACATGCCTGAGACCACTGCCAAGCCAGCAACACATATCTGAGATGTCTCTTCTAAAAATGGGGACTTGGAGATAGAATTATGCCTATTCCTATAATGGGAATCTTCCATAATTCAAAACATTTTAATTCACAAATTTTATTTCCTTTTCCTAAACCTCAGAAGGTGTGAGGAAAAAAACTGCATGAAAAATATATAATAGAAAGAACATGTTCTTTAACTAGACGGATAGACCCGATTTTAAATTTGTCACTTACTGTGTCCAGAACATTGAGTCTGGTCTCTCTGCACCTCAGTGCCCTTATCTGCAAAGTGTAGGGTCATGAGGCTGCACTCTTGTCAGTTGTTATCTATGTGATCTGGTGCAAAATACTGAGACTTTCAGCTTCAGTTTTCCCATCTGTGAAATGAGGATAATATTACCTATCACAGGACATGTCACTGTTAAATGATATAAAATGAAAGTCTTTAGCCTTCAGTCTGACACACAGTAATTACTAAATAAATGACAGTTGTTATGCTGCTGGTGATGCTGCTGCTGATGATGATAATGTGATAATTTGGAGATTAGTAATTACAAAGCTCTAATAAAGGTAAATTTAAATATGGGGGGTGTAAGTAGGGATATCACTGTAAGTAGGTCTTGCGTAATATAGGTGGTTACAATAGACCTGAGAGGTGACTTTAAATAGGAAAATAATGAGCCAAAAACATCCTTGGAGAGATAAAAGGACAAATTTACCTGCTTTGCTTTGGTTTAGATAAGAAAGTCTAATAAATTGTTTAGACATAAAAAAACACTAAAATACAATAAAAACATGATATATTTTTAGTTTCCCTATGACAGAGCCAATTCCTTCAACCCCGGTGGTAGTTCTCCTGATGCTTATGGAAAGAGTCTCAGAAGCAGGCCCAGGGACATTGGTCTCTCTTGGCCTTAGCCTAGGAAAACCTCTGAATATGCAATGAGAAGAATGTCAGGGATATCTTCAACCACTAGGATAATCAGCAGAAGATGAGACAAAAGTAGATGGCCCCTAGCTTCTAGTCCAGTGGTTTCAGGAACAGGTAGCACTTTCAGTGAAAGTCAGAATTACTTTGTTTTATAATGATTTTCCTCTCTTTCCTTACAAAATAGATGGCTTCTCCTCCAATATGTTATGTGTAGCCATGTTGGCATTTTAAAGCAGCTTAACCATATATTCCTAAAAGACAAGGTCATTCAGGAATAGAATCAGGAAGTAAGCAAAAAAGAAAAAAAAAACAGGGACTCCCTTTCACCTCCCTTCCCGTGATTACAGGTTGTTAAAATTAGAAATAACCTAAAGCCACTACTAACCAGGAACGAAGTCAGGATAGAATATGGTTTCAAGATTACAGCCTGGGTCAACCCAGAAATCGCATTACTGAGTATACCCAAGGGAATACACATCATTCTCTTATGAAGACATGTTTATGCATATGTTCATTCCAGCACAATTCACAATAGCAAGGACATAGAATCAACCCAAATGCCCATGAAAGATAGACTGGATAAGGAAAATGTGGTACATATACACCATGGAATACCACGCATCCATAAAAAAGAATGAGATCATGTCCTTTGCAGGAACATGTATGAAGCTGGAGGCCATTATCCTTAGCAAACTAATGCAGAAACAGAAAACCAAATACTGCATGCCCTCACTTATAAGTGGGAGCTAAATGATGAGAACACATGGGCACATAGAGGGGAACAAAACACACTGGGGCCCATCGGAGGGTAGAACGTGGTAGGAGGGAAAAGATCAGGAAAAATAACTAATGGGTACTAGGCTGATACCTGGGTGATGAAATAATCTGTACAACAATCCCTCATGATACACGTTTACCTATATAACAAACCTGCAAATGTACCCCAGAACTTAAAAGTTAAAAAAAAAGAAATGACAGGTGATCTGAAAAAAATATTATAGCCTGTATTCTTTCAATTAGTTCTTGCTTCTTAACACTGCTGTTTCTGCATGCCGCCCCTGAATTCAGAGTTTCTCAATCCCCCGCCCAGTGTCCTCCCCACCCCCAAGCACCTAAGATTACTTATCCCATTCCTCAGAGAAGACCTATTAATTTAATCATCCTCAGGAAATAAGAATTTATTGTTATCTCTCCCAGGAGTATCTACTAATCTCCCTGGGTAAAAGAATAATTGATCTTAATGATGTAGGCTTTGTCCCATCTTCTATTTCACTTGATTCGAATTTGGAGGAATTTGTCCACATCTCCCTTCTACTGTACCCCTCTCCACAACCACTGTAAGGATGGAATTTCAAGCAATTGCATCTAAGGAAGAAGGGGAAAAATATAAATTGGAATTTGCCCTTCTTATCATCTCCTTAAACCACACCATGGGTACCATGACTTATTTTATCTCTTAATAGGACCAGCACTGGTTATAGAAAAGCAAAAAATCATCCATAATAACAGTAACAAACAACTGTCCACATAAATTTCCCTGATGCAAGTTGCTGGATGTGTGAATAATGGGACAGCTTGCAATGGAAGGGAGGAAGGTTTATTTTATATCACACTCAAAATCTGTCTGATATTTGTGATGTGGTCTTTGTTATATACATTGTAAAAACTAATCTTCTGTATAGAATCCCAGTTGCTTTGACTAACATGTTACTTTGCTGAATAGAGAAGTGAAATATTTATAAATAATTTGATTCTCATTGTCAGCAACAATATTAAGATGTTTCCTTTCATTGTAGCACAATATTGCTATTAAAGTTAAATTATTTCCAAAAATGATTGTGTAGTTGGCCAATTAACTATTGTGGTGACCTTGACCTTTCATTTATGCTGAAAATTAATAACTTTTACACACTGTTTTGCCCCAAGGAATATCAATGTTTGAAATTATTTGTGAAAATATAACTTCAGCTGACTGACCTCATTACAATATAAATGCCAAAACATATAGCTGCCAAATTCTAGAGATTAGAGAAACAAAGTGAAGAAGTATAATTCTTAAAGGTGAAAGTTCTTACAGACAGTAATAAGTGTGCAAATATTACAGCACTTATTATGTTTCTCAGGAAAAGTGTATTACAATTTTTTTCCATACTTAGTCCCCCAAAATGGATTTTTAAGGCAGGTTAGGCAAAAGTCATATGCAATAAAACTTTTATGACAAGGATTATAATGATAAAAAAACTGAAAAATAAATGATAGCCCTGTAGTATTTGTGGTTAAGAACATAACCTTAAAGTTAGAAATAAGTATTAAAAAGAATATAAAGCGTGGCACTCAGATTCACGACATCTATAGGAAAGAAATATTTGCTCAGGAGGGACAATTTTACTTAGCATCAAACTCTAAGGGGAATTTATAAAAGTTTCATTAGATAAAGAACATTAGCTAGTTATTGAACAATGAATAAAGTAGCTGTTTTACCATACAGAAACCAAATTTATGTGATTAGGTTCTATACGTATCTGTAAGAACAGTCACAAAAAATTCCAAGAGAATAATAAAATCATAGTTCTGTGGAGAGTTTCTTTTTTTTTTAAGTTTTATTTTAGGTTCAGGGGTACATGTACAGGTTTGTTATATAGTTCACTCATGTCACGGGGGTTTGTTGTGAAAATTATTTCGTCACCCAGGTACTAAGCCTAGTACTCCATAGTTACTTTTTCTGCTCGTCTCCTGCCTCCCACCCTCCACTTCAAGTAGAACCCAGTGTCTGCAGCTCCCTTTTTTGTGTTCGTGAGTTCTCATCTGTTGGAAGTTTCTACCTGGCTCTAAAATGTTGCATTTCACCAATGCTATATTTGGGGGCCTAGTTAATAACAGGAATAAAACCTCTCAAAGGAAAAGGCCACTTCTTGATGTTTGAAACAAATTGCTCTATGGACGCTCGGTAAGCAACAGAACTCTTTATGACTAGGCATGTAGTATAGGCTGAATGTTTATCCCCCCATTTCCACCAAATCCATTTACTGAAACACAATCTCCGATGTGATGCTAGTAAGTCGGACCTTTGGGGGTGACTAGGTCATGAGAGTGGAGTTCTCACAAATGAGATTAGTGCCCTCATAAATGAGGCCCACAGAAGCTTGTTTGCCCCTTTTACTATGTGAGGACATGGTGAGAAGGTGCCACCTATGAACCAGAGAGTAGCCCTCACCAGATACCACATCTGTAGGTACCTTGATCTTAGACTTGCAGCCAGTAGAACTATGAGAAATAAATATCTATTGTTTAAAAGCCACCCAGTTTACTGTCGTTTGTTATAGCAACCTGAGTGGGCGAAGACAACATGGCATCACCAATCAATACAAATTGCTGATTTTTTACAGGGTTTTGGGGAACCTGGGGTTCAGGAATTGATGGACTTTCAGAAGGGGGAGTGATATGGAGTTGGTTGATCTTTATCATGGAAGTGTCTGTAAAAGTAGAAGTATCTCTTTAGATGCACGAGTGTCTCTAAAAGTCACTCACTATTGCTCATTGGCTGACCTTCACAAATGTGGTACTGTCACCAACTGGGTGGTTTTCAGAAGCATAGTTATAAAAGCAAGTTGTCAGGAATTCATTAGAATAGATTAAAGCCAAAAAAAAAAAAAAACAAGCAAATCTTTTCCTTTTTTGAGTTTAGAATATAGAAAGTTTTCATTCTCAGAGCAGATAATCTAGAAATGATTTTATTCCTTCCCAAGTTACCTAAGCTAGAATTTTTAAGATGCTCCTAAGTACTCAAATTAAGATTTAGTCCTCATTGAGTCCTTGAATAACAAATTTTCATGCTTTCATTATAGGAGAGCAACATTGCCTTGGAAATCAGATGTATAAGTAATAAAGCTAGCATATTGTTATAAAAAGTGAAGAATCTAAGTTAATTACTCTCCTATATACCATCAATGAATAATAGTAATTTGTCATTAAAAACATCATTTACATTAGCACCAAAAAATTGCTTAGGCATAAATATTTTTAAGAATTATGTACAAGATATACATGAGAAACTATATAAATTATAAAACTCTAAAACTTTGATGAAGAAATAAAAAAAGTCTATATAATTGTAGACACATTTTATATTCATGGATAAGAAGACTCAATATTGTTTAAGATGTCACATTTTCTCAACTTCATCTATAGATTAAACACAATCCCAATAAAAATCCTATACAGTCATTTTGTAGATATCAACAAACTGATTCTAATGCTTATGTGAAAGGCAAAAGACTCAGAGAGGCTAACACAATATTGAAAGAGAAGAACAAGGTCACAGGACTGGCTACAAGACTTACTGTAAAGCTACAGTAATCAAGACAGTGTGGTATGGTAAAATAATGGACAAATGGATCATGAACAAAATAGACAGTCTAGGAATAGACCTAGACGAATATAGTCAACTGATCTTTGATGAGGTAGCAAAGACAATTCAATAGACTGTCTTTTCAACAGATGGTGCTAGACAATTGAACATCCTATTGAAAAAAAAAAATGAATCTAAACACAAAACTTACACCTTTCACAAAAAGTTACTCAAAATGGATCATAGACCTAAATGTAAAACACAAAACTATAAAACTTGTAGAAGATGAAATATGAGAAAATCTAGATGACCTGTGGTTTGACAATGAGGTTTTAAGATACAATACCAAAAATGTCATCTATGAAAAAAATGACTAGTTGCACTTTATTCAAATTATTTTTTTTTTTAGTCTGTGAAAGACAGTGTTAAAAGATTTAAAAGACCGGTAGCACACTAGGAAAAGATATTCACAAAACACATATCTAATAAAGGACTTAATTCGAAATATAAAAAGAGCTATTAAAACTCAACAATAAGAAAAACAACCCAATTTTAAAAATGGATAAAAGATCTGACCAGACATCTCACCAAAGAAGACATACAGATGGCAAATAAGCATGTGAAAATATGCTCATCATATGTCGTTAGAGAAGTGCAAATTAAAATCACAATGAGATATCACTACACACCTATCAGTATGGGCAACATCTAGATCACAGACAATACTGAATGCTGATGAGGATGTGGAACAACAGTAACTCTCACTCATTGTTGAAGCGAATGCAAAATGGTATAGCCACTTCGGAAGAATGTCTGGCAGTTTCTACAAAGTTACATGTAGTTTCACCATACAGTCTAGCAATCATGTTCCCTGGTGTTTAGCCAGTTGAGTTAAAAATGTATGACCACACAAAAACTTGCACTGGATGTTTATAGCAACTTTATTTGTAACTGCCAAAACTTGGAAGCAACTAAGATTTCCTTCAGAAAGTGAATGCATAAACAAATTGTGTTATAGCAATACAGTGGAATGTTATTCAGAAATAAAAAGAAATGAATTATCACTCCATAAAAAGACATGGAGGAATCTTAAATGCATATTTCTAAGTGAAAGATGTCAATCTGAAAGGGTTAACATTGTATGAATCTAATTATATGATATGGAAAAGAAAAGATTATGGAGACAGTAAAAAGGTTAGTGGTTGCCAAGGGTTTGGCAGGAGGACTAGAAGGATGGATAAGTGAAGCACGGGGGATTTTTAGGGTAGTGAAACTATTCTGTATGACACTGTGACGGTGGATATGGAACATTATGCACTTAGCAAAATCCATGGCACTGTACAACACAAACAGTGAACTCGAATATAAACAATGGCCTTTGTTTATAATAATGTATCAATAATGATTCATCAATTGTAACAAATATGCCACACTAATGCAAGATGTCAAACTGGGTGGGAGGGGTAGAGTGTGGAGACAATTTCTGTTCAATTTTTCTGTAAACCTAAAATTACTCTAAAAAAGAAAGCAAATTTATTTTATAAACAAATGAAGAATATGACTTAACTTCTTGTCCAAATGGAAGTCATCCTATGCCTACAAGGAAATAAGCTAAATGGTCAAATAATGAGGCATAAGTCAAGACAAAACTTTTCTCAGGAAGCAGATTTAGATTTGCTCATGTGGTCAAAACTGAGTATATTTATATTTTATAATTTTTTAAAAATCCAGTAGGACTCTTGAGGATACATGGCTTATCCTTGGTTCTGCATTTTCAAGTGTCCTTCAGCACATCAACAAACCACTTCACCCTAAAGACCACTGACTTACTTTCCTAGATCTGGGTAGGAGTATGAGTTGAATGCAAAACACCTCTTGTACAACAATCACGTATGAAGCAGCCTTGGGCACAAAGAGTGCTGTGATATCCTGTCAAAGAGATAGGAGGAAGCAGAAACAAGTGTAAGATTGAGGCTAAGATTGAAATAACTGGGGAGAGAAGACACTAGTCCAAGTTATAAAGTCCCAGATAGTACAAGAAAACTGGGGCTGAGCTAAATATTGATAAACAAGTGGTAGAATCACGTATCAAACATTGTATGGGGACATAGGCATCTTAATGACAGAGGTGGTCAAGTCAGGTGGAGACCAGAAATCAAGCTCCATCCAGGGAGAGCCCTACTTGGAAAGGCAAAGGAGTTGGGGGCTCTAATCCTACAGACTAGAGTTCTAAGGACATGATCAAGTCCCATTAGCTAAGACCTAGAGTAGAGACTAGTTTCTATGGCTCTGGCAGCACGTCCATCACATGCAAGGGGAATGGAGACTATAGATCCAGGCTCATCACCTGCTAGGGCTCTGCTCCTCCGCTGGAAGTTTTCTGGACATTTCAGACCACACTCTGGTGGGGGTAAAAATAAAGCCCATAATACCCTGTAATATTTTGTTCTCACTGGTTTCAAAGTTAAGTGGAGCCCAGTAACAGACCTCTAGTAGGTCTTGCTAGCCTGAGCAAAGGTAGTCATTTTCTGAAAGACTTGATAAAAAAAGTAAATTCTAAAGTGTTGAATTCCTTGCCAAAGAGGCTATGATTTTGTCAGACTTCCCTGTAGGCAGCAGTTAAGCCCAAGAGCACTGGGAGAGTTGGTGCTGCAAAGGCTAGAGGGCCAGAACAGAGGAGGGTAACAACTCTTTAATGTCATTCCTCCCAAAATACATTTGGAAGTGTTTGCAGACATCCCAACTCTTTTTCTCCTGGAACCTGGATCATTTCTCAGTGTCTTTGTTCTTCTGAAGCCTAATTATTCCAACCTCGTTTCCCAACTGTCAAACCCCATTTAGGGAGGGGAGCTCAAGGCATAAGGTAAACGGGAACTGAAAGGAGAGTATGCATGCAGTTTCTCATAAAACATGCATCTTTAGCTGAATATGGTGACATCTTATTAGTACAACTCACACTTGATAACCTGAAGACATCTCCTCCTGACCCAGATTACATCCCTGGCTTAAAGAAAGAAACAAAGCATAGTGTGTAGCTACACTGAAAGGTGGAAGGAAGAGAGGGAGGAAGAAATGGAAAGGGAATTCAAATTGTTTCCTAGGCATGACCAGTTATTAGCATCCTCTGGTTAGAACACTCCCACAGTACTGCTGCTCCCATGCATCCTTACAGAGGAGGCAACAATTCAAGTGAGCTTCATCAAATAGAAATGTATGGAATACCTATTATATGCTGAAAACTGCTAATACATTAAGGGCCAGAGAGGATACCAAGAGGTAGAAGGGCTAGGCATGGTAACTCAGGCCTGTAATCTCAGCACTTTGGGAGGCTGAGGCAGGCAGATTATGAGGTCAGGAAATCAAGACCATCCTGGCTAATATGGTGAAACCCCAACTCTACTAAACATACAAAAAATAGCTAGCACTAAACATACAAAAAAGTAGCTGGGCATGGTGGCACGCACCCATAGTCCCAGCTACTTGGGAGGCTGAGGCAGAGCTTGAACCCAGAAGGAGAAGATTGCAGTGAGCCGAGATGGCACCACTGCACTCCAGCCTGGGTGACACAGCAAGATTCCGTCTCAAAATAATAATAATAATAATAATAAGTAAAAAATTTAAAAAGAGGTAGAAGGTGGTGTCCTTTTCCTCATAAGGCTTATGACTTAATTATAGAGACAAGATACACAACCATAAAATACGTGTGAACTATTATAGGACAGTGCATGATTAAGTGTCAAAAGATGGGCCTTGATGACCGGTGTCAATCACATCTGTCAAGAGATATTTTAGGGAGCTGTAGCAAAGGAACAAAATTAAACAAGATACGAATTATCTTTTCTTGTACCCCAAGTGGTGTATTTTTGCCTCTATCCTGTATGACAGTATGTATAATTTTGTCAGGTGCCAGGAACTAGAAAATCTCCCCTCTGTTGACAGATACAGTTTACCTGGAAAAGAGAATGTCAGAGATTCAAAGGGCATGAGCTCTAGCTGGCTCTTGTCTTCATTATGAGTTTTCCCTTGGGCAAAGCGTGTAAAAGAGCACATCACTTACATATCGGAACCATAATGAAATTGCATGTTTTGAAATGGTCAGAATGCCAGACTGTATGACTATATTAGTCAGGGTTCCCTAGAGGGACAAAACTAATAAGATATATAGTTCTGTCACTCGAGGGAACCCTGACTAATATAGGGTTCTGATATATATATGTATCAGCATTCTGACCTTTTCAAAACATGCAATTTCATTATGGTTCAGATATGTAAGTGATGTGCTCTTTTATACCTTTTGCCCAAGGGAGAACTCATAATGAAGATAAGAGCCAGCTAGAGCTCATTCCCTTTGAATCTCTGACATTCTCTTTTCCAGGTAAACTGTATCTGTCAACAGAGGGGAGATTTTCTAGTTCCCGGCACCCGACAAAATTATACATACTGTCACGCAAGATAGAGGAAAAAATACACCACTTATGGTGCAAGAAATGATAATTCAGATCTTAATTTTGTTCCTTTGCTACAGCTCCCTAAAATGTCTCTTGACAGATGTAACATATATAGAGAGAGCAGTTTATTAAGTATTAACTTACACGATCACAAGATCCCACAATAGGCTCTCTGCAAGCTTGGAGCAAGGAGAGCCAGTCCGAGTCTCAAAACTGAAGAACTTGGAGTCCGATGCTTGAGGGCAGGAAGCCTCTAGCACAGGAGAAAGATGTAGGCTGGGAGGCTAGGTCAGTCTCACCTCTTCACGTTTTTCTGCCTGCTTTATATTCGCTGGCAGCTGATTAGATTGTACCCACCAGATTAAGGGTAGGTCTGTCTTTCCCCATCCACTGACTCAAATGTTAATCTCCTTTGGCAACATTCTCACAGACACACCCAGGATCAGTACTTCATATCCTTCAATCCAATTGAGTTGACACTCAGTATTAGCCATCACAGTGACTGTTACGTTAAACTCATGTTTAAAAAAAAAAAAAAAAAAAAAAAAATCAGCAACCTTAAAGTATCTGCAGAATGATTGAGGTGGAACTATAGGGATTACAGTTTTTAGCTTACAGCTACTCATTCATTTTGGTTTTACCAAAGTGTCTGCCTTTGACCTAAAATCTATTTCTCTTGGTTGACTGCTTGTTAACTCTAAGTTCTTTCCAAAGAAGCCGGAATTCCCCTGCAGGAATTCTCAAGAGGCAAAAAGTAACCTTGGGAAAGCCATTAACACACCCAGTTTGTGAAATATGAGCTTTCAAACCCAAGTCTTGAAGGTTGATCTCTTCAATGGTTTATCAAAACTGAATCCTCAAAAAAATCAAGGACAATGATTATTTTGAAAGTTGCAGGTTTTAAGTCAATCCTTATCATATTGTTGTTATTATTGCTGTAGTCATAACTATTTGTAATATATTGAAGATTGTTTATTTATTTAAAAGTAAACTATACTAACCTAGGCCCCATCGTTACTAATGTCCCCAAATGTCTCACTCCTTTGCTCCCTCTAACCAGCACAGACCCCCTAACAAACTTTTACCTATAATTCAAGAGTTAGCTGGAAACCTCACCTCCTTTGGAAAGTCTCCCTAGTCCCTCAGGAAAATTACGCATTATAACCTTTGGAGTCACCTGACATTTTGCATATGACTCCATTTTAACAATTATAATGTTGCAATATATTTGTGCATTTTCCCCTAGGCTTCCTTGAAGGAAATAACTGTTTCTTATTCACTTTTGCTTTCCAGTACCTAGTAAATAATCAACACAGAGCAGGTATTCAAAAAACATTGTTAAAGGAATGAATGAATAAATAAATGAAATTTAATTCTTAAATATCCTCTTCTACTTAGATACAATCAAGATATTTAACATGTTATCCAGTCCATGGCATTTTGAAGGCAAAAATGAATCAGAAAATCCTATATCCACTAATTTAATCATTTATTCTTCTATTTATTATTTTAACAAATATTTTCGTGCCCAGTATCTGCCAGGCACAATTATAGGGGCTAAAGATATAGAAAACAGTCTTTGTTTTGCATTTAAGTTCACATGTAAATTGTTTTATATGTTTAAATATTTGAGAAATGTGTCATTTACTGTCAAGCAGTACCATGGTGGCAGCTGCAAAGTTGCCTTCCACACTTCCACAGATTCAGTTGATAGGAAAGCAATGGGTCCAGATGGATTTAGACAGTTATTACTTTCAGTAATAATAACATCTTGGCACCATTTTTCCCCAAGCTCCAGTTTCCACGGAGTGATATCATGAGGTCAGGTATTGCGTGCACACATAGTGGGATACATTATAGGAGAACCCTGAGACTGAGAGGCTGATCTTAGATAGGGGCCATTAGAAAATGTGCCTATCCTCTCCACTGGAGAGATGCATTATTCCTTTTCCCCTGAAACATAAGCAAATCTTTCCGTGAAAAGGAAGGAAGTATCTCCATCTTTAATGTTAGGAATATGTTAGGAATATAAGTAAATTTGCTCCAGAGGGAGTCACTCCTCTGTCCTTCCAAGACCACCTATTTATGCCAACCTTCCTAAAAAGATAGTCTTGGAACATTTGGCTAATAATGCCTAGACATGCAGAAATTTGAGAGATTTATAGAGAATGATCTCCCAACAGTCCTCTATAGCATATTATATTTATATGTTAAAATAAAATTGTTATGTACCTCTTTTAACTGTACAAATAGAATCTAAATAGCCATCACAATACTCACTGTTATTCATTTAAAAATCATATAAACAAACTCTTAGAGATTTTAATTATTTTTTCTACTTGAATTTATAGTTCCATTCCACTTTCAGCACATAATTTAATCCCTATAATTTTATATCTGAAAATATTTTATTAATGATTCTATCATGTTTATTTATAATTAAAATTTGTTATAGTACCATAAAATTCTAAAGATTAAAATTTAATGCATTTAAAATTAAAATTATATTGGAAGTGCATTTTTATGTGGTAAATGCCTTTAAAATTTAGCTTATGTATTATTTTATCCCTTGGTGAGTATCATCTACTACCAGGACAAAACAGTTTCAAGATCAGTTCTATTCTATTTTTTTGGTAGAAACATGCTAAAAGACTTTATGTACCTAAAAATTAAAGTCAGTCAGAGGAATTTTATACTGCAAATTACACACTAATCTGTCATACAAAATAGTTTCAATGATCTATCAGCTCACAATTATTCAAAAGAAAAGAATTGGAAACCAAATGACTTGTGAAAGGATTTGTTACAGCCATCATTTCTTAAACATTTATTAGAAGCGTATCTATATAACAAAGAAAGGTTTGTCCCTTGCCCATCTCCTGGAAGGTAACCCCTATGCTCTTGGAATATCTTGCCTGGTAAGGGTGTCTCTGTTTTCCTGGAGGCTTTGAGCCAACTCCAGATAATGTATACTAATGATGTGGCTTATGGTGAGGCCTTGGGCCATGCAACACCATCTTGAACTCTGAAGGGGCTAAAGACTAAGGTCAGCCATGCAGACATTCAACTTTTCCTATGTGACTGAGCTCCAACAAAAACCATGGACACCAAAGTTCAGGTGAGCCTCCCGGGTTGGTAATAGTCTGTGCATGTTGTCAATCATCATTGCTGAAAAATTAAATTTGTCCATATGACTTCATTGAAAAAGTTCAACAGGCAGGTGGTATTTGGTGTCCCCTGGACTTTGCCTTATGTGCTTTTTTCTGTTGCTTGTTTTAATCAGTATCCTTTCACTCTAGTAAGTCATGACTTTAATAAATCATGAGCATAACAGTTTTTTTCAGTCTGTGAGTCCTTCTAGCAAATAACTGAATGGTCTTGGAGACCAGGTGAAGCTATTTACCCTATGAATTTAAACAGCTTCTCATGAAAGTATTACACACTAACTGAACTGTGACATCTGTTTCCTTTTAGCACTGATCAGATGCAGGTAAAATTTCTCCCTTTCTGAATGCTACATATTGCAGCTAAGGTAGAAACCAAGACCTGAGAGTATGAAAATGCTCACCAAGCTCTTTCTCATTCATGAGAATGGTGAAAGTGGCAAGGGCATCCCGCATTGCCAAATTGTTTCCGAGAATTTTACAAATCTTATTTTCCTGTTTGTGAGTTCGATAGGTACATAAGGTATATACCCTTGCCATGAGATTGTCATCTAGATGAAAGGAAATGCTGCTATCACTATTATTTTTTTATGATGCTCTTCTTGTTCTGCTCTCATGATACACTTCCCCAGGTGCAACATGTCAACAGATCATGGAGTAAAAGTAACAAAGTTTTGAAAAAACAAATGTTTAACCATTTCATTGCCCATTAATACTACATACTATATCTGAATTCAGATTATCTCAATATAGGTCAAAATATCAATTTCTAATCCAACATTTTTTTTCAAATATGTAACACAAATAAATCTAAAATAAGAAAAGACATGAAACACTACCACAAGTCTACGATGATTTGGTTATAAAGAGCATCACAGCACTCCCAGTTCTGCCAAGATGAAGTAAGTTCATTCCTCCCAGGTCTGTCCTCTTACAACAAAAAACCCTGGACATAACAAAACAAATAAACATAGAAAGATGCTGAAAACAGAAGAGAAAAAAGTCAGACTGCCTAGAGACGTCAGGATGTAAGGAACAACAGAGCAATGAGCTCCCCAAGCCTTTTTACTGCCTCTTGTATATTTCAGATAGGGCACCACAAGACCCTCCAACTCAGAACCACCAATAAGAACAGATTTTAAGAAAGCTCCAAAACCCTGTTTATACTACACTGTTTTCTACAAACTACTGTTTATTCCAAAGGCAACATATGTGTATATTTATGTTTGAAGAATTACTGACAATCAGAAGACAACAGCAAGAACATAGAGTCAACTCTTCACCTCCCACTGGAGAAATAATTATAAAGTATGTTTCCGTCTAGACTAGTGGTTCCCAAACTTTAGCTTTAATCACAATCACCCAGAGAGTCTGTTGAAATACATTGCTGGAATATACACTCAAAGTTTCTAATTCAGTAGATCTGGGATGGGACCTAAGAATTTATATTTCTAAAAAGTTAATACCAGCACAATCCAAAGATCAAGTATCTAAACCAAGCAATGCTCAATCTAATTGTAGTGTTGAGGCTCTCCCATAGATCATGTAATTTAAACCCAAAATTCCAAATAACAATGTACTGATTTAATAGAGAATTACATTCTACTTGTCCCATGCAAAGAACAAAGACATTATCCTCTGGGTAGATAATATAGTTTACCTGGAAGGAAGAGACTATCACCAATGTCTATCATAGTGAGAAGAGAGAGATTCAGAAGCAGAAAATTAGCATGTGGAAAGCAAGCCTTAGAGTGTGAAGTCAGATGAGTCAGAGGAACACTTCTTCTTCTTGAGTTCCATAGCTATTGAAGGTCGAATACAAGAGGTATAGAGATGAAACCCTTCAAAGACTAAAGTCATGGAAGTTAGTCTTTTTTAGAAGGCTAAACAAGTAGCACCATAGTCTGTGAAAAAGAGACATTAGGTATTTTGGAGTTAGAGTTGATACTTATGTAGGAAAATAGAACAGTGGTTTGGGTTCTATACAGTGGCAGACATACCATAAGTGATTCTGTCTCAGAACTTCTGGAGCTAACTACCTGGAATGATGGTAAATAGTTTATAATGGGCGGAAATATATTGACACTAAAAATCAGACAATTTGGGGTATTCTTAGTCAAGCTCAGCACTAAAGGACTGTCCAACCTCAAAGAACCACAGTAGCCTCTGCAGGAATCTGGGTCACATAGACCTCGTGATATCAGAGATTCCATACTAATTCTATGACGGAACAGGACTAAACTCAAAAGTTTAGTGTAGCAATAGATGTCATGTCAGGTGACTGGTAAGGCCCCAGAATTCTCTCTTGCTGGAGCAAAAATATGAGCTGCTTTGGTGCTGTGTCCGATGCTGAAGTTCTGTACAAAATAAAGGCAAAGGGAAACCCCAAGAGGGAGATTCTAGGTTTCTTGATAAATAAGAAAGTTGGGTACTGAAGTGATTAATTGAAAAATTAAGGAGATGTGACCAAAATGGTCTTCTGAGTTAGTGGAGCATTTCATACCAATTACATGGTTGTTGTTAAATTCCCTGTGGCTGGTTGGCTCATTGGTTAAATCATGATGCTAAGAAAAAGTGGGAAGATTTAATTTTGCACTTGAAGAGGCTAGTTTGCTCATGGTCATGTACTCTGGATTCTCTCCTAACACTGGCCAGTAATTTTACAAAAGGATGAAGATAATTGAAATTAGGAGCTTGAAGAGATCATGCCTGATGAGTGCAAATTCATTACCAGAGCTGAAACAAACAGCTCTAAAATATGTCTAATGCCAGTGGGCAGTTGTATCAACTTGATATTTCAATTTAACTATTACAAAAAAGCAGAATTCCAAATTAACTAAAAAATGTCATTTTTACTTTTATGGAGATCCTTAAAATTAATTCAAAAATTTATTATATGCCAGACATGCTATGCTAAATGCTTTAATATCCATTTAATCTGTATAACAACTATATGAGATAGGTATTCTCCTCCAATTACAGTTATAGAAACCATGATTTAGAGAAATTTAATTATGCAATTTAATTTAATTATAATTTGAAATTTTTTCTGAAAGAAGGTTCTGAGTTGTTAGGGTGGTGCTATCAAAACAAGTTAAGTTTTATCTACTTAACACGGATTTCATTGAGTCCAATCAGTACACAGGCATGAAATAACCAAGGTCACAATTTTATCAAAATGACTTGTACCCATGTAATTATAAACATTATGCCTGATGAATTCCTCTGAGACTCTTTAATGTAGTTTAATTTTAAGGTTCCAAACCTGTGTATGAAATTTACTTGGAGAATATTTTTTTTTTAGTAAGATTCCCTAGTTCTACCCAAGAGTACAAGTCTGTATTTTGCTAAAGCTCTCCAAGGTCTTTCTGATGCACAGTCAAGTTTATAAACTACTAGTTTATTTTGTTCTTTGTACCAAAGAGCTAGAATAAGCAATACATACAGATAGAAGCCCAAAGAGTGTTACAGCATTTTGTGACACATCAGACGAGGTAGGTTGAAAAGCCCATTTCCTTCAAATAACATAGACATTTTGTAGATTACCACAAAGGGATTTTTTTGCAAATCATATGGAGAATAATAAATACAGTAAAGTATACAAATCATAAGCATCAGCTCAATGAATTTTTACAAACTGAACAAACTCATGTGCATAGCACACAGAACAAGATACAGAATATTACACACATTTCAGAAGCCATCCTTATGTTCTCATCCTGTCACTACTCGAACCCAATTCATCCCAGGATAAGCACCATCTGACTTAAAATAGCACAAATTAGTTTTGCCTAGTTTTGTATATAAATTAGTCATATGGTACATCTTTGCTGTATAATTTTTTTGGTTGTTGATGGTTGAATCTCAATGCGGTATAGAATTCCATAATGTATCCATTCCATACCACTATTTATTCATTCTATACTCAAAGCGCATTTGGGTAGTTCCCACTTTTCAGCCTCCACAAAAAGTTCTGCTCTGAAATTTCTTGTACATATCTTTTGATGAAAACATCCACCTATTTCTATAGGGTATATATCTATGGGTGTAATTGCAGTATCATAGGAATGTATATATCAGTTTTAGTAAACACAACCAGTTTTACAAAATGGTTACACTGATTTATACTCCCATCAACAGTACAGGAGAATTCCAATTCCTCCCCATCCTAGTCAACACTTAGTATTTTTTATCTTTTTTATTTAAGCAAACTTGGCTTTGTTGTGATATCTCATTCTGATTTTGATTATTATTCTGCTATCGGTTGATAAATTTGCTTATATTTTCATGTTTATTGGTATTCAAATAAAAGATAACTCCTGCTATCTTTTTTGTTGTATCCAATCACCTCTTTTCTTTTTGTTGGCTTGTAGAAGTTCTTTACAAATTCTGGATATGAGAATTATTTGTTGGATTCATATTCTGAAACTATCTTCTCCCACTGTGTAGGTTGCCTTTTCATTCTCCTAATGGTATTATTTGGTGCACAAAAATTTTTAATTTCAGTATAGTTTGATACCAGTCTTTTTATGGTTTTGTATTTTGTTCTGTTAAGAGATATTTGTCTGTCCCAAGGTGATTAAAATTTCCCTTCATGTTATATTCTAAAATCTTTCTTGTTTTATCTGTTACAATGAGATCTCTAAGCTATTGTCATTTTAAATAAATTTTTGTGTGTGGCATGCAGAGTCATGGTTCATTTTTATCATATATATTCAATTGACTTAGTTCAATTTATTGAAAATCCCATGTTACCCCCACTCAATAGCAGTAATGCCTTCATTGTAAATCTGTTAAACCATTTGGATGTGACTGTTTCTAGACTACTTTTTTTCCATTATTGCGTTTTTCTATTCTTTCACCAGTATCACACTGTCTTAATACTATAGCTTTATAGTAAGTCTTAATACCTCATAGTTTGAGTTTTCCCACTTTGTTCATCTTCAAGATGTTATTGGTTATTTGAGGTCCTTTTCATTTTCATGTAAAGGATAGTACCAACTTGTCAATTTCTAACAAAATGGAACCTGGAATTTAGATTGAGATTGCATTGAAACTCTGGGACAATTTGTATAAAATCAAACTGTCAGCAATATTGAATACTATGATCCATGAACACAGAGTACTTGTCTATTTAAGTCTTATTAATTTCTCTCAGCAAAGTTTTGTGGTTTTTCATATTGAGGTCTTACACAATCTTCCTTTGAATTACTCTTAGCTATTTAATTTTTTATAATATTATAAACTTCATTTTCTGGCATTTGATGCTAGTATATAGAAACAAAATTGATTTTTGAATATTTACTTTTATCCAGCTGCCTTGCAAATTTTGCTTATCAGTTCTGTTTATAGATTCCTTTGAATTTTCCATGTACAGCATTGTATGATCTATGAATAATAACAGCTTTCCTTTTTTCTTTTTAAGGCTCTCATCTTGTATATATTTTTTTTAATTTTATTGCCCTATTTCTCTAAGATATCCAAGAACAATGTTGAATGGAACTGGTGATACAATGAGGTAACCTCTTGTTATGTTCCAGAACTCAGCGTGCATGTGTTCAATATTGCAACACTAAGTGTAGAGTTTAAGATTTTTTGTAAATTTTTTATCAAATTAAGAAAATTATCTTCCATAATTTCTGAGAATTTACCTCCAATAGAAACTAAGTAAAGAAAATTATAAAGCAAACACTTTAAGCAAAATGAGTCCAAAAAAGAGTCTAAGATGAAAGAAGGAACAATAAGTATATATATACATTGGTAAATGTAAACAAATACTTATTTTATCAAACTTAAAATAACATCTGATTTGAAGGGGTTTAAAATAAACATATTGATAGAAATATGGCAGTAGCTTTATTTTGAATCTTCTGGTTTCTGCCCCAGGAAACCAAAAAAATAAAGTGCATTTCCTATTTCTCTCTTTCTCACTCTCTCATTCTCTCATTTTTCAGGGAAACTAGATTCAGAAAAATCAGCAATCTCTAAAATATATGTAATGATACCAAAACCAAGCCAGGCCATAAGCAGCTGTGATGGTGCAACAGGGGGAGACAGGATGTCTAGGGCATTCCTATTACAGCAGTGATTTAGCAAATACTCACTTTCAGGAAAAAAAGGCCCCAGTGACCAAACTGACATGAGGGGGCTGAGATGCAACTCTACTTTTCTGTGGAAAGTAAAGAGAGAAGTTCCAGAAAGTACCCAGGGCAACCACAATGAAGCGGATCTCAGAAAATACTGTTAAAAATGACTCAGCAACCTGGCAAGCAGAAGTCCCTGGATGATAGTTGTCTCTCAGTCAGCCTGTGAAGAAACTTGGCAGTCCCAGGAGTGACCCTGGAACTTCTCCTGAACCAGATGATATTCTGAGATTCAGACAAGCTTCAACATACGGGAGAACCATATTCTGTGGAAATAGACTATAGTTACAGCAACTAAAGGAACTCTGAACTGAGAGGTTTGTGAACTACCCAGGCTTCTCCCACTACCATCTCCCACAGGAACTTCATGCTAATAGTCTAAGAAAAGTCAACTCAATCAACTTTGAGTAATAACAAAAATAGATTCTGTTTGATGTCATCAGAATAAAAAGGGAAATGAGCAGTACAACCATTTAACAGGTGATGAAAACTCACTGGAAAAATGGAGCTGCAAAGCAGATAAAAAGTATAAACCAGGCTTGTGGTTTCAGCTCTGAGATGTTAAGAGTTTTTAATACGTTACTCTGTATTTACAAGAAGAACAAAAAACTGGAGAAACTTAAAAATCAAGGACTTTTCTTGAACCCATCAGAGAACCGAGGTTGCAGAGCAAATCACCACACTGAAATGTGGAGAGCCAGGTACAGCCAGAGGGATATAGTTCCCGATATACATTTATTTGAAAGAGAAGCTGCTAGATGTCATAAGCTGGTATGAAAACTGAAAGGTATTTTTGACAAATTGCTGGATACTGGGTATGGACAAGCTTGAAAGTGAAGGGTGTTGGGGCCCACAGTCATAGGAGGACACCCTCTACGTGCCCACTGTTACAGACTTTTCCTCCAGGAAATCCAGTGCAGGGGAGCTTTCAACATCAGATAATCTAAGATGTCCAAGAATAAAGCAAGCATATATTTCAGTGATAGAAAACTTAAGGATTAAAGTTAGTATTTATTATATAAATATCGTTAAAATTTGTTAAAATCTTAAAGTACAAAGGTCATCTGTGAGCTAAAGATTACGTTTAGAACTTTTATTATAAGAACACTTGATAACAAATGATTTTTGGTATAAAATAATCCATATGAAATTGAAAACAAATTTTAAAGTCTCATGTTTCTATCTTATCTTAACAAACTTGTAAAAATCAAGATTTTAAAATAACTATTAATCCTGGAAACAGCTAATTTTAGAAAGAAGAAAACAATATTATAGCAATGCTACTGTTTTCCCAAGAAAGAAGACACATAAGATTTAAGAGATTCTTTATAAAAGCATTATTTAAGTATAATTGGTTTTTACATGACTACTTTTGAAATAAGTTTAATCTTTAAGACAAAATGATGAAGACTGTTAAAGAGTGGAAGAATGTGTTATTAACAAATACCTTGAAAGAATTTCATTTTTTATGAAGCAATTTAATACAAATGCAGCAAAATTTTTACAGAGTCTGCATGTGGAAAACTACAACATGATAAAAGAAATCAAAGATCTAAATAAATGTAAAGATAATCAGTCAATATCCATTAATTGGAAGACTTACTATTGTTAAAATGTTAATTATTTCCAATTTGCTCTATAGATACAATGCAATCCCAATCAAAATCCAGGCTAGTTCTTTTTGTAGATATTAACAAACAGATTCTAAAATTTATATGGAAAGGCAAAAGTACTAGAATAACCAGCACAATTCTGGAAAAAAAGAAAACAGTTGAAGGATTCACATTACCTATTTTCAAGATTTAATGTAAAGCCATAGTAATCAAGGCAGCATGGTATTGGTAAAAGAATAAGCATATATATCAATGAGACAGAATAGAAAGCCCATATATACACCCACACTAATAGAGTCAACTGAGTTTTGACAAAGATGCAGAAGCAATTTAATGGAAACAGGATGAACTTTTCAGCATATGGTGGTGGAAAAATTGGACATTTGTTACCAAAAAAATGAACCTTAATACAGACCTCACATTTTACATAAAAATTAACTCAAAATGGATCATGGACTTAAATGAGAAAGGCAAAACTATAAACATCTAGAAGAAAGGAGAAAATCTGAAGGGCCTTGGATTTGGTGGTAAGTTTTCACATATCACATATCAAAAACATGATCCATGACAGAAAAAAAATAATCAGTTGGGCTTTATTAAAAACTTTTGCTCTGCAGAAAATACTGTTGAGAGAATTAGAAGATAAGCCACCGACTTAACATTTGCAAATCATGTATCTTACAAAGAATGTATATCCGGATATACAATAAACTCTTAAAACTCAACAAGATAAGGAACAATTCTCCAAAGTGGGCAAAAGATCTGAACAGACACCTCACCAGAGAAAACATACAAATGGCAAAGTGTATGAAAAGATGCTCAGCATCATGCCAAATAATGTAAGCTGATATTCCCCACTCAAGGAAGTGGAGAATAACTCCCTACCCCTAAATTGTGGGCTACACTTGATGACTTGCTTCCAAAGAGCAGTATAGGAAAAGTAACTTTACAGTGGAGAAAACTGGCAAGCATTATCCCAGCTAGGTGATCAATGTTAGCATCATAAACAAGAAGTCATATGTCATGTTGATAGCACATACTTTGTTTTCAATTTTTTTATTTTCTAAGATATATATAACATTTACCATCTTAACCATTGAGGGTATGTACTCTTGATATTACAGTAGTCCCCCTCTTATCTGCGGTTTTGCTTTACATGTCACCTGCGGTCAACCATAGTCCAAAAATATTAAATGGAAAATTCCATAAATACACAATTTATAAATGTTAAATTACACGCCATTCTGAGTAGTGTGATGAAATCTCATTTTGTCTTACTGTCCTGTTCAGGGTGTGAATCATTCCTTTACCAAGAAGAACCAAGCAGTAAACCCTTTCTGCCTGTTAACCATTTAGTAACTGGCTCGGTTATCAGATCAATTGTGGCAATATCGCAGTGCTTGAGTTCAAGTCACCCTTATTTTACTTACGAATGGCCCCAAAGCACAAGAGTAGTGAGATATGTATAGGAAAAAACATAGTGTATATAGAGGGTTCAGTACTATTGGCAATTTCAGCCATCCACTGGGGGGAGTCTTGGAATGTACACCCTGTGGATAAAGGGAGACTTCTGTATATGTTTAAAATAGCTTTCCTTTCAGTGGTCTTCCTCTCAAAAAAAAACCCTAACTTCTGTCCAAACATGAGAAAAACTCAATTGAGAGGTAGTCTACAGAATACTTTATCATTACCGCTCAAAACTGTCAATGCCATTGAAAACAAAGTCTAAGTGTATCTAAGTGTATCTAAGTCAGGGTTCTACTACAGAAATAGAACCAGTAGGAGAGAGAAAGGGGAAAGACAGCAATTTAAAGAAACTGTTTTATGTGATTCTGGGGACTGTACAGTCCGAAATCTGCAGAGTAGGCCTACAAGCTGGAATTCCTTGAGCAGGAGCTGACAGTGCAGTCCACAGGTGGATTTCCTTCCCCAGAAAAACCTCAGCTCTGCTCTTAAGGCCTTTCAACTTATTGGATGAGGCCCACCAAGATCAGCAAGTATAATCTTTACTTAAAGCCAACTGACTGTGTACGTTAACCACGTCGACAAAATACCTTCGTAGCGACACAAATGTTAGTGTTTAATAGAGTAATTGGGGACTTAGCCAAAATTGACACAGAAAACTAACCATCCCAATGAGAAACTGTCACAGTTTAGAGGAGCTGAAAGAGATGTGGTCACTAAATGTAATATGACAGCCTGGATAGGATCCTGAGGCAGAAAAAAAAAATAGTAGAAAAAAAACTAATGAATCTGAATAAAGTATCATGCTTATTTAATAACAATGCATCAATATTTGTTCATTAGCTGTGATCTATATACCATAATAAGATATTAACAATAGATGGAATAGGGTTCAGGATATACAATAACACTCTGTATTCTCTTTGCAACTTTCCTGTAAATGTAAAATGATTCTAAAATTTTAAAAATGAACTTAAATGTAAAAATGTATAAGCTAAAGCTTCAGCATGAAGAAATATGCAAACTTACGAAAAATACTGCATACAACAGGTGTTTGAGGACAAGACAACTACAGAATATAAGATGGGGACTAGCAAGATTTTTTTTAAACAGAAAAGACCAAACCATTTTAGAAAAGAAGACTAAGTAACAAAGATTACCCCAGGAAAGCATAATAAGCAAGAGAAAACAGAATAAGAGTAAGCAAAAAGAAACGAAATTATACATACTTAAAAATTAGAGAGAGATTGAAATGATAAGCAAAGGAGATCCAATATGCAGATAGTTGGGGTCTTTGAAAAAAAATGAGACCAAACAAAAGTATAAAAACATAATTTAAGAAAGTGGTCATGGAAAAAAAAAAAGTTACTGAAAGAGCATTCAGTTTACAAAAAACAAACAAACAAACAAAAGAAGAAAGAATAAAAGCCAAAATAGTCTCAACCAATGAAGACACTAGTAAAAATAATTGGAGTTTAAAGATAAAGAAGGAATCCTTAAATATCCAGGCCAAAAAAAAAAATGAATCATTTATAAAGAAACTAAGATCACTTCAGGATCATATTTCTTCACTACAACAAGCAGTGCCAAAAGACAACAGAACACCTAGGTAGTACTCAAGCGGGAAGAAAAGATAAAAAGCACAAACCAAGAATCTTACACCCATCTGAGTTCTAAAATGGCCAGTTATAAAGGCTTCAGACAAAACATTTTGAGCTTTTGAGAGAACAGGGAATATTATTCTCATGAGTCTTTCTTGAGAAAACTATTAGAGGACAAATTCAACATACTTCACTCAAAAAATGAGTGGAGAAAGATCCAGAAAGAACTAGTGTCTAAAATCTTTAGTAAAACATAAAATAGAAAGCATTATCTCAGAGAGAATTATCTGGTTCCTCATTTTAAAGGCAATGCTTATATTTTACTTTATTATATAAGTATCCTATAGATTATTGGCGGTGACTTTTATCAGGTAAATAAATTCTTTTCTATCCCTAATGCACTCTGAATTTTTTCATCATGAATTGCTGCTAAATTGCAAAAGTTTTTTTCTAAACCTATTGTTATTATTGTCTATTCCTTCTCCTTTTATCTCTTTTTTATATTCCTGGGTTAAATCTTACTTGGTCATATTGTTTTATGTTATTCATATATTGCTGCTTTGAATGTGTGCTCACTTTTTAAGAATATTGACATCTATGTTTACAAGCTAAATTAGCCTACAATTTTCTTTTCTTAACTGTATTTATCTAACTTTTTACATTAAGGTTATACTAACATAATAAAATATGTTGGAAAAGTTTTCCTATGTTTAATTCTCAAGAATAGTATGTATATGACAGAAACCATGGAGCTTTCAGAAAATTGTCTGAGCCTGCTGATATTTTGATATGTAAATTTTAATTATGATTTTTTAATTTTATAAATATATGAAGAATGTTAACTTATAGTTGATAAATTATATTTTTATAGAATATTTTCCATTTTCTTCTGTTATTAATTTATTGCCATAGTTATTTCTATTGTTCTCTCATGACATATGAATCAACGAGTCAAGTTCTATTTTTCATTATTATTATTTTATAACTTTGTACTTAAGTTGAGCTTAGTGTAGTGGTTTCTGTGTAAATCACTAAAGTATGGAAATATTATGTAAAATTTGCAAACCTGTAGAAGGAAAACTAAGTAAAATGGAAAAAAGAAAAAACAATCAAGTTAAAAAAGCAAGAAAGAAGAAAAAACAGGACCCAAAATAAAGTAAGAAAAGTAGAAATAATGAAATAAAATACAAAAATAAGCCCAAATTTGTTAACTTTAAAAATAAATATTAACAGATTAAGATTACAAAACTAAGCACTGAACTTCAATCATAAGGAAAATAACAAGAAAGCCAACATATATGGAAAGACAAAATAAAGATAAGAACAAAATTAGTATTAATGGAATATAAAACAAAGATAAAACACAGATTTTAAAAGGTAGATATTGGAATTATTAAAAAGATGAATAAAGGATAAAACTGGTGAGTTGTCAAGGTGAAAAGGAAGGCACAAATTCAACAGCATTTGGAATTAAAAGAAGGCTAATTACAGATAAAGCAAGAATTTTAATATAAGAGGATTCTATTAATGTAATAAACTGTTAATCACGAAACCTTAGATGAGATGTCAAACTCCAAAAAAGATAGATAACTTTTAAAAACCAGCTCAAGAAAAAATAGAAAACCTCATTATTGCTGTAATCATTTCCTAATTTGAATAAGAAGTTAAAAACATGTTCCCATAAAAAAAATTCCAAACCTAGGCACTCTAATAGGTGAGCTCCACCAAACTATCAAACAACAGATAATTCAAATTTATAAACCTTTTCCAGAGAGGATAAAAAAGAGCCCCAAATCGTGAAATTATTTATGAAACTGATTTAACTAGACTTTACAACCAGATAAATACAATATAAGAAGTGAAAATAACAGATGGATAGACTGATAATAGACTCATGAATACATATTCAAAATAAATAAAAATAAACAAGCCAAATAGGCATTACATAAAAAAATACATCATTAAGAAAATATAATATATCATTTTAAAAAGTTGTTTTTTTACTCAGGACTGCAAGATAGTTTAACACGTCTTAAAATCAATTAATTTAATTTACCACATTAACATTAAAAAACAATAGAATCCCATTATTAACAAAAATATAATTCAATAAAATTTATCATCCCTTTACGATAAACAATTCATTGTACAGATCAGAAAATACTTACTAAGCTAGTAAAAGAAGAGAACTATCTTAACCTGATAAAATTGTATTTTTAAAAATGTATAGCAAAAAGAAAAATCGCTAAATGTGTGATCAGGGCTTTATCTTATGGGTTAAGCTAAAAAACAAACTTTGAACAGTCTCAGGAACATTATGAGGAATATTTCAAGGAGATTGTATTTCTTGAAAAGATATTTTTATAAAATATGTAAAGGAAAATTAGATTATAGGTAGCAATCTACATTTGTGATGCATAATTGAAATACAGTGGAATTGGTAGATCTGGAAAGAAAGGGAGAAATACAAGAGATATTAAAGAAGAGCAAGGTAAAAGACTTGGAATGTATTGCCCATACAGAAAGGAGAAGCAGAAAGATGGAAGATGTTCAGGTTTATAGAGTGGACACTGGGAGGATAGGGTACATCTCACTACATGAAGGAAGACATGCAAATGGAAGCACCCTTCGGGCAGCAGAGAATAAAAATGCAGAGCTCTGCCTAAATGTTAGTGGCGACAGAGACTGGACTGCTTGAAACCGTTGGTTTGGATGAGGTCATCCAAAAAGAAAGTACAGAGGAATCATTAATAGAAAAACAAACAACACAAAGAAATAGGAGCACAAAAAGGAAGTAGAAATGAACAGCCAGAGAAATCGGAGACGAACTAGGGGAAACTTCTATCATGAAAGATTTTAAGTTAAAAAATGTTTAACAATGTGAAATACTACAAAAGCTTTAATTCCCCTTTTGCCTCCCTTTCACCAATCATAAGTCATCAAATCACATAAGATTTTATACAAAGATTACTAATGAATGTAGGTGATCCAGCACTCTCAGACCTGTATCAAGGAATGAACTTTTATTCCTACCTCCTAGCCTTCCTTAATAGAAAACTAGGAACTTCATCTCCCCTTCAGAAGAGTAAAGCAGCTATCATTATGCAGACATCTGTTAGAACAAAATTTCTACTGACTGAATTATACCTAAGAATATAATCATACACTGGAAAATGTTTCTCAGAGAAAGTGAAACAAATAATGCAAATACAATTCTGAATGAACTTCCAATTACTTAGCTTGACAGAAAGAGAGTAGGACATAACCTAAAACAAAATGTTAGGATGAAAGTGTCAAAAGTTGACAATGGTAAAATTGCTTAGGCGAGATTAATGCTATGTCATTTAAGCCCACTTAAGAGCTTATTTCCAGGAATTTAATGAAGTATAATGTTTTCTATTTCTCAGAAAAACAATAAGTGCAACATTGATTTTTTTTAAAAAGGGTAGATTCTACGTAATTATTTCAGCAGTCCTCACTTTATTCCAAACCAAATTCTACTCTCCAGAAATGACTTCTCACTAGCTTTATTGAGGTATAATTGACATACAATAAATGCACACATTGAAAATGTATACTTTGCTAAGTTTTGATATGTTTATATACCAGAAAATTATCACCCACAAGCAAGACAATGAACATATCCATCACCCCCAAAAGTTGTCTAGCGTCCCTTCATAATCCTTTCCGCCTTCCTCCTGTCTCCAACCACGCACCCGAATTTCAAGCAAGAAATTCTAATTTCTAATTTCTGACCTAATTTCTATCACTAGATATTAGTTTGTATTCTCTAGAATTTTATAGAAATGGAATCTTATATTGTATTAGTTTCCTGGGGCTGTCACAGCAAATTACAACAGGCCAGGTGGCTTGAAACAACAGAAATGTGTTCACTTACAGTTCTAAGGGCTAGAATTCTGAAATCATGGTGTCAACAAGACCAGTCTCCTTCCATAGGCTCCGGGGAAGGCTTCCTCCTTGCCTTTTCTAGCTTCTAATGGTTTATGATAGTCTTTGGCATTGCTTAGCTTGTGGCAGCATAACTCCAATCTCTGCCTCTGTCTTCACATGGACTTCTTCCCTGTGCCTCCTCGATGACTTTAACTGTCTTCTCTCTCTCCTTTTTATAAGGGTATCAGTCACTGAGTAATCCAGTATGACTTTATTTTTATTACATCTTCAAAACCTCCAAACAAAGTCATATTCAGAGGTAAAGGGGTTGGGACTTTAACTTAACATACTTTGGGGGAAGACACAATTTAATCCACAATATTCTGCCCTCTGGACCCTTGAAATGCATATCGCTCTCAATAGCAAGATACATTCACCCTATCCCAACATTTCCCAAAGTCTTAACTCATTTCAGCATCAACTGTAAGTCCAAAATCTCATCTAAATATCAACTGAGGAAGTCCCAATTCTCATCTTCTAAATTATCTAAATCAAGTGTGGTGAGATTCTGGGTGTGGCCCATTCTGGGAAAAAAAAAATTATTCTTCATTTGTGAACCTGTGAAACTAGAGAACAAATTATCTGCTTCCAAAATACAATAATGAGACAGGCATAGGATAGACATTCCCACTCCAAAAGGAGTTGTGGTTCCCAAACATGTCTCAAACTCAGTGAGGCAAATTCCAGTAGGTTTCACATGCATGAAAATAATCCTTTGTGGCTTGATGCTCTGTCCTCTGTGCCCACTGTTAGCCCTGTCCTCTGTATCCACAGAACCCTGTTAGTCCTGCCAACTTCTGAGCCACCCTCAGAGGCATTCTTCCATTCTTCCCTTTTCTTGAAGAATAACACATTTGCAGGCAAGTGGCTTTATAAGCCTGTTTCCTACCTGTAAAATCCCACAAGTCTGACATCCCCCCATCATTTCATCCCATCTCTGTCTCTTTGGTTCAAACTGGCAATGTTTTTGGTTGGCATAATATTCTCAAAACCCTTGTGGCTCTTCTGTATATATCAAGGGGGATTGTTTTAACTAATGACAGCTGTAAAGTTCCTACTTCTAAATAAAGTCATGTTTACAGGTTAGGACTTAAATATATCTTTCAGGAAGATACAATGCAACCCATAACATATAGTACATATTCTTGTTTTTTGTATTCTTTTATTCAGCATAATTATTTTGATATTCAACCATGTTTTGCATATCTCAATAATTCACTCCCTTTTATTACTGATTAACATTCCCTGTTATGGATAAATCCCCTGTCAATGGTCATTTTGATTGTTTTCAGTTTTTGGTACTGTCAATAAGCAGCTATGAACCTTCACGTGGAAGTCTTTGCATTGATATATGCTTCAATTTCTCTTGGGTAAACATCTGTCAGTGAGCTGTTTCATAAAGTTGGCAATATGTTTAACATTTTTAATTACTGCCAGTAGGTTTCAATTCATGAAATCCCACTTTACCTTTCCACAGCAGCCTGTGAAGAGTTCCAGTTGGTCCATATCCCCTCAACACTTTGTATGGTATTTTTAAATTTTAGACATTCTAATAGTTACATAGTGGTATCTCATACAGAGAGAATGGTATTTATTATATTGCATTCCCTGATGCATGTGATGTCTAACATCTTTTCATGTGTGTATTTGCCTTGTGTTTATCTCTTTAGTAAAAGTGTCTATTCAAATCTTTTGCCCATGTTTTCACTGGGTAATTGTCCTGTTATTATTGAGATTTTAGAGTTCTCTGCATATTCTAAATACAAATCCTTCATCAGATACATGATCTGCAAATGTATTGTTGCTGTCTGTGACTTGACATTCTTTTAACTTGTCTTTTGAAGTAAGTTTTAATTTTGATCAAGTCCAGTTAATCAATTTTTTCCCTCTGATTCATACGTTGAGTGTTGTTTCAAGGACAGATCATTTGGTGTTAACAGCAAAGTCCTCACAAAGACCTATGAGACTCTAAATAAGGTTCCCTTCACGATTATCCTCCTGACCTCATTTTTGCTGTGGATTTTTCCCTTTACCACTCTTCACCAGCCTCCTTGCAACTTCTCAGATACAGGGCTGTCTCAGGACTTGTACTTGCTGCTCATTTGCTTAGAACTCTCTTTTCCCAACTACCTACAGCGTTCACTCTCTGTTTGTTTTCATGTCTTTGTTAAATGTCAGCTCAGTAAAGCCAACTCTGACTTTCCTCATAATGACTGCAATTCTCCAACACTGCCAAACTTCATACCCTGCTTTGTTTCCATCCATAGCATCTTTTATCATGCTATATGTTTTTCTTGTTGATCAGCTCCCCTGCTAGAATTTAAGCTCAGTGAGGCCAGGGATTTTTGTCTGTTCACAAACGTATTTACAATTAAAACATTACCTGGCATTTAGCAAAACTCAATGAATATTTGCTCAATGCATGAATGAATACATGAACATATATTGATTTTGCCTTTATGCTTATTTGATAGTTTGGCTGACTTTAGAATACTAGTTAAAAATTACTTTCCCTCACATTTTTTTAAACAATCTTATTTTGGAATAATTTTAGATTTACAGAAAAGTTGCAAAAATAGAACAGAGAGTTCTCATATCCTACTTTCTCAGCTTCCTCCATTGTTAATCTATTACATTACCATGATATATTTGTCAAAATAAAGAAAGTGACTTGGTACAATATTATTAACTAAAGTCTACACTTCCCTCACAATTCTAAAGTCAATCTTTTAATACTTTCTAGTTTGTAGAGTGCTAATGATATATCTAATAAGTCTGATTTTCATTTTTCTATGAGAGGGTCCATTATAGACCCAATTTAGAGTTGTAGGGAATCTCAGCCAAGATAGGCACAAAACTACTATATATTTTTTTTCCTAGTCAAAGGAAAAAAATATCTACCTGACAGGAGAAGAGTAGTTACATTTTCTAACAGATTTCCAAGTCATTCCAGATGCAAATGAATGATGGCCCTTCTCTCTACCTGAAGAGAGTCGTAATTAAGACCAGGGGCATTATATGATCTTAAACAAAATCAGTAACCATGTAAGCAGAACACCGAAATCTAAGACCATCTGAAAGGAGGAGGCTCAGTAAGTACCATCTCAGAGAATTGTACATATGGAAGTTCTGGATGGAGACTGACCTCTGATGGTGCAAATGGTAGATACCTGTGATTTAGGCTGTTGTCCTTTGCCTCCTTCAGAGGAAGAGGGCCACAGAGGTGTCTGAAGCTCTGAAAAATGAAGGTAGGCCAAATTTTTTACTCTTCTATAAAAGTCTCCACTCCCCTGTTTTCTCAGATTCTCAGCTCTTAGTATGTGGCATTTGTTAAATTGTTAACCATCTGGGACTTCCCCAAGGCTGATACGACCTTGGCATCCCCAGGCTGATAGTCACAGGAGCCCAGGCTTCCATTTGATCATCAATCTTAAGTGTTTTAGGATTGACATTGCTTTAGGCCTATAGACTACTTAAAATTTAAGGCCAAAATCCTGTAAGATTAAAATAATTTTCATTTGTTCAGGGAAATGTGTGCTATGCAGATAGTATTATTGCCAATAATAAGTGTATATGAAGTTTTAAAGAGTCAAGAAGTTTGAAGCCAGTTTATTGAATCTCAGTTTAGGGATTAAACAAGTAACAATTATTTTTCCAAAAACTGACTCCCAGTTGTGCTGTGATAAATCTCTTTTCCAATAGATAGCAGATTCTTTAATGGCTCCTTGGCCAGATTCCTTAAATTTTCTGTCACTTTTGGTTATAAAGCCTTATTTTAGTACACTAGGGTCTTGTATATGATAAAATTTAATACAGCTTATTTTGAAACTTCGTTCCCATTTTTTTTCAACACCTGTTCTTTCCCTCTTTCAGGATCAACAAGGCCTACCTATGGGTGAAATTGCTTTTGAGTAGGGTCTCATTTCACACATATCCCATTCTTCTGTTTACTATTTCCTTCCTCTTTCTCTTTTCTTGCTATCCTAGACCTTCCTGGACTTTCAAACCCATCCACCACCAGCAAGGGCAGAAAGGACATTTTTCTCACATGATGGACATCAACCTAAGGATCTGCCACAGTTCTCTTCCATGGAGAACCACAGCAACGTTGATTCCCTCACACATCTTTTCTCAAGACTGCAGAGAGCCTGGATGTCTTGAGCATTCTCCCATATTCCTCCCAGGACTTCACTGCCATGTTCCCTTCAGACCTGTTTGGCATGGGCTATTCCAAAAGCCTTGTTTCTGCAGAATCAGGCATTAGTTTCTCAGTTCACATCTATACTAAAAATTCAGGGAATACATATTAAGCACACCTCTACTTGTAACAATGAGACACGTTCTCGGGTCCCAAAAGGCTCTCCCTAGAATGCTTTCAAAACACTTTCCTCCAGCAATGTCACAAAAGTGGCCTTATAGGTTCTGCAACCCAGCAAGCATTCAAGCCAGGAGGAAAGTTGTCCATCTCCCCTTCTTGCAGATGCATCAATTTTTAACATGATTCTATTAGAGGCCTGCTCACTGCTGCCTCAGAGATGGAAAATTACTTCATTCCCCAACTCCACAATGAGGGAAGGAAATAGGTCCTCTTTGCAGAGCATAAAACCAATTTTCGTCTCTCTCTTCTAAATCTTCTTCAGGATTTCCATCCAGGAAAGAAGGATGGGGCTGATTGATGAGCATATCACAATAAAGGAGAGGTGACTGCCCTGAATACTAGAGGAAGGAATGTGGAGTGCTTCATTTATTGCAGTACATGGGAAAGACTGGAAATTCCTGCCTATTCTTGAAGATACTACCCTTGGAGATTGTTGCCAGGTTAAACTCTGTGCTAACTGGGGGATCAATTTAATTTTGTGCATAGGCCAACCCCCGAGCTCATCCTGAGCTGAGGACTCTCCAGCTTGGTAGTTCTCTGGGCAGGTAGTTTAAATAAGCTTAATCCATGTTGCCAATTGCATTTTTCAAAGACGTTCACAGCAATAGATCCCATTTCACATATTTCCATACAATATAGTCTGTCATCAAGAGGTGGGGGTCTATGACCTCAGTCTTGAATCTGTGTATTCTTGTGACTCAGAGTGTGGTAGAAGTGACTTATGTGACTTTAGAGACTCAGTAATAAAAATCAGTGTCACTTCTACCTTCCTCGTGGGATACTTGCCATGTAAGTAGTCTGATTACCCTGAAACTGCTGTGCTGTGAGGAAGCCAAGCCACTGAGTGAGGCAACACGGAGTTATACAGTCAGCAATCATAGCCTCTGAATCTCCCCAGCCCAGGTGCCAGACATATGAATAAATGAGCCTTCAGATTTTTTCAGCCCCTAGCTATTGAGTCACCCCACATCTTTGAATATTCCCAACTGAGGATCCAGATATCATGAAATAGAGACAAACTATCACCAAAGCACCTTTCCTGAATTCCTGCCCCACAGAATTCATGAACATAATAAAGTGTTTTATGCTACTTAGTCAAAGGTCGTTTATTTTATAGCAGTAATAACTAATACATCTGGGATCCTTGACAATGAGTCTATCTTGTCAGTCATCTATGCTATTTATATATTTAAGCAAAAATGCCTTTCTTTGAATCTGATTAGTATAATGGTTCTTAGAATGCCTTCTGGACTATCACTGTAAGTAGACCAGATAAGAAACTTAAAAGTGCTTCCAGGTACTGTTGTTATACTTCTAGGGAGACACAGAGTCACAATGGTAAGCAGGGAAAGTAGACCAAGTTCATGTGTATTTACAGGTATTAAGAATTCTACTTCCGACGGGGGCGGAGCAAGATGGCCGAATAGGAACAGCTCCAGTCTCTAACTCCCAGCGCGAGCGACACAGAAGACCGGTGATTTCTGCATTTTCAACTGAGGTACTGGGTTCATCTCACTAGGGAGTGCCAGACAATCGGTGCTGGTCAGCTGCTGTAGCCTGACCAGCGAGAGCTGAAGCAGGGCGAGGCATCACCTCACCTGGGAAGCACAAGGGGGAAGGGAATCCCTTTTCCTAGCCAGGGGAACTGAGACACACAACACCTGGAAAATCGGGTAACTCCCACCCCAATACTGCGCTTTAAGCAAACCAGAACACCAGGAGATTATATCCCACACCTGTCCCGGAGGGTCCTACGCCCACAGAGCGTCCCTCATTGCTAGCATAGCAGTCTGCGATCTAACCGCAAGGCAGCAGCGAGGCTGGGGGAGGGGCGCACACCATTGCTGAGGCTTAAGTAGGTAAACAAAGCCTCTGGGAAGCTCGAACCGGGTGGAGCTCACAGCAGCTCAAGGAAACCTGTCTGTCTCTGTAGACTCCACCTCTGGGGACAGGGCACAGCTAAACAACAACAACAACAAAAAGCAGCTGAAACCTCTGCAGACGCAAATGACTCTGACAGCTTTGAAGAGAGCAGTGGATCTCCCAACACGGAGGTTGAGATCTGAGAAGGGACAGACTGCCTGCTCAAGTGGGTCCCTGACCCCTGAGTAGCCTAACTGGGAGACATCCCCTACACTAGGGGCAGTCTAACACCCCACACCTCACAGGGTGGAGTACACCCCTGAGAGGAAGCTTCCAAAGTAAGAATCAGACAGGTACACTCGCTGTTCAGCAATATTCTACCTTCTGCAGCCTCTCCTGCTGATACCCAGGCAAACAGAGTCTGGAGTGGACCACAAGCAATCTCCAACAGACCTAGAGCTGAGGGTCCTGACTGGTAGAAGGAAAACTATCAAACAGGAAGGACACCTACACCAAAACCCCATCAGTACGTCACCATCATCAAAGACCAGAGGCAGATAAAACCACAAAGATGGGGGGAAAAGCAGGGCAGAAAAGATGGAAATTCAAAAAATAAGAGCACATCTCCCCCTGCAAAGGAACGCAGCTCATCGCCAGCAATGGATCAAAACTGGACAGAGAATGACATTGACGAGACAAGAGAAGAAGGCTTCTGTCCATCAAACTTCTCAGAGCTAAAGGAGGAATTACGTACCCAGCGCAAAGAAACTAAAAATCTTGAAAAAAGAGTGGAAGAATTGATAGCTAGAGTAATTAATGCAGAGAAGGTCATAAACGAAATGAAAGAGTTGAAAACCATGACACGAGAAATACATGACAAATGCACAAGCTTCAGTAACCTACTTGATCAACTGGAAGAAAGAGTATCAGCGATTAAGGATCAAATGAATGAAATGAAGTGAGAAGAGAAACCAAAAGAAAAGAGAAGAAAAAGAAATGAACAAAGCCTGCAAGAAGTATGGGATTATGTAAAAAAACCAAATCTAACTCTGATTGGGGTGCCTGAAAGTGAGGGGTAAAATGGAACCAAGTTGGAAAACACTCTTCAGGATATCATCCAGGAGAACTTCCCCAACCTAGTAGGGCAGGCCAACATTCAAACCCAGGAAATACAGAGAATGCCACAAAGATAATCCTCAAGAAGAGCAACTCCAAGACACATAATTGCCAGATTCACCAAAGTTGAAATGAAGGAAAAAATCTTAAGGGCAGCTAGAGAGAAAGGTTCCCACAAAGGGAAGCCCATCAGACTAACAGCAGATCTCTCAGCAGAAACTCTACAAGCCAGAAGAGAGTGGGGGCCAATATTCAACATTCTTAAAGAAAAGAATTTTCAACCCAGAATTTCATATCCAGCCAAACTAAGTTTCATAAGTGAAGGAGAAATACAATCCTTTACAGATAAGCAAATGCTTAGAGATTTTGTCACCACCAGGCCTGCCTTACAAGGGACCCTGAAGGAAGCACTAAACATGGAAAGGAACAACCCGTACCAGCCATTGCAAAAACACGCTAAAATGTAAAGACCATCGAGGCTAGGAAGAAACTGCATCAATTAACAAGCAAAATAACCAGTTAATATCATAATGGCAGGATCAAGTTCACACATAACAATCTTAACCTTAAATGTAAATGGACTAAATGCTCCAATTAAAAGACACAGACTGGCAAACTGGATAAAGAGTCAAGACCCATCAGTCTGCTGTATTCAGGAGACCCCTCTCACATGCAGAGACATACATAGGCTCAAAATAAAGGGATGGAGGAAGATCTGCCAAGCAAATGGAGAACAAAAAAAAAGCAGGGGTTGCAATCCTAGTCTCTGATAAAACAGACTTTAAGCCATCAAAGATCAAAAGAGACAAAGAAGGCCATTACATAATGGTAAAGGGATCAATTCAACAGGAAGAGCTAATTATCCTAAATATATATGCACCCAATACAGGAGCACCCAGATTCATAAAGCAAGTCCTTAGAGACTTACAAAGAGACTTACACTCCCATACAATAATAATGGGAGACTTCAACACCCCACTGTCAACATTAGACAGATCAACAAGACAGAAAGTTAACAAGGATATACAGGAATTGAACTCATGTCTACAGCAAGCACACCTAATAGACATCTATAGAACTCTCCACCCCAAATCAACAGAATATACATTCTTCTCAGCACCACATCACACATATTCCAAAATTGACCACATAATTGGAAGTAAAGCACTCCTCAGCAAATGTACAAGAACAGAAATTATATCAAACTGTCTCTCAGACCACAATGCAATCAAACTAGAACTGAGGACTAAGAAACTCAATCAAAACTGCTCAACTACATGGAAATTGAACAACCTGCTCCTGAATGACTCCTGGGTACATAACGAAATGAAGGCAAAAATAAAGATGCTCTTTGAAACCAATACAAACACAGATACAACATACCAGAATCTCTGGGACACATTTAAAACAGTGTGTAGAGGGAAATTTATAGCACTAAATGCCCACAAGAGAAAGCAGGAAAGATCTAAAATTGACACTCTAACATCACAATTACAAGAACTAGAGAAGCAAGAGCAAACACATTCAAAAGCTAGCAGAAGGCAAGAAATAACTAAGATCAGAGCAGAACTGAGGAGATAGAGACACAAAAAAAGCTCCAAAAAATCAATGAATCCAGGAGTTGGTTTTTTGAAAAGATCAACAAAATTGACAGACCACTAGCAAGACTAATAAAGAAGAAAAGAGAGAAGAATCAAATAGTCGCAATAAAAAATGATAAAGGGGATATCACACCACCGACCCCACAGAAATACAAACTACCATCAGAGAATATTATAAACACCTCTACGCAAATAAACTAGAAAATCTAGAAGAAATGGATAATTTCCTGGACACTTACACTCTTCCAAGACTAAACCAGGAAGAAGTTGAATCCCTGAATAGACCAATAGCAGGCTCTGAAATTGAGGCAATAATTAATAGCTTATCAACGAAAAAAAGTCCAGGACCAGATGGATTCACAGCTGAATTCTACAAGAGGTACAAGGAGGAGCTGGTACCATTCCTTCTGAAACTATTCCAATCAATAGAAAAAGAGAGAATCCTCCCTAACTCATTTTATGAGGCCAACATCATCCTGATGCCAAAGCCTGGTAAAGACACAACAAAAAAAGAGAATTTTAGACCAATATCCCTGATGAACATCGATGCAAAAATCCTCAATAAAATACTGGCAAACCAGATCCAGCAGCACATCAAAAAGCTTATCCACCATGATCAAGTGGGCTTCATCCCTGGGATGCAAGGCTCATTCAACATTCGCAAATCAATAAACGTAATCCGGCATATAAACAGAACCAAAGACAAGAACCACATGATTATCTCAAAAGATGCAGAAAAGGCTTTTGACAAAATTCAACAGCCCTTCATGCTAAAAACGCTCAATAAATTCGGTATTGATGGAACGTACCTCAAAATTATAAGAGTTATTTATGACAAACCCACAGCCAATATCATACTGAATGGGCAAAAACTGGAAAAATTCCCTTTGAAAACTGGCACAAGACAGGGATGCCCTCTCTCACCACTCCCATTCAACATAGTGTTGGAAGTTCTGGCTAGGGCAATCAGGCAAGAGAAAGAAATCAAGGGTGTTCAGTTAGGAAAAGAAGAAATCAAATTTTCCCTGTTTGCAGATGACATGATTGTATATTTAGAAAACCCCATTGTCTCAGCCCAAAATCTCCTTAAGCTGATAAGAAACTTCAGCAAAGTCTCAGGATACAAAATTGATGTGCAAAAATCACAAGCATTCTTATACACCAGTAACAGACAAACAGAGAGCCAAATCATGAAAGAACTTCCATTCACAATTGCTTCAAAGAGAATAAAATACCTAGGAATCCAACTTACAAGGGATGTAAAGGACCTCTTCAAGGAGAACTACAAACCACTGCTCAGTGAAATCAAAGAGGACACAAACAAATGGAAGAACATACCATGCTCATGGATAGGAAGAATCAATATCATGAAAATGGCCATACTGCCCAAGGTTATTTATAGATTCAATGCCATCCCCATCAAGCTACCAAAGAGTTTCTTCACAGAATTGGAAAAAACTGCTTTAAAGTTCATATGGAACCAAAAAAGAGCCAGCATTGCCAAGACAATCCTAAGTCAAAAGAACAAAGCTGGAGGCATCACGCTACCTGACTTCAAACTATACTACAAGGCTACAGTAACCAAAACAGCATGGTACTGGTACCAAAACAGAGATATAGACCAATGGAACAGAACAGAGTCCTCAGAAATAATACCACACATCTACAGCCATCTGATCTTTGACAAACCTGAGAGAAACAAGAAATGGGGAAAGGATTCCCTATTTAATAAATGGTGCTGGGAAAATTGGCTAGCCATAAGTAGAAAGCTGAAAATATATCCTTTCCTTATTCCTTATATGAAAATTAATTCAAGATGGATTAGAGACTTAAATATTAGACCTAATACCATAAAAACCCTAGAAGAAAAACTAGGTAATAGCATTCAGGACATAGGCATGGGCAAGGACTTCATGTCTAAAACACCAAAAGCAACGGCAGCAAAAGCCAAAATTGACAAATGGGATCTAACTAAACTAAAGAGCTTCTGCACAGCAAAAGAAACTACCATCAGAGTGAACAGGCAACCTACAGAATGGGAGAAAATTTTTGCAATCTGACAAAGGGCTAATGTCCAGAACCTACAAAGAACTCAAACAAATTTACAAGAAAAAAACAAACAGCCCTATCAAAAAGTGGGTAAAGGATATGAACAGACATTTCTCAAAAGAAGACATTCATACAGCCAACAGACACATGAAAAATTGCTCATCATCACTGGCCATCAGAGAAATGCAAATCAAAACCACAATGAGATACCATCTCACACCAGTTAGAATGGCAATCATTCAAAAGTCAGGGAACAACAGGTGCTGGAGAGGATGTGGAGAAATACGAACACTTTTACACTGTTGGTGGGATTGTAAACTAGTTCAACCATTATGGAAAACAGTATGGCGATTCCTCAAGGATCTAGAACTAGATGTACCATATGACCCAGCCATCCCATTACTGGGTATATACCCAAAGGATTATAAATCATGCTGCTATAAAGACACATTCACACGTATGTTTATTGCGGCACTATTCACAATAGCAAAGACTTGGAAGCAACCCAAATGTCCATCAGTGACAGACTGGATTAAGAAAATGTGGCACATATACACCATGGAATACTATGCAGCCATAAAAAAGGATGAGTTTGTGTCCTTTGTAGGGACATGGATGCAGCTGGAAACCATCATTCTTAGCAAACTATCACAAGAACAGAAAACCAAACACCGCATGTTCTCACTCATAGGTGGGAACTGAACAATGAGATCACTTGGACTTGGGAAGGGGAACATCACACACCAGGACCTCTCATGGGGAGGGGGGAGGGTGGAGGGATTGCATTGGGAGTTATACCTGATGTAAATGACGAGTTGATGGGTGCTGACAAGTTGATGGGTGCAGCACACCAACATGGCACAAGTATACATATGTAACAAACCTGCACGTTATGCACATGTACCCTAGAACTTAAAGTATAATAATAATAAAAACTTTAAATACAAGCTTTACTGTTGTTATAAAATTTCGTTTTTTGTGAGATTTGAATTCCTTTCATTGATTAAATACTCATATCTTCATACATTTAAAAAAAAAAAAAAAAGAATTCTACTTCCCCACTTATTTTGGTGTAACTTTTTAACCATGAACGATCTTACTGTCCATCCCTAAAAAAGAAATATGTAATAAGGAGACTATGCCCTATTACCAACTTATATGTTTTAATTTTATCTAGCAAGAAACCCAGAATGACATTCCTCATTCCTCAACTTGCTCGGTCATGTTAATCATGGAAGATAGGCCGAGGCCAAGTTTACAATGGCTATTTCTTCCTCCAGATCTTTTTAAAAATTTTTCCTGGGCTGCAAAGCTGTTTATTCATGTTGACTCAATTGCATCAATTGATGCAATTTATTATTTGCATATTATGTGTGGGATCTTTCTTAACCTATTCAGTTCCTATTCCTGGTGCACCATTAGCTGCAGTCTCTTTACCCTGAATGGTTCCTATATGGGTAACAGGGAAGCAAGGTTAGCATTGTGTAGCCCTGCACTGACTTCAAGGGTTCAAAACTTGAAGCTGGGCTCTGGGAGTGGCAGCAAGTGCTTATTATACTCTGTCAGTATACTGCAATATGATTTCTGCATTTTGTCAGTGTTTAATAATTACAGTAATTACACTCTCATAAAAGAGAGTAGTTGATGTGTAAGTTATGTCCCTTCACCTTGAGGAACTAATCAGTGCTTAGAATCCTTAGGAATGTGCTAAAATCTTTCATTCCCCCAGGTTCACAGACACAGACGCAGTTGGAACAGGGGGTGACCTCCGACAAACTGGTCTACAGGTCCAGCACAGTACTTTATATTCAAGGCCAGCCTCCACCCACATCTTTAACTTAAATAATACGATGTTATGCCCAAAAGAGGGAAACAAAGGTATTATTCTTTGATTCTCTATACTGCTGAGTGAGTATATCAGACTTACACAAGCACTGAAGGTATTTATACAATTTAAGACATAGGATTTGGGAAAGTTGGTGAGCTGGACTAGTGACATAATAATTATAGATTTACTAGACCTAAATATCTAGGTAAGCAGATATAGGATGGGAGTTTCTCCAGCAGTCCTAAAATTATGGCTAAAACTGAAGAAGTGTTATTTAACCTATAATCTAAAGTGAGCAAATCGCATATCCCTAATAACAAGATTATTAAAGAGCAGAAGCCAAAGAGATTCAAGAAAAAAGGGAGGATTCATTGCATCAAGTTCACATGTTTAAAAAGAAAATGACCAAAAAACAAAAACAAAAACAGAAAAAGACTGCTAGATCCAGCAATTAGGAATGGTTTCAGTAAAATTGTAGGAGTTGATGCTGAGTTGCAATGGATTGAAAGATTACAAACAAATGAAACTAATCAAGATAGAACATCTTTCCAGAATTTTTTGAGAAAGGAAAGAGACTGAGGGGAGCTAAATTTAGAGACTCTGATAAAGAAGCCAAGAAAGAAAAATTGCAGATATTCAAAAAAAGAAGCTGGGCAGTGAGGTAGGAGATGATGGAAGACAATGAAGTAGATAAGGGTCATTCATCTGGGACCCAAAGAACATTCAGAAAAGTTACTTAACAGTATCAAAGCAGTGATTTGGTTCATTCTGTAAAGGAAGTTCTATAAGTATTCAGTTAAAGAGTCCAGTTGATATTCAAATTCCAAGTTCTAAATTCCTGTGTTCAGCTTTCTGATCACTCTGCCATTTCTTCTAAGTCATCACAAATGAATAATATAACTCCTCTAGCTAATATATATTTGACAGCATGCTTTGTAATGAGCTATTACAGAATGTAATACAATGGCAGCTAGTAATCTTTTATACCACTAAATCAAACTTTTCAAAAGCATCTTAATTTCTATGTTATCAGGCTTTAACATTTTTATGCATAAGAAAGATATCAAAAATATGGACATTCTCTAAAAATTACCAGAAAGTGTTAGATGAGGTCTCATTTAAATGCTAATAAAATTTATTTTTTCACTTATCAGATATTTTTCAGAGTTAACCTTATTTGGCCATGATTTATAGCAAAACAATAAAATAGACTTTCAAAAAGGTAACTTTTTGCATTTCTAGAGGATTATGTGTATGTCCTCTGAGGCTTGTAATTTGATAGCATGCCACTCTTAATAAATAGCCCATTTCTGCAATTCTAAGATAATCCTATCACGTCTTAACTATCACGTCTTATCACGTGATAATCCTATCACGTCTTAGATGATCATTAACACTTAAACCCAGTGATTTATTCTTGCCCTCTGTTAATATACACTGTCATCACTTGTAAAAGAGATTAAAGGAAGCACAGAATGCATTCTCCCTGGGGAGAGAGATGCAATTGGTGCTAAACTGGCAAATAACCTGCGTGACCACCTCCTACACCATGTCCCATTTTAATCCAAACTTTTAACCTGTGCCAAAATATTGCTGGGACATAAGGAGCCTAAGCACAAACATGTGGAGAGAGAATCTACTAGGGCAGTATCTTTACTCAGAAAACTAAAGTACCACATCGAATCATCTACACCTATTTTCTATTTTAGATTTCAGGAGCCTATAGAATAGTCAGTTTGCCCAAATATTGAACAGGATGCTAACTATCTTATAAGAAAAGGGCACCCAGGAATGATTTGACAATTCTATTTTAGCTCATTCTGTGTCCAAGTTGGATATTCTAGTTATGAGGCTTTCACAGCTGTTCACATTTTCTATTGGGAACTTTTGATGTGACTCTGAACAAAAAAGATTCTCAAACCTAAAATTCACTCCATTATGTTACCACAAAGCTAAGAGTATTTGAATGAAAAAGAAATCAGAAAAAAGTAAAAGAAAACTCCAGCCCATTCTCTTCAGTGGGAGTGGGTTAGTAAGAGGAAGAAAACAGTCCAGGGGCCATGAAGTCGAGCAGAAGAGCACAACTGGAGAAAGCCTCTTGAACTCTTTTCTGTTCATCAGTCTCCATTCAAGATGTGGCAGCTGCCCTTAAAAATTAGGTCTCCTACAACAGAGAACAATGGCCTTGTAAATTACTGTTTAACTGCTTCAATATTTGGTTAAATAGTAATTTCCTCAAGTGGCTAAAACCAGACAGGATGTTTTGATATTCATGATTCTTGGCTGTGATGGTTGTATTTCATTTTAGATCAAATTGACAGACTCTTTAACCTCTAAAGCAAATTGAATTATTTTTAAATGCAGCCATCAGAATACCCAAGAGGAAATGTAATAGTGCAAGTTGGCAATATGAGAAAAAAAAACTTTTCCAAATTAAATTTTCAATGACTCCTAGAAGGGAGTATTAGGAATCCTTCTTTTGCTGCAACTAATGAAGTCTGTGCACTTAAAATGACCCAAAGCAAATTTAGAATATTCATTATAATTTCAAAGGGCTCCTCTGTCAGAAAATGTGACCATTCTAACACCAATAGAATAGGGTAGAAGAGTTGGAAGAAAGTTCATCAAGAACCCCCAAAATTTGAAGCAGACTAAGACAGACAGTTGTCTTCGCCAGAAGCTGGCTGAAGCTTTCTTTCAGCGTTTTCTTAGAAAGGAGGAAGTAAAATGCGAATCTCAAAACCTCCACTTGATGTTTCAGTTGTTGAATCTATAAAATAACTATATAATATATTCTACATAATTCTAAGCCTATAACTTGTGTTCAGTTATTTGCAACAGATCTTTTTGTTGTTCTCACAAAGCCCGCCTGGGAGTACGATTATAGTAATAAGGTCTGGGTGAGCCCTGTTGAACACAGACTGTGAGCAGATTAGGCAAGTAGTCCCACCTTATAGAATAGGACCTTAACATTTATTCTGGAGTAAGAGTACTAGGCCTGATTTTATTCATGCTTTGAAAAGCATTCATTGAACACCTACAATGTACACTGCTTTGCAAGAAATACAAAGATTACAACTCAACAATTCATAAATGGGTAAGGAGAGCATTGTTAAGGCTTATAAATAAATTCTAAATGAATGACAGATCAAACATCTCCTGATTCTCCAAGAAGTCACTATCCAAGCTGTCCTGTAATGACACCAGCCACACATTCCTTACAAACATTTCTGTTCTATTGTAATAAGCTAATGGGGACGAGGAACTGACATACTCAAGTTCATATTCCCAGAGTATTCCAAAGAGAATAGGTGCTTTGGAGTGAGTTTTCAGAATCAATTAATGAATTCAGAGGACAGAAACTAACTTTCAGTTCATGTGATCTGGAAAGACTTCAAGAAAGCAACTTAGCAGACCTGAAAGAATAAAGGAATTGTGATAGAAAGTAGTAGCAGTGGAAAGGAAATTTAAAAGAAAATGAATCTGGAAAATATAACTGGAGGCTTTACAATGTATCTCTGACTTCAGAGTTTCCCTCCCCTAGGTCTCTCCTCCTAGACCACCCTTCAATATGAAGTATCTACAAGAAAATGAACAATTACTTAAGATAAGTAAAGCAAGCTGATTTTTATTTTACTTCCATTTTGCCAGATGTACTCAGTTTATGGAAGGAAAATATAAAGCTTTGACTTAAAGTTTACAAGTGAATTATAGCTGCAGACAAAGCTATATGCATCCAAGAAGTCCTCTTCTGTTAGGACAGTGTGCTTATTTAGGGAATTCTGTCTCCCACCAAAAAATGCATTTGTTGAAGTCCTAACCCCCAGAACCTCAAACTGTACTTGCATTTGGAGATAGAGACTTTAAAGAAGTAATTAAATTAACATGAGTTTATTAAATTGGAACCTAATCCAATATAACTGATCCTTCTAAGGAAAGGAAATATGGGCACAGACACATTTATACCAGTGAAAGGCAATGTAAAAACACCCATTTATAAGCCAAAAAGAGAGAACAGGAACAGGGCCTCAGAGGGAACCAACCCTGCTGATGCCTGGAACTTCTATTCTCCAGAACTGTGAACAAATACATTTCAGTTGTTTAAGCTCCCCAGTCTGTACTTACTACAGCAGCCCTAACAAATAAACACACTGCACCGAACACTTTGACCATGCTTCAGTAGATTTTTCCTTCATTTGTTCCAGGTAATTGGAAAAGTCTGCCCATTTTCGGTATTTAGATTAACTAACAAGAAGGTGGAGGGTCTCCAACTTTTAAATGGAGTTAGGCTGACTCACTGACTCCCCCACAAAATGCAGTCATACCAGCCATTGATCTATCTCTTAAAAAGGAAATATTTCTATAACAAGGCAATGACCTCTACTGGAAGCAGTGCAGAATTACAGAAATCCCAGTAAGTTTCAAGCTAGACAGACAAACAGTCAGAGAGAGAGAGTAAAAAAAAAAAAAAAAAAAAAAGGTTTTAAATCTTAAGAAGCAATGACCCACATAGGAATTTTTAAGGGAGATTACTGTTACCCCCAACCACTAAAGAAATCTAAACTGAAAGGTAGTGTAAAAGAATAAAAGTAGGGAAACTATTTGAAATCACATGTTGCTGGATGTTGCTGAGGGTAAGGTTGGGGAGAGGGAGGATCATACTGGATGAGGAGTGTCTACACACTTGGGCCTCAGAAGGATTCTAGCTCCTTCCTCAGGGAGTGGTCTACAACTGGCTCAGCAGAGGTGCCACCTGGCCACCCACCCCCAGACTTCATGAGAACCTAAGTTTCAGCAAGTCTCCCCAGGGGCTCTGTAAACACATTAAAGTTTGAGAAGCACTGCCATCTCCCTCATTCAGAAAGAGTGATACTTCGGTGGTGTCCTTAGTCCTCTTTAGCATTTCCCAGGGGGAAAATGCAAATCGACCAAAAGAAGGCAGGATACACGAAACACTCTAGGTTCTAAGTTCCTAAGCTCACTTGTCTTCACTTAAGTACATATAACGCAACTACTCATAAAATATACAGGTTGAATTAACAAATGTTTAATTCACAATTGGTTTTTTCCTTATAAAACCTTAAAACTGCAGCCATCAACTCGTCAGCACCTATCAACTCGTCATTTACATCAGGTATAACTCCCAGTGCAATCCCTCCCCCTTCCCCCCTCCCCATGATAGGCCCCGGTGTGTGATGTTCCCCTTCCCGAGTCCAAGTGATCTCATTGTTCAGTTCCCACCTATGAGTGAGAATATGCGGTGCTTGGTTTTCTGTTCTTGTGATAGTTTGCTAAAAATTATGGTTTCCATACATATGTAACAAACTTGCACGTTATGCACATGTACCCTAGAACTCAAAGTATAATAATAAAAAATAAATAAAAAATAATAAAAAAAGAAAATCAGAATTTACAGAATACAATAAAAGATCTTTGATTTAGAGAAAAAAAAAAAAAAACTTTTAAACTAATAATAGCTTTGGAACTCTGATTTCTAGAGTTTTCCATGAAAATGCTGATCCTTCTAGTTCTGCTATTAATCATCCTTCTGTCAGGGAAGCAAGGAGTTTGAATTTTCACTCTCCTTAATGAATATATTTCACATACCAAAATTTCTTCAGCAATTTGCTCAGGAGCTTTAGAAGCCATTACTAAATTGCAGCTCAAATTCTTTTCATCTGTTTTCTAAACTGGCTCTACAATTTATCTTCACAAATTAGCCTAAAGCCTGGTACTAAGAATCAGCTATTTTTATTCATCAGGAAACATAGATTTTCTTATAAATGCCCCTAACACCAGACTACATTAATTTGTTTACAAATACAGTTTATTTCTGGAGGTGTTCTGGTGAATGTTTAACAACCAGCTCTCAAAACAACAGTCTGAATTTTTGTTATTTACCAATTGCCATAGTGTAAGTTTTTCCACCTTACCCAATTTCAAGATACTAATGTGATCATGGAGCTAGGAAAAGATGAACACAATTGCCTCCTGGCAATGCAAGCAGGTTGTAGCACACCATTATTTACTCTCAAAATATTACCAAATACCCCCCATTCTTCAGACTATTTCTGGTATTGATTTCAAAATATATGTCAGCATGCAATAGATGTGCTGTACAACTGTACAAGCTAAATATTTACCAAAAGAAAACAGGTTTGAGATAAATTATTGGTTTTATTAATGACGTGATTGTTTTATTGTAACAGTAAAAAGGTTGTTCATTAAAAATTTGACACAACCCTTTTTTTCTTATGAAACATTCAGGAGAACAGACACAAAACAGCTGCTGACTCCAACACTGACTGTAATAACCTTATTCTGCCCACACTTCGCTGCAGGAGCATTCTTCCATCATTTCATTAAGAAAGCTCAGTTTGTATTTGGTGTCCCTCTTATGTTTTTACATTTTATTTCCTTTGTATGTATGCATCTGTACCCAAATTTCTTTTTATAAAGATCAGTTATATTGGATTAGGGCCCAATCTAATGAACTCATTTTAATTGGATTACCTTTTTAAAGTCCCTATCTCCAAATGCAATAGTAGTCTTCCTGGATATAGCAAGACTTCCCATCATAATTCAGTCCCAATCACTTTCTGTTGGCTGGTCAAGACCTTTCAATCTAGACTGTTCCTACCCCTGGCAGTTCCTACTCCACCTTTAGTCTCTCCAGCTCACACCAAAAAAAATGTGTCTATAATTTTAGTCATTTTCTAAGGATCTTAATTCTACTCATAAATTACTAGTTTTTCATCATCAGTGCCACAATAAAATGTTGCATTATGGGTTGAATTACATCTCCACAAAAGATGTTGAAGTTCTAACCCCCAGTACCTTGTTAATGTGACCTTATTTGGAAATAAAGTCTTTGCAGATGACCAAGTTAAAATGAGTTCCATGGAGTGGGCCCTAATGCAATATGATTGGTGTCCTCATAAAAACAGTAAGTTTGGGTAGAGACAGACATGCCTAGAGGGAAGACAATGTGAAGAAACATAGGAAGAAGCCAGCCATCTACAAGCCAAGAAGAGGGGCCAGGAACAGATCCCTCCCTCACAGCCATCAAAAGAAACCAACCCTGTCAACACCTTGATTTCGGACTTTCTAGCTTCCAGAATTCTGAGACAATCAATGTTTGTTGTGTGAGCAGCCCATTTGCGGTGCTTTGTTATGGCAGCCCTAGCAAATTAATACAGTCACAATCAGAAAAGCTGTGTCACAAGTAAATTTTTTACTCATATCAAATTTGGAGAGTTAGTTATACTTTTATTTTTGTAAAACTTGAGCAGGTTTAGGTTATTCTATTCCACTCTTGCAATCTGCCTTTTGAGATACATTCTGAGTAGGAGGAAACAGCAGGGTTACAGCTGGATTTTGCCCAGAGCCCTAACTATGTCTCTGTGAGGGTGAGGCACCTGCAAACACCCTGAACCATGGATGTCCTAAAAGGAAAAGTAGCTGAGAAATGCTAAAATATTTTCTATTAGGCCATTATTAACTCACTAATGCAATGTAATAACCCATTAAAAAGGAGATGTATGAGTTACTAAAGATACCTTACCTTAATCCATTCTTCAAATGGAGAAATTTCTGAAACTCAAGGCAGGTTGGTATGGAAGATGTTCTGGGGAAGAAAGACCTCCTCAGAACTCCACAGTCAGCCACAAACTCTACCTACATAAAGGTGAGCTCTGTGAGAGAATTTCTAAATGCAAAGGCACAAAAAACAAAAGTGACTGTTGGAACCATGTCAAAATGCTCCTTTATAGAAACATAACATTTTTAGAGCCTAGAGGGACCTGGGAGACTCACATTTTATAAGAATGAAGTGACGCCCTGAGGTACTTCTCCAAGGTTGCAATTATTGGGAGACTCGACTTCGTACCTTAGTTTCATTTCGTTTTGTTTCTTTTCGTTTCTTTCTTTCTTTCTCTTTTTTTTTTTTTTTTTTTTTTTGTGACAGAGTTTCACTCTTGTTGCCCAGGCTGCAGTGCAATGGTGTGATCTTGGATCACTGCAACCTCTGCCTCCTGGGTTAAAGCGATTCTCCCTCCTCAGCCTCCCACATAGCTGATATTACAGGCACCTGCCACAATGCCTGGCTATTTTTTTGTATTTTTAGTAGAGACAGGATTTTACCATGTTGGCCAGGCTGATCTCGAACTCCTGACCTCAGGTGATCACCTGCCTTGGCCTCCCAAAGTGCTGGGATTACAAATGTGAGCTACCACATCCAGCTTCCTATCTTAGTTTCTTTCATTCTAAGACCCAATTATCAGAAGTGAAGTATATGAACCTGATCATGTCTCCCAGTCACTTGAGCTTTTTTAGAATGTAAATTTCCAAGGCCCAATCTCAAAAATTCTGATTCAAATCTCAAGTTTGGCTCATGGATCTATAATTAAACTCTTGGAAAATTGGGCCAGGTAGCCAGGTTTGAAACCACTGTTGGAAAAGATTCTACCTAGAGACCTACTACCTTTTGTCCACTTCTTATTGCACTCAGACCCAGCCCTGTGTGATGATGGTCACATCTTCTCTCATCCTAAGGAAGATGCTTAAGGTCCCCGGGCCAGCTTCTGAAGCCTGGGACATTCGCACTCAGCCTTGCACTATAGAAGCTGCTCCTCCTGACTCCCAGGCAAGTCCTTAGCACAGAAAATATTTGAGAGCAGGAGAGGAAGAAGAAAACCCTGACATTTCTTCCTTGAATACTTTCATTTCATACGCAGTTCTGTTTCTTAATGTACTTGAACACATTCAATTTGCAGCCTCCGAGTAACTATTTACCCATTCACCAAGGGCAAGATGATTTATGTAGGGCAAATTGTAATAAGCACAGGTTTCATTTATTTCACATCATTGCTGTATCTCCTAGGGGGAGGAGGGTTGATTTAAAAGCAAAACAAAAAATTAATCAAACTATGGCCTAGTGAATCACAATTATTTATACATTTTGGTAGTTCAAGCCAGAACACAGGGCTTCCTTGGGAATGTGGAGACTTAAGAGAACACAGGAGGGAGCTGAATGTAAGAAGTTTGGAGCTGTAAATAAACTGTGCTGGTGGTCACAATGGTCAGGGCTGTATGACTAGAGTGAGGTTGTGCCCACTTTCTGGGCTTCTACCCTAAGCGTTCTCACCCTCACAGTTGAAGATCACAGTCAACAACACCCAACAGAAGAGTGACACTACAAAATTCAAGAGACATGGCTGCACTGGAGAGTTGCCTTTGAAACCTTTCTCAAATATTCCTTCTCTTTCGCATCCCCACTCTACCTCTTCTCATCAACTCTTCTAAATGGCTCCAGGAACCCCTCACTGCCTTCCTTGCCTCTGGGCTCTTTAATGCTCCTGCCCTTTCAACAATATTCCCTGACCATTCAGGGTCTTCATTCTCAGTATCTCCAACCCCCAGTCCCTGCACCCCGGGAATCATGAGGCCTCTGGGAAATGGGAACTACCTCCGGTTGGCACCTGTTTGGAGATTTCTGCTGTAGAATACAGGCTCAGGCTGGACTCGTGTAACCTACACAGCCTGCAATAGTACCAGGGTTTCTATGCCAAACTGGAAACCCAAAGAAGGTTTGGAGAAGTCGTACTTTGAGATACTATTTTTTGGGCTGTCTTGCCTTGGAAACCTATTTATTTCCAATGGAAAAAATAAAATGGTAATGGGACTCTTTTGGAACTTCTGCTTCCAAGTCTACAGCTGACGTTTTTTTGCCTTTGTTTCCAGCACTGAAACATGAGGCCAGTTGGGCTCATTGGCAGACAGTGCGATTAATACTAAACTTAAACTTCAGATTCTTTCAGGCATCCTCGGAAACTGCATCCTGAACCAGAATTGGCCTCTTTTTAAAATAGTGAGGTAGATATACTACATCTTTATATTGATTTTTATCTGACTATGGGTTTCATCAATGACAAAATAGTTTCAGAATGAGCAAGGCATCTTCTGCCTCAGAAACGTGCTGAACAAATCACATAACGGATATAAACCTGTGACATTTTAGGTTCAGGACAAGCATTTGCACAGTTCCACAATATCACACTAGAAAAGGGCTGAACCTTCCAGCACTTATGTACTGGCTCCCCTGTAAGTGAGAAGGAATTCAGAAACTCAACTGCAAGATGTCAGAGAGATTAGAGTCACTGACCTTCCTTTTAGGAATGTCTGCAGAGTTAGAGAGGATCAGAATGAACGTCTATATTCAGATCTAGACTAAAATTTTAGGGGCTGTTAGGTAGTAGAGAATAAAACAGATACTGCTTGCTTATGCTTTCAAAGTGGTTTTTTTTTTTTTTTTAATTAATTAACTTTTTTTTTTTTTTTTTGAGACAGAGTCTCACACTGTTGCCCATGCTGGAGTGCAGTGGTGCTATCTCGGCTCACCACAACCTCCACCTCCTGGGTTCAAGCGATTCTCCTCACTCAGCCTCCTGACTACAGGCATGCACCACCATGCCTGGCTATTTTTTATTTTTTATTTTTTTGGTAGAGACGGGGTTTCACTATGTTGGCCAGGCTTGTCAAACTCCTGACCTTGTGATCAGACTGCCTCAGCCTCCCAAAGTGCTGGGATTGCAGGCATTTGCCACTGTGCCCGGCCTCAAAATGTCTTAGATTGCCTTGGATAGATTGGAAACTTCAGACACAACTACAACATAAATAGCGTAATGACCACAGAGAAGACATTAGGCCCAGTAATGGGGTGACTGCTAAATTGGAATGCACAAGTCCCTCTCTTCCTTGACTTTCAAAGACTTTCAAAATGAAAGAAAGAAAATTAAAGCATTCTCTTCTCACTGGCTTTCTTCACCCCTCATCCCATTACTCTCACGTGAACAAAGCACTGTTCCCTAGTAAGAACTTAGGAACCATGGAGCATAAATCATAATGAAGCCGGGAGAAATCTCAGTCAATCTGGTAACTTCTCATATTTGGGGTACAAACAATGCTTTTTTTAAATAATAAAAAAAAAACACAGACAAGGTAGCTATAGAGTTCAGCATTTTTCTACTTCAGGCTATTTCTTTGATTCTGCAACTTTTTGTCTCCCACTTTAAGGATCACCCCATTCCTGGGCCTGACGTCTTCTCTGTGATCATTAAGCCAATTATATTGTAGCTGTGTCTGTAGCTTCCAATCTATGCAGGACTGTCGGAGAAATGTGTTCTAATTCTGCCTATTTTCTGTCTGATTCTTAGCTGGTGTGCTCTTCTCTATGATCCTACTCCCTGGCTGTGTGAGGCTCTTCATGTCTTCAAAGGAGATGATGTACACAAAAGCATCTGGTGCTTGGTAGGTACCTACATACTAGTTTCCTTTCCCCAGGGCCACTCTACATTAAGCCCAACACTGGCAGACTCCACAAACAGTATCTGTCTTATTCTATTCTCTACCACCAAAAAACCATTACAATCCTAATTTGGATCTGAATATCTACTTTCATTCTGATCTTCTCTAATTTAAACCAGCTCTTTATTTTTGTTATCTTCCCCTTCCATGCTTCTTCCTTAGATAATGACTTCCTCATTTCAATTAACTTTCTCAAATACCTTAATTTATAAAAATTATAAATAAAATACCATTAATGGGGGTGTAAAAGGCATGCTGTGGTGAGAATTAGTGTGCTGACCTCAAAAGTCTCCAAATGCCCCAAAGGCAGATAATCACTTTGGACAGATTAACCAAAGGGGCCCAGTTTTTGAGATCAAGAAATCAAGACCCTCTGAGTTATTCCAACTAAAAACTAAGATGCATGTAACAGCTAATAAAGCTAAATTCATGCATTAAGGAGAAGGAAAATTTCAGTCATTCTTCATGTGCTATAGAAAATTCATGAACAAATAAATATATTCATGCAAATAGCTCCCATCTCAAAGATGAGTTTGTAGGTGGGTGTTTTTTCCTTCAATTAACCTGCATTTTAAAGCAAGTGCTCCCCAACTGCCAGTAGATCTGGCAGAATTAGTGAGTAGGAATGACCTTTATTCAGTCTGTAATCTGTACATATAATTGATGACAGCCTCCAAAAAGATACTAACATTTTGACCTGGTACTATTACATTTCAGGGTAATTTGTGTCATAATGGTTCACTTGAAAACAAGTACAAGCAAGTTTATGCAGCACTGCATATAATCACTTGTTCACATTCTCACGATCTAAAAGAAGTGGAACAGGCTTTTAAAAAATCACTACGCAAGCCTGAACTTAATGGATTTTTCATTGGAACCTGCTCTGCTACACGGCAGAATATGCAACCCAACATAGGTCTCAGCAGAGCTGGATTAGACTGGAAGAGTCTATCCTACCCACCTCCCAGGCCAAGGATATTCTAGTGTCAGGAAAAAAGATAGCTGCAAAGCAGTCTCTGTGAGCAAGAAATGAGAGTTCAAGGCTTCAGGATGAGCCAAGTTCTATGTTAGAGCAGAAGAGATATTTGGCTCAAAATATCAGCCTGATTTATTTTTCACTCCTTTGCATGTATTGTTCATAGAAGCCGAAAATTTGGGAGAATTCTAGATTTGGCATCTTGGAGAAATAGCAGAAGAAGGTGTAACTGGAGAGAAGAGTACTGGAGAACACCAGAGCTCCAGGTGAGGCAACATTTCCAAACGGAGCGTGTCCTGGCTTACAAGGAAAAGAAACCATGGGGTTATTTCGACTTAACAAATGATTCGGCCGGGCGCGGTGGCTCAAGCCTGTAATCCCAGCACTTTGGGAGGCCGAGACGGGTGGATCACGAGGTCAGGAGATCGAGACTATCCTGGCTAACATGGTGAAACTCCGTCTCTACTAAAAATACAAAAAAAAAAAAAAAAAAAAAAAACTAGCCGGGCGAGGTGGCGGGCGCCTGTAGTCCCAGCTACTCCGGAGGCTGAGGCAGGAGAATGGCGTAAACCCGGGAGGCGGAGCTTGCAGTGAGCTGAGATCCGGCCACTGCAGTCCAGCCCGGGCTACAGAGCAAGACTCCGTCTCAAAAAAAAAAAAAAAAAAAAAAAAAAAAAAAAAAAAAAAAAAAAAAAAAACAAATGATTCTAGGGAAGGTATTTCTTAGACCTCTGTGTCTCAGTACATTCCTGTGCAAAATGAATACAGAGAGGAGGGTTTTATGGAGAAAAAGATACTTTTTTCCCCAGTATCATGAGGCACTGATAAAAGCTAGGAACAGGTTCCTGGATGAGGGATACTCCCCTGGCCTGGCCTAGGCCCGCTGACCTAGGGGACAATAGGACCACACTAAGGGCCTGCACAACTGATATTGCCTTGGTACTAGGACTCCTTGGTGTGTCTCCTGTCATAAAACAAGTGTGACATTCAAGGGACTTAAGGGGTGCCACAACATTTCGAATATGAAAAACAGGAAATTCGATTCATTTTTAAGCATTCGCATAGCCCATATAAGAATTTGGGGCTTATAGGTATTTTTGGAAGGGAAGGGGGGCAGTGAGGACAGGGAAAAGGCTATATCCATGGGCCCAGCCCCTTACTCTCAAGAAAAATAGATTAGGAGAAACTAGTTCTTTACAGGATAGCCAAATATTGAGTATTTTCATATTAAACTAACTCCAGTGACAATATTCCATAATCATTCAATCAAATGCAATGTTACATTTACAATATCCTTATTTACTTTGCTATTAGAGACTGATTTTATAAGCCTGCATTCCAGACCACATTTTCTAAATTCTATAATTTGGATTCTATCATCGTAAATTAGACATTTTCAAACATTGCTTAGTCATTAACAATTTGCTTGCATGAGTTCAATTTAAAACATATGCATAATACTTAATTTAGTTTTCAGTACACAATAGAGATAAACCACTCAGAACACTCATATTTACCAAAGTAAATAACCCATACCTACTTTAACCATAGTCATCTAATAAATGAAACTGGAGGAAATACAATTACAGCACTTATCAGGTAAGAAAAAAGTAGAATCGTGAGCAGATATAGTTTGCTGCCATGATTCATTTTCCCAATACTCTTCACAATAATGGGGAAAAAGCATCTAATTGAAACATTAACTCAGGGTTCATACCAAAATCTTGCTAAGCGAAAATTTTAATTCCTATTTTTTGTTAGTAGGAAGTCATACATAGACATCATTTATACCTAGGGTGTTCTGGTAATTAGAAAAATGAACCTTTTCCACAATCTGTACCTCACCATCAGGGATATGAGGACCAAGTATCATCTGTTCTAGACTGAAGCCTCCACCTGGAATTTTTAGAAGCTAATGTGCACAAAAATGCTTAGCACAGAACCTAGCAGGCACTCCATAGCTATTCGTTTCTCTTCCCATCCTCCTTGCAACCTTAGGAATTCACCTGACTGGAATTAAGTCTTGTTCCTTTTAAGTCTTTAGAGCTTGAAATGAAATAGGAACCAACTCTACCGTCACAAAACAAGTAGGCCAGCACTTCCCACGTTCTTTTAAGTGTCCTCCTGTGCCTATAGAAACCATTTTTCCTAGGTTCAACACCTGTGTACCTATGGGTCACCATCATGGTACTCTGTACCCTTTCTGCACAGCATTGTGTCCCCCTCATAAAGTCCTCCATGTCAGGATTTGTGGGGATCCACAGGAGACTGCTAGGGCTCTGGGTATTATCATTTAGAAGGGGGTCATTTACTACCAAGTATAATCAAGTGTCATGCCAGAAACTGAGTAATACAAAATAATACTACCTCCAGGGTGAATAGATATGGCATAAATTTTAACGTGACTTGGTTGTAATAACAAGATAAGGAAAATATATATCCTTAAATCCAAACCTCCTAGGCTTATTATCTCTTTTCTTGTTTTTCTTAATATTTTCTATCACCTTTACTATGGATTGTTGATTGAAAATCTACATGTACACACTGCTTTACTAGTACTGACTTATTTATCATTAATGTGTTATTGTATAAACCAGGTTTCATCATTTTCTTTAATAAAATTTTAAAATATTAAAATTCACTGCTCTGGGAAACTACCTAAAAGAAATGTTCCCACTGAATCCTCTAGTGGCTTCTCTTGTGTTTTACACCTCTTATATAACATATATCATTCATTCACTACACAAACATGTACTGAATGTCTATCAGGTACCAGGTACTGTAGCTACCAGGTATTAAAGTTACAAGAATGGTTCCTCCTATCACAGAGATTACCTTCTAGTGAGAAACATCAAAATTAAGCAAGCTAAAATTCTTCCTAAAGTCTTTAAAACTGAACAGGGTGTTTTGACGGAGATTAATAAAATATATTAAGGAGATACCTATTAAGAAGAAGACCTAAGGTAAACAGAGCAATCAGGAAAGACCATTTCTTGAGGTGATCTGCAAACCAACATTTAAATAACAAGAAACAACAACCTTGCAAATGACAGGAGGAGGACGATCCCAAGCAGTGGGAATAGCTAGTGAGCTCTACCTCCAAAAATATTATGGACTTTAACTATTGCCTTGAGAAAGAAATACTATATGGATTTAGATGTGATCACATTCCCTGAGCTTTCTCTTCTGTTAACCGTGATGTATCATTCAGGAACACACACTGCACTTTGAGTCAGGTATGTTCTCCCACTAAGATTTCCTCCCCAGTGTAGCATCAAAACCTCCCCCTAGTGTTTAATCTCATATGGCTAAAGGACTTGCATATAAGCGACAAACAAAATTAGTCATATTAACTATGCTTTCTGAAAATCCAGAATGTATGGTTAACACAGTGGTTTTCAAATTGCACTCTGCAAAGACAGAGGTTCACTCAGACCCTGCCCCACATAAGACCAAGAGAGTAGGCTTCTCCTTCACCACAACCATTTTCACCTGTTTAACACATTGAGCTTCTGTTGATTTTATTTAATGAAAGGGTTTTGTGAGTAAAAACGATTTGAAAACTCTGGTTTCCAGCCTGTTCTAGGATCTTCAAAGGAATTCAACTCTTTCAAACATGCTAGAAATGTTTGCACCTTTAGTTCTTCCAGGCCACCTCCTATGTTTCCATCCACTAAACCTAAATCTCTTCCAGTTCCCCAACTCACACTGCATTGTGACTTTGGCTTTATACCTTGCCTCCAGTTCTTAATTAATTGTGTTACAGATTTAAAGAGCCAACTTCTTCCTCCTTACTTTAGGATAAAAAAATGAAAACAAACAAAAAACAAAAAAAACAAAAAACCTCTTACAATTAAAATGCAGAGATCACTAACATATACAAGGTAGTTGAATCCAGAAACAAACATTTCCAATTCACTGAATTGAAGTAAATTACTGATCTTTGGTGGGGAAAAAACTGAGAAAACCTAAAAGCCAGATGGCCAGGTTTTCAAAAGAAATGTATGAAAACATTCAAGGTAATCCAAAAAACAAAATAAATGAAAATATGCTTTGTTGCATAAACCAGGTTTCACCATTTTCTTTAATAAACTTTCTCTAATACTCAAACTATTCCTCATTAAATTCTAGTCTCTGATTATCACCTTCTCATTTGATAGGATCTCTCTTCTTTACATCAAAAGAGAAAGTAACTAACTCTGGAGGGAAAAAAGGACTCAATCAAGGGTTAAGAGGACAAAGAAAAAAATACAAAGACTGAAAAAAGTAGAAAGAGCAGGACAGTTACAGATGAGTTTAAAAACACAAGGTCATCTTTCAAACTTCAAAACAACTGCTACTTCTAGAATTATTCATCAGATGTCATTGCATAGTGATTTCTTACCAGTACTTTATGGAAAGAACATTCTGTAGAAGGTCCTCCTATTTCTTTTGAGGCTTCTCAATGGTCTCGCTGCAGTGCAAGCCCAGACGGATTGGTCCTTACTGATTTGCAGGGCAGCACTACCAGGTTTCTGAACTTCTCTTTCAGGTTTTGTTAAAATTAGATGCTAGGGCACTAAGAAACAGGGGGCTCATTTTTAGCTGTTACAGATGCCCAAGCACTGCACAGAAGACACTCACATTGCTTTATTCATATTGGAGAGGTATGCTTAATATCTTCGTCAAATTTATTTACCTGTTATGCTGAGTTCATTTCTACCACGCAACTTCCAATCAGAAGCATGAAATTAAAATCAGCTAACTCCATTCTAGCTTACAATGCTGTGTAATAAAGAGTAGAATTAAAGTCAGCTGGGTTACCACTGCTTAGAAAATTAGTGAAAACCTCAGATTCACAAATCAACAGGATTTATGTATGCAGTGAACCCTTAGGAAATGTCTTGTTTTTTAATACTAAAATAAACACATTTGAGCACTAATATTCAAACTACTCCTCATTTAAGTTATAGACTTGAGAACAGGAATAATTTACTGGCCTATTTGCACACTAGCACCCATGGAAGGCTTTAATGACCTCTCTTTCAGGAAGCTGTCTAAACCTGACTCATTAATGGGTTTCCTCAGCCTTCTGATGTAGAAAATAAATTTTTAAGTGCATAGTACAAGAAGATGTTCCCTTGGATTTTTTTGGAAATAAATATTATATTAAAACAAAACCACAAGTGTAAGATGAGAACTATCAGTTTACAGTTATCCTTCAGAGCAGAGACAATGTTCATTTAACATTTTAGGACTTAGTAATAAAGAAAATTCTGTGATCTCTAGTCATGTCTTGAAATTAAAACCTGGGCTCCACTGTAGGTCTAGAGATGTGAATAACTGAGCCCTTCTGGAAGCAGTTTGGAAAAGAAGCCCCCAGCAGAATTGAGCAAGGTTTACAACCTCCACCTTCCAGGGTATGCAAGCACGTCTCTGAAGAAATCTAGAGGGACACCATTTTTGCAGGCTAGAAAACAAACAATAGTTAAAAGGCAAAATGAACTCTTCCACTTCTCCCTAAAATGTGATTCCTATACCAATCGCAGCCAAATAGCCTTATACTGGCCTAGAAGGAGATAGAATTTGGAGGTGGAGGTGCTTACATATCTCTACTGAGTCCCCCCACCCAACCCCTTGCAGAGTAATGAGATTATGGTGTCCTCTGACATGACACTTTGTCTTTGTAAGAACATATTCCCTGAGTTGTCCCTCACATTGCTTCATCGAAAAAAAAAAAAAAATTTAAAAAGCAAACTCGCTTTATTTACATATTCTATAAATATGGTTTTTATTACAATTCCAACTGCATTCACCCTTTTGTAAAATTACACATGAATGAGTATGTTTGTTTTCTTGTTTGTCATAAGACATTTAAAAATATTTAGAAGAAAAATAAGTCCTTATATTCAAGTACTGTTAAAAGACGAATACATTATAGTGTGCAAATAAATGGAGACTCTAAAATGACACATGTATATCACCATAATTCATAAATATTATACTTGAGAAGTCGTATAAAGTAACATTGAAGTATTGGTAGAATTTTAAATTTCTCCCTATCTATAATTAGAAGCTAACTCATCAATCATTTCCACTGAACAACGTTTCTAGTATAGTTTATTATAGTAACGCCATTACATAATCAGTATGTAGACCAGTATGTGGCAATGCTTTGTATGTCTTTTTATCCATCACAATTAAAGACAATATTATAAAACAACACTTTGATTCTTTATCTTGACTACAAATAAATAAATGGATTTAATGAGCCTTCATGGTCTAATCTTGGTGAACTTAATCCACCACTATGACAATGTATAAATAGCTCTAGCTATACAAGTTAGTTATATTAATTTTTCTACCCAATAGACAAACTAAATAACTGATAATCTAGGAGTTTTCTTCTAAGAAAAAAAAATCTAATTTATTACTTTATCCAGATGAGAGACTTCATCATCTTCACCAATAACTTCTATGTTCACTCTTCCCCTCTGGACACACATCTGCTAAACCTCTTTGGTGTCCTCAGGACATCAAGCCAGTCACTTCCCCCAAAATCTGCCCCATTCTCACGGATGCTACCACTCTAGACTACTAAGCGGATCCAGGCATGCCTCATGTCTAAGATTATGGAAGGCAGAGCCTAAACCTTGAGAGAAAAATCTCAAGAGCCTAAACCTTGAGAGAAAAAACTCTTTGAATTTGAACTGGCTTTTGCGGGTGGGAAGATGCAATTAAAGGACACAAGTTCATTATATGGGGTATGTTGAAAAAAGGACAAATCATGCCTGTACTCCGAGAGCAGGCTCTATCCTCTCCTCCGCCTCATGAAAATTTTAGTTCTTAGGTAGGAAAAAGATTGCCAACTACAGTAACATTTGCAGTAAATACAATTTGACCATTTTCCCTGTAGTTGGCCCTTTGACCATAGAACTTTCTAGGTGAACTTATAATTGATAATATCCTATTAAATGCCCCTTAACTTGGAGGCTTATTACTAAGTTCTCTCTCCTAAAGAAAAATGAAGCAGAGATTACATGAATCATGTAATGCAATCTAACCAGCTGAATTAGAAGCTTTCACAGAAGCATAAGCTCAGCCACCCTCAATGGTTTCTTCAGGAGCAGGTTGTGTCATAAGCACAAATACATCTTTTAATGTGCTTGAAGCCTCTAGAGAAGTTACTATAACACATTACAATTGACTAATGTCAACATTTTATACATAAATTTTTTTTTAGGCACCAAATGACTGACACTGATTCTTTCGACTAATATTCATGAAGTCAACTGCTAAACTGGCATTATTATTAGAAAGCATTTTAAAGTTCAATTTGATAGCTATTTAATCCCTCTTAATCACCTCAAAGACCATGTTAGAATATTTGGCAGATCGATATCCAAGGCAAATCCAAGAACTAAACCAGATAAACTCATGAGCTGAGTACACATCAAACCATTAAAACTTTTCTTTTTAAGATGGAAAGACACTACAGGCAGATACAGTAAGTAACAGTAAGTAATATTCAATGTCTTAACCTTGGAAAAAAAAGAGAAAGAAAGAGAGAAAGAAAGAGAGAAAAAGAAAGAAAAAGAAAGAAAGAAAGAAAGAAAGAAAGAAAGAAAGAAAGAAAGAGAAAGAGAGAAAGAGAGAAAGAAAGAGAGAAAGAGAGAAAGAAAGAGAAAGAAAGAGAGAAAGAAAGAAAGAAAGAAAGAAAGAAAGAAAGAAAGAAAGAAAGAAAGAAAGAAAGAAAGAAAGAGAGAGAGAAAGGATTATTATATTAGAATCGTGCATCTAAGTAGATGTTTTCCTACCTTAACTCATATCTGGCTTAATTAGACCTCAGATCAGACTTTCCCCTCATGCTTCCAGAAGTTCCCTATGATCACAAGTTCCCCAATAGAACTAATCTTCCCCTTACGAATCTATTGCTGATTGATCAATTTAGTATTGTGCTCCTTCTCTATGACCTACTATGCATACCTTTCTGTGAAATTTCCCTGCATGTATAAGACATTGGATTCTCAGATACAACAAGGATCCCCCCTTGTTTTTCCTGCCTGAATTTCTTAATCATCACATTCCCTGGAGGGCCTTCCTCTGAGATGCTGGAATCCCAGGATTGATCAGTAACACTAGGCACCATTAACAGCCCAACTGCACACACAGTGTTTCTTCTCACCTGTTGGAGCATAGACACCACTGGTGTCACTCCAAATTTCAGGTCTAAGCAACCCTTTAGAATATGATACCAGCAGAAGATGAAGCAAAGAAGCAGTTCAGGAGTTAGAAAAAGATAATTGGTGGAGATTAAATACAAATGATCATAAGAAGAGTGAATTTTGAGGACATTAAAAAGGATGGTATGAAAAGCTGTATTAGGATTCTCCAGAGAAACAGAACATATATATATATATATATATATATATATATATATATCCCCTATACTTATGGGAATTGACACACAAGATTATGGAGGCTAAGTCCTATGATAAGGCTAAATCTGCAAGCTGGAGAACCAGGAAGGCCAGTGGTGTGATTCCATGTGCTAAGGCTTGACAACCAGGGAGATGACTAGTATAAGTCTCAGAGTCCCAAAGCCCAAGAACCAGGAGCTCTGATATCTGAGGGCAGGTTAAGATGGGCGGCCCAGTTCAAGAAGCAATATAATTCACTATTTCTCCAATGTTTTGTTCTATCTGAGCCCTCAATGGTTTGAATGATGTCCGCCCACATTGATCAGGGTGGATCTTTGTCTACTGATTCAAATGCTAATCTCTTCCAGAAACATTTCCATAGACACACACAGAAATAATGTTTTATCAGCTATCTGGGCATCCCTTAGCCCTGTCAATTTAACACATAATCAACCATCACAAAAGCATGAGGAAAAAAAAAAAAAAAAAAAAAGCTTTAGAAGTTAAAAGAGATGTGTTGTCTTGAATTATATTTTTTCAAGTTTTTGAAAGATGCAGCCCAACTAATTCACTGGGGATGCTATCAGTAGTGGAACTAATGACTATACTACATCATACACGCTTTAGAAAAGGGATTCAGGATTGGAATTCAAATCTGTCCAAGTCTTAATACAGTTCTTTTCTATTATACAATCCTACCTCTAGCTCTGGCTACCTATGTTGAAACTAGGATAGTAAGTTTCTTTATTATTTAAAATTTTCGTTTCAGAAGTTGGTTCTAAATCAGATTAATATTATTCTGTTTTATTATTCATATTCATTCAACAAATATTTTTAGAGAATCAGTTATATGCAGAAGCTGTACTAGTTAGCACATCAAAAATATAACTAGAAATTTTGGATGAATATTCTAGTTATAGGATGAATGTTTTCTTGGCTTCTTCATTGTCCTCATAGGACCTGAGATGCCTTCCATTTCTTTCATCCATCCTGCCCTAGGTTTTACAATTTTTCTATATTAAATCAATAATCCCTTACAATTCTTGACCTCAGTCACCATTCCTGCCAGATTATTCAGTAAGTCTTTTAATGTATACACATCTTATTCTCATAAGCTTCATTTCCCACTTTCTTACACTCTAATATTCACTTCAATTTCTTATTTCCTGCCTGTACTGCTGCCTTGGGGACACTAAAAACACTTTAATTTATAAATGTTATCCTCAATTAATTTGTTGCAATTGTATCGCTATCTCCATAGAAAATTCCAGTGGCATTCTGTTCTTATATTAATGGTATTTCTTCTCTCTTCTTGTAAGAACCCTGTATAATAGATACCCAGGTGACCACTAGAATAGTATTGTGAAAGTTGTTTTGGTTACCTATTTTTTACTATATGAATTGAAGTTTTTAAAAAACAGTGAATAAACGAAGACTAGGGTGCAAAGCTACTATATACCCAACTGAAGAAAAGTAAAGACAGTGATCTCATCCTAACTTAAACATGTTTAATTTGGAAAGCCCCTTATTCAGTGACAGACAGTATTAATAAAAATGAAATACTTGGATGTATGCTTCATGGTTCTTCACTAAATAGTGGATTATCTATAAGTAAAAAAGTTGAATTGATTTGTTATTAAAAATAGTTTAATAAAGAATTCATGTAACAATCCAGTATTTGTTTTAGCTTGAAATAATAGTCCTGAGATGCTTTGTAAGAAGAAAATGTCATGGCTCACCAAGGATACTTTACCTTGGTGTGTCAATGTCTCACTTATTGTAAAGTATTAGGCTAAGCCACATAGAATTACTGATATTTGGCTATTTTTGATCTATGAAAACGGGAATTTCACACAGTTCAAAGTATACCAAAAGGCTTTGCTCATTTTTAACTATTGACAACCTACAAAACGTCAACTTCTTATGGTTCAACCTAATACTTAAATAAAAGCCAAGTCTCATTAAGCATTTGCAATATGCCATTTTCTAGACTAAACATTCTTTATAGACAATTGCATTTAATTTTCACAATTGTTCTAAAATGTGATCATCATCCTCATGCTACAGATAAGAACATTAACTTTAGAAAATGCATTTGTGTCATAGAACTATGGATGTTAAAGGTGCGTCTGGTGAAACTTTAAAAGGAAATAATGGACATGTTTTCGACACTGGAGGAAAGGTGATCCTTGTTATAAAGTGGCAGAAAACATGGGTGAACTATGTTCTAATGCTGAAATATTAGGGTGGAAGAGAGAATAAACTGTTGTGGATTGAATTGTGTACCTAAAAAGATATGTTGAAGCCCTAACCCCCAGTATCTATGGATGTGACTTTCTTTGGAAATAGGTCCTCTAAAGATATAATTGGTTAAGATGAGGTCATATTGAACTAACTGAACCTTAAACCCAGTATAACTGGCATCCTGATGAGAAAAGAGGACACACAGAGACAGAGGAGACATAAGGAAGAATACCCTGTAAAGATGGAGAGAGAGATTGCTGTTACACTGTCTCATGCTAAGGAACCCAAGGATTGCTGGTCACCATCAGAGCTGGGAGGAAAACATGGAACAGATTCTTTCTCAGAGCCCCCCCCCAACCCGCCCCCCACAAGAGGCAAGCAGCATTGCTGACACCTTGATTTTTGACTTCTGGCTTCCAGAACTATTAGAGAATACTTTTCCGTTGCTTTAAGCTACCCAGCTTTGTTAATTTGTTATGGCAGCCCTAGGAAATGAATTCAGAGAGACAAGTAAAAGGTCAGCCATCTAATAGGTAGTAGAGACAGGATTCAACCCAAACAGACTGATTCCAGAGCTCATGCTATAAATTACAATGAAGTACTGTCTCCATCATCACATCCATTATCTTATTTTTGTCACATTCTATTAGGCAGGCATTAAGGACTATATTTTATGGATAGGGACACTGAATCTCAGGAAATGAGACAACTTGTTAGCCAGTGGCAATACAAGCATTTGAACTCAAATAAAGTAATTTCCATAAATGTTCCACTAAAAACCCAACCCACATTTGGTAATCATCCCCCACATAGCTGTATTTATAACAAGAGTATTTCAATAGAGTGTTGATTTCTCTAGTAGCTTCTGGATTCATGTGCATGTTCTGTATTCCTGGGGAAGATTTGAGAACTAAATCGGAGGCTTAACTATTATCCGCTACCTCCGTATACCTTCATAGCTGAGATTTATGATACCTCTTCTAGTATTCTTTCATGGGAATGAATCCCAAGGGTTGGTGTTCTGCAGAACTATTAGCTCTGCAACCATTGCCACATTAAAAGCTTACTCTTGGCCAGGCGCAGTGGTTCATGCCTGTAATCCCAGCAGTTTGGGAGGCCGAGGCGGGCGGATCACGAGGTCAGGAGATCCAGACCATCCTGGCTAACATGGTGAAATCCCCGTCTCTACTAAAAATACAAAAAATTAGCCAGGTGTGGTGACGGGCGCCTGTAGTCCCAGCTACTTGGGAGGCTGAGGCAGGAGAATGGCTTGAACCCGGGAGGCGGAGCTTGCAGTGAGCCTAGACCAGGCCACTGTACTTCATCCAGCCTGGGCAACAGAGTGAGACTCCGTCCCCCCAAAAATAAAAAAGCTTACTCTTTGTCTTTCAGAACTCCTTCAACATCTACAGCAGTAGATGGCCCCAAACAACTGAAGGAAGTTTGCGATTTTCAGATGCAGCTAGGAAAATCCTGCTCCTTTCAATTGTTCCACAGAGAACAACTCAACCAAAATTAGAAGAGATTTGAACAAGTTTTGAGAATAGAAATGTAGATTAGATAATTGTTCAGAACATAGACACACACATACACACACATACCTCACTTCTGTTTGTATTGTTTTGAGACAGAGTCTCGCTCTGTCGCCCAGGCTGGAGTGCAGTGGTGCGATCGTAAGCTCCGCCTCCCAGGTTCACGCCATTGTCCTGCCTCACCCTCCCCAGTAGCTGAGACTACAAGTGCCGGCCACTACGCCTGGCTAATTTTTTTTTTTTTTTTCCTGTATTTTTAGTAGAGACGGGGATTTCACCATGTTAGCAGGATGGTCTCTATCTCCTGACCTCGTGATCTGCCTCCCGCAGCCTCCCTAAGTGCTGGGATTACAGGCATGAGCCACCACGCCCAGCCTCCCACCCTATTGATGTTGGGTTTCACCATGTGACTTGCTTTGGCCAGTGAGACTTTTAGTGGGCATGTCACAAGCAGGGGTCTAAATCATAATCCGAACTGGGGCTTGCTGCCTTGTTTCTTTGTTATTGCCAAGGAAAGAATAGCCCAGTGGTTCCAAAGAAAGGACAATGAGTAAACTCAGCTATGCCCAGCCTAGATTGTCTTAGCCCCCACCAACCTGCAGATGCATAATGGATAAATGTTATCATGTGCCATAATATTTTTGTGGTTGATAATTACCATAGCACTGTTGCAGTAATAGCAGCCTGATATAATACAAGATGTTTTAATATTATTCTTTAGAAAGCCATATCCTAATTTAAAAAAAAAAAAAAAAAAACCTAGTCTTCTAAATGATTATTTTTCCCCTGCCTCTGAATAACCTTGAACAACTGAACCTGTCATTCATTGCTGCATGCTTTTGTTTTATTTGGTCTCCATTTTCTGAAAGGCAGCATAACAAGAGATAAATCCACTGGGAAGAATAAAATGAATCCATTTCGTAAACAGCTGCAAAATTCCAGAAGAATCACTGCGTAACCCTGCATGGTCACTTTGGTTATAAGAGGAGCCTCCCCTAAGGTAAGATTCAAGCCCTGGATATACTGACTAGGGTGCCAGGACTTTCTGTAAAGCACTATTGTCTTAATTGCTCGGTATTTGTTAAATTTGTGAAAACTATTATTATGTATGTTTGCATGCTTCAGGATTGCTTTTCATTTATTAAACAGTTATAGAAAAATACAATTGTTTATTTCATGTAACCTGAAATATTTCTTTGGACTTCCAGTATGATGTTCAGAGAAATTAAAGTATAAAATAAAAGATTGCTGCCACATGTTGCCTATGGGGAACTCTCTCATATTTCATATTAATGAATTCTACTTGTATGCTTAAAAGTTAGCTAAACAGGCTGGGCACAGTGGCTCACGCCTATAATCCTAGCACTTTGGGAGGCCGAGGCGGGTGAATCACCTGAGGTCAGAAGTTGGAGACCAGCTTGACCAACATGGAGAAACCCTGTCTCTACTAAAAATACAAAATTAGCTGGGCATGGTAGCGCGTGCCTGTAATCCCAGCTACTCGTGCGGCTGAGGAAGGAGAATTGCTTGAACCCAGGAGGCGGAGGTTGTGGTGAGCTGACATTGTGCCATTGTACTCCAGCCTGGGCAACAAGAGCAAAACTCCCTCTTCGAAGAAAAAGTTAGCTAAACAGACCGTGATTATACTGATAGAATTGTCTCTATCTGGATGTTTTACTAAAATAACCTAAAATCTAGAAATTTTACACTATTCTTCAGGAGTCATTCATATAAAACTAAACTTTCATAAAATAGCAATTCTTCACTTGGAAATTCTAAGTTCTCATGTCTGGGATTTCTTTCAAATTTGCAAACATGGGTAAACAATGGTCAATAGCAATAAATTCCAATGATTTAAGCATAAATTCACACAATAGTTATACAAAACAAATAGACTAAATACCAAGAACAAAAGGAGCTATTTTATGAGAATGAGTGTACATTTATTGCAGAACACTCACTCTAACAAATTACCTAGAGGAGAGGTTTTCCTAGTCCACCCAATTATTCAAATGAATGGGAAGGGTGCAGTATTCGAAGTATGATTACTATAACAAGAACAGTTACAACAGAAGCCACTTTACCTGACCGCAGATCAAAATACCCTGGAAAATAAATAATGTGCAAATATACTTGAAAATACAATTCTTTTGAAACTACTTCTATGAAATGTATGTTACAAGTGTGACCAAAAGACAGTCCCTTTGCCTGTAATGAGTTAAGAATAAACCAGTAGAAATGTGTACAGAAGAGGGAAGAATTGAGCTCTGTCCTTTGAAAAGGTATACTACATTACTCTGTTATTTCTTCCCCTGGACATTTAGGTTCAATGGCCCACTTCTCTTATCAGTAAAACAACTTCATATACAGGAGGAGCCTGACATTCAGGCTGGTGGAGAGGGGAGAGCCTGGAACAGGCACTCAAAGACCTCAGGTCTGAAATGGCCCTGCCCCTGGCCAGTGGTGAGTGCTTGGGAAGAGTCATTTCACACCTGAAGGCTAGGTGAAATGTATTCCCCACTTTCAGAGAGTGGAAGCACTTGGCATGTGGAAGTTCTCCATTGTATCAAACATAGATCTAACTTAAAGACTGTACCCTCCAAAAATGATCCTGACTCAATATATCCAATATTGCTGTGATCTATGGTGCTCTCTTCCCTAAAGTACTACGAGGAAGAACTGGCCAGAACTTAAGACAGTGAGTTCCAAATCAATTTTCTTTTAAAATTGATTTGTTTTATTCCTCAGTCTTTTAGTTAAGATCCAGTGTAGAATCTGTTATTTTCAGTTTGAAATTGATTTCTTTCCTATCCTCTACGCCCCACCAAAAAAGTCTGCAACAGTGATTCTCAAGCTTTAGTGAACCTCATTCCTGCTATACTTATTAAAAATACATACCAAAGACTCATATTACAGGAATTATGATTCCACAGGATTTGAGAGGAAACCAATAAGCTGCATTTTGAAAAATTACTCATAGTAACTTGGAGGCAGATGATAGTCTGTGAACCACCCTTTGCTTCTCACCCCATATGCCACCCTCCAGCCTGGAGGAATAAATAATGAATCATTAAATGGGTTACCATTGGATGGTGTAATCACAGATCATTTTCCTTATCCATATTTTCTACATTAATATGTATTATTTGAGCAATCAAATAATCAATCACAAAGGATTTTGAAAAGAAAATTATTTTAAGAACTCATATGGTAGATCCCATCCTGTAAACAAGATAACATTCTTGTATGTAATACTGTAGCAGACAGTGGCTGAGAGTTTAGTTATGTAACTCAAGACAGCCAAATTCAGTCCTGGCCTTAGAAAGTTTTCAAAGAAAGGAATTTTGCAATGAAAAGGAGATTATGAACTAAAAAAGGAGGAGGAGGCAGTAGCTGAAGATTAGTAAGAAAAATGTCAATATTGTTGTCACTAAATGAAATTTCAATTTTTCTCTAATTTCACTTTTTCTTTAAAGGTATCTTTTCATACTGTAAAATAAAGTCTTCAATTCTTGAAAAAAATATATATTTGCCTGTTCTTCATTCCCTCACTATTTCACTTTATTCTTACATTTTTCTCTCAGACATCAGTTAAGCAATGTCAGAAACCTGCATCCGAAGTGAAAAATGATAGCTTACAGCCATTTCAAAAAGGAACTCTATTTTTGTTCTATAGCTCTCAATTCAACTTTCCCAGATCAGCTACTTTTTAAGTGTGCAACAGACCATTTGCCTCCTAAGGAAAGAATTGTGCTACATTCACTTGTCCTCCAGAAAAGCACAGAAACGGTGTAGAACAGTTGTGTGTGGTGCTCTTTCTTCTTCACTGCTATGTACTCTGTGCCATACTCTAACAGAAACAAGCCATGTTCAGGCATGATACAGAACGGACCACTCACCTTTTCTAGGCACAGCTTTCATGCACTTCCTTTCACTTGAGGCCCATCAGTTCAACTCTATAACCCTAAAAACATATGGAAGGTTTCTTTTAACTTGCAGCTTTAGAAAATAAGAGGCATCTGAGAAGAAATAAAGCAATACTTTGGGATGAATTATGCATATTTTATTAAACAATGACATTTAAAATTAAATGTCTATAGCAAAAAAATACACACAGCTGGTGAGTCTGAGTCTTCTGTTGCCAATGTTACTGCACAAGGACATTGGCAAAAGTCTACATCTTTGGTAGCTTTAAAAAAGTAAAGCGACTGAGGCTTCTTTTTCTGTCGTCATTCGAATTGTATGCAATATATAATTGTCTTCTGTATTCAGATGCTGTCCTCATACAATTCCACATCAGTCCATGCTAGATTGGTCTGTGCCTTAGATCAGGACTAATACACATGCCATAAAAATCTGCAGCCTCTGCTCACATTATTCAAAGTTCAGACTTCAAAGACAGAGCTTTTATCAATTACAGAAAATATAGGTTAATACAAAACCTGTAAGTGCAATTTGTGCCCACTTTTACAAATTGATCTGTTGTAACTGCCTGTAAATAGCCTGTGTTTCACTTCCACAAAATGTTTTCTAAGCTCTTAGAGGACTTTGAGAGACTGCCATGGCTCCTGTTATGAAAGCATAATTCTTAGGCAGAATGTTACTTGAAAAACTGTTTTCTTGTACTCTGAAATCATTTTGTATGTTGTATCATAAATTTTTCTACACCCTCATTGCAGTGACTATAACTAGGGAAAAAATGTGTATTAATTCTTCTCCTGAATTTTGGCTATATGTCTTAGCTTGGGTTCCAAAAGGAAGCAGAGCTTGACACTAGAGCTTGCAAGCAAAGACTTTATTTTGGGAAATGATCCCAAGGAATAGAAGTTGGGACTAGGAATTGGGGAAAGAAGGAAAGTCAACCCAAAGATGACTTATCAAGTTAGTCACTGCTGCCATTAATGGGGATTCTGTCTCACTGTAGACCCCTTAAGGAGCTATGTAAAATAAGCTTTAGAGCTTTCCAGTCGAAGGACAAAAGAGAATATTTTTATTTGCTAGTTCCCTTCTGTTATTAGGCAAGTGTTTCTTCTTTGAAATAGAAATGATTTGGGGGGCAGAGCAAGATGGCCAAATAGGAACAGCTGCAGTCTCCAGCTCCCAGCACCAGCGACACAGAAGACAGGTGATTTCTGCATTTTCAACTGAGGTACTGGGTTCATCTCACCAGGGAGTGCTGGACAATCAGTGCTGGTCAGCTGATGCAGCCCGAACAGCTAGAACTGAAGCAGGGCGAGGCATTGCCTCACCTGGGAAATGCAAGGGGGAAGGGAATCCCTTTTCCTAGCCAGGGGAACTGAGACACACAACACCTGGAAAATCGGGTAACTCTCACCCCAATACTGCGCTTTACCAAGGGTGTTAGCAAACGGGCACACCAGGAGATTATATCCCACACCTGGCTGGGAGGGTCCCATGCACATGGAGCCTCCCTCATTGCTAGCACAGCAGTCTGCAATCTAACAGCAAGACAGCAGCAAGGCTGGGGGAGGGGCGCCCACCATTGCTGAGGCTTAAGTAGGTAAACAAAGCCGCTGGGAAGCTCCAACTGGGTGAAGCTCACAGCAGCTCAAGGAGGCCTGCCTGTCTCTGTAGACTCCACCTCTGGGGACAGGGCACAGCTAAAAAACAACAACAACAACAACAACAACAAAGCAGCAGAAATCTCTGCAGATGCAAGGAACTCCGTCTGACAGCTTTGAAGACAGCAGTGGCTCTCCCAACACGGAGGCTGAGATCTGAGAAGCGACAGACTGCCTGCTCAAGAGGGTCCCTGACCCCCGAGTAGCCTAACTGGGAGACATCCTCCACTAGGGGCAGACCGACACCCCACACCTCACACGGTGGAGTACACCCCTAAGAGGAAGCTTCCAAAGTAAGAATCAGACAGGTACACTCGCTGTTCAGCAGTATTCCATCTTCTGCAGCCTCTGCTGTTGACACCCAGGCAAACAGGGTCTGGAGTGGACCTCAAGCAATCTCCAACAAACCTACAGTTGAGGGTCCTGACTCTTAGAAGGAAAACTAACAAACAGGAAGGACACCTACACCAAAACCCCATCAGTACGTCACCAGCATCAAAGACCAGAGGCAGATAAAACCACAAAGATGGGGAAAAAGCAAGGCAGAAAAGCTGGAAATTCAAAAAAAAAGAGTGCATCTCCCCCTGCAAAGGAACGCAGCTCATTGCCAGCAATGGATCAAAACTGGATGGAGAACTACTTAGACGAGATGAGAGAAGAAGGTTTCAGTCCATCAAACTTCTCAGAGCTAAAGGAGGAATTACGTACCCAGCGCAAAGAAACTAAAAATCTTGAAAAAAGAGTGGAAGAATTGATAACTAGAATAATTAATGCAGAGAAGGTCATAAACGAACTGACAGAGATGAAAACCATGACACGAAAAATACGTGACAAATGCACAACCTTCAGTAACTGACTCGATCAACTGAAAGAAAGAGTATCAGTGATTGAGGATCAAATGAATGAAAGGAAGTGAGAAGAAAAATCTAAAGAAAAAATAAGAAAAAGAAATGAACAAAGCCTGCAAGAAGTATGGGATTATGTAAAAAGACCAAATCTACGTCTGATTGGGGTGCCTGAAAGTGAGGGGGAAAATGGAACCAGGCTGGAAAACACTCTTCAGAATATCATCCAGGAGAACTTCCCCAACCTAGTAGGGCAGGCCAACATTCAAATTCAGGAAATACAGACAACGCCACAAAGATACTCTTCAAGAAGAGCAACTCCAAGACACATAATTGCCAGATTCACCAAAGTTGAAATGAAGGAAAAATATCTTAAGGGCAGCCAGAGAGAAAGGTTGGGTTACCCACAAAGGCAAGCCCATCAGACTAATAGCAGATCTCTTGGCAGAAACTCTACAAGCCAGAAGAGAGTGGGGGCCAATATTCAACATTCTTAAAGAAAAGAATTTTAAAACCAGAATTTCATATCCAGCCAAACTAAGTTTCATAAGTGAAGGAGAAATAAAATCCTTTACAGATAAGCAAATGTTTAGAGATTTTGTCACCACCAGGCCTGCCTTACAAGAGACCCTGAAGGAAGCACTAAACATGGAAAGGAACAACCGGTACCAGCCATTCCAAAAACATGCCAAAATGTAAAGACCATCGAGGCCAGGAAGAAACTGCATCAACTAATGAGCAAAATAACCAGTTAATATCATAATGGCAGGATTAAGTACACACATAACAATATTAACCTTAAATGTAAATGGACTAAATGGTCCAATTAAAAGAGACAGACTGGCAAACTGGATAGAGAGTCAAGACCCATCAGTCTGCTGTATTCAGGAGACCCATCTCATGTGCAGAGACATACATAGGCTCAAAATAAAGGGATGAGGGAAGATCTACCAAGCAAATGGAGAACAAGAAAAAGCAGGGGTTGCAATACTAGTCTCTGATAAAACAGACTTTAAACCATCAAAGATCAAAAGAGACAAAGAAGGCCATTGCATAATGGTAAAGGGATCAATTCATCAGGAAGAGCTAACTATCCTAAATATATATGCACCCAATACAGGAGCACCCAGATTCATAAAGCAAATCCTTAGAGACTTACAAAGAGACTTAGACTCCCATACAATAATAATGGGAGACTTCAACAGCCCACTGTCAACATTAGACAGATCAACGAGACAGAAAGTTAACAAGGATATCCAGGGATTGAACTCATCTCTGCAGCAAGCAGACCTAATAGACATCTACAGAACTCTCCACCCCAAATCAACAGAATATGCATTCTTCTCAGCACCACATCACACTTATTCCAAAATTGACCACATAATTGGAAGTAAAGCACTCATCAGCAAATGTACAAGAACAGAAATTATAACAAACTGTCTCTCAGACCACAGTGCAATCAAACTAGAACTCAGGACTAAGAAACTCAATCCAAACCGCTCAACTACATGGAAACTGAACAGCCTGTCCTGAATGACTACTGGGTACATAACGAAATGAAGGCAGAAATAAAGATGTTCTTTGAAACCAATACAAACACAGATACAACATACCAGAATCTCTGGGACACATTTAAAGCAGTGCATAGTGGGAAATTTATAGCAATAAATGCCCACAAGAGAAAACTGGAAAGATCTAAAATTGACACTCTAACATGACAATTAAAAGAACTAGAGAAGCAAGAGCAAACACATTCAAAAGCTAGCAGAAGGCAAGAAATAACTAAGATCAGAGCAGAACTGAAGGAGATAGAGACACAAAAAACCCTCCAAAAAACCAATGAATCCAAGAGTTGGTTTTTTGAAAAGATCAACAAAATTGATAGACTGCTAGCAAGACTAATAAAGAAGAAAAAGAGAAGAATCAAATAGATGCAATAAAAAATGATAAAGGGGATACCACCACCGACCCCACAGAAATACAAACTACCATCAGAGAATACTATAAACACCTCTATACAAATAAACTAGAAAATCTAGAAGAAATGGATAATTTCCTGGACACTTACACTCTCCCAAGACTAAACCAGGAAGAAGCTGAATCCCTGAATAGACCAATAGCAGGCTCTGAAATTGAGGCAATAATTAATAGCCTACCAACCAAAAAAAGTCCAGGATCAGATGGATTCACAGCTGAATTCTACCAGAGGTACAAGGAGGAGCTGGTACCATTCCTTCTGAAACTATTCCAATCAATAGAAAAAGAGGGAATCCTCCCTAACTCATTTTATGAGGCCAACATCATCCTGATACCAAAGACTGGCAGAGACACAACAAAAAAAGAGAATTTTAGACCAATATCCCTGATGAACATCGAGGCAAAAATCCTCAATAAAATACTGGCAAACCAGATCCAGCAGCACATCAAAAAGCTTATCCACCATGATCAAGTGGGTTTCATCCCTGGGATGCAAGGCTGGTTCAACATATGCAAATCAATAAACGCAATCCAGCCTATAAACAGAACCAAAGACAAAAACCACATGATTATCTCAAAAGATGCAGAAAAGGCCTTTGACAAAATTCAACAGCCCTTCATGCCAAAAACGCTCAATAAATTCGGTATTTATGGAACGTACCTCCAAATAATAAGAGCTATTTATGACAAACCCACAGCCAATATCATACTGAATGGGCAAAAACTGGAAAAATTCACTTTGAAAACTGGCACAAGACAAGGATGCCCTCTCTCACCACTCCTATTCAACATAGTGTTGGAAGCTCTGGCTAGGGCAATCAGGCAAGAGAAAGAAATCAAGGGTATTCAGTTAGGAAAAGAAGAAGTCAAATTGTCCCTGTTTGCAGATGACATGATTGTATATTTAGAAAACCCCATCATCTCAGCCTAAAATCTCCTTAAGCTGATAAGCAACTTCAGCAAAGTCTCAGGATACAAAATTAATGTGCAAAAATCACAAGCATTCTTATACACCAGTAACAGACAAACAGAGAGCCAAATCATGAATGAACTTCCATTCACAATTGCTTCAAAGGGAATAAAATACCTAGGAATCCAACTTACAAGGGATGTAAAGGACCTCTTCAAGGAGAACTACAAACCACTGCTCAGTGAAATAAAAGAGGACACAAACAAATGGAAGAACATACCATGCTCATGGATAGGAAGAATCAATATCGTGAAAATGGCCATACTGCCCAAGGTAATTTATAGATTCAATGCCATCCCCATCAAGCTACTAATGACTTTCTACACAGAATTGGAAAAAACTGCTTTAAAGTTCATATGGAACTAAAAAGGAGCCCGCATTACCAAGACAATCCTAAGTCAAAAGAACAAAGCTGGAGGCATCATGCTACCTGACCTCAAACTATACTACAAGGCTACAGTAACCAAAACAGCATGGTACTGGTACCAAAACAGAGATATAGACCAATGGAACAGAACAGAGTCCTCAGAAGTAATACCACACATCTACAGCCATCTGATCTTTGACAAACCTGAGAAAAACAAGAAATGGGGAAAGGATTCCCTATTTAATAAATGGTGCTGGGAAAATTGGCTAGCCATAAGTAGAAAGCTGAAACTGGATCCTTTCCTTACTCCTTGTACGAAAATTAATTCAAGATGGATTAGAGACTTAAATTTAGACCTAATACGATAAAAACCCTAGAAGAAAACCTAGGTAATACCATTCAGGACATAGGCATGGGCAAGAACTTCATATCTAAAACACCAAAAGCAACGGCAACAAAAGCCAAAATTGACAAATGGGATCTCATTAAACTAAAGAGCTTCTGCACAGCAAAAGAAACTACCATCAGAGTGAACAGGCAACCTACAGAATGGAAGAAAATTTTTGCAATCTACTCATCTGACAAAGAGCTTCTGCACAGCAAAGGAAACTACCATCAGAGTGAACAGGCAACCTACAGAATGGAAGAAAATTTTTGCAATCTACTCATCTGACAAAGGGCTAATATCCAGAACCTACAAAGAACTCCAACAAATTTACAGGAAAAAAACAAACAACCCCATCAAAAACTGAGCAAAGGATATGAACAGACATTTCTCAAAAGAAGACATTCATACAGCCAACAGACACATGAAAAAATGCTCATCATCACTGGCCATCAGAGAAATGCAAATCAAAACCACAATGAGATACCATCTCACACCAGTTAGAATGGTGATCATTGAAAAGTCAGGAAACAACAAGTGCTGGAGAGGATGTGGAAAAATAGGAACACTTTTACACTGTTGGTGCGATTGTAAACTAGTTCAACCATTGTGGAAAACAGTATGGCGATTCCTCAAGGATCTAGAACTAGAACTACCATATAACCCAATCATCCCATTGCCAGGTATATACCCAAAGGATTATAAATCACGCTGCTATAAAGACACATGCACACGTATGTTTATTTCGGCACTCTTCACAATAGCAAAGACTTGGAATCAACCCAAATGTCCATCAGTGACAGATTGGATTAAGAAAATGTGGCACATATACACCATGGAATACTATGCAGCATGAAAAAGGATGAGTTTGTGTCCTTTATAGGGACATGGATGCAGCTGGAAACCATCATTCTCAGCAAACTATCACAAGAACAGAAAACCAAACAACGCATGTTCTCACTCAGGTGGGAACTGAACAATGAGATCACTTGGACTCAGGAAGGGGAACATCACACACCGGGGCCTATCACGGGGACGGGGCAGGGGGCAGGGGGGAGTGATTGCATTGGGAGTTATACCTGATGTAAATGACGAGTTGATGGGTGCTGACGAGTTGATGGCTGCAGCACACCAACATGGCACAAGTATACATATGTAACAAACCTGCACGTTATGCACATGTACCCTAGAACTTAAAGTATAATAATAAAAAATAAATAAAAAAATAAAAATAGAAACAGAAATGATTCTGAGAATGAGAACTTATTAAGCTTTTAAGATACCAATAACAATGACAATTGTGGTGATGGTGATGATCATGATCATGATAATAGTATCCAATATTACCTATTATTGACTCTGTTTCAGGAATTGTATAAATCATTTAATTCGCATTTTCTCATTAGGTTCTTGTGATGGTTAATTCTATGTGTCAACTTGACTGGACCCCCAGTTATCTGGACATTTGGCCAAACATGATACTGAGTGTTTCTGTGAGGGTGCTTCTGGATGAGATTCACATTTGAGGCCCACTCCCTTGCGGGTAAGTCTCATCCAATCACTTAAAGACTGAATCAATCAAAAAGACAGAGGGAACTCCTCTTGATCAGAGGCATCAGTCCTTTCTGGCCTGCAGTCTTGAACTGAAACATTGGTTCTCCTTGAGTCTTGAGCCTTTTGGGGAAATTTTTACCATTGGCTTTCCTGATTGGATACAGTTTCAGAAAGAAAGGGACTATACATTTTCTCTCCTGGGTCTCTGGTTTACCAATGCCAATTGCAGATCTCAGAACTTCTCAGCCTTCATAAACATGTGAACCAATTCCTTATAACAAATGTATGTGTGCGTTTTATTGGTTCTAGTTCTCTGAGGAACCCTAACTAATACAGTCCTTGTGTTAACCCCATGAAGTCAGTAAAACAGGTAATCTCCATTTTCCATGAGAGAACACTGAGGCACAGAGTGTTAAGCATACCAAATAGCACAGCAAGTAGGTGACAAAGTTGTCTCTGACTTCAAAACTACCCAAAACCTAAAAATCTTTTCTTTACATTTATTTCACACAATGGTGTTAATAGGAGGTAGAGTGAAAAAATATGTGTTCAGATGTTTCATAAATGTTAGACTGAAAAAAGTTAAACAGGTCTCTTTAAGATTTCCTAGACTGTATAATATTTTACATGGTAAATCTCCAACAGAGTGATATGTAATATTTTTCTAACATGTTTAATCTTATAAAACTCTTTAGTAGTATATGTTAATATATTAGAATTCCTTAGATCAAAAATTGAAAAGTGTTTGATAGTCATTTTTTTTTTTTTGAGTAATATCTTGTAAGTATTACTCAGTAGGAAAATCTATCCAATCGAGGAAGTGAAAAGTATTGGGCTTTATGAGTGGAAAACAGAATGTGAAACATGATGAGTTCATGGGAGAATTTGGGAAATAAAGGCAAGAAAAAGAAAACAGAAGACAATTTATATTCTTTCATCCACTATAGTGGGATAAACAGATCTGAAGTTTGACTAAATAGAATGGTCTATGGAGGTTATACTCCATAACCAGTGCTTCCAGTTGACCCAGTTTGGGGAGCATCTACCAGTTAGATGAATGGCATCTACCTAATTCTATTCATATTATAGTAAGAAAAATGCTTAAAAAAAAAAAAAAAAAACTAAACAGTAAATAAGGACATGATAACACATTGCCTAGATCTACCTTGAGAAAAACTGTGAAAGGAAGAAAGTTTGAGACAAGTTTGCCCAAGAAGGATGGAACCCCAGAGTTGCCCTGAGTTACAAATCAAGGTGATTTTACTAAGCCTATGATATCATGAACTCGTTGGGGTAGTACAGCTCTACAGACTTTCCTCATGACATAATCACAGTCAATTTGTATAAACAAGCATAACCATAAATCTTCAACTTGTCTTACTAATGACCATGTGACATGGGGAAAACTGCCAGTCTGGGAGATGATACAGCTTATCTTCCTGTAGATTTTGTACATTTCTTTGGATTTTTAACATTAGATCCCTCTGTGCAGTTTACTTTTCTGGCCCTTTGCTGGCATCATCCTTGGTTAGACCCAGCCAAGGGGTTAGAATAAAGGGTAGAAGTCAACATCATCAGCAAAACTATTTCCAACCATGAAAGTTGCCATGGATAGACCAAGAGTTCCATCTTTTGAAGAAAATGACAGGATTTAGAAGTAAATAGTGTTCAGAAAAGGAGACTTAGTCTTTCAAATAAAATAATTTGAGTACAGAAAGCACTATAATGACCTGACATCTTAGAAATGTTAGACCATACTGAGCATAGCACTTATTCTGAGAGACATGTAAATCACATAAATAAAACATTTTATAAATTTAATAACTTATCAATGGCATATCTTCATTAGTAAGACATTTTAAAAGGCACAATTATGTGGCATGCTTAAAAAGGTTGGGATTTTAAAAACAGGCCTCTGTTCTAGAATCTACCATGGTCAACAATAGAATCTCATAGTGCTTGATTGAATAAGTATATTTGATGAAACCATCAAAATTATTTCTGTGGAACTCACCAATTTCTGTATTTCAGGCATCACTCTGCTGGATTTATAGTATGGCTTAGTAAAAACTTCTGTCTCTCATCACACATAACCAAAGTAAGGAAAAGAGAAAAAGTACATCTAGGGAGAGGCTTCCAGTCACACCCTTTTCAATTCGTTCCTAGATCAAACAGGTGAAACCAGAAAGACATTCTCCATGAAAGATAAGCAACGTAATGGCCACAATCAAAGATAAGGTTTGGTTTAAAAAGTTATTAAACTAAATAATTCACAAATGTCTATATTAATGGGGGACACAGGGGAAGATAGCTGGCATCCAAATAGATTATGAGAAAGAGAAGGAGAGGAGATGTTTCAGTCACAAAGAGGGAAGAACGTGAGGGAAAAAATTAAACTGATAGCATTTTTCTCCAGATTCCATTTGACAGCCTAAATTTCTAAAGCAGTATACATTTCTTCTAGGCCTGTGATCTCATTTTGAGGCTTTCCAGAGGTATCTTAATATAAGAACTTTTTAATTTTCAAAATATCTAACTTCCCAGGTAAGCAGAAATGTTTTCATTAGCGGGAGATCAAATAAAAGGGGACAGCAATTTAGCTATCTAATCACATGATCAGAGATCTCTGCTCCCGACCTGGGATGCCTATAACAGAAGGAAGAATTCAATCCTAAGGATTCCCAGGTCAAATCCATTATTTAAATGTTGAGTGTCCTAATATGAGTGCACAAATGGGAAAAGGATTATATTTTACTTCTCAGAAGACTAGCTGGCGACATGGAAAGGCTAAAACAAGAGCCTTAAGCTTCACTCAATTTTTTCCTCAGTTTTGTCCAAACGGATGAGAAGTATTTAAATTATCCCAAAACTATGGCTTAGCTTAACAGAGCTAAAAGCAATTAAAAGTAAATAATTTGAATCGAATCACAAAAATCCCTGTGCCATATACCACCAGCCAATACCAACTAAAGCATCTGAAATGTCTTTAATTGGGGTCATTACACAAGGTCAAGGCATTTTTACAATTTTTTTTTAATATTTTAAGTTCTAGGGTACAAGTGCACAATGTGCAAGTGTGTTACATATGTATACATGTGCCATGTTGGTGTGCTGCACCCATTAACTCGTCATTTACATTAGGTATATCTCCTAATTCTATCCCTCCCCACTCCACAACAGGCCCCGGTGTGTGATGTTCCCCACCCTGTGTCCAAGTGTTCTCATTGTTCAATTCCCACCTATGAGTGAGAACATGTGGTGTTTGGTTTTCTGTTCTTGCGATAGGTTGCTGAGAATGATGGTTTCTAGCTGCATCCATATCCCTACAAAGGACGTGAACTCATCCTTAAATAAATATATTATCTGGAAAGGATAAAAATGGACACCCTAGCTTGCATTCTATTATAATAATGTGTTCCATACTGAATTCATTGCAAAAGTTTATTTCTGAAAGATTTCTCCAAGTTTTTAATATGCAAATGAACAGTGTGATAGGAATAGTATGCAGGATTTCATAAACATTTTGCCGAGGAACATGCCCCCCATCCCACCACCACCATTAAGTTAAATCTGGAGGAATACTCCATTACATCCATTAAAATCCCAGTATAGGTTGGGAAATGATGAGTTATCAGATACTCTCATCTAACAGAAAACAGGGTCCTAGGATCACTGGGACCCAGCCGACAGCAGACCCGAGAGGAATAGAGCTGTGACATTTTGGGAAGCCAGGCTTGAGTCAGACAATACGAGAATGAGGACTAAGGAAGTAGGAAGTGTGGAAAACAATCTGGGCACAGGGAAAGGACGGAAAAGAAAGTAAGAAAACCCAAAGGTTTTAACTTTGTCTGTTGCACAATTTTGCATAAGCAGGTGCTATTCATCTAGGAGGCAAAGCTCACCATGAGCAAATAACTTTGGCCTTATTAGTTCAGTGCTCTTAATCAATGAAGCAAAGCCTCTAGTCTGACCACACTGGCTGTATCAGGAACACAAGTAATATAAAAGGTTATATATTTTTTATCTCATAGCTTGTTTACAGGATATTAAGCCTGTCTTAGTTAGATAAGGAATTGAGCAAGAGTGTCCTTGGACTGTTATTCAGAAAAACTAGAGTCAGGCCCCTTCCCACAGTCTTTGTCATGCCCCGGCAAGTGCTGCTACTCTGTCTCTTCAAATGTCCAGTGTCCTGTGTCCTGATATTTTCCATGACTTCTAAACCTGCTAAAATATTTTCTTATGAAAGTAACTGCTGAACTGATTTATATTCTGACTTAAAATCCTGCTAAGGATTAACATTTCATCCTTCTCAGGGCAAGTTGTGCATTCATGATTGATACATATGTTCAGAGACAGGTGTCCTTTCCTCAGGCTCCATGATGACAAGGAGGTGATTTCCCTTCCAAGGCAGACAGTGAGGATTCCTTCTCATTATTTTTAGGGGGAAAAATATCCCACTGTTCTCTTTCTGTAATTGTTTAATCCTTTTTATGAATTACCAAAATTTTATTTTCCTTTTTACCATCACCCAGTTGATAGTAGTAGCTACGTGTCTTACTGTGTTTGCTCTTTGGAGCTCTAGTAATCTAAAACTCAGTTGAATTACTGCTTCTGAAAACAGCATTTTTCCACTATAGTAAGAAATAAACTTTCTAAAAAAAATTAGTTTTCCATGCAAAGTATTTGATTTTTACAGTAAAAAACAGGCCAATGAGCTGTGAAAGAAGAAATCTTTCTTGGGGGAAAAAGTAAAGGATTATCAGAGTGATTCTAAACATAGAGTTGTTTCCATGTGCTTACTCAAATAATGTAACAGATAATATCAAGTAATATCATTTTTCAGTAAAGAAAACCAAAAAGAATAAAGAATCTAAACTTTTCATGTTGGAACTACAATGCAGAATTCAAAACTGACAACAAAAACTTCAGTTTCTTAGCCTGAAGTGAGATCCTTGTCATGCAAAATAATAAATAAACAAATAAAAATAAAAAGTCATCACCATCTTCCCCAGTGTGATCAACAGGACACTTGTGGTGCTTCAGATGAGGTTACATATCTACCTCTGCAACTGAGCAGCTATGTAAGTTTAAGGTAATTAAACAAGAAACTTTAGCCTCAGCTTCCTTGTGAGGAAAATGAGAACACTAATACTTTCTTCAAAGATGTCTTAGGAGGATGAAATGAGATCTGATATATAAAGAGCTCTTTGTATGCTGTAAAGCATCACTCAGATGCCAGTTAGAGCGAGGGTTGTTTCCAATAAATATAACTCATGCATCCACCAAGTCTCTTTGACCCCAGAAATGTTGTTCAACTTTGTCTGCAACCCATTTCCAAGTCAAAAGCCCTCTCCACGCTTAATCCACATTTCAACCTTCCTTCTTCAAAAGTGTATCTGCTTTGTCATCCTATCAGCTGCACAGAATTTTCAGACTTTCTCCAGTTCCCTCAGGGAATCCAATCACACTCAGAATATCATGAAATGAGTAATTCTACTGAAGATTTCAGGATAACACTGGAGAGATAACTCATCGTGTGCTCATTGGCTTCTGCCATCTCCCCAGCGGGGCTCCTGACATGTGAGGCTCCCTGCTGTGAGCAGCCCCACGGCAAGTGGAGCCCATTCTCCCATTACAAATGCTTTCTTAGTGTGCAGTGGTCCCAGGTGCCAGGAAATATAGCTATCACCAACTCATCCTATGCATATAATGATTAGTAAAATGAGGATGGAACATGACTGAAAATTATAACAGCAAGATTATCCTGTGATCGTACCCACTTTTGCAAATTACTAAAAAAAGTGCTCCCTTTAATTTCTGTGCTCAGAAAAATGGAATAATCCTGCAGTGCAGATTGGAAAGGCAGGAGAGGGGTGCAGTACACCCAAGAGGATATGTGGCTTGTCAGACCTACCCTCTCCTCTGAAAAAAGGAAAGGGCAAGAGAGAGCAGTACCTATTGGTTATGTCCTTGGCTGTCTTCACTAGGCGCTGTAAGTGCTCCAGCGTCCTTACATTCCATCTTCAAAAGACAAACTTGACTTAGCAACTACCCAGCATCAGAGATCTGGAACCTCTGGGCAACTTCAGTGGATTTGACTGAACAAGTAATATTTGGGAAATAAGTTTTCATGGATAACAAAACATGCAGAAAATTGGCCATCCTTTTCAGAAATACAGATGAAATGTATTTGACACTCCTGGAGCTCTAAAGAGTTGTATTAAAACATATCTATGCTTAATAAAAGAATATCAGAGGACTTAAAAATTCACAAAAAAAGAAAAAATTGCAAAAAATATATATTTGTTCTCATACCTTCCTAAAAATGTCGTTACTTTTTTATTTTATTTTGTTATACTTTAAGTTCTGGGGTACATGTGCACAACGTGCAGGTTTGTTACGTAGGTATACATATGCCATGTTGGTTTGCTGTACCCATCAACTCATCATTTACATTAGGTATTTCTCCTAATGCTATCCCTCCCCCAGCCTCCTACCCCACCAAAAGGCCCCGGTGTGTGATGTTCCTGCCCGACCCCCACCGTGTCCATGTGTTCTCATTGTTCAACTCCCACTTTTGAGTGAGAACATGTGGTGTTTGGTTTAATCTTCTTGTGTTACTTTGCTAAGAATGATAGTTTCCAGTTTCATCCATGTTCCTGCAAAGAAAATGAACCCATCTTTTTTTGTGGCTGCATAGGAATCCTTCACATCCCTTTAAAGTTAGATTCCTAGGTATTTTATTCTCTTTGAAGCAATTGTGAATGGGAGTTCACTCATTTGGCTGCTTGTCTATTATTGGTGTATAGGAATGCTTGTGATTTTTGCACATTGATTTTGTATCCCGAGACTTTGCTGAAGCTGCTTATCAGCTTAAGGAGATTTTGGGTTGAGACAATGGGGTTTTCTAAATATACAATCATGTCATCTGCAAACAGAGACAATTTGACTTCCTCTTTTCCTAATTGAATATCCTTTATTTCTTTCTCCTGCCTAATTGCCCTGGCCAGAACTTCCAATACTGTGTTGAATAGGAGTGGTGAGAGAGGGCATCCCTGTCTTGTGCCAGTTTTCAAAGGGAAAGCTTCTAGTTTTTGCCCATTCAGTATGATATCGGCTGTGGGTTTGTCATAAATAGCTTTTATTATTTTGAGATACATTTCATCAATACCTAGTTTATTGAGAGCTTTTAGTATGAAGGGTGTTGAATTTTGTCAAAGGACTTTTCTGCATCTATTGAGATAATCATGTGGTTTTTGTCATTGGTTCTGTTTATGTGATGGTTTACATTTATTGATTTGCATATGTTGAACCAGCCTTGCATCCCAGGGATGGAACCAACTTGATTGTGGTGGATAAGCTTTTTGATGTGCTGCTGGATTCACTTTGCCAGTATTTTATTGAGGATTTTTACATTGATGTTCATCAGGGATATTGAGTTAAAATTTTTCTTTTTTTGTTGTGTCTCTGCTAGGTTTTGGTATCAGGATGATGCTGGCCTCATAAAATGAGTTAGGGAGGATTTCCTCTTTTTCTATTGATTGGAATAGTTTCAGAAGGAATGGTACCAGCTCCTCTTTGTACCTCTGGTAGAATTTGGCTGTGAATCCATCTGGTCCTGGACTTTTATTGGTTGGTAGGCTATTAATTATTGCCTCAATTTCAGAATGTGTTATTAATCTACAGAGATTCAACTTCTTCCAGGTTTAGTCTTGGAAGGGTGTATGTGTCTAGGAAATTATCCATTTCTTCTAGATTTTTCTAGTTTATTTGTGTAGAGGTCTTTATAGTATTCTCTGATGGTAGTTTGTATTTCTGTGGGATCTGTGGTGATATCCCCTTTATCATTTTTCATTGTGTCTATTTGATTCTTCTCTTTTTTCTTCTTTATTAGTCTGGCTAGTGGTCTATCTATTTTGTTGATCTTTTCAAAAACCAGCTCCTGGATTCATTGATTTTTTTGAAGGGTTTTTTATGTCTCTATCTCCTTCAGTTCTGCTCTGATCTTAGTTATTTCTTGCCTTCTGCTAGGTTTTGAATTTGTTGTCTCTTGCTTCTCTAGTTCTTTTGATTGTGATGTTAGGGTGTCGAATTTAGATCTTTCCTCCTTTCTCTTGTGGGCATTCTGTGCTTTAAATTTCCCTCTACACACTGCTTTAAAATGTGTCCCAGAGATACTGGTACATTGTGTCTTTGTCCTCATTAGTTTCAACGAACATATTTATTTCTGCTTTCATTTTGTTATTTACTCAGTAGTCATTCAGGAGCAGGTTGTTCAGTTCCCATGTAGTTGTGTGGTTTTGAGTGAGTTTCTTAATCCTGACTTCTAATTTGATTGCACTGTGGTCTGAGAGACAGTTTGTTGTGATGCCTGTTCTTTTACATTTGCTGAGGAGTGTTTTACTACCAATTATGTGGTCAATTTTAGAATAAGTGCCATCTGGTGCTGAGAAGAATGTATAATCTGTTGATTTGGGGGTGGAGAGTTCTGTAGATGTTCATGAGGTCTGCTTGGTGCAGAGCTGAGTTCAAGTCCTAGATATCCTTGTTAATTTTCTGTCTCATTGATCTGTCTAATATTGACAGTGGGGTGTTAAAGTCTCCCACTATTAATGTGTGGGAGTCTAAGTCTCTTTGTAGGTCTCTAAGAACATGCTTTATGAATCTGGGTGCTCCTGTATTGGGTGTATATATATTTAGGATAATTAGTTCTTATTAGTTCAACCCCTGCTTTTTGTTTTCCATTTGCTTGGTAGATCTTCCTCCATCCCTTTATTTTGAGCCTATGTATGTCTCTGCACATGAGATGGGTCTTGACTCTATCCAATTTATCAGTCTGTGTCTTTTAATTGGGGCATTTAGCCCATTTACATTTAAGGTTAATATTATTATGTTTGAATTTGATCCTGTCATTATGATGCTAGTTGGTTATTTTGCCTGTTAGTTGATGCAGTTTCTTCCTAGCATCTATGGTCTTTACATTTTGGCATGTTTTTGCAGTGACTGGTACTGGTTGTTCCTTTCCCTGTTTAGTGCTTCCTTCAGGAGCTTTTGTAAGGCAGGCCTGGTGGTGACAAAATCTCTCAGCATTTGCTTGTCTGTAAAGGGTTTTATTTCTCCTTCACTTATGAAGCATAGTTTGGCTGAATATGAAATTCTGGGTTGAGAATTCTTTTCTTTAAGAATGTTGAATATTGGTCCCCACTCTCTTCTGGCTTGTAGGGTTTCTGCTGAGAAGTCTGCTGCTAGTCTGATGGGCTTCCCTTTGTAGGTAACTCGACCTTTTGCTCTGGCTGCCTTTAATATTTTTTTTTCTTCATTTCAACCTTGGTGAATCTGATGATTATGCGTCTTGGGGTTGCTCTTCTCAAGGAATATCTTTGAGGTATTCTCTGTATTTCCTGAATTTGAATGTTGACCTGCCTTGCTAGGTTGGTGAAGTTCTCCCAGATAATATCCTGAAGAGTGTTTTCCAGCTTAGTTCCACTCTCCCCATCACTTTCAGGTACACCAATCAAACATAGGTTTGGTCTTTTCACATACTCTCGTATTTTTGGAGGCTTTGTTTGTTTCTTTTTACTATTTTTTTCTCTACTCTTGCCTTCTCACTTTATTTCATTAATTTGATCTTCACTCACTGATATTCTTTCTTTCTTCTACTTCATCGATTCAGCTATTGAAGCTTGTATATGCTTCACAAAGTTCTTGTGCTGTGTTTTTCAGCTCCAACAGGTCATTTATGTTCTTCTGTACACTGGTTCTTCTAGTTAGCTATTCGTCTAACCTTTTTTTCAAGGTTCTTAGCTTCCTTGCGTTGGGTTAGAAAATGCCTCTTTAGCTCAGAGGAGTTTGTTATTACCCACCTTCTAAAGCCTACTTCTGTCAATTTGTCAAACTCATTCTCCATCCGGCTTTGTTCCCTTGCTGGCAAGGAGTTGTGATCCTTTGGAGGAAAAGAGGTCTTCTGGTTTTGGGAATTTTCAGCCTTTCTGTACTAGTTTATCCTCATCTTTGTGGTTTTATCTACCTTTGGTCTTTGATGTTGGTGACCTACGGATGGGGTTTTGTGATGGACGTCTTTTTTGTTGATGTTGATACTACTCCCTTCTGTTTGTTACTTCTCCTTCTAACATTCAGGCCCCCAGCTGCAGGTCTGTTGGGGTTTGTGAGAAGTCCACTACAGACCCTGTTTGCCTGGGTGTTACCAGCAGAGGCTGCAAAACAGCAAATATCACTGCCTGATCATTTCTCTGGAAGCTTCGTCCTAGAGGGGCACCTGCCAGATGCCAGCCAGAGTTCTCCTGTATGAGTTGTCTGTTGGTCCCAACTGGAAGGTGTCTCCCAGTCAGGCTACATGGGGGTCAGGGACCCACTTGAGGAGGCAGTCTGTCTGTTATCAGAGCTCAAACGCTGTGCTGGGAGAACCACTGCTCTCTTCAGATCTGTCAGGCAGGGACATTTAAGTCTGATGAAGCTGTGCCCATAGCCGCCCCTTCCCCCAGGTGCTCCCAGGGAGACACGAGTTTTATCTATAAGTACCTGACGGGGGCTGCTGCCTTTTGTTCAGAGATGTCCTGCCCAGAGGTGGAATCTAGAGAGGCAGTCGGCCTTACTGAGCAGTGGTGGGCTCCGCCCAGTTTGAACTTTCAGGTGGCTTTGTATACACTGTGAGCATAGAACTGCCTACTCAAGCCTCAGCAATGGCAGCCGTCCCTCCCCACACCAAGCTCCAGCATCCTAGGTTGATGTCAGACTGCTGTGCTAGCAGCAAGAATTTCAAGCTAATAGATCTTAGCTTGCTGGGTTCTGTGCGCATGGGACCCACCAAGCCAGCCACCAGAGGGAATCTCCTGGTCTGCTGGTTGTGAAGACCATGGGAAAAGCACAGTATCTGGGCAGGAGTGTACCATTCCTCCCAGTACAGTCTCTCATGGCTTTCCTTGTGCTAGGAAAGCAAAATCCCCCTGCCTCTTGCGCTTCCCTGGTGAGGGATGCTCCGCTCTGCTTTGGCTCACCCTCTGTGAGCTGCACCCATTGTCCAACCAGTCTAAATGAAATGAACCAAGTACCTCAGTTGGAAATGCAGAAATCACCTGCATTGATCAATCAAATGCATTGATCTTGCTGGAAGCTGCAGACTGGAGCTGTTCCTATTCAACCACCTTGCTGGAAATGCTCCTTTTTTTCTAATAGTCTGAGTTTTTAAGAGTCATTTATTTCCTACCATTTTTTACTCACAGACATTATTCAAAAGACCATAGCTATAATAATGATTATTTTATTTATGTTAATTCTTCTCCATAAAAATTCTGTTTTGGTCTTCCCAGCAACCACATATAGTTGGCAAATATTACTGTTATGGTTAATTTTGTAATGAGGAAACTGAATCTCAAAACAGTTAGTAGACTTGCCTAAGACTACACAACTAATAAATGGAAGAGCCAGGACTCAAGCAGGTCTTCTGACTCCTTGGCCCATAATCCCATGCTTCAGTGAAACAAATTTGAAGAACTGTAAGCAGGAAACCAATGCAAAAACAAAATCTTAAATATGCATGTCTGTAAACAACATTTTGCAGCTAGAGCAAGTCTTCACATATCTAAAACATTTTCCTCATGAGCATTTTAGTTCCAAAAGAACACTGATATGGAGCATATATCAATGGGTCATAGAAAAATATTGTAACCATTGATATTCCTGACTCTTAGATTTTTCTAAGAATTATCATTGCAGCTCACATTCATGCCTGTGACTTTTCTCTCTTTCAATATGCCTTAAAATATGGAGAGTAGAAGCAAGATAGACTTTGTTGTTTTTAGTTACAGCCAACATACCTGCACAGCTGGTATAAGCAAAGAATTTTTTAGTAAGAGACAGAGGGGGTCCCCAAAATCTTTGGAAGATTTGAAGAGGCAAACACCAGGCTGAGCTTCTAGGGGGAACTCCCAGGGCCACTTCTCAAAACCAGCCTACAAAGTAAACTGCTGACACAGCCATACTCAAGTCAGGATGCTGCTCTCACCATGGCCAGTAACAGAGCCCTCGTCTCTCTGCCTCAGAATCTGCTACACAGTAAAAACACAGCACCATGCCTCTTTCCCCCATGTGACAGTTCAGAATGAAGTTCTTACAGGTGCATCTGATGGGTAGAATCTAAATCACTGTTTCTTGCCCAGAAGCAGAGGAAGTTTTCCTTGTTGGTTTCCTCATTGTGACAGTTAAAACTTACACTATGTGGAATTATTACAATATTTTAAAAATATTTTATGTAACCAGATATAGCAAAAGCTCATTACAGTAACTGTTTAAATGAAAATAGAAACTACCACATGGTGTTGTCATATGAATTAAGTGAAATAAAATTTGTAAATGGCTTTACACAACTTGTACTAAGGAAGTGATCAATAAATGGTGTATATTATACTGTAGCAGATTGTTAAGTAGAATATTTCCTATTGTTCTGGAATTGGCAAGTGGGTTTCAAAACTTAGGACACAGGATTATCTAATACCTCACATGCTAAATAAGGTGTAAAGAACTTGGAAAACAGGGCCCCTCCAAGATTTAGTAAGAGGTACCTGTTGCTCACAAACATCCCTCAGAACACTCTCTCATATTTTAAACAGAAGACTAGAGAGGGGGAAAGGGAGGTGGGAGATGAAGATCCTCTGAATCCCATGTGACTGATACTGAGTCTAGTTGGGGCACTGAAGCTCCACCTCACTGAAAAGAAGGAGGAAGGTGAATGCTCACCCATAAAGTCCAGTGAGGGGGTCCTCTAAAGGATCACTTGTAGGAATTGAAGATGTCTGCGAGAAAGTGAGACTTGTCATCTCATTCCTCAGTGTGATGTGCCACTCTGCCCCCAGACCCTATCTGAGTAGAGAAGAGAATTGAACACAGGTGGAAAGGAGGTAATGGAATGAAGATGAAGCCGTGTGGTGACACAAGGATATGTGAGTTTCTCATAGGTCAAGAGAATGTTCTGCTAGGAAGCAGGGCTTGAACTATGTAGCTAGCCCCCTAATCAAGAGGGCTTTCTGTTGCTTAAGAAAGCAACACGAGCTTGTGACCATGTGATGTCCTAATGGTGAAGAAGATGGAATCCAAGAGAAGAGTTTGGAAGAGTTGAAGCTGGAGACAGATCTTCCACGAGAAGAACTATGAATCAGGAGGGTCTTCCACAGGGCCCCCTAAGGAGATTACGTATGTGTCCAAACATCCATTTCCATCTTCCCCTTCTCTTCCCAAGCCCAACACACCAAAGAAGGCATGAAAAAAGGAAAATGGAATCTGACAGCAAGTTCCCTCTCTCTCACTTCAGGGCCCCTGTGGGCATTGATAAACCCTGAGTTAGGAGACAGGGCAGATATGATTGGAGTTTTAGATTAGACTGACCTGGACTTAATTACTGGAATTGGTTTGAAAGTGGATTCAACAGAATGAGGTCAAAGGCACTGGCTGAAAAGAAACAAGACCCTTGCATGTTTGTATCCCACTAGGATAAACCTTCAACAAGCCAGTGGTGATGGTATTTTCTTATTATTCCTTTTCACTGCCTATTCCTCTATCAGTATCTGGTTCACCTTTTGAAAGACAAGATAATTAGGACCAAGTGGCCTCAGCTGGTGGCATGAGAGTGTCTCCCCATCCTTTGAACTTTTCTTCTCCCAATATTGGCCTGAACGTTCATACCCTGTGGCCAAGGTAAATGGGGACAACAGCCTGTAAGTCCTCTTCTTTCGGACTTTTCTCTTGAGGCTTATCTATAACCAACACATATCTTAACTGGAGCAGCATCTAGGGGCATGTCTCTTCACACACTCTGTTAGAGCATGATCTGCTTCCCCAGGACCCCTGAATTACAATGTCGGAATGTTGTAGAGCAACTTCTGGAACTTTAATGAGCATGTAAATCACCCAGGAATCTTGTTGAAGTGCAAATTCTGATTTATTGGGTTTAGGAAGATACCTGAGATCCTGCACTTCTAACACACTTTCAGGCTTCTAGACCACACCTTGTACAGCAAGCCTGTAGAGCACAGAACATTCTAATTCTACCATATTAAATCAGAAGCAAAATAAAAAAGCAAAGCTTTCCAGGAAAAGACATCACCAAGAGAAGGCAGAAATTACATTTATTTCACTATTACAGCATTTTTCAGATTACACTCTGTATGCTTTAGGGCTAGATTTTCCATGTCCAAATTGGTCTCTTTTTATGTTAATGTTTGTCACCTGAGAGTAGCCATATTTTTTCTTCTGGTATTGATGATTTTCTTAGGATATTGATAATTTCTCACCTCAGAACACCAACTGTAGTTAATGTTTAAAAAATTGCTTGTGTCAGAAGGACTCAACTTATAAATTCACTCAAAAGGAGACAGAAAACTTGAACGCAGAATTCCTAATGATTTAATTATGTTCAGTTCCATGTATGTGATAAATTTCAACTTGTCCTTCATCTTATACAGAATTATTCTTTTTCATTCTCTTTTTTATGTTCCCTTTGTATCATTGTTTATATTTAATAATTCAAGTATCAGATGTTTTAGGACAATTATAGATTCAAATATTCTGATAGTAGACAAACTATTTGGTTCTCAATTTTGCTTTTTATGAGGGTGTGGCCCAGCAATCTGTGTTAACGAACCCTCTAATTGATGCTGATGCACACAGAATTTGGGAACCCTGGCTGTAAAACTGTGGCTTTCAAACTAGGGTCTCAAGCCTGCCCCTGCCACACCCAACTCTGATTGGATTGTTTCAGAAGCGGGCCTCTCCATCAGTATGTTTTCAAAACTGCCCCAGTGAATCTAGTGTTCTCATGTACAAACAAACAGAAACTACCGCTCTAAGAAGTGCTCTTCAGTGCAGGGTCACACAGCTACTAGGTGGCAGAGCTGGGATCTGAATCCATGTGCTTTGATTCCAGAACCCAAACTTTTCAACACTATGCTGACATCTTAGTTCCCCTTTCCTCTGCTCTGGATTCACAGAATTATCTCTATAATGACTCTAACTTTAACGTTATGACTGACTATCCATTATTTCTCTAAAGTTGCTTCTCTAATATTTCTCATCATTGTGCTCTTCATCCTGGGGACTCTCTCTCAACCCCATTTCTTAGGTCACACATCTATTGAAGCCACATCCCACTCCCACTCCTAACCCTGGCCCTTCCCACCATGCTCTTTTGCTATCTCCCCAATGCCATCATGACAAAATCACTTAGAGATAAAATTGTGCCATTGTTAATATTTGAAAGTCCAGGCTGTTAAAACTGAAAGGATCTCTGAGATCTGCAATCCAGGCCCTTTCTACTGCAATAAGTGTAATTACCCTAGATTTTCCAGATGCAATCCTTTCTGTCATATACTTTTCACAAAAGGGATACTGGGTGTAGCACAAAGCAAGGGCTCTGACATGCAGCATGCACAAAGAAATTTTTGCTCATTGGAAGAAAGAAGCTTAGAATTGCCAAAGTCATCTGTATAAATTTCTATCTTCCTTTTCCTGTAGTGCTCTGACCCATATGTTCTGAAATTCAAATACAGGGCTCAAGTGGAGAAAAACCAGACATTGAGTGTTTTCTACAGAATAAGAAATAAGCAGAAAGGGGCTGGGAGGGAATTAGTCTATTTAATGATTTGTTCTTTGTCTCAAAGAACCAGACCATAATTGTGCTTAAAACTGAACATACAGATGGAAAAAATGTCATTAGTAAGACTGGGTAACTTGAAAGTGGAAAGTATTATCTTCAATTACTAGCCCTTTTATAGGACCTAGATATGAATAGGGTATACTCTCCTAAAATTTTTTGGCATCTTTGAGATTAAATCCAAGTATTTAATTGAAATGAAAATTAAAGCCTAGTTATGAACTAAGAAGCCAGAGTGCCAGTGCTGCCCTGATAATAACAATTCTCTGCCTCAGATTTCTCATTCATAAAACAGGAATAAAGCACTTTTCTTATGAACTTTATTACATTGGCCCAAGGATAACATAATCTACCATGTGTGAAAGGAATCTGGAAAACAAGGCAAGAAGTCCTATCTTACTCTTATTATCCTATAGCCAATAGGATTTAAAAAAGAAAAGAAATCTTTTCCCAATAACTGATAGGTTTAGTTTTTCCTGTGGGCAAAAGTGGCAGCTGCTCTGGGTCATTTCTTTGTGAGGAGAATCCTTAGAAAAGATCAAAAGAATATCTTAAGAACAAAAACAAAAATGACATCTACAGCAGCTGTCAAATTCTGTCAGCTACTGACATGTTCAAATGATCAAATCCCACACAGGCAAACAGCTTGACAAGAATGCAAGCAACATTTACTGGCTCAAAAACTTCTTTAAAGCCATTGCTCACACTATGCATCACAGGCAGTTCTGATCATTGATCCTTTTTTAAAATGAAGCTGGATAAAAAACTGTTCCAGAGAAAGATGACCCAAATCACCCTACAAGCCTCACCACAGTGAAGGTTGAAATAGGCACGTTTGGCTTTTTTGACAATATATTCACTATAGGAAAACTTGTAAGAAAACTCAAAGGTATTGGTATTTTAAAAGTTCGTTAGTATATGTCATCTCTGTTTTAACCTGAGAGTGAGGTGGGAACATAAAGAGGATTGAAGTACAGAAAATATACCCATAGTCCTAGGAATAATTTTAATACTGTAATTGATAATGAAGATCATTCCCATATTGCAAACCAGGGCTGTGTGGCTATTGTGTACTTTTTAGCCTTTGTATATTGCTACAAGAAAACATTGGTTTAGATTTTAAAATACACAACACATATAAGTCATACTTGGTGAAAAATAATCCAATGCTGAAAATAATGAGCAATATTTGAAAGGTGTTAGATGACTTACGTGTGGAATCACTGCTGGTTTTCCTAAGAACACCTTGCTTGTGCCTTCTTTTGAACTACGTTTGTTTCATCATCTCAGATCAGATACCTTATATTAATATAAAAGTTCAAAATGTAATTGGCTTCCTTCAGTTTCCTATACACAGAATCATAGAATGTTAAGAGCTACAAGACACTTCTGGAGTGGCTAATTCTGGACATCTATGTACCCTTCCTTCTTACTTCAGCCCATGATGGCCATCACCAGACCACTATGATCCCTTTTTATGATGAACAGAGATATAACTTAAGAGTTCTTTTTCTCAGGGTTAGTTTGTTAAATATACCAGTCAGGATGCTAGCAGGAAACAGATGACATGGCCAAAGTAAGAGAAAAGAGTTTAATTAAAAAACTATTTATCAAGGATGACTCAGCTTGTAAAGTTTGGAGGGACTGACAAGATAAGAGAAAGGGGACAGCAGGATGAGCAAGATGGTCTACCTGACAATAGTTATAACTCTTGGTTGACAGTCAGCCCAGGTGATCCTGCAGAAGGAGGTCTGGAGTAATAATACTCTAAGCTCACCATTATCCCTTCCTTAGGGCTCCTATTGGGACTCAGCATTTAACAAACTTAACAGGAAACCAGAAGGCTAAAAACCCTCAGATGGAGTCCATAAAGGTGATCACCTGGGACAGAGAATGGGTTAAGGAAGGATGGTGGGGGATGTAAAGGGGCAAAATAAAGTTATCCAGCCCCTTAGGTGAAGTTATCATCCTTTAGGTGATTTGCCCTACAGCACATAGCTAGTAAACAGCAGAAGTAGGGTAGACAGAGGCTTTTTTCCTTATTCTTATTATCAGGACTTTTCTTTGCATGCCATTGTTGGGGAGGGGCTGTTCGCATATGCTCCCACGCAGCCGTGAGTATATATGTGTGCACCTTAACAACAGGCAGTTGGCCACTGGGCAAATTCATCTACCACTCTAGGATTAACTAAAATGCCTTAGTTGGTCCTTTAGTTCTGTATTCAGCCCAGGCACTGTCCATATCAAGCAGTCTATAAGCTTTGGATCCAACCGACCTGACCAACAGTGCTACAGCCTAAACCAGATGAACTTTAAGGCCCTTCTAATGCCGTGTTCCAATGTGATTCTAGGGATCATTTCTTTCCTTTTACTGTGTAAATCATAAAGCTGCTTTCTGGATTTACACGAGCCCAAATTAGCTTACCTTTCTGACCCATGGTATTACTGAAAATGTCAACCTATCTTCAACTCAGTGTTATTGTGGAAAGTCCTGTGCCCATAATTAACTCAAGGTCATGTCCCAGCTTCTTGTGGTATTTGGTGAAAGTAAACAAAGAGGGTTTTTAAATGAGTGGATCATTTAAGATTGTTGAAAATGGCACAAATTTTTCAGTCACCATTGTTATCTAAAAAGCTTCCTTAAGTTTAGAGCATGAAAATATATGTGGAAAGCACAGATTTGGGTTGGGATGGCTCTTTATGTGCTAAATCTTAAAGAGGACCATATTGCTAGACATTTCATAAAAATATGTTTTGATATGATATTATTACAATACAGGATGTTTAGTAAAATACTTCAGTTTCACATTCTTTTTCATTTAATGGACAGGATTTTAAATTTCCTTATATATTACTAGTATTCACTTATGTTGGTGATATGGTTTAGCTGTGTCCCCACCCAAATCTCATCTTGAACTGTAGTTCTCATAATCCTCGTGTGTTGTGAGAGGGACCAGGTGGAGATAATTAAATCATGAGCGTGGTTCCCGCATCCTATTCCCATGATAGTGAGTTAGTTCTCATGAGACCTGATGGTTTTAAAAGGGGCTTTCCACTTTGCTCAGTTCTTGTTCTCCTTCCTGCCTCCATGTGAAGAAGGATGTGTCTTCTTCCCCTTCCACCATGATTGCAAGTTTCCTGAGACCTCCCGAGCCCTGTGGAACTGTGAGATAATTAAGTCTCTTTCCTTTACAGATTACCCAGTCGTAGGTATTTCTTCAAAGCAGCATGATAATGAACCAGTACAGTTGTTATGAAAACATCAAATCCCAACCAAAGCAATCAACTGGGAAACAAACATTTTCTTATTTTTACATATAATCCACATCAGTGATAGACGTTACTGTGTACCAAGAGTGGTACTATTTGCTGAACAAACTCAGCAACAGATAACACACAAATAATTCTGAAACACTGTCCTGCTTCAAGCTACTCTGTCATTGACAGCACTACAAGTGTCATTAGTAAATATGAACAATACAAGTAAATAGTTGCATTAGTCTATTCTAACATTGCTATAAAGAACTACCTGAGACTGGGTAATTTTTAAAGAAAAGATGTTGAATTGACTCACAGTTCCACAGGCTATACAGGAAGCATGGCTGAGAGGCCTCAAGAAACTTACTATCATGCTGGAAGGCCAAGAGGAAGGATTGACATCTTACATGGTCAGAGAAGTAGGAAGAGAAAAAAGCAGGAGGTGCTACAGACTTTTAAACAACCAGATCTCATGAGAACTCACTCACTATCATGAGAAGACTAAGGGGGAAATCCGACCCTGTGATCCAATCACCTCCCACCAGGCCCTTCCTCTAACAATGGGGATTACAGTACACCATGAGATTTGGGTGAGGACACAAATTCAAACATTGTCATCCCACCTGGCCCCTCCCAAATCTCATGTCCTTCTCAGATTGCAAAATCAATCATCCCTTCTCAACAGCCCCCCAAGGCTTAACTCATTTCAGCATTAACTCAAAAGTCCACAGTGAAAAGTCTCATCATTCTGTCTCTTCTGAGCCCTCCAAACTGTTCCAACCTCTGCTAATTACCCAGTTCCAAAGCTGCTTCCACATTTTCAGGTACCTTTATAGCAATCACCCCACTTCCCAGTACCAATTTTCTATATTGTGTTCTTACACTACTACCTGAGACCAGGTAATTTATGAAGAAAAGATGTTTAATTGGCTCACAGTTTTACAGGCTACACAGGAAACATGGCTGAGGAGGCCTCAGGAAACTTACAGTCGTGGCCAAAGGTAAAGAGGAAGGAGTCATGTCTTACATGGCCAGAGCAGGAGGAAGAGAACAAAGTAGGAGGTGCTACACACTTTTAATCAAACAGATCTTGTGAGAACTCACTCACTATCATGAGAAGAACAAGAGGAAAATATTCCCCCATGATCCAATCACCTCCCACCAAGCCCCTCCTACTACATCTGAGATTACAATTTGACATGAGATTTGAGTGGGGACACAAATTCAAACCATATCAATAGTCGTGATTTTTTTAATGATATATTTCATGTGAAATACATTTCATGAAGAATAACAGTTTCTATATCAAAGTCACTAATAGAAATTCCACTTTTGCATTAGCAACAGGTCACAAGAACCAATAACACAAATAATGATGCCCACATAATCATAGTGGTATACCACTCTCATGTTCATAAAACCCTTTCACATTGAATGAGTTAGGAATATGCAGCTCAAAAAAAAATGCTATTCTGGCATATTGACAGTTTTGAATTAAAGACACTTTTTTAAAAAGCGGTACAAGAAGATTATTTTGATAAAGAAGATAATCTTTATCCTGCTACTTAAAAGCAGGAAATGAAATTCCCACATTAAAGATACCCTTCCTATACCAAAAGGAATATTATTATCCTCAAGAATGAGAAGTTGAGACCAAAGGAATTCTGTACACACCTTGTTAAAATAATTCATCTTTTAAGCCACTCCACAATATTTTGTTGCTTTTTCACAACTTACTATTCTTGGTCTGATTCAGTATGTAAGTGCTGAATCAAACTGCTCCTTCAGGTCATCATTTCCTTATGAGGGCTCACAGGCCACATAAATCTTGTAGAAAATAAATTTGCTCGCTTTTCTCCTTTGATCTATCTTATGTCAATTTAATTCTTGGACCTAACCAGAACCCAAAAGGATGGAAATGGGGTTTTGTCTCCCCTCACTGTCTACTTGAACTTCTGGTGACAGTTGAGGCTTAATGGTGTCAACAGGTGGAAAGTGATGATGTTGTTGACAAAGAGATGTGATGGGTGAAGGAAGTACGTTAGCAGTGCCCTTCACCATACCACATATCACATCTACCTGACCATATTTCTTTATCAGAGAAGAAAAGTTTCCTTGCCTAGTTTCCCAACCAATCAGTGACAGAACCAGAACCTAGGTTTTCTGATTCCTGGTCTCATGCTGTTTTTATTACATTTCTTCTGATGAGTCTTCTATAATTGGATTCACAGCCCCCACCATTTCTAAGCAGAGCCCTTCAAATAAATGAATATCTATTTTAGTTAAATCACAATAATCTGTGTTAGAAATCAGAAGCAATTAAGAATCACACACCATTTATTCATCTGAGGTAATCTTGCTCCAACAATTATTGGCTCAACTAATAGTGATACCTCTAGGTTATAATCTCCCAGGTGGCAGGTCATTTTCATATAGAAATTTTTTTTGGATAAATATAACTGCCATTTGAAGATCTCAAACTGTGTCCAAAGCTACACTCAAAATACCATGAAAATGCTGATAGGCCTTCATGGCAGTCCAAACACACACAATCGGTGAGTGAGCAAATAAAAATGCAATTAAAAATTAACAATGACAACAGTCAACACTAGTTTCTTTTAGGACATTTTTTTACACCTATCTATGGCTTTTCTTCCCCTTGCCACTACCAACATGATCATTCTGGCTCATACTGTCTCATACCTAAATTACAATGTTGTCCCTGTTTCTGTGGTATATGTTTTGTTCTTCCTATCTATCCTAGATACAAAGTAAAAACAGGGAGCAAGTGGGAGATAGTTTCAGTAAATAAATTAACAATTATTAAGCCCAGACTAGGGTCCAGGCTTAGTACAGAGGACTTTACATATGCATTTTCTTCTTATAATATGCAGCCTTTGAGGTGGGTAATCATCTTCCCATTTTAGATGAGGAAACTGGGACTCAAAGAGGTTAAGCAACTTGCCCAAGATCATACAGCTAGCAAATGGTAGAACCTGAAAAAGTATCAATTCATATCTACTCCATATCTCATCAAAAATCATAATCTAATCCCTATCTAAACCAGAGCCCATGCCTAAGAGTATATTGCCATACACATTTTAGTATCACAATTGGCAAAAATTATTCCCTTAGAATCTAAAACAAAGTGGATCCCTTTGACAAAGTAATACTCAGGTTCATGATCCTTTCCCTGCCTTGCTCACCCTGCTTTCTTTGCTCAGAATTGTGCAGCCAGTCCTGCAAGACACAGCTTTGATTGTGTTTCATTTTTTGCTGGAAGCCATTCTCATTTCAGCACCCTTCCTCCGCTTTGCCATGTCCTGAAGCATACCTCTATAACAGCATATATCACACCGTCATCTGATCCACCATTTGTCTTCTCAAAAGGCAGTTAGCTCCTTGAGAACTGGGGCTATAGTTTATTCTTCATTGTTTAGCACCACACTCACTTTTACCACTATAAGCATGATGCAGGTAGAGCTGAAGGAAGGAAAATACGTAACACTAAGTTTAGAGTTTTAATCTTGTGTTAGGCTGGAAACTCTACTGAATTGAGATGGAGTTTGTGACTTAAGTGACTAAGAGAATGTCTATTACTCAAGAGTGAACAGAACATCCATGAGAGTTGATGAGTTCCTGTCTGGTGGCCGAGAAAGTGGAAAGGAGCAGAGGAGAAAAGGGATGATTTTGTGTTTCAGTTGTGGCAGGTTTGTTCAACAGATCAATCTCTTTGAATTCCCAATACTTAGAACAGTGAAGAAATAAATAAATGATTTTCCTTTTCCTAAATATGAAGACTTCCTCAGTACTTTAGAAATCCAGCACACACTTCTAGATGAGCAAATTTTCTAGATACCAGAGTCCTCATCTTTAGACCCAGATCTCATCTTTGAGTTTCCCAAGGAAAACTAACTCTGCCTTGGGAAATTCTGGTCATAGTAGCTAACACATATATTTACTGTAGGCAAGGAAGAGATATTGAGGCCTGCTTGTGAAAGGCATTGCATGACATAAGAAGTTTCACATATGTTTTATCATTTAACCTTTATACCAACCTTATGAGGCAGGTATCATTATTCATCTTCCAATTTTTTGGACATAGAAATCAAGACAAAAGAAGTTGAGTGACTTGCCCAAGATCAGATTGCAAGTCAATGGAGGATTCCAACCCAGCCTATATGTCTCCATAGCCCATATTCTTAATTGTCATCCATTTAGGGACAGTTCAAGGAGGATGCAGGAAGGAGGAATAGAGGAACTCCAAGCAGAGGGCGATATACATACAAATGAGTAGAAGTAAGAGTAGCCTATCTTACTGGGACAGGGTTAAGAGTTCCAAGGAGCTGGACTTTTGGAAGAGTGACTAGTGGCAGGAGAGGTGTGTTGGGACCCGGCTGTTAGTGACCTCAATGGCGTGACAAGGAGTCTGAGCATCACCTGTGGCCTGCAGAGTAAGGGACTGCTGCAGCAGCATATGGAAGATGGAGAGGAATTCAGAAGGATGGAGAAGTACAGACCTGCTAGATTCTATTGCTGAGGCAGTGGGAAGGGAAGTAGAGTGGAGAGGCTTGGATTCAAAAGACTGTTCTGAAATAGAAGCATCAGGATTCAATGAACAACCAAATATGAGGACTAAATGGAATGGGGGGAAAGAATTAATGGGAGATTTGCTTGGTGGTGATGGCCATGAGGAACAGGTTTTCAAGGGGAAGTAGTGGATCCAGGTTGGGGGATGCTGAGCGTGAGGGACTAGAGTATCCACATGAGATGTCTAGAGGCAGTTGAATGTGAGGAGCTCAGGTGAAGGATCTTTAGTAGAATGATATCTGGTAAAGGTTGGCTACAGTTCCTTTTCTAGTTCACATGTATACTCAGTCAATTGTGCTACAATGCTGGCAGTGAATGAAATTATCTGGGAAGGATATAAAGTGAGTAAAAGCAGACTTTTTTCCTTATTTTCAATTTTTAGGTTTTATTCATGTTCTTGTGATTCAAATGCCCTTTTATTGTTCTTCCAAATATGAATTCTGGTCTGGATCATACAATTTTTTTGATTCTGTAGGATTACTTTTTCTTTATTTACATTTTATTTCTATATTCCATAGCATATTTATTCCATAATAAATACCATTACACACACATACACAATTTCCTTTAGTTTCCTTTCTAAAGCATAAATCAGATGGCTCCAGGACATCTGAGGTTATGCCTGATCTGAAAAGACACCAAGTCTCACCTTCCAGAGACTTTTATCTCAATAGGTCACTTTGTCATCATCAAACTGTACTTATTAAGCATTAGTTCACACATTTTTGTAAATCCAATGGTAATAGCTAGATCCCTTCTTGGCAAACTATTGGGTAATAAACAGCTGGAGTTTTGTTTATCTTAGTGATATTACATCAGGCTATATATACTAGGTCCCATTGGCTTAGTAAACATAATAGGGAATGCATTATTTATATTGGTCTTCATTAATACTTAATAAAATTACAGGTGTGTGATGTTTCCAAGCTTCCCACCCTATATTGATGAAACTGGTACATGAGTGCCTTCTCCTAAAAGATCACAATTAAACGATTGCTGCTGAATGTATGTTTTTAAATAATTTATATGAACTTCTAATGCTGAAGCTGGAAAATAACAAGCTAAATTTTAAAACAGACAACATTACCATTTGGGAACTTTGAATCTCATGGTGTTAAAATTGCACTATACTTATTTTTCTACTTCCTGTGGATACCTTAAAAATTATTATTATTAAATTATTCTAAAGTTCCAGGAAAGAAAGTGAGAAGCAGAAGAAAGTCCTTACAGCAATAAGGGACTTGGCTTTCAAATCCAACATTTCTTTTGCTCACTTTGTCTCCTGTTCACTCACCACTATCTTTCTCTCTCTTGTTTACACACATCTTCTTTTCATTCAGTTACTAGTAACAAATAGTTAGTGGTCATAGATTGAACTGCACTGTGTAATTAATAACAATAATTTATCAGATTTATAATGCTCCCTTAGAACATTTTAAATGCTTTCAAAAATATTTTATTTCCGTCATATATGTAGTCTCTATAGAGATACAAAGATGATTGGCACTCTACACTTGGAATACTTAAAGTCTAATAGTAAACATAAAATATAGAGTGCAAATGATCAACTATGAATAAGAAAACAGGAAGCTCATGTTCTTTCCCTGTTCTCTGACATCAGAACCCCTGGAAGGCAGGGTCCTGCGCCTTATTCCTCTTAAAATTCCTGATATGTAACATCACAGCTGGCTAAGAGCTTGAGAACTGAATAAACAGCCCCCGAATAAAAGTCTCATTCTTTCCACCCTGTGTATCACTAAGTGTGCTGGCAGCCCAAAATAAGGCCGTCAAGGCAACAGACCAGGTCCCTGGCCTTGTGTCACTGCTAATGTAATGGAGAAACAGACAACTCACATGAAGGCAAACAAATAAAAATAAAACTGTAACAGATTCAATAAATGCTATCAAGGAAGTAATGGAGACATGGAATAGAGAGTGATGGGAGGTGAGCAGGAAAGGAGGGAGGTTTTAGATTAGCAGATTGGAAGGCTGCTTTGAGAAGGAGGAAGTGAGATCTGAAGAATAAGAAGGAGCCATCCATGGGAAGATGCAGGTAAGGAACATTTAAGGCAGAGGGAAGAGTAGTTGCAAAAGGCTAAGGCCTGCAGAAGGAATTATAAGAGGATAGGAGTGAAGCAGAGAGACCAGGTGGAATCTGCTGGAATCTCAATAAGAGATGAGAGCACTTTGGTCTAGAACTCTAGCAGTGGAAGTGGAAAGATATGGGTACGTTTGAGATTTATCCTGAGACATGGCTTTCTCTGCTCTACTCTTGCAATCTGATCTCAATTCTATTTTCTAGAAATTCTTCAAATTTTCTTACTTTCCAAGGCGCTTTATGATTTTTTTTTTCAGTCTTTTGAGGGGGAATGGAAATATAGGTTGAGTATCCCTTATTCAAAATGCTTGGAACCAGAAACGTTACAGATATCAGACTTTTTTAAATTGGGGAATATTTTCAAAATTCTTGCCAGTTGAGCATTCCAAATCCAAAAATCTGAAATCTGAAGTGCTCCAAAGTACATTTCCTTTGAGCATTATGTCAGTGCTCAGGAAGTTTTGGAGCAGCTTGGATTTCAGATTTTTTAATTTGGGGTGTCTAATCTTTACTAAATCTTTTCTGATATTTCAAAGAATGGGGGGCAGAAGTGGAGATAAATTGTTTCTCAGCCTTACAGATAAAGTGTAGAATTAGAGACAGATCCTTACCCAATGTACATAAAACAGTTTGTATCAGTCTGTTCTCACACTGCTGCAAAGAACTGCCCAAGAGTGGGTAATTTATAAGGAAAGAGGTTTAATTGACTCACAGTTCAGCACAGCTGGGGAGACCTCAGGAAACTATGATCATGGAGGAAGGTGAAGGGGAAGCAAGGCACCCTCTTTACAAGGCAGCAAGGAGGCGAATGAACGTAGGAGGAACTACCAAACACTTATAAAACCATCAGATCTCGTGAGAACTCACTATCACAAGAACAGCATGGGGGAAACCACCCCCATGATTCAATTTCCTCCACCTGGTCTCTCCCTTAACTCTTGACACATGGAGATTATGGGGATTATGGAGATGACAATTTAAGAGAAGATTTTGGGTGGGGACACAGCTAAACTACACTACAGTTTCAAATAAGCAAAGTTTGAATTTATAGTATTCTTATTTTCCTAATGTTCTCCTTTCTTCTGGTGACTATTTTAGCCAGCATTCTCTACAATATAGAAACAAAGACTTTATGTCCTTTTCAGGAAATACAATCCAAGGAGCAAGAATGAGGAGTAGTAAAATGGGATGAAAAAGGTGGAAGAAACAACAGAAAGATGCATTATGGAGATGGCTACAGCTGGAGCAACTGGTTGCTCCATTTCACAGAACCTCTTAAGGGTTCCTATGAAATGCATGTCAGGACCACCTGATGGTAGGAGGGAATAAAGAGGAAGCATCCATTCACCATCTGCCAAAGATTCACCTTCTAAAACTTGAACTCCCTGCACTTCCGAGTTGTGCATCTGAACCTAGAGGCAGTTTCCACAATGTCTGCCACCCCCCACCACACCCCCCACTCCCACTGTAGCATCAGCAGATAAATCACAGGACGGGAGGTGAGCGGCAGACTCGCCAGCCTGAGATGAAGTGCAATCAGGTTGCGTCCAGGTGAAGCTCATGAGATCTTGCACAGAATTGGTTCTACGGCAGTGACTGACTGGTCATAAAATCAAATGGTGCTGAAAGAATCTGGTACGGTAACCAAAAGCATTCCACCTCTTATATTTTCAGAGTCCTGTGTGATAAATATAATTAGAGTTCCAAATCATAAGGCTGAAAAGGGCAACAATGGATTAATATTTTACACAGTGCCAGTTTTTAAAATACCCTTCAAATCATCCCTCTTGTTATCATCCTGTGTCACCCATTCGTGTGTATGTGTGTGTGTGTATTTGTATAAATAATGTTTTTCCCTTTCCAAGATGGCCCTGATGCTTTTTGCATGTGTGGGACACAAGGTAGACAGCAGTCTAGCTCTTAAGTTTTACAATGTATGTCTTTTTGAGAGCTAATAATGGAAATACTAAGTCGTGTTGATGTTCTTTCTAAATTTTTCCAAATGTTAGCAAAATAAAATTATTTTAAGAAAATATTATGTCCCACAACATTATTTCTATAGCAGCTATTTACTATGTTAGTACAAAGCTGGTGATATTTCAGGCCACACCGAAATAACCTTGCCTAGCCAATATAAATGACTGTGTTCAGGTGGGGGTGGATATAAACTAAAACTTTCATGTCCCAATTACTGTGTCAGTAATCTTCCCACAGATAGAGTTAATTCCATTATCACAATAACTAGGACTGTATTAAAAATTAGACAAGTTGATAGCCTCCAGGACGCCACTCCATAAGGGTTGCTAAAATATGGGAATAATTTTAACTCAAGTTTACACACTGAAACAATACTACATAGTGGAAAAATGTAAATTTGTCCCACCCCTATTCAGACCATGTAAGAAATTTCTTGTTATTAATTTTACTATGGAATTTTGTGGCCCAGCATAGTGGCTCACACTGGTCATCTCAGCACTTTGGGAGGCCAAGGTGGGTGGATCGTTTGAGGTCAGGAGTTTGAGACCAGCCTGGCCAACATGGGGAAACACTATCTCTACTAAAAATACAAAAATCAGCTGGGTGTGGTGGCACACCTGTAGTCCCAGCTACTCGAGAGGCTCAGGCAGGAGAATCACTTGAACCTGGGAGGCAGATATTGCAGTGAGCAGAGATCACATCACTGCACTCCAGTCTGAGTAACAGAGTGAGACTCCATCTCTAAAACAGCAAAGAAAAAACATTTTGTTCATAGTAAATTCATCAGATTTAATTTCCCATTCTAAGGAGAGCAAAGTTTGGTTTCTGGAGGAATTTCTATTTGTTAAGCAGAAGTAAAACTTTTATCCTTAATACAGCGGTCTTTGATGTTACTGTAGGCAGGTTTAGGATGTAGAACCATTAATAGCACTAAATTGTCCTGAGTAAGAAAGGTAAAGAGGGATTGAGAATCCCAGAAAAAGGTTTAGAACATGTGAGGTAGAAGCAAGAAGGCAGAGAATGGATGAGGGCAGAAACGGGGTGGAAATCTGGTAGCTCTGAGGATGAAAAGAGGGATTTGGAAGACCAAGCAAGGCTCATTGACCTTGGTGGGGAATCAGTGAAACCGCAGTCCCTTGTGATGCAAATGCCCTTCTCTTGCCCCCATAACATCCCCTAATAAATACTTTACTGTTTCCTATTGCTTTCATTGATTTAAATTTTTATTTGAGGGAAACTAAAGTAGGAAAAGAAAGTTAAATTAAAAAGAGAAACCTATAATTTTTATTATTATGAAATTGGTTTCACTAAATGTTGAACAAATATTTTTAAAATATGGGTTGAAGCAGTACAATTTTTTCTTTAATTCTGCAGGGCACAGCATGAATCTTTCTATCCCTGACATTAACCTAATTCTATAATTCAAACTAAAAAAGAAATTAAGTTTTCCAGTGACATGAGGCGAGACATAACTGATGAGGGTCTTCTCCACCATAGAAGCTGGTACTAATGCTTCAATATTTGGGTAACTTCTCTGTAAAATTTGTCATGATCACTGAGAGATGCAAAGGCGAATGAGACACAAATCCTTCTCTAAATGCTTGTAGTATACAAAAAAGAATGCGAAGAGCTTTCTCTGATCTCTTCCACCATTTCATCCTGTCAATGACAAGACTTTGGCAATTAGCCTCTGAAAAATTAATTAGAAATGATGATACTAGTTTTGTAGAATGCCTTTACTTGATCTATAAAGAAAAAGGTACCGTTCCTCCTCCATTCTAATCATTTGTCATGGCATTTGGTTCACACTACAAAGAGTGGAGCAGTGGACGTATTGTCATTGTGCCATGGGATGAACATCAGCTCACCTATTCCAACCAAATAGCAATAGGCTTTGGATAAAACACTTCCATTACAGTTTAAAGTACCCAGCAACATTTCCTGCATTAATATCTATCTATATTCAGCATACTTCCTTATCATTCTAATTACTGTGACAGAGTGTTTGAGAAGTGGCCACAATTATTCCCTTCCCTGTATCCATACCCATGTGTAATGCATCCTCCCAGCTGGGCTGAATTTGTAACAAAGTTTGACCTATATAATGCAGCTGAAGTGATGTGTACGAATCCTAAGCCCAAGCTGCAAGAGACCTTGCATGCTTTCTATATTGGTTTGCTGGTGCTGCCATAACAAAATATCATAGACTGGGTAGCTTAAAAAACAGAAACATATGTCGTCCTGTTTCTGAAGCCTGGGAGTCCAAGATCAAGTTGTCAGCAGGTTCAATTTGTTCTGAGGCTTCTCTCTTCTTGTCTTGCAGATGGCTGCCTTCCTGCTGTGTCCTCACATGGTCTTTTCTGTGTGTTTGCCTGTCCCTGGTATCTCTCTATGTGCTCATATTTCTTCTTCTTATACTCTGACACTAGTCAGATTGGACTAGAGCCTCCCCTAATTCTCTCATTTTTATCTTAATCACCCTTTTAAAGACCATATCTCCAAATACAGTCACATTATGAGGGAGTTAGGGTTTCAACATATAAATTTTAGGGGGACATAAGTCAGTCCACAACACTTCCCTCATTCTCTTATTTTTATTATTATTTTTTTTTGAAAGGGAGTCTTTCTCTGTCACCCAAACTGGAGTGCAATGCCACAATCTCGGCTCACTGGAACCTCCACCTCCCAGGTTCAAGCACCTCCCTGCCTCAGTCTCCCGAGTAGCCAGACCTACAGATGCACACCACCATGCCTGGCCAATTTTTGTATTTTTAGTAGAGAGGGGGTTTTGCCATGTTGGTGAAGCTGGTCTCAAACTCCTGACCTCAGGTGATCCACCTGCCTTGGCCTCTCAAAGTGCTGGGATTACAGGCGTGAGTCACCACACCCGGCCCCACATTCTCTTGATGGTCCTCTGTCACCATAAGAAAAAGCCCAGGCTAACTTCCTAGATGGCCCATCAACTCCCAGAAGCAGAGCTGCCCAGCCGACCTGAACCTCAGCACAGAAACATGGGAGACTCCAGTTGACACCAGCAGAACTGTCCACCTAAACCCAACTTAACCTGCGGAACTGCACAATTGTGAGATAAAGAAAATGTTTGTTGTTTTAAGCCATTAAGTTTAGAGGTGGTTTCTTACACAGCAAGAGAAAATTGAGACAATAACCAAATTATTAAAGTGGATTGAGAACTTACCTTATTCATAGCCATACAGTCAGGGTTCTTTGGTTGTAATCAACAGAAACGACCTCTGGTTAACTTAACTAAATAGAAATTCATCAGAAAGATAGTATTTTTAGAAATAGACAGAAACATAAGTAGCTCTGAAGTCCAGGGAGCAAGAAATCTTCTATATTTTGTCAGAGTGCTGTGCTGCCTGTGGAATTTTTTTAAGTACGTTTAGAACACCTGCCACCAATCTAAGATTCAACGTCCCAAGAGAAAGTTCATTCTCAGCCTGAGTCACATGTTGCAGCGGGTTTCAGTTCCAAATGTCAATCAAATGCATAAGATACAATAGGCTTACTCATCACTGAGTTTACTTAACCTTAAGAAAGGAGAAAGAACAGGGACAGCAGCATACTACATCAGCAGCATAGTGTAGTGTCTTGGACACCATAGACACAGTATCCAATGTCCCAGTCACCGTATGAGATGTAATTTAGTCTAGGGACAAGCACTGGCGCGAGCGTGGATCACGTAAGTGAAGGCAAACTACAGGGTCTAGAGCCCCTCAGCTTAAATACCTTACTATTATAATTACCTATCACGGGGGGACTGAAAGCGAAAGGGATCCTAGCTTCCTTTTGTGTAGCTACAAATCAAAAATTACAGTTTCTATAATAAATTATCCTGACAACCAAATATAGTATGAAAGAATATTTACAGATCAGCAATTTATTCATAGCAACCCCAGAAAGACCCTCATTTATTTGCAATGAATACATTTCTTAAGCTAGTATTTTAAGAAAGTTGAAAATGGTCTATCTTACCTCAATTAATTATGATGCTAAGGACAACTGCAATCTAGCTATTAACCTGTTTCTTCCTCAGCTCCCCTCCCCCAAACTTGGCTAAGACACAGTAAGGCAACTTTCTTTTATAGACTGTTCTTCACTAAATGGAAGTGAGATAATTTCCCAAAAAGAATATGGGATGTTATCACCAAGAGAAGCGGAAGAAATGGAAACAGGGAGAGCCAAAAATAACAAATGTTCCCAAAAAAGGGGACTACATCAGGTCATAGGTTTGAAAAAAAGAGTAGCAAAATATACAAGTAGTTTCTGTCCTTAAGGAGTTTAAAATATGTTTCAAAAAATAAAGTGCATACATAAATAGGCACTCAGCTAAGACTATGGGTTCTATTTCCAAGTGACAATAGAGTGATAGAGAAATAAAGACTGTGGAGGAGCAGTAAAAAAAAAAAAAAAAAAATTACTGAGAGGAAAGGAAAAATTGTAGACAGGAATTTTTCACTTAGAATCTAAGGATGGACTTCAGGGAGCAATGACTCTAAAATGTAGACAAAATTCTATGCGTGTGTGGATGCACAATATATGACACTTTAATGTGGTTCCCTCCTTATGGACTGCCCCATTCATTTATGCAACCAGTATTTATTGGACACATCCCAAGTGCAAGGCACTGTTTTAGGCTCTAGGTAGCATGAACAAAAGAAACCAAATTATCTGCCCTCAGAGAAATTCTTCCAGTGAGACAAAACTTGGCAGCACTATTAGCATACATTGGTAGATAAGATGAGCGATGAGACCATAGAAGTAACCAGAAGAAAAAGACTCTGAATTTCTGGCTTTTGAGTTTTAAAAAACCTTCAACGTAGATATCTAATAGGAGTAGGAATATCCATATATATATATATATAAAAACATATATATTAAATATATATATATATATATATATTTTTTTTTTTTTTTGAGACTGAGTCTCGCTCTGTCGCCCAGGCTGGAGTGCTGTGGCACAATGTCGGCTCACTGCAAGCTCAGCCTCCCGGGTTCACGCCATTCTCCTGCCTCAGTCTCCAGAGTAGCTGGGACTACAGTTGTCCACCACCACGCCCAGTTAATTTTTTGTATTTTTAGTAGAGACGGGGTTTCACCGTGTTAGCCAGGATGGTCTCGATCTCCTGACCTGGTGATCCGCCAACCTCGGCCTCCCAAAGTGCTGGGAGTACAGGCGTGAGCCACTGCGCCCAGCCTATTTTAAAATATTTTTTTAATTTATAAGAGCAGAATTGATGTTGTGGAGTGCTAGAAAAGTTGAGAGGTATTATTTAATCTACAGACACAGCTGGGTGCTCAAGTGCATTTGCAGTCATGACTTTCTGTGATAGGTTCTGAAGCCGGCAGGGCCTGCAAGTGGCTTACCATGGATTTAATGACAAGTAGGACAGATGTGTAGCTGGAATAGCTGAGTACCACTCCGTCTCTGCCACTCATTGGTGCTTGTGTCTATGTTTAAAGTATTCACCATTTTTTGTGTGCAAAACAACATTATCCAGGCCTCGATTAATTCATAGTGTGAAGTTCCCTTTTTTAATTTATTTGTTATCTAGAAAAGTTTCAAACCGTAAAAAAGTTGAAAAAATTACAGAGAACACTTGTATGCCCCTCCCCAAGAACCACCAGCTATTCATGTCCAATCTCACTCCTTCCAACCATCTCCCAACCTGCCTGCCTCCCTAGGCTCATGGGCCTGAAAAACTGTGGCTCTTTCTGTTCCATTTCCTGGGGCATGGGGCAGGTGCAGGACTTCTGACACCTCTAACGCTTCTCTCTAGCTCTCTTCTTCCAATTCCCCTTCTCCTTGACAGCATGGAGACTTTGAGTGGAACAGGATAAATAACTTGGTCATAAAGTATTGTCCTTCTGGGGATATAACAATAGGTATGTGTATTTTCTTATTTTAGAATGGGTAAATGAAAAAGTAATGAAAATGACTTACAATAGGGGATGAGTGGGGATGGAGAAGAAGGGATGGGGAAGTCAGGGAGACAGAAGAGTAGACACGGTAAATAGTTGGGGCTTTTAAAACATATTAACAATTTATATATTCAAAAATCTAAAATTAAATGAAAAGAGTGAAAAAAAGTCAAGCTCTAAAATTGTACTAACAGGAACAAACAATCTTAACTGCATATAAAACTGATAACTATAGAGAAGATAACTGGAGCACATTTGAACACACATAGGTTTAGTAGGATATAATTTAAGATAACAAAAGAGTTGCAAATAAATTGTACCATATTTAGTAGTTTTCGCTTGGTGTTGGTATTGTTCTAATTCTAAAACTATTCTGTGCGTATTTTAGGATTTTATAATGAATTAATGGATTGATATTGTTGGTAACCAGCATTTTCACTGGGAGAAGGGAGTTATACATAGGTTACATGAAGAATTTCATGATATTAAATTTACTTTGAAGTAACTAAGGTATATTTATAATTTTCAAATATCTGTATATATACCTACACATACATATTTTTTCATGATTTTTAAATATCTGTATGTGTATATATTGATCACTAGTTTGCAAAATGTAACTTGCCTTACTTATCTATAACTGAATTTAATCTCTGTCTCAAGCCTGCATTCTAATACTAGAACCTAATCTAGCTACTACCAATAAACCATCTCAAATAAACACAGATATTTGGAAATAATATATGTAAACTATGTAAAATATTATATTTTACATATACACATATACATATATACAATTTTTACATATAAAATATATATATAGCAAGAAAGAATCCAGTAGTCAGGACAAAAGGACTCAGCAGCAAATGCAGCAGGGGCCCTGTAACTGGAACAAGATGGGGACACATCTGTCTTGGTGAGGGGCACCAATGAGCAGAAGACCCAAAATGCCACTCTACATCTCAGCAGGTATCAGCTCGGAGCAGATCAAGCACAAGCAGAGCCCCAGACTTCAGAAGTAACCCCCAGAAGGACAAAAAGGAGAGAAAGTACCACGATTTGTTATTTTAAATCCCAAATCGTAGAGAAGTCACTAAAGGGATGGTTTTTTAGCAGTAGCTGGATAAGGTCCCGCTATCAGCCAGAATGCAGGCTTGCAATAGAGATGAAATTCAGTTACAGGCCAATGGGAAAGTTATCTTTGCACACCGGTTAGTGGCCCTTAAATACATTATGCCAATGGGCTTTTTTTCTGGAAGAAAGTCTGTAATTTTACCTAGATTTTCAAAAGGCCTCTCAACAAAAACAGGTTAAGAACCATTATGTTTGTTTAACACAGATGACGTAAGGGCAAGAAAAAGCTACACCAAGGAGCTCATTTCACTACAATAGCTGCATTTTACATTCTTTTTTTAATATATACTTAAAGTTCTGGGACACATGTGCAGAACGTGCAGATCTGTTACATAGGTATACACACGCCGTAGTGGTTTGCTGCACCCATCACCTGTAATCTGCATTCTAAGTGGTCACTGGGCCCTTAAGCTCTCCTCACCTTCCTAATGGATGTTTTCGTCCTTACTCACTAGAATTTTGTTCACTCTCTTCTAACTGTCACATGAATTTCTCTTTTTTTTTCAATTCCCATCTATTTTCTCCTGGTGTCTTACATGTTTTCAGTTGTATGATAAATGATATTTCTTCTATTCATCATTGTTAATATTCAACTAATGTTTATTTCAGTTAGCATGCTCCTTTTCTATTCGTAGTCAAGATAAAGGTGGTTAAAATTTGTATTAAATGCTTTCTATGTATACATTTTCACTAAAGCAGAGCTCTGTATTAATATATAAACCATTTTTTTCTTAAATATATTTAATAGATTTTTTATTTTTTATTATACTTTAAGTTCTAGGGTACATGTGCACAACATGCAGGTTTGTTACATATGTATACATGTGCCATGTTGGTGTGCTGCATCCATTAACTCGTCATTTACATTAGGTATATCTCCTAATACTATCCCTCCCACCTCCCCCCACCCCACAACAGGCCCCAGTGTGTGATGTTCCCCTTCCTGTGTCCAAGTGTTCTCATTGTTCAATTCCCACGTATGAGTGAGAACATGCAGTGTTTGGTTTTTTCCTCTTTGTGATAGTTTGCTGAGAATGATGGTTTCCAGCTTCATCCATGTCCCTACAAAGGACATGAACTTGTCATTTTTCTTGACTGCATAGTATTCCATGGTGTATACATGCCACATTTTCTTAATCCAGTCTATCACTGTTGGACATTTGGGTTGGTTCCAAGTATTTGCTATTGTGAATAGTGTTGCAATAAACATACGTGTGCATGTGTCTTTACAGCAGCATGATTTATAATCCTTTGGGTATATACCCAGTAATGGGATGGCTGAGTCAAATGGTATTTCTGGTTCTAGATCCCTGAGGAATCACCACACTGTCTTCCACAATGGTTGAACTAGTTTAGAGTCCCATCAACAGTGTAAAAGTGTTCCTATTTCTCCACATCCTCTTCAGCACCTGTTGTTACGTGACTTTTTAATGATCGCCATTCTAACTGGTGTGAGATGGTATCTCAATGCGGTTTTGATTTGCTTTTCTCTGATGGCCAGTGATGATGAGCATGTTTTCATGTGTCTGTTGGCTGCATAAATGTCATCTTTTGAGAAGTCTCTGTTCACATCTTCACCCACTTGTTTATGGGATTTTTTTTTCTTGTAAATTTGTTTGAGTTCCTTGTAGATTCTGCATATTAGCCCTTTGTCAGATGAGTAGATTGCAAAAATTTTCTCCCATTCTGTAGGTTGCCCATTCACTCTGATGGTAGTTTCTTTTGCTGTGCAGAAGCTCTTTAGTTTAATTAGATCCCATTTGTCACTTTTGGCTTTTGTTGCCATTGCTTTTGGTGTTTTAGTCATGAAGTCCTTGCCCATCCCTCTGTCCTGAATGGTATTGCCTAGATTTTCTTCTAGGGTTTTTATGGTTTTAGGTCTAACATTTAAGTCTTTAATCCATCTTGAATTAATTTTCATATAAGGTGTAAGGAAGGGATCCAGTTTCAGCTTTCTACATATGGCTAGCCAGTTTTCCCAGAACCATTTGTTAAATAAGGAATCCTTTCCCCATTTCTTGTTTTTGTCAGGTTTGTCAAAGATGAGATAGTTGTAGATGTGTGGTATTATTTCTGAGGATTCTGTTCTGTTCCATTGGTCTATATCTCTGTTTTGGTACCAGTACCATGCTGTTTTGGTTACTGCAGCCTTGTAGTATAGTTTGAAGTCAGGTAACGTGATGCCTCCAGCATTGTTCTTTTGGCTTAGGATTGACTTGGCAATGCGGGCTCTTTTTTGGTTCCATATGAACTTTAAAGCAGTTTTTTCCAATTCTGTGGAGAAAGTCATTGGTAGCTTGATGGGGATGGCATTGAATCTGTAAATTACCTTGGGCAGTATGGCCATTTTCACGATACTGATTCTTCCTATCCATGAGCATGGAATGTTCTTCCATTTGTTTGTATCCTTTTTTATTTCATTCAGCAGTGGTTTTTAGTTCTCCTTGAAGAGGTCCTTCACGTCCCTTGTAAGTTGGATTCCTAGGTATTTTATTCTCTTTGACGCAATTGTGAATGGGAGTTCACTCATGATTTGGCTCTCTGTTTGTCTGTTATTGGTGTATAAGAACGCTTGTGATTTTTGCACATTGATTTTGTATCTTGAGACTTTGCTGAAGTTGCTTATCAGCTTAAGGATATTTTGGGCTGAGCAGATGGGGTTTTCTAGATATACAATCATGTCATCTGCAAACAGGGACAATTTGACTTCCTCTTTTCCTAATTGAATACCCTTTATTTATTTCTCCTACCTGATTGCCCTGGTCAGAACTTCCTACACTATGCTGAATAGCAGTGGTGAGAGAGGGCATCCCTGTCTTGTGCCAGTTTTCAAAGGGAATGCTTCCAGTTTTTGCCCATTCAGTATGATATTGGTTGTGGGTTTGTCATAAATAGCTCTTATGATTTTGAGATATGTTCCATCAATACCGAATTTAATGAGAGTTTTTAACATGATGGGCTGTTGAATTTTGTCAAAGGACCTTTCTGCATCTATTGAGATAATCATGTGGTTCTTGTCATTGGTTCTGTTTACATGCTGGATTACGTTTATTGATTTGCATATGTTGAACCAGCCTTACATCCCAGGGATGAAGCCCACTTGATCATGGTGGATAAGCTTTTTGATGTGTTGCTGGATTCGGCTTGCCAGTATTTTATTGAGGATTTTTGCATTGATGTTCATCAGGGATACTGGTCTAAAATTCTCTTTTTTTGTTGTGTCTCTGCCAAGCTTTGGTATCAGGGTGATTCTGGCCTCATAAAATGAGTTAGGGATGATTCCCTCTTTCTCTGTTGTTTGGCATAGTTTCAGAAGGAACGGCACCAGCTCCTCCTTGTACCTCTGGTAGAATTCGGCTGTGAATCCGTCTGGTCCTGGACTTTTTTTTGGTTGGTAGGCTATTAATTATTGCCTCAATTTCAGAGCCTGTTATTGGTCTATTCAGAGATTCAACTTCTTCCTGGATTAGTCTTGGAAGTTGTATGTGTCGAGGAATTTATCCATTTCTTCTAGATTTTCTAGTTTATTTGCATAGAGGCATTTATAGTATTCTCTGATGGTAGTTTGTATTTCTGTGGGGGCTGTGGTGACATCCCCTTTATCATTTTTTATTGCGTCTATTTGATTCTTCTCTCTTTTCTTCTTTATTAGTCTGCTAGCAGTCTGTCAATTTTGTTGATCTTTTCAAAAAACCGGCTCCTGGATGCATTAATTTTTTGAAGGGTTTTTTATGTCTCTATCTCCTTCAGTTCTGCTCTGATCTTAGTTATTTCTTGCCTTCTGCTGGCTTTTGAATGTGTTTGCTCTTGCTTCTCTAGTTCTTCTAATTGTGATATTAGGGTGTCAATTTTAGATTTTTCCTGCTTTCTCTTGTGGGCATTTAGTGCTATAAATTTCCCTCTACTGCGACTTTTCTAACCTCAAGTCTTCCATGACCCATTTCCTCAAGTTCTAGAGTCAACAGAAAATATAAGATTATCACAGCAGCAGCTCTACTCCTATAAAACTTAATAAACCCAAGCAAATCCCTAGAACTAGGCTATATGTGAAGGCTAGAAAAATTTACAATTCGCGAATCAACTCACATGGAAAATCTTTCCTCAAACAAAAGCACATATTACAATGTAGTTTCACATTGGTGCTAAAAGCCATAGGCCATAAGGAAGTAAATATAGTGTTATCTATAGGCAGGTGGTAACACACACAAAAAAAAATAGAAAAAAAGAAAAAGCACTATGGTTTCAGTTTATCAGCGTGCAGCCTAGTTTCTAACATATGCCAACTTCAAATTCAGTTGGGACTTCTTAGCCTCTATAATCACATTAGTCAATTACTGTCTTTTAGATACACACACACATATACACACACACACACACACATTGCGTATATATACATTAAATATTACATATATAATATACATAATGCATATTATATGTGTACATCTATGTGTTTATATATTATATTTGTATATACATATATACATATAACATACTATATATGATAAAATATAATACATGTATATTAAATACACATAAAATATACATATGTGTATATATGCAACATATGTTTGTAGTATACACATTACATATTACATATGTGTATTTATATATTACTATATGTATATATGTATGTTACATATGCATTATATGTGTATGCACATATTACACATATGTTATATATTACATATTACATAATTTCCTATTGGTTGTATTTCTCTGAAGAGCTCTAATACAATTCCAGTACAGTGCATCACAACGCATAGAAGAAAAAGAAAGTTTACATCTTATTTTCAGGATATCCTTTGAAGATACCCTATATTTTGTTTGACATTTCAGTCTCGGCAGCATATTGAATTGTTAGATAGCCTCAGAGAACCTTTTACAATGATTTCTATGTCCTTTCTCACCAGAGCACTGCCTCTAAAATCATCAACGACTTTACAGAATTCAGAGCCTTTCAAAATTGAGGAGAGGCAACAGTGGCAACAATGCTGGCAATAGTGCCCGCTTGGGACCGAAACACTGCTGAGTTAATTTACATAAACCCTAATGGGCAGAATAAAGTCAAAAGGCTCTAATAACGAAGAAAAATATAATGTAGACTTGGTTTTCTATTTTGGAGTGTGTGCAGGGGGGCAGGAAGGAGGGTTATTCATAACACTTTTGGCATTTCAAGGATTTGTTAAATGTAATATAAAATGAAAAGGCAAAATCAAATATTATTTGTTGAATTGTGGAATATGGATCTAAATTCGACATCTGGAAGCAAAGTGAGGACAGCTGATTCAGTGACAGAAGAAAGCTTTTGAATGTTAAAACCCAATATTTTGTTTAGGGCCATTCTACTCATTTAAGTCACTCCAATTTTAAGGAGTTAAATGTCTTTAAAAGGGTATGGGAAGAACATTCAAGGCCTTGGCCTCCTTACCCCTTTCTAACGACTTTGCATAAATATTCACTGTAAACTATAGAACTCAGGATAGAAGAGGTGCTAAAAATTGCTTATTAAAATGAATACTCTTCTACATTGCCAGGTCATAAGTGTGGTTATTAAAATGCTAATTGTGTTTGCTTCTAATTGCTAACAAGATGAATGATTTTTTTTACTGCTTCTTCATACTTTTCTGTATATTCCAAAATTTTTTATGTTGAGCATGATTAAGGAAAAACAGATAAATACAAAATAAAAAATACATACATCACAGTAAAGTTTAACCTTTAAGATTCCTCTCTTATTATTCTGAATAATCTTTGGTTATATTTTCAAAAGTAATTTCAAAAAATAAATGTAGACTCAGGTAAAGAGACACTTAATTCAAAAGACTGCAACCTCTCATACCCGTTAGGATGACTATTATCAAAATAAATAAATAAATAAGAAGAATTGGCAAGGCTGTGAGGAAACAGGAATCTTTCTGCACTATTGGTAAGAATGTCAAGTAGTACAGCTACTGTGCAAAACAAATTAAAAGTAATTTGTTACTATTTGTTGCCTCTCCTCAATTTTGAAAGGCTCTGAATTCTGTAAAGTCATTGATGATTTTAGAGGCAGTGCTCTGGTGAGAAAGGACATAGAAATCATTATAAAAGGTTCTCTGAGGCTATCTAACCATTCAATATGCTGCCAAGACTGAACGGTCAAACAAAATCAAAAAATTAAAAGTAAAATTATCATATAATCCAGCAATTCCACTTCTGAGTATATATCAAAAAGAATTGAAAGCTGTCTTAAAGAGATATTTACACATTTGTGTTTATAGTAGCATTATTCACAATAGCCAAAAGGCGAAAGCAACCCAAGTGTTCATCATCTGTTCAGCCTTAAAAAGGAAGTGAATTCTGGCACATGCTATAACATAATTGAACTTTGAGGACATTGTGCTAAGTGAAATAAGCCAGTCACAGAAAGACAAATACTGTATGATTTCATTTATATGAGATACATAGAGTAGTCAAAATCATAGAGACAGAAGGTAAAATGGCAGTTGCCAGGGGCCGGGGTAGGGGAGGAAATGGGGAATTATTGTTTAATCGAGCTTCAGTTTTGCAAGATAAAAAAGTTCTGGATTGCAAGATAATGTAAATATAAATACTACGGAACTGCACACTTCAAAATGATTAAGAGGGTAAATGTTATGTTTATTTTACCATACTCAAAAATAATTTTTTTAAAAAAGAAAGGATTATTGCAATGTGGGGAGAAAACTACTGCAACAGGGAGAAAGCTCCAACTAAAGATTTGCAAGAGTCTCAAAGGTTAGGCAAAAAAGGGGGGAATTTTCTTTTCTAGGGAGGAGTAAACAAGGCTAGAAAGAACTCAGCACAGGAGAATGGGATGGGCAGGCTTTGTGATCAGACAGTTGACAGAATCTTGCAATCTGCAGGTTCTCAGAAGAGGTTATTCAGGAGGGGTTGGTCCGGTCCACGTTCCAAGGCTGGCTGGGGCTAAAGGCGGATCAAAGGTCAGGGATTGTAGGAAGAGAAGAAGTCAGACTAAAGTTTGGTGAAGTCACTTTAGCTGGCATCTTATCCAGATTGGTCAGTGAAGACAAACATGTCAGCTAATCATTTATGCAGTAAAGAAGGAACATTTGGAGGGTGTATGTATGGCCTTGTTGCAGAAAAACAACGGGATTATGGGGAGTCTTATCCAAGTTACATGTTTGTAATAAGCTGTTTCTGAGAGCACACAGGATGTGTGTGGGAGGATTTCTTAATTGTTCCTGTTTTCTAGGAGCACTGGGCTCAGTTAAGGTCCAATATGGTCAGTGACATGGTGTAAAAAGACAGAAACACAGATAGAGTGGGGTCAGGCAGATCAATGCCAGAACTCTAAGACCTTCCTCAAATGCTAGTTCTGTGCCTCAGTTTACCCTTACCTAAAATCAGTTATAGCTCTCAAGTGAGTGAAGATACTGGCATGACTCAAACAGAGGTCTATGAAAATTCTTAAAAAGAGGTCTGTGAAATGTCTTTAAAATAATAAAATGCTATAATGGCATTAGGCATTATTATGAAATGCAAGCCTACTGCTGGATAGAAATGAGAGAGGGTTGAAAAAGCTTATCTTTTACATATTTAAGGGACAAAAAGTAGTATTTAAATTATAGGGAAATACCTGACAATGTATACTTGACAGCCAAATTGCATGCTAGAAAGTATAAATCCTACAAAAATCCAAGAGTGGGAGTTCTATGAGGACAGAATCGCAAGCAAATGTTCCTGAGGAAAGAGGTGCTCACTGGGGCCTAGATGAAAGGTGATATTTTCTGGAATGGAGGCAAGCATGGAAAAAATATTGGTAATATCCACAGGTCATAGAATGTCTGGCTCTCTGCTAGGGACCTATATTACTTCGCTAGTGCTGCTATACCAAATACCACAGACCGGGTGGCTTAAACAACAGAAATTTTTCTCATAGTTCTGTACGCTAAAGCCCAAGACCCAGGTCCGAACAGTGTTGTTTACTGGTGAGGCCTTTCTTTCCAGCTTGCAGATGGCTGCCTTCCTGCTGAGTCCTCACACGGCCTCTCCTCTGCGCATGCATACTTCCGGTGTCTCTCTCTCTTCTTATAAGAACACCAGTCCTGTTAAATTTGGGCCCTACCTTATGACCTCATTTAACCTTAATTGCCTCTTTAAAGGCCCTGTCTCCAAATACTGCTACATTGGGGGTTAGGGCTTCAACATGAATTTGTGGGGGACACAACTCAGCTCATTACAGGATCCCTAGCAAATAAGGTTAATAAGTAGGGATGAAGTCAATATGGGAATGGCATAAAAATGAGGTTTCTGGGAAATGACTTTGGTATACTCATCACAACTGTCCATTTAAGACATCTCAACCTGGAATGCCCTATTCTACATAGTCAGTTCATTGGGGCCATATGCCTATATCCCTTTAACGAGTGAGTGAAGAGGGGAAAACAAATAAAGTACCATTGAAAAGTCAAGGTCCACTTCGCAAACAGTTTTTTCCTTTCCTTTTGGGAAAGCCTGAAGGAATCTATCCATGTGGTAATTATGAATGTGCTGCTGAAACTCTAGAGAAGATAGAAAGGGAAGGTTTTCTGCACTTTGAAATGCCTACAAGGGGAAGATGAATATATACCAAAGACAGCCATTTGACCTAGATATTGCAACAGTCTACTATTGAATTCATCGTTGTGAACCAGCCATTTACCATCTTGACTGGAGGAAAAACTGCCTGTTCAGACAGGGGAACCAGCAAAGTCTTGCTATTTTTCTGACTTGTTATTCTCACTCGGGGGGAAAAAAACGGTTTTTAAATATATTGATTATACTGAACCTTGACTTTAGAAATATCAAAAAAAGGAACTTTAAAAATATAAAATGAGGAGCTTGCCTATAGTTTTCGGAAGGAAACAATAGTATGCTACAAAATGCCTCTGATGTCCCAGGAAAGATAGTAACTGCTTGTGTAAACATATGTTTATTGATCTCTTTTGAATACTTCATTCCCCAAGATTCTTGTACTCATTAAGACAGTGGTTCTCTACCATGGGCAATTTGGACACCCAGGGATATCTGGCAAATATCTTGGACTTTTGGCTATGTCTGGGGACTGGGGTTGCTATTGGCAAGTAGTGGGTAGAGATCAGGGATAAAGCTTGAACATCTCCCAGTGCACAGAGCAACCCTCCACAACAAAGAATTGTCTAGCCCAAAACGTCAACACTGCCAAGGTTGACAAACTCCGGAGTTTGAAAACAGAAAAAAAATCTAGGGAAAAATGACTGACACAGAAAACCTGCCCTCTGGACAGTGCCTTTGCAGGGCAACTGGTGAGCCTCTCACCACTTCCTGGTTCCCTTGGAAGTTCTAAGTAAATAAAGAATTGAGCAAGCCAGATAAAGTACAGTTTCATAATACAAAGTACAAAGCTCTGTAAAGCTGGTTTGGACAATGCTATGAGGCACTGAGGCCAAATGTGAGCTTCCTCCCTCCTCACATACAACAGGCCCAACCTAGCTTACCTTCTGGGGAGCTGAAACAGCCACGTATCACACTTAAGTACTACTTCGATACTGCTAACTTGTGGGAAGTAGAGCTGTTTGCACTCTACGGAAACGCAGTATATGGATGAAAAAGCATTGTCCCCAATCATTAAATCCCATAAATGTCAGAAGCCTTGTTTGCACAGAAATAGCATGGCAGTTGAATATGTTCAGTGGTGCAAGGTAGGTGTTTGTGGTTCTCCCAATTCACAATACAACTGTTTCTTTAACTCTATCTCCTACCATTCTCTCTCTCACTCATTCTAACTCCTGCCACATTGGTCCACTTGCTATTCCTCCAACATGTCAGGCATGCTTCAAGCACATCAGCATGCACTTTGGCACTTAGAAGTCCTCTGTTAAAACGTTCTTCACCCAGAAATCCCTTACTTCATTCAGGTCTCTGCTTAAAGGATCCTCACCGACCACCCACTGTAGCACCTGCTACCCCCACAATTCACTAGGCGTTTTCACCTTCCTTTTCTCATGGCATTCCATCCCCTGCTGTTTCACATACCTGTTTGCTTCTCATCTCTCTCCCTCTCCACACTAGAATAGAGGCTCCATGACAGTGGGGACCTTGTCTAATTTCAGTGCCTAGAATATTATCTGGATATCATAGGCACTCATTAGAAGTTTGTTAAATAAATATTCTAAATGCCTTTTTATGTTCTTGCTCTCTCTCCATTTTCCTTCTATTAGTTTTTCCTAACCTCTGAAACTTATTTTCTGATTTTAAATTATCCATTTTTATTTCTTTGTCTAAATATTAAACCAGATACTGTTACTAACCACTTTGTCAGCCCTTGGAGCTAATAAAAAGTTTGCTGAATTTTCAATAAACAAGTACTGAACAGCTGCTATAAGTCACAGTTTTGGATGACATGGGTAACAACACAACAAACAGAAGGGAGCATGGACTTGCCCTGTGGAAGAAAAGCCAGAGAGAGCCAGCATTCATACCAACACTTTAATGGGAGAACCCGTGAGATCCGCACCATGATCAAGAACAGGGTTGTGTGAGGTCACAGAGAGGCCGATGATTCTGCCTCTAGAGATGATGAAAAGCTTCCTGGAAGAACTGATGTTTGAAAAGAAAACAAAAAAACAAAGAAAACTTAGAAAACAGGCAGAATCCAGGAGAAAAACAGTCCAGGTAGAATTATAAGAAAATCAATGGCAGATGTATCAGCCTGAAAGTGTCCGATGACAGGGTAGATAGGGGGATGAAATGGATTAACCAGCCTCTCAGTGAATCCACTGTAATATGATGAGATGATAACTCCAAGCATTCATGACAGTTCAGCTGCGCTAATAGTGACTGCAGTGATATCATTAACAAAAATCACATTAGCAATATTAATTGCAGCAATGTCATTAACAAAAGTCACCTTTAGGGTGAGAAATGGTGAGTTTGGTCTCTGTCATTTTGTGTTTGAGATTCCAGAATGGGCCCCGTGGTGTGGTGGAACTGTTCCTGGCTGTGGAGCTTCATGGCTTGGCTCTGGAACCCTCCTAGAGATTCTGTGAGCCAAACAATATCATTGGTCACATTATTTCTCCTCAGAGAGTAGCAGAGTGGATTATGTGGTTTACCAGTAGACTGCTGACCAATATGAAGGCCATCAAACAAAAGTCTTTCCACTTTGTTTCTTATATACTTCAACTAATTCTATTAAGTTGGACCATATAAAATGGCCATTTTACAGGTCAAAAATAGTTAAATACAGGCAATTTTATGTCAGTGCTGTTGTGATAAGCCCATGCTCTGGAATCAAAGAAACCTGGGTTTAATGCTGGCTCAGAATTTATTAAGTATGTAATTTAAATCTCCAAGCCTCAGTTTCCTACGCTATGAAATAGCAACAATGATCTGAGTGTTTTATGGATGTTGTGAGGATTAAACAAAAGACACATGTGAAGCACTTAGCACAATGCCAGGCACATCTCATCTTTCTTCTCTCCTATTACAGAGAATAGCATTTCCTTACCTATCTTCGAGATTGCTTTTGTCTTTCCCTTCTCCTTTCATGATCATTATTTCCCTGGTATTCCCTCCCTCCCACACTGTCAACTGCTTCTCCCCACTCTCTGCAGTCATGCTCAGGTCTTCAATATCAGGACAAAACTTGACTCCATTGGCTCCACCTGCCACACTGCTGTTTTGTGAGTGTACAATTTATAATCTCTGCTTCTGCATCCTCAAGGTCCACTCTCCTTGAAGGAGAATAACTGCCCCTGTAATTCTACTGAAATGGCCACTCAAATATTACCAGTGACTTCTAAATGAACAAATTTAGTGATCCTTTCTCAACTGTAGTCCCTTTGGATTTCTTTGAATCATTTAAGCTGGTTCCCACCTACTCTGTCATAAAATCTCTCAAGACATTAAGACTTGAAAACATCTTCGATGGCTCTTCCATGCCTACATCAGGGCAATCACCAACTCACATTGCTCTTCCTTCCCAATGGTCCCTCATATCCTGGTCTCCATATTTCTACGACACTTTCTCCATTTAAATATGTGAATCAGACTTTACATATTTCTAAAATTTGTCATCAAGGGAAGAACATATATAAGTAAATAATTTTTTTCAGTTTTCAATTAAATGAGTGGAGAAAGAAGGTAAATTCCTAACTCAATGACAACAGGAATTGTTCAGATCAGCAAGGTTGGAGTTCTTGGAAAGTAGTTATATTGAAGAAATTGTTGCATTTAATTAAAAGTAGGCAAAGCTAATCTATCTAATTCAGGATCCATGCCTGTGAATCTTTGGGCATATGCCTGACCATCAGAAATTGCAGTGAGAGCATAAGGAAGGAAGAAAACTTTCAAGAAAAGGAGAAGTACCAAAGAGATGTGATTTACTGGCTTACCCTGCAGAAGCCTTTCCAGTGCCATGCACAAGGCCCCAGTATCTCCATGAAGCACATATTGAAAAATCAGTCCATGGGGACTTATGTAAGACTGAGAGTGGCCATTACCTTTTCTCTTTAAACTTACACTCACTAATGATCTCCTCTAAGTCTTACAATATAAGACACAGTTTGTCTGAAAACATGGTTTCCACCAAATCCTTAAACTAGATAGTCTTGTTATTGAATAAACTTCTTATCCTGAGTTTAAATTTGAACCTGTCTTTAATTGAAGCTGACATTATCACCAAAGGAAAATTTTAGTAGATCTGACTGCACAGCTCTCTAAATTCCCAGTTAAACTAAGTTCTTAAAAACATTTGTGTGTAAATAATATTTTCCAGAAAACAATTTGCACTTGGGTGAAATATTCAAGCATGTTGTATATTTTTAAGAGTCAATTTCTCTGTTTGTAAGATAACACAATACTCAAGTGTTACTCATTTTCAATGCTTCCATTAAAAACATCTAGAAATATTTCAGCTTTATTTTCCTTGAACAAACCTGATAAATGTTATTACTACAAGTTGGCTTAGGGACATCTGTTTCAAAATCCATGGTATTTTAATTTGAAGATAATGTATTCAGACATGCTTTTGGTGACAATGGTTCTAATTAGGATGTGTTTTATCTTTTTTTAATATGAATGATCTCTCTTCATTCTATGATCTTTCCATTTTTCCTAATATAGCAGCAAAAAATATTTTCTTCAATCTGCAAGATGGAAAGTTTTGTGAAGTCCTATACTTTTCTTCTTCCAGATAAAGTAGAATGTTTCATTCTCTTGAAAGATAATGAAATAAGAGCCAAGAGAATGTGAGGGTAAAATCACCTTGTCAGGAATTGCTGAAGGATACATAGAAAATGAAGAAAGAAAAACAGAAATAAACATTCAAATGAAAATAAATGGATCAAGCCAGACTGCAAAGAGAAGCAAATAGGTCTCTGAGGACATCAGCAAGGGAGCAAATGTTTAGAAAGTACACAAAACCTTCTACTCAGTTGTTCTTACTTCAGCACACTTTTCACCATGTTCTTATAATTTACAGACTTCTTTAACTTATTTCATTAACATTCACTTTTCCTTATCACTAGAGCTCCATTCTGTCTTTCTTAGAAGACAAGTAAAATTGATAAATATTTGAGATGTCCCACCTATGGTGGGAAAGGGGTGGAGGCTGGGAGGAAGCCTGAGGAGTACACTAAGCCAGAAATGAGGAGGCCCATGTTTGGATGTCAGGCCTACTTCTTATTGTCAGTAGGATGCAAGTGTTTCTTTCCAAAAACTTAAGAAAAACGACACATAGTTATTATTCCCCACATGGCAATATGGAACAAATTAAGTTATAATAGCAAGTGATAGATGCTAAGACGATGTCGGTGTGGTGAGTGGGGTTCAGAGGCCTGGGCATGAGTGTCCAAGAGATATTAAACCAAACTCAAGACCCAGCATGTGATAAGTGTTCTCTAAATATTTGTTGAATGAGCAAATGAAGGAATGAGTGAATCTCTTGGTAGACAATGCCAGCCCAGCCAGTGGAATTCAGAAACAGGTTTGGCCAGGCTTGGTGGCTCATGCCTGTAATCCCAGCATTTTGGGAGGCGGAAGTGGGCAGATCACCTGAGGTCAGGAGTTCAAGACCAGCCTGGCCAACATGGTAAAACCTCGTCTCTACTAAAAATACAAAAATTAGTTGGGCATGGTGGCACGTGCTTGTAGTCCCAGCTACTCAGGAAGCTGAGGCAGGAGAATCACTCGAGGCCAGGAGGTGGAGGTTGCAGTGAGCTGAGGTTACGCCATTGCACTCCAGCCTAAGTGACAAGAGCAAAACTCTGTCTCAAAAAGAAAGGAAGGAAGGGGAGTGGAGGGGAGGGGAGTGGAGGGGAGGGGAGGGGAGGGAAGGGAAGGGAAGGGAAGGGAAGGGAAGGGAAGGGAAGGGAAGGGAAGGGAAGGGAAAGGAAAGGAAAGGGAAGGGACAGAGGCTTGAACTCTTTGTTACAAAATATTCTGAATAAAATTCAGACCCTGCAACATGATAGCATATCTTAGAAATACCTGTTAAATGAAGGAATTGACCCATCCAATTGAGGCAGCTACATAATTTGTGGGACTCAGTGCAAAATGAAAATGTAGAGCCTTTTGCTCAACAAAACAAGAAAAAAGGTGTTTTTTTAAGGGCACTATTAAGTACCTTTAAAGGGTACTAAACTATAAAGTTTTCTATTTAGGGTACTAAAATATAAAGATTTTTCTTTTTTCTACAGTCTCCCTTGTTCTCAACTTGTTATGGTGGTTTTTATTTGCTACTTAATGTCATTCTAAGTAAGCAAAACTTAAAATTTTACATTTTCAGCATGACTTTTATCACTCATCTTTATATTTAAGAATGCCAGTTTTAAATGCAAGTACAAGAGCATTTAACTAGTACGTAGAATCATTGTACACAGTCATACAGACATATGTATTTCGCCCGCCCTAGACCAGTGGAAACATTGCACAAAACCAACAACAATTTGTTCTTTTTTGTTTTCACTTCTTGATATGTGCCCATTCTACAAACCCTCTTTACCTTCAGCTTACTAATAAATAAGGAAACACTGAAAAGAAAAGAAACTATGGTTGCCCCATCTTTCCTTTTCCTTCTAACTTCGATGGATGTGTTTGATTAAGACAGCAAAATGACATAAATAAGAAAATATATGATACGGTTCATGGGTCGCTCATGTTTCTTATGATAACACAGTCTTCTTTCTGCCTTCTAAGAAAGTTATGGTTCAAATAGAAAGCATGGCTTCCTGGGGCTATCAGCATCCCCATTTATTCCTGTTATAGATGGAATATGCTTACCTTGTACTTGCTTTGAGTCTCACTGAACTTGAATGTATCGCAGGTCTTCAGGAATTCTGTACCCATCGTGTCATTATGTGTATATGGAGCAACCACCACCTACAGACACACATTTCACATGTGTCTCCTCTGCTCACCAACATGCTTCTTCGTCCCATCAGGCTCCATTTATAAAATGTAAGCTGTCAGCATGGTGTGTGAGGTTCAGAGATCAGGGCATGAGCTGTTGTAAAGATGTGAAACCAAACTCAGAAGCCAATACATAGTAAGTGTTCTATAGTTATTTGTTGAATGAGTGAATACAGAGCAGTAAAAGGGAAGTAATCAGGAAATAAAATTATTGGAAATTTGAAGATAGCAATAGTAGAGCATTAAACCAAGTGTAGAGCCCTTCTGGGCACATGGTACTATGCAATTACATAAGTTTCAGGCCCAAGAACAACCCATAGATAGGTAGATTGATAAAGAGGAGAAAGCACAGTAGAAATGTGTGGGTACTCAATATAATATTGATATTAGTAGTAATACAGATAACATTTATTAATGCATGAATTCACTTAATCTACATGACTACCTTACAAAGGAAGAAATTATGTCATGTCTAATCTGAAGGTGAAGACATTAAATCCCAGACAATTATTCTAGAAAGCAGTAGAACCTGGACTATACAAGTCAAGCAGTCGGGCTCCAGGACTGATGCTATTAACCACCATGTGATACAGCATCCAGCATTCATTGAGTATTTAACAGATAATGCTCTAATTATTTGCATGAACTATCTTTAGCATCTACCTCTAAGGTAAGTGCTACTATTTTCTTGATTTTACAGAAGGAAAAAAATATGGCTTGGAGAGTATAAGTTACTTATCTATTATTTAAAAAAACTTAACAAGTGTTAGAGATGGGACTGGAATTTATGTTTTTAACCCTTACACCAAATCCTTTCTAAGGAGCTTGTTATCCCTAGAAGATAACAACCTAATAAGAGACAGAGCCATGTGCTGAAATCACCTTAGTTACCAGTGCAATGTCATGAGTAATGTAATTCTGAAAGGATATTTTCACAGTAAAGTCCTGACTGTCATACAAACATACTTTGAACATGGGTCAAATATTTTATTTAACTCCTTAAGCAATAGGAATCCAATAAGATATATAACATGACTTCAAAGGAGAATCTACAGAACAGACATATATATAGGCAATCAGGAATGCTAAAAAAAATTTACTAATAGATCCAAAACTGATCAATATCCACATGACAAATATCAATTACACCTCCACTGGACAAAATTTATTTACATCTTTATGAACAAGAATCATTTGCATTACTGTCCATTTTCTATAACTCACAACATTATAAAGTAGCTCAAAGACCATGAAAGGTGCAGAGTCATAGATTGAGATGATCCTAGGAAGAATACAGCAGGTCCTCAAATAATGCTTCATTCAACATTGTTTTATTACAATGTCAATGAGAAAAAAATATTAATTCCTGGCTTGGGCCACTGTCTGCATAGAGTTTGCATATTCAATCCATGTCTGCATGGCTTTTCTCTGGTTATCCCAGTTTCTTTCCACATCCTAAAGATGTGCATGTCAGGTTCATTGGCATGTCTAAATGGCCCTAGTCTGAGTGAGTGTGGGTGTGGGTGTGAGTGCCCCTGCAACAGAATGGCATCCTGTCCAGGGCTAGTTCCTGCCTTGCTCCTGAGTTGCCAGGAGAGGCTCTGGCCACCCACGACCTTAAACTGGAATAAGTACACTGGAAAATGAATGAATACAAATTATTGTCAAACAAAAACTCATAAGACAGAAGACAATTATATAAGTGTACAACAATAGACGATGTGGTCTAAAAGTGCTCAGCAAGCCTGTCAAATTTGTGATTGTGTTTGAACTGTGTAGTGGCAGGACAGTTTTCACTTGGCAAACTTTTTTATTTAACCCATCACCGCTATGTCTGCCATCACTCACTGATTCACCACAAACTGGGTAAATCATTCACTCACATTCACAGTTTGCAAGAACCCATTTGAAAATGATGAGTGAGAACTTACTGTACTCTAGATATCTTCTATGTTTCCATTGAAAAGACACCCTAGCAGAAATCTTTTTGACCATTTCATTCCTATCTCACAGATTTTCCTGAGAAGTAGATAATTATTCTCTGCTTCTTTGTCTTTTTATTGAACTCTTCTGGAAAAACCCCAGCCCCTCACAGGCCCAAATGTCAGCTTTCCCCTTGTCTGCACCTGAAGAAATCTCATAATAATGAAGACCATAAATTCATAATGAATACCACCAATTCATACAGCCTTCAGGGATCCTAGGGCATTTCTGTCCTGATTTCACTGTCCCATTCTATACAACAACAATGTCAAACATTTTCACATCTCATAAAATCTCTGATAACAATAACCTTCAAAACACTTAGCTACCAGCAAGATATGGGTACCCATTGATCAGAACAGGGACTCCATGTACCTTTGCTGTTCAACAGTGCTAGACTCTAGATGCTAGATCATAGGAAACTACAGGGGTCCTGGGCAAGGGGAGGGGGCAAAGAAATAAGGGTATATGCGAACTCATAGTATGGCTTAGGAGTATTTCAATATTTTAACTACCACTATGACCAGACTTCTCCATGCATCCAATTCACCCACTTCCCCAATCTCAACAGATGACCTCACCTCCTATTTCACAGAGGAAACAAAGCCATCAGCTTTAAACTAACAAATGAATCCTCTACTGCATCCTCATCTCATTCTAGAACGGAGAAAAGAGTCTATATGGCACATGGAGAGTGTATCTCATGGCAGTTACAAATAGGATAATGGAAAAAGAGGCAAAATCAGGCTTAATAAATGCAGTTACATGGAAGAAGGGAAGGGAACATTGAAGGGAAGTAGATACTATTGGTTAGTCCATTTTATATTTCATCAAAACTACAAAGTAGGATGACCAAGAATTATCAAATATACATAGGTTCTATAAGAGGATCTGTTCAAGGAAAATTTGTTGTGAATCACTTCAAAAGGTTGAGAGTTGCTTCCTAGCAAGAGTGTATTAGGGAGCCTGATTATAAATTCAGCTGAAATGAACCCAAGGGATATTTGCCATATATCAAGTCCCTAAAAATAAGAATTTTATGTGTGCTTCAGATGAGTAGAGACATTGAATTTATTTTGAAGACATCACAAAGATACAAAGGACCAGAAATGCTATAAAAACTTTTTATGCTTTCACTTAGCAGACGAGGATAAAAATTCTAGATTCATGTATTTGAAGTAAGTGTAGGTGACATTGTGAAAGAAGCAGACCTACAAGAAGTTATGAACTAAGTACTATGCTTAGAATTGTCTAATAGGGCCTCTAATAGGGCCTCAAGAAATGTGATATGGAACACTGAAAGTAGGTGTTCTCAAATGGTACATATATATTTATATAATAATTATATATTATATATTATATAAATATATATAATATATATTATAATATTGTATATCTAATACAATAATTATTAATATTTTACATGTGATATATATCTTTATAATATAATTATATACATAAATATAATATATAATAATTGTATAATATATTATATATTATACACATAAATTATAATATTGTGTTATAAAATTATATATACACACACACATATATATATGTTTTTGTTGTTGTTGTTATTGTTGTTGTTGGAGATGGAGTCCTGTTCTGTCACCCAGGCTGGGGTGCAGTGGTGCAATCTCCGCTTACTACAACCTCTGCCTCCCAGGTTCAAGCGATTCTCCTGCCTCAGCCTCCCAAATACCGGCACCACGACACCTAGTTATTTTTTGTATTTTTAGTACAGACGGGGTTTCACCATGTTGGCCAGGCTGGTCTCGAATTCCTGAGCTCAGATCATCCACCCACCTCAGCCTCCCAAAGTACTGGGATTACAGGCATGTGCCACCATGCCCGGCCCAGTTTTTATAATTTCAACCAGTAATTCTTAAACTTGAACTTGCATCAGAGTTTTCTGGAGGACTTGATAAAACACAAATTGCTGGACCCTATTACCAGAGTTCCTAATGCAATAGGTCTGGGATACAACCGAGGAATTTGCATTTCCAACAAGTTTCCAGATAATACTGATGCAGCTTTGACAGTGACTGGTCTAAACTATGTCTAAAAATAAAATAAATCAATGGAAAAATACTTATTTGAGCAAATGGAGGGGAAATAAATTAATAGCAAGTTTTAAAAAATTACTTCTGTAGAAATAATCTTAGGAGCTTTTGACTACATGTAATGCTAATTAACTCAATATATGATAATTGAAGAAAATAAACGGTCCTTTCTCAAAGTCCTTTTGCCATATTTTCCAGACATTGCATCATCTGTTTTATAGTCTGTCCCCTATTTGTTTAGCTTTGATGATGTTTGCCATTTCCCTAGGATTTCTCTTTCTCTTACACCATTGTCTTTCAATTTACTGACACTTGTTTTAGCCTTCTTTTTCCTGTATTCTTGGAGCTCCTCTTTTCCACAGAGCATATTGCTCATGCTGGCTTCAGAAAGTTGCTGATTCCCCAGGATTCTTTGCATTCTTTTGATTTCACCCCCAGCTGATTTCAACTCACTGGAGATCAAGCGAACGAAAAGTGAACATTCTAAATTAAAATTGGACAACTGAAGCAACACAGACAAGATAGTCTCAGCTTAGAATATGCCCAGTCTTATTTTTGTAGGGTCAACAAAGTCCACCCACATGGCATGAAAGGATTATTTACTTGGCTGGTTCTGCTGCCAGCCTGAGAAAACCTGAAGGATGAAAATTCCAGCTCTTTATACCAAGCAGCAATGGATGAGGTTGGATGACACTACATAGAAGCCTATCTGGGAATCTAAAGTTGCAAAAAACAGGAAGACATTGTAGCTGCTGCTATCAGAAAGAAGAGAAGTTAACAAAAGAACAGAGGTGGGTGGGAATATGATTTTTAAAAAATGTGTGGGAAAACACAGCTAGTTAGAAGCTTGCACAACCAAAAATTAATGGATGCTTCTGTCACCTGATTCAGAATAAAGCAAATTGTTTTGGGAGAGGGAACAGTGGGAGGAAGAAGGATAGCGAATTAATACAGAATAAATACATTTCACATAGTAAAATTCACCAGTTATTTTAAAAATTCAAATAATACACTTTGGGAGGCCTAGGTGGGCGGATCACAAGGTCCAGAGATCGAGACCATCCTGGCTAACACGGTGAAACCCCATCTCTACTAAAAATACAAAAAAATTAGCCGGGCATGGTGGCAGGCGCCTGTAGTCCCAGTTTTGGGAGCTGAGGCAGGAGAATGGCATGAACCTGGGAGGCGGAGCTTGCAGTGAGCCGAGATTGCCCCACTGCACTCCAGCTTGGGTGACAGAGCGAGACTCCGTCTCGTTAGAAAAAAAAAAAAAATTCAAGCAATAAAAGTGCAGTGTTCGAAAAAAAATTTCCACATGAAATTACTTTCTCAAAAAGTGTATTTCTACATCATATAACCCTCTTAAAACAAACAAAACTTGCCTCTAAGAGCTTTGAGAATTGCTTTCCATGATAGTCAGTTTTGTGTCAACTTGACTAGGTTACAGTCCCCAGTTACTCTATCAAACACTAGTCTAGGTGTTGCTGAAGATATTTTGTTGATGCAATTAAAGTAAAAGAGTTCACTTTAAGGATGGAGATTATTTTAGATAACCTACATGATCTGGATTCAGTCAGCTGATAGGCTTTAGCAAAACTGATGCCTCCCCGAAGAAGATATTCTGCCTATAGACCACAACATCAGCTTGGCCCAAGAGTTTCAGCTTCAGTGACCTTCCTGACAGCTTGCCCTGTGGACATTAGACTTGTCTAGCCACCCTCACAAGCACACAAGTCAATTTATTATGATAAATAGCTTTTTTTTTTCAAGACAGAGTTTTCCTCTTGTTGCCCAGGCTGGAGTGTAATGGCGCAATATCAGCTCACTGCAACCTCTGACTCCTGGGTTCAAGCGACTCTCCTACCTCAGCCTCCCAAGTAGCTGGGATTACAGGCATGCACTACCACATCTGGCTAATTTTTTGTATTTAGTAGAGATGAGGTTTCACCATGTTGGTCAGGCTGGTCTTGAACTCCTGACCTCCAGTGATCCACCTGCCTCAGCCTCCCAAAGTGCTGGGATTACAGGAGTGAGCCACCATGCCCAACTATAAATCGCTTAATATATATCTCCTACTGGCTCTGTTCCTCTGGTTGAACCCTGACTGGTAACATTTTCCTTTTATAACTTTTCATTATATCACACAGTTATGCCTTCTGCTAATTCCCACTGGCCAGTTTCTTAGGTATTCTACATCAATCCTTTACCATCTAATACATGAATATGCCAGAAAGGCAGAACTGGTAATCATTAAGAGTTAGTCGAGAATTTCTGTTTAAGGCAGCAATCATAGCCCAATTTCTCAACTAAGTGAGCAAAGAAATTTTTTAAGAGGAAAAGCATTGGGTACTACTCATACATCAGAATTTTTAAATTTATGCAACCTATGGTGTAGGTAGAACTGCACTAGAGAAAAGAGTCACTGTAAGAATGGAATTGACTGTCAGGACAGTGAGTGGACAAGATCCCCAGGCACCACACACACACACAAAAAGATTAATAATAAATGTAACTAATATTGGAGCACTTACAATTTTCTAGGCACTGTTCAAAGTGCTTTATAAATATGAACTCACGGCCGGGCGCGGTGGCTCAAGCCTGTAATCCCAGCACTTTGGGAGGCCGAGACGGGTGGATCCCGAGGTCAGGATATCAAGACCATCCTGGCTAACACGGTAAAACCCTGTCTCTACTAAAAAAAAAAAATACAAAAAACTAGCCGGGCAAGGTGGCGGGCACCTGTAGTCCCAGCTACTTGGGACGCTGAGGCAGGAGAATGGCGTGAACCCTGGAGGCGGAGCTTGCAGTGAGCTGAGATCCTGCCACTGCCCTCCAGCCTGGGCGACAGAGCGAGACTCCGTCCCCCAAAAAAAAAAAAAAAAAAGAACTCACTTAAGCCTCACAACATCCCAACAAAGTAGATACTAGAATTATCCCCATTTTACAGGTGGGAAAATTGGGCCAAGAATGACTAAGCAATTTGCCCCAAAATACTCTGACAGTAAGTGGCAGGACCAAAGCCCAAATCCAGTTTGACTCTAGAATCTGCACTCTCAATCCCATATTACCTGGGAGCAGAAATAGGCAGTGGGATGATTCATAGGCACACTTAATGTCTACCATTAACTTCACTAAGTAAAATACCAGCATGAAGAGAGGAGTCCATTCTTAGTCTCACCTGGAGTAGATGGTGTACTCAATGAGCAGGTAGCAGATACAGAAGGGGCAGCCAGATAACTCTAGGCTATTGCAACATATAAAGAAATGAAATCCTTCTTTCTCATTCCCACAGTGAATCAGTCATCCATTTCTCCTCATAATACCGACCCACCTAAATCTTTCTGAAATATTAATATGTTCCCTTCATTCCATTACAACAGCCTGGTCCAAGCCATAGTCATGTCCGTCTTGTATGAATGCCCTCAAGAGCATTCTAGAGTGGTCTGTCTATATCCACTTGGCCCTTATAACCTGTCCTAATAATGAAACCTAGAGTGGGCCTTTAAAAAATTTAAATACGCCATTTGTCAATGGCTTTCCATAGATTTTGGATTATGCTCAATATCCTTACTGTGGCTTGCAGGGCCCTGGCCCATCTGGCCACTCCCACTTCCCTAGACTTTTCTCCCTGTACTCACTGCACTCTGAATGATAGTTTCTTGTCATCCCTCCAATTCGCCAGGAGCCCAGCAAGTTTTTATAACCTTTACCACTACCAGTAATTAGGTAGAGTTTTGTGTAATTATTTGATATATGACTTCTTTAAAAGTTTGTAATCTGTGTAAGAGCAGGAATTGAGACTGTCATATTCATCATTATATCTCTAGTGCCCAGCCATATATGACTCAGAGGTGGCCTTCAGTAAATATTTGTTGAGTAGATGAATTTTTTGCTACAATGATGAAGTTTCCAGACACAGAAGTACTTCTGTCCCTCACTCTGAAATGGACAAAATGTAACCACTGGAAAAATGCACACCTCTGCTTTCCCCTTTATCTGAAACTAAAGGAGCTAAAGAAATGGTCTCTGACAGACCACACACAGCTCAACTCCAAATCCTAGACAGATAAAAAGTACCCACCCCTACGGATGACAAAAATTACTAGACAATAGAAACATTTTAGTAGGTTTTTAAAAAGTAAACAATTTGGGGAATCATAACAAATACCTAAAATGTACTATGACAAATTCTGTAAAGTTTGCAAAAGGTAATTTATTCATAATCTCAACTGTATTTGCATGTATGAAAAAGGAACAATATGAGTTAGGAAAGATGGTTTTCAGATGAAAATCAAGAGAGATGAATTTCACCCAGGCAGTAAAGTTACATTAATTAGAAAACATCAAAAACAAACAAATGCACTAGAAGACATGTTTAACAAACTCTCCCAGAATTCAGTGGAAATTTTCAAAGAAACACAAATACACTGAACAAAACACTGGCAATATAGGAATTATCCATAATGTCCTAGTATGAAGTACTTTAAGAGGTGAGAAGGGCCAGAGGAAAAGCAATAACCAAATAAATAATGGGGAAAATGATTTGAAAACAAAAACCATTAACTTCACTAAGTAAAATGCCAGCATGAAGAGAGGGGTCCAGTTACATCTCCCAAAGCATGTTGGGAGAAAAATCCAGCAGCAGCCACCATTTTATTTGTCAAGGAGTCTCTAATAAATGCAACGACTTTTCAAACACTACTAGATTAGGGAGAACCCTTCAACCTTGGTGTCCCACTTTAAAAAAGAAAAGGGGAAGGGCTGACATAAAAATCCTTATGATACCCTTGTGACTATGATGGCTCCCCTCACATATCACATATCAAATTAATTGATCCTTCATATAATTCAGATATATTCAGAAGTAACTTGCCTTTGAAAGGAGATGAGTTTGATCAGATGCTCTCCAAGGGTGAGTGAATTTGAAGAAAATTTCTGTGCCATACTGGACACATCATACTTATGCTCTTATCCTCATCTCTATATTTTAAATACTTTCTATTTGCAGTCTTTATCAAGTTACTTTAAATCTATGATTCTGCTAGGTGATTTTATTACTTGTTGTTACCTGATTTCTGCTGTAATAATAATTCATTTACGTTTTAGATTTTTACAATGAAAATATTTTTAAATATGCCATATTAGTGGGACAATTTATACCAAAAGAGAACCAATTTTTATTTGAAGTTGAAGAACTGAGGATTAATTGACTTAAAAATAACCTAATTTGGGCTTTTAGTGTCTATATATTTAAGACTTTTGAAATTTTTTGAGTATTAGAAATTCCCATGTAACACATGAATTTAACAAGTATATATATTGCATTCATTAAATATGTCATGCTTAAAGCCAATGCTAATCTAAAGATTGTGAGATTCGAGGGACTTTATATCAAATCAGCAGAACAATCAATACAAAGGCAAAATGCTATTTGCAGAATTTTTTAAAAAATTGAATGAATCCTTCATTTGAAGAATTATCCTAAAACCTGTTTGAGCAAAGTAATTCTTTTCAAGCTGGCCATGGGAAAAGGCTAAAATGAGAAAAGCGTGTCAGCACAATCAAAATAATAATTGATGACTTCTAAGAGAAATTCAAAGACCATTTTGCAGGGTTGAGGTAATATTTGGTTGTCTCTTTCCAGTGTGTTCGCTCCTTTCAGCTCCTTACAATAGACGGCACCAAAAAGTATGTAAAAAATGACAAAAACAAAAACTGAAAGTATTAGCATATTTGGTTTTGCACAGCCCAAAGGCTATGAAATTTCAAAATACCTCTCTAGCATCAGAAACTTCAGAAGTTGATAGTGTGCCTGGATCTCAGAAAGGAGTCTAGCAACATTGTTTTTCTCACCTTCTCACAAATAAATTATTCCTTTTAATCTCACATTTCACTGTCTTCGAAGAGAAATTGGACTATGCCTTCTCCATGAAATAAAACCAGGTATTAAGAAATTGGGACAACTATATAAAAAGCTTGGCTCCTTTGTATCATCATTACATGAGCTTCTAAGTCCTTCTAAAATGAGGTCAGAGAATGTGGCCTATGAGAAACTGTCTTTGGAATTTTTGCACACACGTTTTATGGTCTAGGATAAGTTCATTTTTTGTAAGTATTCCATGACCTAGGAAAAAAATTATAAATTTTTTTACTCAAGTTATTGGGAGCAGTCATTTCTCAAAAGATAGTCACTGGATCAAGATGGTTGATTATAGTTTTCAAATATTTTATATCATTAATGATTTTTGTCTGCTTGATTTGTCAGTTACTGAGAGAGGTAAATTAAATTCTCCCATTATGTTGATGATTTGGCAATTTCTGCTTATATTTCAGTTCAACTTTTGCGTTATATATTTTGAAGGAAGCTATGTTATTAAGTACATTTACATTAGAAATTATTGTCAATATCTTCCTGAAAACCCAAACTTTTTATTAACATGCAATAAACTCTTTTATTTCTAGTAATGCTTTTTACATTAAAGTCCATTCTTTCCAGTTAATACACCTACATTAATTTTCTTCATTGTTTTATACTTCCTGTTTTATCTTTTTCATCCTTCTACTTTGAATTTTTCTGGATTCCTATAAACAGCCCAAGACATTGTCTTTTCTAAAGTGAAAATTGTGGAAATTTTAAAAATCCACTCTGAAAACATTTGCATTTTAACTAGGGAATTTACCACATTTACATTTATATAATTACTAATATAAATGGATTACTTTCTACTATCGTATCTTGGGCTGCCTCTTTGCTCCAATTTTTCCTTTGTTCTTTCTTATTTTTCTTCTTTAGTTATTTAGAATTAATGTTTGTTTCTTTTTTTTTTTTTTTTCCTTTATTTTATTTTACCAATCCTAGGTTAGAAGAAATAAACTCTATTTCCATTCTTTGGTGACTACCTGGAAAATTTTAATATGCATATTTAATTTACTAAAGTCTAAAGCCAATATTCTTACAATCTTCTCAAAATCATAAGGATCTTAGAATGTTTTTCCCTCATCACAGTCTTTCCTGACTTAATCGTTGTCCAGTGAACTTAGTTTTTGTTTGTTTGTTTGTTTGTTTTTGACACGGAGTCTCGCACTGTCGCCCAGGCTGGAGTACAATGGCACCATCTCAGCTCACTGCAAGCTCCGCCTCCCAAGTTCACGCCATTCTCCTGCCTCAGCCTCCCGAGTAGCTGGGACTACAGGCGCCCGTCACCACGCCTGGCTAATTTTTTGTATTTTTAGTAGAGATGGGGTTTCACTGTATTAGGCAGGATGGTCTCAAACTCCGGACCTTGTGATCCGCCTGCCTCGGCCTCCCAAAGTGCTGGGATTTCAGGTGTGAGCCACCGTGCCCAGCCCTCTTTATTCTTAATCCAACAAATTAGACATTATTACTGAAATTCCAATGTGTCTTAAATTTCCCTGTAATATTTTCCATCCTTTTGTTTTCCTATGCTACATTCTGAGCAATTTCTTAAGAGATACCAGTGTACTCATTGGTTTTCTTTCTTCAAGTATGTCTAATCTGCTGCTTAACTTGTATAGAGTTTCTAATTTTAGTTGTTATAATTTTGATTTCTAAAAATTTAATTTTTTGTTCCTTTTCAAATATCTCCAATTATGGTCAATAAAAATATGTTACTTCATTACACTTTTGCTGTCTCCTTTTTTTTCGTTAGAGCATTTTATAACATGATTCTTTATATTTGATGTCTGAACATTCCAAAATCTATGTTTTTTGAAAGTTTTGAAACTTTTGAAAGTTTAATTCTGTAGTTTATTTTTCCTGTCGGTTTTGTTTATGATGCCTTGTTTTTAATGTTTTATAGTTATTTTTAAATTGTGCATTCATATTCTTCAAAAACAGAATAGGAATTCTTTGAAGTCTTGTTTTAAAATGTTTCCCTCCAGAGACATTCATGTTTCCTTCTGCCAGGTATCTGGAGGTACAGCTGACCCAGGGACACTACAAATTTTCTACTCAAGTCTGTTTTCTTCAGGTGCCACAGGAAATGTGATTTCCATCCCCAAATTCATGTGACTGTAGGATTGGAGTTAGGAATTTTCTGGAGGGACGTGTTTCTGCACTCCACCCAGAGCCAGGGCACAAACAGGTAGTATCTCTGTGGGGCAGACTTTCTTCTGGTACACTACGGGAGGTGAACCAGCTTTATTCAAAGATCTTTTATCTAACTCTTATGATGCTCAGAACTAGATATTATCCTCACATAAGTGTGACCTATTAACGTGTCACCCACCGTGACAGATGCTTCCAGGCAAAGGCCAGCTCCAACACCCATTTACCCATCTATAGCCATGCTTTCTTATTGTTTCTGGCCTATTATAATTTCCTTTATTTTATTGACAGCTCTGCTTTTACAAATATATTTTAACAAACTTTTTAAATATTCTTTGACAGTATATATTCTTCAGATAATGGGTCCATCATATAATTGAAAATCAAAGCCAACCCTGTTTAACCACAGTTCTGCTAGAACTTTGGATGGGCTCCTAGCCACTCCACTGAAAAATAAATGTACAGCAGTGATTTTGAACAATTTGCCTGTTTTGACAGGAGAATTCTAGAACTCTAGTTTCTGTTCTTTCAGACATTGACTAGATGAACCTTGGGAATCCACTGGGTTGGTGTTGCTGTCTCATCTATGAAAGACAAAAACTAGATGCTTTACTTTCCATAAAGCTATGTAAGGTATGCATTACTTGCCCTATTTGCAAATATGAATCACTGAAATAGCAGGATGCACAGGTCATTATGAGCAACATGAGGTAGGATTCATAACTGGATACTGAGGGCAAGGACTCTGCTCATTTCTTTCACATCCTCTGCTCTTTCTATGCTGTCTTCAGCTTCCCCCAGGCAAACTGGAACTGGTTAACCTGGGAATAAAATCTGCCCTCAAAAATATCTTAAGTTTATCAGATAAGTGACTAGTAAAAATTGTAGTAGAAGTTCTGGACAAATATTTTACAGATACATGTGAAGAGGAACATTCCCTCTTAAAGAGAAAAAAGAGGGCATTTATTAAGGATGATGCAAGTAAGAAGGTGAAGAAAAATCTGTTTTCAACACTTGTGCCAATGCTCCTGAATTATGAGCAACAATATACCAGCGACTTTAGAAATCTCTGTCTTGAAATTGTTTCAGATCCATTATAATTTGTACTGCACCACCATCATAATATCTTCTAAATGATTCATCTGTCTTGATGAAAGAACAAATTATCTAGTGGTTGAAAAAGGGCATGTTTTAATCAAAGTTGAATACTCATATTTTAAGACAATAGTAGGAAGTAGGAAGGGGGAAAAAGAAAAATTAATGTATATTTCTGCTGGACATCCCAGGAATTTAGCAAACTGCCACTATCATTCTTATAAATTTTGTTCCCAAAGTATCCCTGGACCAGTTCCCAATGACTACCCTGAGGACTGCCTTGGGAAAGGCAACCAAATTGGGAAGGGGCTTGTATTAGTCAATTTTTGCATGGCTATAGAGAACTATTATACCTAAGACTGGGTAATTTATACAGGAAAGAGGTTTCATTAACTCACAGTTCTGCATGGCTGGGGAAGCCTCAGGAAGCTTACAGTCATAGCAGAAAGTGAAGTGGAAGCAATACAAGTCTTACATGGTGGCAGGAGAGAGAGTGAGAGAGGGAAGAAGTGCCATACTTTTAAACCATCATATCTCATGAGAACTCACTCATAATCACAAGAACAGCATGGGGGAAGCTGCCCCCATGATCCAATCACCTCCCACCAGGTGCCTCCCTCAATACGTGGGGATTACAATTCAGGATGAGATTTGGGTGAGGACACAGAGTCAAACAATATCATTCTGCCTTTAGGCTCTTTCAAATCTCATGTCTTTCTCAAATTTCTAAACACTATCATGCCTTCCCAACAGTCCCTGAAAGTCTTAACTCATTTCAGCATTAACCCAAAAGTCCAAGTCCAAAGTCTCATCTGAGACAAAGCAAGTTCCTTCCACTTCTGAGCCTGTAAAATCAAAAACATGTTAGTTACTTTGAAGAAACAATGGGAGTACAGGCATTGGTTAAATGTTCATGTTCCAAATAGGAGATATTGGCCAAAACAAAGGGGCTACAGGCCCTATGCAAGTTCAAAACCCAGCAGGGCAGTAAGTAAATCTTATAGCTTCAAAATGATCTTCTTTGACTCAATGTCTCATATCCAGGGCATGCTAATGCAAGGGGTGGGCTCCTCAGTCCTCAGGAAGCTCTGCCCCTGTGGCTCTGCTGGGTACAGACGCTGTGACTGCTTTCATAGGCTGGCATTTAGTGCCAGAATGGTATATCCACTGAGAGCTTGCACCACACCCCAAGTGCATGGTGCATAGTCTCAATGGATCTATCATTCTGGGGTCTGGAGGACAGCGGCCCTCTTCTCACAGCTCCATTAGGCAGTGCCCCAGTGGGAACTCTGTGTGGGAGCTGCAACCCCACAATTTCCCTCTGCATTGCCCTAGTAGAGGTTCTCCATGAAGGCTCCACTCCTGCAGTAGACTTCTGCCTGGACATCCAGGCATTTCCATAAGTCCTCTGAAAGGCTCCCAAAGTTCAACTCTTGTCTTATCCACAACTGCCAGTGCAAAACATGGAAGCAGCCAAGGCTTGGGGCTTGTACCCTCTGAAGCAACAGCTTGAGCTGTCCCTTGGCCACTTTTAGCCCTGGCTGGAGCTGGAGTGGCTGTGACATGGGGCACCATGTCCTGAGGCTGCACAGAGCAACTGGGCCCCGAGCCTAGCCCATGAAACCATTTTTCCCTCCTAGGCCTACAGGCCTGTGATGTGAGGGGCTGCTGTGAAGCATGTTGGTCAAAACCATTCAACAAATCTCTAGGAAGTTCGAAATTTTCCCACATCTTCCCAACTTCTTCTGAGCCCTCCAAACTGTTCCAACCTCTACCCATTACCCAGTTCCAAAGTTGCTTCCACATTTTCAGGTATCTTATAGTAGTGCCCCACATCTTTCGGTACCAATTTTCTGTATTACTCCGTTTTCTCATGGCTATAATGCACTAACAGAGACTGGGTAATTTATGAAGGCAAGAGGTATAATTGACTCACAGTTCCACATGGATGGGGAGGCCTCAGGAAACTTACAATCATGATGGAAGGGGGAGGGGAAGCAAGGCACATCTTACATGGCAGCATAACAGAGAGTGAGTGGGGAAGTGCCACACTTTCAAACCATCAGATCTCATGAGAATTCACTCATTATCATGAGAACAGCATGGGGAAAACTGCCCCCATGATCCAATCCCCTCTTACCAGGTCCCTCCCCTAACGTGTGGGGATTACAATTCAAGATCAGATCTGGGCAGGGACACAGAGCCAAACTATATCATGACTTGTGAGTCAGCTTCATAGACTCTTCAGCAAAGCAGCAAGAAAGAGCTCTTCCCTTTAACTCCCTATCACATCTCCCTATAACTCTGTCCTCTGAGTCCATCTGTGGGAAGCTGCTCTTTCTTGACATTACAGCATTTTAACCAGAGCACCAAACATCCAGAAGAGGGTATGGGTCCAGCTTCATACCAAAAAGGTCAAAAACTTACTAGCAGCTGCTCAGACACAAGACGTAAGTAATAAGGTTGAAGTTAAATGCATAACTCTACTTTTCACAAGTTGCCTATTAGTTGATAAAAAACCAATGCCATGTCAGCCTGATATCCCTCTCACCAAGTTTTTGGTCCCAGAGGCTTTGTCCTCATACTGCCTCTGTCGTAATACTTACACTCCTGGCTCTATGTCTCTACCCTTGGATTTTTTCAAAGTGGCATCTACAAAAAATACAAACCTCTCTCCTGCTTAATAGATTGCCTCATCTTGCACAACATTGATGTGTTATTACACTGAATGATTCCCATCCCCAACATGGCTAAGGACATGGAGGATCAAATGGGGTGAGGGAAATAAAAAAACATTTTTCTCCAACAGCACACTGATGAGTTATGGCACCCTTGGACAGGATGCTATATATCATATTATAGCTGGACATAGCACAATGGCTCCTTAAGGTAAGAGATGGCTCAGGCCAATCATCAAAATAGATCTGTAGGGACAAAATTTTAAGTGAGATTTTATTTAGTCACTTAATCTAAATAAAAAGACAAGGTCATGGATATATACACACTGTCAACTAAGTCTTACTCATTTGATCACTTGAAAAGCCTGAAGCCTAAGAGTATCTCTAGGAATTTGCTTAAGGCCTTGGGTTCTCACTACCCCTGGAGTTCCAGGGAATGAGCAAGTGGGGAAGCATTCAGGAGGGGAAGGGATGTAAAGGCAGCCTGAGGCTCCCCTCCTCATAGTCTCTTGAAGTTTACCTGCCCTGCTACACTCTCTCTCTCTAGAGATCAGCTATGACCCCAACATCATCCATTTGGGACAGAGTCCAGCTTTTAAAATGAATTAAAATGTCCCAGCTGCTCTCGCTCTGCATCCTGCTGGGTAACAACAGCCCACAGAGATTTGTGCTAATTGCTGTTAAACTTCTGCATCACTTTCCTACATCCCATCATTCCACCAGACATTTGAGAGTGGGAAGCACAGCTTGGATATTTGCAAATGCCTAGGCCGATTTGGCAAAACACACCAATAAGCATCTGATAATGTCCACATAGAAGATTCTGTGGGTCTCATGCTGCACAGTCTGAGTCTGCTGAAATGAGCTTCTCTCCAGAAAAGACTCCATCTGACAAGTTAAACGCAGATTCAGCAGCTTGGTAACTGGCTGTAAAGACTTCATTGATGGAGGAAAGAAGGCAGAGAAATAGAAAAAAGAGCAGCTGTCTTCTGAAAGACAGTTTTCCCAATCAACTTTTTTAATTTTAAAAATTATATGACCACTTTCAGAATATTTGAAAAAGAGAGAAAACTGTCATCTGTAATATCAGAGCTTAACAAAATATTCTTGCTGAATTGTAACTTTCAGTATTCTGTTCCTACAGATCTGTGTTTTCACTTAGTGGTTTTCACAGGTACAAACACTGTGCCTAAGTCTTACTGTTACTTCTTTGCCTTCCTGTGCATGATTCCAATTTTTGCTAACCCACTGTCTCCTAAAACTTTTTCTCTGGGCTATTTTCTTCAGAAACAGTATGCACCTCAGCACTTGTTTCATAGCCTGGGCTTCCTTTGAACTGAAGTTACGCAATTCAAAGGACTCTTGACAAACTGCCAAACATGTGCTACTGCCACTCTTGTTACAGGTGCCTCTGGGTCATTTTTTTCCCTCTGCCTCTTCCTGCCTCTAAACCTTCCCACCCTTACCACAGTTTCTTACTCCTGGAAGGGGAAAATAATAATTCTCCCTCCCTGGTAACAGAAATAACTATTTTTTTTCAGCTATTGTGTGTTATTCAATTATCCTCCAGATGTGCTTTGAAAAGACTTCCCTCTCCCTTTTGCTCTTACTGTTTTCCCATTTCAAATGCCTTGTAGCAGTTGTGCAAGAGGACTTTCTGTCTCTAAGGTTATGGCTTCACCTGTCAAACGTATCAACATTGTAATTACTCAGATTTTCCTTACCAGTACATATGGGTTACACTTGTTATATAGACAAGTTTTTAAGGAAATAAGAATTCAGTCTTTAGGTATATCATATGATACTTGTTTTGAGTCACAGTGAATCAAAGTAAGCAAGTAAGCATGCATATATGATGTATATATGAGTCACAATACCATGTTGCACAAAACATCACTTTATTTTCTTTAATAAAATTACATCTGGCTCTAAGTGCCAGTCATTAGAATGATAAGATCTCTGATGATAGTATTTTGGAGGGTGTTGGGGTTTGGGTTTGGGCTTTTGGTGGGGATGGGAACTCCTCCTTCCCCTAGGGCAAATGCAAACTTAACTTCTGGGAACCTGAAAAATGAGGGAAGAGTCTGACTATTAGTCCATTGTGGCTACTGTATTAATTTCCTACTGCTACAAACATAGTGACTTATAACAACACAAATCTATTATCTCACATTTCTGGAGCCAGAAGTCTGCAGTGTATCGCATGGGGCTAAAATCAAGGATTGGCAAGTCTATATTCCTTCTGGAGACTCCAGGGAAGAATCCATTTCCTTGTCTTCCACAGAATCTAGAAATTTCTCACATTCCTTGCCTCATGGCCCTCTTCTATCTTCAAAGTCAGCAGTCATATCACTCCAACCTTTGCTTCCATCCTCATATCTCTCCTCTGACTCTTCTGCCTCCCTCTTTCTTTTACTAGGATCGTTATGATTACATTAGGCCCACCCAGATAATCCGAGTTAATCTCCCCATCTCAAGATTCTTAATCAAATCACATCTGCAAAGTCCCTATGCCATATAAGGTAACATATTTACAAGTTTCTGGGGTTGGGACATGGACATTTTTGACAAGCCATATTCTGCTTCCCACAGCCACAATTGTCATTTTCCACTGTGATGCCACCGTCAGCCTCCTACTCTCTACCATCTGTCAGACACTGATATTCTGGATGCACTCAGAGGCTACCATCATGCTTCCCTCTACTGAAAACAGGCTCAGCTGCAGAACCTGCCACAGTCCTCAGTGGCCCACCTTGGGGGTATAGACACCCTTCAGTCATCAGCCCAGTGGGACCACGTGGCACACAGGGTCTAGATCTATGCCACTTATGGAAACCCTCCAAACCCTTGTCTCCTTCCTAGTCTCAGAGACCCTCTCCATGTCTCCCCCTCTCTCTTCTCTATAACCTTAAATAGTAGATACATTGCCTTCTTTCTCAAAGGCCCTTTATTTCTCCCAAAATTCTAAATGTGGGATTATCCTGAAGTGCTTGACAACTTCCAATTTTGTAAAGCAGAAGCTTTATTTGTTTTTGTTTTTGTTTTGAGACGGAATTTCACACTGTTGCCCAGGCTGGAGGGCAGTGGCGTGATCTCGGCTCACTGCAACCTCTGCCTCCCAGGTTCCAGCAGTTCTCCTGCCTCAGCTTCCCAAGTAGCTGGGACTACAGGCGTGTGCCATCACACCCAGCTAATTTGTGTATCTTTTAGTAGAGACAGGGTTTCACCATATTGGCCGGGCTGGTTCCGAACTCCTGACCTCGTGATCCACCTGCCTCAGCCTCCCAAAGTGCTGAGATTATAGGCGTGAGCCACTGCGCCCAGCCAAGCAGAAGTTTTTAATAAACCTTCAAGGAACACAGACAGATCCACCAAGGTTTTACCCCTTCTTGAAAAGGGTAAAAAATTCCTTTTGCTCTAAATTTCCTATAGAAATAAGAAAACAAGATATATGACTATTTTAATAAAATTGTGTCCCATCTATAACAAAGTTCCTAAAATAAACATGAACAAGGGCAAAGTATTAGAAATGTGTTGCTAAAAAGAATATATATCATATATAACAGATTTAGCAGAATTTAATTTAGTATTATTTCTGGAGAAATACAGAACACTGATATCAGAGACAGGCAGAAGCAATCTAGAACATATAAGAATTTATTTTTAATATTTAATTGTAATTCTAGAGTCATATGTTAGCTAATAGTAGCTCTTAATTTATAGGATTAACTTTTTTTTAATGTTGGGATTCTACTCCTGTTGAAAACACTATAAAAAAGGAGCAGCTGGGTGCAGTGCCTCAAGCCTGTAATCCCAGCACTTTGGGAGGCCGAGGTGGGAGGATCACGAGGTCAGAAGATCGAGACCATCCTGGCTAACACGGTGAAACCCCGTCTCTACTAAAAATACAATTATCCAGGCGTGGTGGTGGTCACCTGTAGTCCCAGCTGCTTGGGAATCTGAGGCAGGAGAATGGCGTGAACCAGAAGGCAGAGCTTGCAGTGAGCCCAGATGGCGCCACTGCACTCCAGCCTGGGCGACAGAGCGAGACTCCATCTCGTTAAAAAAAAAAAAAAAAAAAAAGCAAGTAACTGAACAGAAAAAATATATATATATATTTTGTAAACCAGCCTTAGGAAATACAAAACTGAGTAAAAACACATCATATCTTTGGAACTGTGCTTCTTTTAGGAATGTAGAAACTGAAATATGCATGAAAAGAAAAGGGCTGATGGAGCTCGGATAGTGTGTTGTGGTATTCAGTTGTGCTTTGTCATGAAACTCTCCAGGACAGAAATAAAACTCTAACCCAGACCCCTTTTTCATTAGTGAGAATTGGGTAATAGTAGAAAGAGAGGCATGAATTGGAGAAGTCCTCTGGTATACACAGCTATTTGCCTCTAAAGCGAAATTTAAAATATTAATGAAAGCGTTGTTTTTTCCACTGAAAACATCTGAACTTCTCTGAACTTGCATAGTCATTATTATTTTAAGAAATGAGAGTTAAAAATTTATTTATGAAGTCATTCAGCTTAGTTACTGAAAAAATAAAGCCAAATAAATAACAGGCCTATACACCAATCAGTAATTGGAAAACAGTGGTACAGGGGGAAAAAGATATATGTATTTGTCTGTTCATTATGGTTTTCAATAGTACTCAGCAATTAACTGAAGAAAAAAATGTTATTTTTATTACCATGATAAGTCACAACAGCCAAGTAAATATATACATTGGTAAAGCAAACATGTATTTTAATTTCATCCACATTCAGATAGTAGATTTTCAAACTATTTGAGCACCTTAAAGATGTTAGTAATAGTTTTAATGTGTATAACCTAAAAAATATATTGAAATTGTTTAGATTATACAAAATCCAGTTCCAAGTTAAGTTTTCAATGAGTAATAACTAACTTACTTGGTTATTCCACTCATTTACTAAAAATAATACTATAGAGAACAAATATTTTACGTCCTGGAAATAACTTTCTACTCTGAAAAGATTTCCCTGGATTTCTAAGGAAAAGAAAGCATAAAAATATGTGACCATAGACTCAAGTAGCATTCCTCCCTGAGGGAAAAACAGAAAAAAATCTATGGCCTCCATTATGTTGTCAGTTCTGAAGTAGTATTCCTATATTAATTGGAGAAAGGTAGAAAGTTACAAGTCAACTGCTTCTGTCCAGAAGCTCCTCAATGCCCAAGGTAGCAGAGAATTTTCAAAACAGAAATCTTACATTTTCCTAAAAGAAATAAAGCAAAACTACTGAGGTAGAGATATTGAAACAAGATAGAATGTATATCACTACTTTCTACAAAGGAGTTAGATGCAAAAAAGTTATTTTGCCCAGGCTCTCTCCCAAGACTCTTCATTTATACTTTCTATTGTGTTTTCCTCTTGTATCATACCAGTTCTTATTACTCTGCAAAAAAACTTCCTGGAAGAGGTAATCATGCAACATCAAAATAATTTATAGGCTGATATTCCTAAGGTTACCATAAATCCAAGAAACACAACTTTTACAACTTCAACCTCATGAGCCCTTCCTCAGCTTTTCCTTTTCCTTTTAGTCCACAACATCTTCTTTTTCATCTTTTCCTGGCTTTATGATGTCATCATCTTTATTAAGTCTTCTTTTATTTGAGCCTTTAATGATGTTTCCTGGAGCCCTGTAATATTTATTATTTACACCATTTAACTTATTCAATTGACTCCAGTATTACAGTTGTCTTTGTAAATCCATCTGTTTCACGCTCTAAATGAAATCGTATGCTGCTTAAGGAACAAGACCATAGTTTACATTTGTTTCTTAGTTTTGGTTTTCGTTTGGTTTTGGTTTTGGTTTTGCTTGGTTTGGTTTAGTTTGTTTGCATTTGAAATAACTATAACAGTTTTCTTCTCTCTATAACCTTATTATAAAAATTTGATGAGGAGGATGATAATGAAGAAAGTGAAGAAGGAAGAGAGAGAGTTGTGTGATAAGTCTTAACTAGAGTTATATAAAGGCTCCAAAATAGAATCTGTTCCAATGATTCATTCCTGAAGAGAATGCATTATTTCTATCAAAATGCAAAGAACCAAGCAATGACAAGTGACCTATGTCAGTTACTTATCAAAAGAAGATGTCTCAGCAACGACTCCTTGTACCTGTCCATATGACTCAATTCCATTTAATTAACCATACTATTTTCTCGAAAATAATTTGAATTAGCCATCACATAAATTCTTAGGCAATAAATCTGACAATGAAGTGATGTTTTAAGTTGTATTAAGTATCAACTGGATAGCCCCTGGCTTCTTGTGAAAATTGCTGTTAAAAATTGCTTTAAAAGCTGTCTTAACTTCAAAAATGAAGTCATGGCTAACTCCAGAACTATCATAGAACATCTTGTACATGTCAAGATTATTAGATTCAACTTATCCAGTGAACTCTCAAGTAAATTATCCTAGGGTGAAAAATATGATGCAATAACTTGGTCTTTGGGTTCTCTAGTATGTTTTCTCAACTTAACAACCAAAACAGGACAAAGGGAATTTAAATAGCGTTCAAAGGAGAGTCACAAAGATAATGAAAGGAGTGGAAAATAAGATTTCTAAGGAGGGAAACAGAAATTATTTAACCAGAATGAAGGCAGAGACTCAACTTTTAAAGTAGCTTCTAAGCCAAGAGGGTAGTAAACCTCAAAAATGAGATTAGTTATTCCTTTCCAGAAGGGGTAGAATACCAAAAAAAAAAAAAAAAAAAAAAAAAAAATGGAATTAAGTTTCCATGGTGAATGTGTTAGTTAGAAATTGTATTAAGGCTCTCCAGAGAAACGGAACACACATGCACATATCTAGCTAGCTAGCTAGCTACATATATAGATAAATATATACACAGTCATGCATCACTTAGCAACAGGCATACATTCTGAGAAATGCATCATTAGGTGATTTTGTTATTGTGCGAGCATCATAGCATGTACTTACACAAGCCTAGATGATATAGTCTACTATGCACCTAGGCTATATGGTATAGCCTATTGCTTCTAGGTTACAAACCTGTACAGCATGTTACCATAGTGAATACTGTAGGCAATTGTAACACAATGGTAATTTTTTATATATCTAAATATAGAAAAGATGAGTAGTACGTGGCCCACAAGAGGATCCTGCACTTGGGCTTTGCTTCTCAGGAATCCAATCTAACGTAAGTGTTCTCCTCAGTCTCATGCTTTTCCTCCTGGAAAACCTCAAGGTCAGATTAACTTGAGCTTTAGTCTGTCAAGAGTGGATCTGGGCACATAGACTCTGGAATCCGACTACCCAAGTTAAAGGTTTTGTCTCGGAATGAACAAGATGGCCGAATAGGAACAGCTCCAGTCTCCAACTCCCAGTGCAAGCAACACAGAAGACCGGTGATTTCCGCATTTTCAACTGAGCCTCTGCTGCTGACACCCAGGCAAACAGGGTCTGGAGTGGACCTCAAGCAATCTCCAACAGACCTACAGCTGAGAGTCCTGACTGTTAGAAGGAAAACTATCAAACAGGAAGGACACCTACACCAAAACCCCATCAGTATGTCAGCATCATCATCAAAGACCAGAGACAGATAAAACCACAAAGATGGGGAAAAAGCAGGGCAGAAAAGCTGGAAATTCAAAAAATAAGAGCGCATCTCCCCTGGCAAAGGAGCGCAGCTCATCGCCAGCAACGGATCAAAGCTTGACAGAGATGACTTTGATGAGATGAGAGAGGAAGGCTTCAGTCCATCAAACTTCTCAGAGCTAAAGGAGGAATTACGTACCCAGCGCAAAGAAACTAAAAATCTTGAAAAAAAAGTAGAAGAATTGATGGCTAGAGTAATTAATGCAGAGAAGGTCATAAACGAACTGACAGAGATGAAAACCATGACACGAGAAATACGTGACAAATGCACAAGCTTCAGTAACCGACTCGATCACTGGAAGAAAGGGTATCAGCGATTCAGGATCAAATGAACGAAATGAAGCGAGAAGATAAACCAAAAGAAAAAAGAAGAAAAAGAAATGAACAAAACCTGCAAGAAGTATGGGATTATGTAAAAAGACCAAATCTACGTCTGATTGGGGTGCCTGAAAGTGAGGGGGAAAATGGAACCAAGTTGGAAAACACTCTTCAGGATATCATCCAGGTGAACTTCCCCAACCTAGTAGGGCAGAACAACATTCAAATCCAGGAAATACAGAGAATGCCACAAAGATACTCCTCGAGAAGAGCAACTCCAAGACACATAATTGCCAGATTCACCAAAGTTGAAATGAAGGAAAAAATCTTAAGGGCAGCCAGAGAGAAAGGTCGGGTTACCCAAAAAGGGAAGCCCATCAGACTAACAGCAGATCTCTTGGCAGAAATTCTACAAGCCAGAAGAGAGTGGGGGCCAATATTCAACATTCTTAAAGAAAAGAATTTTAAAACCAGAATTTCATATCCAGCCAAACTAAGTTTCATAAGTGAAGGAGAAATAAAATCCTTTACAGATAAGTAAATGCTTAGAAATTTTGTCACCACTAGGCCTGCCTTACAAGAGACCTTGAAGGAAGCACTAAACATGGAAAGGAACAACTGGTACCAGCCATTGCAAAAACATGCCAAAATGTAAAGACCATCGAGGCTAGGAAGAAACTGCATCAACTAACGAGCAAAATAACCAGTTAATATCATAATGACAGGATCAAGTTCACACATAACAATATTAACCTTAAATGTAAATGGACTAAATGCTCCAATTAAAAGACACAGACTGGCAAACTGGATAAAGAGTCAAGACCCATCAGTCTGCTGTATTCAGGAGACCCATCACATGCAGAGACATACATAGGCTCAAAATAAAGGGATGGAGGAAGATTTACCAAGCAAATGGAGAACACAAAAAAGCAGGGGTTGCAATACTAGTCTCTGATAAAACAGACTTTAAACCATCAAACATCAAAAGAGACAAAGAAGGCCATTACATAATGGTAAAGGGATCAATTCAACAGGAAGAGCTAACTATCCTAAATATATATGCACCCAATACAGGAGCACCCAGATTCATAAAGCAACTCCTTAGAGACTTACAAAGACACTTAGACTTCCCTACAATAATAATGGGAGACTTCAACACCCCACTGTCAACATTAGACAGATCAACGAGACAGAAAGTTAACAAGGATATCCAGGAATTCAACTCATCTCTGCAGCAAGCAGACCTAATAGACATCTATAGAACTGTCCACCCCAAATCAACAGAATATACATTCTTCTCAGCACCACATCACACTTATTCCAAAATTGACCACATAATTGGAAGTAAAGCACTCCTCAGCAAATGTACAAGAACAGAAATTGTAACAAACTGTCTCTCAGACCACAGTGCAATCAAACTAGAACTCAGGACTATGAAACTCAATCAAAACCGCTCACCTACATGGAAACTGAACAACTTGCTCCTGAATGACTACTGGGTACATAACGAGATGAAGGCAGAAATAAAGATGTTCTTTGAAACCAATGAGAACAAAGATACAACATACCACAATCTCTGGGACACATTTAAAGCAGTGTGTAGAGGGAAATTTATAGCACTAAATGCCCACAAGAGAAAGCAGGAAAGATCTAAAATTGGCACTCTTAACATCACAATTAAAAGAACTAGAGAAGCAAGAGCAAACGCATTCAAAAACTAGCAGAAGGCAAGAATTAACTAAGATCAGAGCAGAACTGAAGGAGATAGAGACACAAAAAACCCTCCAAAAAATCAATGAATCCAGGAGTTGGTTTTTTGAAAAGATCAACAAAATTGACAGACCGCTAGCAAGACTAATAAAGAAGAAAAGAGAGAGGAATCAAATAGACACAATAAAAAATGATAAAGGGGATATTACCACCGACCCCACAGAAATACAAACTACCATCAGAGAATACTATAAACACCTCTACGCAAATAAACTAGAAAATCTAGAAGAAATGGATAATTTCCTGGACACTTACACTCTTCCAAGACTAAACCAGGAAGAAGCTGAATCCCTGAATAGGCCAATAGCAGGCTCTGAAATTGAGGCAATAATTAATAGCCTACCAACCAAAAACAGTCCAGGACCAGATGGATTCACAGCTGAATTCTACCAGAGGTACAAGGAGGAGCTGGTACCATTCCTTCTGAAACTATTCCAATCAACAGAAAAAGAGGGAATCCTCCCTAACTCATTTTATGAGGCCAACATCATCCTGATACCAAAGCCTGGCAGAGACACAACAAAAAAAGAGAATTGTAGACCAATATCCCTGATGAACATCGAGGCAAAAATCCTCAATAAAATACTGGCAAACCGGATTCAGCAGCACATCAAAAAGCTTATCCACCATGATCAAGTGGGCTTCATCCCTGGGATGCAAGCCTGGTTCAACAGTCATAAATCAATAAACATAATCCAGCATCTAAACAGAACCAAAGGCAAGAACCACATGATTATCTCAATATGCAAAAAAGGCTTTTGACAAAATTCAACAGCCCTTCATGCTAAAAACGCTCAATAAATTCAGTATTGATGGAACATACCTCAAAATAATAAGAGCTATTTATGACAAACCCATAGCCAATATCATACTGAATGGGCAAAAACTGGAAAAATTCCCTTTGAAAACTGGCACAAGACAGGGATGCCCTCTCTCACCACTCCTATTCAACATAGTGTTGGAAGTTCTGGCTAGGGCAATCAGGCAAGAGAAAGAAATCAAGGGTATTCAGTTAGGAAAAGAAGAAGTCAAATTGTCCCTCTTTGCAGATGACATGATTGCATATTTAGAAAATCCTATTGTCTCAGCCCAAAATCTCCTTAAGCTGATCAGCAACTTCAGCAAAGTCTCAGGATACAAAATTAATGTGCAAAAATCACGAGCATTCTTATACACCAGTAACAGACAAACAGAGAGCAAAATCATGAATGAACTTCCATTCACAATTTCTTCAAAGAGAATAAAATACCTAGGAATCCAACTTGCAAGGGATGTAAAGGACCTCTTCAAGGAGAACTACAAACCACTGCTCAGTGAAATAAAAGAGGACATAAACAAATGGAAGAACATACCATGCTCATGGACAGGAAGAATCAATATTGTGAAAATGGCCATACTGCCCAAGGTTATTTATAGATTCAATGCCATCCCCATCGAGCTACCAACAAGTTTCTTCAGAGAATTGGAAATAACTGCTTTAAAGTTCATATGGAACCACAAAAGAGCCCGCATCTCCAAGACAATCCTAAGTCAAAAGAACAAAGCTGGAGGCATCACACTACCTGACTTCAAACTATACTACAAGGCTACAGTAACCAAAACAGCACAGTACTGGTACCAAAACAGAGATATAGACCAATGGAACAGAACAGAGTCCTCAGAAATAATACCACACATCTACAGCCATCTGATCTTTGACAAACCTGAGAGAAACAAGAAATGGGGAAAGGATTCCCTATTTAATAAATGGTGCTGGGAAAATTGGCTAGCCATAAGTAGAATGCTGAAATTGGATCCTTTCCTTACTCCTTATATGAAAATTAATTCAAGATGGATTAGAGACTTAAATGTTAGACCTAATACCATAAAAACCCTAGAGGAAAACCTAGGTAGTACCATTCAGGACATAGGCATGGGCAAAGACTTCATGTCTAAAACACCAAAAGCAACGGCAGCAAAAGCCAAAATTGACAAATGGGATCTAGTTAAACTAAAGAGCTTCTGCACAGCAAAAGAAACTACCATCAGAGTGAACAGGCAACCTACAGAATGGGAGAAAATTTTTGCAATCTACTCATCTGACAAAGGGCTAATATCCAGAACCTACAAAGAACTCAAACAAATTTACAAGAAAAAAAAAACAAACAACCCCATCAAAAAGTGGGCAAAGATATGAAAAGACATTTCTCAAAAGAAGACATTCATACAGCCAACAGACACATGAAAAAATGTTCATCATCACTGGCCATCAGAGAAATGCAAATCAAAACCACAATGAGATACCATCTCATACCAGTTAGAATGGCGATCATTAAAAAGTCAGGAAACAACAGGTGCTGGAGAGGCTGTGGAGAAATAGGAACACTTTTACACTGTTGGTGGGATTGTAAACTAGTTCAACCATTATGGAAAACAGTATGGCGATTCCTCAAGGATCTAGAACTAGATGTACCATATGACCCAGCCATCCCATTACTGGGTATATACCCAAAGGATTATAAATCATGCTGCTATAAAGACACATGCACACGTATGTTTATTGCAGCACTATTCACAATAGCAAAGACTTAGAATAAACCCAAATGTCCATCAGTGACAGACTGGATTAAGAAAATGTGGCACATATACACCATGGAATACTATGCAGCCATAAAAAAGATGAGTTTGTGTCCTTCGTAGGGACATGGATGCAGCTGGAAACCATCATTCTTAGCAAACTATCACAAGAATAGAAAACCAAACACCGCATGTTCTCACTCATAGGTGGGAACTGAACAATGAGATAGATCACTTGGACTCGGGAAGGGGAACATCACACACCGGGGCCTATCATGGGGAGGGGGGAGGGGGGAGGGATAGCTTTGGGAGTTATACCTGATGTAAATGACGAGTTGATGGGTGCTGACGAGTTGACGGGTGCAGCACAGCAACATGGCACAACTATACATATGTAACAAACCTGCACGTTATGCACATGTACCCTAGAACTTAAAGTATAATAATAATAATAAATAAATAAATAAATAGAATAAATAAATAAATATAGAAAAGGTAATGTGTTGCACTAGGATGTTACAACAGCTGAGTAACCCAGTGATATGAATTTTTCAGCTCCATTATAATCTTCTGGGACCACCATTATATATGCAGTTCATCACTGACTGGAATGTCACTATGTGGTATAGGACTATGTGTGTGCATGTGTATGTATATACATATATATAAGTTAGAAATATATATGGCAGGAAACAGATTTATGTTAAGGAAATGGCTCATGTGATTATGGGGTCCAGCAAACCAATAGCCTGGAGATTGAGGTAGTAGAACTGCATGTTGCAGCCTTGAGTCCCAAGGCTTTTCCAGGAATGGTTTCCATGTTGCAGTCTGGAAGCAGAATTTCTTCTTTGGGAAACCTCAGTCCTTTCTCTTAGGGCCTTCAATGGATTGGAGAGGCCCACCCGTATCTGAAGAAAATTCTGCTTTAGTTAAAGTCAATTGATTGTAAATGTTAAGCATATCTAAACAATATATTTACAAAAACATATAGCTAGTGTTTGACCAAACAACTGGCTACTATAGTCCAGCCAAGATGACACATAATATTAACCATCACAGAAATCAAGTAAAATTTCATGAAAAGGGAAGTCACCAAATTTCTCACTTGTCTTTGGTTGTTTAGTCAGAAGCAATCCCTTCAAAAGGTGAGACAAGAAATGTTGGTGAGGGCAGAAGTGAAATCATTGGTGAAAATGTATGTTTTCATGACAATTCTGGAAAGCATATGAATCCAATGTCTTATATCCAGGAATTAATCCTAAGAAAAATAAAAACAATTGTGCAAATATGTTTGTGTCCAATAACGTTAAGTCATTTTTATAAAGTAAAATGGATGGAAAATAAACATGCATAAATATAAGGTGGTTAAATAATCTATGTTGAATTTAAAGAATGGAATATTATAATTTAAAATATTTATGTAGGTATGGGGTGGGAAAGGGGTTTTAATCTTACCTTGTCTTTCTCTCTGTACCTGGGTCAGTTGAGATGACACGCTGCCTAAAATCTGTTGATGTCGGGCTTGATATTGTGTTAGTCCTACATAGGATGTCAATTTTGGATTGAGTATCTTGGTTCTTGTTTTTTACTCTTTGCCCATTTTTGTTTTTGAACAGACCTCTATACAGAATGAAAATTTCTTCAGATTATTTGTAATCTTTTGTATTCACATATGCTGGGCTGCTGTAAACAAATTCCAGGCTGCAGAACTTCATAACTGGGACAATTGTGATTGGACTTAATTCCTTATTGGTTGCCATAAAAGTACTTCAATCATATCAGCAATTATATTGATCAATCAATCAATCAATCATATTGATAATCAGAGCAGCTCTTTGCACAGTGTCTGTGGTCATTTCACTAACGATGTCTCAAAAGACACATTGACTATTTTGTACAACGACTACTAGTTTTTAAGAAAGTCCCAGAAGAGTTTGTGACCTGTAAGCAACAGTAACACAATGGTAAGGATTTGTGTATCTAAACATCTAAACATAGAAAAGGTAATGTGTCGCACTAAGGTGTTACAACAGGTATGTCACTAGGCGATATGAATTTTTCATCTCCATTATATAACACCTAAAAAAACTATACAGAAAGCAGCTGCAAGTGTTGCGTCAAGCACAACAACTAGTGAAGCACAGAATGCTTTCAGGAATAAAGAAATTTGGAGAATCTCCTACCTATACCACTACTACCTTTTGGCTATGTTTATTGTGATATACAAAAGCCAGCTCTTATCTATTCAGAAGACCTGATTTTAACCCAAATGTCCATCAATGACAGACTGGATTAAGAAAATGTGGCACATATACGCCATGGAATACTATGCAGCCATGAAAAAGGATAAGTTCATGTCCTTTGTAGGGACATGGATGCAGCTGGAAACCATCATTCTCAGCAAACTATCGCAAGAACAGAAAACCAAACAATGCATGTTCTTACTCTTGGGTGGGAATTGAACAATGAGATCACTTGGACAAAGGAAGGGGAACGTCACACACCAGGGCCTGTCATGGGGTGAGGGTGGGGGGGAGGGATAGCATTAGGAGATATACCTAATGTAAATGACGAGTTGATGGGTACAGCACACAAACATGGCACATGTATACATATGTAACAAATATGCATGTTGTGCACATGTACCCTAGAACTTAAAGTATAATAAAAAATTAATTATTTAATTTAAAAATAAATAAATAAATAAGTAAAATGTTCAGAAATCTTACAAGCTACTTGATAGCTTGAAATAGGCCACAGTGGGAATATTCATACCATGGAAGTCAGCAAAGGCGACAAATTAGGGGCTTTTTTCAAAGAGGTCATAGTTAAATATTTACCAGCATCCTACTGAATATATGCTGAAATAACAAAGGTTTTCCCCTGGTGATAGAACTGCAAGTAGATAGGAAGAAAACAAGAAGAGTATAATGTAAAAAAAGGCCAAGAAAAGAGAGGCTTTTGAGTACTCAACTGTGGCAAATTAGGTTGAGCATATCTTTTGGTGTACTCATTTCTGTTGGGTATTTATCTAGGTATGACATTGCTGGCTCTTAGAATATGCATATTTTCAGTTCTAGTAGATATGTACTGCTAAGACATCTCCAATGTAGTTGCACCAGTTTGCACTTAAAGTAAAAGAATCTTTTCTTTATAGGTTTGCATGAGTTATTTTTATATTCTAGATATGAGTTCTTTTTCAGATCTATTACTGCAAATATTTTCCCCAGTGTGTGATTTGCCTTTTACTACTGTAATGGTGTCTTGGAGGCACAATTTTTTTTTTAATTTTAATGAGTCTAAATAATCAATCTCATTTATGATTAGTACATTTTATGTCCTGCTTAAAAAATGTTTGCCTGCTCTAAGTCATAAGGATATTTTGTCATGTTTCTCAAAGCTTTATTTTTTAATGTTTCATGATCCATCTGGAATTGATTATAAGTATGGCGTGATTTAGAGGTCAAGGTTTAACTTTTGGCTATCCAGGTGTTCCAGTTCTATTATAGCAGCTTTATTCATAGTGCCAAAAACTGAAAATAACCCACATAAATCACCCATGATGCATAAATCACCCAAACCACAATTTGGTTTGGGTTTGAGTTTGGGTTTGGTTTTGGTTTCGCTTGGTTTGGTTTGTTTGCCTTTGAAATAACTGTAACAGTTATGCAAAAATAAATTGTGGGATTTTCATACAATTTAATATTATTCCATAATGAAAATGAAAACAAAACTATTGCCCCATGCAACAATATGGATGGCTCCCCTAGACATGTTGAACCAAAGACGCTAGACTCTGAGGAGTGCCTACTTTAAGGTTCTATTTTTTTAAATAAGCAAGGTTAATATGTGATAAGAGAAGTAAGAACAGTAGTTACCACTAGGAAATGACTGGAAGCAGGCAAGGAGAAGACTTCCAGGCCACGGGTAATATTCTATAGATTTTCCTGAGTGGTGGCCATGCTGGTGTACTCAATTTGTAAAACTTTGTTGAGCAATATAAAATCCGCTTCTTAAAAAGCACTTAAAATCTGTACTTTTTACACTATATATGCTATATGTGTAAACTTAAAAATGTGCTTGCAACAAAAGATGCTGAGAGAGCAAGTGTAAAGGAAAATGTTCACTAGATTTAGCAAAAATAAAATTTTCTTCAAGGAGAGCAGTTCATTGGAGCAGTTTTAGGTCAGAGAGGATGAAGATAAGAGTGGGCAAAGGAGTGAATGAGAGACGAGTGAAAAAACACTTTCCCAAAAGTTTGTGAATAGGAGTAGTGAGGCAGCAAATGTATAAAAATATGATTTTCTTAGAAAGAAAGTGATGAAAGCATGTTATGCTAGAGAGAAAAAAATTTAATAGAGGAAAAAGACATTGAAGATACAATAGAAAGAGGTGTGAGGAATACCATTAAAATACAGGCAGACCTCACTTTGTTACACTTCAATTTATTGTGCTTTGCAGAGATTGTGGGGTATTTTTGTTTGTTTTTCTGCTGTTGTTGTTGTTGTTGTTTTTACAAATAGAAGGTTTGTGGCATCCCTACATCGAGCAGGTCTATGAGAACCATTTTTCTAACAATATGTGCTTGCTTTGTGTCTCTGTGCCACATTTTCATAATTCTTGCAATATTTCAAACTTTTTCAGCATTATTATTATATATGTTGTGGTGATCTGTGATCAGTGATTTAGGTTTTAGTATTGTAATTATTTGGGGGCACCAAGAACTATGCCATATAAGACAGCAAACCTAATCAATATGAATGTTTTGCATGTTTTGAATGCTCCAACAACCAGTAATTTTCTTGTCTCTCTCCTTTTCCTTGAATCTCCCTATTTCCTGAGACACAACCATTTGAAATTAGGCAAACTAATAGCCCTACAATGACCTTTACATGTTCAAGTGAAAGGAAGAGTTACACATCTCTCACTTTAAATCAGAAGCTAGAAATGATTAATCTGGGAGAGGTGAGGAAGTTGCAGAAGAGAAGTTTGAAGCTAGCAGAGCTTTGTTCATGAGGTTTAAGAAAAAGAAGCCATCTTTATAACACAAAAGTGCAAGGTGAAGCAACAAGTGCTGATGTAGAAACTGCAGCAAGTGGCCAGGTGCAGTGGCTCATGCCTGTAATCCCAGCACTTTGGGAGGCGGTGGCAGGCAGATCACCTGATGACAGGAGTTCAAGACCAGCCTGGCCAACATGGTGAAACCCCTCTCTACTAATAATACAAAAAATTAGCTGGGCATGGTGGCAGGCACCTGTAGTCCCAGCTACATGGGAGACTGAGGCAGGAGAATCGCTTGAATCTGGGAGATACAGGTTGCAGTGAGCCGAGATAGTGCCAGTGCACTCCAACCTGGGTGATAGAACAATACTCAGAAGAAAGAAAGAAAGAAGGAAGGAAGGAAGGAAGGAAGGAAGGAAGGAAGGAAGGAAGGAAGGAAGGAAGGAAGGAGGGAGGGAGGGAAGGAAGGAAGGAAGGAAGGAGGGAAGGAAGGAAGGAAGGGAGGAAGGGAGGGAGGGAGGGAGGGAAGGAAGGAAGGAAGGGGAAAGAAAGAAAGAGATAAAGAAAAAAGAAAGAAAAAAGAGAAAGAAAGAAAGAGAGAGAGAGAAATAGAAAGAAAGAGAGAAAGAGAAAGAAAGAGATAAAGGAGAGAGAGACAAGAAACTGCAGCAAGTTATCCAGAAGATCTAGCTAAGATCAATGATAAAGGTAGCTACACTAAATAACAGATTTTAAATGGAGACAAAACAGCCTTTTGTTATATTTAAGAAGATGTCATCTAGGACTTTCATAGCTAGAGGGGAGAGGTCAATGCCTGGCTTCAAAGTTTCAAAAAATTGGCATCTCATGCTACAGAGAAATTTTTAATGAAAGAGTTCATTGATTTTGCAAACTTCATTGTCTTTTTTCAGAAATTACAATAACCACCTTATCCTTCAATTCCACCACCGCATTGTCAGTCAACAGCCATCAACACTACTAAGACAAGATCCTCCACCAGCAAAATGATTGCAGCTCACTGAAGGCTTAAATGATCATTAGCATTTTTTAGCAATAAGTATTTTTAAATTAAGATATGTACATTGTTTTTTAGACCAATGCTATTGCATACTCAATAGGCAACAATATACGGTAAACATAACTTTTATATGTACTGGGAAACCAAAAAGTTTGTGTGACTTTTTAAAATAATGGTGGTCTTGAACCAAACCCACAATATCTCTGATGTATGTCTGTACCTCATACCATGGGAAAGGATGAGATCCAAGGGATAGATGAATAATTTAGTGTGTAATAACAAAGACACCACCTCCAATAATGCAAGAGAACAGGGTAAAACAATATGGGAGAATATATTGACAAATTGATGTTTTTCTTATTTGTTTTATTTGTTTGGATTATTTTTAGTTTGGGTTTTGTTATTTCAAATTTCAAATATTTTAAGTAGTATCCAACTGATGGCTTCTATTTTCTCTATGAGAGTTAGATATTCATTGAATGGGCAAAAGGTGGAGGCATTCAAAGAATGAGATCTTGAAAACTGGAGTAAGATGTGAATGCCTTCTCTCATCACTCCTATTCAACAGAGGAAGTCCTGACCCGTGTAATCAGGCAAGAGAAAGAAATAAAAGGCATCCAAATATGAAGAGAGGAAGTCAGACTATCCCTACTTGCAGATGAAATGATTCCATACCTAGAAAACCCTATCGACTCTATCCCCAAAGCTTCCTGATCTGATAAATAATTTCAGCAAAGTTTCAAGATACAAAATCAATGTACAAAAATAAGTAGCATTCGTATACACCAACAACATCTAAGCTGAGGGCCAAATCAAGAATGTAATCCTATTCACAATAGCCACAAAAATAATAAAATACTTAGGGATACAGCTAACCAGAGAGGCAAAAGATCTCTACAATGAGAACACAAAACACTGCTCAAAGAAATTAGAGATGACATAAATGAATGTAAACACATTTCATGTTCATGGACAGGAAGAGTTAATATAATTTAAATTGCCATATTGCTCAAAGCAGTTTACAGATTCAATGCTATTCCTATCAAACAACAATGACATTCTTCACAGAAGTAGAAAAAATAATTTTAAAATTCATACGGAACAAAAAAAGAGCCCGAATAGGCAAAGCAATTCTAAGAAAAAAGAACAAAGCTGGAGGCATCATATTATCTGACTTCAAACTATGTTACAAGGCTACAGTAGCCAAAACAGCATGTCCCTGGTACAAAAACAGACATGTAGACCAATGGAACAGAATAGAGAGCCCAGAAATAAAGACACACACCTACAACCATCTGACCTTTGATAAAGTCAACAAAAATGAGCAATAGTAAGAGAACTCCCTGTTCAATAAACAAGGCTGGGATAACTGGCTAGCCATATGAATAAGTTTAAAAATGAACCCCTTCCTTGCAACATACACAAAAATAAACTCAAGATAGATTAAATACTTAAATGTCAAACCTAAATTTATAAAATTCCTGGAAAGCAACATAGAAAATACCATCCTGGACACAGGAACTGGCAAAGACATGACGAAGATGCCAAAAGCAATTGCAACAACAACAAAATTGTCAAATTGAATCTAATTAAACTAAAGAACTTTTGCACAGCAAAAAAAAAACTATGGATAGAGTAAACATACAAACTACAGAATCAAAGAAAATATTTGCAAACTATGCACTCAATAAAAGTCTAATATACAGAACCTATAAGAAGGTTAAACAAATTTGCAAGTAAAAAACAAACAACTCCATTAAAAAGTGGGCAAATGACATGAATAGATATTTTTCAAAAGAAAACAGTCACAACCAACAAACATATGAAAAAATGCCCAACATTGCTAATCATGAAAGAAATGCAAATCAAAACCACGATGAGATACCATCTAGCACCAGTCAGAATGGCTATTGTTAAAAAGTCAAAAAATAAGAGATTCTGCCTAGGTTGCAGAGAAAAGGGAACACATATACACTGCTGGTGGAAATATAAATTAGTTCAGCCATTGTGGAAATCAGTGCAGTGATTCCTCAAAGACCTTAAAACAGAATTACCATTTGATCCAGCAATCTCATTATTGGGTGTATACCCAAAGGAATATAAGTCATTCTGCCAGAAAGACATATGCATGCATATGTTCATTGCAGCACTGTTCACAATAGCAAAGACATGTGATACACATAAATGCTCATCAATGGTAGATTGGATAAAGAAAATGTGGTATATATGCGGCATGAAATACTATGTTGCCATAAAAAAGAATGAGATAATGTCCTTTACAGAAACATGGATGGAGCTGGAAACCATTATTTTAAGCAAACTAATGCATGAACAGAAAAACAAATACAGCGTGTTCTCACTTACAAGCGGGAGCTAAACAATGAGAACACATAGACACAAAGAGAGGAACAGACACCAGGGATTACTTGAGGATGAAGGGTGGGAGAAGGGACAGATTCAAAAAACTACCTAGCAGGTACTATGCTTATTACCTTGGTAACAAATAATCTGTACATCAAACCCTCAAGATATGCAGTTTACCTATATAACAAACCCATACATGTACCCCTAAACCTGAAAAAAAGTTTACAAGGTAAAAGAGAGTTAGATCTTCATTTGAGTAATGGAAAGAAACATTTGGAGATTTTGATAGACTAGAGGAAAACTTGAGTCACTACAGAGGGTAAAGCAAGCTGGTGAGATAAATACAGTAAAGTTTGCCAGGCTATGTTAAGGGCTTAATGCAATGTTATAATAAAATCTCCTTCTCCTGAATTTTCTCAGTTTTGATATACCTAGCATGTAACTTATTATATGATATGAAGTAGAATATAAGCATTTCTTCTGTCTTCTTACTAGTGTTTAGCCGTGTTTCCCAACACATATACTTAACAATTCATCTTTTGCCCACTGATCTTAAATGATATACTAGGCATTTGTACACTTATAACTGCCTCTTTCTATTCTAATCCTTTGATCTGTTTATGCTCTAGTATATTGTTTAGAAGTTTATAATATTTTAATATCAAGCAAAACAAGTATTCCTTAATTATTCCCTTTTTGCAAATTTTTCAAATTTAATGTATAAAAAGGTACCCACACAATTACTTTCTAGTGCTAATAAAGTATTTTCCCTTGGCTTTTTATTTGATTCTTTCAGTGGGAATTTGATAAAAATTAGTGTCAAACACATGACTTCTTGATGTAGAGCTCAGTTATTTGATTCTGAACTCACTGTTTAACACTATTTTGCTTGTTTGTCATTTACATCAATATTTTTAACTTCCAAATGATCTGTTCCATTTGGTAATCTCTTGCCTTCTGATTTTCAGTTGAACCTAATCACTTAATTGAATTGTTTCTGTTTGATCTTCACAAAATACTGAAATTTATAAAATTATAGTCATTTTTTCTATCTCTTTGCTAGTCTCCTTGGCTTGATTATTTCATATAAACTACGGAGTAACTGCCAAGTTCCACTAAATTCAGGTAATACTTTATTGTATTCAGTATATAATTTGGGAATCATGAGAATTTTGTTATGTTGACCCTTCCCATCCATGAATATGGTATATCTTTTCAATCTTCCTCCTCCAACAAGCCTGCTGTTAGGGGTTCAAATGTGATACCCCAAAGACTGGTACTTTGTTATGCTGAGAAGTCTTAGAAGCTGCCCCAGAATTGAGGTCTCCCTAACGTTGTCAGGCCCTCACCCACACCTCCAAGCCCAGAAAAGTGCTTTCTTTGGAATTCTCTTATTTGACTAAGAAGAAATTTCTCCAAAAGAAATGCAATTGTCTTATATCCCTTCTCCAAGAATCCCATCAAATAACCAGGAAAGATCCACCACCAGAAAAGAAACTGGGAGTCATCATCACAACCATATAGGCTTTTCATCTATTCTTCTGAGAGAACTCATAGAGATTACATGAGGTAACTTTTTCTGCATAATAAGACACTTGTTCCATGTAGTTCTTCCTCTCACTTCCCTGTAACTTTTCCCATCCAGCAGCCAAAGAGAAACATGTAGTAACCATTGTCTTAGCACTGAGACTATTCATTCTCCCATTTCTCTCTCACTTATGAAGAGGTCATTTAAGTCTAAATGATCTGGTCCCTCTTTGAGTTCATACTTTGTATGATTCTCATACACAGGTGTCCACATAATAAACTTGTTATGCTTTTCTCTTGTTAACCTATTTTGTATTGTAAGGGTGTCAGTCATGATGCTTCACAATAAAGAGGAAAGGGATCACCGCCTTTCTGTCCCTACACTGCCCATACTACATTTAGTTTAATATACTGTTACAGTTTTGTTTTGTTGTGGTTTATTTTTATTTAATAATAATAATTATTATTATTATTATTATTATTATTATTATTTGAGACCAAGTTTTGCTGTTATCGCCCAGGCTGGAATGCAATGGCATGATCTCAGCTCACTGCAACCTCCACCTCCTGGGTTCAAGCAATTCTCCTGCCTCAGCCTCCCGAGTAACTGGGATTACAGGCATGTGCCACCATGCCCAGCTAATTTTTGTATTATTAGTACAGATAGGGTTTCACCATGTTGGACACGCTGGTCTCGAACTCCTGACCTTAAGTGATACACCTGCCTTGGCCTCCCAAAATGCTGGGGCTATAGGCATGAGCCACCATGCCCGGCCTGTGATTTATATTTTAACCAACTGCTTCTCAAACCTGTGAATCGTAATTTGATGTGGAATTCCTCAAAGGCCAAAATCCACAGAAGCACCACCTCTATAGATTCTAATTTAATAAATGTAGACTGAGCCATAACCATATTAATTTTCTTATAAGGAATTCTGATGCACAGTCAGGATTGAGAATATTTAGAATATCAGGAATGTAGAAACTAAGTTTAATAACATAGTATTTTCCTTTTTGGCTTTTCTCTACCTTTTAAAAAAGAGTACTGTATGTAATTTTTATTTATGTATTTTGACTCTTAATGTGAGTTCTTAGTGTTAATTTAAATTTCTGTTAAGCATCATTTTATTGCCCGCATAATATCCCATCTTGTGAATAAATGTAGCATAATTTACTTAAGTATTCTCTATAATTTCCCTGATTTCCTGTCATGATCAGAAACAATAATATTTCTACTTGGGGCAATAAAGAAAACAAAAACAAATAGCCCAAAATCTAAATATTTTATTATTTTCCACTACAGTGTTCTAGAATAGCTACCTTCATTGAATTCATACTTTACTATGTGGTATATAAATGAAACTTGTCTATATATTTAGTTTTACTTCCTAAATATTATACCAGTATAGATACATTTCATGAGATAGTCTTTGTTTCTAAGTGAAGCAGAAACTATGTTTAACTACTTAAGAAAACACTATAGATAAGTCGTTTGTTACAAAACTTCAAAAAGGAAATGTTTTACTCCTGTTAACATGAATAGAATATGTTCCCCTGTAACAATTTGTATTGAAATCATGTAAATATTTTAAATGCATGCTATGAAGTATAATGGAAAGATGAATCTATATATTCATTACTAGACGAAAATGAATTTGTAAATCATGGGATATTCATACAATATATAAAATGTGAAATTGCAGTTACAATACACTTGAAGCACACACAGCAACATAAATATGTATTAACAAAAGATGATCAGGTGATTAAAAGCAGTTTGCAAAATGATACATACTGTACAATTTATGTAAGACTTTTCAATACAAGAATAGTGCTATTTATTATATGTAAGCTAATATATATGAGATATAAGTATAAAAGAATATCTGATATGATTAAAACCCAATTCAGAAATGATTATCTCTGGGAAAGGAAGAAGGGGAATGCCAGCATGAAAGAGTACAAGTAGAACTTCAACTATATTAAAAATATGTATTCTTTCAAACAAAAAGAAAAATATTACCCAAACTTGCAAAATATTAAAAAAAGATACTGAGTGACAGCTTTATGAATATTTGTTAAGATAATTTCTTTACTTTGATATTTTTCAACATTTTGAAAAATAATCTGAATAACAATTCAAAGCACTGCATTTTAATGTTAATTTTACTGTCCCAGTTTGATCTGGAACACATTGCTTATCTTCTCTGTTCTCCAATTCTTTTGTCAGTAAAATGAAGATGTTAATATTTCTCCCTTTATCCAGATGGTAACTGGCTAAAAGCAACAATAACTATAAAGCACATCAAGTTCCACATATAATTAAAATACTTAAATCAAGAAAAAGAACTTTGTTCCCTCCAGTAAAGAACCTATGATCTACAAGAACAGAAGAAAAAAAGCAAAGGCCATGTAAGTTAAAAGTAATTCAATTTAGCTCTTTTTTGTTCTCTTTGCTAAAAAGTGAAACAAATGTTCTACTTACTGATTTTTTTAATTAGCAAGAAACATAAACTGATATCTAATAAATAAAATAAAATAATAAACTTTCATTTTGCATTTTTTCTAAGTAAGAGAAACAGAGTAAAAGGAGAAAGCAACACTTACAGGTGTTGCTTAGAGGCATGAAGAGAGGCCGATAGTTATGAAGGATGAAAGAATTAGATCACAGAAAAAATTGCTCATAGCTTCCACATGCCTCACATAAAAACATCTCCATTTCTTATTAAGTTGTTATTCCTGTGCTCTAATACAAGTAACCAGTCATGTTGTCTCCACCTTTACCGTGTCTTTAATCCATTGAGATTCTGTCCTTCCTAATGACTCATTTTATTTTTTAAGAACATGATTCTCCCTTTGACACTTCCTCATGAGCCCATATTATAACAAGTTCGATTGAATGGTCCCTCTATTTGACCGGCTGGTTGCAACCTCAACAGGAAGATCTTGTTGTCTGGTTCTCTGCTTGCACTAGGTGACTTCCTGTGCTCTGAGGCTAAGTGGTATTACTGACTATGCTTCATGGTCCAGTGAGACCACAAGCTGGGATCTGTCATCAGATGAGGCTGCTATGTAAAGGTTCCAAGTTACTACTTCTTGAATGTGTGAATGTTTTCTTTCATATCTCATGACACAGGTGGCCATGGCTGGAAAGACCAGAACCTAGAATCAGACTACACAGTAATTCAGGCAATAATCCCAGTTCAAGATGCCGATGAAACAATTAGTTTGGCAAACTAACTCTGGCATCAAGATGGTGTCAGCAATAGCATTTCCCAGGTAAGAGAACAGTATAAAGGGTTATTAAGTCCTAACAGGTGAACAGAAAGCAGAAATTAGAAACTCAGATGAATGATAATTGTCAATAAAAACAGATTAACCATGTCCTTAATCTATTGAGATTCTGCCTTTCCTATGAGCCCAGTTTATTTTTTAACAACATGATCCTGCGCTGACACTTCTTCTTGAGCCCCTATTATGACAACTTGCCCATTTTTTATTTTATTCATCAGAACACGGAGCACAGACAGCAATACCATTCAACCTCAGAGCACAGGAACTTACCCACCCCAACTAGAGAACCCAACAGCAAGGTCTGCCTGTTGAGGTTGCAACCAGCCAGTCACATAGAGTGACCATTCAACTTGATTTGTCTGAGACTATCTGAGTTTTATTATTGAGAGTGCTCCCTTTCACTCCTGGAAGTGTCATGGTTTGGACAATTAATTATATTGTCACCTTCAGGTTGTTGCCATTATGGACTTCTACATCTATGTTTCATTTTTACAGCTATAGTTGTTAGTGTGATATCAATTTGCAACCATATATAAACAGCAGATTAAGTTAATCAATTCAAATGCTTAGTGTGACCATCTATGGAAGATTTATTGCCCTAGTTTAAAAATAGTATAAGAAAATGAAAGCTACTAATACAACAAAAGAAATAGAAATTACTGCAATTAGAAGTAAGAATTTCCAGATGCAAAAATGAGTAAAGAAAAAGAAACAACAGAAAGTGATGTCAGCAAGATAGTAAAATAGGAGTTCACAAGCTTCACTCCCCACCCACAGAAATCTAGCTAGCAATTATCCACAGGGAAGAAGACCATTATAAACATACCAGAACCCAGAAGTAAGGCTGACAGACACCTCCTTGGACCACAGAATTGAGAAAAGTCATAATCGGACAGTGAGAAGAATAGTTTTTATTGACTTTTCTGCCCACCCCCACCCCCATATGAGCATGGTGCTATACACAAAGGGTTACCTTAGGCTCATGGTTTCTGCAGTGGGAGAGGCGAGTTGGGGAAAGACATTCTGCTTTCTCACTATTCTGGGACCCTTTGCAGGAGGCTTTCCTCTGCCTCACCCCATGGGAAATGTTCAGGAATGCCATCAGGCTAGACAACCGGGAGTACGTTGGAGACAAAGAAAAGGGGTTCATACCAACCAGTGCAGGAATTATGGTAGTTGCTCTGCATTCCAGCCAACAGAGGCATCACATCAGAGAAACTAACCATCAGTATCACTATAGAAAACATGGCACAGATGCAAAACAACAGTACTTCCCAGTCAGGGAAGACAACTTGCAACTCTAACCAATCAGAGATGGTTACAGAGCCCAGCTAGCAGCCTCACCTAATAACAGAGCCCAGTCAGTGGTCTCACTGGACCACAGAGCACAGCCAGCAACACTGTTCGATATCAGAGCACAGGAAGTGACTCGGCCCAGCTAGAAAACCCAACTAAGATCTGCCTGTCCAGGGTTGCAAACAGCTAGCCCATCCATAATGCCAATCTAGCCTAAATAGTAAAGGTCTATCACTACCAAAGAACACATGCAGAGGACAGGAAAGGTGGCCATCTCCTCAAATGCACAATTATCAACATAAGAACACAAGGATTATTTAAAATTAAAGGACATATGATACCACTGACAAAAATAAAAGGGTCAATAATGGACCCATAAAAAAAGATCTATGAAATGACTAACGAAGAATTTAAAATAATACTTTTAAAGAAATTCAGGGAGCTGCAAGAACTATGGATAGAAAATTAAATAAAATTTGGAAATAAATTCATGAACAAAATGGGAAATTTGACAAAGAAATAGAAACAATTAAAATTATAAATACTAGAAATAACACAATAACTCTACTGAAAATTTCAGTAGAAAGCTTCAGCAGCAGATTTGATCAAGAAGAAGAATCAGTGAGCTTAAAGACACAACATTGGAATTATTCAATCAGAAAAGCAAAAAGTAAAAAGAATGAAAAAATGAATAAATCTTCTGGGATTTATGGGATAACATGGAAAGAATTTATGGGATAACATGAAAATGTTAAAGTCATTAGAGTTAAAGAGGAAGTAGAGAAAGAGAGATAGAAAGTGCACTTAAAGAATAATAGCAGAACACTTTGAGAGGCCAAGGTGGGAAGATCATGAGGTCAGGAGACGGAGACCATCCTGGCTAACACGGTGAAACCCCATCTCTTTTTAAAAATACAAAACATTAGCCAGGTGTGGTGGCACATGCCTGTAGTCCCAGTTACTTGGGAGGCTGAGGCAGAAGAATGGCATGAACCCGGAAGGTGGAGGCTGCAGTGAGCCGAGATTGTGCCATTGTACTCCAACCTGGCCAACAGAGTGAGACTCTGTCTCAAAAACAAGAATAATAGCAGAAAACCTTTCAAGCGTGGAGAAAAACATAAATATTCCTGTACAGGAACATGAAAGGACATTAATCAGATCCAATCCAAATAAGACATCCTCATGATGTATTATCTCAAAACTGTCAAAAATTAAAGACAAAAACAGGATCCTGAAGGCAGCAAAAGAAAAGAAACAAATAATACAAAAAGGAGTTCCAATACATCTGGAAGCAAGATTTTTGCCAGAAATCTTACAGGCCAGGAGGGAGTGGGATGACATATACAAAGTGCTAATACAAAAAAAAAAAAAAAAAAAAGGAAAAGAAAACTGTCAACCAAGAATACTGTATCCAGCAAACCTGTCATTCAAAAATGAAGAAGACATTAAAGATTCTCAGACAAACAAAAGCTGAAAGAGTTCATCACTCCTAGATCTGTATTACAAGAAATGATAAGGGAGTTCTTCTAGCTGAAATAAAAGGATAGTAATGAGTAACACTATTTTTATATTTTTATTTTTATATTTATCTAAAAATACAAAACTCATTGGTAAAAGCACTGAGTCAAATTTAGAATAATACTGTAAAGATAGTGTGTAAAATGCTTATATCTTCAGTATCAAGTTTGAAAGACTATTTTTAAATTATTACAATAATTTGTTAAAGAATATGAAGTACAAAGAGTAAATTGTGATGTCAAAAATCATAATAGGAGATAGTGGAGTAAAATGTACAGGATTTTTTCTATCAAAGTTAAATTGCTGTCAGCTTAAAATAGGATGTTTTTGGTAAGCTTCATGGTAACTACAAAACTAAAATCTATTGTGGATGCACAAAAAAATAGAAAGCAAGGAATCAAAACATATTATTAGAGAAGAATCACTTAACTGCAAAGAAAGACAGTAAGAGAGGATGAAAGGAAGAAAGAATCTACAAAAGTAAAATCTAAAAAATAATTAGCAAAATGACAGTAGTAAGTCCTTCCTTATCAGCAATTACCTTTGATGTAAATTGTTTAAATTCTCCAATTAAAAGACATAGGGTAGCTAAATGGATTAAAATAAACAAGACTCAACAATTTACTGCCTATAAGTGATTCACTTTACTGTAAGGATACTACTATGGTTTAGCTCTGTGTCCGCACCCAAATCTCATGTTGAATTGTAATGCCCACGTGTCAGAGGAGGGACCTGGTAGTGGGTGATTGAATCATGGGGGCAGATTTCCCCCATGCTGTTCTCCTAATAGTGAGTAAGTTCCCAAAAGATCTGATGGTTTATAAGTGTGGCACTTCCCCCGATGCTCTCACTCTCCTGCCACTTTGCTTCCCCATCACTTTCTGCCATGATTATAAGTTTCCTGGGGCCTCCCTAGTCATGCAGAACTGTGAGTCAGTTAAATCTCTTTTCTTTATAAATTACCTAGTCTCAGGTAGTTCTTTTTTTGTTTGTTTTTGAGACAGCCTTGCTCTGTCTCCCAGGCTGGAGTGCAGTGGTATAATCTTGACTCACGGCAACCTCCACCTCCTAGGTTCAAGCGATTCTCCTGCTTCAGCCTCCCGAGTAGCTAGGACTACAGGCATATGCCACTACACCCAGCTAATATTTGTATTTCTGGTAGAGACAGGGTTTCACCATGTTGGCCAGGCTTGTCTTGAACTCCTGGCCTCAAGTGATCTTCCCACCTTGGTCTCCCAAAGTGCAGGGATTGCAGGTGTGAGCCACTGTGCCCAGCCAGTCTCAGGTAGTTCTTTGTAGCAGTGTGAAAACAGACTAATACAGATATACACAGACTGAAAGTGAAGGAATGGAAAAAGATATTTATTACAAATGGATACCAAAACAGAGCAGAAGTAGCTATATTTATGTCAGATAAAGTTTAAGCTAAAAACTATAAAAAGCAACAAAGAAGGTCACTATGTAAAAACAAAAGGGTCAATTCAGCAAGAGGACATAACAATTATAAATACATACACTCCCAACATGGAAACATCTAAATATGTAAGGAAATTTTAATAGATCTGAAAGGAGAAATAGACTACAATGTAATATTGGTAGATAATTTTGACACCCACTTTCAGCAATAGACAGATCATCCAGGCAGAAAATCAACAAGGAAACATCAGACTTAAACTGTACTCTAGATCAAATGGACACAGCAGACAGATACAGCTGAAGAATATATATCCTTCTCAGTTTAATATGTTTCTCAGTTTCACATGGCACATACTCCAGTATACATTATACATTAGGTCATAAGACAAGTCTTAACAAATATAAAAAGAATAAAATTATATCAAGTATCTTTTCTCACCACAGTAATATAAGACTAGAAATCAATAGCAGGAGGAACTTCAGAAAATTCATAAATATATCAAAATTAAACAGCATGCTCTGAACAATCAATGGATCAATAAAGAAATTAAAATGGAAATGTAAAACTTTCTTGAGACAAGTGAAAATGGAAATAAAACATACCAAAACCTATGGGATACAACAAAAACAATTCTAAGAAAAAAGGATTATTATAATAACTATAATAATTATACTACTAAATATCTACATCAAAAAAGGAAAGTACTCAAACATCCTAATATTACACCTGCAGGAACTAGACAAACAAAAACAAAGACCAAAATTAGCAGAAGGGAAAAAATGATAATGATAAGAACAGGAATAAATGAAACAGAGACTAGAAAAACAACATAAAATATTAATGAAATGAAGAGTTGATTTTTAAAAAAGATAAAACTGACAAATCTTTAGTTAGACTAAGTAAAAAAAAAAGGGAAGGCTCAAATAAAATCAGAGATTTAAAAAAGGAAGCATTACAACTAACACCACAGAAATGAAAAGAATTATAATAAACTATTATGAACAATTACATGCCAACAAACTGGATGACCTAGAAGAAATAGATAAATTCCTGGACACATATAACCTAACAAGACTGAAGTTTGAAGAAACAGAAAATCTGAAAACATCAATAATGAGTTAGGAGATGTATTAAATCAGTAATAAATAGTCTCCCATCAAGGAGAAGCCCAGGACCTGATGGTGTCATGGCTCAATTCTACCAAACATTTAAAGAAATAATACTAATTCTCCTCAAGCTCTTCAAAAAATTAAAGAGAAGATACTACTTCCAAACTCATTTTACAAGGCCAGCATTACCCTGATGCCAAAAGCAGATAAAGACTCAACAAAAAAAGAAAACTACCACCCAACATCCCTGATGAACATAGATGCAAAAATCTTCAACATACTAGCAAACCAAATTCAACAATACATTAAAAAGATCAGTCACCATTATCAAGTAGGATTTATTCTAAGGAATAAAGGGTGTTTCAACATATGCAAATCAATAAATGTTATACATCACATTAACAGAATCAAGAACAAAAACAATATGAGCATCTCAATTGATGCAGAAAAGGCATTTGACAAAATTTAACATCCCTTTGTGATAAAACTCTCAACAAATTAAGTGTAGAAGGAATGTGTCTCAACACAATATGGGCCATATATGAAAAACCCACAAGTAACATCATACTGAACGGGAAATAGTTGAAAATATTTCCTTTATTTTATTTTTTTTTATTATTATACTTTAAGTTCTAGGGTGCATGTGCACAATGTGCAGGTTTGTTACATATGTATACTTGTGCCACGTTGGTGTGCTGCACCCATCAACTTGTCAGCACTCATCAACTCGTCATTTACGTCAGGTATAACTCCCAATGAAATCCCTCCCCTCTCCCCCCTCCCCATGATAGGCCCCGGTGTGTGATGTTCCCCTTCCTGAGTCCAAGTGATCTCATTGTTCAGTTCCCACCTATGAGTGAGAACATGCGGTGTTTGGTTTTCTGTTCTTGCAATAGTTTGCTGAGAATGATGGTTTCCAGCTGCATCCATGTCCCTACAAAGGACACAAACTCATCCTTTTTTATGGCTGCATAGTATTCCATGGTGTATATGTGCCACATTTTCTTAATCCAATCCACTCTGTCACAGATGGACATTTGAGTTGATTCCAAGTCTTTGCTATTGTGAATAGTGCCACAATAAACACACGTGTGCATGTGTCTTTATAGCAGCATGATTTATAATCCTTTGGGTATATCCCCAGTAATGGGATGGCTGGATCATATGGTACTTCTAGTTCTAGATCCTTGAGGAATCGCCATACTGTTTTCCATAATGGTTGACTAGTTTACAATCCCACCAACACTGTAAAAGTCTTTCTATTTCTCCACATCCTCTCCAGCACCTGTTGTTTCCTGACTTTTGAATGATCACCATTCTAACTGGTGTGAGATGGTATCTCATTGTGGTTTTGATTTGCATTTCTCTGATGGCCAGTGATGATGAGCATTTTTTCATATGTCTGTTGGCTGTATGCATGTCTTCTTTTGAGAAATATCTGTTTATATCCTTTGCCCACTTTTTGATGGGGTTGTTTGTTTTTTTCTTGTAAATTTGTTTGAGTTCTTTGTAGATTCTGGATATTAGTCCTTTGTCAGATGAGTAGATTGCAAAAATTTTCTCCCATTCTGTAGGTTTCCTGTTCACTCTGATGGTAGTTTCTTTTGCTGTGCAGAAGCGCTTTAGTTTAATTAGATCCCGTTTGTCAATTTTGGCTTTTGTTGCCGTTGCTTTTGGTGTTTTAGACATAAAGTCCTTGCCCATGCCTATGTCCTGAATGGTATTACCTAGGTTTTCTTCTAGGGTTTTTATAGTATTAAGTCTAACATTTGAAAACATTTCCTTTAAAACCTAGAGTAAGATAAGGATGCCCGTCTCACCACTTTAATTCAATACAGTACTGGAAGTTCTAGACAGAGTAATTAGTCAGAAGAAAGAAATCAAAGGTATTCAAATTGGAAAGGAAGAACTGAAATTGTCCCTATTTGTAGATGGCATGATCTTACACACAGAAAACCCTAAAGACTCTACCAGAAAAACTGTTAGAACTAATAAATAAATAAGTTAAGTTGCAGAATACAAAATCAACATACAAAAATCATTAGCATTTCTATATACTAATAGCAATCAATCTGAAAAAATAAATCAAGAAAATCTCATTTACAATACCTATAAACAGTAAGATACTTGGTAATAAATTTAACCAAGAATACACTGAAAACTATGAAACACTGATGAAAGAAACTGAAGAAGACACCAGTAAGTGGAAGGCTATCTTGTGTTTATGGATTGAAATTAATCTTTTCAAAATGTCTATGCTACCCAAAGTTACCTACAGATTCAATGCAATTCACATCAAAATATCAATGATATTCTTCTCAGCAATGTAAAAAAAAAAAATTCTAAAATTATATGAAACCATAAAAGACCCAAAATAGCCAAAGGAATCTTATGTAAAAAGAACAAACCTGGAGGCATCATACTCCCTCACTTTGGAATATATTACAAAGCAACTGTAAACAAAACAGCATGTTACTGGCATAAAAACAGACACTTAAACTGGTAGAATAGAACACGCAGCCCAGAAATAAATCCATTGATTTACAGCCAGTTGATATTTTACAAAGATGCCAAGTACACACAGTGTAGAAAGGACAGGTTTTTCAATAAATGGTGTTGGGAAAACTGGATATCCACATGCAGAAGAATGAAATTAGACCCTTATCTCATACCACACACAAAATCAAATCAAAATGGATTAAATACCTAAATATAAGACCTGAAACAGTAAAACTGTAGAAGAAAACATAAGCAAAAACCTCCATGACATTGGTGTGTATGCTGATAAATATTGAACATCGACTTGATTGGATTGAAGAATGCAAAGTATTGTTCTTGGGTATGTCTGTGAGGGTGTTGCCAAAGAAGATTAACATTTAAGTCAGTGGACTTGGAAAGGCAGACCCACCTTCAATCTGGGTGGGCACCATCTAATCAGCTGCCAGCATGACTAGAATAAAGCAGACAGAAGAAAATGGAAGGACCAGACTTGCCGAGACTTCTGGCCTTTATCTTTTTCCCATGCTGTGTGCTTCCTGCCCTCAAACATCAGATTCCAAGTTCTTCAGCTTTGGACTCTTGGACTTACACCAGTGGTTTGCCATGGGCTCTCCGGACTTCAGCCACAGACTTAAGGCTGCATTGTTGGCTTCCCTAATCTTGAGGGTTTAGGACTCAAACTGACTTTCCTGCTCCTCAGCTTACAGATAGCCTACTGTGGGACTTCACCTTGTGATCATGTGAGTCAATATTCCTTAATAAACTCTCCTTCATATATACATCTATCCTATTAGTTCTGTCCCTTTAGAAAACCCTAATATAGTGTGGGCGATGATTTTTTAAAATATGACCCTTACAGCACAGGCAACAAAAGCAAAAATAGACAAATGGGATTATATGAAAGAAAAAACTTTCACACAGCCAAGGAAACAATCAACAGAATGAAGAAACAACACGCAGAATGGGAGAAAATATTTGGAATCTATTCATCTGACAAGAAATTGATAACCAGAATAGAAAAGGTGTTCAAACAAATAAATAACAAATAATAATAATAATAATTACTATTATTATTATAATCTAATTTTAAAATGGCCAAAATATCTCAATATACAATTCTCAAAAGACAACATACAAATGGCCAACAGGTATATTTAAAAATGCTCAATTTCACTAATCATCAGGGAAATGCAAATTAAAATCACAATGAGTTATCAACTAAAGCCTATTAGAATGGTTATTATCAAAATGACGGGAGATAACAAGCATTGGCAAGGATTTCAAGAAAAGAGAGCCCTTGTACACTGCTAGTCGGAATGCAAATTAGCACAGCTATTATGTAAAAAAGTATAGAGATTCATCAAAAAATTAAAAATAGAACTACCGTATGACCCAACATTCCCACTACTAGGTATATGTCCAAATGATATGAAATTAGTATATCAAAGATATATCTGTACTCCCACATTTATTGCAAAACTACTGACAATAGCCAAGATATGGTGTCAACTTAAGTGTCCATCAATGAATGAGTAGATAAATGTGGTATTTATACATAATGGAATACCATTCAGCCATAATAAAGAAGGAAATCATAATAATTGTGACAACATGGATGAATCTAGAGAACATTATGTTAAGTGAAGCAAGCCAGATACAGAAAGGCAAATATCACATAATCTCACTCATACGTGGAATATAAAACAGCTGATCTTATAGAAGAAGAGAGGAGAATGCTGGTTATGAAAACCTAGCGTTCACTGGGGGAGGGAAAAGTGGAGAAATGTTGATCAAAGAACACATATTTATAGTTAGATAAAAAGAATTAAGTGCCAGAGATCTATTGAACAGCATGGTGACTATCATTACTGATGATATATTGTATTTTTCAAAAATGTTAAGAAGATGTATTTTGTGTTCTTGCCCACAAAAATGATAACTATGTGAGGTAATACATTCATTAATTACCTAGATTTAACCATTCTATAATGTACATATACTTCAAAACATCATACATACACAGATAAATACATACTATTTTATATGTTAATTTTACAAATAAATAAATTTGGGAGAAATAAAACAATAGAACTAAGATGAAAGTTAGAATCCAGATATACTCATTTAACAATGACTCAGCATGCTTATTTAATTGGTTAGACCTATCTCAGCATCTCATTCATAACACATGAGTTCCAGATCTCAACAAAATCTCACTAACTTAGATATTCTGGGAAATCTTCTATGGTATCTCATATGAGTTCATAATCAGTTCTATCAGCTATCAAATGATGTCTGCCTTGATCTGCTCCGCACCTCTTGGAGATGGCCTCCTCACCACTGCCAATCAAGTGGTACACACTTGACAACATTTGTATTCCACTCAGAAACACTATCTCGTAATACGTCAATGCTGTAAACACTATCTCTACAAGCGTTGCTATCTCCACGACATTCTTCAGTGCACCCACGCCACATTTTGAGCAAACAAATTTGGGGAAAACTCTCCTTTTTATCACACTTCTTTTCACAAATATTTATTATTAATAGCACTGTCCTGGCCACTAGGGCTACAGTGGTTTGCAAATAGGGTCATGGTAACTGCTTATAAAGCATTTACAGTTTAGTGAGGAAGCACATCTGACACATATTAATGTTTACAGTATACCAGGAATTATGCTAAGTACTTTACATTTTCTCCTTTATCATCACAAGGCTACAAGGTAGGCATTTTTATTATCACCATTATATTGGATGTTGTCGTAGGCTAAATAACAGCCATTCAAAGATACCAGGTATCAGGTCTTAATTCTTACAACTGTGACCAAAACACGAGGGATTCGGTCTAGGTCCTGGGGCTCACCATACAGAAAGCCAATCACTGAGATGACAATTATTGCCAAGAAAGAAGGCTTTAATTGGGTGCTGTAGTCAAGGAGATGGGAGCTCAGTCTCAAATCCATCTCCCTGACTAAAACTAGGGGTTTATATAGCAGAAAAGAAATGCAAGTGTACAAGAAACAAGAATTAGGGAGGGGAAAAGAAGCAATCATGATAAATGAGGGATCTGGCATCTCATTGTCTGGATGTGATGATCTGGTGAGTTTCCGTTTTTTGATGCTCTGAAAGGCCTGAAGATTTCCTGAGGAAGGAATTCAGTTAAAACAAACGTAAGTTTCAAACTTTAAGACCAGAAGGGTCAACCTCGAATATTTATCAAAAAAACTATCTATGGGACTATTCGGGTCAGCTTCAAAACCTGTAAATATTATCTTCATAAAGAAAAAGAGTATTTGTATATGTGATTAAGCCAAGGATCTTAACTTCATAGGAAGATTATCCTAGATTATCTGTGTGGGTCCTAAATCCAATCACATATGTCTCGTTTTTAAGAGAGAGGCAGAGGGAAATTTCAGCGAGAGAGAGAGAGAAAAGAATGTGAAGACAAAGGAAAAGATTGGAGTGATGCAGTCACAAGCCAAGGACCTCCAATCAGCAGTCACCCCAGAAGCTAGAAAAGGCAAGAAACAAATTCTCACCCAGAGCCTCCAAAGGGAGCATAGCCCCACTGACACCTTGATATTAGAATTCTGGAGGCCAGAATTATGAAACAATAAATTTCTGTTATTTAAACCACCAAGTGTGTGATGATTTGTTATGGCAGCTAAAGAACTAATACAGATGGGAAACTGAAGCTTGGAAAGTAATTTGTCCATAGTCACAAAGCTAGAAATGTGCAGATCTGGGGTTTAAACTCAAGGAAGATGTCTCCAGAGCTTTCTCTTAGACACCTAGCTGAGGCATTTTACCAAAAATATCTTCTGGGCACCGAATTCATGATGTCTGTTCCCAAATCTCAAAGAATGTTTCATAAAAAGAGTTGCTTCCAGCAGCACTTTTCTTCCTATAGTTCAGGTAGAAATTCTTGGAGTTGACTAATGAATAGAGACAGCTGTCTTCAACATTCTTCATGTTTCTTCCTTTCTGCATCCTCTGTGCCTCTCTACTTCATCTGTCCTCTCCCCTCTCCATCAAGAAAAAGTCCTTATGAACCCAGACTTTTGTGGATCAACTCCCAGTGGAACCACCAATACTCCTATAATTAGGTAGAAGAATGAGTTCAAAGAATAATGCCCTAAATTTATGTTACATATCAAAAATCTCTAAAATAATAAATTCCACAGGTAGTTAAAATTGAGTTAACAAGGGAAATGGAAGACAGGAGATAGAAAAATTCTCAAAGGAAACTAAGCTATTCTCTGAATTCTTTACTCAACTTATTTTACATGTTTATGCATTTCCAAAATATGCAAGATCTCACTTGTGATGCAATTATTCTGCCACTTCCATCTGCACTTTTCAATTGAGTAAATTGACCATTTCTTTAAAAAAGCATTGCTGAAATATGCATTATACAGAAATGTTTCTGAGAAAATGTTAGACAACTGAGAATCACTTTTGTGTTGTTGCTAACACAGAACTGATATGAGGCATCTCTAGAGAGTAACAGATTCAATTTTGTGAAACATTAGGTAAGCAAGAAATGGTTCAGTGTTTCAAAATGTGAAGAGAAGGATTTCATTTTACTTCATCTTGGGCATTGAACTCAGTAGACCTGTCTGATTGCTTCTGAATGCAATGTTGCAGCAAGTAAGAGTTACCTTTTTATTTCATACATCATTTATAAATTCTACTGCAATTCTACAGAGCCAATACATATTATTCTTCCAAACCAAAGAAGCAGCATCCTGATTTTGTTACCCCTACTGGTTACTGGAACTTCTGTTTAAGCACAAATAACTTACATCTTGAGCACTTTAAATCACTATCAGGCAGTTATATCTTCCCTTGGATGCTCTTTTTACTGCATCCCTATGTCCTTTATTCTCATACCCCCTAATTCTGGTGTTTCCTCAAGTTTAATCTATTTTTCCTGTCTTCTCTATCTATACACTTGCTCTTCCTTGTAACCACAATGATGTTGATAACCTCCAGTATCATCTGTACTCAAAAAAAAAAAAAAAAACTCTTCTACCTAAATTTTTTAAAACATTAACAAGAAGAAAGAATTCAAGGTATCTTTAACAGAATACCTATATATGTGTAGATATATGTGTGTGTATATATATATGTTGAGCATCCTTAATCTGAACATTCAAAATCCAAAATACTCTAAAATCCAAAACTTTTGAGCATCAACATAATGCCACAAGTGGAAATTTTCACATCTGATACCTTTGCTTTCTAATGGTTCAAGGTATACAAACTTGGTTCCATGAACAAAATTATTTTAATTATACAAAATTATCTGTAGCCTATATGTGTATGGTGTATATAAAACATAAATGCATTTTATGTTTAGACTTGAGTCCTATACCCCAAGTTATCCCATCATGTATATGCAAATATTCCAAAACCCAAAATTCAAAACACTTCCGGTCCTAAGCATTTTAGATAAGGGATACTATTATATATCCATCATGTTGCAAAACTCAGAAGCCACTATTGCCATTGTACTCTGGTTGTACACTGTGTTGACCCAGTGGTGACCCAGCATGATTGTATATCTGGAAAGCCCAGAGAATTCGCTAAAAAATTATTTACAATAATAAAATAATTTAGCAAAATGACTGAGTGAAATTAAAACAAAGAAAATGTAGTTTCTATGTAACACTAATTGGCATATGAAATGTGAAAAATATCCAATTTAAAATTGCAATTTTGAAATATTAAATACCTAGGATCAAACCTAATATTAAAGGGCAATATGAGACTTCTAGTTTCCAGTCCAGTATGTAAGGAACTTAGAAGTTGTTGCTGCATTCTGACAACAAATGAAAAGCTAAACAAACGGAAAATCAATAATTATTCTTAGACCCATCAGACAAGTGAGGTCATAGAACAAATGGCTTTCCCAAAAATTGGAGAGAGAGACAGGGAGAATGACAATATACTGGAGCAGAAACTCACAAGCAGAAACTTCCCCTAGGGACCAGTACCAGGGTAGGAAAACCTACACTGTCACTGACAAATTGATGGAGGCTTAGTATGAAAACACCTGAGAGATTAAAAATTACAGGGAGGCCTAGACATTGTAGGTACCCACACTTTTGTGAGTTTCCCTCCAAGAGTTTGATCAGGTTCTCATGGTAAATATCAGAGAAAAATTCCCTTATGCTTCCATTGGCAGGAAAGGAGAAAAAAAGTATTTTGAAAGAGGGGGCAGGGATAGCATTAGGAGATATACCTAATGTAAATGATGAGTTAATAGGTGCAGCACACCAACATGGCACATGTATATATATGTAACAAACCTGCACATTGTGCACATGTACCCTAGAACAAAAAGTATAATAAAAAATAAGAAAGACACCAAAGCATTCTGTCAGTAACAATAACTGCCTTCAAGAGAAATTATTTTACTAAAACCTAACCTCTTGGGTTTTATCAAAGCCTAACTGACCAGGGTAAAGGAAAATACCCAATTCTAGCCCATTCTAGTAATCCTTTCTTATTTAAAGGGGTTGGAAGAGGATTGAGAAGCACTGGTGAAATTGACAGCACAGGTGCATAGGCTTACTAAGAAAGTGAGACCTAATTATAAGACTATAAAATGCCTTTCCTCATGCCTTACCATACACCACCGAAGGCTTATTTACTGGAGTTCCTCTTATGTAATACATTCTGTCTGGCTTTCAACAAAAATTATAAAGCATACTAAAAGGCAAAAGGCACAGATTAAAGAGATAGAGCAAGCACCAGAACTAGACTAACATATGGCAGAGATGTTGGAGTTAGCAGGAATTTAAAACAACTAAGGTTAATAACGCTAAGGGCTCTAATGAAAAAGGTAAATAACGTGTAAGAACAGATGGGTAATATAAGTAAAGAGATAGAGATTCTAACACAGAATCAAAAAGAAATGCTAGTGATTAAAGACACTCTAAAGGAAATGAAGAATGTCTTTGATGAGCTCACTTATAGTTGAACATAGTTGAGGAAAGAATCTCTGAGCTTTGAGAATACATTAATAAAAGCTTCCAAAACTGAAAAGTAAAGAAAAAAAAGGAATGAGAAAAAGAGATTACAATATCCAAGAACTGTGAGACAACTACAAAAGGTGTAACATAAATGTAAAGGGAATACCAGGAGACGAAAGATTAAAAGGAACAAAAGAAATATTTGAGACAAAAACAACTGACAATTTCCCCCAAATTAATGGCAGAGCCCAAACCACCAATCTAGGAACCTCAAAGAACACCCGGCAAGATAAATGCCAAAAAAAACTAAACCCAGTCATATCATATACAAACCGCATAACATTAAAGAAAAATTCTTAAAAGAAGCCACAGGGGAAAAAACATCTTACCTATAATATAAAAGCAAGAATAAAAATTCCATTCAGCTTCTCAGATACCATGTGCAATGGGCTGAATGTTTATGTTACTTCAAAATTCATATTGACATAGTATCCCCTTAAGTAATGTTACCAGGAGGTAAAAAAAAAAAAAAAAAAAAAAAAAAAAACACAGATCTCTCACCTCATCTGTCATATGAAGTAACAGTGAGAAGATGGCTGCCTAAGAGGAAATAGGCCCTCACCTAACTCCATATCTGCTGTCACCTTGATCTTCGACCTTCCAGCCTTCAGAATTGTCAGAAATAAATGTCTGTTGTTTATAAACCACACAGTCTGTGGTAGTTTGTTATAGAAACTCAAACAAATTAAGATAGCATGCAAATGAGAAGAGGATGCAGTGTAACATTAGAGCATTGAGAGAAAAAAACACCAACTTAAAATTCAGTACCCTGAAAAATTACATTTCAAACATCAAGGAGAAATAAACATGTTCTCAAACAAAATTTAAAAAGAGGAAATTTTTGTAGTGCTCTGGCCTGCAACAAATGTTTTAAAAAGTTCTTCAGAGAGAAGGAAAATAATATAAGCCAAAAACCCAGATCCAAGTAAAGAACAAAAGTAGATTGGAGAAGAAATAAGTGAGGGCAAAGGGGGGTGGAGCAAGATGGCCAAATAGGAACAGCTCCAGTCTCCAGCTCCCAGCACGAGCAACACAGAAGACGGGTGATTTCTGCATTTTCAACTGAGGTACTGGGTTCATCTCACTAGGGAGGGCGGGACATTCAGTGTTGCTCAGCTGCTGCAGCCCGACCAGTGAGAGCTGAAGCAGGGCCAGGCATCACCTCACCTGAGAAGTGCAAGGGGGAAGGGAATCCCTTTTCCTAGCCAGGGGAACTAAGACACACAACACCTGGAAAATTGGGTAACTCCCACCTCAATATTGCCCTTTACCAAGGGTCTTAGCAAATGGCACACCAGGAGATTATATCCCACACCTGGCCAGGAGAGTCCCAAGCCCACGGAGCCTCCCTCATTGCTAGCACAGCAGTCTGCGATCTAATGGCAAGGCAGCAGCGAGGCTGGGGGAGGGGCGCCCACCATTGCTGAGGCTTAAGTATGTAAACAAAGCCCCTGGGAAGCTCGAACTGGGTGGAGCCCACAGCCTGCCTGTCAAGGAGGCCTGCCTGTCTCTGTAGACTCCACCTCTGGGGACAGGGCACAGCTAAACAACAACAAAAAAAGCAGGAGAAACCTTTGCAGACGCAAACGACTCTGTCTGACAGCTTTGAAGAGAGCAGTGGATCTCCCAACACGGAGGTTGAGATCTGAGAACTGACAGACTGCTTGCTCAAGTGGGTCCCTGACCCCTGAGTAGCCTAACTAGGAGACATCCCCCACTAGGGGCAGACCGACACCCCACACCTCACACGACTGGGTACACCCCTGAGACAAAGCTTCCAAAGCAAGAATCAGACAGGTACACTTGCTGTTCAGCAATATTCTATCTTTTGCGGCCTCTGTTGCTGATACCCAGGCAAACAAGGTCTGGAGTGGACCTCAAGAAATCTCCAACAGATCTACAGCTGAGGGTCCTGATTGTTAGAAGGACAACTAACAAACAGGAAGACACCCACACCAAAACCCCATCAGTGCGTCACCATCATCAAAGACCAAAGGCAGATAAAACCACAAAGATGGGGGGAAAACAGGGCAGAAAATCTGGAAATTCAAAAAATAAGAGCGTATCTCCCCCTCCAAAGGAACGCAGCTCATCAACAGCATTGGATCAAAACTGGATGGAGAAAAATTTTGATGAATTGACAGAAGAAGGCTTCAGACCATTAAACTTCTCAGAGCTAAAGGAGGAATTATGTACACAGCGCAAAGAAACTAAAAATCTTGAAAAAGGAATGGAAGAATGGATAACTAGAATACTGAATGGAGAGAAGTTCATAAACGAACTGAGAGATACAAACCATGACACGAGAAATACGTGACAAATGCACAAGTTTCAGTAACCGACTCAATCAACTGGAAGAAAGAGTATCAGTGATTGAGGATCAAATGAATGAAATGAAGTGAGAAGAAAAGTCTAAAGAAAAAAGAGGAAAAAGAAATGAACATAGCCTTCAAGAAGTATGGGATTATGTGAAAAGAACAAATCTACGTCTGATTGGGGTGCCTGAAAGTGAGAGGGAAAACGGAACCAAGTTGGAAAACACTCTTCAGGATATCATCCAGGAGAAGTTCCCCAACCAACTAAGGCAGGCCAACATTCAAATTCAAGAAATACAGAGAACGCCACAAAGATACTCTTCGAGAAGAACAACTCCAAGATACATAATTGTCAGATTCACCAAAGTTGAAATGAAGGAAAAACTGTTAAGGGCAGCCAGAGAGAAAGGTCGGGTTACCCACAAAGGGAAGCCCATCAGACTAACAGCAGATCTCTCAGCAGAAACTCTACAAGCCAGAAGAGAGTGGGGCCAATATTCAATGTTCTTAAAGAAAAGAATTTTCAACCCAGAATTTCATATCCAGCCAAACTAAGTTTCATCAGTGAAGGATAAATAAAATCCTTTACAGATAAGCAAATGCTTAGAGATTTTGTCACCACCAGGCCTGCCTTACAAGAGCTCCTGAAGGAAGCACTAAACATGGAAAGGAACAACTGGTACCAGCCATTGCAAAAACATGCCAAAATGTAAAGACCACCAATGCTAGGAAGAAACTTCATCAACTAACGAGCAAAATAACCAGTTAATATCATAATGGCAGGATCACGTTCACACATAACAATATTAAACTTAAATGTAAATGGACTAAATGCTCCAATTAAAAGACACAGACTGGCAAACTGGATAAAGAGTAAAGACCCATCAGTCTGCTGTATTCAGGAGACCCATCTCACAAGCAGAGACACAGATAGGCTCAAAATAAAGGGATGGAGGAAGATCTACCAAGCAAATGGAGAACAAAAAAAAGCAAGGGTTGCAATACTAGTCTCTGATACAACAGACTTTAAACCATCAAACATCAAAAGAGACAAAGAAGGCCATTACATAATGGTAAAGGGATCAATTCATCAGGAAGAGCTAACTATCCTAAATATATATGCAACCAATACAGGAGCACCCAGATACATAAAGCAAGTCCTTAGAGACTTACAAAGAGACTTAGACTCCCATACAATAATACAGGGAGATTTTAACACCCCACTGTCAACATTAGACAGATCAGCGAGACAGAAAGTTAACAAGGATATCCAGGAATTGAACTCAGCTCTGCAGCAAGCAGACCTAAAAGACATCTACAGAACTCTCTACCCCAAATCAACAGAATATACATTCTTCTCAGCACCACATCACACTTATTCCAAAATTGACCACATAGTTGGAAGTAAAGCACTCCTCAGCAAATGTACAAGAACAGAAGTTATAACAAACTGTCTCTTAGATCACAGTGCAATCAAACTAGAACTCAGGACTAAGAAACTCAATCAAAACCACTCAACTACATGGAAACTGAACAACCTGCTCCTGAATGACTACTGGGTACATAATGAAATGAAGGTAGAAATAAATATGTTCTTTGAAACCAATGAGAACAAAGATACAACATACCAGAATCTCTGGGACACATTTAAAGCAGTGTGTAGAGGGAAATTTATAGCTCTAAATGCCCACAAGAGAAAGATGGAAAGATCTAAAATTGACACTCTAATATCACAATTAAAAGAATTAGAGAAGCAAGAGCAAACACATTCAAAAGCTAGCAGAAGACAAGAAATAACTAAAATCAGAGCAGAACTGAAGGAGATAGAGACACAAAAAACCCTCCAAAAAAAATCAATGAATGCAGAAGTTGGTTTTTTGGAAAGATCAACAAAATTGATAGACCACTAGCAAGACTAATAAAGAAGAAAAGAGAGAAGAATCAAATAGATGCAATAAAAAATGATAAAGAGGATATCACCACCGACCCCACAGAAATATATATTACCATCAGAGAATACTATAAACACCTCTACACAAATAAACTAGAAAATCTAGAAGAAATGGATAATTTCCTGGACACTTACATTCTCCCAAAAATAAACCAGGAAGAAGTTGAATCCCTGAATAGACCAAGAGCAGGCTCTGAAATTGAAGCAATAATTGACAGCCTACCAGCAAAAAGAGACCAGGACCAGATGGATTTACAGCTGAATTCTACCAGAGGTACAAAGAGGAGTGGGTACCATTCCTTCTGAAACTATTCCAATCAATAGAAAAAGAGGGAATCCTCCCTAACTCATTTTATGAGGCCAACATCATTCTGATACCAAAGCCTGGAAGAGACACAACAAAAAAAGAGAATTTTAGACCAATATCCCTGATGAACATCGATGCAAAAATCCTCAATAAAATACTGGCAAACCAAATCCAGCAGCACATCAAAAAGCTTTTCCACCATGATCAAGCAGGCTTCATCCCTGGGATGCAAGGCTGGTTCAGCATACGCAAATCAATAAACATAATCCAGCATATAAATAGAACCAAAGACAAAAACCACATGATTATCTTAATAGATGCAGGAAAGGCCTTTGACAAAATCCAACAGCCCTTCATGCTAAAAACTCTCAAAAAATTTGGTATTGTTGGAACGTATCTCAAAATAATAAGAGCTATTTATGACAAACCCACAGCCAATATCATACTGAATGGGCAAAACCTGGAAGCATTCCCTTGAAAACTGGCACAAGACAGGGATGCCCTCTCTCACCACTCCTATTCAACACAGTGTTGGAAGTTCTGGCTTGGGCAATCAGGCAAGAGAAAGAAATCAAGGGTATTCAGTTAGGAAAAGAAGAAGTCAAATTGTCCCTGTTTGCAGATGACATGATTGTATATTTAGAAAATCCTATTGTCTCAGCCCAAAATCTCCTTAAGCTGATAAGCAACTTCAGCAAAGTCTCAGGATACAAAATCAATGTGCAAAAATCACAAGCATTCTTATACACCAGTAACAGACAAACAGAGAGCCAAATCAGGAATGAACTCCCATGCACAATACCTTCAAAGAGAATAAAATACCTAGGAATCCAACTTACAAGGGATGTAAAGGATCTCTTCAAGGAGACTTACAAACCACTGCTCAGTGAAATAAAAAAGACACAAACATATGGAAGAACATACCATGCTCATGGATAGGAAGAATCAATATCGTGAAAATGGCCATACTGCCCAAGGTAATTTATAGATTCAATGCTATCCCCATCAAGCTATCAATGAGTTTCTTCACAGAATTGGAAAAAACTGCTTTAAAGTTCATATGGAACCAAAAAGCCCGCATTGCCAAGAAAAATACTAAGTCAAAAGAACAAAGCTGGAGGCATCACGCTACCTGACTTCAAACTATACTACAAGGCTACAGTAACCAGAACAGCATGGTACTGGTACCAAAACAGACGTATAGACCAAATGGAACAGAACAGAGTCCTCAGAAATAATACCACACATTTACAGCCATCTGATCTTTGACAAACCTGAGAAAAACAAGAAATGGGGAAAGGATTCCCTATTTAATAAATGGTGCCGGGAAAATTGGCTAGCCATAAGTAGAAAGCTGAAACTGGATCCTTCTCTCACTCCTTATACGAAAATTAATTCAAAATGCATTAGAGACTTAAACGTTAGACCTAATACCATTAAAACCCTAGAAGAAAACCTAGGTAATACCATTCAGGACATAGGCATGGGCAAGGACTTCATGTCTAAAACACCAAAAGCAATGGCAACAAAAGCCAAAATTGACAAATGGGACCTAATTAAGCTAAAGAGCTTCTGCACAGCAAAAGAAACCACCATCAGAGTGAACAGGTAACCTACAGAATGGGAGAAAATGTTTGCAATCTACTCATCTAACAAAGGACTAATATCCAGAACCTACAAAGAACTCAAACAAATTTACAAGAAAAAAAAAAACAACCCCATCAAAAAGTGGGCAAAGGATATGAACAGACATTTCTCAAAAGAAGACATGCATACAGCCAACAGACACATGAAAAAATGCTCATCATCACTGGCCATCAGAGAAATGCAAATCAAAATCACAATGAGATACCATCTCACACCAGTTAGAATGGCGATCATTCAAAAGTCAGGAAACAACAGGTGCTGGAGAGGGTGTGGAGAAATAGGAACATTTTTACACTGTTGGTGGGATTGTAAACTAGTTCAGCCATTATGGAAAACAGTATGGTGATTCCTCAAGGATCTAGAACTAGAAGTACCATATGATCCAGCCATCCCATTACTGGGGATATACCCAAAGGATTATAAATCATGCTGCTACAAAGACACATGCACACCTATGTTTATTGTGGCACTATTCACAATAGCAAAGACTTGGAATCAACCCAAATGTCCATCCGTGACAGACTGGATTAAGAAAATGTGGCACATATACACCATGGAATACTATGCAGCCACAAAAAAGGATGAGTTTGTGTCCTTTGTAGGGACATGGATGCAGCTGGAAACCACCATTCTCAGCAAACTACCGCAAGAACATAAAACCAAACACTGCATGTTCTCACTCATAGGTGGGAACTGAACAATGAGATCACGTGGACTCAGGAAGGGGAACATCACACACCGGGGCCTATTATGGGGAAGGGGGAGTGGGGAGGGATTTCATTGGGAGTTATACCTGATGTAAATCACGAGTTGATGGGTGCTGATGAGTTGATGGGTGCAGCACACCAACATGGCACAAATATACATATGTAACAAACCTGCATGTTATGCACACGTACCCTAGAACTTAAAGTAGAAAAATTTTAAAAAAATTAAAAGAAAAAAAAGAAATAAGTGAGGGCAAAATGAACACTTTCATTTTTCTTTTTCTTTTTCTTTTTTTTTTTTTTACTTTTAGAAGAATTTATTAATCCAAAACATGTTTCTTTATGTTCAGATTAGAATTTCTTCTGTAGTGTAGAAAGAACTCTGTTTACAAAGCTGGTGGCCAGCAAGGTAGTGAATTCCACATGGACATACAGCATCACATGTGTACCCACAGCCATTACTAATGCATGGTCATGGTCATTGCCCCTGTGAATGTTGCCCATGTTCTATGGAATCCTAAGCCCTACTCCAGCCCTTATTAAGTCCTTATACCTTTATCATCCTGTCCATCTGTCTCACTGTCCTCTTACAGGATTCCATCCCATTGCCTTCCTGAGATGCTGGACCACTGTGGGCAGCTGCCCTTGGAAGAAGCATGCCACCGTCTTCTTCAAACCCCTCAAAGTCTCGGCTTCTCTCATACTTTTGGAAATTCTGAGACAGAAGAGTCACCTGAACTTGGGAGGCAGAGGTTGCAGTGAGCCAAGATCACACCATTGCATTGCAACCCAGGTGACAGAGTGAGACTCCTTCTAAAAAAAAAAAAAAAAAAAAAAAAAGAAAGAAAAAGAAATGAAATAGAAGGGTACTAAAATCGACTTCTGAATCAAAGGAGAAACTGGCCAATGGGAGGGCACCTCTCATCTGAAGGAACTTCAAACAACAACAGCATATCCACCACCACATGCCCGTTCCCTAAAACCCAGGAAGAACCATTAAAACCCCTGTGACATGGAAAGGTGTCCATACTGTGCCCACTCTCCTCCCCTTAACATCTTGATAAGATCAGTGAGGAAATAGTTGAACTCAACAACACCATAAATCAACTGGCTATAGTCAACATCTATAGACTATGTCATCCAACAACAGCAGGTTACATATTATTCTCAAGCTCAAATGAAACATTCATAAAGCTAGAGCAAATTCTGAACTGTTTACTGGCAGCAATTTTCTTTGTTACCTCAAATTTTGAAGCCTCAGAAACAAACAAAAAGAACATACATAAGTCTAAGAGACAGAAAAACAACCTTTCTCCTTTCTGTCCCCCTGTCTCACCCCCCGCCCACCCCACATTTGGTAATGTTACACTTTAGAAGAAATTTTGTCCAAAGTAACATAAACTTTAAGGCAGTGAACAGCAATTTAATAACACAATTGTATATGCTATTTATGCTCCATAAATTTACTGTTCCCTTCGTAATTTCAGTCCCACTAATCTTTTCTCTTCTATGTGTTTTAGTTAACTTGTCTCTTCAAACAGTACATATACTTTTAAGTATATAACAATATACATATATACATTTATATGGCATAATTTCATTATTCTCTAATAAAAGTAAAATAATTATGGAGAAGCTATTCTCCCCAATTTCTCTTAGTAAGAAGCAGCTTTATTTCCTTGGGAAAAGCCTTTAACCATCTTCATATTTTTCTTATTCTTAATTGATCTAAGAGACAATAATAACAATAGCAACAATGTATTTGATTATGTGTAGCATATATATATGTATGAAATATGTTACAGTGATAAGAGACAGAAAGGGGAAACTAGAATTATTTTGTTTTAATATTATGATGCACTTGCACTACTGTGAAGATGTATACTGTTATTTGAAAGTGGACTTGGATTAGTTGTAAACATATATTACAAACTCAGTGGACAGCAAACAGTAACAAATATAGTATATATGAATCCAAATATATAAATAATCACTTTAAATATGATAGGTCTAAATATACCATTTTAGAGACCAAGATTGGACTAGAGCAGATCAAAATGCAACACCTATTTATATGTTGTTTATAATAAACCTACTTCAAATATTAAAAACAATTATACGTTAAAAGTAAAGGGATGAAGAAATATATACCTTGGTAAAACTAATCAAAGGAAAACGGGAGTGGCTACATTAATTTCAGACAGAACAGACTTCAGAGCAAGAAAAATTATCAACAATAAACAATGACATTACATAATGAAAAAGGGTTCAATTCTCCAAGACAAAATAACAATCCTTAATGTTTATGAACTCAACAACAAAACATCAAAATAAACGAGGCAAAAACTGACAGAATTATAAAGAGAGATATATGTATCCACTATTATAGTAGGATACCTCAATACCCCCTACCAGAAATAGATACTTCCAGCAGGCAGAAAAATCGGTGAGGAAATAGTTGAACTCAACAACACCATAAATCAACTGGCTATAGTCAACATCTATAGACTACGTCATCCAACAACAGCAGGTTACACATTATTCTCAAGCTCAAGTGAAACATTCATAAAGCTAGAGCAAATTCTGAACTGTAAAGCACACACATTAACAAATTTTAAAGAACAGAAATTATACATTATCTGTTCTCAGAGCACAATAGAATTAACCTGGAAATAAATAACAGAAAGATAGCAAAAAACTTCCAAAATATTTGAATATTAAATTACTCACTTCTACATGACATATTTACTATAGTTTGGATGTTTGTCCCCCCCCAAATCTCATGTTGAAATTTGATCCCTAATATGGTTTTGTTGTCCCCCCACCCAAATCTCATCTTGAATAGTAACTTCCACAATTCCCACATGTCATGGGAGGAACACAGTGGGAAGTGATTGAAATATGGGGGCAGATCTTTCCTGCACTGTCCTTATAATGAGTCTCATGAGATCTGATGGTTTTAAAAATGGGAGTTTCCCTACACAAGCTCCTCTCTTGTCTGCCGCCATATAAGACACGACTTGTTTCTCTTTGCCTTCCACCGTGATTGTGAGACCTCCCAGCCATGTGGAAATATAGGTCCATTAAGCCTCTTTCTTTTATAAATTGCCCAGTCTCAGGTATGTCTTTATCAGCAGTGTGAGAACAGACTAATGCAGTAAATTGGTACCAGGAGTGGGGTGCTGCTGTAGATACCCAAAAATGTGGAAGCAACTTTGGAACTGGGTAACAGGCAAAGGTTGGAACAGTTTGGAGGGCTCAGAAGAAGATAGAAAAATGTGGGAAAGTTTGAAACTCTTAGAGATTTGTTGAATGGCTTTGACAAAAATGCTGATAGCAACATGGACAATAAAGTCCAGGCTGAGGTGGTCTCAGATGAAAATGAGGAACTTGTTGGGAACTGAAACAAAGGTGAGTCTTGTTATGTTTTAGAAAAGAGACTGGTGATATTTTGCTCCTGCCTTAGAGATTTGTGGAACTCTGAACTTGAGAGAGATAATTTAGGACATCTGGTGGAAGAAAGTTCTAAGCAGCAAATCATTCAAGAGGTGACTTGAGTGCTGATAAAGGCATTCGGTTTTAAAAGAAAAACAGAGCATAAAAGCTTGAGAAATTTGCAGCCTGACAATGTGATAGAAAAGAAAATCCCATTTTCTGAGAAATTCAAGCTGGCTGCAGAAATTTGCATAAGTAACGAGGAGCCAAATGTTAATCCCCAACACAATGGGAAAAATGTCTCCAGGGCATGTCAGAGGTCTTCACATCAGCACCTCCCATCACAGGCCCAGAGGCCTAGGAGGAAAAAATGGTTTCATGGGTCAGGCTCAGGGTCCCTCTACTGTGTGCAGTCTAGGGACTTGGTGCCCTGCATCTCGGCAGCTCCAGCCATGACTAAAGGGGCCAAGGTACAGCTTGGGCTATTGCTTCAGAGAGGGGAAGCCCCAAGCCTGGCAGCTTCCACATGGTGTTGAGCCTGTGGGTGTACAGAAGTCAAGAATTGAGATCTGGGAACCTCTCCCTATATTTCAGAAGATGTGTGGAAATGCCTGGATGCCCAGACAAAAGTTTGCTGCAGGGGCAACGCCCTAATGGATAACCTCTGTTAGGGGAGTGCAGAAGGGAAATGTGGGATTGGAGCCCCCACACAGAGTACCTACTGGGGCATCACCTATGGGAGCTGTGAGAAGAGGGCCACCATCCTGGGAACCCCAGAATTATAGATCCACCAACACCTTGCACCATGCTTCTGGAAAAGCTGCAGATACTCAATGTTAGCCCATGAAAGCAGCCAGGAAGAAGACTGTACCCTCCAAAGCCACAGAGGCAGAGCTGCCCATGACCATGGGAGCACACCTCTTGCATCAGTGTGACCTGGATGCAAGACATGGAGTTAAAGGAGATCCTTTTGAAGTTTTAAGATTTGACTGCCCTGGCAGATATCAGACTGTAGCTCCTTTGTTTTCAGCCAATTTCTCCCATTTGTGATGGCTGTATTTACCCAATACTCCCATTGCATCTAGGAAGTAACTAACTTGCTTTTGATTCTACAGATTCATAGGCAGAAGAAACCTGCCTTGTCTCAGATGAGCTGTTGGACTGTGGACTTTTGAGTTAATGCTGAAGTGAGTTAAGACTTTGGAGGACTGTTGGAAATGCATAACTGGTTTTGAAATATGAGGACATAAGATTTGGGAGGAACCAGGGATGGAATGGTATGGTTTGGCTGTGTCCACACTCAAATATCATCTTGAATTCTCACTCCCACAATTCCCACATGACATGGGAGGAACACAGTGGGAGGTGGTGGAATTATGGGTGTGGATCTTTCCTGTGCTATTCTCGTGATAATGAATGAGTCTCACAAGATATGATGGTTTTAAAAAAAGGAGTTTTCCTGCACAAGTTCTTCTCTTCTCTGCCACCATGTAAGATGTGACTTGTTCCTCCTTGCCTTCTGCCACAATTTGAGGCTTCCCCAGTGACATGAAACTATATGTCCATTAAGCCTCTTTCTTTTGTAAATTGCCCAGTCTCAGGTATATCTTTATTAGTAGCAATGAAAACAGACTAGTACAATTCCCAATGTTAGAGGTGGGGCTTAATGGAGGATATTTGGTGATAAGAGCAGATCCTTCATGAAGAAATTGATACAATCCATTGAGAGTGAGTGAGTTCTTACTCTATTAGTTCCTACAAGAGCTTGGTATTAAAAAGAGCCTGACACATCCCCCTGATCCTTTTCTTCCTCTCCTGCCATGTAATCTCTGTACACATTCGCTCTCTTTCACCTCCTGTAATGAGTGGAAGCAGCTTGAAGCTCTCACCAGAATCCAATAGATATGAATGCTATACTTCTTGTACAGCCTGAAGAAGCATAAGCTAAATAAACATCTTTTCTTCATAAATTACCCATTCTATTTATTTATAGCAACACAAAATGGACTAAGACAACATTGATCAAAAAATAAATCTCAAGAAAAGCTTTGAAACATTTTTAACTAAATGAAAATGAACATATAATTATCAAACTTTGCAGAAGCAGCAAAGAAGTGCTTTGAAAATTTTCTAATATTAAAATGTATATGTTAGAAAATAATAAATATTTCAAATCAATCATCTAATCTTCTACCATAGGAAACCAGAAAACAAGGCAAATCAATTCCAAAGCAAGCAGGGAAAACAAAATAATAAAAATTACAGCAAAAATCAATAAATTAAAAATAGGAAATCAATAAAGAAAAATCAATGAAACCAAATCAACAAACCTCCACCCAGACTAAGAATAAAAAGAGAAGACACAAATAACTAACATTAGAAATGAAAAAGGAGATATCATCACAGATCTCGTGGACACTAAAAAGATAACAAAGGAATATTAGGACTATTATTAACAATTCTATGCCCCCAAGAATTGATAACCTAGATGAAATGAACCAATTCCTTAAAATACACAATCTGCCAAAATTCACACAAGAAAAAACAGACAGCCTGAATGGGCCTTTATCAATTAAAGAAATTGAATCAATAATGAGTAACCATCCCAAACAGAAAGTCTCTTGCCCAGATGGATTTGTCAGCAAATTCTACCAAACATTTAAGAGAAATTATATCAGTTCAATAACTGCCACAATATAGAAGCAGAGGGAATACTTCCTCAATCATGTCGAGGTCAACATTACTCTGATATTGAAACCAAAGATATCACAAACAAAGAAAGCCACAGACCAATATCTCTCATAAACAAAGATGCAAAAATCCTCAAAGTAAATAGCAAATTGAATCCAACAATTTATGAAAAGAATTATATGCCATAACCAATTCGAATTTTTTCTAGGAATGCAAGGCTAGCTCAACATTCAATAATTAATTAATGTAATACATCACATCAATAGGCTCCAGAATAATAATCACATCATTATTTTAATAAACATATAAACAGCATTTGACAAAATTGAACACTCATTGATGATAAAAACTCTTAGCAAACTAGGAATAAAGAGAACTTCAATTGGATAAAGAACGCCTACAAAAAAATGTACAACTAACATCATATTAATACTTATTGGGGAAAAGAAGAAGGTTTCCCAAAAAAATCAGAAACAAGGCGGGAAGTTTACTCTTACCACTCCTTTAAAACATTGTACTGGAATTCCTGGCTAATTCAGTAAGACAAGAAAAGGAAATAAATGTTGCATTAATTGGGAAGGAAAATATAAAAAGGTCTTCGTTAACAAGTGACATGATTGTATATGTAGAAAAACCAAAAGAATTCATCAGAAAAAAAAAATCTGCTGGAACTAATAAGCAATTACAGCCAGGTTATGGGATGCAAGGTTAATATACAAATTCAACTGCTTTCTAACATATCAGCAATGAACAAGTGGAATTTGAAATTTAAAACATACTATTATTTGCATTGGCACCCTCAAAAATGAAATACTTAGGCATAAACATAATAAAATATATACAGAATCTGTATAAAGAAAACCACAAAACTCTAATCGAAGAAATTAAAGAACTAAATAAAATAGAGAGATACGCCATGCTCATGGATACGAAACTCAGTATTGTCAAAATATTCGTTCTCCCCAACTTGATCTATAGATTCAATGCAATCCTAATCCAAATCCCAAAAAAATTATTTTGTAGATATTGACAAACTAGTTCTAAAGTTTCTTTTGAGATCTGAAAGACCCAAAATAACCAACACAAGATTGAAGAAAAAGAACAAAGTCAGAGAACTATCACAATCTGACTTACAGACTTACCATAAAGCTACAGTAACCAAAATGGTGTGATATTGGTTAGAGAATAGGCAAATAGATCAAGGAAACAGAATAGGAAACAAAAACTAGACCTATATAAGTATAGTCAACTGGACTTTGACAAAGTAGAAAAGGAATAAATTGAAGAAAAGATAGTCTTTTCAACAAATGGTGCTAGAACAGCTGAACATCAATATTAGAAAACAAGGAAAACAATCTAGACACAAACTTTATACCCTTCACAAAAATTAACTCAATATACATTACAGACCTAAATGTAAAACGCGAAACTACAAAACTACTAGGAGATAATATAAGAGAAAAATCTAGATATCTAGATACCTTGCATATGGCAATGACTTTTATTTTTATTTTTTAATTCAATTTTTATGTAAGATACAGGGGGTTACATTTGCATGTTTGTTACATATTGTTAAATATTGTATCCAGGTAGTAAGCATAGTAACCAATAGGCAGTTTTTCAAACCCTCCCCCACCAGTAGTCCATAGTATACCCAATAGGTAGTTTCCAACCCTCCCCCTTTTAGTAGTCCACAGTGTCTATTGTTCCCATATTTGTGTCCATGTGTGCTCAATGTTTAGCTCCCACTTATAAGTGAGAATCTGTGGTATTTGATTTTCTGTTCCTGTGTCAATTCACTTAGGATTATGGCCTCCAGATTCATCCATGTTGCTGCAAAGGGCATGATTTCATTCTTTTTTATGGCTGTGTTGTATTCCATACTGTTTAAGCATCATATTTTCTTTATCTAATCCATCATTGGTGGGTACCTAGGTTGACTTCTTATCTTTGCTATTGTGAATAGTGTGGTAATTAACATACAAGTGCCCATGTTTTTTCAGTATAATGACCTATTTTTCTTTGGGTTATGATGTGTTTGAATTTGTGTCCCTGCCCAAATCTCATGTTGAATTGCAATCCCCAATGTTGGAAAAGGGGCCTGGTGGGAGGTGATTGGATCACGGGGGCAAACTTCCCCCTTGTTGTTCTCATGATAGTGAGTGAGTTCTCATGAGATCTGTATTTTTTTAAAGTATGTAGCACCTCACCCTGTGCTTTCTTCCTCCTTCTCCAGCCATGTAAGATGTACCTGTTTCTTCTTTGCCTCCTGCCACGATTATAAGTTTCCTGAGGCCTCCTTAGCCATGCTTCCTGGATAGCCTGCAGAACCATGAGCCAATTAAACCTCTTTTCTTTATAAATTACTCAGTCTCAGGTAGTTCTTTATAGCAATGTGAGAACAACTCATATTGAAGTCGTTCAATGTAAACAACAGGTTATATACTCAGTAAGGGGATTGCTGAGTCAAATGGTAGTTCTGTTTTAAGTTCTTCAAGAAATCTTCAAACTGCTCTCCACAAGAGCTGAACTAATTTGCATTTCCACCAAAAGTTAATATGCATTCCTTTTTCTCTGCAGTTTCACCAGCATCTGTTGTTTTTTGACTTTTTTATAATAGCCATTCTAACTGGTATGAGATAGTATCTCATTGTGGTTTTTGACTTGCATTTCTCTGATGATTGGTGGTGACGAGTATTTTTTCATGTTTGTAGGCCACTTATCTTCTTTGGGAAAGTGTCTTTTCACAATTTTGCCCATTTTTTAATGGAGTTATTTGGTTTTTTCTTGTTGATTTGTTTATGTTCCTTATAGATTTTAGATATTACATCTTTGTCAAATGCATAGTTTGTGAATATTTTCTCTCATTCTACAGGTTGTCTGTTTACTCTATTGATAGTTTCTTTTGCTGTGCAGAACTCCTTAAATAGGTTCCACTTGTCAATTTTTGTTTTTGTTGAAATTATTTTTGAGGACTTAGACAAAAATTCCTTGCCAAGACTTATGCTTAAAAGGGTATATCCTGGGTTTTATTCTGGGATTTTTATGGTTTGAGTTCTGATATTTAAATCTTTAATTCATCTTGAACTAATTTTTGTATATGGTAAAAGGTAAGGGTCCAGTTTCATTCTTCTGCACATGGCTAGACAGTTATCCCAGCACCATTTGTTGAATAGAGAGTCTTTTCCCCATTGATTGCTTTTGTGGGTCTTGTCAAAAAGAAGATGGTTCTAAGTATGCAGCTTTATTTCTGAGTTTTCCATTCTGTTCCACTGGTCTATGTGTCTCTTTTTGTACCAGTACCATGCTGTTTGGGTTACTTTAACTTTATAGTATAGCTTGAAGTCAGGTGGTGTGATTCCTTGGGCTTTATTCTTCTTGCTTAAGATTGCCTTGTTTATTTAGGCTCTTTTTTTGTTGTTCCATAAGAATTTTAAAATAGTCTTTTTTCTAATTCTGTGAAGAATGACATTGGTAGTTTGATAAAGATAGTATTGAATCTGTACATTGCTTCGGGCAGTATGGCCATTTTAATGATACTGATTCTTCCCATCCAAGAGCATGGAATGTTTTTTCATTTATTTGTGTTGTCTCTGATTTCTTTCAGCATCATTTTATAGTTTTTCTCGTAGATATCTTTCACTGCCTTGGTTAGCTGTATTCATAGGTATTATATTTTCTTCACGACTATTGTAAGTGATATCGTGTTCTTGATTTGACTCTTAGGTTGGGTATTACTGGTGTATAGAAATGCTACTGGTTTTGTACATTGATTTTGTATCATTAACCTTACTAAAATTGTTCATCCATTGTAGAAGCCTTTTGGCAAAGTATTTAGGATTTTCTAGGTATAGAATCATATTGTCAGTGAAGAGAAAGAGTTTGACTTTTTCTTTTCTTATTTGGATGCTTTTATTTCTTTATCTTGCCTGATTGCTCTGGCTAGGGCTCCCAGTACTATGTTGGATAGAAGTAATAAGTGTGGGCATCCTTGTGTTATTCCAGTTCTCAAGGGAAATTGTTCCAACTTTTGCACATTCAGTATGATGTTGGATGGGGCTTTATCTTAGATGGCTTTTATTATTTTGAAATGTGTTTATTTGATTCCTAATCTGTTGAAGCGTTTTATCATGAAAAGATGTTGTATTTTATTAAAAGCTTTTTCTGTGTCTATTGAGATGATCATATGGTTTTTGCTCTTAATTCTGTTTTTGTAGTAAATCACATTTATGGATTTACATATGTTGAGCCAGCTTTGCATTCCAGGAATGAAGTCTACTTGATCATGGTATATTAACTTTGTGAAGTGCTGCTGGATTCCGTTTGATAGTATTTTGTAAATGATTTTTGCATCTATGTTTATCATGGATATTGGTCTGAAGTTTTCTGTTTTCATTATGCCTCTGCCAGATTTTGGCATTAGGCTAATGTTGGCATCATAGAATGAGTTAGGGAGGAGCCCCTGTTCTTTGATATTTTTGAATAGTTTCAGTAGGATTGGTACTATTGCTTCTTTTCACATCTGATAGAATTCACCTGTGAGTCCATTTGGTCCTAGACTTTTTTTGGTTGGTAGGTTTTCTATTCTTAATTTCAGTGTTTGATATTGGTCTCTTCAGGGTTTCAATCTCTTCCTGATCCAATCCTGGGAGATTGTGTGTTTCCAGGAATTTATCCATTTCCTCTAGATTTTCTAATTTGTGTGCATAGGATTTTCATAGTACTCTCTAAGAATCTTTTGTATTTCTGTGGGATTGGTTGTAATGTCATCTTGGTCATTTCTGATTGTATATATTTGAATCTTCACTTTTACCTTTGTTAATCTAGCTAGCATCCTATCAGTCTTGTTTATTTTTTCAAAGAACCACACCTTGGTTTCAACAATCTTTTGGATGGATTTGTACAACTCAATTTTGTTCAATTCTTCTTTGGTTTTAGTTATTTTTTTTTTTTTCTGCCACTCTCCGGGTTGGTTTGGGTTTTTCTCTAGTTCTTTTGGGTGTAAAATTAGATTGTTAATTTGATAGTATTCTAACTTCTCAATGAAGACATTTAGTGCTATAACCTTTCCTTTTAACATTGCTTTAGCTGCATCCCAAAGATTTTGGTAGGTCATGTCCCTATTTTCATTAATTTCAAAAATTATTTTTATTTCTGTTTTAATTTTGGTGTTCACCCAGGAGTTATTCGGGAGCAAGTTGTTTAATTTCCTGAATTTGTGTAGTTTTGAGAGATCTTCTTGGTATTGATTCCTATTTTTATTGCACTGTGGTCTGAGAGTGTGCAAGGTCTGGTTTAAATTTTTTAATTTATTGAGACTTGCTTTATAACCAAGCATGTGATCAATCTCAGAATATGTTTCACGTGGAGATTAGAAGAATGTATATTCAGTGGTTGCTGAGTGGAGTGTTCTGGAATGTCTGCTATGTTCCATTGATCAAGCATCGAGTTTAAATCCAGAGTTTGTTTGTTAGTATTCTGCCTTGATGATCTGTCTAACGCTGTGAGTGGAGTGTTGAAGTCTCCCACTACTATCGTGTGGTTGTTTAAGTCTTTTCATAGGCCAAGGAGAATGTGTTTTATTAATCTGGGTCCTCCAGTGTCGGGTGTGTATATATGTAGGATAGTTAAGTCTTCCTGTTGGGTTGTACCCTCTATTATTATGTAATGCCCTCCTTCATCCTTCTTAATTTTTACTGGCTTAAAATCTATTTTATCTGATATAAGAATAGTGACTTGTGTTGTTTTTTGTTTTGTGTTTGTATGGTAGGTCTTACTCCAACACTCCAACACTTTACTTTTAGCTTGTGGGTGTCATCACTTGTGAGATGGATCAGTTGAAGACAGCAGATGGTTGGGTATTCTTTTTATCCAGCTTGCCATTATATGCCTTTTAAGTAGGGCATTTAGCCAATTTATATTAAGGATTAGTATTGATATGTGAGATTTTGACCCTGTCATCATGTTGTTAGCTAGTTATTATGTAGACTTGATATATGATTGCATTATAGTGCCTATGAGCTGTGTGAATAAGCATATTTTTGTGGTAACAGGTGTCATTTTTTTGGTTCCATGTTTAGCATTCCCTAAATTACTGGTAAGGCTGATGTAGTTAGGAGGAATTCCCTCAGTGTTTGCTTGTCTGAGAAGATCTTATTTCTCCTTCACTTATAAGCTTAGTTTTGCAAGATATGAAATGCTTGGTTGGAATTTATTTTCTTTAAAGATGCTGAAAATAGGCCCCAAGTCTTCTGGTTTTTAAGGTTTCTGCTGAGAGGCCTGCTAATAGCCTGATGGAGTTCCTTCTCTATGTGACTTGACCCTTCTCTCTAGTGGCCCTTAAGAACTTTTATTTTGCATTGATCTTGGTGAAACTAACAACTATGTGCCTTGGGGAAAGTCATATTCTATAGTATCTAGTCAGCGTTTTTGGATTTGCATGTAAACCTTCAACCTCTCTAGCAAGAATAGGAAATTTTTATGACTATATCCTCAAATATATTTTTGAGTTGTTTATTCTCTTTCATTCTCAGGAATGCCAGTGAGTCATAGATTTGATCTCTTTACATAATTCCATATTTCTCAAAGGTTTTGTTCATTTTTATAATTCTTTTTTCTTCACTTTTGACTACGTTGATTCAAAGAACCAGTCTTTGAGCTCAGAAATTCTTTCCTCAGCTTTGTCTATTGGGGTGTTAATACTTCTGACTGTATTATGAAACTCTGATAGTGAAATTTTATCTCTAGAAGTTCAGTTTTCTTTTTTCTTGTCTATTCCATTTTTCAGCTCTTGGATCATTTTACTGGATTCCTTAGATTGCCTGGATTGGCTTTCAACTTTCTCCTGAAACGTCATGAGCTTCCTTGCCATCCAGATTATGAATTCTATATCTGTCATTTCGGTCATTTCTGACTCATTTAACTATTTCTGGGGAACTAGTGGACTTGTTTGGAGGTAAGAGGACATTCTGGCTTTTTGAAGGCAATGACTTTTTAGATATGACATAAAGGCATGTTCCTAGAAAGAAATAACTAACACACTGACATTCATTAAAATTTAACACTTATGCTCTATAAAAGACTGTGTCAACAGAATAAGAAAACAAGCAATGGACTTTGGGTGATAATGTGTCAATATATGTTTATCAATTGTAACAAATATACCACTCTTGTATGGGATACTGAGAGTGGGGGAGGTGGTGAGGGGCAGGCAGGGGAGGGATATTTGGGAACCCTACTTTTCACTCACTTTCACTGTGAACCTAAAACTTCTATCAAACTAAAGTCTATTTTAAAAAACCGCTATTATGGAAAGCCACATAAGGAAACAAAGGTTTAAAATTCAACTTGAAGCTGTAAAGGGCTCCAGGTATATCATGTTCTTAGACAAGAATATTTAGTATCATAAAATTAAATCTCTATAAGTTAAACTACAATATAACACAATCCCAGTAAATATACCAACAGGATCCTTAATTACATAAACTGCTATGTATATATATAAAAGAGAGCATTAAGAACCAGAAAAAATAGGGTAATAAAAGAGAGGGCTGGGCATAGTGGCAACATCTGTCATCCTGGAATTTGGGGAGGCCGAGGCAGGTGGATCACGAGGTCAGTAGATGGAGACCATCCTGGCTAACACAGTGAAACCCCGTCCCCCGTCTCTACTAAAAATACAAAAAATAAGCCGGGCATGGTGGCGGGCGCCTGTAGTTCCAGCTACTTGGGAGACTGAGGCAGGAGAATGGTGTCAACCCAGGAGATGGAGCTTGCAGTGAGCCGAGATTACACCACTGCACTCCAGCCTGGGCAACAGATTGAGACTCTATCTAAAAACAACAACAACAATAACAACAACAACAACAACAACAAAACACTATTCTACATTCTCTTTAGGTATTAATATCAAATCATCTTATAAGACAAAATAACTAAAGCAGTGTGGTGATTTTGCATGAACAAAATTTCAAACCAATAGAAGAGAATAAAAAGAGTAGAAATAAACTCAAATCTATGTGGGAATTCTAATAAAAATGATCTCACATTAGTAAGGTGATGCTAGATTTTTATCTTTCAAAATATGATATTAGGGGAAAGTGTAACCATGGAAAAACAATAAAATTGGACATCTACCTAAAATGTTATAACATAATAAATTCAAATTAAATCAAAAATTTAAAATAAAAACTAAAACTACAAAGGTACTAAATAGAACCCTGGGAGACATCTTCTCTAATCTTTCAGTGGTATAGGCTTTCTCACTGTGACACAAAACTGGAGACCATAAAGTAAAATAAGGATAAGTTCTGCTAAAAATTTAAATATTTGTTCATAGCCATAGCGAACTCCAACACAGAAAAGTCAAAATACATGATTATCAAAAAGGTAGGGGGAAAAATCCACAATCAAAAGCACTTTCACACACAGAAACACACACACGCACACATAAGCATACCTGCTTTTATTATAATAGACACTAGTCATCAATAAGAAAATATTCGAACCTCTTGAAGACAATAGACAATATAAAATTCTTTCCATAAGAGAAATGAAATTTAAACTACTGACATATTTTACATATTAGAGTTGCAACGATAAAATGATTGATAATATGTCAGAAGTTACAGGAACACTTGCATCTTGCTAGCTAGAGCACAGATCTATGATGGGTTTCAGCAACATCTATTAAAATTACAAATGTACATGCCCTTTTGCCCAGCAATTCCAATTTTAGGAACCTATTTTATGTACAAATACACACATTATACATATACATACATATTTGTTCTACATATACATTTATGCAAAATGACCTACATACAAAGTTATACATTTTAATATTATTTCAGATAGCAATAGATTCAAAACAAACCAAATGTCACTAATAGGGAATTGGTTGAATAAATAAAAGAATATTCTGAAACTGTTAAGAATGCAGTAAAACAATTTTTTATCTACTGAGACAAAACAATCTCACTATAAATTGTGGTAAAACAAGATACAGTATAGCGTGTATAGCATGTTTCCATTGTGTCAACGAGAGAGGAAAGAATATAAATGTTTGATTGTACTTGCCTAAAATCTCTCTGGAAAGATTCATAAGAACACTATAACACAGGTTACCTGTGGGAAGTTGTAGACGGGGTAGAAGGAGACTTTTCACACTCTACTCTTTTGTACATTTTACATTTTGAATCATGTGAATGCATTACCTACTCCGAAAAATAAGTAAGTGGTTACATTTAACAAAAAATATTGCAAAAAGAGGAGGCTGCTTTCTCATTCCTTAGTTACTTGTTACATTTTCTGGTGTGCTCCTTTTGCCTATCTGAGGAAGATGAGGAAAGCAATGGCAAGAGAAGATCCAGCAAGGAGCAGTAGGAGCCTGGTAGAGCTGGGATGCTTGAGACTCTCAGGGTCCAGTGAACTCAGAAGATGTCTTGAACAAGAGGCAGTAGTTGATGGACGTCAGAAAGAGGTGGGGTCTGAGGCTGTCTCTGCCCGCAGAAGATTGTGTCGAGGGAGAGCCCAGGCCATCCATGGAGAAGCCTTTGCAGACCACAGTGTCAGCCAATCCATCTTAGGCAGGAGACAAAGACAGCTAAGATAAACTAAAGCTGCAGTTAAGTAAGAGATGCTTTTCTTTCCATCATCTTCCTCTGCAAGGCAACACTCCAGGAGAAAAACAGAGCCAGAAGATGGGTGAGAGAAGGAGAGAGAGGACAGATGATGCCCTTCTACACATCTGGTCCCTTAGTCTCATCCAGAGGGCAGAGAAAGAAGTAGATAAGCAGTAAAGTGGGCATGAGATGGAGATGTGGACCTTTTAATGGACCTTTCACTTATTATATTTCTCAATACCTTTTTTATCTGTATAATATATAAGTAAGATGTTAGTAATAAAGCTTGACAGTATAACAAATATCCATGAGGCCACTATCCAACCCAAGAACAAAAACATTACAATATCATTTTTAATTGTACTAAAATACTCACAACATAAATTGTATCATTTTAACCATTTTTGAGTGTATAGTTCAGTAGCATTAAGTAAATTCGCATTGTTGTGCAATCATCACCACCATCCATTTCCGGAACTCTTTTCATCTTGTAAAACTGAAAGTTTGTACCCATTAAACAATAATTCCCCATTCCTTCCTCCCCACCGCCCTGGAAACCATGATTCTACTTTCTGTCTCTACGAATTTGATTACTCTAGGTACTTCATATAAGTGGAATCCTATAATATTTTTCTTTTTGTAGCTGTCTTTTTTCACTTACCGTAATTCAAGTTTCATCCGTGTTGCAGCATGACCACAAAGTTTGAAACCAGCCCAAAGAATATTACCAAGCCATAGGAAAAGGAGAGTCCACAAAATACAGTTTATTTAAAAAATGAACGCATTTCATATTTGTGCCTCAACTAAGTACAGACTCTTTTCAACAAACCAGTTGCTGCTAATATTTCTGCTGCTGCTACATTTAATCCTGTGGAATATCAGCAGCAACTGGTTTATTGAGCAAACTGGTCTGTCTCCTGAAGTCCAAAATTAACACATACCCAGTCCTTTACAGAAATATTGCTGTGTTCTTCTAGAATTTCTTTAAAAATAAAGAACCCTTTCTTTTCTAATTTGAAATGCCTATTTATAGTTTGAAAATCAGGCAACTACCTGTGCAAACGATAATGTCAGAAACTGTTTTCATCTCTGATAAGCCGAGTTTAAACAACTCTCTCTGAGGAAACTTTCTTTGAGCTCAAGTTCCTCCTCCAATTATCTTTAAATAGACCTCAAAGCAAATGAAGATACTCTCACAATAGGTAACTTGCAGAAAATTTACAGATGCAATCTTTTCTCTTTTTTGCTTTCCTCAGTCATTGTCCTACTCATAATGAAAATCTTACGTAAAACAATTAAGTCTCATATTTCAATACCCTCCTAGAATAAAAACATGGAGACAGTAGAGTCAGCAAAAACTTTTGGAGTCAGCAAAAATTTAATGTGCATGTGCTCTGACATTGTTCATTAGGTATTCTGATTTTATATTTGCAATAGGGGTAAAATAGAAAATTAATATTTCCAAAGAGCCAGGCACAGTGGCTCTCACTTGTAACCCCAGCTACTTGGTAAGCTCTGGAGGGAGGATCACTGGAGTCCAGGAGTTTGAAACCAGCCTGGGCAACACAATGAGACCTTGTCTCTTAAAAAATGGAAAAAAAAACAACATTCCACGAGCATGGTGGCACACGCCTATAGTACCAGCTACTGGGGAGACTAAGGAGGGAGGTTTGCTTGAGTCCAAGAGTTGGAGGCTGTAATGATCTATGATGGTGCCACTCTACTCCAGCCTGGGTGACTCCATCTCTAAAAAAGACCCCATCTCTAAAAACATCATATATATATATACACACACACACACATATATATTATTTATATTGTATAAATACATATATTATTTGGATATATAATACATATTATATGTAACTCTATATATATTAATATATATATATTCTTTGGATATAAAGAAATACATCCATAATCTCTCTGGTTTCTTTGTGCTATCAGAGATAGCTTAAGTAACCATAAACTAGTTATCTACTGCTAAAGAGACAGATGTCTTTATTTCATGAGTCTGTAAAGTTCAGAAGGAGAAAGGCCAAAGGCTACTGTCTTTCTAACAGTACAATATACAAAACACAAGAACACTTGTAAAAAGGGATTACTCCAGAAAAAAAGATCAAATAGTTCATTAAAATTTATTTTGTAAAACATCTTTCACAGATACTATGTTAACTTCTGAGAAATTTAACATCCTGTTGAGATCACAATGATTTGCAAGAACAAAAGAGAAAGAAAATTATTTTGTATGAAAAAGTACAACTAAATTATGAGAAAGATTTGAAGTGCAACTTATTTTTTCATATCAGACAAATGAAATTTTTTGATCTGATGAGCTAATATATAATTCAATCTCTAGGCATAATGTATAGTATTTTTTTCTCAAGTTGTCCTTTAAGAAACTGATTCAGGCCGGGCATGGTGGCTCATGCCTGTAATCCCAGCACTTTCTGAGGCCAAGGCAGGTGGATCACTTGAGGTCAGGAGTTCAAGAACAGCCTGGCCAATATGGTGAAACCCTATCTCTACTAAAAATACAAGAATTAGCTGGGCATGGTGGCATGCACCTGTAATATCAGCAATTCTGGAGGCTGAGGCAGGACAATCACTTGAACCCTGGAGGTGGAGGTTGCAGTGAGCCAAGATCATACCACTTGCGCTCCAGCCTGGGCAACAGAGTGAGACTGTCTCGGGGAGGAGTACACAAAAAAAAAAAAAAAAAAAAAAAAAAAAAAAAAAAAAAAAACACAACAACAAAAAAAAACACCTGAGTCAGCAGTTCGGTCTGCTTATTTCATTTTTCAGTGTCTTTAACACCTTGCATGCACAAACTTTCTAGCTTTCCCCATTACAAGTGATGAAAAGCATTTTGATGACTTGTGCAGCAATATCAGCAATGCACCGTATATTTGAAATTGGAAAAAGGAACTTCTTAGAAATAAACTGATTTAGACTTTACTGAAATGCACAGAGAGAGGAAATCTTCCCCCTCCCTGAATAAGCTGATTTCATTTTGTTGTTTTTAAACAGACACTTTCCTGGAGACTCCCATCATTAATTAGATTAATTTTACTGGGTGATGACCATTCAAACTCAAATGGGAAGGGAAAGTCACCAGCTATTTCATCATTTTCCAAAACTCTTTTCCAAGTGTTACGATTTCAGAAATCAAAATGTGATTTGTTCTGAGGTGAAAATTTAACTGAGTGTTCCTTTTGCTCATTTTCTCCCTGGATGAACAAAGAAGGTCCTTCTCTTCTTTCACCATCATCATCACCATCACCGTCATCATCACTATCTTTAACTGAACAATGACTTGTAGCAGGCATTGTCCTTTTAACATATTGCCTCCACATGTATGATCTAAAGTAAATTGCCCTCAGTTCTAGTTGCACCTTAGAACATCAAGAGCTTGTAAAAATACAGTTGCCCAGGTCTGCTACAGATCAATTGTTTTGGATTCTTTAAGGGTTGGGCCGAGATGTCCGTATTTTTTACATTTCCCCAAGAGATTCTGAAAGACAGTGAATACTGAGAGTCCCTGAAAATTCAATTTTCATGAAAATGTTTGGGCAGACATTGTTATTAACCCTGACCATCATTCAGCCTCAGGTCTGCATTCTTCTAAATATTATATATTTTTAACTATTTGTCTATACTGTTGCCAAATAGAAGCAAGTACTTGGAATGGAAGCTACATTGACTCATGTCATATTCTTTCTAATCAAAACATGTAATATGTCTAAAATTTATAAAGGGCGGGAGAAAATTACCATAATAAAAGGGATCATTTTCTTAATATTTTTAAAAGAGGTAAAATGGCCACAGGATAAATAGGCTTTAAATTAATTCATCTGAGAACCAGCAAATAACATTAATAACTACCAGGACTTCAAGCACTCGACCTTGGACTCCAGCTTTCAGTGTGTTTGTCATTTGTCATAATTAGGGTCACATTTTTAGTCACATCTAGCAGATAAAAGATACTGGCTGCAGGTAGCTAACTGCTACAGTGAAACCAAGCTACTATTTGGAAGGCTGAGTTTCCATACTCCACAACACAAGGTATTCCTATAAATACACCTCTCTTCAGTTGCTCCCTTTACCATGAGCCCACTGCTTAAAAAGAATCTGTCACCTATTATTAGTGTCCATGCTCATCTGTAGTGTCTCTGTGATGGCCTATACTTCACACAATTACTTCCATCTGATTCCCATAGCAATATCACTTTCCCTAGGGGGAAATCTAATAATTTCACCCACCCTGACATCAAGTTCTCTTTGGCCAAAGTGGCTTCTGAGGAACACAGAACATCACCAGATTCTAAAATAATATGTCCTGCTTTCTCCTTTCTCTCAACTTAGAAGATGTGAGTGACACATAGCTCATTAGAGACCACTTTATTGGCATTCTGTTAGAAAGTGGAGGGAGGAAACATATTTTCATATTCTGATTATTTTCAGAGTAATATAGGTTTAGCAACCTGTTCACTGGCAGCACACAGAACCTGGCAGCAGATTTCCTCCATGTGTGAAGTGCACGATGGCACTCGACATGTACTCACTGACAAGTTCCCCACACCAGCACCATATGCCTGCTGAGCACAGCGAGAGCGCTGGATCCCGCATGCACAGACACTTTCTGGTTTAAGTAGCTGCTATCCATTCCTTTGGGATTAGTACTTTTAATTTGTTAAGGATAGAATTGTGGAAATGCTTAGAATTGTTTGGGCTCTTCTTTTTCCCACAGGTCCACAATGGCAGAAGTGCAGCACACATAGGTGGTTCCCCTCAGCAGCTGTATTTCGTTTCTAACCAGAATAACGAGCTCAATAAGACATAACATATAGGTAATTGTATAGTTTTTCCTCCCTTGATTTACTGAATGCAAACCTTAACTTACTTCCTTAATTGTATTCATGATTGGTAAGATAAATATTTAGAATAATGGTTTAAAGACCATCATTAGTTTGAGAAATAAGACTTAAATATTTGCCTTCAATTATAGTCGTGTGTGTGTTTTGGGCAATCAGTCATTGGTCAAGAATATATTGAGCACGCAGTAGGTCAAAATACACTGACTCTGGAAATCTAAAAAGATTTCAGGCATGATCCTCTTCAAGGAATTTACAAGACAGTAAAAGGGATTCCCATCTTGAAAGTAATTGTTTTCAGAAATCATTTGTAAGGAAGACAAATTAGCAAGCTGAGCACCCAGTGAAATCTTTCATATGCCTGGGCCCTTTTTTATTATTACTGAAATAAAATATCTGCTAGTGACACATAAAATACCTAAAGCAAAAGAAGTAAATAATTTGCTTTGGTACAAATACAAATAGGATTATATGGGATTGGTAAATGAAGAAATGATACCAGAATAACGTTAAAATTGATTTATACATGATTATTTTGGCCCAGTAATAATTTGTGCCACCAAGTACTAGCAGTTGAATTCAAAGAATACTAACAAAATTGAATTTAACAATACAGCTGAATACAGCAGGCCACTGCAAATTTGCACCAGTTTGGTCAGGTACTATTGACTCAGTTTGGTCATGTACTCTGTCTTGAAAATGGTTATTTCAGGTTCTCCTAGATGTTGCTACAGTTTGCTCTTGTCTTTCTAACTCAGTAGTTATGCCTGATATGTTTCCCTCCATGCCACTCCCATTATGAAAGTACCTTTGTTTCTTTTTTTTTTTTTTTTTTTTTTTTGAGACGGAGTCTTGCTCTGTCACCCAGGCTAGAGTGCAGTGGCCAGATCTCGGCTCACTGCAAGCTCTGCCTCCAGGGTTCACGCCATTCTCCTGCCTCTGCCTCCCGAGTAGCTGGGACTACAGGCGCCCGCCACCTCGCCCGGCTAGTTTTTTTGGTTTTTTTTTTTTAGTAGAGACGGGGTTTCACCGTGTTAGCCAGGATGGTCTCGATCTCCTGACCTCGTGATCCACCCGTCTCGGCCTCCCAAAGTGCTGGGATTACAGGCGTGAGCCACCGTGCCCAGCCCCAGTACCTTTGTTTTCAATTTTAAAATACATTTACTGCAGTATTTTATTTATTTGGAATTTAGGTATTTTGAAACTAACATTTGTATTAGGATTATGTATTAGTCTGTTCTCACACTGCTACAAAGAACTACCTGAGGCTGGGTAATTTATAAAGAAAAGAGGTTTAATTGGCTCATGGTTCCACAGGCAGTACAGAGGGTACAGCTGGGGATGCCTCAGGAAACTTACAATTATGGCGGAAAGGCAATAGGGAAGCAAGCATTTTCTTCATATGGCAAACTAGAAGTAAGAGAGAGTGAAGGAGGAAGTGTCACACACTTTTAAACCGTCAGATCTCATGAGAACTCGCTCACTACCATGAGAACAGCAAGGGGAAATCCACCCCCATGATCCAATCACCTCCCACAGGTCCCTCCCCCAACACTGGGAATTACAACTCAACATGAAATTTGAGTGGGGACACAGAGCAAAACCATGTCAGATTAGTTATTCTTGTTAGTGGTCTGGTCACAAAGCTTAGGTTTTGAGTGACCTGCCCCAAGCACATTTTCCTCCTAAGTTCTGATACTTGATTAGTGCACAATTTTGCAGAATACAAGGTTCTCAGGAATGCACATTCAGGCCAAATGTGAACCTAAAGAAGGCAAACATCATAACAAGTGTTCAGAGATGATTAGGGAAGGCATTACAGCTGCATGCCTGATCCAGATGTTGAAAGAAGGGTAAAATTGAAACAAGCACAGAAGAGAGAAGAGATGGAAGAGCAGCAGGAGCAAAGAGGGAGAAGTCATCAATGTAAACCATGTGGTTAGAACCATCTGTAGAACAAGATTAAGTAGGAGGAAAGTGTTTTAAATGAGATTTGCCAGGAATATAAAGGCCTCAGACGCTAGAGTTTCTTTTTTATTTTTTTTAATTTTTTATTATTATTATACTTTAAGCTCTAGGGTGCATGCGCATAACGTGCAGGTTTGTTACATATGTATACTTGTGCCATGTTGGTGTGTGGCACCCATCAACTCGTCAGCACCCATCAACTCGTCATTTACATCAGGTATAACTCCCAATGCAATCCCTCCCCCCACCCCCCTCCCCATGATAGGCCCCGGTGTGTGATGTTCCCCTTCCCGAGTCCAAGTGATCTCATTGTTTAGTTCCCACCTATGAGTGAGAACATGCGGTGTTTGGTTTTCTGTTCTTGTGATAGTTTGCTGAGAATGATGGTTTCCAGCTGCATCCATGTCCCTACAAAGGACACAAACTCATCCTTTTTTGTGGCTGCATAGTATTCCATGGTGTATATGTGCCACAATTTCTTAATCCAGTCTGTCACTGATGGACATTTGGGTTGATTCCAAGTCTTTGCTGTTGTGAATAGTGCCGCAATAAACATACATGTGCATGTGCCTTTATAGCAGCATGATTTATAATCCTTTGGGTATATGCCCAGTAATGGGATGGCTGGGTCATATGGTACTTCTAGTTCTAGATCCTTGAGGAATCGCCACACGGTCTTCCACAATGGTTGAACTAGTTTACAATCCCACCAACAGTGTAAAAGTGTTCCTATTTCTCCACAGCCTCTCCAGCACCTGTTGTTTCCTGACTTTTTAATGATTGCAATTCTAACTGGTGTGAGATGGTATCTCATTGTGGTTTTGATTTGCATTTCTCTGATGGCCAGTGATGATGAGCATTTTTTCATGTGTCTGTTGGCTGTATGAATGTCTTCTTTTGAGAAATGTCTGTTCATATCCTTTGCCCACTTTTGGATGGGGTTGTTTGTTTTTTTCTTGTAAATTTGTTTGAGTTCTTTGTAGGTTCTGGATATTAGCCCTTTGTCAGATGAGTAGATTGCAAAAATTTTCTCCCATTCTGTAGGTTGCCTGTTCATTCTGATGGTAGTTTCTTTTGCTGTGCAGAAGCTCTTTAGTTTAACTAGATCCCATTTGTCAATTTTGGCTTTTGCTGCCATTGCTTTTGGTGTTTTAGACATGAAGTCTGCCCATGCCTATGTCCTGAATGGTACTACCTGGGTTTTCTTCTAGGATTTTTATGGTATTAGGTCTAACATTTAAGTCTCTAATCCATCTTGAATTAATTTTCGTATAAGGAGTAAGGAAAGGATCCAGTTTCAGCTTTCTACTTATGGCTAGCCAATTTTCCCAGCACCATTTATTAAATAGGGAATCCTTTCCCCATTTCTTGTTTCTCTCAGGTTTGTCAAAGATCAGATGGCTGTAGATGTGTGGTATTATTTCTGAGGACTCTGTTCTGTTCCATTGGTCTATATCTCTGTTTTGGTACCAGTATTATGCTGTTTTGGTTACTGTAGCCTTGTAGTATAGTTTGAAGTCAGGTAGCGTGATGCCTCCAGCTTTGTTCTTTTGACTTAGGATTGTCTTGGCAATGCGGGGTGTTTTTCTGTTCCATATGAACTTTAAAGCAGTTTTTCCCAATTCTGTGAAGAAACTCGTTGGTAGCTTGATGGGGATGACATTGAATCTATAAATAACCTTGGGCAGTATGGCCATTTTCACGATATTGATTCTTCCTATCCATGAGCATGGTATGTTCTTCCATTTGTTTGTGTCCTCTTTTATTTCACTGAGCAGTGGTTTGTAGTTCTCCTTGAAGAGGTCCTTTACATGCCTTGTAAGTTGGATTCCTAGATATTTTATTCTCTTTGAAGCGATTGTGAATGGAAGTTAATTCATGATTTGGCTCTCTGTTTGTCTGTTACTGGTGTATAAGAATTAGAGTTTCCTTTTTAAAGAGTGGAGAGTTATTGGGACTTTGGGATAGAGGTGGGAACTGGGGGGTTGACAAAGCAATTCCCTTTCAGTGCAACAAGGACTTCTAGAAGCATTCTAGTCTATCCCCATTCTTTTATATTTAAAAAACTGAGGTCCAGGAAGGTGACTAATTTATTCACATTCATGTTAATTAGTGGCCTATGTCTCCTGGTTCCCAGTCCCAAGCTCTTATGACTATACCCATGTAGGACAAAAGGCATTTAAAAAGTAATATTATGACTACAGCAATTGAGAACCTGGTCTGTACAGGCATTGTTAGATATAGAAAGAAAGAAATTTATTTTTAAGCTTTATGAAGAGAGGATATATATTTACACATGGTAAATGACTAATGAGGGATAAGTATTTCCTGACATTGTAACTTCATATATGCCATCCTGTATATGACAAATTATTTGAGGTAATTCGTATGTCTCTTGTGATGATACATAAACTATTACAGTAATATTTGGTAAAACCTAGCAGGTCATTGCAGGGTTAAAAAGTAGAAAAATATGTGGCTCATCTCTGAAAATAATAATGGAAAGAAGCAAGAGGAAAAGTTAAGCCATGTATAGAGTGGTAGAATTAGTCCATGAAGCTGGACCAAGACTATGTTCTGCTCTGCTCTTACCAGGAAATGAGCTACCAAACCAGAAGATTCTCCCCACTCCATGATATAGCTGGTTAGGAGGAGAGGGACAATAAAGACTCCCCAGGTGTGTCAAGGAAGCCAATCTTTCCTAGTCACATGGCCAGCACATGATACCCATGCAGCATTTATAGAGCATGAGATGAAGATGCTCTGGTACAACAAGCTGGCCCTTTAGTGGACCGCATCAGAGAGGTATTTCTTTGGTATAGTACCATTTTTTAAGTCTAAAATTATGATTTTGCCAGTGTACTCAGAGTTCCTCACTTTCTAAGGAACTGAGATCATTCTTTCATGTTAACGAAACTCCCAACAGACTCTGCTGCATCTGCCAAAATTCCAAGGAGAAAAACCGGACCACAAGATCCAGGGTCACTCAGTCATGCATGAATTCTCTTTAAAAATCTATTTAGAAACCACAGCATAATCAGAAAATTGTGCTGTGTGCATGAAGGCAAAGGAAAGGGAATTATTTAAAGGACTTTAAAACCCTTGTCATGGAGCAATGACAGCCTCAGGCATCCAAGTTCAAATCAATAGAGATCTGCCAGACAGGCGAGAATACTCATGTTCACCGATTAGGGCTGCAGTAGACTGGTTTTAAGGAAATATTTTTATGAAATGTCTTGTAAAGAAAAACAACCATGAGTTACATTTTGAGCAATTATAAGCAATTTTGTAGGAGTTGCAGTTAGAATCTTTACACGATATGTGATTTTAAAATAATTCAAAGCACAATTTAACTTTGCTTTGCTGAAAGGCTATTCTATGAACTCTTTCCAGATAGTAACAGAATAATCTGATAACAGCCACTAATTAGACTGCGAAGAAAATTAATGAATCAATTGTGGTTCTCTTAGAACAACAGTCTTCCAGAAGACTGGGTGGGAGGGAGGCTTGCTTAAAATTGCTTACTTCAGAAGCAGTTTAGAGAGTAGAAACTGTAAAATTAAATAAGAAGTCTTGATAGAGGGCAACACATATTACCAGAGCAAAAGCCAAACTCTTTAGAACTGCCTGTAAATGTGACTTATGGAAAAAGAATAGATTACAACAAAAAAAAAGATAGTTCATTCAATTAAATTTATTTATATTATTAAAATTAATGGCACAAAAATGTGCCACAAACTAAAATCTTACATAGTCACTGCAAAAATCCCATAATTTTATGTCTGATCAAATCTTTTCATCATTCCTCCAACACAGCTTGGGCCTTTCAAATGTTTTCAATTTTTTCATCTTTCTTACTAAAACAAGCTTCCACTTTACCTAATCTAATACAATGATATAAATATTTACATAAGGTAATGAGGTCTGCTGTCTGCTCATGTTGCCAGGATACCCAATATGCCACATGATTTTAAACTCTATGGAGGAATTCCTGGGGAACAACGGGTTACAGGTACACTCAATAAATTCCTAACTTTCCTGCCATTTCCAAAAGCTTTGGATTTTGCTATGACTTTGACCTTAGAATGTAGCCATCCTCTTATAGATCCTTTTATTCATCTTCATGGTTATTCTTTATAACAGCAATATATTGCCAGGCTGGCCTTTCTGAGCATAGAAAAAAAAGTCTTTATTGCAGGATACATATGTGCATCCAACATATATACATATGATTGTATATGTGTACCTACATATACACATATACAACCACAAGGGAAGGTTTAAGTCATGCTTTGCCCCCCTAAATTAGAAAGAATTCCAGCGTGGTACAGTGACTTGCCCTTGTAATTCTAGTATTTGGGGAGGCAAGGCAGGAAGATCGCTTGGAGCCAGGAGTTCAAGACCAGCCTGAGCAACATAGTGATCTTATCTACACAAAAAATTTACAAAACAGTCAGGCACAGTGGTATATACCTTTAGTCCCAGCTGCACATGAGGGTAGGGTGGCAGGATCCCTTGAGCCCAGGAGTCCAAGGCTGCAGTGAGCTATTTTGACACCACTGCACCCCAGTCTGGGCAATAAATTGAGGCCCTGTCTCTAAAAAATAGCAAAAGTAAAAAATAAAGAATTCTGACTGTCAAATGAACTCATCATACCATTTTCCTGTTCTGGAATGCTTCTACTTAAAAGTTGGTAGTTTTTATTTTTCTTTTGTCTTTCCCAACCCATTTTAGAACTTCTCTTAGGTATTCAAACAATTTTTCTATCTTTGATCTCCAATTATTATTTTCCCATTTATCCACCCATATGCCATATAAATAGTTCCTAGGCAATAAGATTGTGCTAGGAATTGGTAACCATATAATGTAAGACATAGGCTCTACTTTCCAAGTGCCTATACTTGAAAACAGGTCCACATTAAACAAAAATAGAGATAGTACTAAAATAGATTATATTCCATCAATATTAGCTGAATGCAGGAAGTGCCTCTAGAATTCAGAGACTTTAGTCTCAATGAAATCAAGTTTTCATTGCTCCATCCTGCACTGCTATAAGTCCTCCTTTGCTCACATCCACCTTCAGACTATATTGTTTTGTCACATTACCAGAATTGGTCTTCTGGTTCCTTCTCATTGTGTAGGCTCTGTCAGAGGGAAGGTCTGGGGCTGAAGGCTGTTGTTCAGATTCTTTTGTCCCACAGGGTGTTCCCTTGATGTGGGATCCTGAGAACCAAGCTGTATTGATTGTTATCGCTCTTCTGGGTCTAGCCATCCAGCAAGTCTACCAGACACCAAGCTGGTACTAGGGGTTGTCCAGAGTCCTGTGATGTGAACCGTGTGTGGGTCTGTCAGCCATGGATACCAGCACCTGTTCTGGTGGAGGTGGCAGGGGGGTGAAATGGTCTCTGTAAGCGTTCTCTGTAAGGGTGGTTTAATGCTCTATTTTTGTGCTGGTTGGCCTCCTGCAGGGAGGTGGCACTTTCCAGAAAGCATCAACTGTAGTAGTATGGAGAGGAAGTGGTGGTGGGCAGGGCCCTAGAACTCCTAAGGGTATATGCCCTTTGTGTTCAGTTACCAAGGTGGGGAAGGAAGGACCATCGGGTGGGGGCAGGGCTTGGCAGGTCTGACTTCAGACTCTTCTTGGGAGGGTTTTGCTGAGGCTGCTATAGGGAGTGGGGGTGAGGTTCCCAGGTCAATGGAGTTATGTGCCTAGGAGGATTATGGCTGCCTCTGCTGAGTCATACCGGGAGTCTGCATGCAGGATTTGTGCCCTCCCCCCAGTTCTGGCCAGGAGGCTTCTTGACCAGTTCAGATTGTTATGAAGTTCAGCTGGTGGTTTCCTTCTCTCTGTGGCATTTTCCCCACGCCTGTGGCCACCCTGCAGAAGGGTCCCTGTGGTACCAGGCAGGAATGACATGCTTGGGGACGCAGTGAGCTCCCAGGGCCTTTCCCACTGCTTCTTCTACCCCTCTGTTTCACTCAGTTCTCTAAATTGACTAGCTCCAGGTAAGGTCAGAATCTTCTCCGGCAAACTAGACCTTCAGTTTCTCCAGGGAGGGTGTGTGTTACGTGGGGGAGGATTTCCCTTTTCCGCTTCCACAGTTTGTGCACTCACGGTATTTGGGGTGTCTCCCAGGTCCTGCAGGAGAAATTTGCTTTATTTAGAGAGTCTGTGGGTCCTCTTGGGTTTCCTGATTTATTCCTGCATTTATTCTGGAGCTAAAATTCATGATGTGAGCCTCCACATGCTGCTCTGTCCATCCAAGTCAGAACTGTAATCTAGTCCTGCCTCCCATTTGCCATGACGCCTCAATAGAGAAGTCCTAAAACAGTCCACATTGTTACCATCTCTGTTCAGGCTGCCATAACAAAATACCATGGGCTGGTTGGCTTCCACAACAGAAGTGTATTTTCTTACAGCTCTGGAGCCTAGATATCCATGATCAAGGTGCCAGTCAATTTGGTTTCTGGTGAGGGCTCTCTTCCTGGCTTCCATATAAATAATTGCATTATTATTATTTACTGTGATGAGGCCAAAGGCTTCAAGCACATGTAACTTACTAGCAACACTGCTGACCACAAAGATGTGGACCTGTGATTGAATGCATGCGATGCATTGCTCTTCTTTTCAGTAACTAGATTCAAGCCCAGTTGTTGAGGTAAAGGGAGTTTTAAAAAGCATAAATAGGAGCTAGAAAAGAAAAATAGGTGATAGTGATGAGATCTTCTCCAATTTCAGTCCCTATTTTCAAATCAGATCAAACTCTGATATCAGAATATCAGAATGTGTTGTCAAAAATCCACAAATTCTAAAGCAATTTTCCAAAGATTTTTTTTGGCCTTCATCTTATTTTGTGTACAATAGTAACTTCAGAAGCACAGCTTTTGAAGCACAGCCTGTTTTTCTAAGCACTTTTTCTATTTTCATGTAAAATTCTTACTTTTCATCCTTGATGAGCATCAATAAGACACTTTAACTTATCATTATAAGTCCCAGCAAAATGCCATATACTTTGCTTTTGCATGCCTTGACTGGCATTTGGAAGTATTGTTGGTGGCAGCTGGGCAAATGCTTTGTTTGCTGGAGTGGGTGAAGATCTTTGATATTTAGCATCATGCCTCAAATTGTGATTTTTATGAAAGCATTTTGAGGGAGAATTTATGAGCTGGGGGAACCCATGAGCTGGAAAGACAGAACATGCTAGATGCAGATGAAAATTGGCATCAATAGTAAATGCTGATGCCAGTGGAGGGAGGCAGTAAGTTGGAAATCAAATCTTCGTTTACTTTAAATATGCATTCCAGCTTCATACTTATGTGTCATTCTGTTTAGGAGACCTAGATACATCAACTAACCTGAAATAATTAGCTTATGTAACACTTCAGAGGGAAAGGAAGACAAAAGTGAAATTATTATTATCATCATAATCCTTATAATAGAGACGGTATCTGTGTTGTGTAACAAGTACTTTTAAACAAGTTTCAGATCTTGAGAAATCTAACATATTTTATAGACAATCACTTAGAAACTCCTTACATAAAGTTATATCATACAGAATCAGAAGAATAGAGTTCACCATAAGAGAGGATGAAGAGACACAGAAATGGGAAGAAGCAAATGGGAAAGGCAAGTTAATAAACACATCAGAAACTGAACAGAACAGCACTGTTTTCCTTTGGAGCTGAGTATTACCAGTAGGGAGATCAGAATGAGTTTCTCCTCATTCCCCTTGAAAGCTCACCATTCCTATTCCAATTGTTGAAAACAGATTTTAAAAAGTGAGAACGCTATAAATGTTACCATGGTCTTAAAAATTCTGGGGAATAAGACAGAATACAAAATTTAAATCCAGGATTTAGTGGATTCTAGGTGTGTGTGTTGCTCCAGAAAGGTATAATAGATATAAATTTATTTTATATCTATTATATATGTTATACTAGAATAACCAAAAGCCCTAGGATTGTTCTAAATTTGCTGGATTCTAGGCATGTATATGGTTCCAGAAAGGTATAATAGAAATTAGGAACATTAGAATGACTGTAAGTCCTGGTATTATTTAGAAGGACAGTAACAATGTTAATTAATCTGAGACTAAGTATGAGACATGTATGTTAAAACAGCCAGGATAACTACTAAAAGAATACTGTTAAAAGAAAAACTGCAGACGAATTTAATTTAAAAGTTTAATTGAGCAAAGAACAATTGGTGAATAGGGCAGCCTCCTGAGCAAGAGTAGGCTCAGAGACTCCAGTGCAGCCACGTGGTAGAAGAAGAGTTATGGACAGAAATAGGAAAGTAATGTAACAGAAAACAGAAGTGAGGTAGAGAAACAGGTGGATTGGCCAAAGCTTGGCTTTTGCCTTATTTGAACACAGTTTGAACAGTTGGCCACATTTGATTGGCCAAAACTCAGTGATTAGCAGAAGTGTGGTCTACAGTCTGTTTACAATTCCATTTAGGTTATAGTTCACGATTTACCCAGAAATGTTTAGGCTGAATTTAAAATATGTAAGAAAGTAGCTTTAGGTTAAATTTGATTTAAAAATACACATGAAGTGCATAATTCAAAAGGGTAAAGAGAAAATATACAGAACGAGAAAAAAGAAAAAACCACAACCCAAAATGTGAAAGGAAAATATCTTGGGCCACTTCAAGCTGGGAACTGCTCAGGGCAAATCTGCCTCCCATTCTATTCAAAGTCATCCCTCTGCTCACAGAGATAGATGCATATTCTGATTGCCTCCTTCGGAAAGACTTATCAGAAATTCAAAAGAATGCAACCATCTGTGTCTCTGCCATTCTGGGCGGAACTAATGTACTTCTTACATACATTGATTGATGTCTCATGTCTCCCTAAAATGCGTAAAACCAAACTGTGCCCCGACCACCTTGGGCACGTGTCATCAGGACTTCCTGAGGCTCTGTCATGGGTGCATCCTCAACCTTGACAAAATAAACTTTCTAAATTAACTGAAACCTGTCTCAAATTTTCTGAGTTCACAAAATGAATATAGAAGGGAAGAAAAAACATTAAAACACACAACAAAAACAATGTACAACTCATAACAATGTACAAAGCAAATGTTAACCAAAAAAGATGTCATTGTACCTATGGCATAAAAGTAGACTTTAAAGCAAAGCACAATATCAGAGATGAAAAATGGCTGCTACATAATAAAATGTTCAGTTTACTTATGTATACCTAATTAAATAGTATATCTACATCATTACCAAACACACTCACAAAATAACTCATTTCCATGTGAATTAGATTTCAATGTGAAATGTAAAACATCTAAAATTTTTCAAATATAGAGAATATCTTTATAACCTCGTAGTATAGAAGTGTTATTTGCAACAAGATTTATAGTTTCTTACATGAAAGTTACCATAAAAAAAGTTAAAACACAAGCCACACCCAAGCCACACAGATCTTTGTAATTTATGTAACCAACAAAGGATTAGAATCCCAAACGTACAAACAACTCCCATAAGTCAAGAAAACAAAAACTCAATAAGGGCAAAAGTTCCAAACAAGTATTTCAAAAAATAGAAAATATATTACATATTAATATGAAACATTTTAAAATTGTCAAACTCAGTAATTGGGGAAATGCAAATTAAAATCATGAGACATCATTTCACACCACATTGACAAAAATTAAAAGCCAGTAGTCTTACCAGAAGGCAGGCCTCAAGTGTAAGACATCCAGATTCTTGGCATGTTGAAAAAAGAATTGAACAAAATGCACAAATGAAGTAACAAAGGAATGAAACAAAGCAACAAAACAGCAAAAGTAGGGATTTGTTGAAACAAGAAAAGACTCCACAGGGTGGGCGCAGGCTGAGCAACTGACTCAAGAGCCCAGTTACAGTCTTCTGAGGTTTAAGTACCCTCTTTGAGATATTGGTTACTCGCTATGTGGATGACAGAATTGTCATCTTCCTTTGCTGTCACTGCTCTCTAGCTGAGACCAACTTGTCCAGTGATCTTGGTAAAACAAGGTTGGTCCTCCAATAGAGCATATGTGTAAGGACACCACCAAAGTTCTCAGGGTCACTCCACCACATGATTCCCTTGGGTGGGAATCCTGGTGATATAGTTTGACTGTGTCCCCACCCAAATCCCATCTTGAGTTTACATGTGTTGTGGGAGTAACCCAGTCTGAGATAATTGAATCATGGGGACAAGTATTCCCTATGCTGTTCTCATGATACTGAATAAATCTCATGAAATCTGATGATTTTATAAAGAAAAGTTCCCCTGCACAAATTCTCTCCCTTTTTGCCTGCTGCCATCCATGTAAGACATGACTTGCTCCTCCTTGCCTTCTGCCATGATTGTGAGGCCTCCCAGCCATGCGGAAATGTAAGCCCCTTAAACCTCTTTCTTTTGCAAATTGCTCAGTCTCAGGTATGTCTTTATCAGCAGCATGAGAACAGACTAATACAGCAAATTGGTACCAAGAGTGGGGTGCTACTGTAGAAACCCCAAAACATGGAAGCAACTTTGGAACTGGGTAACAGGCAGGGATTGGAACAGTTTGGAGAGGGGCAAACTGGAGACAGGAAAATATGGGAAAGTTTGGAACTTCCTAGGGACTTGTTAAATGGTTTTGACAAAAATGCTGATAACAACATGGACAATAAAGTCCAGGCTGAGGTGGTTTCAGATGTAAATGAGGAGCTTGTTAAGAACTGGAGCAAAGGTAACACTTGTTATGTTTTAGCAAAGAGACTGGTAGCATTTTGCCTCTTTCCTAGAGATTGGTAGAACTTGGAAATTGAGAGAGATGATTTAGGGTATCTGGTGGAAGAAATTTCTAAGCAGCAAAGCATTCAAGAGGTGGCTTGGTTGTTGTTAAAGTCATTCAGTTTTAAAAGGAAAACAGAGCATAAAAGCTCGGGAAATTTGCAGCCTGCCAAGGCAATAGAAAACAAAATCCATTTTCTGAGGATAAATTCAAGCCAGCTTCAAAAATTTGCATAAGTAATGAGGAGCCAAATGTTAATCCCCAAGACAATGGAGAAAATGTCCCCAGGGCACGTTAGAGGTCTTCAAAGCAGCCCCTCCCATCACAGGCCTGGAGGCCTAGGAGGAAAAACTGGTTCCATGGGCTGGGCTGGCCTCAGGGTCCATCTGCTGTGTACAGTTTAGGGACTTGGTGTCGTGCATTCAGGCTACTCCAACCATGATTAAAAGAGGCCAAGGTACAGCTTGGGCTGTTGCTTCAGAGAGGGAAGCCCCAAGTCTTGGCAGCTTCCACATTATGCACAGAGCCTGCAGATGCACAGAAGTCAAGAATTGAGGTTTGTGAACCTCTGCCTAGATTTCAGAACATGTATGACAATGCTGGATACCTAGGCAAAAGTTTGATGCAGGGGCAAGGTCCTAATGGAGAACCTCTGCTAAGGCAATGTGGAAAGGAAATGCGGGATTTGACCTCCCAAACAGAGTCCGTACTGGGGCACCACCTAGGGGAGCTGTGAGAAGAGGGCTGCCATCCTCCAGACCCCAGAATAACAGACCCACCAAGAGCTTGCACCATGCACATGGGAAATCCACAGACATTCAATGTCGGTTCATGAAAGCAGCCAGGAGGGAGGCTGTACCCTGCAAAGCCACAGGGACAGAGCTTCCCAAGACCATGGGAACCCACATCTTCCATCAGCATGACCCGGATGTGAGACATGGAGTCAAAGGAGATCATTTTGGAGCTTTAAGACTTGACTGCCCTGCTGGATTTCAGACTGTAGCCTCTTTGTTTTGGCCAATTTCTCCCATTTGGAATGGTTGTATTTACCCAATGCCCATACCTCCATTGTATCTAGGAAGCAAGTAACTTGATTTTGTTTCTACAGGCTCGTAGGGGGAACAAACTTGCCTTGTCTCAGATAAGACATTGAACTGTGAACTTTTGAGTTAATGCTGAAACGAGTTAAGACTTTGGAGGACTGTCGGGAAGACATGATTGGTTTTGAAATGTGAGGACAGTAGATTTGGGAGTGGCTAAGGGCAGAATGATATGGTTTGGCTGTGTGCCTATCCAAATATCATCTTGAATTTTAACTCCCACAATTCCCACATGTTGTGGGAGGAACCCCATGGCAGATGATTGAATTGTGGGGGTGGATCTTCCTTGTGCTATTCTCATGACAGTGAATGAGTCTCATAAGATATAATGGTTTTAAAAATGGGAGTTTCCCTGAACAAGCTCTTCTCTTGTCTGCCGCCATTTAAGACGTGACTTGTTCCTCCTTGTCTTCTGCCATGATTCTGAGGCTTCCCCAGCCACTACAGTGGAACTGTAAGTCCATTAAACCTCTTTTTTTTTTTTTAATTGCCCCATCTTGGGTATGTCTTTATCAGCAGCATGAAAATGAACTAATAAAATCCCCAATGTTAGAGGTGGAGCCTAATGGAAGATGTGTGGGTCATGAGGGCAGATCTCTTGTGAATAGATAGATACCAACCATTAAGAGTGGTTGGGTTCTCTATTCATTCCTACAAAAGTTGGTCATTAAAAGGAGCCTCGCACATTCCCTCTACCCTTTTCTTCCTTTACTGCCATGTGACCTCTGCACACACTGGCTCTCTTTCACCTTCTGTCATGAGTAGAATCAGCTTAAAGCCCTCACCAGAATCCAATAGATATGAGTACCATACTTCTTATATTTACCCAATGTCTGTACCCCATTTTATCTAGGAAGTAACTAACTTGCTTTCGATTTTGCAGAATCATGGGGACTTGCCTTGTCTCAGATGAGACTTTGGACTATGGACTTTTGAGTTAATGCTGAAATGAGTTAAGACTTTGGGGGACTGTTGGAAAGGCATGATTGGTTTTGAAATGTGAGGACATGAGATTTGGGAGGGGCCAGGGGCAGAATGATATGGTTTGGCTGTGTCCCCACCCAAATTTCATCTTGTTCCCACATGTTGTGGGAGGGACCGAATGGGAGGTAATCTAATCATGGGGGCAAGTCTTTCCCATGCTTTTCTTGTGACAGTAAATAAGTCTCACGAAATTTGATGGTTTTATAAAGAGGAAATCCCCTGCACAAGTTCTCTCTCTTTTTGCCTCCCACCATCTATGTAAGACGTGACTTGCTCCTCCTTGCCTTCCTCCATGATTGTGAGGCCTCCCCAACCATGTGGAACTGTAAGTCCATGAAACCTCTTTCTTTTGAAAATTGCCCAGTCTCAGGTATGTCTTTATCAGTGGCATGAGAACAGACTAATACACCTGGCAACCTCTTCCTATGATGTGATACACCCTATTCCTCTTCTGCTCATATCCCAGGTGTCTCTGTTGAGAAAATACAGAAAGGGGATCCCAAGTTCTGCTTTCTTCTTGGCTTTCACTTGACTTGGGAACCCCCACATCATTGCTACACCACCCGAGATGCGCAAATCTCTCCATTGTTGCCCTCCCTCTTAACCATATGATCTTTCTCCAGTTCTCAACTTCTCTGTTCAACAGACATAAAGAGCAGATGAGCAAGTCCACTGCCAAGCTATACCCCATAGGAAAACAAGTTACCAACCTGCTCTTTCATAACGTTGGATATGGTTTCACACTGGGTCCCCACCCAAATCTCATCTTGGATTGTAATTCTCACATGTCAAGGGAGGGATCTGGTGGAGGGTGACTGGATTATGGTAGTGGTGTTGCCCATGCTGTTCTCATCACTGTGAGTGAATTCTCACAAGAGCTGATGGTTTTAAAGTAGGGCACTTCCTCACTCATTCTCTCTCCTGCTGCCATGTAAGACGTGCCTTGCTTCCCCTTCACCTTCCACCATGATTGTAAGTTTCCTGAGGCCTCTTCAGCTATGCAAAACTGTGAGTCAATTAAATCTTTTGTCATTATAAATTACCCAGTCTTGCGTAGTATACTTATAGCAGTGTGAAAAGGACCGATACAGATTTTGGCACCAGGAGCAGTTCCAGAGGAATATAATTTTAAGGATGGATTTCTTTAGTTGGTTTTGTGGTTTCTGGAGTTAGCTGCTTAATCTAATTAGACTCAAAAATGCTAAGAACTCTAATTCTAAGAGTGTGGAGAATACTGATAGTCCTTGGCATAAATTGTTTAGAGAGTTATGCAAAATAAATAAATTCAATACTCCTCATTTACTGTTCTTGAGAACCAAGGACTCTATACATAATGCCTTAGGCCACATGTGGAGAGCCAAGAAATATAATGAAGTTGGTTGGTTGCTCCTAAGTTCGCTCACTGGACAAAGTGATGAAAGAAAAGGATGAGCTCAGGGATTCTAACTCCCAGTTCCAGAAGCACATACTTAGCCTCAAATCTTCTAAGACTGCCCTGAGTGAGAGCCTTATCTCCTGTAGACAAAGGGCTGAAATTGCTAAAAATCAGACACAAATTCTTATCGTGCAAGCAGCTGACCTGCAACAAAAGGTGCATGCTCAGCCTCACCAGCTGTCTACTGTTAAAGTGTGGGCGTTGACTAGAAAAGAATGAGTCCCCTGCAACTTGGAATGTGGATGTGTGGGAGGACCCTGATTAAGTTGGCTTGCTGAGTTTTTTGTCTTTCATCTTTCTCCCATTCTGGATGCTTCCTGTCCTTGAACATCAGACTCCAGGTTCTTCAGCCTTTGGACTCTCGAACTTATACCTGTGGTTTGGCAGGGGCTGCTAGGCCTTCAGCCACAGACTGAATGCTGCACTGTTGGCTTTCCTACTGTTGAGGCTTTGGAGCTTTGACTGAGGCACCACTAACTTCCCTGCTCCTCAGCTTGCAGATGGCCTGTCGTGGAACTTCTTGTGATCATGTGAGTCAATTTTCCTTCACAAACTCTCTTTTGTATATGAATATATTCTATTAGTTCTGTCCCTCTGGAGAACCCTGACTAATATAGCATCTCACATCTTTATAAAAGATTCTCCTGGAGCTACTTTTACTCCACAAACACCCTCCCCATGAAGGTACAGGGAAGAGGGAAGAGTCTCTCCCTCCTACTAAGCTAGCCTCAACACTTACTGAATCCTCTCCAGTCCTCTGCTCACTTGGATATAGAGTGGGAGGAGTAGAAAGCAAGTTTATGGTAACAGGACTGGTCCTTCCACATTTTATACTACCCTCACAGCTATCTGTCCTCCTTCTCCATTAGGCTTAGGAAATCATGGTATCGGCACCTCATTCTCTGTGGGACACAATCTCTGAAAAATAAACCTTTCCATCCTGCCTCATGTTCCTTGGACATAAATGTAAAAGCCATATTATAAGATCTGTTCCTGATACTTGACAGAAGATTTCCACTGTAACAGCTCCTGAGATTAAAGACACACTTTCACTAAGACTCCATCACCTATTAGCAACATACCAATTTCCTTTGATAGGTGCTTTATGGAATAATTAGGTTGGCTCTATAGGTAAGTTGCAATGTGGCTACCAATTAGAAACCCTGGGGAGTTTTTACAAAGTACTGAGGCCCTGGCCCTACCCCACAACAACTGAATCAGTATCTCTGCAGGTGGAGTCCTAAGCATAGGAATTCTTGAATGCTTCCTTGGTGTGGTTTATTATATGTAAATCATACATCAATAAAGTTGATCTCTTTTAAACTCCCTAACTAATTCTGACAGTTCTTCAATAACTTTTGTATTTGTCATCACTGGCCATATTTCTTATGTTGTAGGCTATACACACCCCCCAAAAAATTACATGTTCCTATTGTTTATGCTAAAATAATCTTAGGAGAAAAATTGGTATCATCATAAAGAATGTTTCAATGTGCCAGACCCGAAATGAGCATGCCCTCATATTATGTATGCATGATGCCTTATGGCTTTAGGAGACTGGCTAGTTTACAGTCTGTGTTCATGAGAACAGGGCACTCCATAATCAGCAGAATTATTTTGCAATATGTGGCACCATTTTTATATAAAGAGAGAATTCCAATTCCCAAAGTATTTTCTTATCTATCAAAAAACTTTATTTTTATCTTATGTCAGCTGTTGAAAACAGACAGAGACAAGAGTCCTTGATGAAACTAACATTTTAGTTTTGCTGACATGCCTGGCTGGTGGACTAGGTCACTTATGTAGGAACTGTTTCTAAGACACCTAACCACTGGTCAAAAGCTGCAAAATTCAGACCTGATCTGGGCATATATTAGTCTATTTTCACGCTGCTGATAAAGACATACCTGAGACTGGGACATTTACGCAAGAAAGAGGTTTAATGGACTTACATTTCCAAGTGGCTGGGGGTGCCTCACAATCATGGCAGAAAGCCAGGAGGAGCCTTCTTACATGGATGGCAGCAGGCAAAGAGAGAGCTTATGCAGGGAAACTCTACCACATAATGCCATCAGATCTCATGAGACGTATTCACTATCATGAGAATAGCACAGAAAAGATGAGTTCCCATGATTCAAATACCTCCCATTGGGTCCTTCCCACAACATGTGAGAATTCAAGATGAGATTTGGGTGGGGACACAGCCAAACCATATCAGGGCATCACCTTAAATGAGAAAAGAACAAAAGTAAGTCCATAGCCAATAGCATATCAATTTGATATTAACATGCAAGATTTAGCAACACAAACAGCTAATCCTGGTCTTAATCCTCCACTCAATATTCTTCGTCTAGATCTTCAGCCTATCAGTACCCTGTAGCTAAACCTCCATAGCGAAATACACTCAATATTAGATATGGCTCCTTTTATAACAACACAAAATGAAGCCACTTGTCAAAGATTTGCTATAAAACCTAGTAGAAAATAAAAATTATATCCAAGCAATTTATTCTAGAGAATGTTCAGGCAAGAACAAAAGGTAAAATATATTTGTCAAAGTAAATCACAAATATGGCCACTGATTTTTAACAAAAGCACAAAAGTAATGTGTGTTTTCAACAAATGGTACTAAAACAATTGAACATCTATATGCAAAAATAATGAACCACAACATAAACCTCATACCTTATTTAAAAAGTTATCTCAAAATTGATTATAGATCTAAATGTAAAACATAAAATTATAAACTTTCAGAAGAAACCAGTAATGACCTGTGATTAGGCAGACTTCTTAGAAATGACTCCAGAAGAAGCATGATCCACAAAAGAATTGTCAATTTCATTAAAAATTAAAAACTTTTGCTTTGAAAACAATACTGTTAAGAGAATTAAAGGACAAACTGAAGACTTGAAATAAATATTTACAAATGAGTGACCTATCTGGCAAAGAACTCTAATTTAGAATATATAAATAATTCTCAAAACTCTACTGAAGAAAACAACCCAGTTAATAAATGGGCAAAAGATTTGAACAGACAACTCATCAAAGAGGACATACTGATGCCAAGTATGCACATGAGAATTTGTCCAACATTATGTAGTAAAATTTCTAGAAATATCTTCCCTCTCCCAAATTTTAACATATTACTATAAAATGATATAAATTGTTTAATGTTTTATTTACTTAAACAAAAGCAGAAATAAATCTTCAGAAACATCCACTTCTACACCTCTACAATCTATTCTCCACAAGGCAATAAGAGTGATCCTTTTGAAATGCAAATTTAATCACATCATGCCTCTGCTCAAAACATCCAGGGCCTTCCCAACAACCTTAAAATAAAATCCACAATTTACAAGGCCTGAATAATCCTGCCTGTGCTTAGCTCTCTTCTCTCAATCCTGCTCTTTCCCTGGCTCCCTCTACTCCAACCACACTGATCTTGCTATTCCTCAAAGCAGACTCCTACCTCAGACCTCAGGGCCACCACGTTTTCTGTTCCCTTTGTCTAGAATTCCGTTCCTCCAGATATCACAAGTCTTGCTGCCTCATTTCAATCAAGCCTCTGTTCAAATGTCACTTCTTTAGAGAGTCCTTCTGTGACCATCCTAAGATAGCAGTCCCTCATACCGTTTTTTTAAAACATAGTACTTATTATACTTATGTCAAATGACTGATTCCCTCCTCCTCCTCCTCTCTCTCTTTCTCTCTCTTCTCCTCTCTGTCTCTCCCTCCCTCCCTCCCTCCTCCCTTTCCATTCTATGAAGAGGTGCACTTTTTGTTTTCTTCGCTGATGAATCCCCAATACCTAGAATAGTGCCTGGTACAACATAGGCATTCAGATTATTGTTGCAGCAACTTACAGAATATATTTACTTTTCTCATACCATTCAGAAAATCACAGATAACTTTCATCATCTCCTTTGTCCTTGTCAGACTTTTATTTGATCCTGCCTTGTGAATCAGGTGATCAATGTCTATCCAGCCCTTCTCCTGACACTAGTAAATTCTGAAAAAAACTCAACTTCTGTACCCCCAGAAAAATAAGAGGCTTAAGTATGTATTTAAAACTTGCTGGAAGTTATTCACTTTCACATTATTAAAATTACTAAATGTTCTTCCAGATGCCCATTGTTCATTGTCAATGAGGCTTAAATTATTCTCCCAAACTTCCTTTTTGCAACGCTGTTAATTTTATGAAGAGACATCATTTTGAAGTAATATATAGGAGTCACTTCAATATCTGTGTTTTGGGGATAGAAAACGCTTATTCATTTATTTTAGGCAAATTTCACAGAATTCAAGAGAGCTCATTTTAGAAAATCACTGCAGTTTCATCCCATCATATCTTCATTAAATTACTTATGTTTCATTTTATTCTGAAAATAGTTTGTCATAAGGCAATTCTTTGGGACTTAGTACCTACATCTTGCCTCAAAAAAGAATGAATATAAAGCCATATTTGTTAAATGTTAATCTCTTCAATCGGTGGTTTATTGTTTTGTTTTTTTTTTTCCAGAATTACAGATGAATGTTAGACTTTGAAATGTCATCTCTTCTTTGCCAAATAGTCAATCCTTTTCCCCAGGAAATTGCTAGTTCTGAGATCACTGATTGTATCTTTGCAATTGCACCATAATCCAAATATGAAATTTTAGTGATTGTTAACTTGGCCAGAATGCAATAGAACAAGTCTCAAAGCCAGGCATTTTATAAAGAAGAGATGTTTTATATCTTAATTAAAAATAAAGTCTGTTTGTCTTCCATGCTTCTAACAAAATACTTCAAAAATACATTTTAAATCTAACTTTAAAAGATTTTTAAAATAAATTTTTAAAAATATTTTGAAAAGGGATTACGTATTGATTATAAAGAGAAACCTGAAATAGTTTATTCATGTTATAACATCTCTCAACAATGGGCAAATTTTAGAACTGTCTTTCTTTAGACCACTGTTTCAAATAAATTTCTTCTCTTATTTTATCCACAGTGTTGTATCTCTATTTGTGGTTATAATTACACTCAGAAAATGTTACTGTGAGTGACAATTTAGTTCATTAAGTTAAAACTACATGAGCAGTTTAAAAGAGAACAGAACACAAGGAGGAAGCTCCACGACATTGGACTTGGAATGATCTTCTGGACATGACAACAAAAGTACAGACAACAAAGGCAAAAATAGACAAATGGAACTACATCAGATTTTAAAACTTTTGTGCATCAAAGGACACAATCAGAGGGGAAAGATAACATATGGATTAGGGAACATATTTGCAAATCACATGTGATAATGGGTTAGTCAGAATACATGAAGAATTCTTATAACTCAAAAACAAAAATCTAATATTCCGACTAAAAAAAAGGTAAAGGACATTTCTCCAAAAATGATATACAAATGGCTGACAAGCATATGAAAAGATGCTTAACTTTACTAATCATCAGAGAAATTTAAATTAAAACTGTAGTGAGATATCACCCTACACCCATTAAGATAGCTACTTTCAAAAAAAAAAAAAGCAAAAAAAAACAACAGAAAATGGTAAGTGTTGGTGAGAATGTAGAGAAAGTAGTATCCTTGCACACTGTTGGTGGGATTCTAACATGGTGCAACAATTATGGAAAACACTATACACATTCTTCAAAAAGTTAAAAATAGAATTACCATATGGTCCAGCAATCTGACTTTTACTACATATCCCAAAGAGTTTTTAAGAAAAAAAGAAGAATTGCAGGATCTTCAAGAGATATTTGCACTATAGTGTTCATAGCAGCACTATTCACAGTAGTCAAAGGTAGACAAAACCCAAATATCCATCAACAAATGAATGGATAAATAAAATAAAGTATATGCTACATGCAATGGAATATTATTCTGCTTTATAAAGGAGGAAAATCCCAACACATGATGCAACACAAATGAAGCTTGAGGACATTATATTAAGTGAAATAAGTCAGTCACAAAAAAAGACAAATACTACATGATTCCACTTATATGAGGCACTTAAAGTAGGAACATTCATAGAAACATAGGAACATTCATAGAAAAGTAGAAAGGTAGTTACCAGGAGCTAGGAGGGGGTGGGCTAAGGAAGCTGTTACTTAATTGGTAAAGTGTTTCAGATCTCAAAGATGAAAAGTTCTGAGATTTTTACAAAAATGTGCATAAACACTAGTGAACTTAAAAATGATAAGTTTTCCATTATGTATTTTTAACCAAGTTGTGTGTGTTTGTTTGTTTGTTTGTTTTTGAGATGAAGTTTCGCTCTTGTCCCCCAGGCTGGAGTGCAATGGTGCGATCTCAGCTCACTGCAACCTCCGCCTCCTGGGTTCAAGTGATTCTTCTGCCTCAGTCTCCCAAGTAGCTGGAATTACAGGCGCCTGCCAGCATGCCCAGCTAATTTTTATATTTTTAGTAGAGGCAAGGTTTCACCATATTCGAGAGGCTGGTCTCGAACTCCTGACCTCAGGTGATCCACCCACCTCGGCCTCCCAAAGTGCTGGGATTACAGGCATGGGCGACCACTCCCGGCCAATTTTTAAAATCTATATAAGCAGTTTAGTTGCCCATATTGTCCTAAGAATTGGTAAGTTCCTTCATGAGAGTGAGCTCTAGACACATGTCCAAGAAAGTTCTCAGAGAAGGAGGCCATTGCTGACCTGTCAACACTTGGCCCAGAACTAAACTATATGATGCTAAGAGAGTAGAAAAAGTCACTGGCCACCTATGCAATATTATTTCTCAAAGGTCAGAAAAGTTCTGCACAACTCAAAATGTCTCCCTCACAGTGGTTGAAATTCTCTCTTCTGCCTTTGCATAACGTTTCAAATGCTTTCAGTTAGAAACTAGTATAGTAGTATCTACTTAAAATGGACAATTAGCAGGAATTAATTTGGTCCTATAGCATTTTTCCTTCAACTGGCAGAGATTTGTCACAAGATGTTATTGAGGAAGAAAGGATAGTAAGTTTGGCTTACTGGATACTTCAATGAAGGCCAGCCCGGGTGGATTGCTATAACTCAGTACTAGGAACATCAGGGCAGTACAAAGCACTGCAGAACCTGGAAGAGACTCAGATCAGCTAATGAATTGTTCAGCTGGACATTTGGAAATTCACTGAGCCTGTTTGGTTCTACATCCAATAATTGAGAAATTTGGAGTACTGAGTTTGATTCCATTTAAACAACCACAGTTTAAATTACAAAATGGGCTGTGTTTATTGCTTAGCTCTTGTGAAAGAGACATCATTTTCATAAGGCAAATAAGCTGATGGATTGCTGGGACAACATTCTTAAGGACATAGATATTAAGGTGAGTTATACTATAAAAATAGTGACAATAAAATACAGACAAAAATTCAGACATATTAATCTAGATAAGTTTTTTAGGGCTATTTCTAAAAGTTTTTTCTGCTAAATTTGCTATACCACCAAACTCTACAGACCAATAGTTTTCTAACTTAAATAGTCACCAGAATGACATGGAGGGCTTGTTAAAATAGATAGGTGGGCCAAGCTCCAGAGTCTGCTATTCAGTGGGCTTGGGATAAGGCCAGATAATTGCATTTCTGGCATGTTCCCAGGTGGCGCTGCTGCTGCTGGTAGGAAAGCAGAATTTAAGAATGCTTTTATAAAATATTGTTATTTACATACAAGCTAAGCAAATGCCACAAGAGAAAATTTTGGGTGAAATATATCTCTCATTTAAAAATACTGTCTACCTTAAGTTTATTCTTTGTTTATAGATGGCATGGCTGTTTTGTTGCCTAGGTTTACAGCTCAGTAGATAGTCCATGTATCACAGACTTGTTCAGCACAAGGTTATAAGCATTTCCAGAATAGCTCTGCTACTCTAGGAAGGGCTAGTCTGCAGTACATGGGTATACTGGATTTTTGTGTTGGCAGTTCTCTGTTATGAAGGCATATAGAATCCTGATAGATTCATATGTCATTTTCAAAGTCCATAAATGAATGAAGGATAGAACAGAACTAAAGAGCATTTTGGTTCATTGCTGTGAACCAAGACTACACTACTAATAAGTGGTCTGTTCAACGTTGTATGGAAGCAAACCAAAACAGAAATTTGCATTGATCTCAAAGCTAATACTGAAGTTGTCTGTAGTCTCTTATTTTGTTTGACATGAGGTGGCTTCTGGGGGAAAGAGGCCCAAAAAACTGATGTTCTTCATAAATAAGATGCAAGGATAACACTAATTAACATTAATTTTTGGCAAGAGAACCAACATATGTTCATACTGTATCAAGTACGCATATATAGTAATTTTAAAAAACAGAAACAAAGCTTTAGTCTGTAAGATTTTATTTTTATCTGACATAATTAAAAAGAAATTATTTGAGAATGTACAGCTCACAAATCAACAGCACCTCTGTAGGTTATATTTCTCAGCTCTTCCTCTGTTGATAAGGTTAGTAAACTGGCACCTCAGTCAGCTCTGAGATGACTTACTTCTCAGAGCTCTTCCTGACAACCTTCCCGCCTTCTATTCCAAGACAAAGCACAGCTTTCATCATGACACATCTCTGTTCAGACCTCTTGACTGGCTTTGTTTTTTGTGTTGTGACTCATTTGAAACAAGGAACTAAAGTCATAAATCATAAGCCTCACATTATGCTAGGTGTTGGGATCAGGTTGCTGAATAAATGGGGTTTCTGCCCTTGTGCATTAGGCTGTGAGGGGTGAGAGCTGGCACTGAGCCTGCAGAGGAAATTCTGCATCTACAGTTGAGCCAACCTGTGGCAGAAAGGGACTTCCATACTGTGTCTAACATGTTCTGGAATATAGTATAGATACCTCTTAAAATATTCGTTGATGAATTCAGTTGTTTTATGATTAGAAGGAAACTTAAAATGTGCCAGACATAGTTATTTGGAGTCATTCCATCCATAAATATTATATGAATTGCCAAAAAATTTACTCATATGACTTTTATTTCCTTATAAATCTCAAAATTTCCAAGGAAATATTTCAGATGCCAATTTCCCACTTCCCCTCATGATCCAGAATGCATTTTATCTAATATAAAATGTAAATGTGGTAAAGATATGTGCCATTTTATACCTTTTTAAAAATGTTATTCAACCAACCAGTTTGGCTTATATTTTTCAGAAGCAGACAAACCAACTGACAACTAACAAACAATCTGATCAAATTGCCCAATAAGTCAATTCAGTTATAAACCCAATTTTTTTTTTAAGTTCTGGGATACATGTGCAGAACTTGCAGGTTTGTCACATAAGTATGCATGTGCCATGGTGGTTTGCTGCACCAGTCAACCCGTCATCTATAAACCCAATAATTTTAAGAGGATGCATTTTTCTCTGTGTAGCTCCAAAATAACATTCAATATTTCAGATTAAAGACTGTATTTCATGGAGAAATGTTTGTCCCACTTGATTGATGAGAATACTAAGGTATCAACTGATTTTCAGTATCCATCCCCTCAAAGGAAAGTGAAAACTATAACTGCCATATATTTCCATTTTATCACAAAATGCTGTGAATTTACTTGCTTTAAACCTCTCCTTACCACTCCATCAATCTTAGATTCATTCATCAATTCACTGATTCAACAATATTATTGAACAAAGCTCTAGGCCAAGCACATAGGTACGTGTTGGGCATACTGGAATGAGAAAGGTTTCCTTGTTCCCTTCACAGGGCATGTGACAGGGAAAGTGGCTCACTTCTTCAGTGCCCCGCTGCTCAAACTTCTAGGGAAGCATAAAGACAGGCAGGTTGTGGGGCTCCAACCCCATGGCAGCATCTAGGGGTGTATGTTTACAGCTCTTGAAGCCCCAGTTGGCATGTGTTATCATGTGCTCTTTCAGTTTTACCATCTATAGGTGGCTTGTGTTAATCAGCTCAATTAGACCCTCTGCCTTATCACAACAGAGGGCTTTCTGTGTCCTGGGTTCTTGCCTAAGTGTACTGGAAAAAAATGGATTACATGTGGGCTTGAAGAATGGGTGCAAGGTTTTATTGAGTTTTACTGAGCGGAAGTAGCTCTCAGCAGATGGGGGAACCAGAAGGGAGATGAAGTGGAAAGGTGGTTTTTGCCCTGGAATCAGGCCGCCCAGTGGCTGTGCTCCCCTCTGACTGTCCTGACCAAACTCCACGTCATTCTGCTGGTCGATGGACTGCCAGTGTGTCAGCATCTGCCAGTACTTGTCAGTGTGCTCTTCAACTGATGTGTTCCTCTTGACATCCAGCTGCTTGTGTCTCTGCCCACTAGGGTGTCGGGGTTTTTACAGGCACAAGATGGGGGCATGGTGGGCCAGGGTGGTCTTGGAAAATGCAACACTTGGGCATGAAGGCAGAAGTGTCTGTCTTCACCTATGTCCGTGGGCACAGTCCCCAAGGTGAAGCCCGAGCCAGAGACCCACCTTTCTCTACCCAGCACTTCCCTTCCCTCCTCCCATATCAATGCAATGGTAAATGGTAAAAAGGACATAAGCCCTGCCCTCATCACAGAGATGGGTATTAATCAAATTATCAGCAAACTCTGTAAAATCGCTATAATAAGTGGTACATAGGAGAGGAGCATGGTCCCACAAGAGCATACAATAGGGAAAATTGGTTTCCTTGAAGAAGGGATGATTGGCTGAGATTTAAAGAAGTAATGTGGAAATTGGGGTTATCTAGTTTTGCAGGGGAAAGGTGACTCTTTGCATTACCTATCAGCTGAAAATAAAGCTTAGTGGCTTCAAGTAACATTTTATTATATGTATCACAATTTGGGGGGGTCATATTTTGACTGAACAAGTTTCCACTCTGTGTGGCGTCAAGTGGGGTCATTCCACAGTACTCAGCTGGCAGCTTAACTAGTCTGGAGGATCCAAGGTAGCACCACAAATACAGCTGGCTTCTGGGCAGGGATGTGTGGAAAACTGGGCTTAACAAGGCCCCTTCTCTCTTTTCATGTAGTCTTGCCACATTATTTTTCCAGACAGATATTCTTCTTCAGTAATAGCTCAAAGCTCTAAGAGACCAAGGTAGAGACTCCCAGTCCAAAAAATTAGGTCCAAAGCTGGCACGATGTCACTTATACTCTACTTCATTGGTCAAAGAAGTTATAGTTGAGCCCAGATTCAACAGAACAAGAATAGATCCCATCTCCCAATGGGAGGAGTGTCAAGGAATTTGGGGACATGTTTAATCCACCATGGTGGAAGAAAGAGCATCACGGACAGAGAAGATAGCACGTAAAAATGTTCCATGACAGGAGGGGTCTTGGCATGGCTGTGGAACAAGGAGGTCAATGTGGTTTCAGTGCAGAGATGAGACTGGAGATGTACACACAAGTCAGCCTTTGTGGGCACTCATAAGTTAGGGCAAGGATGTGCTCTTTGTCTTAAAAGCTGTGAGGAGTCATGGAAGGACTTTAAATAGGGAAGGAAAAGACGTTTTGCAGTTCAAAGAGGTAACTCTAAATGAGGAATGGAACACCAGTTTGAGGTAGACTCGGGTGAATGCATGGAGGCCACTTAGGAAAGTCAGGTAAGAAAAGATGACTATGGTGGTGACACGGTTGGCAGTGAATATGGAGAAACATGGTGGCTTCAAGAGCTTTGCCAGGCAGTAAAGTTAATAAAATTTTGGTGATGTATTCAACATGGGGAGTAAAAGAGAGAGAGATGTAGCTCTGAAGAATGATTACTAGGTTTCTGCTTTCTATTCACTGTGATAGAAAGTCTAAAAGAGGACTGTGTTTAGGGGAAATCAATAAGTTCAAATTATCTTGTACATATGGTCTGGAAATCAAACCAGAAATCAGGGCTGGAAATAGAAATCCTGCACTTGCTTTTAAAAATATTTCTTTTTCTTTTTCTTTTTGAGAAAACCTGCTCTGTCACCCAAGGTTGGAGTGCCATGACACAATCTCACCTCGCTGCAACCTCCACCTCCTGGGTTCAAGTGATTCTCCTGCCTCAGCCTCCTAAGTAGCTGGGATTACAGATGCATACCACCATGCCCAGCTAATTTTTGTATTTTTAGCAGAGGCAGGGCTTCACCATGTTAGTCAGGCTGGTCTCCAACTCCTGACCTCAAGCAGTCCTCCTGCCTTGGCCTCCCAAAGAGCTGGGATTACAGGCAAAGAATAATCTTTCTATAGTAAACACATTCATTCCAGCTTCCTTAAGAAACTTCAGTGACTTCCATTGCTTTCCAGGTGAAATATCTAAAGTTGTTACCAAGCACTAAAGTCTATTCTTCCCTGCAATGACACCTATATGTCTCTCTTGTAATTATTCTCTACGTGATTTTTCCATCACATAAGACTTTACTTATTATGTCTCATTTAGAAGGTCCTCCCAGTGATCTATCCATCCACTATAATATTAATATATCGGTTAAAGAGGCTCTGACACCTCACCTCTTTTATGAACACTTTGTTGATTAACCCAACTCTCACACACTACATTTGTCATCAGTTTTATTTCATTTGGTGCTGCATCAGGCGCACTGTTTTGTCTTGAAGCTGTTTCACGCACATAAATCTTATTTGAGCATGTAGCACACAAAATTCTATACAGCAGAAACTTGTTTCTTCTTTTTCAATCTTTGTAGCAGTGCTATAAACAATGCTATGAATATAGCAAGCACATCAAAAATAAATTAAATTGTATTTTACTACGACCTCTCCAATTATGGTAGCTTCTAAGAAATCTTTCTTGAAAATAAAGAGAGAAATAGAAGTCACTATAAAAATAAAGTAATACAATCTGTCTTGATGCTCTAAAATTAAGTAGCAAAAGCAGGTTTAACACTATCATACACTATTTTAATTTTATTGTTCTTGAATTTGACTAAAAGATGACAAGGGTAGTGACATATATGAATAAAAACAAATGTATCATGGTATAACTAAACACAGATTAAAGTCATTATGATAAACACCTAATATTATATAAACTTCTTTGCTTCCTAAGGTTTTATAATTCTTCCATGTTAGCATATGTCACCAAAAGATTGTGCTTAATAAAACCACAATATTCTTTAAATCTTTCTAGCCTTTTCACAAATTGAATGTATGCTCTATGCTGTACTGCTAAGTGTTTTATTTTCTTTGAGCTTGCAAACACTAACTTGAAATGCTATCTGTAAACTTTAAGATATAAATTCAATGTACTAAGTTTTTTCCCCAAGTTTTATATTTTTCAATAAATTCCAAATGGGACTCATTTTATGGAGCTTAAGCTCCATCAGAAGCAACTATCAGAAGAATAACCAGTTGTCTTGAATTATCCCAAGTCCCCAGTTTTATCCCCAGGGAAATTTCAGTTACCAACTTTCACTTCAGTCTATAATGGAGTAATAACTAGATTGATTCTTAAAATAATGCCTTGTATAAACTAGAAAACCAGATAAAACAGGAAACCACAGTTTTAAGGCAGTAGGAAACAGGCAGTAAAGGGCAGTGATCCTGAATGTAAGGAAAACAAATAAGACTAGTATTACAAATATCATAGCTTACTACTCAGAGAGAATTCCAGCCCACAGTGCAGAGAGAGAGAATCCAAGCAGAGCCCAGCAAATTACCTGAATTCAGAAGAGAGAAATATAAGATCAAGGAGGCAAAGATATCTAGAAATTGTGGGACAAAACAAAATAAGAGAAGAAACTGCATAAAAGTTATCTGAGGAATTCTGCAGGAGATTCCCTAAAGACTCTGTCTGAGCACTATTCTTTTCATGTATAAGAAGAAAGTGCCAAAGGCCTAGGGAATAAATGACCTGGAAGAAATAGGCAAAACAATCTCTAGAGTTCACATAGAACTGGGAATAACTTATCTTCCCACCAGTCTGAGTGGAAATGCCTCCTAATACGTAGGGCATTAGGTAGAATCCTCCAAAAGATACTATTTTAATAATGAGGCCAAATTAACCCTTGACTGAGAGCTGATCAGACCTATACTAACAAACCTTTAAAAGTAGCTTTGGAAAGACCACACTAGTTTCAAGTGATTAAACTGTGTCCTAGAACAAAGTTCAACTATATTTAAAATAACACAACAAAATCAGCACTAACAATGTAAAATTCACAAAATTCAGTATTTGATCTCAAATAACCAAGCATGCAAAATTCAGGAAAATCTGACCCATAAGCAGGAGAAAACCTCATCAAATTATGCACTTATTCTTCAGTTATCATCAGGACATCTTTTTTAAAAAATACACTAGCATATGCTGGAATTAATACAAATCCTGAACTTTTAAGCCTTTAAAAGTAGTCAAAGGGGCCAAATAAGAAGAGCTCCAGCCTCGAGCTCCCAGCATGAGCAACACAGAAGACAGATGATTTCTGCATTTTCAACTGAGGTACCAGGTTCATCTCACTAGGGCATGTCGGACAGTTGGCGCTGGTCTGCGGGTACAGCCCGACCAGTGAGAGCTGAAGCAAGGCGAGGCATCACCTCACCTGGGAAGCACATGGGAGAGGGAATTCCTTCTCCTAGCCAAAGGAAATTGAGACACACAACACCTGGAAAATCGAGTAATTCCCACCCTAATACTGTGCTTCACCAAAGGTCTTAGCAAACGGCACACAAGGAGATTACATCCCACACCTGGCCCAGAGGGTCCTACACCCATGAGCCTCCCTCATTGCTAGTACAGCAGTCTGAGATCTAACTGCAAGATGGCAGTGAGGCTGGCGGAGGGGTGCCCATCATTGCTGAGGCTTAAGTAGGTAAACAAAGCCACCAGGAAGCTTGAATTGGGTGGAGCCCACCAAAACTCATGGAGGCCGGCCTGCCTCTGTAGACTCCTCCTCTGGGGACAGGACAGAGCTAAACAAAAAACAGCAGAAACCTTGGCAGAGGTAAATGCCCCTGTCTGATAGCTTTGAAGAGAGCAGTGGATCTCCCAGCATGGAGGTTGAGATCTCAGAAGGGACAGACTGCCTGCTCAAGTGGGTCCCTTACCCCTGAGTAGCCTAACTGGGAGACATCCCACACTAAGTGCAGACTGACACCTCACACCTCACACGATGGGGTACACCCCTGAGATAAAGCTTCCAGAGTGAGAATCAGACAGCAACACTCGTGATTCAGCAATATTCTATCTTCTACAGCCTCTGCTGCTGATACCCAGGCAAACAGCGTCTGGAGTGGACCTCAAGAAAACTCCAACAGACCTACAGCTGAGGATCCTGACTGTTAGAAGGAAAACTAACAAACAGGAAGGACACTCACACCAAAACCCCATCAGTATGTCACCATCATCAAAGCCCAAAGGCAGATAAAACCACAAAGATGGGGAAAAAGCAGGGCAGAAAAGCTGGAAATTCAAACAATCCGAGCACATCTCCCCCTCCAAAGGAATGCAGCTAATCGTCTGCAATGGAATAAAGCTGGACAGAGAATGACTTCGACGAGTTGAGAGGAGAAGGCTTCAGTCGATCAAACTTCTCACAGCTAAAGGAGGAACTATGTACCCAGCGCAAAGAAACTAAAAACCTTGAAAAAAAGAATGGAAGAATGGATAATTAGAATAATCCATGCAGAGAAGACCTTAAAAGAACTGATAGAGATGAAAACCGTAACAAGAGAACTACATGACAAATGCACAAGCTTCAGTAACCAACTCGATCAACTGGAAGAAAGAGTGTCAGCAATTGAAGATCAAATGAATGAAATGAAGTGAGAAGGGAAGTGTAGAGAAAAAAGAGTAAAAAGAAATGAACAATGCCTCCAAGAAATATGGGATTATGTGAAAAGACCAAATCTATGTCTGATTGGTGGGCCTGAAAGTGACAGGGAAAATGGAACGAAGTTGGAAAACACTCTGCAGTATATGATCCAGGAGAACTTCCCCAACCTAGTAAGGCAGGCCAACATTCACATTCAGGAAATACAGAGAACAGCACAAAGATACTCTTCAAGAAGTGCAACTCCAAGACACATCATTGTCAGATTCACCAAAGTTGAAATGAAGGAAAAAATGTTAAGGGCAGTCAGAGAGAAAGGTTGGGTTACACACAAAGGGAGGCCCATCAGACTAACACAGAACTCTCAGCAGAAACTCTCCAAGCCAGAAGAGAATGGGGGCCAATATTCAACATTCATAAAGAAAGAATTTTCAACCCAGAATTTCATATCCAGCCAAACTAAGTTTCATCAGTGAAGAAGAAATAAAATCCTTTACAGACAAGCAAATGCTTAGAGATTTTGTTACCACCAGGCCTGCCCTAAAAGAGATCCTGAAGAAAGCACTAAACATGGAAAGGAACAACCGGTACCAGCCATTGCAAAAACATGCCAAAATGTAAAGACCATCAATGCAAGGAAGAAACTGCATCAACTAGCGAGCAAAATAAACAGCTAATATCATAATGGCAGGATCAAGTTCACACATAACAATCTTAACCTTAAATGTAAATGGACTAAATGCTCCAATTAAAAGATACAGACTGGCAAATTGGATAAAGAGTCAAGACCCATCAGTTTGCTGTATTCAGGAGACCCATCTCACATGCAGAGACACACATAGGCTCAAAATAAAAGGATGGAGGAAGATCTACCAAGCAAATGGAAAACAAAAAAAACCAGGGGTTGCAATTCTAGTCTCTGATACAACAGACTTTAAACCATCAAATATCAAAAGAGACAAAGAAGGCCATTACATAATGGTAAAGGGATCAATTCAACAGGAAGAGCTAACTATCCTAAATATATATGCACCCATTACAGGAGCACCCAGAATCATAAAGCAACTCCTTAGAGACTTACAAAGAGACATAGACTCCTATACAATATTAATGGGAGACTTTAACACCCCACTGTCATCATTAGACAGATCATTGAGACAGAAAGGTAACAAGGATATATAGGAATTGAACTCAACTCTGCACCAAGCAGACCTAATAGACATCTACAGAACTCTCCACCCCAAATCAACAGAATATACATTTTTCACAGCACCACATCACACTTATTCCAAAATTGACCACATAGTTGGAAGTAAAGCACTCCTCAGCAAATGTACAAGAACAGAAATTATAACAAACTGTCTCTCAGACCACAGTGCAATCAAACTAGAATTCAGGACTAAGAAAATCCATCAAAACCATTCAACTACATGGAAACTGAACAACCTGCTCCTGAATGACTACTAGGTACATAACGGAATGAAGGCAGAAATAAAGATGTTCTTTGAAACCAATGAGAACAAAGATACAACATACCAGAATCTCTGGGACACATTTAAAGCAGTGTGTAGAGGGAAATTTATAGCACTAAATGCTCACAAGGGAAAGCAGGAAAGATCTAAAATTGACACCCCAATATCACAATTAAAAGAACTAGAGAAGCAAGAGCAAACACATTCGAAAGCTAGCAGAAGGCAAGAAATAACTAAGATCAGAGCAGAACTGAAGAAGACAGAGACACAAAAAACCCTCCAAAAAATCAATGAATCCAGGAGTTGGTTTTTTGAAAAGATCAACAAAATTGATAGACTGCTAGCTAGACTAATAAAGAAGAAAACAGAGAAGAATCAAACAGATGCAATAAAAATTGATAAAGGGGATATCACCACCGATCCCACAGAAATACAAACTACCATCAGAGAATACTATAAACACCTCTATGCAAATAAACTACAAAACTTAGAAGAAATAGATAATTTCCTGGACACGTACACTCTCCCAAGACTAAACCAGGAAGAAGCTGAATCCCTGAATAGACCAATAGCAGGCTCTGAAATTGAGGCAATAATTAATAGCCTACCAACCAAAAAAAAGTCCAGGACCAGATGGATTCACAGCTGAATTCTACCAGAGGTACAAAGAGGAGTGGGTACCACTCCTTCTGAAACTATTCTAATCAATAGAAAAAGAGGGAATCCTCCCTAACTCATTTTATGAGGCCAACATCATTCTGATACCAAAGCCTGACAGATATACAACAAAAAAAGAGAATTTTAGACCAATATCCCTGGTGAACATTGATGCAAAAATCCTCAATTAAATACTGGTGAACCAAATCCAGCAGCACATCAAAAAGCTTATCCACCATCATCAAGTGGGCTTCATCCCTGGGATGCAAGGCTGGTTCAACATATGCAAATCAATAAACGTAATCCAGCATATAAACAGAACCAAAGACAAAAACCACATGATTATCTCAATAGACACAGAAAATGCCTTTGACAAAATTCAACAGCCCTTCATGCTAAAATCTCTCAATAAACTAGGTATTGATGGAACGTATCTCAAAATAATAAGAGCTATTTATGACAAACTCACAGCTAATATCATACTGAATGGGCAAAAACTGGAAGCATTCCCTCTGAAAACTGGCAAAAGACAGGGATGCCCTCTCCCATCACTCCTATTCAACATAGTGTTGGAAGTTCTGGCTAGGGCAATCAGGCAAGAGAAAGAAATCAAGAGTATTCAGTTAGGAAAAGAAGAAGTCAAATTGTCCCTCTTTGCAGATGACATGATTGTATATTTAGAAAACCCCATTGTCTCAGCCCAAAATCTCCTTAAGCTGATAAGAAACTTCAGCAAAGTCTCAGGATACAAAATCAATGTTCAAAAATCAAAAGCATTCTTATACACCAGTAACAGACAAACAGAGAACCAAATCATGAAGGAACTCCCATTCACAATAGCTTCAAAGAGAATAAAATACTTAGGAATCCAACTTACAAGGGATGTAAAGCACCTCTTCAAGGAGAACTACAAACCACTGCTCTGTGAAATAAAAGAGGACACAAACAAATGGAAGAACATACCATGCTCAAGGATAGGAAGACTCAATATAGTGAAAATGGCCATACTGCCCAAGATAATTTATAGATTCAATGCCATCCCCATTAAGCTACCAATGAGTTTCTTCACAGAATTGGAAAAAAAACTGCTTTGAATTTCATATGGAACCAAAAAAGAGCCCACATTGCCAAGACAATCCTAAGCAAAAAGAACAAAGCTGGAGGCATTATGCTACCTGACTTCAAACTATACTACAAGGCTACAGTAACCAAAACAGCATGGTACTGGTACCAAAACAGAGATATAGACCAATGGAACAGAACAGAGCTCTCAGAAATAATACCACACATCTACAGCCATCTGATGTTTGACAAACCTGACAAAAACAAGAAATGGGGAAAGGATTCCCTATTTAATAAATGGTGCTGAGAAAATTGGCTAGCCATAAGTAGAAAGCTGAAACTGGATCACTTCCTTAGTCCTTATACAAAAATTAATTCAAGATGGATTAGAGACTTAAATGTTAGACCTAAAACCATAAAAACCCTACAAGAAAACCTAGGCAATACCATTCAGGACATAGGCATGGACAAGGACTTCATGTCTAAAACACCAAAAGCAATAGCAACAAAAGCCAAAATTGACAAATGGGATCTAAATAAACTAAAGAGCTTCTGCATAGCAAAAGAAACTACCATCAGAGTGAACAGGCAACCTACAGAATGGGAGAAAATTTTTGCAATCTACTCATCTGACAAAGGGCTAATATCCAGAACCTACAAAGAACTCAAACAAATTTACAAGAAAAAAAAAAAAAACCCCATCAAAAAGTGGGCAAAGGATATGAACAGACACTTCTCAAAAGAAGACATTTACGCAATCAACAGACACATGAAAAAATGTTCAGCATCACTAGCCATCAGAGAAATGCAAATCAAAACCACAATGAGATACCATCTCACACCAGTTAGAATGGCAATCATTCAAAAGTCAGGAAACAACAGGTGCTGGAGAGGATGTGGAGAAATAGGAACACTTTTACACTGTTGGTGGGACTATAAACTAGTTCAACCATTGTGGAAGACAGTGCTGTGATTCCTCAAGGATCTAAAACTAGAAATACTGTTTGACCCAGCCATTCCATTACTGGGTATATACCCAAAGGATTATAAATCATGCTGCTATAAAGACACAGGCACACGTATGTTTATTGTGGCACTATTCACAATAGCAAAGACTGGGAACCAACCCAAAAGTCCATCAATGACAGACTGGATTAAGAAAATGTGGCACATATACACTGTGGAATACTATGCAGTCATAAAAAAGGATGAGTTTGTGTCCTTTGTAGGGACATGGATGCAGCTGGAAACCATCATTCTCAGCAAACTATCACAAGAACAGAAAACCAAACACTGCATGTTCTCACCCATAGGTGGGACCTGAACAATGAGATCGCTTGGACACAGGAAGGGGAACAACACACACTGGGGCCTGTTGTAGGGAGGGGGAAGGGGGAAGGATAGCATTAGGAGATATACCTAATGTAAATGATGAGTTAATGGGTGCAGCACACAAACATGGCACATGTATACATATGTAACAAACCTGAATGTTGTGCACATGTACCCTGAAACATAAAGTATAATTTTTTTTAAAAAAAAAAAAGGAAAAAAAGAAAATGTTTCACATAGCCACCACGGAATACTACGCAACCATAAAAAAGAGGAGTTCATTTCCTTTCCAGGGACATGGATGAAGCTGGAAACTATCATTCTCAGCAAACTAACACAGGAACAGGAAACCAAACACCTCATGTTCTCACTTATAAGTGGGAGTTGAATAATGAGAACACATGGACACAGGGAGGGGAACATCATACACTGGGGACTGTCAGGGGGTGAGGGGATAAGGGAGGGATAGCATTAGGAGAAATACCTAATGAAGATGATGGTTTGATGGGTTCAGCAAAACACGATGGCACGTTTATACCTATGTAACAAACCTGCACGTTCTGCACATGTACCCCAGAACTTAAAGTATGATTAAAAAAATTTCCACTAGCCACATCTATAAATATGAAAAGAAAAAGTACATATTTTAAACTTACATTATATCTCAGTTTGGACTAGCCACATTTCAAAAGCTCAATTAGCCACATATACTAGATAGCATACTGGACAGCAAAGATACAAGACTCTAACAAAAGACAGAGGTTGTAAGATTGGATATAAAAGCAAGATCCAACAGTATACTTTCAACAGGTATAACAGGTATATGGAAAGGGGCTCAACATTACTAATCATCAGAGAACTGGAAATCATCATTACTAATCATCAGAGAACTCAACATTACTAACCATCAGAGAATTTTAAATGGGGCAAAACTACAATGAGCTATTACCTCATACCTGTGAGAATAGTTATTATCGAAAAGACAAAAGATAACAAGTATTGGTGACGATATATAGAAAAGAGAACCCTTACATTCCCACAGTTAATGGGAACGTAAATTTGGACAGTCATTATGGAAAATAGTATGAAAGTTTCTCTAAAACTAGAACTACCATATGATCCAGCAGTCCCACTTCTGGATATATATCCAACTGCAATGAAATCAGTATGCCGATGAGCTCTCTGCACTCCCATGTTTATTGCAGCAGTATTCACAGTTGTCAAGATATATAAACAATCTAAGTGTCTTAGTCAATGGATGAATGAATAACAAAAATATTATATATATACACAAACATACATCCCACCCCCTGCTTCCAAAAATGCTTCCAAAAATTGAGATACAGACAGCTTAAATCCTAGGATAAAAAGAAGGAAGAAAGTAAATATTTGTAATCAAACAATAAAAGTGTTGTTCTGGAAAGATGTGAAAACAGCCCCCGTGTATCGGGTCCCCTTCAGTGGAGGAGGAACTTGCTCACTTCTTCCTGAAGCATCAGAGAGGGAGCTCCTGAGTCAGTTTGTTTATTGGGGTATTTATGGTAATCACATTCAAAATGTTATGGTGGGTAACGTTACTCAGAGAACTATGTCTGACTCCACAATTTAAAAATTAAGACACATGTACATTTCTATTTCTCCAATTCAAAACATCATTTAATTAGAACTTCAAACTCCATCTTGTCACACTAAAGCACTGGTCAGATTTGATACCAAAGTGCCTGGAAGATGGTCTATGATTCCCTGGAGACTCGTGGAAAGAACAAAGATCGATTTTGCACCAGCAAGGCACATAAATTAAACAGACATATTTTCAGGACCTTTCAACCTAGTTCTGAACTCCATGTCATTTGAACAAAGAGTGTCTAAAAAAAATATCAACTGTGAAAGAAACTTGAAGGAAGAAGCAGAGCTTCAAGAACTAGCAATAGGAGTATACTTTTAATGATATGTCAAGTCCTCAAGTATAAACAAGTTAGATGAAAGAAAAGGTTTAAAAATTCATAACTATGAGCTTCTGACCGAGATGCTGTGTAACAAAGCTAATTATACAGCCAGTAAGGACCAGTATGATTATTAATGTGGACCCAAAGTACTCTAAATAACAGAGGAATCTAAGCCAGGCTCACTGCTTAAAACCAGGAATGGAGTTGCCTGCCCTTTCTCTGAAAGGAAGCTGAAATAGTAAAAGCTGAGACTGCTACCTGAGGATGTCTGCACACTCAAGGGACAGAAATAAGCAAAAATAGCTTCCTAACCAGGACCTAACTCCTGTGCCCACAAGCTCAGTGACACTGATTATCAGAGTGAGACAGAAAGTTCAATATAAAGCCTAGAGGTAACCCAAAAATTGCTAGGTAGGAAAGTGTGAATGCAGAGAGAGAGAAAGAAAAAAGTATAATTCCATTTGAGGCTGCAAACTAAAATTCCAATGTACTAAAAAGGATAGTTCAGTCAATAAATAATTAGAAAAATGAATGTAATCCAAGCAATTAATATTTTTAAAATGGGGCAATCTGAATTTGAAATTAAGTAGAAATAGAGCTTTCATTTTGGTCATTCTGTGAAACAAATACACAGGTCCATGCATACGAATGTTTACTGCAGCATTTGTTGCAGGAGGAAGAGTAGAAAGTTAGTCAAGCATCCATGAATTTAGAATGAAAAAGTAAAATGTGGTATACGTGTACAGTTAAAAAAAAAGATGCATCAGTCAGAAGTAATAGATAGCAACACGGATGGAGCTCAATAATAATTTTGAGTGAAACATAATGAAATTTATGCAGCATTATAATTGTAGATAATATCTAATCATGCACATTAAAACACACACACACCAACACTAAATTTTTACAAGCATACACAGATATCTAAGTAAATGCAATGTACTGGAGGCTAGTGGGCAAGAATGAATGCATTTGAGGGTCGGGACTGAAGGATAAAATTAATCATTTTTAAAAAACTGTCTGGTCACATTAGCTCACTCTTGTAATCCCAGCACTTTGAGAGGCTGAGGCAGGTGGATTTTTTGAGTTCAGGAGTTCAAGACCAACCTGGGCAACATGGCAAAACCTTGTCTCTACTAAAAAATAAACAAATAAAAATAAAACTGAAGATGGTTTTGCATGGATTGATAATAGTGTACCATGACCTAAAAAATACAATCAGCTGATCTCATCCAACTGGGGCACCTGAAAAAGAAACGAGAACATTAACTAGTCAATCAAAATTTACCATTATAAATTTTCTCTCCTATAAAATTTCAACTGAGAATAAATTAGACACAAACACTTGTGACAACACTTTACTTTGGAAAAAAATCTGATTCAACTACTGAATATAGAATACAATGGAGAAAAAAATAGCGCTCTTCAATATGTGGGATGTTATTGACACGTCACTCATTAGTGAATGGGGATACATCACTCAACAACGGTTTAAGACATAACCTTGAATGGCTGGAAATTCCAATTAGAGCTTGAGAACTAAAGTTTCAATGTTATAAAAATAGGACAATTGTCTTTATGAAAGGTTTTATCTGTCACTTTTTTAAAAGCTCGTTTCTTATCCTGTAAGTGTGAGGGAGCTAACCACATTTACTTTCCACTAAGTTTCTCTCTAGGAAAGCTGATATTCATCCGGTGGGCTTCAAAAAATATTTTTTCACTTAAAAAAAGTTTAAAAATGATATCCCTAAATACTTGAGTGTGTCTTATTTCAAAATATCTTTCACAATTATTGTGTTCGAAACAATATGTTCCCAGAACCAAATCCACTGCATATCCCCCCAGCAGCCTAAAATGTGAATCTCTAAACCTCTCAGGAGAGAAAAAACCTCGGTATGGCATCAAAATTTGACAAGCCCATCACACTGCCTTTCAGAATTTCTGTTTAGAAATAATCTCACGAATCACTGAAGCAACTTGGTAAGTATATGTCAGTGCAGCTGCCTAGGAAAAGCAGAAATTGTACCTGAATATTCCAGACTACTGGCTCTGGAGCTTATCCACTGAAAACTGGAAAAATATTTTCACAGGGAATGATCTCATGGCAATGTTTTTGAATAATGTAGTCCTAGGTTGAACTAGCACAGGTCATTGCTTCCGCCAGTTAGACTTAATTGAACAATTGATTTTATAGCATCCTAGTATTGATAGCAAAAATGACAGACTATTTTTTAAATGGTGGAGGTAATTCACTAAGATGAATCTAATTGACAGGATGTTTGAGTAAATTAATCTGACAATATACTCAAAACCACTGAACCAGTTTGCCTATAGATTCTAATTTAGGTAGTAACCATTTCCACCATTACTAGCATCCCTTTGAAACAAAAGCTTCCCAACGTGTCAATAAGTTATTCTAGGTCAAATTCCAATGTACAATCTTCTCCCCTAACATTAAATTAGGCTCCTATACTGATACCAAAACAGAGATATAGACCAATGGAACAGAACAGAGCTCTCAGAAATAATACCACACATCTACAGCCATCTGATGTTTGACAAACCTGACAAAAACAAGAAATGGGGAAAGGATTCCCTATTTAATAAATGGTGCTGAGAAAATTGGCTAGCCATAAGTAGAAAACTGAAACTGGATCACTTCCTTAGTCCTTATACAAAAATTAATTCAAGATGGATTAGAGACTTAAATGTTAGACCTAAAACCGTAAAAACCCTACAAGAAAACCTAGGCAATACCATTCAGGACATAGGCATGGACAAGGACTTCATGTCTAAAACACCAAAAGCAATAGCAACAAAAGCCAAAATTGACAAATGGGATCTAAATAAACTAAAGAGCTTCTGCACAGCAAAAGAAACTACCATCAGAGTGAACAGGCAACCTACAGAATGGGAGAAAATTTTTGCAATCTACTCATCTGACAAAGGGCTAATATCCAGAACCTACAAAGAACTCAAACAAATTTACAAGAAAAAAAACAAACAACCCCATCAAAAAGTGGGCAAAGGATATGAACAGACACTTCTCAAAAGAAGACATTCATACAGACAACAGACACATGAAAAAATGCTCAGTATCACTCACCATCGGAGAAATACAAATTAAAACCACAATGAAATACCATCTCACACCAGTTAGAATGGCAATCATTCAAAAGTCAGGAAACAACAGGTGCTGGATAGGATGTGGAGAAATAGGAACACTTTTACACTGTTGGTGGGATTGTAAACTAGTTCAACCATTGTGGAAAACAGTGTGGCAATTCCTCAAGGATCTAGAACTAGAAATATCATTTGACCCAGCCATCCCATTACTGGGTAAATACCCACAGGAATATAAATCATGCTGCTATAAAGATACATGCACAGGTATATTTATAGCGGCACTATTCACAATAGCAAAGACTTGGAATCAACCCAAATGTCCATCCGTGACAGACTGGATTAAGAAAATGTGGCACATATACACCGTGGAATACTATGCAGTCATAAAAAAGGATGAGTTTGTGTCCTTTGTAGGGACATGGATGTAGCTGGAAACCATCATTCTCAGGAAACTATCGCAAGAACAGAAAACCAAACACCACATGTTCTCACTCATAGGTGGGAATTGAACAATGAGATCACTTGGACACAGGAAGGGGATCATCACACACCGGGTCCTATTGTTGGGAGTGCGGAGGGGGAGGGATGGCATTAGGAGATATACCTAAAGTAAATAACGAGTTAATGGGTGCAGCACACCAACACGGCACATGTATACATATGTAACAAACCTGCACGTTGTACACATGTACCCTAGAACTTAAAGTATAATAAAAAAAAAAAAAAAAATTAGCCTCCTATTGTGTTTTCATTTTAATCCCTAACTCTTTATTTAAAAAAAAAAAAAAAAAAAAAAAAAACTATATTCTTTCACATGTATAAGCTCCATTTTCTGTATCCTGTCTTCTGTAGCAATTTACTCTCTCAAGGGTTTTTAATAATTTGAAAATACATGTATTTTGGTATCATGTGATTTGATCATTTGCCACAAAAAATTATGTGAAAGTAGGTTATAAATGATTATTGTAAAAATCAGTTATAGCAAATTGATTGCTTAGAACCAGCTCCCCACAACTGAAACCGTAACTAAAACTCCATGAGAAACACTGATAAACCAAAACTGCCCTCTCTGTCCTCTGACTTGGCATATGGTGCCATGCCCTGCCTCTGCCTTTATCAACAATTGGGAGTTCCAAACCTGCTCCTTGCCTTGCTTGTATTGTTTTATATTTATCAAAGTGCATTGGTGCCAATTACTCTACAGATTCTTAACAACTAACTCTGAAAGTAGATGCAATATATTCATATCTCATTTGTTAGATAAGGAAATAGATAAGGAAATGATGTATTCATTCATTCATTCAACAAATACCGAAATCTACAAAAGAACACAGAGATCATACTAAACCACAGAAACACAAATATGCACAAAAGCATCCACATTGACTACTGACCGGTAAAGAAAGAGGAAGCAGGCGAACATACAAGAAAGAAAAAGTCAGGAGGCTGAGGTGGAAGGATCACTTGAACCCAAGAGTTCAGGGTTACAGTGAGCTATGATCATGCTACTGCACTCCAGTTGGGGTAACAGAGAGACCCTGTGTCTAAAACAAAAAGAAAATAAAAACTGACATTTTAGTAGAGCCTCTATATGATGTGTCAAATGCTGTACTAGGTAGTTTACATACATGATCTGCTTTAAATTTCATAACCCAGCAAGGTAATTTTATAGTTTAAAAAAAAAAAGTTGAAATTTGGAGAGTTTAGCAATTAGCACTAAGTCTTACCGCTCGAGATCATATTCAAATCCTCACTGCATGATTCTTAAACATGCCTTTCAGAATAATAATTAGCGCAATAATAAGTTCTATATCCTCTTATAGGATAAGATAAAAGGACAGAGTACAATGAGAACTTGAAGGCAAGAGTTCCAATTATACTTGGGGCGTGGGAGCAAAGCGAACAGAGAAAGGTAAAGAGATTTTACTGGAAAAGAGCTTAAAGTAGTAGGCAAAATTCTAAAAATTTCCCCAAAATTCTATATCCTAACCCCTAGAACCTGTAATTTTGATCAGATATAGCTCCCATGATTAAATTATGTTATGTGGCACAGCTGCTCTGAGATAGGAAGATTATCCAAATAAGCCAGGTCTAATCAACAGTGAGCTTTCTCTGGCTTGTGGCAAAGAGGAAGTCAAAGATATGCCAAGCATGAGAGCAATGCAACGTGTCATTGCTGGTTTGAAGATGAAGGGAGCTACATGGGAAGGAACGCGGGAGCCTCTAGGAGCTGAGGGCAGCCCCTGCTGAAAATCAGCAAGCAAATGAGAACTTCAGTCCCATAACCACAAAGAACCAAATTCTACCAATAAACTGAATAAGCCAGCAACAGATTCTTTCCCAGAGCCTCCACTAAAACAACCTAGGCACCTTGATTTCAGAATTTTGACACCCTGAGCATAAAACTCAGCCAAACCCACCCAGACTACTAACCTACAGAACTTTGAGGCAATAAATGGGCATCGTTTTAGGCCACTAAATTCATCATAATTTGTTACACAGCAGTAGCAAAGTAACGTATCAAGGAAGTAAATCTTCCTACTTCCATAGGGTTATGAAAATCAGTGGGTGTTCCTCAGACCAACAGAAATAAGGAAAGGACATTTACAATGAGGGTGGGTGGAGCAGATGCTGTAGGTACCTACTCACAACTCTTGGACGTTATCACTCAATGACTTCTAACTGCCAGAATCTGCCTCTCTTTGCCTAAAGGCTTTCTCAGAAGTCCAGGAAGGCTACTTGCCCGGGTGTGGCAGATCTAAAGGGCCAAGGAATTAACACTGCCAGGAAACAACCAATGGCTGACAATAGCTGGTATATAAATGCCTCATTTCCCTCACTTTTGGTGAGACAACCCCAGTATGTGTTCCCTGTGCAATTAAGCTCCGACTGCCCATAGTGGTAGCTGGCTTGAGGGCACAATCTATATTGGTTGCCTTCCCCTCTCTATTTCCCTTCCCTACTTCCCTACTGTGCTTCCCAAATAAACCACTTGCATTTGGTACTTTGTCTTAGGGCCTGCTTCTGGAACAATCCAAACTAAAACAGTGGGTGATGTGAACAAAGGAAGGGAAGTCCACATAGATGGGACAGAGGTGTAGTGTGCTGGTGAAGAGATTAGGCCAGAATACAGAGATTCTCACATAGTCTCTTACGGACTGGAAACCACTTTGGAAGTCAATCAATGTGGTGGAAAGTGTCTGACAACTTATTCCTTATCAGTAGAACCCTGGGTTAAAAGTCCATCTGAAAAACTCCATTTCCCAATCTCCTTTGAAGACAGAGATAAGCCTATGAAAAATAAGCAAAAGCCCTTGCTGGAGCTTCTGAGAAAGCTCTTTTTGCCCCTCTGCACTTCGTCTTTCCTGTTAACTGGAAAGCAAATATAGCTGAAGATCCAGCAGCCTCTTGATCATGAGGGAATACCAAAAGAACTGTAGAGACTTTGGCCAGGACATTCTTGAGCCACTAAACCAAAACCAGTAACTGCCTACTTCAGAGTTCTTGTTACATGAAATAAAAACAACCTTTCGAGATGCTAAAGTCAGATCTCTATTACTAGCAGCTGAACAAAGTTCATGACTGATAAAGCAAGCGATCTGGAAATGGATCTTGGATCTTGATTCTTTGCCCATTTCTCTGACACAGCCGGGACAGAGAGGCTTACCCTAACTTGCTATGCAATTAGAGAAATACCACCATGAAATCTGAGAACATAGTTTAGAAACAGTAGCAAACCTACTAATAAATCTCAGGACACACTGCAGAAGCATCAGTACAGCCTTCAAAATTTTAATTATGAAACTTCCATGGCAACTTTATATTACCATTTCACATTTACTTAAAAGGAAGCTTTTGAGTGTTTAAAGCCATTTCCGGAAGTGTTAATAAGGCACTAAGGGTCTCTGCATTGCTTGATAATGCCAACAACACAAGTGTCATTTCAATATCATTGAAAAATCTTTCTTACCTATCTTACCAAGTTCTAAACTCTGTAATTACATTGGAAAAAAACTCCCCAACAAAAACTAAAGCAATATAATTTTGCTACTGCTGTGAAAAATATTAGTTCACTGATTTTTTTTTAGTTCATTGCTTTCTAATGCATGGCAAAAATATTTCTATCATAGCATCTTACTACCACCATCATCACACAAAAGGAGTTACAATAAGACATAAACTTTGGCACAAGTTACACATGATAGACAGATGATTGATAGAGAGATAGATAGATAGATAGATAGATAGATAGATAGATAGATAATATTCATTCTGTGGTATATCTTTAATGTAAAAAATGCTACTATTTTACTAACACTTGCTCAAGTAATTATTCTGCTGCATTAGTGTCATCAAATTAAATAAATGGCTCCACATCATAGGTTGTTGTCTCCCCTAGTGTATTAATGCTTGTGTTCTGTTACTTGAGAGGGACCTGATAGTAAAAGGAAGAAGGTAAAAATGAGGAGAGAGGCCTTGTGCCACCCAGAGCAGATATCTGGAGCTCCTTAATATTACAAGATATTTCTCAAATATTTTGCTACTAGGTTTAGAAGCATACCTCTGTAAATATGCTATCTGTTGATTTAAAAGCATTTCTCAAGTGTATCAGATCATTTTATAAATGACACTTGGGATGGCATAAACACATTTCCTCTCTGCATCTCATATTTATTCAATTTAGAATCTCAACAAGCCTTTATTCTTTTCAACCTTGCAACATTAATATTGATACAGAAAGACATGATGATATTTCCGCTTCATGCTTCAGTCCTAACAAATTGTCCCAGAGTTGGATGAACATCCCTTATCTTGTTAAATTTGTGACTTTAGATGGCACCAACTAAGGAATGCCAGGCACAATTCAACCTTATATCTTTTAGAGAGCCAAACTAAAGAAAATTCACTGTTTAAGAAGAAGTCACTGTTCTCTAAGGCACAAAGCAATAGCAATCAAATTAAAGAGAGCGAGGAAAAAAGATTCAAAAAGAGATTTGGTACATGAAATTAAGGCTAAAAGATTTAATTTCTTTGATTCTAAGATAACAGTCTAAAGGTACCACTATCAATACAATACCACTTTTTGGGGAGGTGGGAACAACTACATTTAATTGTAAGATACACTCTGTTTTTAGGAGAAAAAAAAATGTGAGAAAAAAAAGCAAGCTATGAAGAAATATGTTACTTGCCAAACTGTCTTCTCTGGCTGTGCTCCATTTCAGGCACTGATATAGCCAACCTGCTCACTCCGCTGCTTGCTGCATTTGGTAGCTGTTAGAATCCTGCATCCCTACCCCAAAGTCTGGGGCGCCCACTGAGCTGTGCGTCCCTTTCTCCCAGCTCGTGACTATTCTCTCCAAATTTGCCCTCCAATTCCTCTATGTGACATAGAGGCCTTCTCTGAGCTCCATCACAGTTGGCTAAGAACTACTAATAACCTACTGACCCCTTGCTGCCCTCCACTCCCGTGTGTTCTAGGTTGCTGGCCAAGAACCTTATAAACATGGTCCTAACCAACAGCACCAGCATTCGCCAGAAACTTCTTAGAGATGCAAATTCTCACCACATCCTCTCAACCCCACACACAATGAGAAATTCTGAGAATGAGAATTTCCCATAGACTGCTCATAACAAGCCCTCTAGGTGATTCTGATAGAGGCTCATGTTTGAAAACTACCAATCTAAATCATTTCAGTATTTCCCAGTTTTGCTATTAAATGGGAAATTGTCTCTGTGAAATAAAATGAATAGACTTGTATATACTAGCAATAGCAGCTAACATTTATTGAGGGATTACCATAAGCCAGGTGATGTTGTAAGCTGTTGACAAATTTCAAATTCATTCAGTTCTCACAAGAATCCTATGAGGTAGATACCAGTATTATTATTCCTATTTACACTTTGAACACTGGAATGAAGAGGTTAAGTAAGTTGCTCAAAGACACACAGATATTAAATAAAGACGCAGAATTCAAGTACGTATCTGCTTCAGAGACTGGGCTGTCATCTGCTTTGCCACATGGCCTCTGAATGGCTGCATACCTCACATTCACATCAAAGATTTACATAAAGAAAGGGGAAGGAGCACGCCAACTGTAAGAGATTTTAACATGTACTAAGAAAAATATTTGAGGTAGGTAATTTGTTTTGTGGAGTCTTGGGTCTCACTGGTCTCAAACTGCTGGACTCAAGTGGTCCTCCTGGCTCGACCTCCCAAAATGCTGGGATTACAGGAGTGAGCCACCAGGCCCAGTCTTGAGGTAGGTAGTAATGGCTCAATTTTCCAAATGAGTAAAAACAAGGTAAATCTTATTAATCTGAACTTAGTTGACTCAGTTAATAATTTATCTTATATCCAATCATGAATGTGAAGTAATATTTTTGCTTATGAATTTTCAGACTTCTACTCACAAGTAAAAGAACCCAACTGAAAAGTTAATTGCATTTTGCAAACCCAGGACCCCCAAAATAGATATTCCTTCTATGTGTTTTGATCCTAAAAGAATAAGTAAACCTTGAATTGTATGCTATTCATGCTGAGTCAAACACAGTCAAAAGAAGTCACATTAGAAATAATGATCTATGGGGAAGAGATCAGCGGTACCCACGTGAAGACTTAGCTTCTAGTGAATATGTGTTAGAGACCTGTTGGAGGTGAGGTGGCATGGGAGAGCTGTCTGGGCATAAAAGCTGTCAGCTGTTTTAGTTAAAAATCAGCAAGACAGTAGAAGCAAACTGTGATGACATCAGTACCAACATGGAATATGTTCCTCATTTCTACATGGAACAAAGTGTAGGGCTCCAGTAACACAACGACAACCTTGCACCAGTGGGGCACAGCAGCACCGAGCAGGAGGAGTACTGTTGCCTGGCAGATGTGACCATGCCCAGTAGGAGACAGTGGTACCCAGCAGAAGTGGCTCTTCTGTGAGTGCATCCAGGTAGATCAATTAACAGCAGACACTTAAGCAGCAGGCCTCGCAGAGCAGGAAGAATTCGGTTTCCAATCATTCTGATAGTTATTTTTAAATAATGGTGACTTTTAACTCAGATTAGTGATAAATTGTTGAATTTTTATTACAACATGTAAAGTCTGGCATTATCCTTTAATTTGTCTACTTGTTCACCTGATTTTATATCAGCATTATAAAATGATCTGTTTTTTAATGTTTTAAGCTATATTTCATAAAAAGGAAAAAGGAAAATTGGAGTGTCTTACAATGACCCATTTGCCTCTTCCCATCATGCTGTGTTATTATTGACGTGTTTTGTATGCTTCAGTACCATAACTCTTACTCCTGAAAAGACTGAACCACTTAAAGAAAAGATGATCATTGGTACTACATTTGACACACAGGGCACTTGAGGAGATTTGAGAATCTTTTTGAAAAGCTGTTTATTTCATAACACAAAAGAAACTTTAACAGATGGGAAGAATAAAATTAAATAGTACAAAATACATTGTATTTTAGCTATTATCTTGTGAGAAGGGGCCATGGAAATTAATTCTAGCATGAAAACTTTTCCTTCACAGCCTATGACCAAGCAAGAAGGTTTGAACTCTATAGTGTTTCAAGTTAATTTGAGTTTCAAGTTAATTTCAAAAATTATATTTTCCGTGTCATTTTTAGTTATATAGACATAATTCCAAAGGGTGTTTCCTAAATAAGACAGTTCTTCTCACACAGAAGTTTCTCTTCTTCAAGGCAGGTTAGACTCTGAAATGTTTTTTAATTAACTCTGCAGGTATGTTAACTTCAAAAGAAGAGAGATTTAAGTTTGCAGTTCCCAGACACATTTCCTCAAAGTAAGAGTACAAATTAGTTCTTTGATGCACTAAAGCCAGTCATGTCTGTCCTCTCCTTGGTGATATATAATCTGTTGTTGTTGTTGTTGTTGTTGTTGTTGTTATTGTTTTTAATTTTTCCATAATTGACCAGTTTCATCAGTTGAGGCAGTTTTAGAGGGAACTCCTTGGCACCTAGGAAGGTAGACTAATTAACTCACATTAGTTTAAAAATAAATGAGATTTTTAATAATAAGCCTTTATAAGCCTTTTTCGAACAACTTTTTAGCAGCAGCTCTTTCTGATCCTCAGTTTTCAGTTCTCAGACAGTCTCAGAGCCCCTAGCACTCAGCTGACAGGCACTATCTTTGCCACCTCACATTGGCAGTCCCTTCACACCTAGCCAGATTCAGTTGTTTTTTTACTGCCTTGGATTAGTCCTAGCATCTAATTTTCATTTTCTATAATCTAGCCACATATTGTAGGGCTATTTTATCACTTGACCTTGTCTCTTTTTGAAGGACATCATACATTTTCCATGGTTCATGAGACAGTCTTTTTCTTCTGAATCACTGCCACAATTGAAGAGTTTATCTCATATGCATCTCCAACATGTAACATTTCTTATCCCACTTATGATTCAAATTTTTTCTCCACTTTAGTTTCAGTCGTCCTCATACCCTTCATACAAGGGCATTTAACACTAACAATTGTTGCACTTACTAAACATGAAGAAGTTAATGCTCCAACTCACCTCAAAATAAAGTTCACACAAAGCAAATGATCAGGTCAAAAACAAAATGCAATGACCATGAACAACTAAAATTGCTATTTGCTGATGACTGGCAGAGCTAGTGCACTTTTCCTCTGTACAGTGCTTTATGTCTCTGGAGGTTATTAAGCAGAAAATAAAGTAAAAAAGCTAGAAGTATGCTGTGATAGGTGCTATGCCATGGACTTTACCTGCGTTCTCTCTTTTAAACTCACCACAGTTCTGAAAAGCAGGCCCTTCTATTGTCAACATTCAACAGAGTTGGAAATGGAAGCATTAAAAAAGTCATTAGCCTTCCTAAGTCACACAGCTAGAAAATGCATTTGATTTGAACCCAGGTATCTGAATCCAGTACCCAAGCTCTAAATCTTTAAAGGCTGATACATCACAAACCTTTAAGGATTTTACTTTTATTGTTTTAATCACTATTTTTGTTCTCATTGCCAAAAAAAACTCCAAATACTCAAAATATATGGTTTTGATATTATAAAATACATATGTAATACAGTCATTTACATAAAACATCTCATCTGGCAAGTGAAATCTCTAACATAAAAATCTATTTTATGTTTTAACTCGTGAAAAAAAATTGGAGACTACAACTTTAAAGAAAATTTCATAACTTTTTGATAACATTCACATTAAAGATGAGAATGTATTTATAAAACTATTAGAGTTGATCAGAAAATTCATGGGTCAAATTATTATATATTACATTTTACCAAAGAAATGAGTCAATATAAGGAAAATCTGAAGGCTGAATAAATAAATGAAAATCTATTTCAAGGTAAAACCTTTACATGTGTAAAGCTAAAAATAGTTCAGTCTTCTATGTGCATACAAAGTTTTATCAGAGAGAAAGACTGACTTAAGAACCTTTTAAGAGACAATAGTTAAAAACGTAACAAAAAAGTTGCATGTCAGGCCCTACCTGTTTATCTGACCTATGCTTCAAACCTGTTAAGCAAGTGTGTTTGTATACGTGGGCATGCTCAGAGAGGAACACTTTCGTATACAGAGTCAGAAGTGCTGGTCATTTGTTTCTACTACTCCCTATTATACAAATCGTCTCTAAAAAATATATTCTACACGTGGACAGCAGGCAGTTACTTAAAAACCAGTGACACAGAAGCCACCATTTTTAAGACAATTCACTTTTTGACTCTTCTAAAAAGTCTAGTAAAAGTTCCGCCTTATATTTAGCTGAAATTTACTTCCCTGAAACATCCACTTATCCATCCTTGTTCTGCCCTTGGGAGCAGCAGAGTTAGGCTGTTGGGTGGAAAAGAAGCACCCTGTGGTGGTGAACAGAAATAGATTCTGATGAATAAAAACTCCTCCCTGGCAGGGTAAACCTTATGCAGCATGTGATGAGGGCAGTATTGCAGACATCAGCATTACACCGTTGTCTGAATTTCTTCCTCTGGGGAACTGCACCATCCCATGTAACTTGGGTGAAAATGTCACAGAATCTTACCTCCCCAACCACAGAAGTAGAAATGTGATCTGAGCTGACTAATCAAAATATTCTGACCCCTAGAGTGCAAGTTCTTTTTAGATACACATGCTGGTAGGGCAAGAGGGAGCCTCTCCCATCCGGAGATTGGAAGCTGTGTGAAACGATGGCTTGCAGAGTCCAGATCTGAATGCAGCGTGACAGGAACCTGACCCCATTATTTGAAACCCTGGATGCCATCAGTTGTGCCTGGTATACCTTCCTTTTGACTCCATGGTTAAATAAACCAATAAATTCCCTTTTAAACTTAGTTTGGGCTGGGCACAGTGGCTCATGCCCTTAATCCCAGCACTTTGGGAGGCCAAGGTGGGCGGATCACCTGAGGTTGGGAGTTCCAGACCAGCCTGGCCAGCCTGGAGAAACCCCAGCTCTAAAAATTTTGTAAAAATACAAAAATTAGTGGGTGTGGTGGCAGATGCCTGTAATCCCAGTTGCTTGGGAGGCTGAGGCAGGAGAATCACTTGAACCTGGGAGGTGGAGGTTGCCGTGAGCCGAGACTGTGCCACTGCTACTAGTTTCAATCACCTACAACCAAAATAATTTTTGCGAATACATCCAGAAGGATAGATCTTTCTTCACAAGTTTTCCTGGCACTGACTCTAACTGGAATGAGTGCTGTTGGGTGGAGTCAGCAAAGCACAGAGGAATTAGAAGTTGAATGATTGGCTCAAGAGAAAATTGAATAGGTAAGAGATGAAGAACCGTCTCCTAGACCTATCTTATGTAGAAACTTGCCTACCTGTTTCCCAGAGGATTTCTGGAGTAAGAGGGGCCACTACACCCTACCCCCTAAAATGCTACATTAATAACCTGTGACATTCCAATGTCCCTGTGCAAAGAATGGAGGCTTTCACTACAAAATTAGAAATGAGATGTTAATATCTCCAGGAATCTCAGGTAAGAGAAGGGCAGGAATCACAAAACATTAGGGAGGGGACTGTCCTCAAGGAGCCTTGGCATTGGAGGAGACTCCAGTGACAATCACTGTGCACTTACTGATGTCCTAAGAATAGGTCCTTGCTATCACCCTCCAACTCTCTAGAGCAGGCAAAGGGGACGTTGCTCTCTAGCTTATCTCCACAAGAGGATTTATATCTGGCTAATGCTATAGTGTTAATTTAAAATGCCCATGAAGATTTCTAGACAGGTTTTCAGGACAAAAGCCATGTCCCCAAATATTTCACTTGCTAGTACCAGAAAATTGCACTATACTACTTAATAAAGATAAACCTGATATATTGAAAACAATTAAATCTAAATGACAGGTAACTAAAAATAAAGTTGCCGCAAATGCCATGCTCATCTGGCATTATCAGCCTCATTACAGACTGGTTCTTTCCCTGTGCTTCTGCATGCTTTGCTGAAAGCGTTTCATCGGAACAGCTAGGGAGTAAGCCAGTGAGCTAGTGCTGGTAACAAACTGTCTTCTACCTCTCAGACACTTCAGTTTCCTTTCTCACTTTCTGTGTTGAAGTCACGTCTACAAATCTTCTCCATGAAAGGTAGCAAGGAATTGAAATGGCATTTCACTAGCAGCGAAGCAGCATTTCCTCCCATTGAAAGAGCGTAAGTGCTTCAGAAGTCTGACATAAGGGCTGTCATACTGGGGAAATGTAAGACTCTAGGGAATGATGGCAGTCCAAAGGGTGGGAAAGTGGGAAACACATGACATTCTCTCTCTGCTGACTGACCTGCCACTCAACACTTGAGTGTGTTTTCAAATGGAGAAAATTCCTGCACAAGTCTGAGTATAATACAAATATAATACGGCCAGTAAGAAAGAATCCTTAGGCATTCAAGAGAATTTCCAGAACTGTCAGCTGAATTTCTATCCTCCTGAACATTCTGCATTAAGGACGTAGTTTGAGTCAGTCTGTTAGAAAGAATAAAATGAGAAGTAGTTATGTCATAATCTTTGAATGAATGGATGAGATTATTAAAATGATTATTGAGCACTGCCAGGTTCCAGGCCCCATGCAGGCATTGGAGACATTGGGGTGCGCAGCCGTGAAGGGGTCCTTCTCCCTGTATAGCGTACCTGCTTGCGGAGGGTACCTGCAGACATTAAGCAAAACTTATCCCTTCCTTACGGGGTGTGTCATGCACGTCTGTGTGAAGAGAGTCCACCGGCAGGTTTTGTGTGAGCAACAAGGCTGTTTATTTCACCTGGGTGCAGGCGGACTGAGTCTGAAAAAGGAGTCAGCGAAGGGTGCTGGGATTATCATTAGTTCTTAAAGGTTTGGGATAGGCGTACAAAGTACCTTCTTCTTAAGGGCAGGGGAGAATATTACAAAGTATCTTCTTAATGGTTGGGCAGAATATATCCTATCAGTTAGGGTGGGGCAGGAACAAATCACAATGGTGGAATGTCATCAGTTAAGACTATTTTCACTTATTTTGTGGATCTTCAGTTGCTTCAGGCTATCTGGATGTATACATGCAGGTCACAGCGGATATGATGGCTTAGCTTGGGCTCAGAGGACTGACAGGGTGCTGTGGGAACATACGCCTAGTTCAAGAGATCACGAAGGCTTCTTTCAGAAAATAATAGTCGAGATGAATCTTAAAGGACTGGGGATTAACTAGTTGCAGGGAAGGAGGGGATAGGGAGAGCATTCAGGCCAGAGGAGAAACTGTACCATAGCTGTAGGAAGCAAGGGGGTGCCCGTCGCTCCAGAAAATGAGAGAAAGCAGCATGACTAAACATGGAGTGCAAGAAGCACAGGGTCAGGGTTTAAAGATATGGTTAGGTCAACATGGTTTTTCCATTAGTCAGAGTCTGCCAGAGGAACAGAACCAATAAGATATATAGAGATATAAGCAGTTACTTTCTGGGAAATTGGCTCACAAAATTCTGGACGCTGAGTCCCATGACAAGCCATCTGCAAGCTGGAGCTGAGAGCATGGCTAAGTCCAGGTCCAAAGGCCTGAGAACCTGGAGGGGCCAATGTGTATCTCTCAGTCCAAAGCCAAAAGCCTGAGAAACAGGTCCCGCTGCTGCAAGTCTCCGAGTCTCAAGGCCAGAGAACCTGCAACTCTGACACCCAAGGATAGGAGAAGATGGGTGTCCCAGGTCCAGAAGAAAGAACACAAGTTCACCTTTCCTCCGCCTTTTTGTTCCACTTGACCCTCCCCGATTCTACTGAGCCTGCCATGGGTGAAGGTAGATCTTCCCTTCTCAGTTCACTGATGAAATGCCAGCCTCCTCTGGAAACAACCTCACAGACACACCCAGAAATCTGGATATCCATTAATCCAGTCAAATTGACATCTAAAATTAACCATCGTGGTATTCAGGGGCATATTAAAAATTTTTATTTTTAAAATGACAAAACAAAAGTAGCTCAGAGCAGCCTGAACGACATGAAATACGCAAAATGTAGCAGGCCCAGAGAGACGTGAGTCTGGGACTTCAGTCATGACTCAAGCACCCCCTCCACCGTTCCCCACACCCATGCAATTGTTTAAAGGCATTTTGTTCCTGACTAGCTGTCTCAGCCACTATCTTCATGTTCCTGGAATTTGAGATGCAAAAAACAGTGTATGGTCAATCAATAGTTTGTTATTTTAAGGTAAATTATTGATAACAACTGAGAAACAGTCTCCTTTTTTTCTTAATCCACTTGTGGGCAGGTGCGATGGCTCACACCTATAATCTCAGCACTTTGGGAGGCTGAGGTGGAAAGATCACGTGAGGTCAGGAGTTTAAGACCAGCCTGACCAACATGGAGAAACCCCGTCTCTACTAAAAATACAAAATTAGCTGGGCATGGTGGCTCATGCCTGTTATCCCAGCTACTCGAGAGGCTGAGACAGGAGAATAACTTGAGCCTGGGAGGCAGAGACTGCAGTGAGCCGAGATCACACCATTGCACTCCAGCCTGGGCAACAAGAGTGAAATTCCATCTCAAAACAAACAAACAAATGACAATGACAAAAAAAAAAAGAAAGAAAACCACTTGTAACTGCTGCTAATTGGAATGTATATAGAGGGCAACTTGAATCTATTCTTCCGGGTGGCCATCCTCAAGCTTTGGACTCAAATAAATTCTATACTTAATCGTATTTTCTGAATCTCATTATTTTAAGGTTGAAAACATGTCAAAACAACTCTCTTCTAAAACTGTTCTACTGATAGATTCTCTCATCTCGATAAATAGCAACTCGTTCTAGTTACTTGACATCATCTGTGACTCCTCTTTCTTTCATATCCTACATTCAGTTTATCAGTAAAACTTACCAATTCTATCTTCAAAATATATTTTTTACTGAGCCACTTATCATTCTTTTTACCATACCATCCTGATCCAAGCCACCCTCTTCCCTCTCCTAGATTATTGCAATAACCATATATATGTTCGTTCTATTTCTACCTTTACCCCAGAAGAATGATCCTTCTAAAACATGAGTCAGACCCTAACGCTGCTCTTCTCAAAAGTGAAAATTAAAGTTCTTAAAATGGCCTACAAGTCCAGATCCTGTCTAGTCTGCTGTTAAATCTCTGACTTCATCTCTCATTACTCTTGTCCTCATTCCATATGCCCCAAACCCAGTATCCTGGCTTCCATTGAAGGGCAGGCGTGCTTCCCTCTCAGAACTTTTGCACTTGCTGTTCCCTTGGCCAATATCCACATGGCTCACACCCTCACCTACTTCAAATCTTTGTTGTCTTCTCACTGAGGCGTTCCCTAACTGTCCTGTTTAAAACTGAGCCTCCACTTTCTTTACCTGGTTTATTTCTATCATGATAAATATTTGTACTTATTTACTGCTCCTTTCCAACATACACACACACACACATGCACACACAGACACACACACACACACACTAGAATGCATGATTCCATGAGGACTGGAATTTCTTTTTTTTTTTTTTTTTTTAGTTATTTACAATTTTTTTTTTTAATTTACCCTAAGTTCTGGGATACATCTGCAGAGCATGCGGGTTCGTTACATAGGTATACATGTGCCATGGTGGTTTGCTGCACCTATCAACCTATCATCTAGGTTTTAAGCCCCTCATGTATTATGTATTTGTCCTAATGTTCTCTCTCTCCTTGCCCCCCACCCCCCAACAGGCCTCAGTGTGTAATTATCCCCTCCTTGTGTCCACGTGTTCTCATTGTTCAACTCCCACTTATGAGTGAGAACATGAGGTATTTGGTTTTTTGTTCCTGAATTAGTTTGCTGAGAATGATGGCTTCCAGGTTCACCCATGTCCCTGCAAAGGACATAAACTCATCCTTTTTATGGCTGCATAGTATTCCATGGCATCTATGTGCCACATTTTCTTTATCCAGTCTATCATTGATAGGCATTTGGGTTGTTTCCAAGTCTTTGCTATTGTGAATAGTGCTGCAATAAACATACGTGTGCATGTGTCTTTATAGAACGATTTATAATCCTTTGGGTATATCCCCAGTAATGGGATTGCTGGGTCAAATGGTATTTCTTGTTCTAGATCCTTGAGGAATCACCACAATGTCTTCCACAAAGGATGAACTAATTTACACTCCCACCAACAGTGTAAAAGTGTTCCTATTTGTCCACAGCCTCTCCAGCATCTGTTGTTTCCTGACTTTTTAATGACTGCCATTGTAACTGGTGTGATATGGTATCTTATTGTGGTTTTGATTTGCATTTCTCTAATGACCAGTGATGATGAGCTTTTTTTCGTGTTTTTTTGGCCACATGAATGTCTTCTTTTGAGAAGTGTCTGTTCATATCCTTCACCCACTTTTTGATGAGGTTGTTTTTTTCTTGTAAATGTGTTTAAGTTCCTTGTAGATTCTGGATATTAGCACTTTGTCAGATGGGTAGACTGCAAACATTTTCTCCCATTCTGTAGGCTGCCTGTTCACTCTGATGAGAGTTTCTTTTGCTGTGCAGAAGCTCTTTAGTTTAATTAGATCTCATTTGTCAACTTTGGCTTCTGTTGCAATTGCTCTTGGTGTTTTAGTCATGAAGTCTTTGCCCATGCCTATGGAGGACTGGAATTTCTATCAGTTTTAATCACTATGTTATCCCAGAGGCCTGGAATATTGCCTAAACAGAGTAAGCACTCAGTAAATATTTGTGGAATAAGGGTCTTCATCCTAAGAGCACTAAGCCGCCACTGAAAGCTTTAAATGTGAAGAGTCATAATCATATAGAAAAGTTTAAGATCTCTCTATTTGTCCATGAAAAAGAATGTTGGGGTAGAGTGGGGGTGCAGTGCTATGGGTAACAATGGATACCTAGGAGAAAATGAGCTTATTACCAAGAAGAGTTAGTGCCATGAACTGAAGAAATGGGGTGTACTACTCTTGGTAATGACCCAGCCTCCAAAATGCTCCCACCCCCTTCCCCAGTGAGCCACACCACCCAGTATTCACATCCTTACATGGTCCCCTCCCATGCTGAATGGTGACTGCCCCGAGGGACCAACCAGATATGACAGAGCCATGCTGCATGACTTCCCATACCAGGTGGGAAAAGGCTCTGCCACTCTACTTTGGCCTTCTGGATCACTTCCTCTCAGAACCCTGAACTGTTGCATAAGAAGTCTTGCTACTCCAAGACCATGATGCTAGAGGAATCACATGAGGAGGTCACATGGACAAGTCCGACACTACGTAAAGGGAAAGATGCCATACCACTCCCTAGCTATACAAGTTTCCATCTATATAAATCATCCCAGCTGAGACTCCAGGTTCTGGGACCACAGACATGACCTCCCCATTCTGCCATGTCTGAATTCCCAACCCTAAAACCAAAAACAGAAAAAAAAATAGTTTATGCCACTATGTTTGGGGGTGGTACGCCAAGCAACCATAGATAACTGGACATTCAGTGAAGCAGCCTCTTTGTACAGTGGGATTTCACCAACCAGGCACGGGTTTAGAGCCAACCAACTTGAAGGACAGAATATCTCAAAGTGCCTTCTGTGTTGAACAGCCTGGTTAGAATAAGCAAATTGGATCACTTTAATAGAAAAATGCAGCTGCTTCCAGGTAGTTCTTAATATAAACTGTCAAAAATTCAACTGCCTGATTTTCTCCAAACAGATTTTTATTGCACCTACGTCCTTCAGGAAGATGACTATTTGTTTGATTCACTAAGGGAGCTGTGGATTACCATGACACTTTCCTCTTCTAACCTTCCGGAGAAGTTTAGCATAATGTATCCTGTTAGAGGACAAACTGGAATCACCACAATCTTCTCTCAGGAACGATGAGTTAATTGCTTGCTCTGAAGTTCCTCAAAGAATTAATTGGAACTGTTGTTTCAAGAATATTTGATACCTGAACCTTTTATGCTTTTCTATACAAATCAAAGACTAAATGACGATATCAGAGACTTACATTTATAAAAATGGAAAGATTAGCCAAATGACGTCCCCTTTTAAGTAATGAACAGGGTATATGAAATACATAGCTTAAAGTACATGACCAAAAACTAGTGAAAGTACATTGAAATGTGAAGACAGGAAGAAGTCAGAGAGTTTTACAAGGAAATATCAACCTCTGACATAGAATCCAAGCATAGCTATTCTAGGAGTACTAATTAAGATGGCATCTTGGAAAGGCTATATATCTGCTGTAAATCCCACCTTCGATAAGCTTCTGTTAGATTGTTGCTCTGCCCTATGCTCTTGCCCTCTGAAATAAGAAATGTGCCAAAATTCTCAAAAGCCTAATCTTGAGCTACATCCAAACTCAGAAAGGAACACTGATATAAATGCACATATACTCCACACCTTACTTTAAGAACTATGGGCTCTCCAAAGACAATCTCAGGCCTTTAACTGCAGAAGGGTACTTGGGTTTCTAGTGAAAGTCCATGACAGATATAGGCTAATATTAAGAGGTCAGCATTCAAAAGGCTCCCCATCACCTACAGCGTCAAGTTATATTTCTTTTATTTATTTATTTATTTATTTATTTATTTATTTATTTAGAGACAGGATCTCACTCTGTCATCCAGACCCAAGTGAGGTGATGCTGTATCATGACTTACTGCAACCTCGATTTCCCAGGCTTATGTGATCCTCCCACTTCAGCCTTCCGAGCAGCTGAGACCACAGGCTCCCGCCATCATGCTCAGCTAATGTTTGTATTTTTTGTAGGAATGGGATTTCACCATGTTGCCCAGGCTAGTCTTGAGTTCCTGGGCTCAAGCTGCCCATCTGCCTTGGCCTTACAAAGTGCCGGGATTACAAGTGTGAGCCACCATGGCTGGCTCTATTTCTTTTCTTTTTCTTTTTTTTTTTTTTTTGAGACGGAGTCTCGCTCTGTCGTCCAGGCTGGAGTGCAGTGGCCGGATCTTAGCTCCCTGCAAGCTCCGCCTCCCTGGTTCACGCCATTCTCCTGCCTCAGCCTCCCGAGTAGCTGGGACTACAGGCACCCGCCACCTCACCCAGCTAGTTTTTTGTATTTTTTAGTAGAGACCGTATTAGCCAGGATGGTCTCGATCTCCTGACCTCGTGATCCGCCCGTCTCGGCCTCCCAAAGTGCTGGGATTACAGGCTTGAGCCACCGCGCCCGGCCGGCTCTATTTCTTAATGAGACACACAAAGCCCTTTGTGATCTTACCCTTGTTTACATCTCCATCATCATTACTTGTTATACCGTCTCTACTCATTGCCATTCCTACTTTGCCTTCACCAACACATACACTTATGTGTGTGTGTGTGCGCACACACCCACACACACACTATTCTTCAGCAGTACTGAACTAGTAGCAATTCCTAAATGTACTTTACTGTTTCAGATCTCCCCATAATTCTCTCACTATCTAGCATGTACTTTCCCTTCCTTTAAGAATCCGTTTAAACATCATCTTTGCTGTGTAAACTTTCCTCACTCCTTCCCTCAGGGCAGACTCTGGCCATTATTTTCTTTGAGCCCTCAGGAGGCCCCATGTGTCATTCCTTCATTTGGTCTCCTTACATAAAGATGATTCAGAGAAAGATGTCCTACCAGTCCACAGATGAGCACTTGGCTAAATTGTTTGGGAGAGCAAACAGCTTTGTTTGATTATTTCTGTCAGAACCCCCTAAAACATGGGGCTGGAAAAGATGAAAAAGACAGAAGGAAGAACAATATCCCCTCCAAATTAAAGGAGAAGATTTAAGAATGTAGCTTTCAGTGACCGTGCTATTAACCTTGTCCTTATGCAGAATAAATCATTTTCCATTTCCTCTCATCAACATCACTTTTTAAATGAAGCCAATCTTAAGTGGTGACCTGGGTTACCTTCAAATCAACATGACATTTATTAGACAAAATTTTGATGAACAAGTAAATAAAACCATGCCATAGAAGTCTAGGGACCAGAGAAATACCCTATTTTATAAAAAGAAAAAAACTCTTCCAAAATTGAAAAAGAACAATTTGCAAGAAAGCAAACTAACCACTGTTCATTATTCTATTCAGCATGTGTTCTATAACACAGAAGTCTGCTTCCAGATACTCTGCGGGTGTGTGCATAAACATAGTATTTCATTGTGGAGTGTCCTTGAATTATTATGAATCTTTAAGTTGGTCAGAATGGGTGAAAGGATTAGAAATGAGAAATGCCAATCTGATGAGTAAGTAAAAAGAAAAGGTCCAATGCACATTTAGTAAGGAGAAATGGGCAAGAAAGTTATTCACCTCTATCTCTGGGATCAAAACTGAGACTGAAAATACTCAGCACAAGAGAAAGGCAATACTTGTTTAGGACTGGCTTTCAGTCTTCATACATTTTAAGCAATGACTATTATCCCAGCTCCCTAAGGATTCTAAAAATTTGAACATTTATAAAAAATTTGCTCCTGAGTAGAAAATGCTATGAAACACTTAATTCCACAGAAATTTTCAAAGTAATATTATGGTCAACCAACTGTCAACTCAACCTTGAAATGTTAAATATGACGCCCACCATGTAAGAATTATTTATAGCCCATATTATGAGGTATTCAATTATTTCAATAAATGCCTTTTTATTCCAGTGGATACATGACCTTGAGAAAATGAATGAGGCAAAAATAAAGTTTTAAACTGATAACTATTAGAAGCCTCTGTCATTTTAGGGAGCCCTATCCCATAAAGTCCATATTAAACAGAGACTGAGCAAAAGCAGTATCTGGGAATCATGGAACAGATCTTCAGGAAATAGACCTACTTCTGCTTGAGAGCTTGCAAAAGAGATGAGTTACTGTCTTATCCTCTTTAATTCTTAATATTGGGCTGTGGTGCCCTGCTGAGAGGAGAGGACAATCAAACAAACAGTGTGAAACAAAAGCAGTGCTCACCTTTTCAAAAAACTGTTTGTTCTGGAACTTCTCAAATATATCCAGAAGTAGAAAGAATGGTCAGCCTCCATAGATCCATCCTGCAGCTTTAAGAACTAGTAACTTTCTGTTGTTTTTATTTCATCTATCGATTTTCCAAACTTTTTTCTCTTTTCTGGAGCAAATGCCAGACATCATATCACTCTATATGTAAATACTTCAGAATGCATCTCTAACAGATAACATGTTAAAGTAAACACCATATCATTTTTATAACCAACACGATGTATTTCTTTTTTTTAGTTTTGTAGAGACAGGGTCTTGCTTTGTTCCGTGGTTCAGGTAATATCAGCCTAAACCATCCATAATAAAATATCCAATTAACATTTCACCTAATGATTTTAGCATCTAGATTGCCAGGTCCATTATTTCATTGGGGGTTGAAAATGGAATTATCTAAATCTTTTATTTCTTTCACTTTTATTTTACTCTATTCTCCTACTGAGAAACAGAAAAGCATCTCCCAAACTCTGAGGGCTGCGAGCTGGTTTGACACTCACAGCTATACTTCAATGTTCTCTTGTTGGACATAAACAATCTCTCAGAACATCAGGTCAGCTTGTGACTTTGAAAAAGTGAGGTTTAAGAAAACAAGACCATTTCATAATATTGTTTAATCACAAGCAAAAACAAGGTCACTATGCAGACCACAAACATATCAAACATTCTTCTTTTCCAAATAACATGAGTGACTGCTGCTTCTGTAATAATTAGAACTTCAGCCTTGCTCTAGCCCGCCCTACAAGATTTATTGAATACTCAATCATATATGTCATTCTTTAAATAAGATTTATTAAAAGTATCCAATCATAGCATTATCCTCCCTTCCTAACAACACTCAATCCAGAGCAAATTCCCTCTTTCTTGAACCATCCCCAATATCATCCAACTGCAACCCAAATTACATATGTTATTTTTAACACCCTGTTACTGAGATACCCCACAGTTCTCCGTGGCATGCATTTTTCCCTCACTGCAACAAGTAGTACACATGACTTGCTGAGCTACAGGTGTGTTCTTGGAGGTCTATGACTCAAGACGTGGGTATGTGGTACAAGAACATTTATATCTATTTGGCTATCATGAAATACAGTCTATACAGGAAAAACAGGATACATGCTTAATTCGTTTCCTCTAATTGTTACTCTTCAGAGGAATGAGTTTGTACTCTAGCAGCCTACAAAGAATGCCAGTATGGAACACTCTTTTCCTTTTGAAGTACAATTATGAAGGTGTAGATTTTCATTATTTCAATCTATGGCAGCAATTTTTTTTTTCTGAGACTAATGTGTTTGAAGAGCAAACCCTTTTTTTTTTTTTTTTTTTTTTGGTGCTCAAATATTCCCATCTTTGGCCAGTAAGAGCTCCCTGAAGTTGATTCCTGTGTCCTATTGGTGTGACCCAAGAAGGCTTTGATAGCTACATACATACATATGTATAGATACATATATATCTACAGAAGCATACATATGTACACATACATATACACACATTGTGTGTATATATTTGTATGTGTACATATATACACATAAAATGCTATGATTGAGTATATATGTTCTTTAAATAAGAACAATGTATGAACAATATATGTTTCTTTACTCATATTCTTTAAATAGAGTATATGTTTAAAGACCAGGAAAGCTGATATATATATAGATATAGATACACATACATACATATATACACACACATATGCATACACATATGTGTGTATATACACACATACATATGCATACACATATGTGTGTATATACACACGTACATATGCATACACATATGTGTGTGTATATATACACACACACATAAAATGCTATGAACAAGTATATATATTCTTTTTTTTTTTTTTTTTTTTTTGGAGACAGAGTCTCACTCTGTTGCCCAGACAGGAGTGCAGTGGCAGGATCCCAGCTCACTACAACCTCTGCCTCACAGGTTTAAGCGATTCTCCTGCCTCAGCCTCCTGAGTGGCTGGGAATACAGGAATGCACCACCACACTCACCTAATTTTTATATTGTTAGTAGAGACGGGATTTCACCATGTTGGCCAGGCTGGTGTTAAACTCCTGACCTCAAGTGATCCGCCCCGCCTTGGCCTCCCAAAGTGCTGGGATTATAGGCGTGAGCCACCACACCAGCTATATGTTCTTTAAATAAGAACAATATACATTTACTTCTATTCTTTAAATAGAACAGTATATGTTTGAAGACCCAGGAAAGCTGATGGTAAGGTTCAAGTCTGAGTCCAAGTCTGAAGAAGCAGGAGATGACTGATGTCCTAGTTTCAAGGTGGTCAGGCAGAGAAGAAAAAATCTTTGTTAGCCTTTTCTTCTATTCAGGCTTTCAACAGATTGGATGCCCACCCATATTGTGGAGGGCAATCTGTTTTACTCAGTCTAACATTCAGATATTAATCTCATCCAGAGATATCCTTACAGACACACTCAGAAATCACATTTCACCAAATATCTAGGCATCTTTTGGTCCAGTCAAGCTGACACAAAATTAAACTATTTCTCTATTATATTCACTTTAAGCAAAAACTGAGAATAGTGATATCTAGCCAATAGATCAACTTTGTACTATCCTGAGGCCCATTGAGACCTGTATAAGAACATTATGGGTAGTTTCAGTTACCATACCTTTACAGGAACATAGAGACAAGGCAGAGTTTCAGGGAAGTGCTGTGGAAATGATTAAAGAAATAGAAAATAGGTCCAAAGAGGGAATATTAAGAAATTTGGCTAGAAAAAAAGAAAGCTAAAGAATGATGTAATTATTGTCCTTTATCCAAAGGGAGGTGTTGGGCAGTCAGCACTATGCTTTGGAATACTCTGCTGGAGAAAAGAGATTAAAGCAAAGGATACTGGCTATACCTAAAGAATGTCATTTATCACCCAGTTTTCAATATCTAGAAGCAGCCTGTTCAAGTTTGGAGACTGGTTCTTATTCAGAAATTTACCTAAACACTAAAGCCATATGCCCTCTCAGGATGCTTTTGGGAATGTAATTATCTCTCTGTTGTTTCAATGAAATAGATCCTCTACACCTGTCACTGTAGAAAGCCGATAAGCTTCTCTCTAATCCATCCCAAAAGGCTCCATTGCATGCTGGTTTATGGCTGTCTCCAACCAGAGAGGAGGAAGGCAGTGGAGGTTGCCTGTTGCCCCTGCATGGGAGGCAGGCCAGCAAGTCTAGACACCACTCTGAAGGTGCAGATGACCAACAAGCTCTTCTATGGGCTAAAAAGCCCAAGAGGAACTGCCCATACTCTTAGTTCAGAATGCTTATGTCTTCTTTTATACAATTCCTACAGCCCATTCATGTTCCCATGGGTAAGAACAGGGGCAAAAGAAGTGGATCTACTCATTGTAGACACTGCTAAATGCTCCACAGACTATGGAATAAACAAGGCCCCTGTTTAATCTAAAATCTAATTAGGCAAACTAGATGTAAACATGAGGACAGTGCTTCTCAAAGAAAAAAAAACTCTGGGGTTTTTAGTCATCCTTGAAGAGACAGTTATTAACAGAACACTTAGAATAATTTCTCTTTTCTAATTTAGTGCACAGGATCTGGGGGTTGGATGACTGGAGGAAAATGCACTGACAAGAGCAGCTATCTAAGAGGAAGATTTCACCAAGAAAGGTTGACGGAAGGACAGCAGTGTAGCTGTGCTTTCACAAGCTAAGAGGGCAAAATGAGGGAATTTCTCAAAGAACACATAACATAACATCGCAAAGGAAATAACTCCAACAGCCTTAATAAAGCTACAAATATTTTTTCTCATCCTCTTCTAAGCCCAGAAGGTACTTTCTATTTTTATACTCTTTTCCCTTTTTGATTGACAAGAAAGGAGAACAAGGTAACAGCAGATTGCTTCTTTAATAAATTGATTACATCTCATAAACCCCAGATTAGATGGAAAAATACCTATATAGTCAATTTCTCTTCCACATGTATTTGTTGGTTCCATCCTGTATGTATAGATGTTCAACAGGAAGAAAACAGGTTTGGTTCAAATGTATTCTTTGGGCACATAACCAAAAGGGTGCCAATTAGTGCTGGTGCTCAGCAGGACTCTCAGTTAATAAATTTAAGTTACCACAAATACTTTTGATGAGATGGTTATTCAGATTGATTCAACACAAATTTTGATTCTAATATTTGTATCTTTTCTCCCAATTCTTATCCTTTAGAAACATATAAAAAGAGGAAAATCCTGAAAAACAGTTTTAAGTTTTCAAGTAGTTTTCCATAGTGGGCTAGATGGTGGTCCCAAAAAAAGATACGTCTACATCCTAATCCCTAGAACCTATGGGGATTACCTGATATGGCAAAAGAATGAATATTACCTTATGTGGAGAAAGATGTTTCCTTGCCTCCAATTGTCTTCTCAACCCAATGCAGTGAGGACTTTTGTATAAGAGAAACAGCTCTTATTATAGTCAGAAATGACTGCAAATGTCCTCAGCTTACTGGACCTCTCAGCAGCATTTGATAGAGTTGATATTTCTTCTTGAAATAACTCTTTCACAGATTTATGACTCCAGGCTTCCTCCTACCTTCTTTAGTTTCTCCCTTTATCTCCTTTGCTGGCAAATTTCTTCTAACCACTGTTATACCTCTGGGATTCTGCCTTTGACTCTCTTCTTATCTCTATATTCTCTTCCTAGATTCTTCCTAGATAGTCTCCTCCAATACCTTTGTTTTAAACACTAAACACATTCTGATAACCCAATTTTTCATTGACAGTCTTAATTTGCTCCTGAACACCACACTCAAATATCCAACTACCTATTCAACATTTTCCCATGGCTCTTTAATAATTACCTCACCTTTACCATGGCCAAAAGACAATTTTTGATTCCCCATTCCACACCTTCCTAGTCTGCCTCCTTTCAATAAGTGGCACCATATTCACTCAGTCATTCAGGTCATAAATCTTACAAGTCATCCCTAATTCTTCTCCTTCCCTGATTATTCCATATCTAATCCATCAGCAAGTCCAGCAAGTTCAAATTTCAAAACTTATCCTGAATTTGACCACCCCTCACCAATTCTTCACCACCACCTCATCATCATCTCCCAGCAAATTTTAGCAACAGCCTTAAAACAATAGTCCATTCTACAAATAGTAGCAAAATTGGTTATTATGCTTATCATTCTTTAATTAATTTCCACTAAGTCCAAATTAAAATTAAAATACGAACTCTTAGCAAGGTGTAGAAGGCCCCACATGATCTGTTCTCGGCTCACTTCCTTGACCTTATCTCTACCCCTCTCCTCAATTCTCACATTTGAGCCACCCTTATTTTCATCCTGCATACATTTCAAGTTCAGTTTTGTTTGAAGGCCATTGCACTTATTGTTTCTTCCAGATGGAAGTGTCTTCCCTAAGATCCTTCCCCTGCCTTCCTTTAATAATCCAAATGCCACCTCCTCAGAAAGGCCTTTCCTGACCATCTTAGCCAAAGTAGAACTCCTCCTCCATTACTACCTATCATATTTCCCTATTTTATTTTCTTCACAGCACTTATTGGATCTGAAAATATTCTATTCATTCATTTGCATGTTTGCTGTCTGAATAGCCTATTGCAATGTCAGTACCTTAAGGTAATGACTTTAAGATTTTTGGTCTCGTGTCTCCAAGTACCTGGTCTATAACAGGTACTTAGTAAATTTTTTTACTTACTGACTATAGGGTCCTCTGAGAATGCTTCGATTTCAATCCCCTAGGCTTGGTAGTATATCATTCCCTATCTTTGAATATATGATACTAATTATTATGTTATTTTAATAATCTCCTTTAACTTGTACAAGGCTGAATTTCTCATCTTTGTGGCCAAAGAGTCTTCATAAAATTGTTGAAATGATGCTGTATCCTGAATTTGGACCTTAATCAAAGATTCCCAATAATAAAGCTAAGGATGTGAGATACAAAAACAATTTCAGTGCCAGCATCCTCTTTGCATACCCTGACCCTGGTTTTGCTGATACAGGCTTAACATCTGACTTTCAGATTTTGTCTGAGGAGTTAAAAATGATATCTCCATAAGTTTCCCTGCTTTCCACTGAAAGGATATGTTTTCTCCCCAGGAGAAGAGATGAAACCTTAGAGAGGCATAATCTATTTCAAGACTTGCCAAGGACATTGAACATAAATCAGGTATAAGAGTTTAATTATTAAGTATAAGGCATCATGAAAATAGCACTGGCCTAGAAGACAGAAGTCCTGAATTTCAGGTCTGCCCCTATTTAGTTCAGTGACCTTGGCAGGGGACTTAGCTTCTCTGAGGCTTTCTCCACTATAAAATAACAAGATTGGATCAGTTGACCCCAACCCTCCCTTCCATAGCTAATAATCTATTATTACTATCCAACTTTCATGCCTGTTTCTTTTTTGTTGGATCTATTTTAAAAGCTGCTTTTCTCTCTCACTTTCCTAACAGAGTACAACTCTGGAAAAGCAGGGGACTAAGTTTCACTTGTAATGCATTTCTGATTACACAGAAATGCACACTGCTCCCCAGGCAGAGAAATGTGTGATGGTTGATTTGCACCTTACTGATTGGATACGTGGAATAGCAAGTGGAAGTTTTAATGGGTTCATGGCATTGAAGATTGCAGACATTCAATTCCTTTTAGCTCAAGGGTAGTTTTGTTTGCCTGTTTAGTTTGATGGAAAAAAAAACTCATTTATTTGGGTGCTCAGTTACCAAGTGAAATGTGGCTCCATGGAACTCAATTCCATACAGTGAAAAATCAAACTGTAAGCCATATACCCCTACACATTTAGACTCAGCAAGCCAAATTCTTACTAAAGATTTTCAAAGATGAGGTAAACTACAGGTTGCCAAAGCCAATTTGTGTATATATTCAGCAACATATACATGTTTGAACTGATCTTAACACAACTACAAGTTAAATTGAAGCCCCCAACAGTGAATTTATCAGTACCAAAGCTCTACTGGGCAGATATCTAAGTCAGTTTTCATTGCCATTGACCACTTTCTGCAGGGAGAGGATGAAGGTAAGGAGGAGATAGCTAGTAGCAGGTCACTCCCTGTCCACACTCAGACATACCCTTAGCCAGTCCACAATCTCCAATGAGTTCAACCATTTTAACAGAGCAAAATATCTTCTTCCAACAAAAAAGATGGAATTGCCTGTCAAGCTGCTTGGTGACTGACAGTCTACGCCAGTGTTTCTCAAAGTGTGATCCTCAGACCAGTAGCAGGAACATCACTGTTGAACTATTGAGACTTGAAAAGTCTCATGCCTCAGCCCAGACTTACTGAATCAGAAACTTTGAGGGTGGGATCAAGCAATCGTATTTTAATAAACCATGCAGGTGACTAAGGTGACTCTAAAACACATTAAAGTTTGAGAACCACTCATCAAACAGCAATACTATCTGCAGAAATGAAAATGTTTCATTGTTCTCCATAAGCTTATGTGCACAATCAAGAGACAGTAGACAGAAGGTTCATAAGAATACAAGATAGCTGAATATTACTTTTCATTGTTCCACTTAGGTTTTGCAGATACCCTGGAGTTTTTTCCCACCACCAATTAAGCAATCACTTGCTGAGCCCCTAGTATGTGAGAAGCATGATTCAAGGCACTGGAGATATGTTAATGAAATCCTCTTTCCATCCTCAAATGATTTTTAATCTAGTGGGAAAGACAAACATTACACCCAAAGTTGTACTATTAATTATTTCCATATGGTTCTGTAATGTACAATGAAAAAAAAGTTGCAATGAAAGAATAAATTTCTTAGATCTTCCTAGATCTAATTTGATCTGAAGGGTTAAAGAAGGCTTCCCCACCAAAGTAAACCAAGCAAGGGATTCACCAAAGAAAGAACTATTCCAGGCAGAGGAAACAGCACATAGAAAGGTGTTAAGGAAAAAGAGATCTTCTTAGGACATTTGAGGACTGAAGAGGCACCATAGTTAGATGAGACTGGAAAAGTAAGCAGAGGGCCCCTTAAGACAGGTGCTAATAAGAACTTTTCCCTTTGTTCTAAGAGCAAAAGAAATCTATGGAAATGTTTTGGAAAAAAAAAACTGGTGTAATTAGATTCCCATTTTTAAAAGATCACTCTGCATGGTGGAGAATGAAATGGAGGGAGCTCAGAACAGGTGCAGAGAAACATCTGCAGCATCTGAAAGATACTGCAGCATCTAAAAGAGGAAAAATGTGGCTTGGACTTGGGTCATAGCATAAGAAATGGAGACAAGTGGACAGATTATTTTGGAGGCTGGATCAACACAGTTTGGGAATTGATTAAGTATGATGTGAGAGAAAATTTTATGAGTCTCAGGTTTTGGATACAGAAAACTGAATCAACACCACATAAACAGAATTAAAAACAAAAACCATATAATCATCTTATCTCAACAAATGCAGAAAAAGTACTCAATAAAATCCAACATCCCTTTATGATGAAAACCCTCAAGGAACTAGGCATCGAAAGAAGGTACCTCAAAATATTAAGAACCTTCTACGGCAAACCCACAGCCAACATCATACCGAATAGGGAAAAGTTAAAAGCATTCTTCATAAGAATTGGAACGAGACAAGGATGTCCACTCTCACCACTCCTATTCAACAGAGTACTGTAAGTCCTAGTGAAAGCAATCAGGCAAGATAAAGAAACAAGATATACAAATAGAAAAAGAGGAAGTCTAACTATCTGTGTTCACTGATGACATAATCCCATACTTAGAAAACCCTAAAGATTCCTCCAAAAGACTCCTAGACCTGGTAAATAATTCAGAAAAGTTTCAGTATACAAAATTCACGCACAAAAATCAGTTATGTTTCTATACACCAATGTTTAAGCAGAGAGCCAAATCAAGAATGCAATTTGTGTGACAATAGTCACACAAAAAATAAAATCCTAGGAGTACATCTCATCAAGAAAGTAAAAGTTCTCCACAAAATGAACTACAAAACTCTGATGAAAAAAACCACAGATGACGCTACCACAGAAAAACATCTTATGTTCATGGATAGGAAGAATCAATATTGCTAAAATGATTATACTACCTAAAGCAATCCCAGATTCAACACAATTCCTATCAAATTACCAACATCATTTTTTCACAGAATTAGAAAAAACAGTTCTAAAATTCATATGAAACTAAAAACAGAACCTGAATAGCTAAAGCAATATTAAGTAAAAAGAACAAAGCCAGAGGCATCACATTGCCTGACTTCAAACTATACTACAAGGCCATAGAAACCAAAACAACATGGTACTGATACAGAAATAGACACATATATCAATGGAACAGAATAAAGAACCCATAAATAAAACAACATACCTACAACCAGCTGATCTTTGATGAAGCAGATAAAGATAAACAATGGGGAAAGACACTTTAGTCAATAAACTGCACTGGGAAAACTGGCTAGCTAGCCATGTGCAGAAGAATGAAACTGGACTCTTACCTGTCACAACATAAAAAATTAAATCAAGATGGATTAAAAACTTCAATATAATACTTCAAACTATAATGATTCTAGAAGAAAACCTAAGAAATACTCTTCTGGATATTGGCCTAGACAAAGAATTTATGACTAATACCTCAAAAACAAATGTAACAAAAACAAAAATAGACAAATGGGACTTAACTAAAGAACTTCTGCACAGCAAAAGAAATAATCAGCAGAACAAACGGAAAACCTACAGAATGGCAGAAAATATTTGCAAACATTGCATTTGAAACTAATATTTAGAATCTATAAGAAACAAAACAAATCCATGAAAATAATAACAGTAAAAATAATAATAATAATTCTTTTAAAAAGTGCACAAAGGACATGAACAGATACTTCTCAAAAGAAGACCTACAGGCAGTCAATAAACATATGAAAAAATGTTCAACATCACTAAATCATCAGAGAAATGCAAATCAAAACCACGATGAGATACCATCTCACACTAGTCAGAATGGCTATATTAAAAACTGAAAAAATATTTAATAGCAGATGTTGGGAAGGATGCAGAGAAAAGGGAATGTTTATACGCCATTGGTGGGAATGTAAATTAGTTCAACCCCTGTGGAAAACAGTATGGAGACTTCTCAAAGAACTAAAAATAGAAGCATCATATGACTTAGCAATCCTACCACTGGGTATCTATCCAAAGGAAAAAAAAAAATCATTCTATCAAAAAGACACCTGCACTTGTGTGTATATTGCAGCACTATTCACAATAGTAAAGTCATGAAATCAACCTCAGTGTCCATTGATGATGGACTGGATAAAGAAAATTTGGTATATATATACACACCATGGAATATTATGCAGCCATAAAAAAGTATAAATTCATTTTCATCACAGCAACATGGATGGAGCTGGAGGCCATTATCCTAAGCGAAATAACTCACTACAGATAGAAATAGAAAATCAAATACCACATGTTCTCACTTACAAGTGGGAGCTAAACAGTGGGTACACATGGACATAAAGAGGAAGTATTAGACACTGGGGACTACAAAAGCAGGGAAGTTAGGTGGGTGTGAGTGTTGAAAAACCACCTATTGGGTACTGTGTTCTCTATTTGAGTGATGGACTCACTAGAAGGCCAAACCTCAGCATTATGCAATATACCCACATAACAACCCTCCACATGTACCCCCTGAATCTAAAAATAAAATAAGAAAATTGAATCAACTGTATCTCCATTTACTACAGAAGAAGCAAGTTTGGAAGGGAAGAAGGGTAAAACAGTGCCTAACACATAACAGGTGCTGAATAAATAAATATGTGTTGAACTATGAACGAATGAATTTAATTTTCCATGAGCAGAACTTGAAAGACCTGCTTCCTGCATGCCCATTTCAACAATTCAATTCAACCACAAGCATCTGTTAATTAAATAGAAATTTCTGTAGCCAAAAGTGGTGGGGGTTAACATGATTAACAGATTTGTGACAGGTATGATACCCCAAAAGGATGTTTTCTATGATATCATATCCCCTCAAATATGCCTCAAAATCTTGGGAACAGGGCAAGAGAATATTGGGGGGATACTACACTACAGAAACAAAAGGTTTATGGCAAAAAAGGAATTTGTAGGTATGATTAAGTCAAAGATCTTGAGACAGGGATGTTCTCCTGTGCTAGCTAGGTGGGCCATATGTAATCACAACAGTCTTTATAAGAAGAATGCAAAAGCAATCAGAGTCAGAGGAAAAGGCAATATAATGACAGAAGCAGAGTTTGGAGTGATGGACTTTAAAGATGGAGGAAGGAGCCACAAGCAAAGGAATACAGGTGGGCACTATAAACTGAAAGAGGCAAGGAAATAAATTCTCCCCTCACCCTCCAAAGGGAATCAGCCCTGCCAATACCTTGACTTTAGCTCAGTGACACTGGAACTGTAAAAGAATAAATCAATGCTATTATAAGCCATTAAGTTTGTCATAAATTGTTACAGCAGCAATAGTAAATGAATACAGATTCCAAATAGAACATTAAATGTGTTGGTGCAGTTTATTTCCATAAACAGCCCAATATTACTCAACAGTAAATGGGTGAATGAATAACTCTTTGATAAGCACAATGTGCTCACATACCATTCAATTAAATGTTTTCTGCCTCAGAGTAACAGCATAGAATTTAGCCTTCAGAATTTTAAAGTTAAAGCAGAGACTACTACACGACCATCCGTTATGCATCCCTCCCTCACTTAACTGAACCTTTCATTTATTCAGAGTAGCAATGTGTCCAGTTTACAGGTACATTTCCCACAACCCTTTGCAGCCAGTATTAGTCAATGATACTCTCATGGAGGATTTTGTGGAATGTCTGTGAAGGCTCCTTAAAGGGAGCTGACTTAGTTGGGAGATATACGTTTTTATACTTTTCCTCATCCCCCTTCTACTGTCTAGCTGTGGGTGTGATAATGGAGCACTCATACTGACCCTGAAGTGACCCTGAATATGATAACCATATGCTAAGGATCTCAGCAGCTTGAATCCATGATATGCTAAGGATCTCAGCAGCTTGAATCCATGAAGATACTATGGAGCCACCATAGGAGCCCTCAACTGCCTACCTCTATTACATGAAAGAAAAATAAGCCTCTTTCTTGTTTAAGCTACCATTATTTTAGGTTTTCTATTATATGTAAACAAACCTATTCCTAACTCATACATGGATCACACTTCTTTAGGAAGCTAGTGAAAGTTATAGAATACTTACCCAGACAATGCACATAGGCACACAAAATTTTGCATTTGATTTCATGTTTGTAGAAAACTCCTCTCTGTCATACAAAATTTGAAACATTAACCTCCTGGAAACCCATTGAATCCAGGTTAAAAATTCTTGCCCTAGTAGTGAACAGAATATCCAATCAAGTTATCTTAGCACCAAATCAAATTGCTTTATACACAGGTAACTCAAAAACAGATGTTGTCAATAGCCTCAATCTGGGAGGGAAAAAAGTATAAAGCTATTATGATACATACATTCTATCTCCACTTGTCTATAAGTAATGAGGGTGAATTATTTGACCATAGAATTTCGAGCTGATAAGTGGCTCAGAGATATCCATCTAATCCTCCCTCTAAAGAGGAAGAAAGGGACCAGAGTCAAGTCACTTTAGGTCATTCACCTAATCTCTGAATCTTTCCATTTTTCTGTTTCATTTTCAGTTATTTTTATTTGCCACATCTACTTTTAGTGTACTCCTTATACCTTGTAAGTGCCCAATAAATACTATTTTTTGTTTGACTTTCATCGGTCTTATTGAAAGGTTGGCAACTATGGCCTCATGGACCAAATCCAGCCTGGTTTTGTTTGTAAATAAAATCTGATTAGAAGATAGCAACTTCTATTAATTTACACATTACCTATGACTGCTTTTGCACTGCAACAGCAGAGTAGAGACAGAGTAGTCCACAAAACCTAAAATATTTACTATCTCATTCTTTACAGAAAAAAAAAATTGCCAACTCTGGTTTTATCCATTATTTGGAGCTTGTTTTTCTAAAAGTTGCAGTCTACACTAACATTTTAAACGGAAAAAAAATTATATTTGTTTAAGAAAAAGCAGATTATTTTACTCCTGAATAAAGTTATGAGGCTTCACTATACATCTTCCCTTAAACCATTAAAACCCTGCTGGCACATAGTGCCCAGATCTTGGTTTAAAATATTATTTTCCAATAAAGGGAATTAGAGTTCTTTGGAGAAATGGCTGATTCTAGGACTGAGGCAGGAAACACAGAAGATGAGCCTGGAGCATCTTGTGGTGTCACAAGTAAAGAAGTTCTCAAAAAAAAAAAAAAGTTTTTAACTAGAAAAATGTTTGTCAAAGAGACCCAGGAGCCTACTGAACGAGTTCCCAATAGCCAAACCTGGAATAATTTGGGCAACAAAAAAAAGAAGTATTGACGTATAACCCACAGTATAAAATAAATATCCCTGAGTCCATATTGCTATACATAAATGATTGAATAAATAATTACAGGAGAATAAATATATCTCTGCAGAAGAATTCCAAATAATTAATATAGATACTCCGCCCTCAAGGTGGTAGAATGTAATTCACTACTTCTTTTTTGTTTTTTTTTATTATTATACTTTAAGTTCTAGGGTACATGTGGATAACGTGCAGGTTTGTTACATATGTATTCTTGTGCCATGTTGGCGTGCTGTACCCCTCAACTCGTCAGCACCCATCAACTCGTCATTTACATCAGGTATAACTCCCAATGCAATCCCTCCCCCCTCCCCCCTCCCCATGATAGGCCCCGGTGTGTGATGTTCACCTTCCCGAGTCCAAGTGATCTCATTATTCAGTTTCCACCTATGAGTGAGAACATGCGGTGTTTGGTTTTCTGTTCTTGCGATAGTTTGCTGAGAATGGTGGTTTCCAGCTGCATCCATGTCCCTACAAAGGACACAAACTCATCCTTTTTTATGGCTGCATAGTATTCCATGGTGTATATGTGCCACATTTTCTTAATACAGTCTGTCACTGATGGACATTTGGGTTGATTCCAAGTCTTTGCTATTGTGAATAGTGCCACAATGAACATACGTGTGCATGTGTCTTTATAGCAGCATGATTTATAATCCTTTGGGTATATACCCAGTAATGGGATGGCTGGGTCATATGGTACTTCTAGTTCAGATCCTTGAGGAATCGCCATACTGTTTTCCATAATGGTTGAACTAGTTTACAATCCCACCAACAGTGTAAAAGTGTTCCTATTTCTCCACATCCTCTCCAGCACCTGTTGTTTCCTGACTTTAATGATCGCCATTCTAACTGGTGTGAGATGGTATCTCATTGTGGTTTTGATTTGCATTTCTCTGATGGCAAGTGATGATGAGCATTTCTTCATGTGTCTGTTGACTGTATGAATGTCCTCTTTTGAGAAATGTCTGTTCATATCCTTTGCCCACTTTTTGATGGAGTTGTTTGTTTTTTTTTCTTGTAAATTTGTTTGAGTTCTTTGTAGGTTCTGGATATTAGCCCTTTGTCTGATGAGTAGATTACAAAAATTTTCTCCCATTCTGTAGGTTGCCTGTTCACTCTGACGGTAGTTTCTTTTGCTGTGCAGAAGCTCTTTAGCTTAATTAGATCCCATTTGTCAATTTTGGCTTTTGTTGCCATTGCTTTTGGTGTTTTAGACATGAAGTCCTTGCCTATGCCTATGTCCTGAATGGTATTACCTAGGTTTTCTTCTAGGATTTTTATGGTATTAGGTCTAACATTTAAGACTCTAATTCATCTTGAATTAATTTTCGTATAAGGAGTAAGGAAAGGATCAAGTTTCAGTTTTCTTCTTATGGCTGCCCAATTTTCCCAGCACCATTTATTAAATAGGGAATCTTTTCCCCATTTCTTGTTTTTCTCAGGTTTATCAAAGATCAGATGGCTGTAGATGCGTGGTATTATTTCTGAGGACTCTGTTCTGTTCCATTGGTCCATATCTCTGTTTTGGTACCAGTACTATGCTGTTTTGGTTACTGTAGCCTTGTAGTATAGTTTGAAGTCAGGTAGCGTGATGCCTCCAGCTTTGTTCTTTTGACTTAGGATTGTCTTGGAGATGTGGGCTCTTTTTTGGTTCCATATGAACTTTAAAGCAGATTTTTCCAATTCCGTGAAGAAACTCACTGGTAGCTTGATGGGGATGGCATTGAATCTATAAATTACCTTGGGCAATATGGCCATTTTCACGATATTGATTCTTCCTATCCATAAGCATGGTATGTTCTTCCATTTGTTTATGTCCTCTATTATTTCACTGAGCAGTGGTTTGTAGTTCTCCTTGAAGAGGTCCTTTACATCTCTTGTAAGTTGGATTCCTAGGTATTTTATTCTCTTTGAAGCAATTGTGAATGGAAGTTCATTCATGATTTGGCTCTCTGTTTGTCTGTTACTGGTGTATAAGAATGCTTGTGATTTTTGCACATTGATTTTGTATCCTGAGACTTTGCTGAAGTTGCTTATCAGCTTAAGGAGATTTTGGGCTGAGATGATGGGGTTTTCTAAATATAAAATCATGTCATCTGCAAACAGGGACAATTTGACTTCTTCTTTTCCTGACTGAATACTCTTGATTTCTTTCTCTTGACTGACTGTCCTAGCCAGAACTTCCAACACTATGTTGAATAGGAGTGGTGAGAGGGGGTATCCCTCTCTCCTGCCAGTTTTCAAAGGGAATTTTTCCAGTTTTTGCCCATTCAGTATGATATTGGCTGTGGGTTTTTCATAAATAGCTCTTATGATTTTGAGATACGTTCCATCAATACCGAATTTATTGAGAGTTTTTAGCATGAAGGGCTGTTGAATTTTGTCAAAGGCCTTTTCTACATCTATTGAGATAATCATGTGGTTTTCGTCTTTGGTTCTGTTTATATGCTGGATTACGTTTATTGATTTGCGTATGTTGAACCAGCCTTGCATCCCAGGGATGAAGCCCACTTGATAATGGTGGATAAGCTTTTTGATGTGCTGCTGGATTCGGTTTGCCAGTATTTTATTGAGGATTTTTGCATCGATGTTCATCAGGGATGTTGGTCTAAAATTCTCTTTTTTTGTTGTGTCTCTGCCAGGCTTTGGTATCAGGATGATGTTGGCCTCATAAAATGAGTTAGGGAGGATTCCCTCTTTTTCTATTGATTGGAATAGTTTCAGAAGGAATGGTACCAGCTCCTCCTTGTACCTCTGGTAGAATTCAGCTGTGAATCCATCTGGTCCTGGACTTTTTTTGGTTGGTAGGCTATTAATTATTGCCTCAATTTTAGAGCCTGCTATTGGTCTATTCAGGGATTCAGCTTCTTCCTGGTTTAGTCTTGGGAGAGTGTAAGTGTCCAGGAAATTATCCATTTCTTCTAGATTTTCTAGTTTATTTGTATAGAGGTGTTTATAGTATTCTCTGATGGTAGTTTGTATTTCTGTGGGGTCGGTGGTGATACCCCCTTTATCATTTTTTATTGTATCTATTTGATTCTTCTCTCTTTTCTTCTTTATTAGTCTTGTTAGTGGTCTATCAATTTTGTTGATCTTTTCAAAAAACCAACTCCTGGATTCATTGATTTTTTGAAGGGTTTTTTGTCTCTCTATCTCCTTCAGTTCTGCTCTGATCTTAGTTATTTCTTGCTTTCTGCTAGCTTTTGAATGTGTTTGCTCTTGCTTTTCTAGTTCTTTTAATTGTGATGTTGGGGTGTCAATTTTAGATCTTTCTTGCTTTCACTTGTGGGCATTTAGTGCTATAAATTTCCCTCTACACACTGCTTTAAATGTGTCCCAGAGATTCTGGTATGTTGTATCTTTGTTCTCATTGGTTTCAAAGAACATCTGTATTTCTGCCTTCATTTCGTTGTGTACCCAGTAGTCATTCAGGAGCAGGTTATTCAGTTTCCATGTAGTTCAGTGGCTTTGATTGAGTTTCTTAGTCCTGAGTTCTAGTTTGATTGTACTGTGGTCTGAGAGACTGTTTGTTATAATTTCTGTTCTTGTACATTTGCTGAGGAGTGCTTTACTTCTAATTATGTGGTCAATTTTGGAATAAGTGTGATGTGGTGCTGAGAAGAATGTATATTCTGTTGATTTGGGGTGGAGAGTTCTATAGATGTCTATTAGGTCTCCTTGCTTCAGATATGAGTTCAATTCCTGGATATCCTTGTTAACTTTCTGTCTCATTGATCTGTCTAATGTTGACAGTGGGGTGTTGAAGTCTCCCATTATTATTGTATGGGAGTCTAAGTCTCCTTGTAAGTCTCTAACGACTTGCTTTATGAATCTGGGTGCTCCTGTATTGGGTGCATATATATTTAGGATAGTTAGCTCTTCCTGTTGAATTGATCCCTTTACTATTATGTAATGGCCTTCTTTGTCTCTTTTGATCTTTTGATCTTTGATGGTTTAAAGTCTGTTTTATCAGAGACTAGGATTGCAACCCCTGCTTTTTTCTGTACTCCATTTGCTTGGTAGATCTTCCTCCATCCCTTTATTTTGAGCCTATGTATGTCTCTGCATGTGAGATGGGTCTCCTGAATACAGCAGACTGATGGGTCTTGACTCTTTATCCAGTTTGCCAGTCTGTGTCTTTTAATTGGACCATTTAGTCCATTTACATTTCTGGTTAATATTGTTATGTGTGAACTTGATCCTGTCATTATGATATTAACTGGTTATTTTGCTCGTTAGTTGATGCAGTTTCTTCCTAGCCTTGATGGTCTTTACATTTTGGCATGTTTTTGCAATGGCTGATACCTGTTGTTCCTTTCCATGTTTAGTGCTTCCTTCAGGGTCTCTTTTAAGGCAGGCCTGGTGGTGACAAAATCTCTAAGCATTTGCTTATCTGTAAAGGATTTTATTTCTCCTTCACTTATGAAACTTAGTTTGGCTGGATATGAAATTATGGGTTGAAAATTCTTTTCTTTAAGAATGTTGAATATTGGCCCCCACTCTCTTCTGGCTTGTAGAGTTTCTGCCGAGAGATCTGCTGTTAGTCTGATGGGCTTCCCTTTGTGGGTAACCCGACTTTCTCTCTGGCTGCCCTTAAGATTTTTTCCTTCATTTCAACTTTGGTGAATCTGGCAATTATGTGTGTTGGAGTTGCTCTTCTCGAGGAGTATCTTTGTGGCATTCTCTGTATTTTCTGAATTTGAATGTTGGCCTTCCCTACTAGGTTGGGGAAGTTCTCCTGGATGATATCCTGAAGAGTGTTTTCCAACTTGGTTCCCTTTTCCCCCTCTCTTTCAGGCACCCCAATCGCAGACGTAGATTTGGTCTTTTTACATAATCCCATACTTCTTGCAGGTTTTGTTCATTTCTTTCTCTTCTTTTTTCTTTAGATTTCTCTTCTCGCTTCATTTCATTCATTTGATCCTCAATCACTGATACTCTTTCTTCCAGTTGATCGAGTTGGTTACTGAAGCTTGTGCATTTGTCATGTATTTCTCGTGTCATGGTTTTCATCTCTGTCAGTTCATTTATGGCCTTCTCTGCATTAATCATTCTAGTTATCAATTCTTCCACTCTTTTTTCAAGATTTTTAGTTTCTTTGCACTCGATACGTAATTCCACCTTTAGCTCTGAGAAGTTTGATGGACTGAAGCCTTCTTCTCTCATCTCGTCAAAGTCATTCTCCATCCAGCTTTGATCCGTTGCTGGCGATGAGCTGCATTCCTTTGGAGGGGGAGATATGCTCTTATTTTTTGAATTTCCGGCTTTTCTGCCCTGCTTTCTCCCCATCTTTGTGGTTTTATCTGCCTCTGGTCTTTGATGATGGTGACGTACTGATGGGATTTTGGTGTGGGTGTCCTTCCTGTTTGATAGTTTTCCTTCTAACAGTCAGGACCCTCAGCTGTAGGTCTGTTGGAGATTGCTTGAGGTCCACTCCAGACCCTGTTTGCCTGGGTGTCAGCAGCAGAGGCTGCAGAAGATAGAATACTGCTGAACAGCGAGTGTACCTGTCTGATTCTTGCTTTGGAAGCTTCCTTTGGGGTGTACTCCACCATGTGAGGTGTGGGGTTTCGGTCTGCCCCTAGTGGAGGATGTCTCCCAGTTAGGCTACTCAGGGGTCAGGGACCCACTTGAGCAGGCAGTCTGTCTGTTCTCAGATCTCAACCTCCGAGTTGGGAGATCCATCACTCTCTTCAAAGCTGTCAGACAGAGTCGTTTGCGTCTGCAGAGCTTTCTGCTGCTTTGTTGTTGTTGTTGTTGTTGTTTAGCTGTGCCCTGTCCCCAGAGGTGGAGTCTACAGAGACTGTCAGGCCTCCTTGAGCTGCTGTGAGCTCCACCCAGTTCGATATTCCCAGGTCTTTGTTTACCTACTTAAGCTTCAGTAATGGCGGGCACCCCTCCCCCAGCCTCGCTGCTGCCTTGGGGTTAGATCGCAGACTGCTGTGCTAGCAATGAGGAAGGCTCCGTGGGCATGGGACCCTCCCAGCCAGGTGTGGGATATAATCTCCTGGTGTGCCTGTTTGCTTAAAGTGCAGTATTGGGGTGGGAGTTACCTGATTTTCCAGGTGTTGGGTGTCTCAGTTCTCCTGGCTAGGAAAAAGGGATTCCCTTTCCCCGTGCACTTCCCAGGTGAGGCGATGCCTCACCCTACTTCAGCTGTCGCTGGTCGGCTGCAACAGCTGACCAGCACCTATTGTTCGGCACTCCCCAGTGAGATGAACCCAGTACCTCAGTTGATAATGCAGAAATCACCTGTCTACTGTGTCACTCGCGCTGGGAGCTTGAGACTGGAGCTGTTCCTATTCGGCCATCTTGCTCCGCCCTCAACTCACTATTTAAGTGTCACTGCGTATAGTGACTTCTTTCCAAAGAGTATGGGATGGGGGCAAAATAATTACTTTACAGTGAACTTAACAGACACAGTAACTCTGCCAGGTGACTAAAGTTTACATCAACGGTGACAGGTGATATTGGTAGTATGCACCCTTGATATGATGGGATGAGAATGGCATTTTATCTCTGTGGCTTTCCTCCCAAAAATTATAACCTAATGCAATCATAAGAAAAACATTAGACAAATTCCAGCTGAGGAACATTCTTAAAAATACCTGACTAGTACTCCTCGAAACTGTTAAGGTCATCAAAAACAAGAGAAGTCAGAGAAACTTAAGAGGAGCTTAAGGGACATGGACAATTAAATGCCCTGTGGTATCCTGGATGGGATCCTAGAATGGAAAAAAAAATCAGGAAAAAACTTAGAAAATCTGAATAAAGCACAGACTTCAGTTAATAATAATGTGTCAGCGTTGGTTAATTAATTGTGATAAATGTACTATACTAATGTAAGATGTTAACAGTTGAGGAAACTAGGTGTGGATTATATGAGAATTCTATACTATCTTTGCAATGTTTCCATAAAATTAAAACTAATCTAATATCAAGTGCTTTTTAAAAATGAAACGCATTGGTTCCAACTGATTTTTTAAAATAAATGTATAGAATCATTTATTTCTTCTTCAACAATGACTTCCTTTACATCTATTACCCTGGTTACCAAATATTTGAAGTTTACTCTCTGGCCTTTTCCAGCAATTTTTTTTTCTCCTACTCTCTATCTTACTATTGTATTTCATAGAAAGAATTTGATTTTTTCTCCCCTTAAGCCTTAACTTTTCTCTTCTCTCCTTTTTGTCAAAGCCCAAAAACCACACAATTTGCTTTAGTGTTAATATGATTTCATTTGCAGAATCTGACAGCAAGTATAGATTTGCAAGGTCTTCATTTCTCTCTCTCAACATTAACTCTCAGGTGCTCTCACAGACACTTACTCTTCCACTTCAGCTTCTGACTGATTTTCCAGTTTGTTCTCTCCTCTGCTAGTACAGAATCTCTATTGTGGCTCTCCTTAAACACGATGAAGAATTGAGGTCCTTTATTTCTTCAGATTGCCAAATAAAAAGGTCAGTTCTGAAGAATAAATATGGCTTGTGTAGTTAAGGATTTTGCCACCTGGGAAGATCAGCTGATAAAACCATCTTCTAGTGAGAATGGCAGGAAGGGAATACCTGGTATTTGTCTTTTCTTAATCACTAAATCCTTGACATTTAGTATATTTTCTGGAACCTCTGTGGGACTAGTTTAAGATTACCCTCAATTATTTGCTAACTTTGGAGAAGAATGACCATTAAATTTATACTACAAATTATCAGTGCAAAGTTGTATTTCAGGAATACCCTCCCCCAACTATACATCTACAAGGGAGAAATTTTCACACATATGTTGTGTAAATATTCATGAGAGCAAGGGAAGTAGCTAATAGCTACTAGCAACTGCTAATATAATATGAATTGAGGGTACATCAAATCCTATTGCTCTTCAAAATCTCTCAACAAGCCAGAGATAATATGGCCTCCTGAAATGTTTAACTAAATCTTCATTTAGTTTAAATGATTTTCCTCATCAGGGTACTAGAGCTTTTTTTTAATATCAAAGGTCTCTTTATAGATCCTACATTTGTCTGAAATACACACGCACGTCAAGTTTCTTTTCTTATGATTTTAGTTGTAGAACTCAATGTGCTGATACTTATTTCAAACTAAACAGAAACTCTAATAGGAAAAATATATTATTGGTTGTATTTGTTTAGTAGACAAAAATCTTATAAAATTGTGGGGAAAAAATATAAGAGTGGTTGACAGGTTCGGAAACACTGGGATTTAATCCAGAAAGATGGAATTTGACCTTCAGAAAGACCCTAGTAAAATTTATAGAATGTGGGGGAACCTGAAGGAGAGTCTTTCAGCTCTTCTTTAAGCTTCTCCTATGAGTACCAGCTCAGTAGACTGATGAGTTAGTACCTCTAGCAAGGACAGAAGGAATATGGGATCCAGAACAGATACTTTTCTGGTGTAAGCCCAAACATCAGGAAAGCCAATATAGTGGTCTATGCAAGAAGATGGAAAGGAAATGGGGAGGAGTAAGACCCCAGGTGGCCAGGGTGAGGGCAACAGGAGGCAGGATCAGGGCAGTAGGATTCCTAGCACAAATATCTGGAATCGGAAGATTAAAAGAAGGTAGGTGATATGGTTTGGCTCTATGTCCCCACCCAAATCTCATCTCGAATTGTAATACCCACAATTCAGGGAAGGGACTAGGTGGGAGATAATTTGATCATGGCTGGTGGGGGGAACACCATGCTGTTATCGTGATAGTGAGGGAGTTCTCACAAGATCTGATGATTGTAAAAGTGGCAGTTTTCCTTCTCTCTCTCCTTCCACCATGTAAGACATGCCTGCCTTCCCCTTCCACCATGATTGTGTTTCCTAAGGCCTCCCAATGATGCGAAACTGAGTCAATTAAACTTCTTTTCTTTATAAATTATCAGTCTTAGGTAGTATTTATTTATAGCAGTGTGAAAACAGACTAATATAGTAGGGAAGATGGTAGGAAGTAGAGATATGGTATATTGTTTGAGGAACAGTGAACAACTTTATCATACACACATAAAATCTAAACACATTTACATTTTCACAAGCTTCTGTTTCATTCTAAAATGTGACTTCAGATTTAAAAAAATAAAAAAAAAGATCTTATTATTTTAGTTATCTTGCTTTGGAAGAGCTTTAGAATCATGCAACTATACAAAATGCCCTAACCATTTCACAGGGTTGAAATAACAGGCATGAAACCCAAAATTATTACAAAATTCTCAGTGGAAAAGTGAAGAATCCTATAAAACATCTTCACTGAGACTTTATTCAGCTTTTCAAGCACTGCCTGAATGCTATTTTCTTCTTCTAACTTTTATTAAATTACTATAATTCATAATCCTCCATAGAAAAATAGTTGTTTACTGTTTATTCCACAACAAAGTAGAACTTAACACATTATCTTTCTCCTTCCTAGAGTGCCCTCTTTGCCCCCTTTTCTACTTATTGAAAGTAGAAAATTTTTATGTCCAATGTGAATCCCACACAGGGAAAGGAAGTATAGCCTACAGGAGAACGGTAGCCTCTGCTGGAAATTTCCTTTTCTTCTCTGAAAAGTCCCACAAAATGTGTGCACCACTGATTTGAATAAACAAATATTTGCTGAGCCCCTAATATGTGCACAGAAGTGCCAGAAATTTCCTTAGAAAGTCATCTTGCCCATTCCCAAGAGAAAAGATCTGAGAAGTCATGCTGTGAAGAAAACAGCTTACTTTGGTCTGCCCTAATGTTTTCTAACTTGACGTTGGAATCAATCCTGGGTACCAAACACTTACTAATCTCCCACAAAATCACTTATCTACCTCCAGTGATTTTTAACTTGACTTTGAAACCCTGGCTACTATATGTGAACTCATTTTGATATTATCTCCATTGTTATAAGATGGTAAGTTATCATCAAACTTCAAGCCACAGTAAAGGTGTGTAATGCAAAGGGCCTCTCTAACCAGACTGAGGTCAGGAAGCAGGCCTTGTGCACTATTGTTATCCCTAGTATCTAGCAAGTGCTAGGCACTTGGTAGGAACTCAATGGGTATAATTGGAGTCAAGAGAGGGAGAGTGAAGAAGCAATGTAGGGGAAAAAACGCATTTGTTGAGGATCTGTTTTGTCATGCACTGAGCACATGATAACCCACAGATTATTTCATTTGGTCCTTGCAACGAGTCCATAAAATAAACATTGTTATCTGCACTTTGTATAAGAATAAATAGAGTAAAAAATGTTAATTAACTTTTCCAAAACTCACATAATTTATGAGCATGCAAGTCAGGATATTTGTTTTATATATTGGAGCTCCAGAATATTCCATTTGAAAAATGTTTCTGTTGATTTCAAACAGTTTTAAAACTAGAATCTATTTAAGAAATCTAATAAAAAGGAAAGAATACTAAAATGTTACTAAATTGACTTCTGATCAACAAAACTTTCAAAAATCTTAATAATTAATAATTAAGTTTGGGGCAAAAAGACCTCAATAACCACTATTCAATGTATCTTTAAATCAAAAACAGGAGGCTGGGCCTCAACACCACTTGACTACTCTTTCCAAAATGGCTGTCTAGGTGGAAGATTTCCAGAAAGCTAAGCACATTTCTAACAGAAAAATCAACAGGAACAGTAATAATTAATAATTAAGTTTTTTGAAGTTTTGTTGATCAGAAATCAGTTCAGTAACATTTTAGTATTCTTTCCTTCCTTTTTACTAGAAGATTTCCTAAATAGATTCTGGTTATTAAACTATTTGAAACCAGCAGAAACATTTTTCAAATGAAATATTCTGGAGCTCTGGGTGCAGTGGTGCACGCCTGTAATCCCAGCACTTTGGGAGGCTGAGGTGGGTGGATCATGATGTCAGGAGTTTGAGACCAGCCTGGTCAACATAGTGAAACCCCGTCTCTACCAAAAATACAAAAATTAGCCAAGTGCGGTGGTGGGCACCTGTAATCCCAGCTACTCTGGAGGCTGAGGCAGGAGAACCACTTAAACCCAGCAGATAGAGGTTGCAGTGAGCCGAGATCATGCCACTGTACTCCAGCCTGGGCCACAGTGTGAGACTCTGTCTAAAAAAAATATTAAAGTAGCCATCTAATAAAGTATTCTATGTAGCCATTCTAAGAATTTTGAAAAACAAATTTCCACCTGACATTCACTTTTCTAGAATTGCTTTAGGGTTTAAAATAAATGCATTATATTTATCACACTCACGCACACAACTCACTTGAAGGTGAAATATACAATGAAAGAAAGAACATTTGTTTAATGTGTGATGTTTAACAACTTCTACAAGGCCTAAGAAAAGCATTTAATTGAACATCTAGGAATATTTTTATGGCACTTCAAATCATTTTGTAGTCATAGTGCCCAAGATATTCTTCCTTATTTAAAATTTTAAAATTGTCCCCATATAGATAAAACCAAGTTTTCATTTTGCAAGTTTCACCTAAAAATATCATTACACAGAAAGCAAAATGATGCTTTACTTTATGGCTAACAGGCTTATCTTTAAAAAATCTAGTGAGCACAAATGTTATTTTGCCATTTTTGTTTCTATTACTTGTAAACTAGAGTTTGGGGGAAAGGACCTCAAGAACTACTATTCAATATATCTTTAAATCAAAAACGAGAGGCTGGCCCTCAACACCACTTGGCTACTCTTCCTAAAACGAGCTGTCTAGGTGGAAGATTTCCAGAAAGCTAAGCACATTTCTAACAGAAAACTCAAGTCTTACAGGAACTGGACTGCTGGAACAATGACAGCTCAAAACTGCAGTGGGAGTTGGCCTCTACAGCCCTCCCATACCCTCCCTTCCCTACTTCTTCTGTCAAGATGCTCCTTCAGAGGCCCCATCCTCCCAGCAATTCCCCAGTTCCCACAAGCCTACTCCAGGCCTCGGTAGCCCATACTCTGCCTCTCCCTCTCCTCTCTTATCACAGCTCACCTGCCAAAGCTCTGATGGTTTACAGTCGGGCCTCTGCCAGATGGCCAGACAGAAAGGACTAATTCATGCCAAGATGATTGGCCAATGAAAGCTTAATGTGATTTTGCTCCAAAATACCACATTGTTATTATAAGAAGCTTCAATATATTAGTGCAAAAGAATGAGAACAGCATGCATTTCTGGCACTGCAGCAGTCCAAAGGCAGGTTTTTCAAAATAAGAATAAATTTGGACCCCTCACATATGAACTCTAATATGCAGAAGTGGGCTTAGTACTATCTTTTACCAGCAATATTCAGAATACAATGTTTCTCAAATGATATTCAGTAAAATACCAGTGTCCTGTGAACAGATATTTCACCAAAAAAAAAAAAAAAAAGGGGGGGTTCTGGGGTCAAATAAGGTAGGGAAACATCTTCCTATTGCTGTATCTACTCAGTGATTCCTAGCATACATTAGTAGTTTTAAGTCTGTGTAAGGTGTTGCATCTGCTGTTATTTAGCTAGTATTTCATTCATTCATACAATAAACATTTACATGCCTGTGAAATGCTAGGCACTGTTCCAAGCTCTTGGTGGTCAAACAACATCCCTGCTTTCAAAAACTTAGACTCTAGGCAGGCTAGGAAGAAGTAACAAACAAATGGACAAGATAATTTAGCTTCCAAAAGTGGCATAACATAAAACAAGGAGATGTGATACAGCATGTAAGGGTAGGTGGTCTGAGGAGTTGGCTACAAAACAGAGCTCTGAAGGGAGAGCTCTCTGGGCAGGGGAACACCAGGCAAACACACTAAACCAGAAGTGAGACTGTCATATTCAAGGTCAGAACCAAGGCCTACAGAGCCAGAGTGGAGTGAATGGAGCAGAATGGAACATGAGAGATGATCAGAGACAGGCAGGAGGGAAAAGGGAGGCATTTGGATTTAAGTACAATGGAAAGCCAAGGAGCAACTGGAGCAGGGGAATTAAGTAATGGGATTTAGCTGTTTCAAGATCAGGCTGGATATGCTCTAGAGAGCACAAAGCATTGGAGCTGACAGGTAAGTTTCTTGGTAGCCTAGAATACACTGTAAGAAGGGATAGCCAAAAAGACGTGGATGTGCACAGGGTATAACTTGGAAGCAGAGAGAGAAGGCTTGTTGGTGAAATGGATACTGTGGGGCAAGGGCAAAAGGGAATTAAAAGATTCCTAGGTTTTTCACTTGAGCAGCCCAAGGCAAAATCCATCCAGTTATTGCAATAACAGAAATTGCCTAAATGTATTTGACTGCAGAAGTCAAATTCTGTGAAGCACAGAATTGGAAATGCTATTGTACATGTCTGAATAGGTACCACTTCATCCTGTCCTCCTGAAAGCCCTAACTCATTCCTGTTCCCTAAGTAAAACCGCAAATTAAAATGTGGTACTGTCTGCATAGATTTTAAATTTCTTGTGATAGACAAGGTATCACTACATACAAGAAAACTAAATGGCCGGTTTCTCAAAAGTCAACAAGTCTCAAATTTGATAATATTTTCATATGACTATCTTCACCATGACTATAATTCTAATGGGACACTCTGACTAGATTAACCCATTACAAAATAATAATAATGAGTGCCATTTAATCAGCCCTTGCTACTTTTCCTATACCATCCTAAAAGCTTTACATGGATCAGAGCATGTAATCAATATTTCAGTCCTGGGAAACAAGTGCCATTGCATTAATTTTACAGAGTGGGAAGCAGCCCAAAATCACACAAGTGGGAAGGGACAAGTGTCAATCTGTATTTAATCCTGAGTTACTTTCCCCCAGAAATTTGGCTTTCAGGGCTCCAGAGTTCAAAGTAGACTTTACAATAAAGCAAATAGTAAAGGTAAGTGAGAGAGAAAAGCAAAACAACAATTTTGCCTCATCTATTAAAAGATAGCAATAAATGGTTTCAAATGTTATTTTGCTCTAAATTTAGTCTAACAACTGGAAAGAACTGCTTGAGACAGTGTACAGAGGCCACACAGCAAAGAAGCTGCCAGTACTTGATAGGAATATGAACTGGCATATTCCAGAGAGGGACAAAGCAGAACACTCCTTTAAATAGATGGACCTTCTCTGGTTGTCTGCCAAAGGTCCCTATGAAAAAGATGCCCTTCCACCTACACTCAGCCTTCTGACAATAAATTGTGGTTCTTCACCATCCTCTTCATTCCTGAGCATCTTGTATATCAATAATTCTAACAGTTGTGTCTACCCCAACTGTGTTCACAGTAAGAGGAAAGAGTGTGGTCCAGAATTACTAAGAGGACTCAATATTTTCCTGTGCATGAAGTGGATTTTTTGTAAACAAGAAACGGGAAGTAGGTTCTGTACAATCAGTCTCCAAATCTAAATTAAAAGTTATATCAGCATCTCTTATAGCTTCAGCTGCATTTTCAGGATAGAAGTAAGAGGAAATAAAAGGACTAAAAAGTACACAAACTTTTGCTTCTTTGTTGCACTATGAGGGCTTTTGGAGGAGGAGTTGATTTTGCTTTTGTTTTTAGCAACTAGAGCAACTCGCACTGAAGACAGCGCTAAAATTACAGTTTACCTAGAGTCTTAACTTTGGATGCCTTCATGAACCGGGTTAATGGAAGAGCAGTCTTTTCCGAGTGAATCTTTATTAGGTTAATCCAATTAAAGCAATGCCTATTTAATGATTACTCTACATCAGGCTTCACTAGACACAGTGGATATCATCATCCCAGTCTTCTGCTCTCGCTCACTCTGTCTCTGTCTCTGTCTCTCCCTCTCTGTCTCTCTGCTTATACTAAATGCATAATCATGTCTAACCTTCCTCTATTTATGTGTGACTCATTCTGTAAGATTGCTTTAAAATTTAATCTTTTTCTCCCACATACTCAAGCCACTTAACATCATCTAATTTGCACACTTAATGAGATGTTCTCTAGTCCACCATCCAAATTGAACTATGTAATAAGCCTGGGACAGTGTGACCCTATGCAATGTCACCTGCCATTCAGGCAACATTCAAATCATAACTACATGCTCTAATTCACAGAGATCTGATTTTTAATAAATAGTTGTTATGATTGAAATCGTTCCTATTTCCAGTGAAACTCAACAAAAGATTTGTAATGCTCAACCACATCTCTCTGTGTGTCCACTGAAGAAACTGTCCCCAGAGAAATAGCTTGGAATGGGGTCAGAAGCTCAGTTGGCCCTTGAGTCACCAAACCTGAGGAAAGCTGCCCAAAAGACCTACAATGTAAGAGAAAAGGAAAGAAAGACCCCAAGGTAAGAAAAATATCGAGAGCACACATTTATACCCAGGAGCATTTAAAGAGGTATAAGCCATTTTGGGAGGTACATGGACATGTGGACTTGACACACAGTTGAACTTGCAGTCCTAGGTCAGCCAGCAATTTGTTTTCTAAGCCTTAATATTACAAGCCTTTATCACCTGCTTTGAATATGCATTGTCCACGTATGCAAATTAGCACTTGTCTATTAACCAAGAGCATTAACTAAAGCACTCCTTCTGAAATTCTTAATTTTAATTAAAATTAGACATACAGCCATACAAGTCTCCAGTATATTTCTTTAAGCTATGTATGCTCTGTTCCTATCAGATACTAGCCTAGAGTCTTGGGAAAGCCTGATGAGGCTAAAGTGCTTTTGTTTTGTTTCATTTTGTTTTGCATTTTCTTTTATAAACCTGGGATGCTCACATGTTTGTCTTGGCTATTAGCCAAATAAGCTTTAGGATTATATTTTTAAATTATTCAAAATTAAATAAAGCATTATAAATGCTATGCTGAATTCCTAGTAGGAATAGAATCTAGCAAAATTTACTAGCATAATAAAAGTTTTTGATGTTATTAAAATCATAAAGGGAAAAGGGAGAATCCCTCTGCATTTAAAAGCCAGTAACATTTTTACCAATATTACAGTAGTTTCATCACCTTAATAGTTACTGTTAAACAAGTGCTTTACCCTGAGTACAGAGCTTTGTGCTTGTGTGTACTACCTCACCTGTTTTTCCCAATAAACCTATGAAGCAGATATTACTCTCTCAAATCCACAGAAGATAAAAACTAAAGCTTAGGGAGGATAAGCAAATTGCCCAAGGTAACATAACTTAGGTAACAGAGCAGAGACAAACCCCAATCTGTCTCACTCCAACACATGTAATAACGAAACACCACACACACGCACGCACACACAGAGAGAGAGAGAGAGAGAGAGAGAGAGAGAGAGAGAGAGAGAGAGAGAGAGCGCACTGGCGTAAGGGGTACAGGTGATTAAATTGCCATAAGCACTTCAGGTTAAGTAAAGCCGCAAAGCAGCTCACAACTACTCTTTCCTTTAGGAGCTTGTAATTGAAGGCAGATCATCTCCCAGACTACGGGTGAATTTCTAGCTCCAGCTTAAGCCAGAGAAATAGGCACCTGGGCCCTTGGACTTACCACTATGGTCCTTGTACATGTTTATTTTGGAATTTCACTTTGGCGTTATTAACTTAGCTGGTGGACTAATAAGCCGCCATTTGCAAATTTCTATTGTGATTATTGTTGAAATGTGCTGTGGTGTTGAGAATATGAGTCACTATTTCACATGGTTCTCCTTTAGGGAAACTCAGAGCAAAAATTTTCCTCAAGTTTTAATGCCAGGAAAAATGTATGCTGCTTCTAAGCAACAGATATGTTTCTGGTGGATATTCTGAGCCTTGTGACTGATAACTACTTCCCTTTGTGCTTAGACAGCCAAAAAGCTTAAGATCAAGCCAAACAGCTGACCATGAAAAGTTCTGCAGAGGCGGGCAAGATGGCTGAATAGGAACAGCTCTGGTCTGCAGCTCCCAGCGAGATCAATGCAGAAGGAGGGTGATTTCTGCATTTCCAACTGAGGTACTCTGTTCATCTCATTGGGACTGGTTAGGCAGTGGATACAGCCCACAGAGGGCTATCAGAAGGATGGTAGGACATTGTCTCACCCAGTAAGTGCAAGGAGCAGGGAGGTCTCCCTTTCCCAGCCAAGGGAAGCAGGGAGGGATTGTGCTATCTGGCCAAGATACTATGCTTTCCCCATGGTTTTTGCAATCTGGAGACCAGGGAATTCCCTCATGTGCCTACACCACTGGGGCCCTGGGTTTCAAGCAAAACACTGGGCAGCTGTTTGGGCAGACATCCAGCTAGCTGCACGAGTTTGTTTGTTTGTTTCATACCCCAGTGGTACCTGGAACCCCAGTGAGAGAGAACCGTTCACTCCCCTGGAAAGAGGGCTGAAGCCAGGGAGCCAAGGGGTCTTGCTCAGCGGGTCCCATTCCCACAGAGCCCGGCAAGTTAATAACCACTGGCTTGAAATTCTCACTGCCAGCACAGCAGTCTGAAGTTGACCTGGAACTGGATTGAGCTTGGTAGGGGGAGGGACATCCGCCATTACTGAGGCTTGAGTAGGCGGTTTTCCTCTGAAAGTGCTAAGGAGGCCTGGAAGTTTGGACTGAGTGGAACTCAACACAGTGTGGCCAAGTGGCTATGGCCAGACTGACTATCTAGATTCCTCCTCTCTGGGCAGGACATCTCTGAAAGAAAGGCAGCAGCCCCAGTCAGGGGCTGATAGATAAAACTCCCATCTCCCTGAGACAGATCACCTGGGGGAAGGTGCAGCTTCAGCAGACTTAAATGTCCCTACCTGCTAGCTCTGAAAAGAGCAGCACATCTTGACAAGGAGGGTTCTCCCAGCACAACACTGGAACTCTGCTAAGAGACAGACTGCCTCCTCAAGTGGGTCCCTAACCTCTGTGCCTCTTGACTGGGAGAGACCTCTGAATGGGGGTTGCCAGACACCTCATACAGGAGAGCTCCAGCTGGCATCAGACTGGCGCCCTTCTGGAACAAACCTTCCAGAGGAAAGAGCAAGCAGTCAGCTTTGCTCTTCCACAGCCTTGGCTGGTGATATCCAAACAAATAGGGTCTGGGGTGGACCTCCAACAAACTGCAGCAAACCTGCAGAAGAGGGGCCTGATTGTTAGAAGAAAGACCAACAAACAGAAAGCAATAACGTCAACATCAACAAAAAATACCCCCAAGCAAAACTCTATCCAAAGTAAATCCACGAAGATGAGGAAAAAACAGTGCAAAAACGCTGAAAATTCCAAAACCTGAAACTCCTCTTCTCCTCCAAAGGATCACAACTCGTCACCAGCAAGGGAACAAAACTGGACAGAGAATGAGTTTGACAAATTGACACAAGTAGGCTTCAGAAGATGGGTAATAACAAACTCCTCTGAGCTAAAGGAGCGTGTTCTACCCCAATGCAAGGAACCTAAGAACCTTGAAAAAAACAGTGACAGGAACTGTTAAATGGAATAACCAGTTTAGGGAATAACATAAATGACCTGATGGAGCTGAAAAACATAGCATGATGACTTCGTGAAGCATACACAAGTATCAATAGCCAAATCAATCAAGCAGAAGAAAGAATATCAGAGATTGAAGATTGACTTACTGAAATACGCCATGAATACAAGATTAGAGAAAAAGGAATGAAAAGGATCTCTCAGCAGAAACCCTACATGCCAGAAGAGAGTGAGGGCCAATATTCAACATTCTTAAAGAATTTTCAACCCAGAGTTTCATATCCAGCCAAACTAAGCTTCATAAGTGAAGGAGAAATAAAATCCTTTACACACAAGAAAATGCTGAGGGATTCTGTCACCATCAGACCTGCCTTAAAAGAACTTCTGAAGAAAGCACTAAATATAGAAAGGAAAAAACAGTATCAGCACTGCAAAAACACACCAAAATATAAAGACCAACGACACTATAAAGAAACTGCTTCAACTAATGTGCAAAACAACAAGCTAGCATCAGGATGACAGGATCAAATTCACATATAAGTGGGCTAAATGCCCCAATTAAAAGAAACAGACTGGCAAATTGGATAAAGAGATAAGACTCATTGCTGTGCTGTATTCAGGAGACCCATCTCACGTGCAAAGACACACATAGGCTCAAAATACAGGGATGGAGGAAGATTTACCAAGCAAATGGAAAGCAAAAAAAAAAAAAGCAGAGGTACCAATCTTAGTCTCTGATAAAACAGACTTTAAACCAACAAAGAGTAAAAGAAAAAAAAAAAAAGACAAAGAAGGGCATTACATAATGGTAAAGGGATCAATGCAACAAGAAGAGCTAACTATCCTAAATATATATGCACCCCATAAGGAAGCACTCAGATTCATAAAACAGTTTTTAGAGACCAACAAAGAGACTTAAACTCCCACACAACAATAGTGGGAGACTATAACACCCCCCACTGTCAATATTAGACAGATCAACAAGACAGAAAATTAACAAGAATATTCAGGATTTGAACTCAGCTCTGGACCAAGCAGACCTAATAGACATCTACAGAACTCTTCACCACAAATCAACAGAATATACATTCTTTTCAGCACCACATAGCACTTATGCTAAAGTTGACCACATAATTGGTAGTAAAACACTCCTCAGCAAATGCATAAGAGTGGAAATCATAACAGTCTCTCAGACCACAGTGCAATCAAATTAGAACTCAGGATTAAGAAACTCACCCAAAACCACACAACCACATGGAAACTGAACAACCTGCTCCTGAATGATCACTGGGTAAATAATGAAATTAAGGCAAAAATAACAAAGTTCATTGAAACCAATGAGAACAAATATACGATGTACCAGAATCTCTGGGACACATTTAAAGCAGTGTGTAGACAGAAGTTTATAGCACTAAATGCCCACAAGAGAAAGCAGAAAAGATCTAAAATCGACATCCTAACATCACAATTAAAAGAACTAGAGAAGCAAGAGAAAACAAATTCAAAAGCTAGTAGAAGACAAGAAAAAGATCAGAGCAGAATTGAAGGAGACAGAGGTACAAAAAATCCTTCAAAAAATCACTGAATCCCAGAGCTGGTTTCTTGAAAAGATTAACAAAATAGGTAGACCAATAGGCAGACTAATAAAGAAGAAAAGAGAGAAGCATCAAATAGATGCAATAAAAAATGATAAAGAGAACATCAGCACTAATCCTGCAGAAATACAAACTACCATCAGAGAATACCATAAACACCTCCATGCAAATAAACTAGAAAATCTAGAAGAAATGGATAAATTCCCGGAAACATTCCCCCTCCAACACGCCAGGAAGAAGTTGAATCCCTGAATAGACCAATAATAAGTTCTGAAATTGAGGCAATAATTAATAGCCTACCAACCGATAAAAGCCCATGACCAAATGGATTCACAGCCAATTCTACCAGAGGTACAAAGAGGAGCTGGTACCATTCCTTCTGAAACTATTCCAAGCAATAGAAAAAGAGGGACTCCTCCCTAACTCATTTAATGAGGCTAGCATCATCCTGATTCCAAAACCTGGCAGAGACACAACAAAAAAAGAAAATTTCAGACCAATATCCCCGATGAACATGGATGCAAAAATTCTCAATAAAATACTGGCAAACCAAATCCAGCAGCACATCAAAAAGCTTATCCACCAAGATCAAGTTGGCTCCATCCCTGGGATGCAAGATTGGTTCAACATATGCAAATCAATAAACGTAATCCATCACATAAACAGAACCAATGACAAAAACCAAAAGACTATCTCAATAGATGCAGAAAAGGCCTTCGATAAAATTCAAGAGCACTTCATGCTAAAAACTCTCAATAAACTAGGTATTGACGGAACATATCTCAAAATAATAAGAGATATTTATGACAAAGTCATAGCCAATATCATACTGAATGGGAAAAAGCTGAAAATATTCCCTTTGAAAACCAGCACAAGAAAAGGATGCCTTCTCTCACCACTCCTATTCAACATAGTATTGGAAGTTCTGGCCAGGGCTATTAGGTAAGAGAAATAAAGGATATTCAAATAAGAAGAGAGGAAGTCAAATTGTCTCTGTTTATAGATGACATGATTGTATATTTTAAAAACCCCATCATCTCAGCCCAAAAACTTCTTAAGTGGATAAGCAACTTCAGCAAAGTCTCTGGATACAAAATCAATGTGCAAAAATCACAAGCATTCCTATATACCAATAATAGAAAAGCAGAGAGCCAAATCATGAATGAACTCCCATTCACAATTGCTAAAAGAATATAAAATGTCTAGGAACATAACTTACAAGGGATGTGAAGGGCCTCTTCAAGAAGAACTACAAACCACTGCTCAAGGAAATAACACAGGACACAAACGAATGGAAAAAAAAAAAAAAATCCATGCTCATGGATAGGAAGAATCAATATCATGAAAATGGCCATACTGCCCAAAGTAATTTATAGATTCAATGTTATTCCCATCAAGATACCATTGACTTTCTTCACAGAATTAGAAAAAAAACTGCTTTAAATTTCATATGGAACCAAAAAAAGAGCCTGCATTGCCAAGACAATCCTAAGCAAAAAGAACAAAGCTGGAGGCATCAAGCTACCGGACTTCAAACTATACTATAGGGCTACAGTAACCAAAACAGCATGCTACTGGTACCAAAACAGAGATATAGACCAATGGAACAGAACACAGGCTTCAGACATAACACCACACGTCTACAACCACCTGATCTTTGACAAACCTGACAAAAACAAGCAATAGGGAAAGGATTCCCTATTCAATAAATGGTGCTGCTGGGAAAACTGGCTAGTCATATACAGAGAAGTGAAACTGGACCCATTCCTTACACCTTATACAAAAATTAACCCAAGATAGATTAAAGACTTAAATGTAAAACCTAATACCATAAAAACCCTAGAAGAAAACCTAGGCAATACCATTCAGGACATAGGCATGGGCAAAGACTTCATAACTAAAACACCAAAAGCAATTGCAACAAAAGCCAAAATTGACAAATTGGATCTAATTAAACTAAAGAGCTTCTGCTCAGCAAAAGAAACTATCATCAGAGTGAACAGGCAACCTACAGAATGGGAGAACATTTTTGCAATCTATCCATCTGACAAAGGGCTAACATCCAGAATCTACAAGGAACCTTAAACAAATTTACAAGAAAAAAACAACCCCATCAAAAAGTGGGCAAAAGATATGAACAGACACTTCTCAAAAGAAGACATTTATGCAGGCCCACAAACATATGAAGAAAAGCTCATCATCACTGGTCATTAGAGAAATGCAAATCAACCCACAATAAGATACCATCTCACACCAGTTAGAATAGCGATCACTAAAAAGTCTGGAAACAACAGATGCTGGAGAGGATGTGGAGAAACAGGAACGCTTTTACACTGTTGGTGGGAATGTAAATTAGTTCAACCATTGTGGAAGACAGTGTAGTGATTCCTCAAGAATCTGGAACCAGAAACACCATTTGACCCAGCCATCCCATTACTGGGTATATACCCAAAGGATTATAAATCATTCTGCTATAAAGACACATTCACCTGCACTATTTACAATAAGACTCAGAACCAACCCAAATGCCCATCAATGATAGACTGGATAAAGAAAATGGGGCACATATACAACATGGAATACTATGCAACCATAAAAAAGAATGAGTTCATGTCCTTTGCAGGTACATGTATGAATCTGGAGCCATTATTCTCAGCAAACTAACACAGGAACAGAAAACCAAATACCGCAAGTTCTCACTCATATGTGGGAGTTGAACAATGAGAACACGTGGACGCAGGGAGGGGAACATCACACACTAGGGCCTGTCGGGGGTGGGGAAGGGGAGGGAGAGCATTAGGACAAATACCTAATGCATTTGGGGCTTAAAACCTAGATAACAGGTTGATGGGTGCAGCAAACCACCATGGCACATATATCAAATCTGCACTTTCAGCACATGTATCCTGGAACTTAAAGCAAAATAAATTTAAAAAAAGAAAAGTTCTGCAGAACATTAAACTAATTAGAAATATTAGTCTTGTGTACTAATAATTTCTCCAGGATTAATTTCCCTAGTCTAACCTTTTTCCCCTTTTCTTCATTACTTTAAATATTTCTCTCCTTGGGATTTTATTGTAGGCACTTAATGTTATGCTTTTCAAACCTTATTGGGAATACAGGCATTGATACATTCATCTATCTAGGTGTGTAACAAAATCTCTGTATTGGCAACTGAAACAGATAAATAGTCACCATTAGACTGAGAGCTCTTCAGGGGCAGAGAAGGTGCCTTACCATCTTTGTATCCTCAGTACATTCTGCTAGGCATATAGTCAGCACTTAATAAACACTTACAGAATTGAATTGAATTGAATTTTGAAATATCCCCAGGAAATCTGTGAGAGAGTCTGAAAAACTATTTAGAACTCTGAATTGCTGTCTTAGCACTTTGGTCTCCATTAGATAAGGGAGCTTTCTGTTTACATTCTGACTCTTGTCATAGGTGAGAGTTGTAATAAAGTCGGTGTCTTAAGATGCCAGTGCCCTTAACAGAGTATACATAACAGAGTGTCCCTAACCCTGCGCCTCTAACACACTATCCCCTCACAGAGCACGCTGCATATTATGGGGGCTTAATAAATGTTTGCTGAATAAATGTTGAAAACTGAGGATCTTGTTGTCTTTTGTGTATAGAAGTAAGAAAATGCTTTTTTCTGACTCCCCTCTCTGATTCTCCCCAGTAATCTCTGTTTAGGTGATGGAGCATTGCATGGGGCTAAAAACTAAGATATTGGGCTCAGACACACTCAGGTTCAAATCCTAGCAATGCTACTAACCAGCTTTGCAACCTTATGTTTCAAGTAAGCAAGTTATTAACCCCTCTAAGCTTCCATTTGCTCACCTTTAAATGGTGATTACTGTAATATTTACTCATGATGTTATTGTAAGGATTTAATGATACGATGTGCTTGGTAAACAATGGCTTGTACATCGTGAGTGCTAAGTAAATGGAGGCTGTCTTGCCCATCCTTTTATATTCATTCTAATGTTGAACATCAAGTATCAACCTACCCTTAGAGAACTGAATTGAGGATAGCATGCTTGTGACCAAAAGACCCTCTATTTCAATCTTAACATTATCTCAGACTTGCTCAGTCCACCCTCCTTCCCCAAATCCAGGGCCATGTATCAGCCTCCTCCCTGCTGTGGAGAATTGTTGTAGGGAAGGACCAGAGGGGAACAGGGCTCGTTAATAGTAACTTCAAATCCTCTTACCATACTAGGAATAATTGAAAAATAACAGAGCTTCTCGACTATTTCAAAGAGATACTGAGAAGCGGGATTTGAATTTAAAGCGAGAGTCATTAACAAGATTGAAATATTTGGGAACCTCATGGCTGATTTCTGAGGATTAGAGTTAGAAAAACAAACACTATTCTAAATGAAGCATGGACCACATTTATCAGTTAGAGATAATTCTTTGCTTTGAAAGATAAATCTCTCCAAAGTGATGACAATATAAAAATATGTTTGCATTTAATTTAGTGTTCATGAAAGATATTGTATACTTACCTCCATAGAACTCAAGTTTACAGGCCTATGAGTTGGTGATTAATATAATGTTCTACTGAAGCCTTGTCCTTAAGTCACAACAAATACATCTGGGTCCTCTGCATGCTCTATCTGTATGCAGAGGAAACAGAGTGACATTAGCATCATGCCCACATGAAGACCAACTTTGCATTTAGAGATAGGATGAGAGGATGACTGAATGCACAATTACCCCATAGGCTTGGAGCCTTTTGAGTACAAAATTTCACTTTCCTCAGAACTTTGACTTCAAGGTCATGAGCACCATTGCTGGTTCTGCAGCTACCCACACCAGGGCACAAATAGCCCACATTCAGACTCTTCTAGTCTAGCTTATATTTAGGAAGCCTAATTAAGTTTTCTGGATATCTGTCTCCCCACCTCACATTCCCAAATAGAGGCCCATTCTCTAGGCTCAAACACAACACAAACATTGTTGTTTTCCACCCTATAATTATAAATGAGCAAACCAAATGACTACACCAGTTGCACTACACCCTGTACCCACAAGGAGTTGCAACATGAAATGTGAGGACCACTCCTTTAGCTGGCCACTCTCCTCCTGGACAGTGAGTTTTTCAGGACACTAGTCCTTCCTTATTCATGGTTTCACTTTCCAAGGTTCCAGTTACCCTCAGTCAATTGAGGTCCAAAAATAAGTGTGAGTACAGTACATATTTTGAGAGAGAAAGAGAGAGAGAAAGACCACATTCACATAATTTTATTGCAGTATATTGTTACGTGTTCTATTTTGTAATTCATTATTGCTGTACATCTTTTACTGTGCCTAATTTAAAAATTAAACTTTATCATAGGGATGTATGTGTAGGAGAAAACATAGTATATGTAGGATTCAGTACTACGGAGTTTCCAGGCATACCTGGGGGTATTGGAATGTGTCTCCCCATAATAAGTGTGTACTACTCTACTAACAGACAGCTTGTAATTGGAAATTTATACTTGTATCCTCATGTATTGCACAATGGTGAAGAGAATGGGCTTAAAGATTGGCTGCCTGGGTTAGAATCACTGTGTGACCCTGGGTAAATCACTTTCCTCTCCATACCTCAGTTTATTTATCTGTAGAGAGAAGATAATAAGAGAAATTACTTCAGAGGGTTGTGATGGAAAAATGGATTAAATAATATTATTCTGCTCAGACTGCTATAATAAAACATCACAGACTGGGTGGCTTAAACAACAGAAATTTATTTTCTCACAGTTCTGGAGATTAGAGTCCAAGGTTAAAGTTCTGGCAAGATTTGGTTTCTGGTAAGGGCTCTCTTTCTGCCTTACAGACGGCCACCTTCTCATTGTGTCTTCACATTGTGGAGAGAGAGTGGTCTCTCTCTCTCTCTTCCTCTCGTTATAAAGCCACTAATCTCAACAGAGGAGCCACACCCTCATGATGTCATCGAACCCTAATTACCTCCCAAAGACCACAGTCTCCAAATATATTCACATTGGGGTTAAGCCTTCAACATACAAATTTTGAGGCAGGGGGACAATTAAGTCCATAGTAATATGTATAAAGGGTTTAGACCAGTGCCTAGCATGCATCCAGTACTAAACAAATGTTACTTACTATTATTCTCATACTAGGCATTTCATACGTGGTCTCACTTAAAAATTACAGCAGTGCAGACATAGGCATATCCCTTTCAGCTGAGGCAACTGAGCTCAGAGAGTTACATGCCTTGACTTTGGGGTGGCAAAGCTGACTTGACCCTAATGTTACACAAAAAGCAATGTGCTTTCTGCTTTACCACACTACATCCTTTAAAAAAAAATTTAAGGCATAACTATAAATTTTCTCTACCATTTTAGTTCTTAAAATATCCACATTTTAAAATATTTTTATAGAAACATAACGTCTATTCCCACAAATACCCTTCTTTTTGTGGAAGAAAGTTTTCATGGCTTAAAACAAAAAAGGTCAATTTTTTACTCAGACTATATGTCTAGCCACAGATAGACAGAGAAGCTGCTTATCATCATCACTGAGGAACTCAGGCTGACAAAGGAGCCACCCTCTCTAACACTGCAGGTCACTTTACAGAGGATGAAAGGAATTCCAATGGTCTCACATCAACAGCTAAATATGACATGCATCACTTTTCATAACTCATTAGCCAGAACCCACTCAACCACAATGTGGCCAAGAAACACAATCCTATCACGGGCCTGGAAGGAAGAAGTCCAGAAATATTTAAAGGCTTCCAAAAAATAGTATCTGGCAGTCAACCGCAGAAGCGTAGTTATTCCAACACTGAAATGGGAGTAAGGACATATCTATAATAAATACAGAAAAAAATTATCCTAGTTCCAAATAATTGGGTGTTTTTTGTCTTTCTCTCTTGGCTAGTAGCTACAAGCAGTGGAATTTTTCTCTTCATTTTTAGCCAAGCTGTCAACTGAGCAAAGGAAAATAACTAACCTTATGGGCGTAGGTAGTTGGTGGGGGGAGGCGTGGGAAAGAAAGCTAGAGGGTGGGTAGGAGTTTAATTTCCTATGTTCAAGGCATGATATGAGAAATTCTCTAAACCCAGGTCCCAAGTAATACCCAGGATTTCCAGATGTTCACAAAAGAATCAGGTAACTAAGGAGTCTCCATGGATAAAACCAAGATGCTAAACATCAGCCGAGATTTATCCAGCAATAAGTAGCACAAAATAATGAAGTAAAACAAAAATGAAGTTCAGACCAAAGTTGTTATCAACAGCTACTATAAAAAAAATTTGTGAAGATTTTTGTTTTATTTGGCTGAAGGATATCACCACTGGAGTTATGAAGATGTGAATTCCACTGACCATCTATGTGAACTTTGACAAGTTACTTAATGTCTTTGAAACTCAACTATAAAATAGGGAGGATAACTAAAGGTCATTGTGAGGGTTAACTGAGATAATGTATTTAGAGCACTTACAATGTTAAAATATATATATAATAAATATTAGCCATGATTTTTATTTGTATTATTGTTATTATCATGTTGATAAAATGCTAAAAGCCAAAGGAAGCTATTCAGATATTTTTAAATCTATAATATGTGTCTTATCATCCAGGTATAATGGCCTTGTTCCTGATTGTAAGCTATAAATATATATGATTTCACCATTAAGTACAGCGGTAACCATAGGTTTTTTGCAGATGCCCTTTATCTGATTGAAAAAGTTCCCTTCTATTCATGAACAAATGCTGAATTTTGTTCAATGCTTTTTAAAAAAAAAAAAAAAAAAATCTATTGAAATAATCACACAGTGTTTCCTTTTTGTTAGAATGGTTAATTATATTAATTGATGTAATTAATTGATGTAATATAATGCTAAACTGACATTATATTCGTGGGATAAACTTCAGTTGGACATGATGTCTTATTAATTTTATGTATTGTTGGATTCAGTTAGCTTAGAGGTTTTTACCTCTATGTTCACAAGGAATATCTGTCTCAGGTTTACTTCTTGAGAGAAATTGGTAATTAGTGTCTCTCAAGGTCTTTGAATTTGTTGGCATAACGTTATTCCTGAGATTCCCTTGTTATCTTTTTAATATCTATAGAATCTGTGGCAAAGTCTGATACGGGTATAATTTGTATCTTTTATTCCTTCTCAGTATGGCTAGAGGTTTATCAGTGTTATTAAATTTCTCAAAGAATCGGCTTCTGGGTTATTTGATTTTCTCTATTGCTTTTCTGTTTTCTAGTTCATTGACTTTTGCTCTTTTCATTCATTCCTTTCTTCTGCTTAAAATTTACTCTTCTTTTTCTAGTTTCTTTTATTTTAGATGTGTATTTTTAATATAAGTATAACTACAAATTTCCTTCTGAGTACTATACTAGTTACTTTAGCAAAAATTTTTACATCTGATGTTCTATTTTTATTCAGTTGAAATTAGTTTCTATTTTACAATGATTGTAATCACTGATGTTGGATTAAAACGTATCACCTTTCTATTTGTTTTCTATTTCCCCATTTGTTCTTCAGTCCCATATACCTCTTTTCTTCCCTCTTTAATATCAAGTATATTTTTATTTCATTTTATCTCTATTGTTAACTTATTAGCTATAACTTTTTTGTGTTAATTTACTGATTATTTTAATGTTTATAGTATACATCTTTAATTTATCATAGTCTACTTTCAAGTAATATTGCTTTTTATTCTTGCCTTATCACCACAAATTCAACTTATATAAAATGCTTTCCTCTAACAGAAAATGCAAGATTGAATTAAACTGGGAAGTTTGTCCCTCAGAAAATTAATTCAATTTTCAGTTTCATACATTGGAAGCCCTACTTATATTTTGAAACCATCTTTTACTTGTAGCTTTTATTTTTCAGTTATCCTTATTTTCACTAACTTCAATCACCATGGGATGTTATTAACATTCGAATATATTTCCGGTATGTATATATTGTATTTTTAGTATATTCTCATAGAATTTTCAAACTAGAAAGTCTTAGCCACCCCATAGTGAAATCTCTTATTTTTCTACATGACAAGTACACTAGTGCCAGGCACCGCTCTAGACATTTCCTGCAATGCCACTTTCTTCTCTATCCTGGTGACGTGTCTGACAGTGGTGACGTCATAACAGATGATTAGAATACAATGTGGAAAACATAACAGTGGAGGTGTGCATGGAGGCAGTGGGAATAGGATGGGCATGATTTTGTTGCTGCTGTTATCAAAGCTATAACTGTATTTTCCTCTTAAATTTTAGACAATGAGATTTTTAAAAAGTTTTAAAGTGTTACATACAGCGTAAGTATATAAATCATTTTCATAAAATGAACACACCTGTGTAATTAGCACCACCATCCAAAACCAGCACCTGAGAAGCCTCCCTCAGTCATACCACCCCTCAAGGTTAACAATACTGTGATTAATTTTGCCTGAGAAAATAGGAAAAAAATCATCCTCAGAAGAGGCCGCAGACTAACTCCCAGTTCATTGCATTCTTCACTACACAAAATGTCTCTCTTATTAGAACTATCCAAAATCCTCTAAAATTCATAGATTCCACAGAAGGTGCTTCTGCATGATTAAATGAGATGTCATTATACTATAAAATGTACACATTTGGATAATTTGGATGACATGTTCAAACTCTTTAAAAATACTATCAGGGAGTTTTCACTTTACAGCTTTCCCTAAAGCACATACGATAGGTAATCCTTTGATATCGGCAGGGGATTGGTTCCAGACCCTCCCTCAAATCCCAAAATCTATCAATGCTTAAGTCCCTGATATAAAATGACACAGTATTTGTATGTTACCCAGCACATCCTTCTGTATACTTTAAATCACCTCTACATTACTTATGATACCTAATACAATGTAAATGTTATGTAAATAGTTGTTATACTGTATTGTTTTGGGAATAATGACAAGAAAGTCTGTACATGTTGGTACAAACACATTTTTTTCTGGATATTTTCAATCCAAAATTGGTTGAATCCACAGATGCAGAACTCACAGATATGAAGGACCAACTGTGTACATTTTAGAAACACTTCATGGATTATTCTTTAAACAATAACAAATGCAACATCTAAAAGTTTGAAGGTATGACACTGGCAACTCTTATTATCAGACATAAACAGAGTCTTACCTCATGTGAAGATAAAATATGTAATCCTCTCTTTATCTTTCACAATATTTAAAATCAAAAAATCGATGAATACAATGAGGAAAACAGAAAGCTATCATAATGGTTAATTCCATAATTTTTTTTCTGTCCCTGCCCTAAACCTCAAAAAATGTCAGCTGTAACAGGAGAATGGGAAAATATGTATGTTCCTTGGGGAAAATGATGCTGACAGTAAACATTTTGAACAGACTACTTTGAGAGTAGTGACAGGGGCTTCTTTTTTCCTGACTTATCATCTTTTTTATATTATGCTGGAGTTTCTTTTGAGTTACATAGATAACTTTTGTCCTTGGGTTTGATCTTTAGTACTTAAGGGATTTTAAAAAGAAAAAGAAAAGAAAAGAAAAGAAAGGTAAATAGAAGGATTATCTAATGCTATAAAAATGCCTATGCCCAAAAATAACTGGAACACTTAAATATCCGCTCTAATGAATGTATTATAGGCTTGCCATGAACACCAACCCAAATTAATTATTAACTTTACCTTTTTTGAGACAGTCTCATTCTGTCACCCAGGCTGGAGTACAGTGGCACAATCATGGCACACTGCAGCCTCAAACTCCTAGGCAGAAGGGATCCTCTCGCCTTGGCTTCCCAATTAGCTGGGACTATAGGCATGCACCACCACACTCAGCTAATTTTTATTTTTGTAATTGTAAAGACTGAGCTTGCTATGCTGACCAGGCTGGTCTCGAACTCTTGGCCTCAAGTGATCCTCCCACCTTAGCCTTCCAAAGTGCTAGGATTACAGGCATGAGCCACCATGCCTGTTCTTAAATTCATTCTTATTGTAGCTAAATTTTCTTTTAAATTAGCACTGAAAAATGAACATGTAAAGTGCTAATAGGGATGAAAGTACAAGAAATCAAATACTTCTAAAGAGGATTCAGTTTGATTTACACTACTTGTCCCTTGGTTATATTTTACAGAAACAAATTTGCATTTTATTCCATCATTAGACCTTTTCCAATAAAATCAAATCTTTACTGCTTCACACATTTTGTAATCCTGCAACTCAATTAGCTAACACGTCATCAAAACAAGATACTATGACAACAAAGTTATGTACAAAATCTAGTCAATGCCTAATATTATATCACTCTAAAAGCCCCAGAGAGTAAGTTTATTATGACTGAGAATAATATAATATGTTTGTGGGTCTGATAAACATGCAAATCTTGATAGGTCCTCCAAGGTAGGTCTAGCTTTTCTACATGTCTAGTACCAAATGTATTTTGAGGTCATTAGATTATCTCAGAAAGACAGTCTGTGGTGCTTTAAACTCCAGAAAAACATTTTTTTTTCTTGAGATGGAGTCTTGCTCTGTTGCCCAGGCTGGAGTGCAGTGACATAAACTCAGCTCACTGCAGCCTCAATTCCCCATGCTCAAGTGATCCTCCCACCTCAGCCTCCCAAGTAACTGGGACTACAGGCACTTGCCACCACACCTGGCTAACTTTTTTTATTGTTTGTAGAGACAGGTTCCACTATATTGCCCAAGTTGGTCTCGAACTTGTGGACTTAAAACAATCCTCCCACCTCAGCCTCCCCAAAGTGCTGGAATTATAGATGTAAGCCATCTCACCAGTCTGTTCTCCTATCTTTAAACAGTATATCTATTTTCTTCCCAGATGCTCCAGCTCAGGAAAGAATATTTGGCAATTCCTTCTTCAAGTTAAAATTTATATCAAACTTTTACCTCTAGAACACAGTACTAGACAAAAATAAACCCATGAACTATGACTGTTTAAAACAAGACAGATTTTAACACAACTTAACCATAGATCTTTCATTGTGTTCTCACCACTTCTCTCCAGCATTTGGCCCAATCAATGGCTTCAGAACCCATTACCAAAATCTTCTTCCTTCCTGGGCATAAAATCAATGATTCCCAAAGTTATAATTTGACATGTGGGTTTCTTCCTCTTCAGTGTTATTCCAATATCTTGGCTATATGTAAACTCTACTGAGCATAACATGAGACCTTCTGAGACTAATGCAGAGAGCTCTAAGGCCAATCCTGCCAGGCAGCTGCTACCTCTCAGTCTTCTTCTTCAGCCTTCTCTGTCAGGGAAGTGTCTTCTAAAATCCTTTTTAACCCCAGTTCTCAGGTACAAGCACTGCACTTCCAGACTTTTTAAAGTCTCACTTGTGAGTATGATGGCAAAAACTCATCTTTGAATTAATCCCACAACCGGGAGCCCACAATTTGAAAAATGAACCATTCAATCAGATCACTTCATCATTCTCAGCCATGGTTATTAATTAGTACAATAAGCACCTTAGCACATATGTACTCTTGGCAGGCGGAATTGAGAATAAATGATTCTGCAATAAGTGGTCTAAAATTAATGGCTACAAAAGTGACTAATTGCACACTAAGGACCTATTCACAGAGTAAAGTCCTGTGCAGAATCTGGAAAACCTTTAGTTCTCTTAAAATAAGGATCAAATGGTCTATTATACTAGAGTTTAGTAGGCACAATTTTAAATGGGCTGATTAGAGCTGGAGACTCTTTGTGCTTTTCAGGCTTTGCCAAATATATATATAAACATGGCCTTTATGGAGTCCCTTTGTACAATTAGAATTTTACAATTCATTTAGGAATTCTCAACTCAGTCCAGATTAGCTCTGTTGAAGCTTATTTTTCTTTCTGTGAGATGATTACTTGACTCAACCGACAGTCCTACTAAGACTTGCACTTTGTACTGAGCCATCTCCTCAGAAGTTGCATCAGCTTTCTCTTCCTAAGACCTTGCAAATTCTGAGATATTGATAAGAAGGAAAAAGGCATGATTCTGATAGAGGTCATTCCTCCCAACATCTCACTTTCCTTTCTATTGACTTCCCTCTCTACTAACAATGAATATAAATGAGGAATTCCTATACAGAAGGGATTCTCTGTCAGGTTTCATCCAAGTGCCTTGATGAACTCACACAGTACCACTTACTCCTCTCCACCTAAAAGGCCAATCATAGTAAATTAGATGCAGCAGAGAATAAGGAGAAGAAGGTGCACTGCCCACAATGTCCTATACTGTTTCACCCCATATCTCCATTCAACCTTGACTTTTACCTATCAGGGTCACCTAATTCAGTGTATCTGGGATACAGTCAAAAATCATATCAGGCCAAGTGCAGTGGCTCACTCCTGTTATCCCAGCAGTTTGGGAGGCCGAGGCATGTGGATCACGAGGTCAAGAGATCGAGACCATCCTATCCTGACCAATATGGTGAAACCCTGTCTCTGCTAAAAATACAAAACTTAGCTGGGTGTGGTGGGATGCACCTGTAGTCCCAGCTATTCATGGGGCTGAGGTAGGAGAATCACTTGAACCTGGGAGGCAGAGGTTGCAGTGAGCTGAGATCATGCCACTGAATTCCAGCCTGGCAACAGAGACTCCATCTCAAAAAAAAAAAAAAAAAAAAAAAAAAAAATCACATTAGAATCACCTACAGATCTGGCTAAAGATGCAAGTCCCTGGGTCCTACTGAAGACCTACTGAATCAGAAGCACAGGGCGTGGTGGATGGGAATCAACATCTTGAACAAGCTCCTTCTATCGCTCTTATCACAATGACCTTTTAAAACCAGGGAAGCAGTGGAAACACAAAACAAGTAGCTTAGGTCTCCCGCCTGACAATCCAGGGCCCAAAATAATTGGGTTTCCTTGGGTGCAGTGGCTCATGCCTGTAATCCCATTACTTTGGGAGGCCAAGGCGGGCAGATTGCTTGAGGTCAGGAGTTGCAGACTAGCCTAGCCAATATGGTGAAACCCCATCTGTACGAAAACAAAAAACAAGCAAAAAACAAATAATTGGGTTTCCCACGCATCATACACACTGTCAAGTCCTTTATTCTCTCTCTACCACAGAGGGAGAGCTGAGGGCAGGGCATGAGGGGTGCCCAAGGTAGAGAAGGCATGCAAGAATAACTCCCTCTAAGTGTATCACACAGCCCCAGCCAGCACAGCACCCCCCCAACCCACCCCTGGTTTTAAAGCCTGGCTCTGCCTGCCTTGGTCTTATCTGACTTCCCTTCTGCCTGAATCAAGAAGAGATTTTTATTAGTGTAGGTATGTTGCTTTGACTAATTCAAGAGAGAGCTTGTCCACAATGCTCTTTTCTCAAATAAGAAGTATCATACTGAATTCTCCTTTTCTCTCCTTCCCTCTAGCCTCACTCTTTATTAACTCCCTCTCACAGCTGTAAGTAGCTTTAGAGAAAAAGTCTAAAGTGACCTCAAAAAGTGCACTTAATAACTGACTGGAGTTTTGCTCATCAGCAGAGTTTTTCCTTAATGAGGCCATCCTTTCAATTAAAGCACTAGGAATTGGTTAATTTAAAAGAAAGGGGTCAAGTACTATAAATTTCTTTTTAGATCATCCTGTCATTATTTAGGAAAATTAATTTATTTTGTAGCACTGTGGCAAATAACACAATTACATTGGATATGATCATCAGTGCTAGTATTTGCCTTCAAAACATTATTAAAGGACAATAGCATATCTTCAGACAGTAAATCAGAATCCATCTCCAAGGTGGAGATTCACTTTCTTCAACAAGGACAGTGTCAAGGCCTGTGAACTTCATTTTGTTTATTTAAAAGATAAAATAAATTGAAATTGGAACATCTTGTTTTATTCCAGGTGGTTGAATAGTCACAAGATTACTCCTTCAAAATTTGCTCATAGAAGTATCTGTGATGCTTTGATAAATGAATGGCACCTTTCCAGTGTGTTAAAATGTTTGAAATATATTGAACAAATGCTGAATCTCATTCTGAACTAGCACCCACACTTATCTCCCATGATTTTTCTTTTTAATGCAGCAGAATGAATTGACATATGATGGGCAAACTGTTATGCAAATTTTGATATTTTCTCAACAGTGCAAATTGAAATGTGGTTTACGGTTGTGGTAATCAATTTACAGGTGATGGTATTAGGGAATCTAGTAATCACAGATTATGACATGTATTTAAACTAATAATTTAACCAGACTTCACCAGTACACTATATATCCATGTAACACAGCTGCCCTTGTGCCCCTGAATCTATAAAAATAAAAGACAATAATTTTTAAAATAAGTAATTTATAGTTTTATCTATTATAGAAGATATAGAAAAAACATAAAATTAGAAAACAAGAAAGATAAAAGAAGAAAATAAAAATAATATTTTTATTATCCAGCATTATCTAACCACTCAATAGTAACCACAATTAATATTTTGGTGACTATTGTTACAACTGTTTTTGTAACATGGTTTAATAAATAGCTACCAATATATTTGTAGACTACTTTCTAACTATCTGTTAAACTACTTATGAAAATAAATGGGTTCTCCCTTTCCTTCTAACTAGTTTTCACTGGTATATAATAGAGGTGTTGATATTTCACATACTTATTTTGTTATTGAACATCTTGCTGAACTCTTATTAGTCATAATTTTATTTCAGTTACTTTACTTGAGTTTTCCAAATATGCAGTTACATCATTTTAAAAAATATTTTTCTTCCCTGTTTATGTTTATATTTCTTATTATTGAAATATCCAGAATCTTGTCAAGTAAGAATAGTGGATATCCTTTGAGATCCTTGGGATATTCTTATATTTTACAAATTTCAAAGAAATTATTCTAGAGGTTTCTGTTAAGTACAATATTGGCTACTGGGTTCAGAGAGATCATCTTAATCACAAGTGTTGGTGAGATATTCTTCTACATCTACTAATATATTTTAAAATCAACATTGACATCCATCCAGTCTTTAGGACATCTACTAAGATGGTCAAATCTACTTTTCCTTTGACTATTTCACGTATTGTAAATATATTCTCTAATACTAAAACATCCTTGGATTCCTGAAGTTATTCTTTATTATCATATTATAGTTTATTATATTATCATTTAATCCTTTCAATATAATGCTGAGTATCCACTTGAGAACATTTATTTGGTGTTATTATTCTGTTTAAATAATTGTGAGGCTTTTCTAAAAGTAATTTTTTATATCTTAATTATTTTTCTGATTGTAAAAGTACTACTTTTCTATGGGAAAGATTAAAATGAAGGCACATAAAAAGAAAAAAGAAACTGGAATTCTCCCATGATCCTCCAACTCCTCCTGTGAAAATCATTACTATTAATTCTTGGGTTTATTTTGAATTTAACTAGTACCCCATTGTAATATAAAAATGTTACAATATTCATTCCCATATTGTTTGTAATAGCAAAAATTCTGCAAGTTTTTTGCTACTATAAACAATATTGTAATGAATAATGTTCTATATTTACATATCTTTGCATACATGTAGGGATATTTCTTTTAAAGGGATTCCCGGATGTAGATGTGTTATATTTTAATAAATATTGCTAAATTGTCACTTTAAAGTATTGCACCAATATGAGCTGCCACTAAGTAATAATGTGTAAAAGAGTAATTTTCTCTCCACATTTTGGCACACTGGTATTAGTCAATATTTTAATCATTGACAATGTGATAGTTACAAAAACTATGGCATTGTTTTAATTTGCATTGCTTTAATTAGTGGGAATAAAGATCCCTTCATATATTTATCAGTTATCTGGTTTCCTAATTGCGTGAACTGTTCTTTCATGGAATTTGCCTGTCTTTATTATTTATCAGTTATCTGTGTTCCTAATTGTGTGAATTATCCCTTCATGGAATTTGCCTGTCTTTATATTAAATGGGTATCATTTTTAAATTATTTTTTAAGTGTTAATTTTGTATTAGGCACATTGACCTTCAGCTGGTGGCAGATAATTGTATTACTAGCAATTTCCTGTTTGCTATTTTTCTTTTGATTTTATACTGATCTTTTGCTGTACACTTTTTTTTTTTTTTTTGAGACAGTCTCACTCTGTCACCCAGGCTGGAGTTCAGTGGCACGATCTTGGCTCACTACAACCTCTGCCTCCCGGGTTCCAGTGATTCTCCTGCCTCAGCCTCCCAAGTAGCTGGGACTACAGGCACATGCCACCACACCGAACTAATTTTTGTATTTTTTAGTAGCGATGGGGTTTCACCATATTGAACAGGCTGGTCTCAAACTCCTGACTTTGTGATCTGCCCACCTCGGCCACCCTGCTGTACACATTTTTATGTTATCTAGGGTAGCTGTATTAGGATTTTCGAGAAACGGATTTATGAAGAAATTCATTATAAGTCCTGGCTTGCGCACTTACGAAGACTGGGTAAGATGTTCCACTATCCATTGTCTGCAAGCTAGAGACCCAGAAAATCCAGTGGTGTAGTTTGGAGGCCTGAGAGCCAATTGTGTAGGTTCCAGTCTAGGTCTGAAGGCTGAAGAACTAGAAGCTCCAACGGCAAGAGGAGATTGATGTCCCAACTCAAGCAGTCAGCCAGAGTGAATGCAACCTTCCCCTCCGCCTTTTCATTTTATTCAGACCCTCAACAGACTGCATGAGGCCCATCCGTATCGGATAGAGCAGTCTGCTTTGTCCAGTCCACCAATTCAAATGCTAATCTCTTTCAGAAATACCCTCACAGACTCACCCAGATAAAATGCTTCAACACTTAACCGAGCATGCTTGGTCCAGAAAAGATAACACATAAAATTAACCATTGCAGCAGTGGTATGCAACACAGTGCCTAGGGCAAATCCGGGTCTGAAATCCAACTGTGTTCAGAATCCCTGCTTTACCTCTTGCTGTGTGAACTTGGCCAGTTACTAACCTCCAACTGCCTCTGTATTCAACTCTGCAAAAAAAAAATATAGTTTTTTAAAAAGAGCTCAAAACAGTGCCTAGCACTTAGAAAACATTGCTTTTATAGTTATTATTTAGTCTATTAGTTTTTTGGAGTTTTTTGCTTGTATGTATACACTAAGTCTGTGGTCTACTTAGAATTTACATCAGTGAACTCAGATTCATTATTTTCCAAATAACTAGAAAATTTTCCCAGCACCAATTTTTTTCTAAATGATCCATCTTTATTTCATTGATTTAAAATGACATCGTGATATAAATTTCCATACATTATAAAATTTATTTTCACAGTACTGTAAAATTATGTCATAACCCATTTTAATATTTGACAAGGCAACCCGTTTATATTTCCCTGTTTTAGAATTTCCTATCCATTGTTGCATGTACATTCTTTTAGAAATCATTAGAATCATTTTTGTCAAGTTGCAAAAAAAGCTATTGATAATTTAAAACTGGACTGTTTTTAAGTTTAGAGAGAAATTATATTTTTACAATATTGATGACCTAAAGCCAAGTTCTTGCAGTTTTTCAAAAGAATTTTTTAATCTGGATTTTCTAGTCATGCCAATCAAGAGTAAAATAACCCTTAAATGGGTTTAAATGTCTATTTAAGATAAAGATTTTGGGGGGCGGAGCAAGATGGCCAAATAGGAACAGCTCCTGTCTCCAGCTCCCTGCACGACCGACAGAAGAGAGGTGATTTCTGCATTTTCAAATGAGATACTGGGTTCATCTCACTAGAGAGTGCCAGACAATCCTGCTGGTCAGCTGCTGCAGCCTGACCAGCAAGAGCTGAAGCAGGGCGAGGCATTGCCTCACCTGGGAAGTGCAAGGGGGAAGGGAATCCCTTTTCCTAACCAGGGGAACTGAGACACACAACACCTGGAAAATCGGGTAACTCCCACCCCAATACTGTGCTTTACCAAGGGTCTTAGCAAACGGGCACACCAGGAGATTATATCCCACACCTGGACAGGAGGGTCCCACACCCAGGGAGCCTCCCTCATTGCTAGCACAGCAGTCTGCGATCTAACAGCAAGGCAGCAGCAAGGCTGGGGGAGGGGCACCCCCAATTGATGAGGCTTAAGTAGGTAAATAAAGCCGCTGGGAAGCTTGAACTGGGTGGAGCTCACAACAGCTCAAGGAGGCCTGCCTGTCTCTGTAGACTCCACCATTGGCGATATGGCACAGCTAAACAACAACAACAACAACAAAAAAAAAGCAGCAGAAACGTCTGCAGACGCAAACAACTCTGTCTGACAGCTTTGAAGAGAGCAGTGGATCTCACAACGCGGAGGTTGAGATCTGAGAAGGGACAGACTGCCTGCTCAAGTGGGTCCCTGACCCCTGAGTAGCCTAACTGGGAGACATCCCCCACTAGGGGCAGACTGACACCCCACACCTCACACGGCAGAGTACACCCCTGAGAGGAAGCTTCCAAAGCAAGAATCAGACAGGTACACTTGCTGTTCAGCAATATTCTATCTTCTGCAGCCTCTGCTGCTGACACCCAGGCAAACAGGGTCTGGAGTGGACCTCAAGCAATCTCCAACAGACCTACAGCTGAGGGTCCTGACTGTTAGAAGGAAAACTAACAAACAGGAAGGACACCCAGAACAAAACCCCATCAATACATCACCAGCATCAAAGACCAGAGGCAGATAAAACCACAAAGATGGGGAAAAAGCAGGGAAGAAAAGCTGGAAAATCAGAAAATAAGAACGCATCTCCCCCAGCAAAGGAACGCAGCTCATCGATAGCAAAGGATCAAAGCTGGATGGAGAATGACTTTGATGAGATGAGAGAAGAAGACTTCAGTCCATCAAACTTCTCAGATCTAAAGGAGGAATTATGTACCCAGCACAAAGAAACAAAAAATCTTGAAAAAAGAGTGGAAGAATTGATAACTAGAACAATTAATGCAGAGAAGGCCATAAACGAACTGACAGAGATGAAAACCATGACACGAGAAATATGTGACAAACGCACAAGCTTCAGTAACTGACTGGATCAACTGGAAGAAAGAGTATCAGCGATTGAGGATCAAATGAATGAAATGAAGTGAGAAGAGAAATCTAAAGAAAAAAGAAGAAAAAGAAATGAACAAAGCCTGCAAGAAGTATGGGATTATGTAAAAAGACCAAATCTACGTCTGATTGGGGTGCCTGAAAATGAGGGGGAAAATGGAACCAAGTTGGAAAACACCCTTCAGGATATCATCCAGGAGAACTTCCCCAACCTAGTAGGGCAGGCCAACATTCAAATTCAGGAAATATAGAGAATGCCACAAAGATACTCCTCGAGAAGAGCAACTCCAAGACACATAATTGCCAGATTCACCAAAGTTGAATTGACGGAAAAAATCTTAAGGGCAGCCAGAGAGAAAGATCGGGTTACCAACAAAGGGAAGCCCATCAGACTAACAGCAGATCTTTCCGCAGAAACTCTACAAGCCAGAAGAGAGTGGGGGCCAATATTCAACATTCTTAAAGAAAAGAATTTTAAACCCAGAATTTCATATCCAGCCAAACTAAGTTTCATTAGTGAAGGAGAAATAAAATCCTTTACAGATAAGCAAATGCTAAGAGATTTTGTCAACACCAGGCCTGCCTTACAAGAGACCCTTAAGGAAGCACTAAACATGCAAACGAACAACCGGTACCAGCTCTTACAAAAACATGCCAAAATGTAAAGACCATTGAGGTTAGGAAGAAACTGCATCAACTAACGAGCAAAATAACTGGTTAATATCATAATGGCAGCATCACGTTCACACATAACAATATTAACCTTAAATGTAAATGGACTAAACACCCCAATTAAAAGACACAGACTGGCAAACTGGATAAAGAGTCAAGACCCATCAGTTTGCTGTATTCAGGAGACCCATCTCACATGCTGAGACATACGTAGGCTTAAAATAAAAGGATGGAGGAAGATCTACCAAGCAAATGGAGAACAGAAAAAAGCAGGGGTTGCAATCCTAGTCTCTGACAAAACAGACTTTAAACCATCAAAACAGACAAAGAAGGCCATTACAAAATGGTAAAGGGATCAATTAAACAGGAAGAGCTAACTATACAAAATATATATACACACAATACAGGAAAACACAGATTCATAAAACAAGTCCTTAGAGACTTACAAAGAGATTTAGACTCCCATACAATAATAATGGGAGACTTCAACACCCCACTGTCAACATTAGACAGATCAGCGAGACAGAAAGTTAACAAGGATATCCAGGAATTGAACTCATCTCTGCAGCAAGCAGACCTAACAGACATCTACAGAACTCTCCACCCCAAATCAACAGAATATACATTCGTCTCAGCACCACATCATACTTATTCCAAAATTGACCACAAAATTGGAAGTAAAGCACTCTTCAGCAAATATACAACAACAGAAATTAAAACAAACTGTCGCTCAGACCACAGTGCAATCAAACTAGAACTCAGGACTAAGAAACTCAATTAAAACTGCTCAACTACATGGAAACTGAATAACCTGCTCCTGAATGACTACTGGGTACATAACGAAATGAAGGCAGAAATAAAGATGGTCTTTGAAACCAATGAGAACAAAGATATAACATACCAGAATCTTTGGAACACATTTAAAGCAGTGTGTAGACGGAAATTTATAGCACTAAATGCCCACAAGAGAAAGCTGGAAAGATCTAAAATAGACACTCTAACATCACAATTAAAAGAACTAGAGAAGCAAGAGCAAACACATTCAAAAGCTAGCAGAAGGCAAGAAATAACTAAGATCAGAGCAGAACTGAAGGAGATACAGACACAAAAAACGCTCCAAAAAATCAATGACTCCAGGAGTTGGTTTTCAGAAAAGATCAACAAAATTGATAGACCACTAGCAAGACTAATAAAGAAGAAAAGAGAGAAGAATCAAATAGATGCAATAAAAAATGATAAAGGGGATATCACCACCTACCCCACAGAAATACAAACTACAATCAGAGAATACTATAAACACCTTTACGTAAATAAACTAGAAAATCTACAAGAAATGGATAATTTCCTGGACACTTACTCTCTCCCAAGACTAAACCAGGAAGCAGCTGAATCCCTGAATAGACCAATAGCAGGTTCTGAAATTGAGGCAATAATTAATAGCCTACCAACCAAAAACAGTCCAGGACCAGATGGATTCACAGCCGAATTCTACCAGAGGTACAAGAAGCTGGTACCACTCCTTCTGAAACTATTCCAATCAATAGAAAAAGAGGGAATCCTCCCTAATTCATTTTATGAGGCCAACATCATCCTGATACCAAAGACTGACAGAGACACAACAAAAAAAGAGAATTTTAGACCAATATCCCTGATGAACATCAAGGCAAAAATCCTCAATAAAATACTGGCAAACCGGATCCAGCAGTACATCAAAAAGCTTGTCCACCACGATCAAGTGGGCTTCATCCCTGGGATGCAAGGCTGGTTCAACATACGCAAATCAATAAATGTAATCTGGCATATAAACAGAACCAAAGACAAAAACCACACGATTATCTCAATAGATGCAGAAAAAGCCTTTGACAAAATTCAACAGCCCTTCATGCTAAAAACTCTCAATAAATTCGGTATTGATGGAACGTATTTCAAAATAATAAGAGCTATTTATGACAAACCCACAGCCAATATCATACTGAATGGGCAAAAACTGGAAAAATTCCCTTTGAAAACTGGCACAAGACAGGGATACCCTCTCTCGCCACTCCTATTCAACATAGTGTTGGAAGTTCTGGCTAGGGCAATCAGGCAAGAGAAAGAAATCAAGGGGATTCAGTTAGGAAAAGAAGAAGTCAAATTGTCCCTCTTTGCAGATGACATGATTGTATATTTAGAAAACCCCATTGTCTCAGCCCAAAATCACCTTAAGCTGATAAGAAACTTTAGCAAGGTCTCAGGATACAAAATCAATGTGCAAAAATCACAAGCATTCTTATACACCAGTAACAGACAAACAGAGAGCCAAATCATGAATGAACTTCCATTCACAATTGCTTCAAAGAGAATAAAATATCTAGGAATCCAACTTGCAAGGGATGTAAAGGACCTCTTCAAGGAGAACTACAGACCACTGCTCAGTGAAATAAAAGAGGACACAAACAAATGGAAGAACATACCATGCTTATGGATAGGAAGAATCAATATCGTGAAAATGGCTATACTGCCCGAGGTAATTTATAGATTCAATGCCATCCCCATCAAGCTACCAATGAGTTTCTTCACAGAATTGGAAAAAACTGCTTTAAAGTTCATATGGAACCAAAGAAGAGCCGACATTGCCAAGACAATCCTAAGTCAAAAGAACAAAGCTGGAGGCATCACGCTACCTGACTTCAAATTATACTACAAGGCTACAGTAACCAAAACAGCATGGTACTGGTACCAAAACAGAGATATAGACCAATGGAACAGAACAGAGTCCTCAGAAATAATACCACACATCTACAGCCATCTGATCTTTGACAAACCTGACAAAAACAAGAAATGGGGAAAGGATTCCCTATTTAATAAATGGTGTTGGGAAAATTGGGTAGCCATAAGTAGAAAGCTGAAACTGGATCCTTTCCTTACTCCTTATACGAAAATTAATTCAAGATGAATTAGAGACTTAAATGTTAGACCTAAAACCACAAAAACCCAAGAAGAAAACCTAGGCAAATTCAGGACATAGGCATGGGCAAGGACTTCATGTCTAAAACACCAAAAGCAATGGCAACAAAAGCCAAAATTGACAAATGGGATTTAATTAAACTAAAGAGCTTCTGCACAGCAAAAGAAACTACCATCAGAGTGAACAGGCAACCTACAGAATGGTAGAACATTTTTGCAATCTACTCATCATACAAAGGGCTAATATCCAGAACCTACAAAGAACTCAAACAAATTTACAAGAAAAAAACAAACAACCCCATCAAAAAGTGGGCAAAGGATATGAACAGACATTTCTCAAAAGAAGACATTCATACAGCCAACAGACACATGAAAAAATGCTCATCATCACTGGCCATCAGAGAAATGCAAATCAAAATCACAATGAGATACCATCTCACACCAGTTAGAATGGCGATCATTCAAAAGTCAGGAAACAACAGGTGCTGGAGAGGATGTGGAGAAATAGGAACACTTTTACACTGTTGGTGGGATTGTAAATTAGTTCAACCATTATGGAAAACAGTATGGCGATTCCTCAAGGATCTAGAACTAGATGTACCATATGACCCAGCCATCCCATTACTGGGTATATACCCAAAGGATTATAAATCATGCTGCTATAAAGACACATGCACACGTATGTTTATAGCGGCACTATTCACAATAGCAAAGACTTGGAATCAACCCAAATGTCCATCAGTGACAGACTGGATTAAGAAAATGTGGCACATATACACCATGGAATACTATGCAGCCATAAAAAAGGATGAGTTTGTGTCCTTTGTAGGGACATGGATGCAGCTGGAAATCATCATTCTCAGCAAACTATCGCAAGAACAGAAAACCAAACACTGCATGTTCTCACTCATAGGTGGGAACTGAACAATGAGATCACTTGGACTCGGGAAGGGGAACATCACACACCGGGGCCTAACATGTGGAGGGGACAGAGGGGAGGGATTGCATTGGGAGTTATACCTGATGTAAATGACGAGTCAATGGGTGCTGACGAGTTGATGGGTGCAGCACACCAACATGGCACAAGTATACATATGTAACAAACCTGCACGTTATGCACATGTACCCTAGAACTTAAAGTATAATAATAATAAATAAATAAATAAATAAATAAATAAGATTTTAGGCCAGGCACAGTGGCTCATGCCTGTAATCCAGCACTTTGGGAGGCTGAGGCAGGCGGACCAAAGGTCAAGAGTTCGAGACCACGCTGGCCAACATGGCGAAAACCCATCTCTGCTAAAAATGCAAAAATTAGCTGGGTATGGTGTCGTGTGCCTGTAGTCCCAGCTACTTGGGAGGCTGCTACTTGGGAGGCTCCATCTCAAAAAAAAGATAAAGATTTTAGAATAGTTTTATCCTCTTCATTACTTAATCCATATTATACCTATTTCCCTGTCTTCTTACTATGTTTAATCTCAAGATTATAATCTTGAAAATAATGTAATATTAATCTTTTAAAACTAATTTTGTATTTTACTTCCATAACCAGACTTAAAATCAAAATTAGTTGCCAGATAAACAGGCTGGAATTTATTTGACTGAATTTCTGTTGTTATTTTTTTAAGTAGATATTTCCATTTTTAGAGCAGATTTAGATTCACAGCAAAATTGCGTGAAAAGTACAGAGAGTTCCCCCACTCCCACACAGACATAGCTTTCCGATTATCAACATCCAACACTAAAGTGGTACACTTGTTACAATCAATAAACCTCCACTGACAAACCATTATCACCCAAAATCCATAGTTTACGTTAGGACTCACTCTAAGTGTTGCACATCTTATGAATTTTGACAAACATATACTGATCTGTATTCATCATTATGATAGCATACAAAATACCTTCATTGCCATAAAAATTCCTCTATTCATCCCTCCCTCCACTGGCAGCCATTGATCTTTTTACTGTCTCTGTAGTTTTGCCTTTTCCAGAATGTCATATAGCTGAAATTATACAGCATGTAGCCTTTTTTGCTGGGCTTCTTTCACTTATTAAAATGCACTTAAGTTTCCTCCGTGTCTTTTTTCATGACTTGATAGCTCATTTCTTGCTAGTAATAAAAATGTTCCATAGTATGGATATACTACAATTTATTTATCCATCCACCTACGGAACAACATCTTGGTTGCTTCAGGTTTTGGTAATCATGGATAAAATTGCTATTAATATAAACATCTGTGAGAAGGTTTTTGTGTAGATGTAAGTTTTCAACTCATTTGGGTAAATATCAAGGAGCATGATTGTTAAGCTGCATGGTAAAACAATGTTTCATTTTGTAAGAAATTGCTAAACTGTTTTCCAAAATGAATATACCATTTTGCATTCACACCAGCAATGAAGGAGATTTCCTGTCACTCCACATCCTTGTCAGCATTTTATCTCGTCAGTGTTTTGGATTTTGGCCATTCCAATAAGTGGGTAGTGGTATCTCACTGTTTTAATTTGCAGTTCCCTAATGACATACGGTGTTGAACATCTTTTCATAAGTTTACATGCCATCTATACATCTTCTTTGGTCAGGTGTCTTTTCAGGTCTTTTGCTCATTTTTTAATCAGGTTTTTTATTTTCTTTTTGTTGGGTTTTAAGAGTTCTTTGTATCTTTTGGATAAATATTCTTTAACAAATATGTATTTGCAGACATCTTCTTCCATTCTGTGGCTTGTCTTATTCTCTTGATAATGTCTTTTACAGAGAAGTTTTTCATTTTAATGAAGTCCAGCTTATCAGTTATTTCTTTTGTGGACTGTGCCTTTGGTGTCATATATAAAAAGTCATTAGCATAACCAAGGTCATCTAGCTTTTCTCCTATGTTATCTTCTAAAAGTTTGTGGGGTTTTTTTTTATTTCTTTTTTTTTTTTTTTTTTGTACTTTAAGTTCTAGGGTACATGTGCATAGCGTGCAGGTTTGTTACATAGGTATACTGTGCCATGTTGGTGTAAACACGTGGGATCATTTTCGGTTAATTTTTGTGAAGGGTGTAAGGTCTAAGTCCAGATTCATTTTTTTTTTTTTGCACGTGAATGTCCAGTTGCTCCAGTACCATTTGTTGAAAAGAATATATTTTCTTTTTTGTATTGCTCTTGCTATTTTGTCAAAAATCAATTGACTCGATTTATGAAGGCCTACTTCTTGTCTCTCCATTGTGTTCCATTGACCTATTTCTCTATTATTTTGTTATCTATTTTAATTTTATTGGATTTTGGACAGAGATCATGTCTATGAGATAACTTTAATTTTATTTGCAGAAACTTGTTTTGTAAACTAACAATTTTTGCATATGTTTTATGCGTGTTTTTTAAAGTATCCTCTTTGTTGGATTCAGAATTTGACTAATAAATCTTATTTATTGTTCAAGATTTTTTAATTCTTATTAATTTTCTTCTCCAGGTGATTTTTCAATGAGAGGTTTACTTAAAACTCCCATTGTTATTGTAGTATTATCATCTTCTTTTGTGATTCTTTTGATTTTTAATGTATAAAATTTGAAAATATGTTAAGAGTTTAAAAGTTCAAGATTATTTAATCTTCATGGTGAATTTTTTAATCATTATATAGTAACTCTCTTTACTCCTATTAATGCTTTTATACCCTCGTGGATTTTGGCTAATGTTAATTTGGCTATTTTTGCTGTTTTTGAGGTAGCATTTGCCTTTTACATCTTTTCAAACTTTTTATAACTCTTTTTATATAAGCATAAGCTGAACATGGCAGGGTTATGTTTTTTATCCAATTTACTAATATATTTTTATTTACTTTTACCATTTTACTTTATGTCTTCTATTTAATATTCTTTTGTTGGAGGGGAGATGCTTTTTTTCTTCTTTCTTGCCTTCTGTTTGATTTTTTTTCTATTTTCCTTCTCCCTTGTTTTCCTCTTCACTGATTGGAAGTTATTTTATTTCCTTGCATAAAATGATGATTCTTACATTTTTAACACAAATATTTGAATTGACAAAATCAATATCTCTAACCTCCTCTTGAGCAGTACAAGGACCTGCCATGCATTCTGGTGTCTAATATTTTCATTCGATGTTGTTTTTATAACCCTCCAAATTAGTCATCATTATTAGTTTTTAGTCAATATTTATTCAGATTGCCTACATATTTAGCAATTCCTTTGCTTATCCTTTCTTTTTTAAACAATTGAACACTTTCTAGATTGAATTTCATTCTTCTTGATGTCTGTCCTTTAGTATTTGTTTCAGCAATGATGTGCTGGTGATAAACTCTGTGTCTTTATCTGAAAAAATTTTAATTTTTTCCTCACTCTAATAATAACTTAACCTGGTATATAATTCTAATTTTATAATTGTTTTGCTCTGCAGTTAAGGATATTATTTCTTTGTCTTCTGGCCTCTAATATTATTGTTGTAATTTAATTACTCTTATACAAGTAAAAAGTTTTTTCTCTGGTTACATCTAAAATTTTTCTCTATGTCCTTGATATTCTGCAGATTTCTATAATTTTTCTAGGTATTAATTTGTCTTTATTTTTCCTCCTTCATACTTGAATGAGGGATATGAAACTTTTTCAGATATCATCTTTTTGTGAGCTTTTTAAAAGCTCGTAAGTCCTAGGAGCTTTGCTTATAGTTCATCATGAATAAAACAGCCCTGTTTAATTAGTGCCTATGAGAGAGTAAATCAAATACTTTTTACGGATAGCAATATGAGAAAAGTACCACAAAATAATTCCGAAGTACTGGCTCACAAAGAACTGAGAAAGTTCAGAGGAGAGACATTGTCATCAGTAGAGATGGCAGTTGAAAGAGGATTTAAAGAATCAGTAGGTTTTGACTAAAGAGGGGGAGAAAATTATGGAAATTACTAAGAAGAAGGAATA